>NW_027361688.1:47690000-49190000 GCF_039654945.1 Dendrobates tinctorius | reverse complement strand
TAGAAATGGGGCCCATTATGTTTGGAGTATTATTTGGGCCCATAAGACAGTGGAGCTCATCATATACTGTTTCAAACATTATATGGGACCAATGATTCTGTATGGAGAAATAGATGGGCCTCGTCATGAGATGTAAAAAGTGAGGTATTTTTCATTGTACTATACCGTTATTTCTCTGCCGTATCGGAGCATGATGAGTTGTGGTATGTGTTAAAGGGGCGCTCTTTCGCCCAGGGCACATGAAAACCTGGAGCCAGCCCTCCCCCCCACAGTTTGTAGCCAAATAACCCCCATTTTTCAGTGCGTAACTTGTATTATGAAGTTAATTAAGGTTGACAAGCTTAAGAAAGAAGAATTGATGCTTTTGGCATTCAAATGGGCACTGTAGGTGTGTTTCCTGTCCTCCTCTCACTGCCGACTTTTATTCCCCATTGACTTACATTGGGTTTCGTGTTTCGTGACGACCCCGACTTTTCCCTATAATCGGACGATCTTGCTCGACCCGACTTTTGGAAAAGTCGGGTTTCACGAAACGAAACGCGACCCTAAAAAACCAAAAGTCGCTCAACTCTAATAATAAGCGTTAATGTCTTCCTCCACCTCCCCCTGCTCCTAAGGCCATTATAAGTCCCCCTTCCTCCCATTCCAATCACCCACACCTCTCATTGTCCTCCTCCCCTCGCATCCCATTATTGTCCTCACTCCCACCCTATCATTGCCCTCTTCACCACCTCCATCATTTTCTTCTCCCCACCACTATCTTTGCTTTCTCACCCACCACTCCCATCATTGCCCATTCCACCACCTCCATCATTTCCTCCTCCTCCACCACCCCCATTATTGCCCTTTCCACCATCACCATCATTGCATTCTCCCCCATCACCCATCATCATTTCTTTCTCCCCGACCACCCCATCACTGCCTTCTCCCCAACACCCCCATCATTGCCTTCTCCCTATCACTCCCATCATTGCCTTCTCCATCACCCCATCACTGCCTTCTCCCCATCACTCCCATCATTGTCTTCCCATCACCCCATCACTGCCTTCTCCCCATCTCTCCCATCTTTGCCTTCTCACCATCAATCCCATCATTGCCTTCTCCCCATCACCCCATCATGGCCTTCTCCCCATCACTCCCATCATTGCCTTCTCCCCATCACTCCCATCATGGCCTTCTCCCCATCATGACCTTCTTCCCACCACCCCATCATGGCCTTCTCCACATCACCCCCATTATTGCCTTCTCCACATCACCCAGATCATTGCCTTCTCCATCACCCCATCATGGCCTTCTCCATCACCTCATCATTGCCTTCTCCCCATCATGGCCTTCTCCCCATCACCCCCCCATCATGGCCTTCCCCCATCACCCCATCATGGCCTTCCCCTGTCACCCCATCATGGCCTTCTCCCATCACCCCATCATGGCCTTCTCTCCCCATCACCCCATCGTGGCCTTCTCTCCCCATTACCCCCATCATGGCCTTCTCTCCCCATCACCCCCATCATGGCCTTCTCTCCCCATCATGGCCTTCTCCCCATGTCCCCATCATATCTTTGCCTTCCCTTCCAGGGCCAGGCTCCACCTACACACACACAGACATACACACATACATATATACACACACACAGCAGCACTTCTCACCTGTCACACACACGCACCTGTCCTCAGCATCGCCCGTGCTTCCTCGCTGCTGTGCCAAGAATTAAAATAATAAACGTTCAAATCACCCCCTTTTGCCTCATTCAAAATAAAAGAAAAAACAAAAAATTTCAAATACACACTTATTTGGTATTGATGCATTCAGAAACGCCTGATCTATCAAAATATAAAAATAATGAATTTGATCGGTAAACGGTGTAATGAGAGAAAGAAATTAAAATTATAGAATTAAGTTTCTTTGGCCGCTGCAACATTGCAATAACAGGTGATCAAAAGATCGTATCTGCACCAACATGGTATCAGTAAAAACGTCAGTTCAGCGCACAAAAAATAAGCCCTCACCCAACCCAAGATCCTAAAAATTGGAAATTTTGCGGGTCTAGGAAAATGGCGCCATTGTTTTTTTTTTTTTTTTTACAAACTTTAGATTTTTTTCACCATTAACCATTGTAAGGAAGCGCTTGTCATTAAGGTAGGGGCAGGGTCGGTTTTAGGCAAAGTGGGGCCCTAGGCAAAGTTTAAAATGGGGCCCCAAATGCTAACATATTGCACATCACACAGAAGCATTTCGGTTGTATTTACATGCGCTGAGATCAGGGCGCTAAATGATCAACAAAATTGAAGAAGTCATTCAATACTTGTTTCCCGGCCTCTTTCCACCGTCTGAGAAAGAATGATGGGGACAGAACGATTACACACACTCTATCAGATCACCATACAGTATCATGTTATCAGCAGCACATGTACAGTTTACAGCCCATAGTCCTCCATATAATATAATCTGCCCCATTGTCCTCCATATAGTATAATACACTCCTCAGTTCTCCATATAGTATAATACACTCCTCATAGCCCTCCATATATTAAAATACACTGCTTAGTCCTCCATATAGTATAATACACTCCTCATAGTTCACCATATAGTATTATGCACCACCATAGTCACCCATGTAGTACAATTCACATCCCATAGCATAATGCACCCCATAGATCTTCATATAATGTATTCCCCATAGTTCTCGATACAGTATAATGCAGCCCACATATAGTATAATGCAGCCACCCAATAGAGCATAATGCAGCCACCCCACAGAGTATAATGCAGCCCCGCCATACAATATAATGTAACCCCCATAGAATATAATGCAGCCCCCCTCTTATAGTATAATTCAAGCACCCCTTAGATACTTAGAGAATAATGCAGCTGCCCCAGAGTATAATGCAACCATTCCACAGAATATAATGTAACCCCCATAAAATATAATGTAGCCGCACCCCCATGTAGTATAATGCAGCCCCTCCATAGAATATATGGCAACCCCTTCATAGGATATAATGCAGACCCTTATATAGTATAATGTAGCCCCTCCATAGAATACAATGTAGCCCTCCTCATATAGTTTAATGCAGCCCCTATCGAATATAATAAATATAATACCTCCCATAGAATATAATGTAGCCCGAAATAGAATATAATACAGCCCACCTCCCCATAGAATATAATGTATCCCCCATATTATATAACACAGCCTCCCCTTATAGAATATAATGTAAAATGTACCCCCATGGTATATAACACAGCCGCATAGTATATAGCCCAGTACCACATGGTATACAGCCCAGCCCACCATGGTGTACAGCACAGCCCACCATGGTATACAGCACAGCATAGCATATAGCCCACCATGATATAATACAGCCCAGCATGGTATACAGGCTGTATACCATGCTGGGCTGTATACCACGATGGGCTGTATAATACAACCCAGCATGGTATACAGCCAACCACGGTATAATACAGCCCAGCACTGTATAATACAGCCCACCATGGTCTAATACAGCCCAGCATGGTATACAGCACCCCCAGAATGGTATAATACAGCCCAGCATGGTCTAATACAGCCCAGCATGGAATATAGCCCCCCCAAGGATGGTATAATACAGCCCAGCAAGGTATATAGCCCCCAGAATTTTATAATACAGCCCAGCATGGTATAATACAGCCCAGTATGGTATATAATCCACCAGAATGGAATAATACAGCCCAGTATAATATTGTAATGTCACGTGTGACTAGAGTTGAGCGACTTTTGTTTTTTTAGGGTCGAGTTTTGTTTCGTGAAACCCGACTTTTCCAAAAGTCGGGTCAAGCAAGATTGGCCGATTATAGGGAAAAGTCGGGGTCATCCCGAAACACGAAACCCAATGTAAGTCAATGGGGAATAAAAGTCGGCAGTGAGAGGAGGACAGGAAACACACCTAAAGTGCTCATTTGAATGCCAAAAGCATCAATTCTTCTTACTTAAGCTTGTCAACCTTAATTAACTTCATTATACAAGTTACGCACTGAAAAATGGGGGTTATTTGGCTAAAGTTGTGGGGGGGTAGGGCTGGCTCCAGGTTTTCATGTGCCCTGGGCGAAAGAGCGCCCCTTTAACACATGCCACAACTCATCATGCTCCGATACGGCAGAGAAATAGCGGTATAGTACAATGAAAAATACTTCACTTTTTACATCTCATGACGAGGCCCATCTATTTCTCCATACAGAATCATTGGTCCCATATAATGTTTGAAACAGTATATGATGAGCTCCACATAATGCTACAGTATATGTTGGTCCCCATGGATGAAGCTCCACTGTCTTATGGGCCCAAATAATACTCCAAACATAATGGGCCCCATTTCTAATGCTCTAGTGTATAACGGGCCCTGTAAATGCTGCTCCAGTGTCTGATGTCCACCTTTGGAATGTTCCAGTGTATGGTGGGCCCCATCTATCATTCTCCAGAGTATAGTGCTCCCCAAAAATTGCTGTCCCAACATTGAAAACAATCAAATAAGTCTCCTCGCTAGGGAATCCCTGTACTAGTCTGGACTCCTCGTCGTCCCCATCTTCCATCTCACTGCACAGTATTTCAACCTTGCAAGTGCTGTGATCCTGAGCAAGCATGGGGGGCCCACTCGTTGGCGACGGCACTGGCACAGGGCCCCTGATAGTACGGTGGTGTGGGCCGAACCTGCACTTTCATCTGCAGCTTCCTCTTTGTCACTGTGTAAGATGGAACTGTATATGGGAAGGGTAACCTGAGTTTCATCAGGGTCAGATTCAGGCCGTGTAGCGTGCGAGGGGAATGTAGTGGTCTGGGTCAATGTACCAGCAGATTAATCGAGCAGTGGCTGGGCATCAGTGCACTTGTGTCGCCCCCAGGAGTATGGTCGCCACAGTGGCATTACCTTCCTCCTAGGGAGTGTGATGTCATGCTTGGGAGCAACGAAGGATCTCTCTAGCAGGTTAACTGATTGGGCGGCGTTATTCCCACGAGTCATGACCCTCCAAACAGCGTTCATGAAGGCAAAGTGTTTGTTTTACGTGGGCAGTATGGTTGCAAAGCTGAACCTTAAAGGAATGTCCAGAAGTGCACCACCAGGAGTGGAGCCTACGGTTAAATTCGACTCCACCTGGGAAACCTCAACCATGCCAGCTACAGAACAGATGCACACATTGCAAGCTTAATTCCGTTAACGAACGAGACTCCGTCATGCCCCGCGGTCTGAGTCCAGCTTACTAGAGGGACACGTGAGGCTCTGGCACATGAGATTGGCCAATAACTGGTGTGTCATGTCCTTACATGTCCGTGGCTGCATGTGCGCTACACTGAAAAGGCCAGCGTTTGTCGCTTACAGGTGCAGATAACCCGCTGAACAACGTTAGTGATGGGGATCACTGATTACAATTACTGCAATAGGGAACGGGGACATGGAGACCTCCTGCACTCCCCTTATTCAGTGTTCCTACACTCCTGACGATCCCTAGGCAGGTTCCGCACCTGGTGACGAGCTGGATACCTTAAATCCCTAGCTTGCCCTGCACCTATCACTTTCTAGTGAACTGGACGGTGCAGAAACTAATCCCACCTCTGCACTAATACACACACAAGGAAAGTCACAAACAGGGAAAAACACCACTTGACTTTCTCTGTTGCTATTGCTCCCAGCAATAGAGTACAACACCAAAGTTCAGCTTCACCCCTGAAACTCGACACCTGAATTCAGCTTCCGCCTGAAGCATTTATGCCAGAGCTCCCCTGAGCTACCGTGAACTCCTCTCTGTAGTTCCTTCCTTCACCAGACTTGGTTGGAAATGAGCAATATCACCAACAGTGACTGAGACCACCTGCAACTCCTTCATAGGTAGGAGCCAGGGAATCACAACGGCTTCATAATCACATGCAATAACACTAGCAGCCACCGGGGGCAACTAAACTAAAGTAACCAGAGTGCAATGACCCTAACAGCCACTGGGGGCAAAACTAGAACTAAAACAACCACAGTGTAATGACCTTAATGGCCAATGGGGGCAAACAGCTTTAAGGAAAAAAAAAGGTCACTTGTGCAAAATCTGTCATCATCTAACCTGGATCATGACAGCACCCTCCCTCAATGAGGGGCCTCTGGACCCTCAAGACCACTCTTCACAAAAAAAAAACACCTACAGTGGGGACGCCCAGATCCAGAGTTGATATGGCAGATGGCTAGCACTCGACTAGTGTAATGAATAAATGGTGCTAGTGAAAGGGAGCCTCTGGTCCCGTAAATGTAAAGTCAATATAGAATCACTGCACATGTAAATTATGCTAAAGTGAGCTTTTTATTATGATTCACTGCTGAGGCACGGCGGTGCCTGCATCCCCCACTGCGCCACCAATGTTTTTTTGCCATACCAACAGGATCTCTGCTCCTCTAGCACCTGGACTATTGGCTATATTGGATAATCCGCATTTTTTTGAAATATTGCCTAGCAGTGATAAACTATCAACCGTTGACTACCAAAACTCTACTTCAAAAGGGCAACTATGTGATAAAGGCCGTTGTTAGGCCGAAACGTCAGCTGTCGCTTCATCACCGTAAAATTAAATAATAAAAAGCTCACTTTAGCATAATTTACGTGTGCAGTGATTCTATATTGACTTTACAGATCCAGAGTTCACCCCAACAACTACCTGAACTTCAGGTTTATGAAAAACGAGCACCGATGGTATTGGCAATGTATGTTATGGAGGCACCACCCATCTCCAAAGCGCCGATCTGGGGAACGAATGGTGTATGGGCAAGTTTGTGGGTAACTCCAGCTGGTAATTCTCCGGGCTGATGATAGCCGATACCAAATACGGCCCAATCACCTGAGAATTCCAGACTCCCACGACACATTTCCACTGGATGTTTTTGGTGGCCACCCAAACATGCTCGTTCACACACAGGTCCGGACCTGAACGTTTATTGCCACACATTCAATTGTCATAATACGGAGATGTTGTGAGTTCATTCTCACCAGTTGTGAGTTCCCCTTCTGGACTCCCTCTGAAGGTGACGGGAGGTGGTGCGGCTGGTTTGATCGGTGGAAATCTGCCACCTGAGGATGATGATTGGATCTCAGGATTCTCAGATTGGATTTAAGACAGCCGACGCCATATTCAGTTGCTGGTCAATCCTTCTGGCTTGTCAGCTCTTGGTTTTCACCTATGTTCCAGTCATCTAAAGCTAAGTTTTTCTGCTAATGTTCACACTTAATTTTGTTGGTCTATTCAGTTTTTTGTGTGGTCTGCCAGCCCCGGCTGGGGGCTGAGCTGAATTTCCACTCTTATTTATCAGTATTTTGCCAATTGGCTTTTTGTCCCTTACTAGATCGGTCTCTTTTTGCTCTGTCTCAGAATATTCCAGAGTGCTGATATAGTGGGAGAAGTCTAGTGACTTCAGGGTTAATTTTGCTATCAGAAGTGTTGGACATGATTTTTGTAGGGTTTTTTGCAGGTTGCAGACAGTGACTTGCCTTTCCTTTCCTGTCTAGTTAGTTTGGGCCCCATCATTTGCTCAGCCTATTTTCCTGCCTGTGTTTGTGCCTTCATCTTGTTTCACCGTCAATACATGTGTGAGGGCTATCTATTCCTTTGGGGTCTGCTCTGGGGCAGTTAGCTTTCCCTTTTCTTGCTTTAGGCTTATGTAGTCCTCCGGCCGTGATGAGGCGTCTAGGAACATCGTAGGCACGCTCCACTGCTACTGCTAGTTGTGTGGTACGATCAGGGATCTGCAATCTTCATAGTTACCAACTTCTCTGGTTTTCTGTGGCTTAGCTTGTTTTGTTTTTTTCTCCTCGGTGACCCATTCAAAACAGAGTCGCCAGCCTTACCGCAGATTCTAGGGTACTCAAAAGCAGGAAAGATTTGTAAAAAAAAAAAAATGTGTCAGAATTTTTTTTTTACATGTATATTTTTTCCTTTTTTTCTCTGGGGCCTTAGGATTTTTTTTTTTTTAAATGGAGATTCAGCAATTGTCTGATCGTGTGGAGCAGCTCACTGCTGAAGTGCGGGGAATTTCCACCTATCTCGCTCATTCTGTTGCTGCTGAATCAAGGATCCCTACTCCTGATGTGTTTTTTGGGGATTGGTCTAAATTTTTGAATTTTAAGAATAATTGGAAATTATTTTTTGCCTTGAAGCCTAATTCATCGGGGAGCTCTGCGCAGCAGGTTAAAATTGTCATCTCTTTGTTGCGCGGCGATCCCCAGGATTGGGCGTTTTCTTTGACACCTGAAGATCCTATTCTGACTAATGTGGATGCATTTTTTTCAAGCCTTGGTGTTGTGGTATGATGAACCTAATGCTATTGATCAAGCTGAGAAAGCCCTATTGGCATTGAACCAGGGTCAGGATTCTGTAGAGTTATACTGTCAAAAATTCCAAAAGTGGGTGGTCCTTACTACCTGGAATGATGGTGCCTTGGCAGCTCTCTTTCGGAAGGGTCTGTCAGAAACCATAAAAGATACTATGGTGGGATTTCCTGTTCCCACTGGTCTTGACGATTCTATGTCATTAGCCATTCAAATTGATCGGCGTTTACGTGAACGCAAAACTACACGAGAGGTGCTGCCACATTTTGGGCAAATGTCTGAACCTATGCAATGTGATAGAGTTTTGTCTAGGGCGCAACATCAGGAGTTAAGAAGGTGTAATAAGCTGTGTTTTGTCTGTGGAGACGTCTCTCATATTATTTCTGTCTGCCCAAAATGAGAGAAACGTTTTGCACACACATTTTCTGTGGGCAGTATACAACCTAAGTTTCTTTTGGCAATTACACTGATCTGCTCCTTATCCACATTTTCCACGAAGGCTTTTGTGGATTCAGGAGCAGCGTTGAATCTGATGGATTTGGACTTTGCTAAACATTGTGGTTTTTCCATGACGCCTCTGCGGATGCCTATTCCTTTGAGGGGTATTGATGCTACTTCTTTGGCGGAGAATAAACCCCAGTTTTGGACCCAGGTGATGATGCGGGTTGCCCCAGACCACCAAGAAAATTGTAAATTTTTGGTGCTGCATAATTCGCATGATACTATTGTTCTGGGTTTTCCTTGGTTGCAAACTCATAATCCAGTTTTGGATTGGAAATCTGGGTCTGTGGTGAGTTGGGGTTGTCAGTGTGTTCTTAGGGACGCTCCTGTTTTCTCCACCTCTCCTCAGTCTCATGATATTCCCCATTATCTAGCCGACTTTTCTGATGTATTTAGTGAGAGCAAGTCTGCATCTTTGCCTCCTCATAGGGGTTATGACTGTGCAATTGAGTTGATGCCTGGGTGTAAATTTCCCAAGGGTCGGCTTTTCAACTTATCAGTACCCGATCATGATGCTATGCGATCCTATATTAAGGAGTCATTGGAGAAGGGTCATATTAGACCATCCTCGTCTCCTTTAGGTGCTGGGTTTTTTTTTTTGTGGCCAAGAAAGATGGTTCATTAAGACCGTGTATTGATTATCGTTGCCTTAACAAGATGACGGTTAAATATCAGTACCCGTTACCTCTGATGTCTGATTTATTCTCCAGAGTTAAGAGTGACTGCTGGTTTACTAAGCTTGACCTGAGGGAGGCGTATAATTTTATTCGCATCAAGCACGGGGATGAATGGAAGATGTCGTTTAATACTCCGGAGGGACATTTTGAGTACCTGGTGATGCCTTTTGGGCTCACTAATGCCCCTTCTGTCTTCCAGTCCTTTATGAATGATATTTTCCGTGACTTTGTGGATAAATTTTTGATCATCTATTTGGATGATATTTTGATCTTTTCTAGTGATTGGGATTCTCATGTGGAACACGTCCGGACTGTGTTCCGGATTTTGAGAGAGAATTCCCTGTTTGTTAAGGGATCGAAATGCCTCTTTGGTGTACAGAGGATTTCATTTTTGGGATTTATCTTATCTCCATCGACTATTGAAATGGACCCGGCCAAGGTACAGGCCATTTATGATTGGGTTCAGCCTACTTCTTTGAAAGCCCTCCAGAAGTTTTTGGGTTTTGCTAATTTCTATCGGAAATTTATAGGTAATTTTTCTGGTATTGTCAAACCGCTGACTGATCTGACCAAGAAGGGCGCTGATGTGTTGAATTGGTCTCCTGAGGCTATTTCAGCATTTCAGGAGCTTAAGCAGAGATTTACTTCAGCTGCAGTTTTACGGCAACCTGATGTCTCACTTCCATTTCAGGTGGAGGTAGATGCTTCTTAGATTGGTGCAGGAGCTGTTTTGTCCCAAAAAGACCCTGTGACTTCTAAGATAAATCCCTGTGCCTTCTTTTCTCGAAAGTTCTCCCCATCTAAATGCAACTATGACGTGGGGAATCGGGAATTGTTGGCCATGAAGTGGGCATTTGAGGAGTGGAGACATTGGTTGGAGGGAGCTAAACATCAAGTTGTGGTCCTCACCGATCACAAGAATTTGATTTATCTGGAGTCGGCCAAACGCTTGAATGCTAGACAGGCTAGATGGGCCATGCTTTTCACGCTTTTTAATTATTTTGTGGTCTCTTTTCTTCCTGGCACTAAGAATGCTAAGGCAGACGCCCTTTCTAGGAGTTTCTTTGCTGATTCTCTTAGTGTGACCGAGCCTACTACCATCCTAGGTGAGGGGGTAGTTCTTTCTGCCATTTCGCCCGATTTGAGACGCACCCTGGAGGAATTTCAGGAGGATAAACCTGAGCGTTGCCCTATGGGAAAATTGTATGTTCCTGACCAGTGGAGAAAGAGAGTGATGTCTGAAATTCATTGCTCCGCATTGGCTGGTCATCTAGGTATTTTTGGTACCAGAGATTTGGTGAGTCGGTCCTTTTGGTGGCCTGCCTTATCTCGTGACGTCAGGAATTTTGTACAGTCCTGTGGGACTTGTTCTCGGTCTAAACCCTGTTCTCGTTCTAGTGGGTTGCTGATGGCCTTGCCGGTGCCCAAGAGGCCATGGACCCTTATCTCAATGGATTCTATTTCTGATCTTCCTGACTCTCAGAGAATGACTGTTATCTGGGTGATTTGTGATAGATTTTCGAAGATGGTCCATCTTGTACCACTCCCAAAGTTGCCATCTTCTGTTGAGTTGGTGCCCTTGTTTTTACAACAGGTGGTTCGGTTACATGGGATTCCTGGGAACATTGTGTCCGACAGAGGAGTCCAGTTTGTTTCCAGATTCTGGAAAGCCTTTTGTTCCAATCTGGGAATTCAGTTATCCTTCTCCTCCGCGTTTCATCCCCAGACCAATGGACAGACTGAGAGAACAAACCAGACCATGGAGTCTTATTTGAGATGTTTTATATCTGCTGATCAGGATGATTGGGTCTCATTTTTGCCCTTGGCCCAATTTGCGCTGAACAATAGAGCTGGTTCTGCCACTTTGATATCACCCTTTTTCTGTAATTTTAGGTTTCATCTTCGTTCTCTTCAGGGCAAGTGGAATCTTCGTCCTGCCCAGGTGTGGACACTGTGGTTAAGAGAATGCAGCAGATATGGGACCAAGTAACATAGTAACATAGTAACATAGTTATTAAGGTTGAAGGGAGACTTTAAGTCCATCTAGTTCAACCCATATCCTATCCTAACTTGCCCTAACATGTTGATCCAGAGGAAGGCAAAAAAACCCCATGTGGCAACAAGTAAGCTTCACATTGGGGAAAAAAATTCCTTCCTGACTCCACATACGGCAATCAGACTTGCTCCCTGGATCAACGCAATATTAAGGAAACTAGTGTATATACCTGTAATATTATACTTTTCAAGAAAGGCATCCAGTCCATTCTTAAATTTTAGTAGGGAATCACTCATTACAACATCATATGGCAGAGAGTTCCATAGTCTCACTGCTCTTACAG
The DNA here is from genome assembly GCF_039654945.1 of Dendrobates tinctorius. Classification (NCBI taxonomy): domain Eukaryota; kingdom Metazoa; phylum Chordata; class Amphibia; order Anura; family Dendrobatidae; genus Dendrobates; species Dendrobates tinctorius. The sequence continues at coordinate 49,178,151 of NW_027361688.1, read as the reverse complement.
TAAAGAATCCGCGTCTGTGAGTATGCTTAAACCTTCTTTCCTCCAGACGTAGAGGATGCCCCCTTGTCCCCGTCACAGGTCTAAGAGTAAAAAGATCATTAGAAAGCTCTTGATATTGTCCCCGCATATATTTATACATTGTAATAAGATCACCCCTAAGCCTTCGATTCTCCAAACTAAATAACCCCAAATGTAATAACCTGTCTTGGTATTGCAGACCCCCTAGTTCCCTAATAACCTTGGTCGCTCTTCTCTGCACCCGCTCCAGTTCAGCTATGTCTTTCTTATACACCGGAGACCAGAACTGTACACAGTATTCTAAGTGTGGTCGCACTAGTGACTTACATAGAGGTAAAATTATGTTCTCCTCATTAGCATCTATGTCTCTTTTAATGCATCCCATTTAATGCATCCCGGGGCAGCACGGTGGCTCAGTGGTTAGCGCTGCAGCCTTGCAGCGCTGGGGTCCTGGGTTCGAATCCCACCAAGGACAACATCTGCAAGGAGTTTGTATGTTCTCCCCGTGTTTGCGTGGGTTTCCTCCGGGTACTCCGGTTTCCTCCCACACTTCAAAGACATACTGATAGGGAATTTAGATTGTGAGCCCCCATCGGGGACAGTGATGAAAATGTGTGCAAACTGTAAAGCGCTGCGGAATATGTTAGCGCTATATAAAAAAAAAAAAAAATAAAGATTATTATTATTATTTTATTTGCCTTTGCAGCAGCTGCCTGACACTGGCCACTAAATGTGAGTTTGTCGTCCACCCATACACCCAGGTCTTTTTCAGTGACTGTTTTGCCCAGTGTTTTACAATTAAGCACATAATTATACATCTTGTTCGTTCTACCCAAGTGCATGACCTTACATTTATCCCCATTAAAGCTCATTTGCCATTTATCAGCCCAAGCTTCTAGTTTACATAAATCCTCCTGTAATATAAAATTGTCCTCCTCTGTATTGATTACCCTGCAGAGTTTAGTGTCATCTGCAAATATTGAAATTCTACTCTCTATGCCCCCTACAAGGTCATTAATAAATATGTTAAAAAGAAGCGGGCCCAAAACTGACCCCTGTGGTACCCCACTGCTAACCGTGACCCAGTCTGAGTGTGCTCCATTAATAACCACCCTTTGTTTCCTATCCCTGAGCCAGCTCTTAACCCACCTACACATATTTTCCCCTATCCCCATTGTTCTCATTTTATGTATCAACCTTTTGTGTGGCACCGTATCAAAAGCTTTTGAAAAGTCCATGTACTCCACATCCACTGCATTCCCTTGGTCCAGTCCGGAACTTACCTCTTCATAAAAGCTTATCAGATTAGTCTGACAGGAACGGTCCCTTGTAAACCCATGTTGATATTGGGTCATGAGGTTATTCTTCTCCAGATACTCCAGTATAGTATCTTTTAGAAAACCCTCCAGGATTTTACCCACAGTTGAGGTTAAACTTACTGGCCTATAATTTCCAAGTTCAGTTTTTGTCCCCTTTTTGAATATTGGCACCACATTTGCTATACGCCAGTCCTGTGGTACAGACCCTGTTTTTATGGAATCTTTAAAGATTAAAAATAATGGTCTATCTATGACTCTTGCTTAATTCCTGCAGTACTCGGGGGTGTATCCCATCCGGGCCCGGGGATTTGTCAATTTTAGTGATTTTTAGACGCCGCCGTACTTCCTGCTGGGTTAAGCAGGTGACATTTAACAGAGAATTGTTATCCCTGATCATGTTATCCGTCATGGGATTTTCTTGTGTAAACACTGTTGAAAAAAAGTCATTTAGCATATTGGCTTTTTCCTCATCCTCATCCACCATTTCACCCAGACTATTTTTAAGGGGGCCAACACTATCATTTTTTAGTTTCTTACTATTTATGTAGTTAAAGAATATTTTGGGATTATTTTTACTTTCTCTGGCAATGAGTCTCTCTGTCTCAATCTTTGCTGTCTTGATTTGCTTTTTACAGAATTTATTTAATCTTCTGTATTTAGTTAATGCCTCATCACTACCTATTTTCTTTAATTCGCTAAATGCTTTATTTTTGTCCCTTATTGCGCCCCTTACAGCTCTATTTAGCCATAGTGGTTTCTTCCTATTTCTCACATGTTTATTCCCATACGGTATATATTGTGCACAGGTCCTATTCAGGATGCTAATAAACGTCTCCCATTTTCTTTGTGTATTTTTATGTCTCAGGATATCGTCCCAGTTAATTCCACCAAGATCATCTCTCATCCGTTGGAAATTTGCTTTCCTGAAGTTTAGTGTCCTTGTAACCCCTCTACTACACTTCTTATTAAAGGATACATGAAAACTTATTAATTTGTGATCACTGTTACCCAAGTGACCCCCAACCCTTACATTTGATATGCGGTCAGGCCTGTTGGTTAATATTAGGTCTAGCAGTGCCCCCCCTCTTGTTGGGTCCTGAACCAGTTGTGAAAGGTAATTGTCTCTCATAGTAGTCAAAAACCTATTACCTTTGCTGGAACTGCAGGTTTCTGTTCCCCAATGTATTTCAGGGTAGTTGAAGTCCCCCATAATAATGACTTCTCCTTGAGTCGCAGCTTCATCTATTTGCTTTATGAGGATATTCTCTGTTGCTTCCATTATTTTTGGAGACTTATAACAAACCCCTATCAGTAATTTATTATTTTTCCCCCCTCCCCTTATCTCTACCCACAGGGACTCTACATTTTCATTAGATTCATATATATTATCACGAAGGATGGGTTTTAAGGATGATTTTACATATAAACACACGCCTCCCCCTCGCTTATTTGTTGGGTCATTTCTGAACAGACTATAGCCCTGTAAAATAACCGCCCAGTCGTGGCTCTCGTCCAGCCATGTCTCAGATATCCCCACCATGTCATAATTAGGTTCCAACAACATTAACTCCAATTCCTCCATTTTGTTGGCAAGGCTTCTGGCATTAGTATACATGCACTTTATGTATCTCTCTGTACCTCTATTCTTTCTTAAATTATTAACTGTTCAAACCCCACCCCCCATCCCACCCCCACCCCCAATGTCATTATTTGGGGGTGGGGGTGGCATGGGGGGTGGGGATAAGTGGTGGATAAGTTGTCACTTTCTCAGGAAAAGGCCCAGCGATTTTCCAACCGACATAGGACCATTGGTCCCCGGTTTAAAGTGGGTGATACGGTTTGGTTGTCGTCTAAGAATATTCCTGTGAAGGTTGCATCTCCTAAATTTAAGCCAAGATTTATTGGTCCTTATAAGATTTTGGAAATTCTTAATCCTCTTTCGTTTCGATTGGCTCTCAGAAGTGTTTGACATTATTTTTGTAGGGTTTTTTGCAGGTTGCAGACAGTGACTTGCCTTTCCTTTCCTGTCTAGTTAGTTTGGGCCCAATCATTTGCTCAACCTATTTTCCTGCTTGTGTTTGTGCCTTCATCTTGTTTCACCATCGACGAGGCGTCTAAGAACATCGTAGGCATGCTCCACGGCTACTGCTAGTTGTGTGGTAAGATCAGGGATCTGCAATCTGCATAGTTACCAACTTCTCTCGTTTTCTGTGGCTGAGCTTGTTTTGTTTTTTTTTTCCTCGGTGACCCATTCATAACACGGAGAATTCTTTCTGGAACTGACAACAGAGGCGTCCCCCTGTGTCACCACACTCACACCCCCGCAATTCACCAAGGGATGCACCACCCTCCAACCCCTCCCACTATGAGGTCTGCGCCTCTCAGGGTTGGCTAATAGCGAGGGTTGAGCCTTGCCCCTACTCTCCTGCAGCACCTCAGCTGCTACCACTGGAGAGGAAGGGGATGTTTGTAGAGAGACGGCAGAGACAGTAGCTCCTAGGCAGCAGCCCTCACACAACTGCTACCAGTTGACTACTTCCCTAGTCCACCAATCTAAGACCGGGTTGTGTTTTTTAGACCAAGGGGGGCCCACAACGATAGGTGCTTGATTTCCCTCCAAGACGTAGTATGACTGGGACTCATCATGATGTCCACTCTGCTGCACAATGTCATCTACGACTTGGTTTAACCCCCCTGGCTCAGTGGGACAGAGTCAATGGCTTGGACGCTTATGGGTTTGTCTGGCGTCTCACACCCCAGACCATGAGTTTGGACAAACTGAGCATCCAGCAAACTGACTTCTGCTCCACTGTTAACAAGCACCGATATGCCCTCAGGTACCTCGTCAACCATCACCTCTGCTAACATAGTACCTTCAGAGGGCGAGGAGGAAATATACACTCCCAGGTCATCTTCCTCCACACGACCAGGGGGACACGGCTTCTCTGATAGTACAGAAGTTTCGACGTGAGAGCCAAGGACTAAATCATTAGTCTGGTCTCTACAGGGACGTACCCCTTCACCTTGGGGGACACCAACTCCTCCCACCTGCCTGGGTACGTCCACATGTATAAGCAAGTCCTGCTCCCCAGCAGGGACTCCAAGGCGCATCTTCGCCAAAGCCGCAAATGGACCCTCTAGTGGAGCCAGAGGGTCGGCCCCAGACCCATAATTCTGCTGCAGGTGCTGCTTAAACACATCATTCAGCTCCTCACTCATCTCAGTGAGGACCAGCAGCAACAGCTCACCGGTCTGAACTTGGCCCATGGCTCACAAGAGAAAAATGTTAGCGTTGTTGATAATGTATTGTCACGTGTGACAGGATACACCGCCTCGAGCAGGGTGAATTTCTATAACACAAGTGATACTGAATACACCGCCTCCAGCAGAGTTAAGGGAATCACTGGGAAAACCGTTACAATGGAGGGCCCTGCAATAGGGACCGGGGACGTGGAGACCTCCTGCACTCCTCTGAGTCAGTGTCCCTACACTCCTGACGATCCCAAGGCAGGTTCCGCACCTGGTGACGAGCTGGATACCTCAGATCCCTAGCTCGCCCTGCACCTATCCCTTTCTAGTGAACTGGACGGTGCAGAAACTATTCCCACCACTGCACTAATACACACATAATGAAAGTCACAAACAGGGAAAAACATCACTTAGCTTTGCTCTGTTGCTATTGCTCCCAGCAACAGAGTACAACACCAAAGTTCAGCTTCACCCATGAAGCTCGACACCTGAATTCAGCTTCGCCTAACGCAATTACACCAGAGCTCCCCTGAGCTGCCTGGAACTCCTCTCTGTAGTTCCTTCCTTCACCAGACTTGGTGGGAAATGAGCAATATCACCAAAAGTGAGTGAGACCACCAGCAACTCCTTTATAGGTAGGAGCCAGGGAATCACACCTATTTCATAATCATGTGCAATAACACTAGCGGCCACCGGGGGGCAACTAAACTAAAGTAACCAGAGTGCAATGACCCTAACGGCCACCGAGGGCAAAACTAGAACTAAAACAACGACAGTGTAATGACTCTAATGGCCACCGGGGGAAAAACTAACTTTAAGCAAACAGCTAAAAGGGAAAAAAAAGTTACTTGTGCAAAATCTGTTATCAATCAACTTGGTTCATAAGAAGTTTAATACAGCCCAGCATGGTATAATACAGCCCAACATGGTATATAGCCCCCCAGAGTGGTATAATATAGCCCAGCATGGTATATAGCACCCCAGAATGGAATAATACAGCTCAGTATGGTATATAGCCCCCCCCCAGAAAGGTATAATACAGCCCAGCATGGTATATAGCCCCCCAGAATGGAATAATACAGCCCAGCATGGTATAATACAGCCCAGTATGGTATATAGCCCCCCAGAATGGTATAGTACAGCCCAGTATGGTATAATACAGCCCAGCATGGTATAATACAGCCCAGCATGTTATATAGCCCCCCCAGAATGGAATAATACAGCCCAGCATGGTATAATACAGCCCAGTATGGTATATAGCCCCCCAGAATGGTATAGTACAGCCCAGTATGGTATACAGCACCCCAGAATGGAATTATACAGCCCAGTATGGTATATAACCCCCCCAGAATGGTTTAATACAGCCGAGCGTGGTATATAGCCCACCCAGAATGGTATAATACAGCCCAGCTTGGTATAAAGCCCCCCAAAATGGTATAACACAGCCCAGCAAGGTATAATACAGCCCAGCATGGCATATAGCCCCCCTAGAATGGTATAATACAGCCCAGCACAGTATAATACAGCCCAGCATGGTAAATAGCCCCCCTAGAATGGTATAATACAGCCCAGCATGGTATAATGCAGCACAGCATGGCATAATACAGCCCAGCATGGTATAATACAGCCCAGCATGGTATATAGCCCCCCCAGAATGGTATAATACAGCACAGCACGGTATAATACAGCCCAGCATGGTATATAGCCCCCCAGAATGGTATAATACAGCCCAGCAAGGAATAATATAGCCCAGCATGGTAAATAGCCCCCCCAGAATGGAATACTACAGCCCAGCATGTTATAATACAGCCCAGCATGGTATATACGCCCCCAGAATGGTATAATACAGCACAGCATGGTATATTACAGCCCAGCATGGTATATAGCCCCCCAGAATGGTATAATACAGGCCAGCAAGGTGTAATACTGCCCAGCAGGGTATATAGCCCCCCAGAACGGTATAATACAGCCTAGCATGGTATAATACAGCCCAGCATGGTATATAGCCCGCCCAGAATGGTATAATACAGCAGAGCACGGTATAATATAGCCCAGCATGGTATATAGCCCCCCAGAATGGTATAATACAGCCCAGCATGGTATATAGCCCCCTCAGAATGGAATTATATGGCCCAGCATTGTATATAGCCTCCCCATTATGGTATGATAAAGTCCAGCATGGTATATAGCCCCCCAGAGTGACCCCACAGTCCAGTACTCACACTGATTTAAAAAAAAAAAATCACTCCTCACTTTCTCCTCGTGCCCACGCTGCTGGCTGCTCCTGTCTCCTCCTGCTCTGTCTTGCACACAGTGAGAGCGCGATGACGTCATCGCGCCCCCGCTGTGTCAGAGGCAGAGCGGTGAATTATGGGAGAGGGAGTGTCAGCTGACGCTCTCTCCTCCATCACTACCTCCTTCAGTGCGGCGGCGGCGGTGGGAGTCGGCACTGGGGGCAGGCGGGCCCGTGCCTCACAGGGGCTCCATAGCGGCTGTGTGATGTGCTGCTGGCTGGGGTCCCCTGGAGGAGTGAGGGCCCTAGGAAGCTGCCTGGTCTGCCTGCCCATAACATCGGCCCTGGGTAGGGGATACTCGCTAGGCAGCCGACAAATCACGTCCGGCACAGGTTTCTTAACATACTGTAACTCAGTCCATTCGGTTTATTATGCAGCAGAAACCAAAGCAACAGCAACAGAAAGTTCATATAAACAGCATAGCGTCCATGACAGAGCTTGACTCTGTTTATCTTGTGGTCACACAGGTTGTGCAATGTCCAGCACACAGGTTCTCTAGCCTCACATTTATATCCCCTCTCCGGGTTACCTTCTCATAGCTGCTTCTCAGTCCTGAAGTTCATTCCCCCTTCTGGGAACTCTCAGACATATGTAGCCATTATCCACAGCCTCTCCACGTGCTGTCAGGAATGCAGCCACGTCAGCCAGACAAGACCTTCCATATGGACCAAGAGGGTCCAAGCATTCACTCATGTGACCTACCCTGGCCACCTTATATGGTCCGCAGCCACGCCCACCGGATCACATGACTATGACCTCATCACAGGTCCTTCAATCATTCAATAACATATACTTTATTATGGCATTCTAAACACCTGCCCCTAGGTGGGTTTGTAGGTGATTGATCCCACCCGTCTCACCAATCACCTGAAGGTTTCTCCCTAATACATTGGCACGAAAGATCAGCTCTGCTGATCATCACATAATCAAGCCTTCATCCCAAAGCCACCCACCTTGGGATACATAATGAACCTTTAGCACCCTGCTCCTGTTACCACTCTGGACATGGCTATCCGTCCATCTTGGGACACCCACACAGTGCCCCCTAGCGGACACAGTGGTCACTACACCACACCATGAATAAAAAAAGAACCTAGACATGTTTGGTGTGTGAGAACTCGTAATGAGCTGTAGAGTCATAACAGAAGGTCAGTTCTAGTATTTTGCAAACACGAGTGATTGCGAGCCCTTCGCGCGCGCACTGGGATTACGAACCACGCAATGGGGTGTAACCATGCAACCATGTAACCATGCAACAGACTGACCTCGCAATGGGGTGTAACCACACACCAGACTGGGGTATGTGCAGACTAACAGCAAACATAAATACCTGGTATACCTCTCTTGCCACTCCTACCTTGTGTATGAAAAAGCTCTGTCATTAATATTGTTTGGGTAGAGCTATTCGATAACGCTATCCATGAAGAAAGTGCACGGGTAGAACTATCCCATAGAACTATTCCTAAAGGAAATGAACAGGTAGAGCTATCCGATAGCGCTATCCTCCAATGTTCCTCAGTGTAAGCTATTTTACATGGTTGAGCGCACTTGGGAACTGCCCCCAAGGCCCTGCCCATGCCCAATGTTTGGTCCGTAGATCGCGGCTAGGAGTTAGTCCCGCTTTTGTGTGCAAAAGTTTTGGGCTTTTACAATTGTTAAAAATCTTAATAAAAGACTTCTTTGTACACACAGTTACTGCGTCCTCATCTGGGCCCAAATTGATTACTTCATCACCGGCATCAGGTATAGGGATCATGGTGCTTTTGAGGATATCTCTCTTTTCCACCATGGGTGCGTGAGGACGGAGTGACATCAGTCACAGTTTTTGTTTTGGCCTCATGCTTTCCTGTAATGTAGAATATTGAAATTAGGTTAAAATTCCACCAAAGACATTTGCAAGGAGTTTGTGTGGGTTACCTACGGATTCCTCCCACACTCCAAAGACATGCTGATGAGGAATTTTGATTGTAAGCCCCACTGGGGAAAGTGATATCAATGGAAGTAAAGTTGTGGAATTTATGGTGCTACATACAGTGGGGAAAATAAGCATTTGACACACTGCCAATTTTGCCAGTTTACCCACCTACAAAGAATGGAGAGGTCTGTAATTTTTAATGTAGGCACACTTCAACTTTGAAAGACAGAATCTTAAAAAAAATCCAGAAAATCACATTGTATGATTTTTACATAACTAATTTGCATTTTATTGCATGAAATAAGTATTTGAAACAATTGAAAAACAGAACTTAATATTTGGTACAGAAAACTTTGTTTGCAATTACAGAGGTCATATGTAGTAGTTCTTTCCCAAGTTTGCACACACCGCAGAAAGGATTGTTTCTCCCTCCTCCATACAGATCTGTCAGTTTTCGGGGCTGTCGCTGTGCAACATTGAGTTTGATCTATTGTCGTACCACAAGGGTGCCAAGCTCCGCTGTTAGGCAGGTATACAGGAAAGGGTATTAAACAGGGGCTATCCAGGATTATCTATTTACCTCTTCAATTTGTCGCATTTCAGCATTTTAAGCGTGTGTCTTGTATGTTGTTAGTCCTTTTATAAATGGTAAATAAAGGTTTCTATTTTATATAATGGGGTCTTCATATGTGAGCTGATTCCTGAACTTTCTCAGAATCATCCTTACCACATGAGGCAAGATCACGTACAGAGCCCCAGACCGAGGAAGATTGACAGTCATCTTGTTTATCCTCCATTTTCTAATAATTGTGACAACAGCTATTGCCTTCTCACCAATTGCCTATTGTGCTGTAGCCTATCCCAGCCTTGTACAGGTCTACAATTTTGTCCCTGATGTCCTTTAGACTTCATTTTGGTCTTGGCCATGGTGGAGAGGCTGGAGTGTGATTGAGTGTGTGGATAGGTGTCTTTTATACAGGTAACGAGTTCAAACAGGAGCAGTTAGCACAAGTAATGAGCGTAGAGTAGGAGGGCTTCTTAAAGAAAAGCTAACAGGTCTGCGAGAGCAAGAATTCTTTCTGGATAGTAAGTGATCAACCACTTATTTCATGCAATAAAATGCAAATCAATTATGTAAAAATCATAAAATAAATCCAGAAAACCACATTGTAAGTTGAAGTGTACCTACAATAAAAATTACAGACATCTCCATTCTTTGTAGGTGGTAAAAGTTGCAAAATTGTCATTGTATCAAATACCGTATATACTCACATATAAGCCGAGATATTCAGCCCATTTCTTGGGGCTGAAAGTCCCCCTTTCGACTTATACGTGAGTCATATACGCCAGGAAGTCGTGGGGGAGAGGGAGCGGGTGTGTCACATCATACTGACTCCCCTTGGCGCGTCTCTGCAGCCCCCTGCTTGTCCCACGGTCTCAGGCGCCTGCCTTCAGCGGTCATGTGGTACCGTTAATTAAAGACATGAATATGCACATGAACGGGGCTGCAGAGACCACGCCAGGAGGGGTAAGTATATGCGATATTCACCTGACCCCGTTCCCACGCTGCTCGCCGCTGTCTGCGGCGTTCTCTGTCAGTGTCGTTCAGGCAGCAGAGGGCGGGGTGACCTAGTTAATGTGCTCCGTGCCCTCTGCTGCCTGAACGTCATTGACAGACATGGCAGACAGCGGCGAGTAGCATGGGAACGGGGACAGGTGAATATCACTGGTGCCGAGTCCTGAGCCAGCAGCAGCACACCCCCCATCATATTTACACATTCAGTATATTGAGGGTATTATGGAAAGTCCATGGTTAATTACTGTTGTAAACTGGTCTGTGGCCCCGCGTCGTTTCCGGTTGAAGGTGGGTGCCATCTCTTGGACCGCCATAGACTCTACATGCCATTTATAGACATGGATTCACTTCCTGACCTTTTTGGGAAATCCGCTGATTCTGTTTTTCTGCAGGCACGATATTAGATGTGTCCTCATCTTCTGACGCTGGAAATTAGCTGTGGGTTCACCGTCATCTGCCATAAGCTCGTAGGCAAAAGCTATAGCATATAAGCCACAGTCATAGTCGTTGTTCTGCTGATCCACATCAATAAACCTCAGATGTTTCAGGGGATTGTCGACCACTTCACTGTACATGTTGGTAATCTGCTGACTGATGGATGGAGACAGATTCTTTTCTCTGACGCTGTCAGCTACAAAGATTTGGCCATTTTTATAGCAGGTTGTCAGCCAGTGCTCCCTGTCCTCATCATAGTGGATTTGTACAGCATTCTTCAGTACGCTGTACCCTGGTACCGTAAGAGCGCAGGGGGGCTGCAGGCCATCAAAACCCTTAAACTGACTCTGCAGCAGGTCCTGGGCCATGATGATGATCTCGTCAACCAGGTAGCCTTCCTCCCCTTTGCTCTGAAGGATGGTTAAGATCTCTCGAGGCAGGTTGTTCTCTTGGTTCCCGATATCGGGCATCTCCACTTGTGGGGTAGCTGTCTCCGGGATTACTTCTCGAAGTAGATCAGTAACGTTTTCTGTAGCCACTGTCTTGGCTGGTGGCAGCATCTCAGGCTTATTATTAGAGGAGATGGCCACATCCTTATCTGTTTCAATATCGATGACAACATAATCTGCACCCGGAGAAGAAATGTTGTTGTTCTCAAGGTCATCTGTCTTTTTGACCATTGGTCCATCCTCATTTTTTCCTGTTAAAGAGATCAAAGAAATCATAATTTTTTAAAATAAAATATTCTCCATATTTCTTATGGATTGTTACATCTACTGCTCCTTTACTTCACAACTGCCCACTGTAGATAAACGTTGGCGCTTGCTGGGCTCTATGCAGCGCCGACGTTTGTCATGACATGGTTGGTGATCTTGTAGCGCTTACGACCCCCAGAGTCCTGCAAGCACTGCGATTCCAGTGCAGAGCGATAGCTCTGACAGGTGTTATCATTCCCATGAAGCACCTGAAGGGTTGATAAACGTTTTGAATTTGGTTTTGAGCACTTTGAGGGGTACAGTTTTTAGAATGGTGTCACTTTTGGGTATTTTCTGTATTAAACGCTCCTCAAAGTAACTTCAAATGCGATGTGGTCGCTAAAAAATTGTTTTTGTAAATTTAGTTGGAAAAATGAGAAATCGCTGATCAACTTTTAACCCTTTTAACTTCTTAAGAGAAAAACAATTGTGTATCAAAAATTGTGTTGATGATAAATAGATATGTGGGAAATATTATTTATTAACTATTTTGTGTGACAACACTGGTTTAAAGACTTAAAAATAGAAAATTTAAAAATTGCAAAATTTTCAGAATTTTCGTCACATTTCCGATATTTTCAGACATAAACACAAGTTATATTGAACAAATTTTACCACTATAATAAAGTACAATATGTTGCGAAAAAAACTGTCTCAGAATCAGTGTGATCCGTTGTAGCATTCAAGACCTATAACCACATAAAGGGACACTGGTCAGAATTGGCCTGGTTATGAGAGCGAAAAAAGGCTCTGGCACGAAAGGTTTAAGAGACAATTTTTAAAAGGCTGTTCTTCTATTGCCACATATACTCGTGTATAAGCCAAGTTTTTCAGCAGAATTGTCCCAGAAAGCTGGCGGGAGAGGGGGAGCGGCGGAACAGCTGTCACAGAGGCACAAGCCGGTTGGCTGTGGCTAATGCCTTTGCCACTGGTAAAGAGAAATGAATATTTATTTCTCTTATAGCGCGCACAGTGACAGCTGCAGCCGCGAGGGCACGCTGAAGGAGGGTGAGTAGGATGGGGTTTTTTTATAATAGGAAGCATGCATACAAGGGTGGGAGGGGGGTAGCCACGTTTACCAGGACAGCGATGAGGTAGCCACGCTTACCAGGACAGGCCAGGGGAGCCACGCATACTGGGACAGGGATGAGGGGACAATCCATACCAGGCTTATATGTGGCGCCCCTGAGGCTCGGTCGCCACAGAGGTACTGCACCTTCTCCTATACTCTCCATCCAGGTAATGTGGGAACTCCTTTCCACGCTCCAACACTCGCACCCCACACAACAGGGTAGTTCTGCACAACCACATTGCGGCTCAGTGCTTAGAGAGTAGCAGAGCACCTCTGGTGGTTCCCTGCATGGACAACTGGATGTGCTGGGAGGCGGGTGGAGTTGAGATATATAAAAGAGTGTGAAAGTGTAGGATTAGGGGTTCAGTCTGATAGAAGGTCAGTGAGGAAGGAAGCCACTCGGGAGGAGTGGGCATCCCTGGAAGAAGGGATGGAGGAAGGAGTGCTGCAGCTGCCTCAGTGATCTGAGCCAGCTGGCACGGGAAAGGAACAGAAGGAGAAAGATGTAGAACTGCAACCTAAGCTTCCATAAGAGAGAGAAGGATCAGGATGGAACGAAGGAGTAGGAGAACAGAGAGGAGACGTGGGTTGGAAGAGGAACCCTGCCTATAGGTTCTCAGCGCAAGGCTGGGGCCCGGTTCCCCGGGGTTGTATGGACACTTATGGTTCTGAAGCAGACACCGGTGGAGTAGTTGGCTCTAAATGCACTACTTCCAACTAAGACTTGGGGCACAACCGCAATTGAATAGAGAGCCAGGACTCCGGAGAAGGGAGTACCCGAGAGAGGCTACAGCTGTTTGCCATACGAGTAGAATTGTAAGGAACATCTGACAGGAGGAACTCCAGAGTACCAGGGTACTGGAGATCTTCACACCTTAAGGCGCAATAGAGTAGTCGTTCAGGAAAGGTACATGTTGGCGGAGTCTTGGAGAGGAGCTTCCCATCTGGCCTGGAGGTTGGCTGAGTCTCTGACCCAGAGGACACGGCCCGGAGGCAGGCACCCTTGTGCACCGCAGACTTTGAGTAAAGCTTTGGAACTGCAAGCCTCGGTGTCCTCCATTCATTCTCGTGCCAACCAGCTCAGCACCACTACATCTGGGTATCATCCTTTACACTGCCTGCGCCTTTCCACAACCCTTACAACTACACTGCCCTGGGACATCAGCCCTGTCTGTGGAGGGCTATACCATCACTGTTGCATCCTACCCACTGTCCCAGAGGATCTGTCTGCAGCGTCGACTTAACACCTCCCTTGCCGAGCATCAAAGGTGGCGTCACAAACTATTCCATTCCATTAACTACATCTACATTCCGCCATTGACTTGGGCGCCCAGGGCGACTCTCCGGGTCACCACTGCTGTGACACATCCCCCTGAGACTGGCCCGGTACTGAGTACCCCACAGCCCTGGGAGGGAGACCATATACTTGAGTCAATAAGCTTACTCAGTTTTCCGTGGCAAACATAGCTGCATTGGCTTATACTTGGGTCGGCTTATGCTCAAGTATGTATGGTAATTACATACCAAATGTCCACAGAGTAAGTCTATTACCAAGTTATAAAAAAGCAAAAAAAAACTACAGTATTTTACGGATTATAAGACCCACGTTTTTCCCCCAAATTTTGGGGGAAAATGGGGGTGCGTCTTATAATGCGTATATACCTTACCGATACCGTTGCTGGCCACAGGCTGGGATGAGCAGGTGCCCAGCAGTGCTGCGGGTGCCTGACGGTGTTGCGCTGGGATTTCCCATTCCGATGTGAGGGTCTCTGTTGCTATGGGGGCCTCTGCTGAGATTTTGTGAAAGCCAGATTCCCCGACAATTCCATGGCTTCCTGTGCGGTGTACTCCGGGAAAATGGCTGCCGGGTGGGCGGCACATGCGCAGATGGAGATCTCGGCACCAAGATCTCGGGAGATGAGATCTCAGCCCTGAAATCTCATCTTCCGAGATCTTGGTGCAGATATCTCCATCTGCGCATGTGCCTCCCTCCTCGTCAACCATCTTCCCGGAGTCCAACGCACAGGAAACCATGTAACTGCCAGGGGCTCTGGCCTTTCACAAAATGTCGGCAGAGGCCCCCGCAGCACGGAGTCCCCCACAGCACGTAGCACCCCACAGCATCTGCAGCAAGAACCTCCCCATAGCACAGAGCACCAGGCAGCACGGAGCACCCCACAGCACAGAATCCCTGCCTCATCCCAGCCTGCGGCCTGCAGCATCACCCCACTCCTGTCTCCTCCAGTAGCGACCCTGGGACCCCACTTCACCGCAGCCACCACTCCCAGTAAGGAATAAGACACATGGATTATAAGAAGCACCACCATTTTATTAAAAACATTTTTTCCTATTTTTCTCCTCGAAATTTCGGGTGCGTCTTATAATCCGGAGCGTCTTATAATCCAAAAAATACGGTATTTGCATATAGATTTTATAGGCTTGTCCAGGGTTAGAAAAATGTAATTGGTTTGTTTGAAAAACAAGACCACCCCTGTCTACAGGTTGTGCCTGTAATTGCAGATCAGCTCCAATGAAGGGAATGGTATCGAGCTGCAATACCATGAACAAGCTGAAGATTTTGATGGCACAGATTTTTTTTTTAAGAAGATGGCAACCCTGTTTTTCTTATCTTGGAGAACTGCTTTAGTGTCAGATTGGTTTGGCTGTACTTACCACCAAAAAGTTTAGCACGAGTCTCTCTAACTCCATCATTAGATTGTTGAGATTCATCATTTCTCCTGGGTTTATCCTTTTTCAGATGTCTTTAAAATAGTAAAATATAAGGTATATTGTGAATTACAAAGTAACATATCTTTATTTTGCAGAATGAAATATAGACTCATATGTTTCGTCATTCATTTTGTCTTTTACATTTTGTAGAAACATTGGCAATAAGTAAAATTTTGGTATTTATCAAAAATTTTTCATGTACATGAAATTTCAATATGTGTGGATCGCACTGGATTGTAAGGTAATATGAAGATTAGACATGAATGGATTTATTTGAGTGGAATTGAATTCTGCTCATACAAAACTCAGAATGTTGGAGAACAAAGATTTTTTTGTAATTCACTCCACGCGAATAAAGCAAAGTGGAAGCTAGCTGCAGCCGCCAGCTTGCGGAAGAGTAGAGGGCTGGTAGAAAGTTGAGCTCACTTCTCTGACCGACTTCTGCTGCTTTATTCTCGATGGCCAGTTTTCCACACTACCATCATGCCGCAACTCTGGCCAAGTGTTCCCTTTGGGCTGAAAATTTGGCTACAAGCAGTCCCCGAAAGGTCTCTGCCCATGCAAGTCCCAACCAAGAGTCAACACTGGGCCAGAGTTGTGGGCAGAGATCAGTGGGGGCTTCCGGAGAGGGGCTTGGTGATATATGAACTTTATTTTCTCCTTACATCATCCAGTTATTGTGATCTAGGACTGGGGAGACCCCACAGCATAATAGGAAACAATCAATTTGTGAAAAATAATTTTGCTGTGAATTAAATCTCTCTAAGCAAAGTCTGCATGATTTGGCAGAATTTTGTCAGAGCCTCTCATCTGTAATAAAGATGTCTTTTTTTACAGACTCCCATGCACAATATAAATCATCCTTTACAATACTTACCTACGTATGGTGTTACAGAAGACACCAATGAATGTTCCAAAGAGGAATATGGTGATGGTGAAAACTACAAAACATATGATGACTTTATTCGAAGGGATCTTTGAAGTATCAATACCATCTTCTAAAAAAACTGTAAATGAAGAAATAATATATATATTATATACTGTATACATCCAATAACTTGTCTGTAATTCACTATGCCATTATTATCGAAGCAGTCCTATAAAGGGAATCTGTCACCAGGCTTTTGCCATCTTATCGGAGAGAACTATAATGTAGAAGCACAGACCTTTACTATAGCGATGTGTCAATTACTGGACTGTTTTAATAGAATCACTGTTTTACCAGCAATTGATTATCACTTCAGGACAACTGGTCTTGTGCCTCCTAGTCCAGCCAGGCTTCCAGCAATATGCAATGTAAACACAAAGCTATGGCGGGGTTATACACAGCTCAAAAACTGAGCTCTGCTCAATCTGTAGCTGAGAAAACTGTGATTATTCTATATTCTATTGGAGTGTAGGACCCGGCAAGACTATTAAAAATATGGGACTTTAGTTTTGCTAAATAATGTCTCAGGGATGATGTCATATTAATATATGATGGATATAATGGACAATATAGAGATCTATCTAGTGGCTTAGGTAGAGGCTGATGTGTTATGGTAAAAATTTTTGACCTGCGCCCCCACCTGCATATTTGTCAGATGCATGGTCCTTTGTAGCATTCCAGATCCTCTGAGGACATACTTGTTTGCCCTCTCATGTAAAATGTCCCCATCCTGTAATAAAGTTCCCATTTCAGACCCTTCATGTAATAATATCACCCGTCCTGGCCCCTTCCTGTAATAATGTCCCCCATCCTAACCCATTCCTGTAAAAAAATTCAGTAATAATATCTACCATCTTGATATAAAGTCTTTATCCTTGGCCCCTTTCTGGTATAATGTTTATCTTTCCTGGTATAATGTCCTCCATCCTGAACCTCTTCCTGGTATAATGTCCTCCATCCTGGGCCCTTTCCTGGTATAATGTCTCCATTTCCTGTTTTAATGTACTCCATCCTGGGCCTCTTCCTGGTATAATGCCCTCCATCTCCATCTTGGGCCCTTTCCTGGTATAATGTCCTCCATCCTGGACCTCTTACAGATATAATGTCCTCCATCCTGGGCCCTTTCCTGGTATAATGTCTCCCTTTCCTGATATAATGTACTCAATCCTTTGCCTCTTCCTGGTATAATGTCCTCCATCCTGGGCCCTTTCCTGGTATAATGTCCCCCATCCTGGTCCACTTGCAGTAATATATCCTCCATCATGGTATAATGCTTCCCATTCTGGGCTCCTTCCAGTAATATATGTCCCCCATCCCGGTATATTTTTCTAGTAATAATATCCCTGCTCTGCTGTTCTTCTCTAACATAAGTAAAAAAGAAATGAAATGATTCTGTTCACTTTCCCCCACTCCCACTACTTGCAACATCTTCTTCCATAGCCGGAGCAGAAGCCGGCAGTTGACTGCAGCACGTAAGCGACGGGAAGCGCATGACGTCACTCCCATGCGCCACTCGGCGAATATTTGTGTCTGGAGGTCCCACCCACCCGGGCCTGGTCTCACTCACTGTGACCTCGATCGTTGTGCCCCTGCATCTATCCTTCTATATCCAGGCATGTAAATATATCAATAGGGCCTGTGTGTCTAGAGGAAGAAAGTTTAAAAGACATCTGGAGGCTTTTCCATAAATAGATGATATTACTAGATCTCTGCGATAGATTACTGGAGAGCAGGGATTGATCCGGGAGTGTCCTCTAACTGCAGGATTTATTAGGAAGGAACATTGGCTGCAGAATATAGGGTTTACTTCAGATTAATACTAACAGATAACCTATCCACGTAACTATGTGACTTACATCCACAATCCTTAGGTCCTTCGCACTGTTCCGTGCGGAGAAGACATTTGTCCTGTCCGTTTAAGCAGCCTCTGGTGCTATAGACCACCCTGGTACCAATGCCTGAAAAAATGAGACATCAATTAGTTGTAGGAAAACACTGTAGGAACTTTTCACAATGTATCAGTGCAATTCTCGGTAGTCTTCTAGTGGAGGAGAACATCAGATGTCTACAGCTACTAACATATATCGCTTTTTTCGGACCATAAGATGCACTTTTTTCCCAAATTTTTTTTGGGGAAAATGGAGGTGCGTCTTAGGGTCGCAATATACTTACAAATCCTGTTGCGGCGGTTCCGTATTGGCGGCGGTTCCGTAGTGGCGGTCCCAATGCAGCCTCCCTGTGCTCTGTGGTGTGGTGGGGTCGGGGCTCTGTAATGTGGCTGCAGCAGGTTTCTGTGCTGCGTGGGAGGCTCCACCGGCATTTCATTAAAGTCTGAAAGCCCCCCCGCAACTCAGTTGCTGCAGCGCGGTGGCCTCCAGAAAGATGGCCACCGGGAGCATAGCATACTCAAATTTAAATCACGGCAACGACATCTCGTCCCAAGATCTCGTCTCCCGAGATCTCGTCCCAAGATCTCATCTCCCGAGATCTTGGGACAAGATCTTGGGACAAGATCTCGTTGCGGCGATCTGAAACTGAGCAGCGGCCATCTTTCCGGAGGCCCCTGGTGGCCATCTGTCTGGAGGCCTCCGCGTCACAGCAAAGTAGCTGCGGGGGGCTTTCAGGCTTTAGCGAAATGCAGGCAGAGCCCCCCACGCAGCACAGAGCCCCGCTGCAGCCACATTACAGAGCCCCGACACCACCGCACCACAGAGCTCAGGGAGGCTGCATTGGGACCACCGCCACGGGACTGCCGCAACAAAATTTGTAAGTATATTGTAACCAAAGCACAGCCACCCCACAGAACACAGCCACCCCACGTACACAGCCACCCCACAGAACACAGCCACCCCACAGAGCACAGCCACCCTATGGACACAGCCACCCCACAGAACACAGCCACCCCACAGAGCACAGCCACCCTATGGACACAGCCACCCCACAGAACACAGCCACCCCACGGACACAGCCACCCCACAGAACACAGCCACCCCACAGAACACAGCCACCCCACAGAGCACAGCCACCCCACGGACACAGCCACCCCACAGAGCACAGCCACCCCACAGAATTCGGACTGTAAGACGGACCCCCATTTGACACATTATTTTTTTCCCCTATTGACCACCCCAAAATTTGGAGTGCGTCTTATGGTCCGGTGCATTTTATAGTCCAAAAAATACGGTACATTATTCACTGCACCTAATTTACTTATCCAGACCTAGGACCATTTCTTATGAGTAACTCTAGGACAGCTCAGATCACAATTATTGGAAAGCCCAGCATGTTGGACAAATTAGTCCCCGTTAGTTATAAAACTGTATAATTTCCCCAGTGGTAAAGATGGAATCACACGACTGAAGATCACAGACACAAGTGACTCCATTATTCCTTACAGGAAGATCTACATTTACTCTTAGAATTAGTGCGAGAGCCTAGAATAGGGAATACAGGATGGGAGAGGGTAACTCATGAAGACTCCTCCATGAAATGTATCATGTGACCTATTAACAATCTCAGCCACTCAATAAAAGCTATATAAGTGCGAATATTCGGTGTCTCTAATGAAGCGGAGTCTGACACCCATCATATTACGCTGGGTCCTATTAGTGAATGTCAGTAGGTTCTGGTGCCAGATGTGAAATGTTGTATGTGAAGGTGATATCTTAATTGTGAGTTACTTACCGCATGTTTTGGAGCATGGACCAAAGATCAGGTGATCAGTGTTGCCTAGAAAATAAAAGAAGACATTAAAGATGATCTCTGCTGACAAAATGAGAGGTGACATATATTTCCTTTACCTCCCATCTGTTACATGTACAAGTTATTGTATCCAGCCCGCAGTATTACACCTCTATGTCTTATCTATATATTAATTGACTAAATGCTTGTATCAGTCCCTGGCCGTGTATTTAGCATTAGATCCTTCATGACCTTTGACGTACATGTAAGTCAAAGGTCGTGTCCTTGTTTTTAATGCCGTTCGCACGTTGAGCCTATCCACTCAACGTTGAGTTTATCCACTGCTATGTATAGCACAATCAACCAGACAATTGCTGCTTCAACTTCCTAAAGAGGACTATTGAGTACAGCAAAAATACAGTAAAAAGTGTAAAAAGTAAATTAAAAATAAAACGCTTAAAAAAAATTCAAAATACACCTTTGTAATTGCTGCATTTGTAAAAGTTTGATCTATCAAAATCTAAACTAAATTTATCTGATCAGTAAACAGCATAACGAGAAAAAATAATCGAAATCGCCAGAATAAAATTTTTTGACAGCCGCAACATTGCA
Organism: Dendrobates tinctorius; assembly: GCF_039654945.1. Classification (NCBI taxonomy): domain Eukaryota; kingdom Metazoa; phylum Chordata; class Amphibia; order Anura; family Dendrobatidae; genus Dendrobates; species Dendrobates tinctorius. The sequence goes on along the minus strand of NW_027361688.1, from coordinate 49,157,567 downwards.
ATAAGAGGCGATCAAAAAAAACATAGTATCTACCCCAAAATGGTATCAGTAAGAATATCAACTCAGGGAGCAAACAGTAAGCCTTCACCCAGCCTAATGAGGGTTACCCCATAATATGTGAATATTTGGAAAAGTACTTACCGGCTCGGATCGTATGCTTGGGCCAGGAATTATGGCGCTGGATGTTGATAGGCGCGCCTTCCACAGATGCTAATAGCAAAATCACGATTAGAAGAAATCGAAAGAGCATTTTAGCTTGGAGAAATATCGCTGAATGTGCAACACTCAGTGAGTCTTTTCAGACAAAGCCTCTTCCTGCAGCGTCACTCCGTATAACCACACATTCCGTGATGTCACAATGGAGATCTCATTGTGACATCACGAGGAGCGGAGCACAGTGATGTCACAATGGGTCAGATAACTGCAACTACTCAACATGGAGCAGCTCCATCAATCTATCTATGATTAATATAATATTAATGTATAAGGACCAAGCCGCATTAGAGGATATTATGAATGTATGGGGGCGACACAGAGAGACATTATTCATGGGTTGGGCCACAGGGAGACATTACTATTACTAGGCCACATAGGGTGGCAATATTAACTCATGATGAACACATAGGTGGACAGTTTTACCAGATGAGTGCCACATTGGGGCCAATATTAATGTATTAATAGGGGGACATCATTACTATATGGGGGCCAGGAAAGGGACAATATTATTGTATATGGGTCACATAGGAGAAAATGATTAATATTAGGGGCACATAGAGGGACAATATTAATTTATGGGGGCCATATGGGAGGACATTGTTATTAAGTGGGGTACACATGATGAGATTTTTAATGTATGAGGGCCACAATTTGGAATGTTACTAATATATTGGGGGTCATAAAGAGGAATTCCACATCTGGATGAAGGCATAATAGTTGGACATTACTACTGTATGGGTGCCATGATGGGGCAATTCTACTGTAGATTATTTGGGCAAACAGTGGACCTAATTACTACTGAATGGGGACACAGAGAAGCATCATTACTCTATTGTATTTTATTTTAGAGGATACTGTTACCATATAAAAAAGGGAGGTACTATTTTTGTAGAATTGGAGGAAAAGTGGCAATGGTGACCAGTAAGCAATAATCCATAGATGTCTGTGTGCTAGGGTTGCGGATCGGACTAAATATAAAATATAATAAAGTGCGATCGCAACCCGGAGTCCACCGTGCAGAGATGACAAACTGCTGCTCGGTAATGGCGGACTCCAACTGAAAACCTGCGAAGAGACCGCAGACCCGGTGTGCACAGGAGCGAGCTCTGTTACAGCACAGAGCTGCAGAAAGAGACGCCGAAGCCTGTTACTTCACAGGCTACGGCTAAACTTACCGCTACTGCAGCGCCACGGATTAACCCTAGAGAAATGCTGTTCCCTGTTAGCAAACAGAGAGCGCAGCCAACAGTGGTGTTACCGCACTGCTTGTGTACAGCGCCGTCCTGGTGGATGCCACTAAACAGCTGAAGCTTAGCGCTGGAAAGCGCAATAACTGCGCACGGCACCGCTGAAACGGACACTGCGGCGTATGCGGTACAGAGGTGTTTAGTGCAGAGGACACTCTCTGGCTGAGCGTGTAATAGGTGCCGGGAGCACTGCGGCGCTATGCAGTGTCACCGCTTGGCGCGGACTCAAGACCCTAAACCGTACATATCAAAGGGAAGGGGTTTCTTAATGAGTCATTCAGTGGTTCACAAGCCTCCACGATCACACACAACACTATCCATAACTGTCTACACTAGCACATGGCCGAGAGGTTCCCCCTGTGCTGTAGGGGAAACTTGATGCCTAACATTACCACCCCCTCCTAGAGCCACCTCGCTAAGCTTGAAGGCTGCAATGAGTAGAGGAGCACAAATATTCTCCACAGGCTCCTAGGTCCTATCCTCTGGGCCATGACCTTTCCAGTCCACTAGATAATATTTTTTTAGGATTATCATTCTCCAGGACCTTGAAGGGACCTAAAAAGCGAGGCGCCAACTTAGTGGACTCAACCTGCAGCCTGATGTTACGAGCGGAGAGCCACACCAAGTCGCCGGGAAGAAAGGTGGCAGCGGGGAGCCGGTGTTTATTAGCGCAGGACCTCATTCTCTCCTTGGAGGCCCGGATGGCATCCTGAGTGCAGTTCCAAATGTCACGTGCCTCCACCGCCCAGTCTGCCGCCCTAGAGTCGGTGGACAACACGGGCATGGGCACAGTAACGCGCGGATGCTGCCCATAATTAAGGAGGAATGGGGTCTGACGGTTGGTGCTGGCCACAGCGTTGTTTAAAGTGAACTCCGCCCATGGCAGCAAGGATGCCCAGTCATCCTGCCTGACAGAAACAAAATGTTGCAGTTATGTGACCAGGGTCTGGTTGGCCCTCTCTAAAGTACCTGTTAGACATCGGATTTTTGTCAATGCACAGCGAGAATCCCGAGCCTTACTTACGGCGGTCTCCCATTCCTCTCCAGCCGCAGAAGAGCTTGCTCAGCAAACTCATCAGTCCCGTCGCTCTGCCCAGACCAGCTCCGTGGGTTTGCTTGGTGCTGCCACCTCTGGTACAGCTATGGCAATGCATGCTGCTCAGCAGCGAGATTCTCCAGGGACTAAGTCCTCATGTCGGGCCACTGAGCATGTCCGTGGTGTGATCTCCCATTGGAGATCGAAGGTCACATGCTCAGGTCCTGCTCGTGTTCGGATTGGCCCATCCGAGAAGCCAGGAAGGTCCCGGACGCTCGCGGCTATAAAAGGTTCACATGTCCGCTCGGCCATGCGCTAGGATATCCAGTATTTTCAGACTATAAGGAGTGAGTGATGGATGCACGTGTGAATGTCTCTGGTGACTGACTCATTATGAAACTCCTACCCTTGGTACGCATGTGTTGTGTAGCCTAGCCTGCTAGCGCTCAGGCTTAGGCATAGGTAGGACAGAGTTGAATCAGATATTAGTCACTATCAGTGACTCGGCACGCCTCAAAGCAAGTGCTCCGCACTCCTTAGGCAGCGTCTATAGCGGCGTTAGTGGCAGCGACGTCGCGCGCTCAGTGGCCTAGAAGGACTCTAACCTCTTGCCTTGGGGAGGAGTTCTGTTGCTTTTTGCTGTGCACTCTGTAGCCAGGCTCTGTGATCTAAACAGGCTCCGGCATTCACTTTCAAGCGGCTGTGCGGTTCTGTGAAATATCAGAATCCGCTCCTGTTCACACTCGGTGACATAGCCCACGTGTGACTGTTTTCACGTCGCTCTTCCCTTCCGCCATTACTTAGCAGCAGTGTACCACCTCTGCACGGTGGACACCGGGCTGTGAACACACTCTCTCCTATTTTATAATCTGGTGCGTTCCGCCAGCCTTAACATTATCCTAGCGCCAGGGTATGGCTAGTAATGGCGGACGAACAGCAACTGCATAGATACATCCAGCTACTGGAGGGTAGGTTGGCAGCACTAGAGCGTTCCACCTCAGCTGCGGATGTCACTTCGGTCGCCGTCCAAGCAGCTACAGAGGCTGTCGTTCGTGTCTCCATGGCCAGTCCTGCCCCAACCTTGTCCCACCTCCTGCTGCCTGAGAAGTTCTCGGGCGATAGTGCTTCATGTAGGGGGTTTGTGAGTCAGTGCTCCATTCACCTGGAGTTGCTGGCCACACGATTTCCCTCCGAGCGGGCCAAGGTGGGGTTTATCATCTCCCTCCAGTCGGGCAGGGCCCTGGAGTGGGCCACCCCGCTGTGGGAGCGCGGGGATGCCCTGGTACAGAGAGCCACCCATTTCCTGGTCACTCTGAAGCAGGTGTTCCTGGGTCCTCGGGTCATGCACGACACCGCACTTCAGTTGCTGGCTCTGACCCAGGGTGCGTCTTTGGTCAGCAAGTATGCCATCCTCTTCAGAACTCTGGTCTCGGAGTTGGAGTGGCCAGAAAAGGTTCTCATACCCATATTCTGGAGAGGCCTGGCTGATCACGTCAAAGACGCCCTGGCCATCAGGGAGGTGCCCACCACTTTAGAGGAGCTCATTATGGTCGCTACTCAAATAGACATTCGCTTGATGGAGTCAGGGCTGGAGCGTTCCAGGTCCTGCCAGCGTTATAAGCTGGCTTCAAATTTTGCGAGACCTCTGGAACCTTCCGGTCAGCCTCCCGAGCCTCCAGAGGCCATAGAGGTGTCCCGCACGGTGTCCAGGACCCGGTCTATGCGGGTACGTCCAGTCTGCTTCCGCTGTCGGCAGACTGGGCATCTTGCTAACCAGTGCCCACAGTGCTCAGGAAACGCTCCCGTCTATTGGTTATCGGAGGGGTCCTACTAGACACCGTGACTTTCTCCTCCAAGCTCCTGTTTAAAGGGGCATTAGAATTTAATTCCTTCACTCTGATGGTGGAGGTTTGTGTGGACTCATGGGCGGATGGCAATTTCATGTCAACTGCCTTCGCTCAACAACATGCAGTCCCCCTGTTCTTGTTACCTCAACCAGTCACCATCAGAGTGGTGAATGGGGCGACACTCCTGTCCCATATCACCCACCAGACGGCTCCACTGAGACTCTCTTTCTCTCCTTCTGATCAGGAGATGCTGTCTCTCCTTGTTATGCCTGAAGGGATCGACCAGGTCCTCCTAGGGGTTCCCTGGTTGCGATCTCACTCTCCCCATATAGAGTGGTCTTCAGGAAAAATCCTCAGTTGGAGCAAGGCCTGTGAGGGTAGGTGTCAGAGGCACTGCATACAGGTCGCCACTTCTGAGGTTCCTGCAGATCTCTCCTCGCTTCCCAAGCCATATTGACAGTATGCAGACGTATTCTCCAAGAAGGTGGCAGAGACCCTTCCACTGCACTGCCCATACAACTGTCCTATAGACCTCTTGCCCAGTGCTGAGCCTCCCCAGGGTCGAGTATATCCACTATCTCTCCCAGAGACAGAGGCCATGTCTCAGTATATCCGGAAGAATCTGGCAAGAGGATTCATTAGGAAGTCGGTGTCTCCGGCGGGTGCGGGATTCCTCTTTGTCCAAAAGAAGAATGGAGAATTACGTCCATGCATCGATTACAGGGGTCTTAACGCTATAACTGTTAAGAACAAGTATCCTTTGCCCCTGATATCGGAACTGTTTGATAGGCTATGGGGAGCGAGAGTGTTTACTAAGCTCGATCTGCGGGGAGCCTATAACCTGATTCGCATCCGTGAGGGAGATGAATGGAAGACGGCTTTTAACACCAGAGATGGGCACTATGAATACCTAATGATGCCCTTCGGGCTATGTAATGCGCTAGCCATCTTCCAAGACTTTGTGAACGACATCTTCCGGGATATGCTTACCACCTCGGTAGTAGTCTATCTGGATGATATTCTCATTTACTCTCCAGATATTGACTCCTACCGGAGAGATGTTCGCAAAGTTTTCGATCTCCGGTGGGCCAACTTTCTTTATGCCAAATTGGAGAAATGTGTGTTTGAGCAGGAGTCCTTGCCTTTCCTGGGCTACATCATCTCAGCCCAGGGTTTGGCCTTGGATCCTGCCAAGCTACGGGCAGTGATGGATTGGCAGGAACCCCATTCTCTCAAAGCGGTGCAGCGCTTTATGGGGTTCATAAATTACTATCGCCAATTCATTCCCCATTTCTCAACTTTGGTCGCGCCCTTGGTTGCCCTCACCAAGAAGGGTGCAAATCCCAAACTGTGGTCGGAGACTGTCTCCAAGGCATTCGCCTCCATTAAGTCCCACTTCGCTAGCGCTCCCATTCTACATCGCCCTGATGTAGATAAGCCCTTCATCCTGGAGGTGAATGCCTCCTCCGTCGGTGCTGGAGCGGTCCATTTTCAGAAGTACTCACAAAGTCGGAAGCACCCTTGCTGCTTCTTCTCTAAGACCTTCACACCGGCGGAGAAGAATTATTCCATCGGGGACAGGGAGTTGCTAGCAATGAAGCTGGCCTTCTCAGAGTAGAGACACCTCCTGGAAGGGGCTCGCCACCCATTCCAGGTGTTCACCCACCACAAAAATTTGGTCTATTTACAGATAGCCCAGCAGCTGAATTCTTGCCGGGCCAGATGGTCCTTGTTCTTCTCCCGATTCCATTTCACGCTGCATTTTCTCTCCGGGGAGAAGAACGTCCGGGCCGATGTTCTTTCCCGCTCCGTGGTGTCATCGGAGGAGGAGCCTCGGTTGATAGTCCCATCAGAGAGCCTGGCTCCGGTTGCTCTCGAGTCTGTACCTCCGGGCAAGACTTTAGTTCCTGCCCATCTGCGACTGGAGGTCCTCTCTTGGGCCCATTCGTCAAAGGTGGGTGACCTTTTTGGGATCAAATGGACATCTGAACTCCTGGCGAGGACGTACTGGTGGCCGCATATGGCCCATGATGTCAGGGACTATATTCAGGTGTGAGTCTCTTGCGCCCAGAATCGGTCCTCTCGGCAGCGGCCCGCTGGTTTACTCTATCCTCTGCCGGTTGCGGACAGGCCCTGGGAGATGGTAGATATGGACTTTGTGGTGGGTCTGCCCAAGTCGAGCGGCAGCACTGTCATTTGAGTGGTCACTAATCATTTCTCCAAGATGGTGCATCTGGTACCACTCTCTCGGCTACCATCAGCACGGGGTCTGGCAGCGTTGTTTATTAAACATGCCGGATAAATTGTCAGCGACCGGGGTCCTCAGATTGCGTCTTGATTCTGGAGAGAGCTCTGTTCTCTCCTCAGCATTGAGCTAAATCTCTCCTCAGCCTATCATCCCGAGACGAATGGGTTGATTGAGAGAGCCAACCAGACCCTGGTGACATATTTGCAACATTTTGCCTCGGCCAGGCAGGATGATTGGGCATCCTTGCTGCCATGGGCGGAGTTCGCCTTAAACAACGCTGTGGCCGACTCCACCGGTCAGACCCCATTCCTTTTAAATTACGGTCAGCATCCGCACGTCCCCATGCCCATGCCCGTGTCGTCCACCGACTCTAGGGTGGGAGACTGGGCGGTGGAGGCACATGACATTTGGGATCACATGCAGGATGCTATCCGGGCCTCCAAGGAGAGAATGAGGTCCTCCGCTGTTTCTCGCCGGCGCCCTGCTCTGACCTTCGCTCCTGGTGACTTAGTGTGGCTCTCCGCTCGAAACATCAGGCTGCAGGTGGAATCCGCTAAGTTCGCACCGCGATATATTGGCCCTTTCAAGGTCCTCGAGCAGGTTAACCCTGTGGTCTACAGTCTGGCCCTTCCACCACATTTGGCTATCTCGGACACGCTTCATGTGTCTCTCCTTAAGCTGGTTCACATGTCCCGGTTTTCTGAGCCATCTGCCAGGACATCAGACCTGTCGTCTGATGAGTTTGAGGTCAATGCCATCGTGGGATGCAAGGTGATGCGGGGCAAAAAGTTTTACTTGGTGGATTGGAAGGGCATGGTCCAGAGGCTCGGACCTGGGAGCCAGTGGAGAACATCCACGGTCCTCTTCTTATTGTGGAGTTTGAGCAGAGTGAGGCTCAGAGAGGAGGGCGCCCTATGAGACAGGGTAATGTTAGGAGTCAGATTTTTGTCACTGCACAATGAGAATCCTGAGCCTTACTTCCAGCGGTCTCCCATTCCTCTCCAGCCACAGAGGAGCTTGCTCAGCAAACTCGTCTGTCCCGGTGCTCTGCCCAGACGAGCTCCGTGGGCTTGCTTGCTGCTGCCACCTCTGGCACAGCTATGGCAATCATGCTGCTCAGCAGCGAGATTATCCAGGGACCAAGTCCTCATGTCGGGCCACTGAGCATGCCCGTGGTGTGATCTCCCATTGGAGATCGAAGGTCACGTGCTTAGGTCCTGCTCGTGTTCAGATTGGCCCATCCGAGAAGCCAGGAAGGTGCCGGACGCTCGCGGCTATAAAAGGTTTGCATGGCCGCCCGGCCATGTGCTAGGATAGCCAGTATTTTCTGACTATATGGAGTGAGTGATGGATGCACGTATGAATGTCTCTGGTGACTGACTCATTATGAAACTCCTACCCTTGGTACGCATGTGTTGTGCAGCCTAGCCTGCTAGCGCCCAGGCTTAGGCATAGGTAGGACAGAGTTGAGTCAGATATTAGTCACTATCAGTGACTCGGCACACCTCAGAGCAAGTGCTCTGCACTCCTTAGCCAGCGTCTATAGCAGCGTTCGTGGCAGCGACACCGTGCGCTCAGTGGCCTAGAAGGACTCTAACCCCGTGCCTTGGGGTGGAGTTCTGTGGCTATTTGCTGTGAGCTCTGTGGCCGGGCTCTATGAGCTAATCAAGCTCCGGCATTCACTTTCAAGCGGCTGTGCAGTTCTGTGAAGTAACAAAATCCGCACCTGTTCACACTGGGTGACGTAACCCACGTGTGACTGTTTTCACGCCGCTCTTCCCTTCCGCTATTACCTAGCAGCAGTGTACCACCTCTGCACGGTGGACCCTGGGCTGCGAACGCACTCTCTACTATTTTAGAATCTGGTGCGTTCCGCCAGCCTTAACACTACCAACCTGTTCGTCTCAGGATGATAGGCCGAGGAGAGGTTTAGCTCAATGCTGAGCAGGATACAGGGCTCTCTCCAGAACCGACACGCAAACTGAGGACCCCTGTCACTGGCAATCTTGTCCGGCATACCGTGCAGGTGGAAAACGTGCTTAATGAACAGCGCTACCAGGCCCCGTACAGAAGGTAACCGAGAGAGTGGTATCAGGTGCTCCGTCTCGGAGAAATGGTCGGTGACAACCGAAATGACGGTGCTTCCCCTGGACCACAAAGTCCATACCGACCATCTCCCAGGGCCTGTTTGCTACTGGCAGGGGGTAAAGTAGTCCAGCAGGCCACTGCCAAGGAGAGTTGTTCTGGGCACAAGAGACACACCACGATGACACCACAGAGCGCAAAAGAGCACCGGCGTGGACGTTCTTCTCCCTGGAGAGAAAATGTAGGGTAAAGTGAAACCGGGAGAAGAACAAGGACCATCTGGCCTGGCGAGAGTTCATCCACTGGGCCATTTGCAAATACACCAAGTTCTTGTGGTCGGTGAACACCTGGAAAGGGTGGCGAGCCCCCTCCAGGAAGTTTCTCCACTCAGAAAAGGCCAACTTCATCGCTAACAACTCCCTGTCCCCGATGGAATAATTCCTCTCTGCCGGGGTGAAAGTCTTGGAGAAAAATAAGCATGGCTGCTTCCGACCTTGCGTATCCTTCTGAAAAAGGACCGCTATAGCACCGACGGTAGAGGCATCCACCTCCAGTATGCTATGAAGGGCTTATCTACATCGGGGTAATGTAGAATGGGAGCACTAGCGAAATGGGACTTAATGGAGGAGAAGGCCTCGGAGACCTGCACCGACCACAACTTGGGATTTGCACCCTTCTTGGTGAGGGCTACCAAGGGGGCTACCAAAGTCAAGAAGTGGGGGATGAATTGGCGAAAGTAATTTATGAACCCCATAAAGTGCTGCACCGCTTTGAAAGAATGGAGTTCCTGCCAATCCATCACCGCCTGTAGCTTGGCAGGATCCATGGCCAAACCCTGGGCGGATATGATATAGCCCAGGAAAGGTAAGGACTCCTGCTCAAACACACACTTCTCCAACTTGGCATAGAAGGAGTTTGCCCGCAGGAGGTCGAAAACTTTGCAAACATCTCTCCGGTTGTAGTCAATATCTGGAGAGCAGATGAGGAGATGATCCAGATAGATGACTACCGAGGTGGAAAGCATATCCCGGAAGATATCTGTAATGATCCATGCGGGATCATGTCAGATAAGAGCACTGGTGGTAACCTTTTTTTTCCTCTCTCTAAGCTTTGTGCTTAGAGATAGTTTTGCCCCCGGTGGCCAGTATGGTCATTGCACTGGTGTGCTTAGAGACAGCTTTGCCCTGGAGGCCAGTATGGTCATTGCACTAGTGTTTTTAGAGATAGTTTTGCCTCCGGTGGTGGTTAGTGTAATTGCACGGGAATCACTAACAGGTGTGTTAACTCAATAAAGGTGTGTCAGTTGTGCTCACGTTGGTGATATTGTTGGGCTTTTCCAACCATGCTGGGTGAAGGAAGGAGCTGAGGAGAGTCCAGGACAGCTCAGTCAGAGTCCTGGAGTGCCAGCTATGGGGTCAGACAGAAGTTCGTGTAAAGCATGGTGAAGTGGCAGGTATGGTGTCAGTGAAGAATTCTTACAAAGCTTGGTGGAGTGGCAGCTATGGTGTAGAGCTGCACTCAGTTGCTGGACTCCATTGCTGGACAGCTGCACTCAGGTGCTGGATTCCGTTGCTGGACAGCTGCACCCAGGTGTTGGACATGGTGGGAGGAAGATGCACTCAGGTGTTGGACTCTGTTGCCTCGAGCAAGTGCATCAGAGCAAAGCTAAGTGTTTCCCTGTTTGTCACTTTTCCTCATGTTGGTGTTAGTACAGCGGTGGGGCCAGTGCCTGCACCACCCAGCTCCCTAGTAAGGATTAGGTGTAGGGTGTGCTAGGGTGACAGGTATCCTGATCGATGACAGGTGAGGAGCCTGTATAGGGAACGTTAGGAGTGTTAGGGACACTGACTCAGGGGACTGCAGCAGGTCTCCACGTCCCCCTTTACTTATCGCAGGGCCGACCGTTGTAAATGTTTCCCTATCCCCTGGTTGTATTAGTTACTGGCCTGCGGGCCACGTCACACTGGACATTTACACGTGCTGTGTCCTGTTGTATTAGTTACCGACCTACTGGCCATGTCACACAGGATAGGGCACGTGACATTATCATTCAAAAAGTCTTGGAAGACGGCCAGGGCATTACAGAGCCCGAAGGGCATCACCAGCTATTCATAGTGCTCGTCCCTGGTGTTAAATGCCATCTTCCATTCGTCCCCCTCATGGATGCGAATCAGGTTGTAAGTCCCTTGCATATCAAGTTTGGTAAACACTCTCGCTCGCCGTAGCCTAAAGGTCAGCTTGGAGGATAACGCCGCTGATTCTAGTGAACCCACTCCTATGTCCATTAGAGGCGAGCGTTTTCCCGACCGCTGTGGGCACCGGTTGGCACGGTGACCAGACTGCCAGCAAACAGGACAGACCACAGGTGCTCGAGCGGACTGGGACCAGGATCCCGCACAAGCAGCCTCCTGAGGCTCGAACACCCGATCAGGAGGTTCCAAAAGTTTAGCAAAACTAGGTGCCAACCTAAACCTCTGCCTACACTGGGAACGCTACAACCTCGATGAAGCGAAGGTCTATACGAGTGGAGACGGTGATAAGCTCCTCCAGTGTGGCAGGAACCTCCCTGGTGGCCAGAGCATCCTTCACATGGTCAGCCAAGCCTCTCCAGAATGCCGGAATGAGGACCTTATCTGGCCTCTCAGACTCAGAGGCCAGTGTCTGGAACTGGATGGGGAAGTGGTTGACCATAGGCGAGCCCTGTAATAATGCCAGCAGCCGGACCGCTGTGTCATGGGTGACTTGCGGTCCCAAGAAGACCTGCTTCCGAGTGGCCAAGAACTGCAATGCACTCTGCACCACATGATCACCACGCTCCCACAGCGGTGTGGCCCACTCCAAAGCCCTGCCCGACAAGAGGGAAAAGTCAAATCCCATCTTAGCCCGCTCAGAGGGGAATTGTGCAGCCAGCAGCTCTAGTTGTATAGCGCACTGGCTCACGAAACCCCTACAAGAGGCACTTTCGCCCGAGAACTTCTTGGGCAGTTGCAGCAGTCAGAGCAGGGATGGCAGTGGTTACACGGGAGACAACCTCTGTGGCTGCCTGGAGCACAACCGTAGTAACATCCGCAGCTGAGGCTGGACTCTACCGAGCCGCCAACTTGCCCTCCAGCTGCCGGATGTATGCAAGTAGTCGCTGCTCGTCCGCCATTACTAGCCAGACCCTGGCGCTAGTATAATGTTAGGGTTGTTGATCGCACTAAATATAAAATATTAGGAAGTGCGATTGCAACCCAGGGTCCATGGTGCAGAGATGGAAAACTGCTGCTTAGTAATGGCGGAGTAGTAAGTGAACATCGGCGGGTTAACCACTGACTCGGTGTGCGCTGGGGCGAACTCTGTTACTCCACAGAGCCGCTGAAAGAAACGCCAGAACCTGTTAACACCACAGGACGTGGCAGAAGGAGCGCACAGTGTAAGATCACAGGACTCGGCCTTTAGACCGCAGGACTGGAGTCCCTCTAGTCCGCTAGTGCTCAGCGCCATGGCTGTGGTACCAGCAAGAGTCTGTCATGGTTCAGTCCGGAGTAAATTTTCTGCTGTCTTCAGTCCGGACTGGTCATGCGGGAGTTAATCTCCTCAGCCTCGTTCTGGAGCTAGCTGGGCTATTTCAGTCTCTCACAGCCTGCTGACCAGTGTTAGTGATAGCTCAAGCTTCCAGTTTAGAGCCTCTGACCCTTGTACCTTGGTGTTCCTTCTGCCTTTGACTGATATACACGTGTATGACCCGGACTGATTTCTGACCCCGCCTCTTGGTATTCGTCTCTGCTGTTACGTTCCCTCTCTGGCATCTGACTCCCCGGCTTGTACCCCGACCACGTATTTCGTCTCATGTTTTGGACCCCGTGCTCATGTTCTGGCTCTCGGCTTGGTATTTTGACTACGTGTATTGCTGCTCCTTCTGGTACGTCTGCTCCTGCTAGTTTCTGACTCGGTTTGTCTGACTATTCTCTCTCGTTACCTGTGGCACCTGTGCTGTTGCTCAGGGTTGCTGCTCTTAGTGTGTAACCTCTCTTCCCTCACCAGTTCCCCCTGGTGGAGGTTTCACTACAGAGTCACTATAATAGCTAACGCGTTCAAGTGTGCACAGTGCCGCTGTCACTTGCCGCAGTTCAATAGTGCCCAGCAGTGGGCGACACCATCGGACGCTAGTGTGCGAGTGCTAAGAGCACAGCGGTGGAAGCATAGCCACCTGTTGGCGCTGACTCACATACCCTAACTCATACGTATTAAAGGAGGGGGTAATTTAATGAGTCATTCACCAGATTCATGCATCCATCATCACACATACCAACAACATTATGAGTCTATACTAGCGCATGGTCGAGCGGCCATGCAAACCTTTTATAGCAGTGTCTTTCCGGGACCTTCCTAGTGGTCCAATGAGAGCAGCAATATGACCTGAGCACGTGACCTCAGAGCTCCAATGAGGGGACTTCCCACGGGCATGCTCAGTGGGCAGAAATAAGGACTTAGTCCCAATTGCTGCTCGTTGCTGGCTATTGCAGGTTACCATAGCTGAACCCTATTTGATATCAGTAACCAAGCCAATAGAAGTAGACTGAGCAAGACACTGAGAACAACATCTCTGCTGAGCAGGCTCCTCTTCGGCTGGAGAGGAATGTGAGATCGCTGAAAGCAAGTCCTGGGATTGACCAGGCTAGTTTTTACAATTCTGACCACTGACCTTTTATGAGGCAATAACTCTGGAACGCTTTAATGGATCCCAGTGATTCTGACATTGCTCTTCTCGTGACATATTGTACTTCATGATAGTGGTAAAATTTCACTGATATAACTTTATTTTATCACAGAGATATGGCACAGAAAAAACTTAATAAGTAACATTTCCCACATTTTTACTTTACAGCAGCACAATTTTGGAACCCAAATTTTTTTTTTGTTAGGAAGTTATAAGGGTTAAAAGTTGACCAGCGATCTCTAATTTTTACAACACCATTTATTTTTTTAGGGACCACACCATATTTGAAGTCACTTTGAGGGGTCTATATGATAGAAAATACCCAAAAGTGATACCATTCTAAAAACTGCACCCCTCAAGGTGCTCAAAAGCACATTCAAGAAGTTTTTTAACCCTTCAGGTGCTTCACAGGAATTTTTTGAATGTTTAAAAAAAAATGAATATTTAACTTTTTTCACAAAAAAATTATTTCAGGTCCAATTTTTCTATTTTACCAAGGGTAACAAGATAAATTGGACTGCAAAAGTTATTGTATAATTTGTCCTCCGTATGCTGATGCCTGACATGTGGGGGGGAACCACTGTTTCGGCGCATGGCAGAGCTCGAAAGGAAAGGAGCACCGTTTGACTTTTTCAACGCAAAATTGGAATTGAGATTGGACGCCATGTCATGTTTGGAGAGCCCCTGGTGTGCCTAAACAGTGGATACCCCCACAAATGACACCATTTTGGAAACTATATATATATATACAGCCACACACACATACATGTATATATATTATATAGTCTCCTTTATTATGTTTATTGCTGTCCCTTACACAGTGCCCTCTCTTGTTAAGTACAGCACCGTCCCTTACATATTGGATTATATAGAGCCCTGTTTTCTGTTTTTTATTACATGCCGTCCTGTCTTGTTAGCTGTATAATGCAATGATGGCTGATGGAGCATGGGAAAGCGTCCTTTCTAATGGAGGAGCTGATGGACTGGTAGTCTGGTCGCCGGATCCTCGATCAACAGTCATTTTATATAAAAAAGAGAGGGAACTATGTAATAAAAGAAGGTGCTGTGTATAACAAAATTAACAAGAATACACTATGTGTTAGGCATCGGGTTCCTGCAGCTGCACAGCGGTAATCCAGAGCCTTGCATCCTATGGTCTCCCATTCTTCTCCGACCGCTCAGGCGCTCTGCTCAGACTAGCTCTGTAGGACTGGTTGTTGTTGCTGCCTCCTCTGGGTCAGCAATAGCAGCACAGGCTGCCCTGCATCAAGCCACTCCAGTGGCTAAGTCTTCTCGTCACGCTACTGGGCATGCTCACGAGACGATCTCCCATTGGAGATCGGGAGTCACATACTCAGATCCCTCTCTTGATCTGATTGGTCCTTCCCAGAGATCTGGAAGGTCCCGCATGGCTATAAAAGGTCCGCATGGCCGCTTGGCCATGCGCTAGTATAGGCTTTACTTGCTAGATGTGTGAATGGTGATGGATGGATGATTCTGGTGACTGACTCATTAAAATTCCCCTTCCTTTGACATTACGCATGTGGATAGGGAACTAAAGTAGCAGTCAGTGCCAGTCAGTGGCAAGCCATAGGTCACTGTGCACATCGCACCTCTACACTAGCGTCCGATTGTGTCACATCTCACGGCACTATCGTATAGCGGCTGAGGTTACCGCTGAGCTGCAGTCAGCAGCACTTACTGGCGTCCGCGGTAGCGGCGCCGCATGCACGGTAGGTCTAGACGGACATCGACCTCTGCCTTGGGTCCGTGTCCTGTGACCGTATACCGCGCGTGGTGTTAACAGGCTCAGCCTTCTGTGTTTAACACATACGCGCCTCTGTGAATTAACAGAGATCGCTTAGCGCACCTGTGTGGTGTTTAACCCGTGCGTTTTTATACCGCCATATAGCGCGTCTGCCATTACTCAGCAGCAGTGATAACACCTTCTGCACGGTGGACGCCGAGCGGCGAACGCACTTTATTATTTATTTATTCGGTGCTTCCGCTGTTCTTAACATTATACTAGCGCCAGGGTCAGGCTAGTAATGGCGGACCTGCAGCAGTTACAGTGGTACATTCGGCAGCTGGAGAGCAGGTTGGCGGCTATTGAGAGCTCCACCTTAGCTGTGAATGCTACAGTGGCCGCTGCTCAGGCAGTCGCAGAGGCTGTCTCACGCGTGTCCACACCCACGCCTATGCTGATAATAACCCGCCTTCCGTTGCCCGATAAGTTTTCCGGTGACAGCACCGCCTTCAGGGGTTTCGTGAGCCTGTACTCCAGCTGGAGTTACTGGCCATGCGATTTCCCACAGAGCGGGCAAAGGTGGGGTTTATTGTTTCTCTCCTATCAGGCAGGGGGTTAGAGTGGGCTACGCCATTGTGGGAGCGTGATGACCCCGTGGTTCAGGGTGCTGCTCAGTTCCTCACGGCCCTGAAGCAGGTCTTTTTGGGACCACGGATCACGCACGACACCTCTCTCCAATTATTGGCCCTAACGCAGGGGTCTCTCTCTGTCAGCCATTATGCCGTCCGATTCCGGACATTGGCTTCCGAACTAGAGTGGACAGACAAAGCACTCATCCCTGTGTTTTGGAGAGGGCTAGCGGGGCATGTCAAAGATGCTCTAGCAACCAGAGAAGTCCCCACAAGTTTGGAGGAGTTTATTGCCATCTCCACCCGCATTGATCTCCGGTTTACGGAGCACGGGCTGGAACGTGCGCAATCCAGACAAAGGGTTAATTTGGCTCCCACCTTCTCCGAGCCATTAAGATTTCCCGCTTAGGAGCTTACACCTTCTGAAACTATGGAGGTGTCTCGCGCCGGCTCCAAGCCACGTCCGTTGCGAAGCTCCGCATGCTGTTACCAATGCCGGCTGTTTGGTCACTCGGCTAACACGTGTTCTCTGCGGTTGAAAAAATGATCACGTCCAGTGGTCATAGGTGGAGGTCTAACTAATTTGAAAACCTTTTCCCCCAAACCAGTATTCTGAGGGACATTAGATAGCGGTGCTTCCACCTGGGAGGTAGAGGTCATGGTGAACTTTGGGGCAGAAGGAAGCTCCATGTCCTCATCCTTTGCCCATCAGCACGCTATTGCGCTGATACTACTGCCTCATCCATTGACCATCAGGGTGGTTGACGGTGCACCTTTACCATCCCAAGCTACACACCAGACAGCACCTCTTGGTTTCTCAATCTCACCCTCTCATCACGAGACGTTGTCCCTGTTCATTTTGCCAGATGGCATCGACCAGGTGCTTCTTGGACTTCCGTGGCTCCATTACCATTCCCCTCATATAGATTGGTCTTCAGGGAGTATACTGGGTTGGAGCAAGGACTGTGAGGGAAGGTGCATGAGGGGCAGTGTTCAAGTAGCATCCACGGTGGTGCCCGTGGATCTTTCCGCGCTCCCTGGACACTACCGGCTGTACGTGGACGTCTTCTCCAAAAAATCAGCGGAGACGCTTCCGCCACACCGTTCTTACGATTGCCCGATAGACCTATTGCCAGGCGGGGAGCCTCCTAGAGGCCGCGTGTACCCTCTATCTCTCCCGGAGACAGAGGCCATGTCACAATATATCCGGGAGAACCTGGCAAGAGGGTTTATCAGAAAATCTGTGTCGCCGGCTGGTGCAGGGTTCTTCTTCATGCAGAAGAAGAGTGGGGAGTTGCGCCCCTGCATTGACTACAGAGGTCTCAGCGCCATTACCGTAAAAAACAAATACCCTCTTCCTTTGATCTCTGAGTTGTTTGACAGGTTGTGAGGGGCCCGGGTCTTTGCAAAATTAGATCTACGGGGGGCATACAACCTGATCCGCATACACGAAGGAGACGAGTGGAAGACAGCCTTTAATACCAGGGATGGCCACTATAGGTATCTGGTCATGCCATTCGGCCTCTGTAAAGCGCCTGCTGTCTTCCAGAACTTCGTAAATGACATCTTTCACGATATGCTCTCTGCCTCGTTGGTGGTCTATCTGGGTGACATCCTCATCTTTTCTCCAGATGTGGCCTCTCACCGGAGAGATGTCTGCAAGGTCTTTGACCGTTTGCGGGCGAATTCTCTCTTCGCCAAGCTGGAGAAGTGCCAGTTTGTGCAGGAGTCCTTGCCGTTCCTGGGCTATATCATCTTGTCCCAGGGGTTGGCTATGGATCCTGCCAAATTGCAAGCGGTAATGGACTGGCAGGAGCCCCATTCTTTAAAAGCGGTGCAGCGCTTTTTGGGGTTCATTAACTATTACTGCCAGTTCATTCCCCACACTGGTAGCTCCTTTGGTCGCTCTCACCAAGAAAGGAGCCAATCCAAAGGTTTCATCAGAGCAGGTCTCCATGGCCTTTTTGTCTCTGAAAACCCATTTTGTTGGTGCTCCCGTCCTCCACCGTCCCGATGTGGATAAACCCTTTATCCTAGAGGTAGATGCCTCGTCCGTTGGTGCAGGAGCAGTCCTTTTCCAGAAGGATGCTCAAGGTAGGAAGTGTTAGGTGTCAGGTTCCTGCCACTGCACAGCAGAAGTACAGAGCCTTGCACCCAGCGGTTTCCCATTCTTCTTAGGCTGCAGTGGAGCCTGCTCAGCAGATTTGTCGGTCCCGGCGCTCTGTCCAGGCCAACTCCGTGGGTTTGCTTGCTGCTGCCACCTCTGGCACAGCTATGACAATGCAGGCTGCTCAGCAGCGAGATTCTCCAGGGACTAAGTCCTCATGTCGGGCCACTGAGCATGCCTGTGGAGTGATCTCCCATTGGAGATCGAGGGTCACGTGCGCAGTTCCTGCTCGTGTTCGGATTGGCCCATCCGAGAAGCCAGGAAGGTGAGAGATGTATGCACGTATGACTGTATCTGGTGACTGACTCATTATGAAACCCCTACCCTTGGTACGCTTGTGTTGTGCAGCCTAGCCTGCTAGCGCCCAGGCATAGGTGTAGGTAGCTCAGGGTTTGAGTTGGACATTGGTCCTCACCAGTGACCCAGCATGCCTCAGTGCACGTGCTCCACACTCCACTGCCAGCATCTTTAGCGGCGCTCGTGGCAGCGACGCCGCACGCTCAGTGGGTCTAGAGGGACTCTAACCCCGTGTCCTTGGGGTAGCGTTCTTTGGCCATACACTGTGTGCTCTTTTCGCCGAGCTCTGTGAGCACAAACTGGCTCCGGCGTTTATGCTCAGCGGTAGTGCGGCTCTGTGAAGCAAAAGAGTCCACCCCCGTACATACCGGGTGACGATAACCCGCGTGTGTTCTTATAGTATACCGCCATATAGCATCCGCCATTACTGAGCAGCAGGTTACCACCCCTGCACGGTGGACCCCGGGCTGCGAACGCTCCTTATTACCATCTTTATAATTTGGTGCGTTCCTCCAGCCCTAACAGGAAGCATCCCTGCTTCTTCTTCTCAAAGACCTTCTCACCAGCGGAGAGAAACTACTCCATCTGGGACAAGGAGTTGCTGGCCATGAAATTGGCCTTTTCTGAGTAGAGACATCTCCTGGAGGGAGCCCGGTTTCCCTTCCAGATGTACACTGACCATAAAAACCTGGTCTATTTGCAAACGGCCCAGCGCTTGAACTCTCATCAAGCTACGTGGTCGCTCTTCTTCTCCCGCTTCCAGTTCACCTTACATTACCCGTCTGGAGAGAAGAACGTCCGTGCAGATGCTCTTTCTCACTCGGTGGTATCAGCGGAGGAAGAGGAGACTGAGCCTCGGCTAATTTTCCCCACGGAGAGCCTGTGGACCGTGGCTCCGATCGCTCTTGAGGCAGTTCCGCCGGGCAAGACCTTTGTCCCTCCCCGCCTGCGGCTGGAGGTCCTCATGTGGGCACACGCGTCCAGGGTGGGTGGTTACTTTGGCATTAAGCGGACCACAGAACTCCTGGCAAGGTCTTATTGGTGGCCGCACATGGCTCGGGACAGTAAAGAGTACATTCAAGCATGCGTCTCTTGTGCTCGGAACAGGTCCTCTAGGCAGAGGCCGGCTGGGTTACTGTATCTCTTGCTGGTGGCAGACAGACCCTGGGAGATGGTCGGCATGGACTTTGTGGTCGGCCTGCCCAAATCTGGTGGCAGCACGGTCATCTGGGTGGTCACCGATCATTTCTCTAGAATGGTGCATCTGGTGCCACTTGCGCGGCTGCCTTCCGCTCGTGGTCTCGCCACACTGTTCATAAAGCACGTATTTCGTTTGCACGGTATGCCAGACAAAATAGTCAGTGACCGAGGTCCCCAGTTTGCGTCTCGATTTTTGAAGGAGCTCTGCAGTCTACTCAGTATCGAGCTCAATTTGTCCTCCGTATATCATCCTGAGACGAACAGGTTGGTTGAGAGAGCCAATCAAACTCTGGTCACATACCTGCAACATTTTGTCTCTGCCAGGCAGGATGACTGGGCATCCTTACTACCGTGGGCTGAATTTGCCCTGAATAACGCAGTGGCTGATTCCACTGGCCAGACGCCGTTCCTTCTCAATTACGGCCAGCATCCGCACGTCCCTGTCCCGATGCCAGTGTCTTCCACTGATCTCAGGGTGGCAGACTGGGCAGTGGAGGCTCGTGACATTTGGGATCGCATCCAGGATGCTATTCGAGCCTCTAAAGAGAGAATGAGAGCATCAGTCGACACACATCGACGTCCCGCTCCAACTTTTGCCCCTGGCGACTTGGTATGGCTCTCTGCGTGTAACATCAAGCTGCGCGCCGAGTCCTCCAAGTTCGCTCTGTGATACATTGTTCCCTTCAAGGTCCTCGAGTGCATCAGCTCAGTGGTCTACCGTCTGGCTCTTCCACCACACTTGGCCATCTCTGACGTCTTCCACGTGTACCTTCTCAAGCCTGTTCACATGGCTCGGTTTTCCGAGTCATATGCCGGGACATCAGACCTGTTATGAATGAGTTACCGGAGGAGGAAAAAGCAAAAACACAAGCTAAGTCCAGAAAACCGGAGAGGTTGGTAACTAGCGGATTGCAGACCCCTGATCCTATTCACCACAACTAACAGTAGTCGTGGGGGGTTCCAACGGTGCCCTAGTCCTCTCGTCACAGCTGGAGAGCTAAATAAGCCTAAAGAAAGAAAGGGGAAATCTAAACTGCCCCAGAGCAGACCCCAAAGCAATAGACAGCCCCCAACATGTATTGTCGGTAAAAAACAGATGAAAACGCAAACACAGACAGAAAGACAGGCTGAGCAAATGATGGGGCCCAACTAACTAGATAGGAAAGGACAGAAAAGATGCTGGCTGCAATCACACAAAAAAACCCTGCCAAAAATAATGTCCATCACGTCTGATAGAAAAGGCCCTGAAGTCACTAGACTTCAAAATCACTATATCAGCACTCAGGTATATTCTGAAGACAGAGCAAAGAGATCAACTGATCAGAGACAAAAATTGAGTTCAGCCCGTCCCAACCAGGGTAGGCTGAACACAAACACTAAGTAAACAGACAAAATCTCATGGAAAAATAGCAGAGCAAAAAATTATCTTTTAGTAGACAGGAACTAAACTTGATGCCAGAGCTCAGAGCAGAAAGGATCACCAGCAACCCTGCAGGGCGTCGGCTGCCTTATATCCACTCAGAAATTCCGGATGTCCAATCACACTCCACCAGTTCAGATGACAGGTTCTTCCCATCCAGATCAATTTCACTACCTCCTTTCACCAGCAGAGGGAGTTCATCAGACATCAGAGGTGAAGGAGAAAATGAACTCAAAACACAGACCTGTCCTCAGAAGAGTTTGAGGTCAACGCCATTGTGGGACGCAGGATTGTGCATCGCAAAAAATTTTATTTAGTGGACTGGAAGGGTCATGGTCTGGAGGCCCGGACCTGGGAGCCAGTGGAGAACATCCACGCCCCGCTCCTGATTGTGGCATTTGATCATGCCGAGGCTCAGAGGGGAGGGGGCCCTAGGGGGGGGAATAATGTTAGGCGTTGGGTTCCTGAAGCTGCACAGCGGGAATCCAGAGCCTTGCATTCTGTGGTCTCCCATTCTTCTCCGACTGCTCAAGAGTCTGCACAGCAATCTTGGCGTCACAGGCCCTCTACTCAGACCAGCTCTGTAGGACTGGTTGTTGCTGTCACCTCTGGGTCAGCAATAGCAGCGCAGGCTGCCCTGCAGCAAGCCACTCCAGTGGCTAAGTCCTCTCGTCATGCTACTGGGCATGCTCACGAGACGAACTCCCATTGGAGATCAGGACTCACGTACTCAGGTCCTTCTCCTGATCTGATTGGTCCATCCCAGAGATCTGGAAGGTCCCGCACGGCTATAAAAGGTCGGCATGGCCGCTCGGCCAATGCGCTAGTATTGGCTTTACTTGCTAGATGTGTGAATGGTGATGGATGTATGATTCTGGTGACTGACTCGTTAAGATTCCCCTCCCTTTGATATTACGCATGTGGATAGGGAACTAGAGTAGCAGTCAGCACCAGTCAGTGGCAAGCCATAGGTCACTGTGCACATCGCAACTCTACACTAGCGTCCGATTGTGTCACGACTCACGGCACTATCGTATAGTGCCTGAGGTTACCGCTGCGCTGCAGTCAGCAGCACTTACCGGCATCCGCAGTAGCGACGCCACATGCACGGTAGTTTTAGACAGACACCGACCTCTGCCTTGGGTCCATGTCCTGTGACCGTATACCGCGCGTGCAATTTAGCTGAGACCTGTGGCGCTAACAGGCTCAGCCTTCTGTGTTTAACACATAGGCGCCTCTGTGAATTAACAGAGATCGCGCAGCGCACCTGGGTGGCGTTTAACCCGTGCGTGTTTATACCGCCATATAGGGCGTCTACCATTACTCACAGCAGTGGTAACACCTTCTGCACAGTGGACCCCGAGCGGTGAACACACTTTATTATTTATTTATTTAGTGCGTTCCGCCGTTCTTAACACTATGTAAGTGACAGCACTATACATAACAGCAGAGGAAGGTATAATAAAGGACGGCACCATATATAACTAGAGAGGATGGTACGTAATAAGGGACGGTGTTATACATAATAAAAGAGGAAACTATGTAACTAAGGATAGTGTTATACAGAATTAGTGTGTACACTATATACTAAGGGACTGTGTTCGACATAGTGTGTACACTATATACTAAGGGACTGTGTTAGACATAATAAGCAATAATGTCTGCCTCCACCTCCCCCTGTTCCTAAGGCCATTATAAGTTCCCCTTCCTCCCATTCCAATCACCCACACCTCTCATTGTCCTCCTCCCCTCGCATCCCATTATTGTCCTCTCCCCCACCCTATCATTGCCCTCTTCACCACCTCCATCATTTTCTTCTCCCCACCACTATCTTTGCTTTCTCCCCCACCACTCCCATCATTGCCCATTCCACCACCTCCATCATTTCCTCCTCCTCCACCACCCCCATTATTGCCCTTTCCACCACCACCATCATTGCATTCTCCCCCATCACCCCATCATCATTTCTTTCTCCCCGACCACCCCATCACTGCCTTCTCCCCAACACCCCCATCATTGCCTTCTCACCATCATTCCCATCATTGCCTTCTCCATCACTCCATCAATGCCTTCTCCCTATCAGTCCCATCATTGCCTTCTCCATCACCCCATCACTGCCTTCTCCCCATCACTCCCATCATTGCCTTCTCCATCACCCCATCACTGCCTTCTCCCCATCTCTCCCATCTTTGCCTTCTCACCATCACTCCCATCATTGCCTTCTCCCCATCACCCCATCATGGCCTTCTCCCCATCACTCCCATCATGGCCTTCTCTCCCCATTACCCCCATCATGGCCTTCTCTCCCCATCACCCCCATCATGGCCTTCTCTCCCCATCACGGCCTTCTCCCCATGTCCCCATCATATCATTGCCTTCTCCTCCAGGGCCAGGCTCCACCTACACACACACAGACATACACACATACATATATACACACACACAGCAGCACCTCTCACCTGTCACACACACACGCACCTGTCCTCAGCATCGCCCGTGCTTCCTCGCTGCTATGCCACAGCAGCGCTCCTCTCTGTGTCAGAGACAGGAAGCGCGGGCGGTGGGCAGGAGGGATCTTTGCAGCTCCGCTGCTATTTTCTTTTGCAGGCAGCAGACCTACTTGGATCGCTCCCTGCCCACCGCACATTAGGGCAATCTGGCGAGGGGCCCCCAGAGCCATGGGCCAGGAGAAACCGGCCATATTGCCTTCATCATTAGCTGCCGTGCAGGGCCCCCCATGGCAGAACTGGATCGCAGCTCTGAATCTCCCTGGTTCGGGGAACCGGCTGCTTTTTTAACAAGCCATCCCATCGAACCGGGGAGAACCGGCCGAATCCCACCCCTGCATTTAGGCCTTGATCAATTTCTAATTAGTTATCCCACTGCCTGCTGGAACATAACATACTGTTTATCATTAAACATATATTTAAGTCTTTTGAACTTAATGTTGGATTTGGCTGAGACGGGTTATAAGTTCTATCATGAAATCATAAACTTGAGGTGTAATTCCTGAAACAGGTGGAGGAGGTAGAATATGTTCTTTGTTGTTCTGTAAAATACTCTGTTAGTGAGACTAGTTGATCTTGAAAAGGACATTGATTCTACTCTACATTCAGCCTGGGATTGGAGACCCCTAGCATACTAGGAAATGACTTAAAGGGAAACTGTCACCATGAAAACACAGTCCAATCTGCAGACATCATATTATAGATCACACAATGTAGTTGTGTGAGAAAACATTTAGTATTACCTGGGTTTTAATCATTGATTCCTTTGCTTTTTCTAGGATTTTCGGGCTAGTTTGCGGTACTATCCCTAACTGACATATTTCTTTGTACAAGTGTGTATCCAGAGGTAGCTGTCAACCACGGATAGGACTGCCCACTGGACCACAAATCCCACCTAGAGCAGACGTTTAAATGATTAACCCCTTCATGAGCTGTGACACATATATATACATCATAGGTCGTTGTAGTGCAAATATAAAAATGGCTATTTTTGAGTCCATATTGAAATATATAGAATGAATTCTATATATTACAGAGCTGCATTTCTGGTCAAACAGTTACAGACCGAGACAATGCTCATCTTGAGAACTATTGTTTATTATCTGAAACCATTTCACTTCACAAACAGTTCTATGTTTATCTATATTTGTTGTTTGTCATTGTAAAACATTAAGTTTTATTTAACCTCTGTCTTTGCTGGCTTTATCTAAATCCATGTGGCTTTTATATTGTAAGGGTTTGTGACCCATAGTCTGATGATGCCATGTTATCAGTTTCATCCAATCTTGAAAGCCGGCCACTTGAAGGGTTGGGATGAAGCTAAAGTTACACATAAGTGTAATTTGGTATATAAGTCCAGAGAAACATGACTAACACAGAAGCACAATTTGGATATCTGTACACATGTACAGTGTTGATACCTGCATAAGTGGGGATGCCCATGCAGTGTAGTGAATCTTCCAGGGGTTCTCTGTCTTGGTGTTGCTTCTCTGATATTCTAGACCGATGATGTTTAAAAGCCTCTTGGTGATTGATGATGTGAGTATACTGTATATAGTTAATCTTTATATATACTTAATCATTATATGTATTCAATCTTTATATGTACTTAACCTTTGCATCTTAAAATATACAAAAGTGTTTGCAATCACACTATTCAATCATACTATTCCTTTAATTCCGGACCTTGTAATAAAATTGCGTTATATCGCAAGTAGTAGCCTTCTTTAAATCCGTATCCGAACCTTAGTGTTAAAATCTTGGCAATACAGTTGTGTCCCTGCATTACCTACAGGCTACTATTGTGAGCCCTCAAGCTTTCAGGCACATGAGAGCTGATCTGATTAGCTGTCATGTGCCCCTAACAGACCTGGGTGTAATCACGATCCACCCGTGGCTGTTAACCTCTTAAATTCTGCTGTCAATTTCCAACAGCAGCAATTATCATGGTCATGTTGGAAATGCGTCACTAATCCCGCCCATCTGCGCGCCCGTCACATGAATTCGAGGTGCCAATCGGTTAGCATGACAACCCGGGGTCCGCAAGAGACCCCTGTGGTTGTCATTGCTGATCTGCTAGGTGTGCAGCCCTAAGGCTGGCTCTCGCAGCAAATAAGTTCTACTGCAGATAGCAGGGCTGAAGCGAACAGATGATTGCAGCTTTAAGTCTCCTAAATCGACTACTGAAGCAAGTAAAAAGTAGAAAAAAGTTTTTAAAAATATGAAAAGAATTAAAATAATAAACGTTCAAATCACCCCCTTTTGCCCCATTCAAAATAAAAGAAAAAACAAAAAAAATTCAAATACACACTTATTTGGTATTGATGCATTCAGAAATGCCTGATCTATCAAAATATAAAAATAATGAATTTGATCGGTAAACGGTGTAATGAGAGAAAGAAATCAAAACTCTAGAATTAAGTTTCTTTGGCTGCTACAACATTGCAATAACAGGCGACCAAAAGATCGTATCTGCACCAACATGGTATCAGTAAAAACGTCAGCTCAGCGCACAAAAAATAAGCCCTCACCCAACCCAAGTTCCTAAAAATTGGAAATTCTGCGGGTCTAGGAAAATGGCGCCATTGATTTTTCTTTTTTCTTTTTTTTTTTTTTACAAACTTTAGATTTTTTTCACCATTAACCATTGTAAGGTAGCGCTTGTCATTAAGGTAGGGGCAGGGCCGGTTTTAGGCAAAGTGGGGCCCTAGGCAAAGTTTAAAATGGGGCCCCAAGTGCTAACATATTGCACATTACACAGAAGCATTTCGGTTGTATTTACATGCGCTGAGATCAGGGCGCTAAATGATCGACAAAATTGAAGAAGTCGTTCAATAATTGTTTCCCGGCCTCTTTCCACCGTCTGAGAAAGAATGATGGGGACAGAATGATCACACACACCCTAACAGATCACCATACAGTATCATGTTATCAGCAGCACATCTACAGTTTACAGCCCATAGTCCTCCATATAATATAATCTGCCCCATAGTCCTCCATATAGTATAATACACTCCTCAGTTCTCCATATAGTATAATACACTCCTCATAGCCCTCCACATATTAAAATACACTGCTCAGTCCTCCATATAGTATAATACACTCCTCATAGTTCACCATATAGTATTATGCACCGCCATAGTCACCCATGTAGTACAATTCACTTCCCATAGCATAATGCACCCCATAGATCTTCATATAATGTATTCCCCATAGTTCTCGATACAGTATAATGCAGCCCACATATAGCATAATGCAGCCACCCAATAGAGCATAATGCAGCCACCCCACAGAGTATAATGCAGACCCGCCATACAATATAATGTAACCCCCATAGAATATAATGCAGCCCCCTCTTATAGTATGATTCAGCCACCCCTTAGAGACTTAGAGAATAATGCGCTGCCCCAGAGTATAATGCAACCATTCCACAAAATATAATGTAACCGCCCATAGAATATAATGCAGCCCCACCCCCCATATGGTATAATGCAGCCCCTCCATAGAATATATGGCAACCCCTTCATAGGATATAATGCAGCCCCTTATATAGTATAATGTAGCCCCTCCATAGAATACAATGTAGCCCTCCTCATTTAGTCTAATGCAGCCCCTATCGAATATAATAAATATAATACC
Organism: Dendrobates tinctorius; assembly: GCF_039654945.1. Lineage (NCBI taxonomy): Eukaryota > Metazoa > Chordata > Amphibia > Anura > Dendrobatidae > Dendrobates > Dendrobates tinctorius. The sequence goes on along the minus strand of NW_027361688.1, from coordinate 49,130,580 downwards.
CCCCATAGAATATAATGTAGCCGAAATAGAATATAATACAGCCCACCTCCCCATAGAATATAATGTAGCCCCCACATTATATAACACAGCCTCCCCTTATAGAATATAATGTAAAATGTACCCCCATGGTATATAACACAGCCGCATAGTATATAGCCAAGCACCACATGGTATACAGCCCAGCCCACCATGGTATACAGCACAACCCACCATGGTATACAGCATGGCATATAGCCCACCATGGTATAATACAGCCCAGCATGGTATACAGGCTGTATACCATGCTGGGCTGTATAACACGGTGGGCTGTATAATACAACCCAGCATGGTATACAGCCAACCATGGTATAATACAGCCCAGCATTGTATAATACAGCCCAGCATGGTCTAATACAGCCCAGCATGGTATATAGCCCCCCCAGAATGGTATAATACAGCCCAGCATGGTCTAATACAGCCCAGCATGGAATATAGCCCCCCAGAATGGTATAATACAGCCCAGCATGGTATAATACAGCCCAGTAAGGTATATAACCCACCATAATGGAATAATACAGCCCAGTATAATATTGTAATGTCACGTGTGCCTGGATACACCGCCTCCAGCAGGGCGTATTTCTATAACACCCGTGAACCTGGATGCACCGCCTACAGCAGGGCGAATTTAAACAGAGTTAAAGGAAACATCGGGGAAACCATTACAATGGAGGGCCCTGCAATAGGGAACGGGGATGTGGAGACCTCCTGCACTCCCCTTATTCAGTGTCCCTACACTCCTGACGATCCCTAGGCAGGCTCCGCACCTGGTGACGAGCTGGATACCTCAAATCCCTAGCTTGCCCTGCACCTATCACTTTCTAGTGAACTGGACGGTGTAGAAACTAATCCCACCACTGCAATAATACACACACAAGGAAAGTCACAAACAGGGAAAAACACCACTTAACTTTCTCTGTTGCTATTGCTCCCAGCAATAGAGTACAACACCAAAGTTCAGCTTCACCCCTGAAGCTCGACACCTGAATTCAGCTTCTGCCTGAAGCAATTATGCCAGAGCTCCCCTGAGCTACCACAAACTCCTCTCTGTAGTTCCTTCCTTCACCAGACTTGGTTGGAAATGAGCAATATCACCAACAGTAAGTGAGACCACCTGCAACTCCTTTATAGGTAGGAGCCAGGGAATCACACCTGCTTCATAATCATGTGCAATAACACTAGCGGCCACCGGGGGCAACTAAACTAAAGTAACCAGAGTGCAATGATCCTAACAGCCACTGGGGTCAAAACTAGAACTAAAACAACCACAGTGTAATGACCCTAATGGCCAACAGGGGCAAAGAGCTTTAAGGAAAAAAAAAGGTCACTTGTGCAAAATCTGTCATCATCCAACCTGGATCATGACAGCACCCTCCCTCAATGAGGGGCCTCTGGACCCTCAAGACCACTCTTCACAAAAAAAACACCTACAGTGGGGATGCCCAGATCCAGAGTTCACCCCAACAACTACCTGAACTTCAGGTTTATGACAAACGAGCACCGCTGGTATTGGCAATGTATGTTCTGGAGGCACCACCCATCTCCAAAGCGCCGATCTGGGGAATGAATGGTGTATGGGCAAGTTTGTGGGTAACTCCAGCTGGTAATTCTCCAGGCTGATGATGGCCGATACCAAATACCGCCCAATCACCTGAGAATTCCAGACTCCCACGACACATTTCCACTGGATGTTTTTGGTGGCCACCCAAACATGCTCGTTCACACACAGGTCCGGACCTGAACGTTTATTGCCACACATTCATTTGTCATAATACGGAGATGTTGTGAGTTTATTCTCACCAGTTGTGAGTTCCCCTTCTGGACTCACTCTGATGGTGACAGGAGGTGGTGTGGCTGGTTTGATCGGTGGAAATCTGCCACCTTAGAATGAGGATGATGATTGGATCTCAGGTTTCTCAGATTGGATTTAAGACAGCCGACGCCGTATTCAGTTGCTGGTGATTCCTTCTGGCTTGTCAGCTCTTGGTTTTCACCTATGTTCCAGTCATCTAAAGCTAAGTTTTTCTGCTAATGTTCACACTTGATCTTGTTGGTCTATTCAGTTTTTTGTGTGGTCTGGCAGTCCCGGCTAGGGGCTGAGCTGAATTTGCACTCTTATTTATCAGTATTTTGCCAATTGGCTTTTTGTCCCTTACTAGATCGGTCTCTTTTTGCTCTGTCTCAGAATATTCCAGAGTGCTGATATAGTGGGAGAAGTCTAGTGACTTCAGGGTTAATTTTGCTATCAGAAGTGTTGGACATTATTTTTGTAGGGTTTTTTGCAGGTTGCAGACAGTGACTTGCCTTTCCTTTCCTGTCTAGTTAGTTTGGGCCCCATAATTTGCTCAGCCTATTTTCCTGCCTGTGTTTGTGCCTTCATCTTGTTTCACCGTCAATACATGTGTGAGGGCAATATATTCCTTTGGGGTCTGCTCTGGGGCAGTTAGTTTTCCCTTTTCTTGCTTTAGGCTTGTGTAGTCCTCCGGCCATGACGAGGCGTCTAGGAACATCGTAGGCACGCTCCACGGCTACTGATAGTTGTGTGGTAAGATCAGGGATCTGCAATCTGCATAGTTACCAACTTCTCTGGTTTTCTGTGGCTTAGCTTGTTTTGTTTTTTTTCTCCTCGGTGACCCATTCATAACAGAATCACCAGCCTTACCGCTGATTCTAGGGTACTCAAAAGCAGGAAAGAATTGTAAAAAAAATAAGAAGTGTCAGAATTTTTTATTTTTATATGTATATTTTTCCTCTTTTTCTCTGGGGCCGTAGGAGGATTTTTTTTTTAAAATGGAGATTAAGCAATTGTCTGATCGTGTGGAGCAGCTCACTGCTGAAGTGCGGGGAATTTCCTCCTATCTCACTCATTCTCATGCTGCTGAAACAAGGATCCCTACTCCTGATGTGTTTTTTGGGGATCGGTATAAATTTTTGAATTTTAAGAATAATTGTAAATTATTTCTTGCCTTGAAGCCTAATTCATCGGATAGCTCTGTGCAGCAGGTTAAAATTGTCATCTCTTTGCTGCGCGGCGATCCCCAGGATTGGGCGATTTCTTTGACACCTGAAGATCCTATTCTGACTAATGTGGATGCATTTTTTTCAAGCCTTGGGGTTGTTGTATGATGATCCTAATGCTATTGATCAAGCTGAGAAAGCCCTATTGGCATTGAACCAGGGTCAGGATTCTGCAGAGTTATACTGTCAAAAATTCCGAAAGTGGGCAGTCCTTACTACCTGGAATGATGGTGCCTTGGCAGCTCTCTTTCGGAAGGGTCTGTCAGAAACCGTAAAAGATACTATGGTGGGATTTCCTGTTCCCTCTGGTCTTGACGATTCTATGTCATTAGCCATTCAAATTGATCGACGTTTACGTGAACGCAAAACTACACGAGAGGTGCTGCCACCTTTTGGACAAATATGAACCTATGCAATGTGATAGAGTTTTGTCTAGGGCACAACATCAGGAGTTTAGAAGGCGTAATAAGCTGTGTTTTTTCTGTGGAGACGTCTCTCATATTATTTCTGTCTGCCCAAAACGAGAGAAACGTTTTGCACACACATATGCTGTGGGCAGTATACAACTAAGTTTCTTTTGGCAATTACACTGATCTGCTACTTATCCACATTTTCCACGAAAGCTTTTGTGGATTCAGGAGCAGTGTTGAATCTGATGGATTTGGACTTTGCTAAACATTGTGGTTTTTCCATGACGCCTCTGCGGACACCTATTCCTTTGAGGGGTATTGATGCTACTCCTTTGGCGGAGAATAAACCCCAGTTTTGGACCCAGGTGATGATGTGGGTTGCCCCAGACCACCAAGAAAATTGTAAATTTTTGGTGCTGCATAATTCGCATGATACTATTGTTCTGGGTTTTCCTTGGTTGCAAACTTAAAATCCAGCTTTGGATTGGAAATCTGGGTCTGTGGTGAGTTGGGGTGTCAGTAGAGTTGAGCGACTTTTGGATTTTTAGGGTCGAGTTTCGTTTCGTGAAACCTGACTTTTCCAAAAGTCGGGTCGAGCAAGATCGGCCGATTATAGGGAAATGTCGGGGTCGTCCCGAAACACGAAACCCAATGTAAGTCAATGGGGAATAAAAGTCGGCAGTGAGAGGAGGACAGGAAACACACCTACAGTGCCCATTTGAATGCCAAAAGCATCAATTCTTCTTACTTAAGCTTGTCAACCTTAATTAACTTCATAATACAAGTTACGCACTAAAAAATGGGGGTTATTTTGCTAAAGTTGTGGGGGGGTAGGGCTGGCTCCAGGTTTTCATGTGCCCTGGGCGAAAGAGCGCCCCTTTAACACATACCACAACTCATCATGCTCCGATACGGCAGAGAAATAGCGGTATAGTACAATGAAAAATACTTCACTTTTTACATCTCATGACGAGGCCCATCTATTTCTCCATACAGAATCATTGGTCCCATATAATGTTTGAAACAGTATATGATGAGCTCCACATAATGCTACAGTATATGTTGGTCCCCATGGATGAAGCTCCACTGTCTTATGGGCCCAAATAATGCTCCAAACATAATGGGCCCCATTTCTAATGCTCTAGTGTATAATGGGCCCTGTAAATGCTGCTCCAGTGTCTGATGTCCACCTTTGGAATGTTCCAGTGTATGGTGGGCCCCATCTATCATTCTCCAGAGTATAGTGCTCCCCAAAAATTGCTGTCCCAACATTGAAAACAATCAAATAAGTCTCCTCGCTAGGGAATCCCTGTACTTGTCTGGACTCCTCGTCGTCCCCATCTTCCATCTCACTGCACAGTATTTCAACCTTGCAAGTGCTGTGATCCTGAGCAAGCAGGGGGGGCCCACTCGTTGGCGACGGCACTGGCACAGGGCCCCTGATAGTACGGTGGTGTGTCTGATGGCGGGTGGGCCGAGCCTGCACTTTCATCTGCAGCTTCCTCTTTGTCACCGTGTAAGATGGAACTGTATATGGGAAGGGTAACCTGAGTTTCATCAGGGTCAGATTCAGGCCGTGTAGCATGCGAGGGGAATGTAGTGGTCTGGGTCAATGTACCATCAGATTCATCGAGCAGTGGCTGGTAGTGTTGAGCATTCCGATACCGCAAGTATCGGGTATCGGCCGATACTTGCTGTATCGGAATTCCGATACCGACTTCCGATATTTTTTCAATATCGGAATTCGGCATCGGAATCGGAAGTTCAGTTGATTGACGGCCTGACGTCATCATGATGCGCGGTGTGTGCGCATCATGATGCGCCGTCATTTCGGGCCTTCCGGGGGTCTCTGCCGGCCTGCCGGGGGGCTGTGCCGGCCTGCCGGGGGGCTGTGTGGACTGCCCGGGGTCTGTACCGGCCTGCCGGGGGGCTGTGCCGGCCTGCCGGTGGTCTGTGCACCCTGTGGGGGTCTGTACCGGCCTGCCGGGGGGCTGTGCCGGCCTGCCGGGGGGCTGTGCTGATGTCCGGGGGTCTGTGCAAGCATCGTCCGATGGGACTACAAGTCCCATCGGGCGATGCCTGCTACCATGACAGTGATTGACACATTAGCCAATGATGGGACAGTAGTAGTCCCATCATCCGGCTAATGTGTTAAATGTTAAAAAAAAAAAAAAAAAAATACTACATCCATACTACATGCATGCTACATACATACTACATGCATGCTACATACATACTACATGCTACATACATACTACATATATACTACATACATACTACATACATGCTACATACATACTACATGCTACATACATACTACATGCATGCTACATACATACTACATATATACTACATACATACTACATACATGCTACATACATACTGCATGCTACATACATACTACATACATACTACATACATACTACATGCATGCTACATACATACTACATATATGCTACATACATACTACATGCATGCTACATACATACTACATGCTACATACATACTACATATATACTACATACATACTACATACTGCATGCTACATACATACTACATACATACTACATACATACTACATGCATGCTACATACATACTACATGCATGCTACATACATACTACATGCATGCTACATGCATGCTACATACATACTACATGCTACATACATACTACATACATACTACATACTACATATATACTACATGCATGCTACATACATACTACATGCTACATACATACCACATACATACTACATACATACTACATACATACTACATGCTACATACATACTACATATATACTACATGCATGCTACATACATACTACCATACATCTCACCACCTGTGCACTCGACCCGATCCCATCCCACTTCATCCCAAACCTCATACATACATACTACATGCTACATACATACCACATACATACTACATACATACTACATACATACTACATGCTACATACATACTACATATATACTACATGCATGCTACATACATACTACCATACATCTCACCACCTGTGCACTCGACCCGATCCCATCCCACTTCATCCCAAACCTCACCACAGTCTTCATCCCAACCCTAACCCATCTCTTCAACCTATCACTAACAACTGGTGTTTTCCCCTCAAGCTTTAAACATGCCTCCATCACACCTATCCTCAAAAAGCCCTCTCTTGACCCATCCTCTGTATCTAGCTATCGCCCTATATCACTTCTCCCATACGCCTCCAAGCTACTGGAACAACACGTCTACCTTGAACTGTCCTCCCATCTCTCTTCTTGCTCCCTCTTCGACCGCTTACAATCTGGCTTCCGGTCACACCACTCCACTGAAACTGCCCTTACTAAGGTCACCAATGACCTCTTAACTGCCAAGAGCAAGCGACACTACTCTGTCCTCCTCCTCCTGGACCTGTCGGCTGCCTTTGACACAGTGGACCATTCCCTATTATTACAGACCCTCTCATCCCTCGGCATCACAGACTTGGCCCTCTCCTGGATCTCATCATACCTAACAGACCGGACATTCAGCGTCTCCCACTCACACACCACCTCCTCACCTCGCCCCCTATCTGTCGGAGTCCCACAAGGTTCAGTCCTAGGGCCCCTGCTGTTCTCTATTTACACCTTTGGCCTGGGACAGCTCATAGAATCTCATGGCTTTCAGTATCATCTTTATGCTGATGACACACAGATCTACATCTCTGGACCAGATATCACCTCCCTACTAACCAGAATCCCTCAATGTCTGTCCACTATTTCATCCTTCTTCTCCACTAGATATCTGAAACTCAACATGGACAAAACAGAATTCATCATCTTTCCCCCATCTCACGTGACCCCCCCTACGAACCTATCAATTACAGTAAATGACTGCCCACTCTCCCCAGTCCCACAAGCTCGCTGCCTCGGAGTAATCCTTGATGCTGATCTCTCCTTCAAACCACATATCCAAACCCTTTCCACTTCCTGCCGACTTCAACTCAAAAATATTTCACGCATCCGTTCATTCCTCACCCAAGAATCTGCAAAAACCCTAGTCCATGCCCTCATCATCTCTTGCCTTGACTACTGCAACCTCATGCTCTGCGGCCTCCCCTCAAACACTCTCGCACCCCTCCAATCTATTCTAAACTCTGCTGCCCGACTAATCCACCTGTCCCCCCGCTATTCCCCAGCTTCTCCCCTCTGTCAATCCCTTCACTGGCTCCCAATTGCCCAGAGACTCCATTACAAAACCCTAACCATGACATACAAAGCCATCCACAACTTGTCTCCTCCATACATCTGTGACCTCGTCTCCCGGTACTTTCCTGCACGCAACCTCCGATCCTCACAAGATCTCCTTCTCTACTCCCCTCTTATCTCCTCTTCCCACAATCGCATACAAGATTTCTCTCGCGCATCACCCCTACTCTGGAACTCTCTACCACAACATATCAGACTCTCACCTACCATCGAAACCTTCAAAAAGAGCCTGAAGACCCACCTCTTCCGACAAGCCTATAACCTGCAGTAACCACCGATCGACCAAACCGCTGCACGACCAGCTCTACCCTCGCCTACTGTATTATCACCCATCCCTTGAAGATTGTGAGCCCTCGCGGGCAGGGTCCTCTCTCCTCCTGTACCAGTTATGACTTGTATTGTTTAAGATTATTGTACTTGTTTTTATGTATACCCCCCTCACATGTAAAGCGCCATGGAATAAATGGCGCTATAACAATAAATAATAATAATAATAATAATACTACATGCTACATACATACCACATACATACTACATACATACTACATACATACTACATGCTACATACATACTACATATATACTACATGCATGCTACATACATACTACATGCTACATACATACCACATACATACTACATACATGCTACATATATACTACATGCATGCTACATACATACTACATATATACTACATGCATGCTACATACATACTACATGCTACATGCATGCTACATACATACTACATACATACTACATGCTACATACATACCACATATATACTACATACATACAATACATTCATACAATACATACATAGACATACAGTACATATAACATAGAGTAACATACTTACCAATACTTGTCACATTGTTCCCCGAAGCCATTGTCTTTTCCGGAATAAATATTAACATAACAAACCACAAAAATACTCACCCACGATCCGAAGCAGTCCACGAGTGTGTCCCACGACGATCTTGGGTAGAGAACTGCAGCATCAGATGATGCTGCCGTTCTCTACGGGCTGCAGGAATCCAATGACGGAAGGTAGGTATCCTTCCGCACTGTATTCCTCCGCCACTTAAAAAAAAAAAAAGTCCCTAGTCTCACTTTATGCCATTGCTGCGTGGGAATTTCCCACACAGCAATGGCATAAAGTGAGACTAGGGACTTTTTTTTTTAATATTTATTCCGGAAAAGACAATGGCTTCGGGGAACAATGTGACAAGTATTGGTAAGTATGTTACTCTATGTTATATGTACTGTATGTCTATGTATGTATTGTATGAATGTATTGTATGTATGTAGTATATATGTAGCATGCATGTAGTATATATGTAGTATGTATGTGGTATGTATGTAGCATGTAGTATGTATGTAGCATGCATGTAGTATGTATGTAGCATGCATGTAGTATATATGTAGTATGTATGTAGCATGTAGTATGTATGTAGCATGCATGTAGTATATATGTAGTATGTATGTAGCATGTAGTATGTATGTAGCATGCATGTAGTATGTATGTAGCATGCATGTAGTATGTATATGGTATGTATGTAGCATGTAGTATGTATGTAGCATGCATGTAGTATATATGTGTTATGTATGTGGTATGTATGTAGCATGCATGTAGTATGTATGTAGTATGTATGTAGTATATATGTAGTATGTATGTAGCATGTAGTATGTATGTAGCATGCATGTAGCATGCAGTATGTATGTAGCATGCATGTAGTATATATGTAGTATGTATGTAGCATGTAGTATGTAGCATGCATGTAGTATATATGTAGTATGTAGCATGTAGTATGTATGTAGCATGCATGTAGTATATATGTGTTATGTATGTAGCATGTAGCATGCATGTAGTATGTATGTAGTATATATGTGGTATGTATGTAGCATGCAGTATGTATGTAGCATGCATGTAGTATATATGTAGTATGTATGTTGCATGTAGTATTTATGTAGTATGAATGTAGCATGTATGTAGTATGTAGTATGAATGTAGCATGTATGTAGTATGCATGTTGTATGTATGTAGCATGTAATTTTTTTTTTTTTTTTACATTTAACACATTAGCCGGATGATGGGACTACTACTGTCCCATCATTGGCTAATGTGTCAATCACTGTCATGGTAGCAGGCATCGCCCGATGGGACTTGTAGTCCCATCGGACGATGCCTGCACAGACCCCCGGAGCCTGCACAGACCACCGGCAGGCCGGCACAGCCCCCCGGCAGGCCGGCACAGCCCCCCGGCAGGCCGGCACAGCCCCCCGGAGCCTGCACAGCCCCCCGGCAGGCCGGCACAGCCCCCCGGCAGGCCGGCACAGCCCCCCGGAGCCTGCACAGCCCCCCGGCAGGCCGGCACAGCCCCCCGGCAGGCCGGCACAGACCACCGGAGCCTGCACAGACCCCCTGGCAGGCCGGCACAGCCCCCCGAAAGGCCCGTACAGACCCCAGAGAGGCTGTACAAGGGCAGGAAAGGGTTTTTCTTATTCCGATACCGGAAGTCCCATAGACTTGAATGGGACTTCCGGTATCGGAATCGGCGATACCGATACTTTTTTTAAAGATCGGCCGATACCATCCCATACGATACTTTGAAGTATCGGACGGTATCGCTCAACTCTAGTGGCTGGGCATCAGTGCACTTGTGTCGCCCCCAGGAGTACGGTCGCCACAGTGGCATTACCTTCCTCCTAGGGAGTGTGATGTCATGCTTGGGAGCAACGAAGGATCTCTCTAGCAGGTTAACTGATTGGGCGGCGTTATTCCCACGAGTCATGACCCTCCAAACAGCGTTCATGAAGGCAAAGTGTTTGTTTTACGTGGGCAGTATGGTTGCAAAGCTGAACCTTAAAGGAATGTCCAGAAGGGCACCACCAGGAGTGGAGCCTACGGTTAAATTCAACTCCACCTGGGAAACCTCAACCATGCCAGCTACAGAAAAGATGCACACATTGCAAGCTTAATTCCGTTAACGAACGAGACTCCGTCATGCCCCGCGGCCCGAGTCCGGCTTACTAGAGGGACACGTGAGGCTCTGGCACATGAGATTGGCCAATAACTGGTGTGTCATGCCCTTACATGTCCGTGGCTGCATGTGTGCTACACTGAAAAGGCCAGCGTTTGTCGCTTACAGGTGCAGATAACCGCTGAACAACGTTAGTGATGGGGATCACTGATTACAATTATTACCCGCGAACGATGATTTCCCAGTAAGTGCAAGTCAACCGCAGTTCCGGAATTAGGCCTAACCGTCATTCCTGAAAAAATGAAAAACTTACGTGTGCAAACCACAGGTGCTGTAGCTTGCTTAACAGCTCGCCAGCCGTTCTCACGCCCAGTATGGATTACACGTGATTGCACAAAGGTGAGAAAGGGTACCGTATCCCCAGATAACATGTATGGATAGCATAGTGTACACATTCAAAATATATGTCTATACATCAGGAGGCAGGCTCAGACGGTGTTAGGCCCAGTATGGCTTGCACGTGATTGCACAAAGGTGAGAAAGGGTACCGTATCCCCGGATAACATGTATGGATAGCGTACACATTCAAAATATATGTCTATACATCAGGAGGCAGGCTCAGACGGTGTTAGGCCCAATATGGATTGCACGTGATTGCACAAAGGTGAGAAAGGGTACCGTATCCCCGGATAACATGTATGGATAGCGTACACATTCAAAATATATGTCTATACATCAGGAGGCAGGCTCAGATGGTGTTAGGCCCAGTATGGATTGCACGTGATTGCACAAAGGTGAGAAAGGGTACCGTATCCCCGGATAACATGTATGGATAGCGTACACATTCAAAATATATGTCTATACATCAGGAGGCAGGCTCAGATGGTGTCAGGCACAGTATGGATTTGAGGGCCCAGACTACACAGCGGAGGAGCAGGGAGAGGTAAAGATTGCAAATGCTGGGGCCCTGCCCAAGCAAGGGGGGCCCACTCGTGGGCGTCGGTACTGGCACTGGGCCCCTCATAGTACGGCGGTGTGTCTGACGGCGGGTGTGCACCAACACCGTCAGAGACACTTGATTGCACTATGAGGGACCCTGTGCCAGTGCCCGCACCCAAGAGTCGGCCTACCCACCCGTCCAGGGCAACGGCACTCGCACGGTGTCGTGCGCTAGGTGGTGACCCCGGCCATGGGGGGGAAGGCAGCACAGTTAGGGAGTTTTAGAAAGTGGCATATGTTGATGTTGGACATTCAGCTGATGCAAAAGGCGAAATAGGTCAACTCCCAGGAAGAGGTGGACCAAAGCAAGCCATTTTTCTGTCACCCTATGTGTCATCAGGGGAAGGTGGGACAAAATCCTTGGAAACCCATGCATGGTTCATTTTAATGAAGGTTAGATCATCCACATTTTGGGTTGACAGACGGGTCCTTTTTTCTGTCAGGATTGATCCAGCTGCACTGAAGACTCTTTCCGATAGCACACTTGCAGCTGGGCAAGCGAGCTCCTGTAAGGCATATTGTGCCAATTCAGGCCAGGTGTCCAGTTTAGCGGCCCAATAGTCAAAGGGGAATGACCTGTGTGGGAGAACATCGATATGGGAGGAAAAGTAGTTTGTAACCATAGTTGACAACTGCTGTCTCCTGTCACTTTCCATCGATGCAGTATTACCAGTTGTGTGAGCGGTACTTGAAAAATCAGTCCACAACATTGTCATGAAACCCCTGTCTCCAATGCCACTTCTGCTGTGTGCACCATGAACACCTCTGCCAAGCTGCCCCCGGCCCATATGGCTCGTGTGAGAACCATCACCGCTGCTGTGTGCTGGGAATGCCTCAAGCAACCGATTTACCAGAGTTGCTTGTTTATTAGCCAATATTAGGTCAAGGTTCTCCTGTGGCATGATGTTTTGTAATTTGCCTTTATAGCGTGGATCCAGGATGCTGGCCAACCAGTAGTCGTCATCGTTCATCATTTTAGCAATGCGGGGGTCCCTTTTTAGGATCTGCAAGGCATAATCTGACATGTGGGCCAATGTTCCCGGTGTCAATGATGCACTGCGAGTGCTGGTTGGAGGAGCACTTTCTGGCAAATCCACATCCCTCCAGTCACGCACAAACCCTGTACCAGACCTTGCCACGCCAACATTTTCACTTGCCCCACGAGATGCATCCTCCTCCCCTAAGTAATCATCCCCATCATCATCCTCCTCCTCCTCTTCTTCCTCCACCTCGTCCAGGAGAGGTCCCTGAGCAGACAATGGCTGAATGTCATCAAGGATTCCCTCCTCGTCAACATTGGCTGCAGACGCCTGCTCCTTAAGGTGCGTCAAAGTTTGCATGAGCAGACGCATAAGTGGGATGCTCATGCTTAGGATGGCGTCGTCTGCGCTTAACACCCGTGTGCATTCCTCAAAACACTGAAGGACTTTACAGAGGTCTTTCAGCTTCGACCACTGCACACCTGTCAACTCCATGTCTGCTCTCAAAGTGCCTGGCCGTGTATCCTCCCACAAATGCATTATGGCCTGTCTCTGCTTGCACAGCCGCTCCACCATGTGCAGGGTGGAGTTCCACCTTGTTGCAATGTCGATAATGAGGCGGTGGTTGGGAAGGTGGAGCAATCGCTGCAGCTTCTGCATACGAACGGAGTGCACAGGCGACCGGCGGATGTGCGCGCACAGTCTTCGCACCTTCTGGAGCAGGGCTGTTAACTCCGGATAATTTTTGAGGACGCACTGCACCACCAGGTTCAAGGTGTGAGCCAAGCAAGGTATGTGGCTGAGTTTTGAAAGGGTTATGGCTGCCACAAAATTACGGCCGTTATCACTAACTACCTTGCCTGCCTCAAGATGTACACTGCCCAGCCATGACTCAGTTTGTCGCTTCAAGTACTCGGCCAGCACCTCGGCGGTGTGTCTGTCGCCCAAACACATCATCTGCAACACAGCCTGCTGACGCTTTCCACTAGCTGCTCGATAGGGGGACACCTCGTGTGCAACAGTGGCAGCTGCAGATGGAGTGCTCGTATGACTGTGCTCTGTGGACGAGCTTTCGCTTCTGGAGGAGGAGGAGGAGGATGGTCGAACGCCTACAGCCAACTGTTTCCTATACCGTGGGCTAGGCAGCACTGTCCCACCACCGCTGTCCCCCGTGGACCCTGCATCCACCACATTAACCCAGTGCGCAGTGATGGACACGTAACGGCCCTGGCCATGCCGACTGGACCATGCATCAGTTGTGAGGTGCACATTTCCACTCACTGACTGCTTGAGTGCATGGACAATGCGGTCTTTTACATGATGGTGGAGGGCTGGGATGGCTTTGCGAGAGAAGAAGTGGCGACTGGGTAGGTCATAGCGTGGTACTGCATAGGCCATGAGTTCGCGGAAAGCTGCGCTTTCCACCAACCGATAGGGCATCATCTCAAACGAGATTAGTTTGGCAATGTGGGCGTTCAAACCCAGTGTACGCGGATGAGAGACTGAGTACTTTCTTGACCTACTCATAGTGTCTGGGAGGGTGAGCTGAACTTGAGAGCTGCATATGGTGGAAGTAGCGGTGGACAGGGCAGACTGAGAGAGGGTTGATGATGGTGATGGAGTTGGTGTTCTTTCTGATGGCCTAGATTCAGTATTTCGTTGATATAACAGTGGGATTCCCTGACTGCTGTGGCTTTGCAACGACACCTCAACATTTGCTGCTGTGCTAACCGGTGGGCTTACAGTGGGCGAAACAATGTAGCGTTGCTGACTACCTTCTTTGTGATCAGTTGAACATGTGGCACTTGAGGTTTGGTGTTGTGTCCACGCTTGCAAGTGCATGGTGGTTAAATGTCTAAGCATGCAACTGGTATTCAAATTTTTCAGATTTTTCCCTCGGCTAAAGGTCTTTGCGCACTTCTTACAGATAACCTTGGCCTGATCATGAGGATTTTGTTCAAAAAAGTGCCACACTGCACTCTTCCTACTTTGGCAGACATTTTGCGGCCTAGCACGCTGTGATCTTTTGACCCTCTGGTCAAGCTGTCCAGCAACTCTTTTGATTTTTGGAACCTGTCTTTGGAGTGCTCCGGGCCTGCCAGATAACAGCTGTTGCGATGTCGATGTCTGCTGTGGATGCTCCTCATCTGAGCTATTGGAAGCAGCACTCTCTTCCCCCAATGGATGCCAATTTGGGTCAACAACTGGGTCATCCATCACCTCCTCTTCAATGTCATGTGCACCTTCCTCTGTGTCACCGTGTATGGTGGTATAGTGTGCGGGAAGGGGCACCTGAGTCTCATCAGGGTCAGAATCTGGCTCTGTACACTGCGAGGACAATGTAGTGCTCTGAGTGAATGTACCAGCAGAATCATCTATCAGCGGCTGTGCATCAGTGCACTCCATGTCAGATTCATCTTGGCCTGGGTAATTCACCATTTCACTTGATAATACAGGCATGGTATGTGAAAACAGCTCAATGGAGTAATCAGTAGAATGGCCTGCGTCATCCTTCAATCTTGGTTGGGGTGAAGGACACAAGGAAAGGTGTGGTTCATGAACATGAGCCTCCAATGACGACTCAGTGCTTTTACTTTTTACAACTTCAGAAGAGTAGGCGATAGAGCTGGAGGCTGAGTCAGCAATGTAAGACAAAACTTTTTCCTGATGCTCTGGCTTTAAAAGCGGTTTGCCAACTCCTAGAAAACTAAGCCTTCGAAGCCTTATGGAGCCAGACGATGACGCAGGCTCAACACCTCCTGCATTCGGTCCTATTTTGCTCTTGCCACTACCATCAGATCCACCACCAACACCATCATTACCAGCTGCCAACCCCCGCCCAATTCTACGGCCTCTTCCACCAGCCTTCCTCATTTTTTATAGAAATGTAGACAAAATCCAACAAACTATATAGTAATGTAAAACAAGGTACAAGGTGTCTATAGGACAGGGGAGATTTTGAATTTCTGCACACACTTGTGGACACTGGACACTTATGGATTGTGTGAGGCCCACTGAATATCAGAGCGCTATGTCACAGGCTCGATGGCACAGGTGTGAAAAAGTGACTACAGGATAAGGGAGATTTTGAATTTCTGCACACACTAGTGGACACTGGACACTTTTGGATTATGTGAGGCCCAGTGAATATCACAGCGCTATGTCACAGGCTCGATGGCACAGGTGTGAAAAAAGTGACTACAGGATCACAGAGATTTTGAATTTCTGCACACACTTGTGGACACTGGACACTTATGGATTGTGTGAGGCCCACTGAATATCACAGCGCTATGTCACAGGCTCGATGGCACAGGTGTGAAAAAAGTGACTACAGGATCACAGAGATTTTGAATTTCTGCACACACTTGTGGACACTGGACACTTATGGATTGTGTGAGGCCCACTGAATATCAGAGCACTATGTCACAGACTCGATGGCACAGGTGTGAAAAAAGTGACTACAGGATCACAGAGATTTTGAATTTCTGCACACACTTGTGGACACTGGACACTTATGGATTGTGTGAGGCCCACTGAATATCAGAGCGCTATGTCACAGGCAGAAATTGGCTAGTGTATCACAAACTACAAGGTGTATGTAGAATTGGGCAGAATAGGAATCTCCCTAGAGTGTAGGTCTGTAAGAACGGAACAAGTCCTCCACTTATCCTTCCACAGTGACACACAGATAGCTTCACTGTGGCCGTGATAACAGCCGTTACACGGTATTGAGAGGAGCGTGCACGTACACGGCTGTCCGGTGTACGTAAAATTGTCAAGCTCCGTGTTTTTTAAGTATACGGACTGACACACTTTGTCTCTCTATAGTTTTGAATGTGATCAAACAGCAAATGTATTTAACTGTTTGAAAGCTAGACAAAACTAGTAGGTGCAGGTCTGTAAGAACGGAACATGTCCTCGACTTATTCTCACAGAGTGACACACAGATAGCTTCACTGTGGCCGTGATAACAGCCGTTACACGGTACTGAGAGGAGCGTGCACGTACACGGCTGTCCGGTGTACGTAAAATTGTCAAGCTCCGTGTTTTTTAAGTATACGGACTGACACACTTTGTCTCTCTATAGTTTTGAATGTGATCAAACAGCAAATATATTTAACTGTTTGAAAGCTAGACAAAACTAGTAGGTGCAGGTCTGTAAGAACGGAACATGTCCTCGACTTATTCTCACAGAGTGACACACAGATAGCTTCACTGTGGCTGTGATAACAGCCGTTACACGGTACTGTGTGAGGAGCGTACACCGCTGTATGGTGTGAAAAAATGCACGCTCAGTACCTCAGCAGGACAAAAAAAAAATTGGGATTGCTTTTAAAAAAGCAGTTTGCAGAGCAGTGGGTAAACAGCAATGCAGCTGTCAGGAAGCCTTAGAAGGCAGCCTAACAACCAACACCGCTGATCCACCACAATATAGCCTCCCCTTGCACTGCACACACAGTGACTGGTGTGTTGTACAGGCAAAATCGCTAGCAGCAGAAGCAGTTTTTTTTTCTTCTTCCCTGCCTAACGCTCTCCCTACAGAATCAGCAGCAGCAACCTCTCCCTATGCTAAGATCGGCAGAAGTAAGATGGCGGTCGGCGTGCACGCCCTTTTATAACCCCTGTGACGCCCACCAAAGCAAGCCAATCACTTGCATGCCCTTCTGAAAGATGGTGGTGACCCCTGCCTATGTCATCACATTGCCCACAGTGTCCGTGGATCCTGATTGGCTGAAAAAGAGCGCAAAACAAACTTTTGAAATGCGACTTTGGCGCGTAAGTCGCCGACCTCGTGGCCGACCTCATCCTAGGGTCGGGTTTCGTTTCATGAAACCCGAC
The DNA here is from genome assembly GCF_039654945.1 of Dendrobates tinctorius. Lineage (NCBI taxonomy): Eukaryota > Metazoa > Chordata > Amphibia > Anura > Dendrobatidae > Dendrobates > Dendrobates tinctorius. Next base: position 49,113,070 of record NW_027361688.1, on the reverse strand, counting down.
TTTGCCAAAAGTCGGCGACTTTTGAAATTTTTCGACCCGTTTCGCTCAACTCTAGTTGTCAGTGTGTTCTTAGGGACGCTCCTGTTTTCTCCACCTCTCCTCAGTCTCATAATATTCCTCATTATCTAGCCGACTTTTCTGATGTATTTAGTGAGAGCAAGTCTGCGTCTTTGCCTCCTCATAGGGGTTATGACTGTGCAATTGAGTTGATGCCTGGGTGTAAATTTCCCAAGGGTCGGATTTTCAACTTATCATTACCCGAACATGATGCTATGCGATCCTATATTAAGGAGTCATTGGAGAAGGGTCATATTAGACCATCCTCGTCACCTTTAGGTGCTGAGTTTTTTTTGTGGCCAAGAAAGATGGTTCATTAAGACCGTGTATTGATTATCGTTCCCTTAACAAGATAACGGTTAAATATCAGTACCCATTACCTCTGATGTCTGATTTATTCTCCAGAGTTAAGAGTGACTGCTGGTTTACTAAGCTTGACCTCAGGGGGGCGTATAATCTTATTCGCATCAAGCACGGGTATGAATGGAAGACGGCGTTTAATACTCCGGAGGGACATTTTGAGTACCTGGTGATGCCTTTTGGGCTCACTAATGCCCCTTCTGTCTTCCAGTCCTTTATGAATTATATTTTCCGAGACTTTGTGGATAAGTTTTTGATCATCTATTTGGATGATATTTTGATCTTTTCTAGTGATTGGGATTCTCATGTGGAACACGTCCAGACTGTGTTCCGGATTTTGAGAGAGAATTCCCTGTTTGTTAAGGGATCGAAATGCCTCTTTGGTGTACAGAGGATTTCATTTTTGGGATTTATCTTATCTCCATCGACTATTGAAATGGACCTGGCCAAGGTACAGGCCATTTATGATTGTGTTTAGCCTCCTTCTTTGAAGGCCCTCCAGAAGTTTTTGGGTTTTGCTAATTTCTATCGTAAATTTATTGGTAATTTTTCTGGTATTGTCAAACCACTGACTGATCTGACCAAGAACGGCGCTGATGTGCTGATTTGGTCTCCTGAGGCTATTTCAGCATTTCAGGAGCTTAAGCAGAGATTTACTTCAGCTCCAGTTTTACGGCAACCTGATGTCTCACTTCCATTTCAGGTGGAGGTAGATGCTTCTTAGATTGGTGCAGGAGCTGTTTTGTCCCAAAAAGACCCTGTGACTTCTAAGATGAATCCCTGTGCCTTCTTTTCTCGAAAGTTCTCCACATCTGAATGCAACTATGACGTGGGGAATCGGGAATTGTTGGCCATGAAGTGGGTATTTGAGGAGTGGAGACATTGGTTGGAGGGAGCTAGACATCAAGTTGTGGTCCTCACCGATCACAAGAATTTGATTTATCTGGAGTCGGCCAAACACTTGAATCCTAGACAGGCTAGATGGGCCATGTTTTTCACGCTTTTTAATTTTGTGGTCTCTTTTCTTCCTGGCACTAAGAATGTTAAGGCAGACGCCCTTTCTAGGAGTTTCTTTGCCGATTCTCTAAGTGTGACCGAGCCTACTACCATCCTAGGTGAGGGGGTAGTTCTTTCTGCCATTTCGCCCGATTTGAGATGCGCCCTGGAGGAATTTCAGGAGGATAAACCTGAGCGTTGCCCTATGGGAAAATTGTATGTTCCTGACCAGTGGAGAAAGAGAGTGATGTCTGAAATTCATTGCTCTGCATTGGCTGGTCATCCAGGTATTTTTGGTACCAGAGATTTGGTGAGTCGGTCCTTTTGGTGGCCTGCCTTATCTCGTCACGTCAGGAATTTTGTACAGTCCTGTGGGACTTGTTCTCGGTCTAAACCCTGTTCTCGTTCTAGTGGGTTGCTGATGGCCTTGCCGGTGCCCAAGAGGCCATGGATCCATATCTCAATGGATTTTATTTCTGATCTTCCTATCTCTCAGAGAATGACTGTTATCTGGGTGATTTGTGATAGATTTTCGAAGATGGTCCATCTTGTACCACTCCCAAAGTTGCCATCTTCTGTTGAGTTGGTGCCCTTGTTTTTACAACAGGTGGTTCGGTTACATGGGATTCCTGAGAACATTGTGTCCGACAGAGGAGTCCAGTTTGTTTCCAGATTCTGGAAAGCCTTTTGTTCCAATCAGGGAATTCAGTTATCCTTCTCCTCCACGTTTCATCCCCAGACCAATGGACAGACTGAGAGAACAAACCAGACCATGGAGTCTTATTTGAGATGTTTTATATCTGCTGATCAGGATGATTGGGTCTCATTTTTGCCCTTGGCCGAATTTGCGCTGAAAAATAGAGCTAGTTCTGCCACTTTGATGTCACCCTTTTTCTGTAATTTTGGGTTTCATCCTCGGTTCTCTTCAGGGCAAGTGGAATCTTCGTCCTGCCCAGGTGTGGACACTGTGGTTAAGAGAATGCAGCAGATATGGGACCAAGTGGTGGATAAGTTGTCACTTTCTCAGGAAAAGGCCCAGCGATTTTCCAACCGGCATAGGACCATTGGTACCCGGTTTAAAGTGGGTGATATGGTTTGGTTGTCGTCTAAGAATATTCCTATGAAGGTTGCATCTCCTACATTTAAGCCAAGATTTATTGGTCCTTATAAGATTTTGGAAATTCTTAATCCTCTTTCATTTCGATTGGCTCTCAGAAGTGTTTGACATTATTTTTGTAGATGTGGGGAATAGATAGCTCAGCTGGGATCTTTGCTTTGGCACAAGCGTGTGGCTATGAAGTCACTTCAGCAGACTAGCAAGTTCCACATGAATATGAACACGGCATATTTATTGTGCACACTTGTTATTCAATGTTACACATGGCAAACATGAAATAAAATATCTAAGGCCGTCTGGCCACTAACTAACAATAGCAGGCTAACTACAAAATAAACCTATATAACAGCAAAGAAGTCCATGTAATCTTACTGTGTCAGCTCCCAGCTCAGCAGACGAGATAGACTGAGAGATCCCAGCTCCTCCTGATTATATCAGCTGGACCAGTCAGGAAACCAAAACCTGGATTGAATAAGTGGAGGGGGAACTACCAGTACTTTCCATGCTGATCACTAAGGAAACCAGGACTGGATTACAGTGAAATAAACTGGCTTCATCATCAGTACAGGGAGACATATGAAATGAAACGGGGAGAAATATACCTGTTTTCTAGTACCTCTCCCCTTGGCACCTCACACACCCCCCTCCTCTGTTCGAGCCCGTGGTGTCGGACACGATGAGTCACCAAGCAGTGCGTTCTAGACAACGCATCTGCATTTCTGTGCGCTGTGCCCGCCCTGTGCTCAACGGAAAATTTAAACCCTTGTAATGCTAAGAACCAGCGTGTCACCCGCACATTGCCTTCTTTTGCCTGGGACATCCACGTTAGAGGCGAATGGTCCATCACTAGTCTAAACTGGCGACCTAGTAAATAATAGCGCAAGGTGCACAGGGTCCATTTCACAGCCAGGGCTTCCCGCTCAACTACACTGTAGTTCTTTTCTGCTCTCGTAAGCTTTCTGCTTAGATAGGCCACTGGGTGTTCCTCGCCATTTACTTCTTGAGACAAAACCGTGCCGAGGCCCACCCCAGAGGCGTCCGTTTGGACAATAAACTCCCGTTTAAAGTCTGGTGCAACAAACACTGGTTGGTCACAGAGGACCGTTTTCAATCGCTGAAAGGCCTCCTCTGCTTCTGTGTTTCACTTTATTGTGACAGATTTCGACCCCTTAGTAAGATCTGTGAGAGGAGCTGCGATGGTCGCAAAATGTTTGATGAACCGCCTATAATAACCAACGATCCCTAAAAAAGCTCCAACCTGTTTTTTGGTTACCGGTCGTGGCCAATTTTGAATAGCGTCCACTTTATTGGCTTGAGGCTTCACGACGCCTCTCCCTATGCTATATCCCAGATAGCGAGCCTCTTCCAATCCCAACGTACATTTCTTGGGATTGGCAGTCAACCCAGCTGTTTTTAGGGAGTCTAAGACGGCTTGTACTTTTGACAAATGCGTGTCCCAGTCATCGCTAAAGATAATGATGTCATCCAAGTACGCGGATGCATACTGGCCATGGGGTTTTAGGACAATATTAGTGATGGGCGAGTCCTAAATTACTCGGAATCGCTTGACTCTAGCGAGTCCGAGCCCGGGACTCGCTACTCGTTGCGAGTCTAGCGAGTCCAATGTTAATGAATGGGGAAGCGAGTCTTAGCGAGTAATGTGCGATTTACAAATCACAAAGGAACATAACAGATTCTATATTTGCGAGTCCCGAATCCAGTATACAGGACTCGGGATTCGTAGACTCGCTCAGACTCGCTCACAATCGCTGTGTGTTGACATAGGCTGTCTTGGAAACTTGTAGGAACATAACAGATTCTGTATAAGCGAGTCCCGAATCCAGTATACAGGACTCGGAATTGTAGACTCGCTCAGAATCGCTCAGACTCGCTGTTGACAGCGATGTGATATAGCGAGTCTAGCGAGTGAGAAAAAAAAACTCTGACAAAACTAGGATTGCCATTGACTTGCATTGGACTCGTTACTGTGCGAGTAATCACTGGGAGACTCGCCGAGTAACGAGTCCAGCGAGTCCCTTACTATTCGCCGAGTAACGAGTCCTAGCGAGTAGACTCGCCCATCCCTAGACAATATCCATTAGACGTTGGAAGGTGGCTGCGGCACCATGCAACCCAAATGGCATATCTCGGTACTGGAATAATCCCTGGGGCGTAACAAAGGCAGTTTTCTCTTTGGCTGATTCCGTGAGGGGAATCTGCCAATAACCTTTTGTTAAGTCAATAGTGGATATGTACCTGGCTGAACCCAGTCTCTCTATCAGTTCATCGACTCTTGGCATCGGGTAGGCATCGAATTTCGATACTTCATTTACTTTCCGAAAATCGTTACAAAATCGGATAGTTCCATCGGGTTTGGGCACCAGTACGATAGGGCTAACCCAATCACTCCGGGACTCCTCAATGACCCCGAGCTCTAACATCTTCACTTCCAGGGAAATGGCTTGTCTCCGAGCCTCCGGAATTCGATATGGTTTTAGCCGTACCCGCGCCTTTGGATCAGTAACAATGTCATGTTTAATTAGGTGAGTCCGGCCAGGAAGTTCCGAGAAAATATCTGCGTTCCTCTGTATGAACTCCCTGGTCTCTCGTTTTTGGCTTTCGGATAGCGTGTCTGCAATACCCACTTCTGGCGGAGCTACCTGGGGGTCCTTTACCTTAGAAGGTGGTGCCCCTCGAGGCCCATTCTCAAGGGCAGCTCCTGCCACCAGACTCTCCCTGTCCCGCCAGGCCTTAAGCAAGTTTATGTGGTATATTTGCTCGGGCTTTCTCTTGTCTGGTTGGTGTATCTTATAATTTACCTCACCTATTCGTTCCAGCACTTCGTATGATCCCTGCCATTTCGCAAGAAATTTATTCTCTACGGTAAGCACCAATACCAACACCCTGTCTCCGGGTTGAAAGACTCGTGTTTTTGCCGCTCGGTTGTATACCGTGCTTTGGGCATGTTGTGCGCGCTCTAAACACTCTCTATCTATTGGCATAACTGCTGCAATTCGGTCCTGCATAAGTGTTATGTGTTCAATTACACTGCGATAAGGAGTCACCTCTTGTTCCCAAGTCTCCTTGGCAATATCTAACAGGCCTCTAGGACACCTCCCATAAACCAACTCAAAAGGTGAAAAGCCTGTGGAGGATTGGGGTACCTCACATATAGCGAACAGGAGGTATGGTAGTAGGGCATCCCAATCTCTCCCGTCCTTATCCACCACCCTTTTCAACATTCCCTTTAAGGTTTTGTTAAAGCTCTCCACCAAACCATCAGTCTGAGGGTGATATACTGAGGTACGCAAATGGGAGATTTTTAGTAGTTTACATAAATCCTTAAGTATACGAGACATAAAGGGGGTCCCTTGATCCGTAAGTATCTCTTTCGGAATGCCGGTGCGGGAAAACATATTAACCAGCTCCTTTGAAATTGATTTCGCATTGGCATTCCGCAAGGGCACTGCTTCGGGATAACGCGTGGCGTAATCCAATACTACCAAAATGTACTGATGACCCCTGGCAGATTTAACTAATGGACCGACTATATCCATTGCTATCCTCTCGAAGGGCACCTCTATTATTGGTAAGGGCACTAAGGGGCTTCTAAAATGTGACATAGGTGCGGTCAATTGACATGTAGGACATGACCGACAGTACTGGGTCACGTCTCCCACTAGACCCGGCCAAAAGATATGTTGCAGAATACGGTGTTTTGTCTTTTCTACTGCCAGGTGTCCTCCCAAGGGATGTTTATGTGCCAACTCCAAAACTACCTGGCGAAAGGACTTAGGTACCACTAGTTGTTCTACCACCACCCCTCGCACCTTGTCTATGTGATACAACATATCCTGCTGCACCGCCACGTGTGGGAACTCGTTTTGAGCCCCTGGGTACAATGGTCTTCCCTCGGAGACCTTTATGTTTTCCCACGCCCTTGCTAGAGTAGGATCATGGTGCTGAGCGGTCCCGAACTTACCACGGGCCATCTCAAGATCAGGCATTTCTAAAACATCCTCTAGCTGGTCTGCCTCGCTTGCATACACAGCCAGAGGAGAGTCCGCAGATTCTAGTACTTCCTCTGAGATGGGTTCTCCGTCGTCTTGCTGCAATGGTTCAGGGGCTAGCTCCGGAGTACCATCTTCAACTAGAGGGTTCATGCCACGTTTGAAGTTCCACAAGTCCCAAAATAAGGGAAAGTCTCTCCCCAGGATTACACTGTGTCCCATAGACTTTCTGACTGCCGCCTGATGTCTTTTGGTCCCTACTGGCGTGGCAAGAGTAACCCAGGCAGTGGGGTAGTTCTTAGTATCCCCATGGATGCAACTAATGCCCACGGTTAAGTTCGTTAGGGCGCTAGAGTCCACCAAACTGGCATGTACCAAAGTTACTTGACTTCCGGAATCCAAGACGGCATTCACACTATAACCGTCAACCTCGACGTGACACACGTGTTGTTCATTTCCCGTGAGGGTCTCACGGGAAATGACTCACACAGACTGACTGCACATATAACGAAAGACGCCTCATAGCGTTACAGTCCATTGGCTCTGTAGTCATAGGGCAGTTAGCTGCTACATGGCCAAGCCCGCGACATCGCCAACATTGTATAGGCCCTTGTCCCCTCGATGGAGATCCCAGACGAGGTCTACTGGCTTGATGTGAGTCCGTACCACCTCCATAGTCCCTTGTAGGTCTGCTACCCTTCATTATGACGTTCTCTTCTTTTGAAGATGAAGTAGGTTTCGCAGGACTCTCCAGCGATTTCTTGGGGAGCCAGTGGGGTGCTAACGTCCCTTGGAGTAGGCTTTCAGAAGCATTGTAGCGTTCGACCATATTCACCAACTGGTCAGCGGTAGTTGGGTCACCCTGTCCAACCCACCTCTGGATCTTAGCGGGTAAGGACCGCAGGTCCTTGTCTAGAACAACACGCTCCACCATCTGTGCGGACGTCAAAGCCTCTGGTTGCAGCCATTTTTTTACTAGATGGATGAGATCATGCATTTGTGAGCGGGCTGGCTGATGCTCCACAAAATTCCATAAATGCACCCTCTGTGCACGTACATACGTGTTTACTCCCAGCCTTGCCAGGATTTCACCTTAGAGTTTGATATAGTCCATAGCATCCGCTCCACTCAGATCGTAATAGGCCTTTTGTGGATCTCCGCTCAGAAATGGAGCAACTACCTCAGCCCATCTGTCCAGTGGTAAGTGCTCACGTTCTGCAATACGTTCAAACACAGTGAGGTATGCTTCCACATCATCGTCTGCGGTCATTTTAAGCAAAGTCTTTTGTACGGCTTTCTGCGCACTAGCAGCGCATTGTGCACGGTCTCCCTCATCTCGGGGTTGCCGAACCAAGGCCTGTTTTATTGCCTCCAACTGCTCTTGCTGCATCTGGTGTTGCTGCTCCAGAGCCTTCTGGAAGCATGTATTAGTCTGCTGTTGTTGCACATTTGCTTGCAATAACTGCTTCACTAGTTCCTCCATATTACTGGACACTTGGCTCTTCAAAAGCGCAGAAGCTTTCAGCCAGGACATACACAGCGTTTTCTCTGCAGTCACAGTCCAGCAGCCACAAGTGCCCGCATTCGAAACACCATTTGTGGGGAATAGATAGCTCAGCTGGGATCTTTGCTTTGGCACAAGCGTGTGGCTATGAAGTCACTTCAGCAGACTAGCAAGTTCCACATGAATATGAACACGGCATATTTATTGTGCACACTTGTTATTCAATGTTACACATGCCAAACATGAAATAAAACATCTAAGGCCGTCTGGCCACTAACTAACAATAGCAGGCTAACTACAAAATAAACCTATATAACAGCAAAGAAGTCCATGTAATCTTACTGTGTCAGCTCCCAGCTCAGCAGACGAGATAGACTGAGAGATGCCAGCTCCTCCTGATTATATTAGCTGGACCAGTCAGGAAACCAAAACCTGGATTGAATAAGTGGAGGGGGAACTACCAGTCCTTTCCATGCTAATCACTAAGGAAACCAGGACTGGATTACAGTGAAATAAACTGGCTTCATCATCAGTACAGGGAGACATATGAAATGAAACGGGGAGAAATATACCTGTTTTCTAGTACCTCTCCCCTTGGCACCTCACATAGGGTTTTTTGCAGGTTGCAGACAGTGACTTGCCTTTCCTTTCCTGTCTAGTTAGTTTGGGCCCCATCATTTGCTCAGCCTATTTTCCTGCCTGTGTTTGTGCCTTCATCTTGTTTCACCGTCGATGAGGCGTCTAGGAACATCGTAGGCATGCTCCACGGCTACTGCTAGTTGTGTGGTAAGATCAGGGATCTGCAATCTGTATAGTTACCAACTTCTCTCGTTTTCTGTGGCTTAGCTTGTTTTGTTTTTTTTTTCCTCGGTGACCCATTCATAACACGGAGAACTCTTTCTGGAACTGACAACAGAGGCATCCCCCTGTGTCACCACACTCACACCCCCGCAATTCACCAAGGGATACACCACCCTCCAACCCCCTCCCACTACGAGGTCTGCCCCTCTCAGGGTTGGCTAATAGCGAGGGTTGAGCCTTGCCCCTACTCTCCTGCAGCACCTCAGCTGCTACCACTGGAGAGGAAGGGGATGTTTGTAGAGAGACGGCAGAGACAGTAGCCCCTAGGCAGCAGCCCTCACACGACTGCTCCCAGCTGACTACTTCCCTAGTCCACCAATCTAAGACCGGGTTGTGATTTTTAGACCAAGGGGGGCCCACAACGATAGGTGCTTGATTTCCCTCCAAGACATAGTATAACTGAGACTCATCATGATGTCCACTATGCAGCACAATGTCATCTAAGACTTGGTTTAACCCCCCCTGGCTCAGTGGGACAGAGTCATTGTCTTGGACGCTTATGGGTCTGTATGGCGTCTCACACCCCAGACCATGAGTTTGGACAAACTGAGCATCCAGCAAACTGACTTCTGCTCCACTGTTAATAAGCACCGGTATGTCCTCAGGTACCTCGTCAACCATCACCTCTGCTGACATAGTACCTTCTGAGGGCGAGGAGGAAATATACACTCCCAGGTCATCTTCCTCCACACGACCAGGGGGACACGGCTTCTCTGATAGTACAGAAGTTTCGACGTGAGTGCCAAGGACTTAATCATTAGTCTGCTCTCTACAGGGATGTACCCCTTCACCTTGGGGAACACCAGGCAGAACCATGGGGACACCAACTCCTCCCACCTGCCTGGGTACGTCTGCATGTAAAAGCAAGTCCTGCTCCCCAGCAGGGACTCCAAGGCGCATCTTCGCCAAAGCCGCAAATGGACCTTCTAGTGGAGCCAGAGGGTAGGCCCCAGACCCATAATTCTGCTGCAGGTGCTGCTTAAACACATCATTCAGCTCCTCACTCATCTCAGTGAGGACCAGCAGTAACAGCTCACCGATCTGAACTTGGCCCATGGCTCACATGAGAAATGTTAGGGTTGTTGATAATGTAATGTCACGTGTGACAGGATACACCACCTCCAGCAAGGCGAATTTCTATAACACCCGTGAACCTGGATATACCGCCTCCAGCAGAGTTAAGGGAAACACCGGGGAGACCATTACTATGGAGGGCCCTGCAATAGGGAACGGGGACGTGGAGACCTCATGCACTCCTCTGAGTCAGTGTCCCTACACTCCTGATGATCCCTAGGCAGGTTCCGCACCTGGTGACGAGCTGGATACCTCAAATCCCTAGCTCGCCCTCCACCTATCCCTTTCTAGTGAACTGGACGGTGCAGGAACTAATCCCACCACTGCACTAATACACACACAATGAAAGTCACAAATAGGGAAAAACACCACTTAGCTTTGCTCTGTTGCTATTGCTCCCAGCAACAGAGTACAACACCAAAGTTCAGCTTCACCCCTGAAGCTCGACACCTGAATTCAGCTTCCGCCTAACGCAATTACACCAGAGCTCACCTGAGCTGCCAGGAACTCCTCTCTGTAGTTCCTTCTTTCACCAGACTTGGTTGGAAATGAGCAATATCACCAAAAGTGAGTGAGACCACCTGCAACTCCTTTATAGGTAGGAGCCAGGGAATCACACCTGTTTCATAATCACGTGCAATAACACTAGCGGCCAGCGGGGGCAACTAAACTAAAGTAACCAGAGTGCAATGACCCTAACGGCCACCGGAGGCAAAACTAGAACTAAAACAACCACAGTGTAATGACCCTAATGGCCACCGGGGGCAAAAGTAACTTTAAGCAAACAGCTAAAAGGAAAAAAAAAGGTAACTTGTGCAAAATCTGTCATCATCCAACCTGGTTCATAACAAGTAAAATACAGCCCAGCATGGTATAATACAGCCCAACATGGTATATAGCCCCCAGAATGGTATAATACAGCCCAGCATGGTATATAGCAGCCCAGAATGGAATAATACAGCCCAGTATGGTATATAGCCCCCCTGAATGGTATAATACAGCCCAGCAAGGTATATAGCCCCCAGAAAGGAATAATACAGCCCAGCATGGTATAATACAGCCCAGTATGGTATATAGCCCCCCAGAATGGAATAGTACAGCCCAGTATGGTATAATACAGCCCAGCATGGTATAATACAGCCCAACATGGTATATAGCCACCCAGAATGGTATAATACAGTCCAGCATGGTAAATAGCACCCCAGAATGGAATTATACAGCCCAGTATGGTATATAACCCCCCAGAATGGTATAATACAGCTGAGCATGGTATATAGCCCCCCAGAATGGTATAATACAGCCCAGCATGGTATAAAGCCCCCCCAAAATGGTATAATACAGCCCAGCACAGTATAATACAGCCCAGCATGGTATATAGCCCCCCTAGAATGGTATAATACAGCCCAGCACAGTATAATACAGCCCAGCATGGTATATAGCCCCCGTAGAATGGTATAATACAGCCCAACATGGTATAATACAGCACAGCATGTCATAATACAGCCCAGCATGGTATATCATGGTATAATACAGCCCAGCATGGTATACAGCCCCCCCAGAATGGTATAATACAGCCCAGCACGATATAATACAGCCCAGCATGGTATATAGCCCCCCCAGAATGGTATAATACAGCACAGCACGGTATAATACAGCCCAACATGGTCTAAAGCCCCCCCAGAATGGTATAATACAGCCCAGCAAGGTATAATACAGCCCAGCACGGTATATAGCCCCCCCAGAATGGTATAATACAGCTCAGCATGGTATAATACAGCCCAGCATGGTATATAGCCCCCCAGAATGGTATAATACAGCACAGCACGGTATATTACAGCCCAGCATGGTATATAGCCCCCCAGAATGGTATAAAACAAGCCAGCAAGGTGTAATACTGCCCAGCATGGTATATAGCCCCCCAGAATGGTATAAAATAAGCCAGCAAGGTGTAATACTGCCCAGCAGGGTATATAGCCCCCCAGAATGGTATAATACAGCCTAGCATGGTATAATACAGCCCAGCATGGTATATAGCCCCCCAGAATGGTATAATACAGCACAGCACGGTATAATACAGCCCAGCATGGTATATAGCCCCCCAGAATGGTATAATACAGCCCAGCATGGTATATAGCCCCCTCAGAATGGAATTATATGGCCCAGCATGGTATATAGCCTCCCCATTATGGTATGATACAGTCCAGCATGGTATATAGCCCCCCAGAGTGGCCCCACAGTCCAGTACTCACACTGATTTAAAAAAAAAAAATCACTCCTCACTTTCTCCTCGTGCCCGCGCTGCTGGCTGCTCCTGTCTTCTCCTGCTCTGTCTGGCACACAGTGAGAGCGCGATGACGTCATCGCGCCCCCACTGTGTCAGAGGCAGAGCGGGGAGTGATGGGAGAGGGAGCGTCAGCTGATGCTCTCTCCTCCTTCACTACCTACTTCAGTGCGGCGGCGGGAGGCGGCGCTGGGGGCAGGCGGGCCCCTGCCTCATAGGGGCTCCATAGCGGCTGTGTGATGTGCCGCTGGCTGGGGGCCCCTGGAGGAGTGGGGGCCCTAGGAAGCTGCCTGGTATGCCTGCCCATAACGTCGGCCCTGGGTAGGGGATACTCGCTAGGCAGCCGATAAATCACGTCCAGCACAGGTTTCTTAACATAACTCAGTCCATTCGGTTTATTATGCAGCAGAAACCAAAGCAACAACAACAGAAAGTTCATATAAACAGCATAGCGTCCATGACAGAGCTTGACTCTGTTTATCCTGTGGTCACACAGGTTGTGCAATGTCCAGCACACAGGCTCTCTAGCCTCACAGTTATATCCCCTCTCCAGGTTACCTTCTCATAGCTGCTTCTCAGTCCTGAAGTTCATTCCCCCTTCTGGGAACTCTCAGACATATGCAGCCATTATCCACAGCCTCTCCACGTGCTGTCAGGAAGGCAGCCACGTCAGCCAGACAAGACCTTCCATACAGACCAACCAGGTCCAAGCATTCACTCATGTGACCTACCCTGGCCACCTTATATGGTCCGCAGCCACGCCCACCAGATCACATGGCTATGACCTCATCACAGGTCATTCAATCATTCAATCACATATACTTTACTGTGGCATTCTAAACACCTGCCCCTAGGTGGGTTTAGGTGATTGATCCCACCCGTATCAACAATCACCTGAAGGCTTCTCCCTAATTCATTGGCACGAAAGATCAGCTCTGCTGATCAGCACATAATCAAGCCTTCATCCCAACGCCACCCACCTTGGGATACATAACGATCCTTTAGCACTCTGCTCCTGTTACCACTCTGGACATGGCTATCCATCCATCCTGGGACACCCACACAGCGCCCCCTAGCGGACACAGTGGTCGCTACACCACACCATAAATAAAAAAAGAACCTAGACATGTTTGGTGTATGAGAACTCGTAATGAGCTGTAGAGTCATAACGGCAGGTCAGTTCTAGTATTTTGTGAACACAAGTGATTGTGAGCCCTTCGGGTGCGCACTGGGATTACGAACCACGCAATGGGGTGTAACTATGCAACAGAGTGACCTCGCAATGGGGTGTGACCACATACCAGACTGGGGTATGTGCAGACTAACAGCAAATATAAATACCTGGTATACCTCTCTTGCCACTCCTACCTTGTGTATGAAAAACCTCTGTTGTTAATATTGTTTGGGTAGAGCTATTCAATAGCGCTATCCATGAAGAAAGTGCACGGGTAGAGCTATCCCATAGAACTATTCCTAAAGGAAATGAACAGGTAGAGCTATCCGATAGCGCTATCCCCCAATGTTCCTGAGTGTAAGCTATTTTACATGGTTGAGCGCACTTGGGAACTGCCCCCAAGGCCCTGCCCATGCCCAATGTTTGGTCCGTAGACCGCGGCTAGGAGTTAGTCCCGCTTTTGTGTGCAAAAGTTTTGGGCTTTTACAATTGTTAAAAATATTAATAAAAGACTTCTTTGTACACACAGTTACTGCGTCCTCATCTGGGCCCAAATTGATTACTTCATCACCGGCATCAGGTATAGGGATCATGGTGCTTTTGAGGATATCTCTCTTTTCCACCATGGGTGCGTGAGGACGGAGTGATATCAGTCACAGTTTTTGTTTTGGCCTCATGCTTTCCTGTAATGTAGAATATTGAAATTAGGTTAAAATCCCACCAAAGACATTTGCAAGGAGTTTGTGTGGGTTACCTACGGATTCCTCCCACACTCCAAAGACATAGTGATGGGGAATTTTGATTGTAAGCCCCAATGGGGACAGTGATATCAATGGAAGTAAAGTTGTGGAATTTATGGTGCTACATAAAGTGGGGAAAATAAGCATTTGACACACTGCCAATTTTGCCAGTTTACCCACCTACAAAGAATGGAGAGGTCTGTAATTTTTAATGTAGGCACACTTCAACTTTGAAAGACAGAATCTTAAAAAAAATCCAGAAAATCACATTGTATGATTTTTACATAACTAATTTGCATTTTATTGCATGAAATAAGTGTTTGAAACAATTGAAAAACAGAACTTAATATTTGGTACAGAAAACTTTGTTTGCAATTACAGAGGTCATATGTAGTAGTTCTTTCCCAAGTTTGCACACACCGCAGAAAGGATTGTTTCTCCCTCCTCCATACAGATCTGTCAGTTTTCGGGGCTGTCGCTGTGCAACATTGAGTTTCAGCTATTATCATACCACAAGGGTGCCAAGCTCCGCTGTTAGGCAGGTATACAGGAAAGGGTATTAAACAGGGGCTATCCAGGATTATCTATTTACCTCTTCAATTTTTCACATTTCAGCATTTTAAGCGTGTGTCTTGTATGTTGTTAGTCCTTTTATAAATGGTTAATAAAGGTTTCTATTTTATATAATGGGGTCTTCATATGTGAGCTGATTCCTGAACTTTCTCAGAATCATCCTTACCACATGAGGCAAGATCACGTACAGAGCCCCAGACCGAGGAAGATTGACAGTAATCTTGTTTATCCTCCATTTTCTAATAATTGTGCCAACAGCTGTTGCCTTCTCACCAATTGCCTATTGTGCTGTAGCCTATCCCAGCCTTGTACAGGTCTACAATTTTGTCCCTGATGTCCTTTAGACTTCATTTTGGTCTTGGCCATGGTGGAGAGGTTGGAGTGTGATTGAGTGTGTGGATAGGTGTCTTTTATACAGGTAACGAGTTCAAACAGGAGCAGTTAACACAAGTAATAAGCATAGAGTAGGAGGGCTTCTTAAAGAAAAGCTAACAGGTCTGCGAGAGCAAGAATTATTTCTGGTTAGTAGGTGATCAACCACTTATTTCATGCAATAAAATGCAAATCAATTACGTAAAAATCATAAAATAAATCCGGAAAACCACATTGTAAGTTGAAGTGTACCTACAATAAAAATTACAGACATCTCCATTCTTTGTAGGTGGTAAAAGTTGCAAAATTGTCATTGTATCAAATACCGTATATACTCACATATAAGCCGAGATTTTCAGCCCATTTCTTGTGGCTGAAAGTCCCCTTTTCGCCTTATACGTGAGTCATATACGCCAGGAAGTCGGTGGGGGAGAGGGAGCGGGTGTGTCACATCATACTGATTCCCCTTGGCGAGTCTCTGCAACCCCCTGCTTGTCCCACGGTCTCAGGCGCCTGCCTTCAGCGCTCATGTGGTACCGTTCATTAAAGACATGAATATGCACATGAACGGGGCTGCAGAGACCACGCCAGGAGGGGTAAGTATATGCGATATTCACCTGTCCCCGTTCCCACGCTGCTCGCCGCTGCCTGCGGCGTCCTCTGTCAGTGTCGTTCAGGCAGCAGAGGGTGGGGTGACCTAGTTATTGTGCTCCATGCCCTCTGCTGCCTGAACGTCACTGACAGACAACATGGCAGACAGCGGCGAGCAGCATGGCAACGGGGACAGGTGAATATCTCTGGTGCCGAGTCCTGAGCCAGCAGCAGCACACCCCCCATCATATTTACACATTCAGTATATTGAGGGTATTATGGAAAGTCCATGGTTAATTACTGATGTAAACTGGTCTGTGGCCCCGGGTCACGTCCGGTTGAAGGTTGGAGCGATCTCTTGGACCGTCATAGACTCTACATGCCATTTATAGACATGGAGTCACTTCCTGACCTTTTTGGGAAATCCGCTGATTCTGTTTTTCTGCAGGCACGATATTAGATGAGTCCTCATCTTCTGACGCTGGAAATTAGCTGTGGGTTCACCGTCATCTGCCATAAGCTCGTAGGCAAACGCTATAGCATATAAGCCACAGTCATAGTCATTGTTCTGCTGATCCACATCGATAAACCTCAGATGTTTCAGGGGATTGTCGACCACTTCACTGTACATGTTGGTAATCTGCTGACTGATGGATGGAGACGGATTCTTTTCTCTGACGCTGTCGGCTACAAAGATTTGGCCATTTTTATAGCAGGTTGTCAGCCAGTGCTCCCTGTCCTCATCATAGTGGATTTGTACAGCATTCTTCAGTACGCTGTACCCTGGTACCATAAGAGCGCAGGGGGGCTGCAGGCCATCAAAACCCTTAAACTGACTCTGCAGCAGGTCCTGGGCCATGATGATGATCTCGTCAACCAGGTAGCCTTCCTCCCCTTTGCTCTGAAGGATGGTTAAGATCTCTGGAGGCAGGTTGTTCTCTTGGTTCCCGATATCCGGCATCTCCACTTGTGGGGTCGCTGTCTCCGGGGTTACTTCTCGAAGTAGATCAGTAACGTTTTCTATAGCCGCTCTCTTGGCTGGTGGCAGCATCTCAGGCTTATTATTAGAGGAGATGGCCACATCCTTATCTGTTTCAATATCGATGACGACATAATCTGCACCCAGAGAAGAAATGTTGGTGTTCTCAAGGTCATCTGTCTTTTTGACCATTGGTCCATCCTCATTTTTTCCTGTTAAAGAGATCAAAGAAATCATAATTTTCTTAAATAAAATATTCTCTATATTTCTTATGGATTATTACATCTACTGCTCCTTTACTTCGCAACTGCCCACTGTAGATAAACGTTGGCGCTTGCTGGGCTCTATGCAATGCCGACGTTTGTCATGACATGGTTGGTAATCTTGCAGCGCTCACGACCCCCAGAGTCCTGCAAGCACTGCGATTCCAGTGCAAAGCGATAGCTCTGACAGGTGTTATCATTCCCATGAAGCACCTGAAGGGTTGATAAAAGTTTTGAATTTGGTTTTGAGCACTTTGAGGGGTGCAGTTTTTAGAATGGTGTTACTTTTTGGTATTTTCTGTATTAAATGCTCCTCAAAGTAACTTCAAATGTGATGTGGTCGCTAAAAAAATTGTTTTTGTAAATTTAGTTGGAAAAATGAGAAATCGCTGATCAACTTTTAACCCTTTTAACTTCTTAAGAAAAAAACAATTGTGTGTCAAAAATTGTGTTGATGGTAAATAGATATGTGGGAAATTTTATTTATTAACTATTTTGTGTGACAACACTCTGGTTTAAAGACTTAAAAATAAAAAATTTAAAAATTGCAAAATTTTCAAAATTTTCGTCACATTTCCGATATTTTCAGACATAAACACAAGTTATATTGAACAAATTTTACCACTATAATAAAGTACAATATGTTGCGAAAAAACTATCTCAGAATCAGCGTGATCCGTTGTAGCATTCAAGAGCTGTTACCACATAAAGGGTCACTGGTCAGAATTGGCCTGGTCATGAGGGCGAAAAAAGGCTCTGGCACAAAAGGTTTAAGAGACCATTTTTAAAAGGCTGTTCTTCTATTGCCGCATATACTCGTGTATAAGCCAAGTTTTTCAGCAGAATTGTCCCAGAAAGCTGGCGGGAGAGGGCGAGCGGCGGAACAGCTGTCACAGAGGCACAAGCCGGTGGCTGTGGCTAATGCCTGTGCCACTGCTAAAGAGAAATGAATATTTATTTCTCTTATAGCGCGCACAGTAACAGCTGGAGGAGGGTGAGTAGGATGTTTTTTTTTGTAATAGGAAGCATGCATACAAGGATGGGAGGGGGGGAGCCACGCATACCGGGACAGGGATGAGGGGACAATCCATACCAGGCTTATATGTGGTGCCCCTGAGGTTCGGTCGCCACAGAGGTACTGCACCTTCTCCTAAGGTGTAGTGCCCCACCATCCATGTAATGTGGGAACTCCTTTCCACGCTCCAACACTCGCACCCCACAAAACAAGGTAGTTCTGCACAACCAAATTGCGGCTCAGTGCTTAGAGAGTAGCAGAGCACCTATGGTGGTTCCCTGCATGGAACACTGGATGTGCTGGGAGGTGGGTGAAGTTGAGATATATAAAAGAGTGGGAAAGTGTAGGAGTAGGGGTTCAGTCTGACAGAAGGTCAGTGAGGAAGGAAGCCACTCGGGAGGAGTGGGGATCCCTGGAAGAAGGGATGGAGGAAGGAGTGCTGCAGCTGCCTCAGTGATCTGAGCCAGCTGGCACGGGAAAGGAACAGAAGGAGAAAGATGTAGAACTGCAACCTAAGCTTCCATAAGAGAGAGAAGGATCAGTACGGAACGAAGGAGTAGGAGAACAGAGAGGAGGCGTGGGTTGGAAGAGGAACCCTGCCTATAGGTTCTCAGCGCAAGGCCGGGGCCCGGTTCCCCGAGGTTGTATGGACACTTATGGCTCTGCAGCAGACACCGGCGGAGTAGTTGGCTGTAAATGCACTACTTACAACTAAGACTTGGGGCACAACAGCAATTGAATAGAGAGCCAGGACTCCGGAGAAGGGAGTTCCCGAGAGAGGCTACAGCTGTTTGCCATACTAGTAGAATTGTTAGGAACATCTGCCAGGAGGAACTCCAGAGTACCATGGTACTGGAGATCTTCACACCTTAAGGTACATGTTGGCGGAGTTTTGGAGAGGAGCTTCTCATCTGGCCTGGAGGTTGGCTGAGTCTCTGACCCGGAGGACACGGCCCGGAGGCAGGCACCCTTGTGTACCGCAGACTGTGAGTAAAGCTTTGGAACTGCAAGCCTCGGTGTCCTCCATTCATTCTCGCGCCAACCCGCTCACCACCACTACATCTGGGTATCATCCTTTACACTGCCTGCGCCTTTCCACAACCCTTACAACTACTCTGCCCTGGGACACCAGCCCTGTCTGTGGAGGGCTATACCATCACTGTTGCATCCTACCCTCTGTCCCAGAAGATCTGTCTGCAGCGTCGACTTAACACCTCCCTTGCCGAGCACCAAAGGTGGCATTACAAACTATTCCATTCCATTAACTACATCTACATTCCGCCATTGACTTGGACGCCCAGGGCCACTGTCCGGGTCACCGCTGCTGTGACACATCCCCCTGAGACTGGCCCGGTACCGAGTACCCCACAGCCCTGGGAGGGGGACCCATATACTTGAGTCAATAAGCTTACTCAGTTTTCCGTGGCAAACATAGGTGCCTCGGCTTATACTTGGGTCAGCATATACTCAAGTATGTACGGTAATTACATACCAAATGTCCCCAGAGTTAGTCTATTACCAAGTTATAAAAAAGCAAAAAAATAACTACCGTATTTTACGGATTATAAGACCCATGTTTTTCCCCCAAATTTTTGGGGAAAATGGAGGTGCGTCTTATAATGCGTATATACCTTACCGGTACCATTGCTGGCCACAGGCTGGGATGAGCAGGTGCTCAGCAGTGCTGCGGGTGCCTGACGGTGTTGCGCAGGGATTTCCCATTCCGCTGCTGGAGTCTCTGTTGCTACGGGGGCCTCTGCCGACATTTTGTGAAATGCCAGATTCCCCGGCAATTCCATGGCTTCCTGTGCGGTGTACTCCGGGAAAATGGCTGCCGTGTGGGTGGCACAGGCGCAGATGGAGATCTCGGCACCAAGATCTCGGGAGATGAGATCTCAGCCTGAAATCTCATCTTCCGAGATCTTGGTTCCGATATCTCCATCTGCGCATGTGCCTCCCCCCTCGTCAACCATCTTCCCGGAGTCCACCGCACAGGAAACCATGTAACTGCCAGGGGCTCTGGCCTTTCACAAAATGTCGGCAGAGGCCCCCGCAGCACGGAGTCCCCCACAGCACGTAGCACCCCACAGCATCTGCAGCAAGGAACCTCCCCATAGCACAGAGCACCCGGCAGCACGGAGCACCCCGCAGCACGGAATCCCCGCCTCATCCCAGCCTGCGGCCTGCAGCATCACCCCACTCCTGTCTCCTCCAGCAGTGACCCTGGGACCCCACTTCACTGCAGCCACCACTCCCAGTAAGGAATAAGACACCTGGATTATAAGAAGCACCACCATTTTATTAAAAACATCATTTTCCTATTTTTCTCTTCGAAATTTCGGGTGCGTCTTATAATCCGGAGCGTCTTATAATCCAAAAAATACGGTATTTGCATATAGATTTTATAGGCTTGTCCAGGGTTAGAAAAATGTAATTGGTTTGTTTGAAAAACAAGACCACCCCTGTCTACAGGTTGTGCCTGTAATTGCAGATCAGCTCCAATGAAGGGAATGGTATAGAGCTGCAATACCATGAACAAGCTGAAGATTTTGATGGCACAGATTTTTTTTTTTAAGAAGATGGCAACCCTGTTTTTCTTATCTTGGAGAACTGCTTTAGTGTCAGATTGGTTTGGCTGTACTTACCACCAAAAAGTTTAGCACGAGTCTCTCTAACTCCATCAGTAGATTGTTGAGATTGATCATTTCTCCTGGGTTTATCCTTTTTCAGATGTCTTTAAAATAGTAAAATATATGGTATATTGTAAATTACAAAGTAACATATCTTTATTCTGCAGAATGAAATATAGACTCATATGTTTCATCATTCATTTTGTCTTTTACATTTTGTAGAAACATTGGCAATAAGTAAAATTTTCGTATTTATCAACAATTTTTCATGTACATGAAATTTCAATATGTGTGGATCGCACTGGATTGTAAGGTAATATGAAGATTAGACATGAATGGATTTATTTGAGTGGAATTGAATTCTGCTCATACAAAACTCAGAATGTTGGAGAACAAAGATTTTTTTGTAATTCACTCCACGCGAATAAAGCAAAGTGGAAGCTAGCTGCAGCCGCCAGCTTGCGGAAGAGTAGAGGGCTGGTAGAAAGTTGAGCTCTCTTCTTTGACCGACTTCTGCTGCTTTATTCTCGATGGCCAGTTTTCCACACTACCATCATGCCGCACCTCTGGCCAAGTGTTCCCTTTGGGCTGAAACTTTGGCTACAAGCAGTCCCCGAAAGGTCTCTGCCCATGCAAGTCCCAACCAAGAGTCAACACTGGCCCAGAGTTGTGGGCAGAGATCAGTGGGGGCTTCCGGAGAGGGGCTTGGTGATATATGAACTTTATTTTCTTCTTACATCCTCCAGTTATTGTGATCTGGGATTGGGGAGACCCCAGAGTATAATAGGAAACAATCAATTTATGAAGAATAATTTTGCTGTGAATTAAATCTCTCTAAGCAAAGTCTGCATGATTTGGCAGAATTTTGTCAGAGCCTCTCATCTGTAATAAAGATGTCTTTTTTTTACAGACTCCCATGCACAATATAAATCATCCTTTACAATACTTACCTACGTATGGTGTTACAGAAGACACCAATGAATGTTCCAAAGAGGAATATGGTGATGGTGAAAACTACAAAACATATGATGACTTTATTCGAAGGGATCTTTGAAGTATCAATACCATCTTCTAAAAAAACTGTAAATGAAGAAATAATATATATATTATATACTGTATATATCCAATAACTTGGCTGTAATTCACTATGCCATTATTATCGAAGCAGTCCTATAAAGGGAATCTGTCACCAGGCTTTTGCCATCTTATCAGAGAGAACTATAATGTAGAAGCATAGACTTTTACTATAGCGATGTGTCAATTACTGGACTGTTTTAATAGAATCACTGTTTTACCAGCAATTGATTATCACTTCAGGACAACTGGTCTTGTGCCTCCTAGTCCAGCCAGGCCTCCAGCAATATGCAATGTAAACACAAAGCTGTGGCGGGGTTATACACAGCTCAAAAACCGAGCTCTGCTCAATCTGTAGCTGAGAAAACTGTGATTATTCTATATTCTATTGGACTGTAGGACCCGGCAAGACTATTAAAAATATGGGACTTTAGTTTTGCTAAATAATGTCTCAGGGATGATGTCATATTAATATATGATGGATATAATAGACAATATAGAGATCTATCTAGTGGCTTAGGTAGAGGCTTTTGTGTTATGGTAAAAATTTTTGACCTTGGCCCCCACCTGCATATTTGTCAGATGTATGGTCCTTTGTAGCATTCCAGATCCTCTGAGGACATACTTGTTTGCCCTCTCATGTAAAATGTCCCCATCCTGTAATAAAGTCCCCATTTCTGACCCTTTATATAATAATATCACCCGTCCTGGCCCCTTCCTGTAATAATGTCCCCCATCCTAACCCATTCCTGTAAAAAAATTCAGTAATAATATCCACCATCTTGATATAAAGTCTATATCCTTGGCCCCTTTCTGGTATAATGTTTATCTTTCCTGGTATAATGTCCTCCATCCTGAACCTCTTGCTGGTATAATGTCCTCCATCCTGGGCCCTTTCCTGGTATAATGTCTCCTTTTCCTGGTATAATGTCCTCCATACTGGGCCTCTTCCTGGTATAATGCCCTCCATCTCCATCCTGGGCCCTTTTCTGGTATAATGTCTCTTTTTCCTGGTATAATGTCCTCCATCTTGGACCTCTTACAGATATAATGTCCTCCATCCTGGGCCCTTTCCTGGTATAATGTCTCTCTTTCCTGATATAATGACCTTAATCCTTTGCCTCTTCCTGGTATAATGTACTCCATCCTGGGCCCTTTCCTAGTGTAATGTCCCCCATCCTGGTCCACTTGCAGTAATATATGTCCTCCATCCTGGTATAATGCTTCCCATTCTGGGCTCCTTCCAGTAATATATGTCCCCCATCCCGGTATATTTTTCTAGTAATAATATCCCTGCTCTGCAGTTTTTCTCTAACATAAGTAAAAAAAAAATGAAGTGATTCTGTTCACATTCCCCCACTCCCACTACTTGCAACATCTTCTTCCATAGCCGGAGCAGAAGCCGGCAGTTGACTGCAGCACGTAAGCGACGGGAAGTGCATGACGTCACTCCCATGTGCCACTAGGTGGATATTTGTGTCTGGAGGTCCCACCCACCAGGGCCTGGTCTCACTCACTGTGACCTCGATCCTTGTGCCCCTGCATCTATCCTTCTATATCCAGGCATGTAAATATATTAATAGGGCCTGTGTGTCTAGAGGAAGAAAGTTTAAAAGACATCTGGAGGCTTTTCCATAAATAGATGATATTACTAGATCTCTGCGCTAGATTACTGGAGAGCAGGGATTGATCCGGGAGTGTCCTCTAACTGCAGGATTTATTAGGAAGGAACATTGGCTGCAGTATATAGGGTTTACTTCAGATTAATACTAGCAGATAACCTATCCACGTAACTATGTGACTTACATCCACAATCCTTAGGTCCTTCGCACTGTTCCGTGCGGAGAAGACATTTGTCCTGTCCGTTTAAGCAGCCTCTGGTGCTATAGACCACCCTGGTACCAATGCCTGAAAAAATGAGACATCAATTAGTTGTAGGAAAACACTGTAGGAACTTTTCTCAATGTATCAGTGCAATTCTCTTTAGTCTTCTAGTGGAGGAGAACATCAGATGTCTACAGCTACTAACATATATCGTTTTTTTCGGACCATAAGACGCACTTTTTTCCCCAAAAATTTTTGAGGAAAATGTGGGTGCGTCTTATGGTCGCAATATACTTACAAATCCTGTTGCGGCGGTTCCGTAGTGGCGGTCCCAATGCAGCCTCCCTGTGCTCTGTGGTGCGGTGGGGTCGGGGCTCTGTAATGTGGCTGCAGCGTGTCTCTGTGCTGCGCGGTGGCCTCCAGAAAGATGGCCGCCGGGAGCGTCGCATACTCAAATTCAAATCACGGCAACGAGATCTCGTCCCAAGATCTCGTCTCCCGAGATCTCGGGACAAGATCTCATTGCGGAGATCTGAAACTGAGCAGCGGCCATCTTTCCGGAGGCCCCTGGCGGACATCTGTCCGGAGGCCTCCGCATCACAGCAACGGAGCTGCAGGGGGCTTTCGGGCTTTAGCGAAATGCAGGCAGAGCCCCCCACGAAGCACAGAGCCCCGCTGCAGCCACATTACAGAGCCCCGACACCACCGCACCACAGAACTCAGGGAGGCTGCATTGGGACCACCGCCACGGGACCGCCGCAAAAGGATTTGTAAGTATATTGTAACCAAAGCACAGCCACCCCACAGAACACAGCCACCCCACAGAACACAGCCACCCCACAGAACACAGCCACCCCACAGTACACAGCCACCCCACAGAGCACAGACACCCTATGGACACAGACACCCCACAGAACACAGCCACCCCACAGAACACAGCCACCCCACAGACACAGCCACCCCACAGAACACAGCCACCCCACAGAGCACAGCCACCCCACGGACACAGCCACCCCACAGAACACAGACACCTCACAGAACACAGCCACCCCACAGAACACAGCCACCCCACAGAATTCGGACTGTAAGACGGACCCCATTTGACATATTATTTTTTTCCCCCTATTTACCACCCCAAAATTTGGATTGCGTCTTATAGTCCGGTACGTTTTATAGTCCAAAAAATACGGTACATTATTCACTGCACCTAATTTACTTATCCAGACCTAGGACCATTTCTTATGAGTAACTCTAGGACAGCTCAGATCACAATTATTGGAAAGCCCAGCATGTTGGACAAATTAGTCCCCGTTAGTTATAAAACTGTATAATTTCCCCAGTGGTAAAGATGGAATCACACGACTGAAGATCACAGACACAAGTGACTCCATTATTCCTTACAGGAAGATCTACATTTACTCTTACAATTAGTGCGAGAGCCTAGAATAGGGAATACAGGATGGGAGAGGGTAGCTCATGAAGACTCCTCCATGAGATGTATCATGTGACCTTTTAACAATCTCAGCCACTCAATAAAACCTATATAAGTGCGAATATTCGGTGTCTCTAATGAAGCGGAGTCTGACACCCATCATATTACGCTGGGTCCTATTAGTGATTGTCAGTAGGTTCTGGTGCCAGATGTGAAATGTTGTATGTGAAGGTGATATCTTAATTGTGAGTTACTTACCGCATGTTTTGGAGCACGGACCAAAGATCAGGTGATCAGTGTTGCCTAGAAAATAAAAGAAGACATTAAAGATGATCTCTGCTGACAAAATGAGAGGTGACATATATTTCCTTTACCTCCCTTCTGTTACATGTACAAGTTATTGTTTCCAGCCCGCAGTATAACACCTCTATGTCTTATCTATATATTAATTGACTAAATGCTTGTATCAGTCCCTGGCCGTGTATTTCGCATTAGATCCTTCATGACCTTTGACGTACATGTAAGTCAAAGGTCGTGTCCTTGTCTTTAATACCATTCGCACGTTGAGCCTATCCACTCAACGTTGAGTTTATCCACTGCTATGTATAGCACAATCAACCAGACAATTGCAGCTTCAACTCCCTAAAGAGGACTATTGAGTACAGCAAAAATACAGTAAAAAGTGTAAAAAGTAAATTAAAAATTAAACGCTTAAAAAAAATTCAAAATACACCTTTGTAATCGCTGCATTTGTAAAACTTCGATCTATCAAAATCTAAACTAGATTTATCTGATCAGTAAACAGCATAACGAGAAAAAATAATCGAAATCGCCAGAATAAAATTTTTTGGCAGCCACAACATTGCAATAAGAGGCGATCAAAAAAACATAGTATCTACCCCAAAATGGTATCAGTAAGAATATCAACTCAGGGAGCAAAAAGTAAGCCTTCACCCAGCCTAATGAGGGTTACCCCATAACATGTGAATATTTGGAAAAGTACTTACCGGCTCGGATCGTATGCTTGGGCCAGGAATTATGGCGCTGGATGTTGATAGGCGCGCCTTCCACAAATGCTAATAGCAAAATCACGATTAGAAGAAATCGAAAGAGCATTTTAGCTTGGAGAAATATCGCTGAATGTGTAACACTCAGTGAGTCTTTTCAGACAAAGCCTCTTCCTGCAGCGTCACTCCGTATAACCACACATTCCGTGATGTCACAATGGAGATCTCATTGTGACATCACGAGGAGCGGAACACAGTGATGTCACAATGGGTCAGATAACTGCAACTACTCAACATGGAGCAGCTCCATCAATCTATCTATGATTAATATAATATTAATGTATAAGGACCAAGCCGCATTAGAGGATATTATGAATGTATGGGGGCGACACAGAGAGACATTATTCATGGGTTGGGCCACAGGGAGACATTACTATTACTAGGCCACATAGGGTGGCAATATTAACTCATGATGAACACATAGGTGGATAGTTTTACCAGATGAGTGCCACATTTGGGCCAATATTAATATATTAATAGGGGGACATCATTACTATATGGGGGCCAGGAAAGGGACAATATTAATGTATATGGGTCACATAGGAGAAAATGATTAATATTAGGGGCACATAGAGGGACAATATTAATTTATGGGGGCCATATGGGAGGACATTGTTATTAAGTGGGGTACACATGATGAGATTTTTAATGTATGAGGGCCACAATTTGGAATGTTACTACTATATTGGGGGTCACAAAGAGGAATTCCACATCTGGATGAAGGCATAATAGTTGGACATTAATACTGTATGGGTGCCATGTTGGGGCAATTATGCTGTACATTATTTGGGCAAACAGTGGACCTAATTACTACTGAATGGGGACACAGAGGAGCATCATTACTGTATTGTATTTTATTTTTGAGGATACTGTTACCATATAAAAAAGGGAGGTACTATTTTTGTAGAATTGGAGGAAAAGTGGCAATGGTGACCAGGAAGCAATAATCCATAGATGTCTGTGTGCTAGGGTTGCGGATCGGACTAAATATAAAATATAATAAAGTGCGATCGCAACCTGGAGTCCACCGTGCAGGGATGACAAACTGCTGCTCGGTAATGGCGGACTCCAACTGAAAACCTGCGAAGAGACCGCAGACCTGGTGTGCACAGGAGCGAGCTCTGTTACAGCACAGAGCTGCAGAAAGAGACGCCGAAGCCTGTTACTTCACAGGCTACGGCTAAACTTACCGCTACTGCAGCGCCAGGGATTAACCCTATAGAAATGCTGTGACCTGTTAACAAACAGAGAGCGCAGCCGACAGTGGTGTTACCGGACTGCTTGTGTACAGCGCCGTCCAGGTGGATACCACTAAAGAGCTGAAGCTTAGCGCTGGAAAGCGCAAAAACTGCGCACGGCACTGCTGAGACGGACACTGCGGCGTATGCGGTACAGAGGTGTTTAGTGCAGAGGACACTCTCTGGCTGAGCGTGTAATAGGTGGCGGGAGCACTGCGGCGCTATGCTGTGTCACCGCTTGGCGCTGACTCAAGACCCTAAACCGTACATATCAAAGGGAAGGGGTTTCTTAATGAGTCATTCAGTGGTTCACAAGCCTCCACGATCACACACAACACTATCCATAACTGTCTATACTAGCGCATGGCCGAGAGGTGGCGTCCTTCCGGGACCTTCCCAGTAGTGGACCAATCCGAGCAGGAACGGAACCTGCGCATGCGACCTCTGGCCTCCAATGAGAGGTCGTCCCACGGGCATGCTCAGTACCCAAATGACAGGACTTAGTCACAGAAGCTTCTACTTGCTGCTGACTCAAGGATGGAGTTATAGCAGAGCCAAAAGAAGCAATCAGACACCTAGCATCAGCCTGGGCAAGATCCCTGGACAGACGTCTTTGCTGAGCAGGAATCTCTGCGGCTGCAGAGGAAATGGGAGACCGCAGAGGATATGGCTTGAGATTCCCTCTGTGCAGTAGGGGAAACTTGTTGCCTAACATTACCACCACCTTGCTATGCTTGAAGGCTGCAATGAGTAGAAGAGCATGAATATTCTCCACATGCTCCTAGGTCCCATCCTCTGAGCCATGACCTTTCCAGTCCACTCGATAATATTTTTTGCCCTGTACCACCTTACACCCCACGATGGCATTCGCCTCGTACTCCTCCGAGGACAAGCTTGATGTCCCGATAGATAACTCCGAAAACCGGGACATGTGAACAGACTTATGAAGGGACACTTGGAAGGTGTCAGTGATACCCAGGTGGGGAGGAAGGGCCAGATGGTAAACCATAGGATTAACCTTCTCCAGGACCTTGAAGGGACCTAAAAAGCGAGGCACCAACTTAGTGGACTCAACCTGCAGCCTGATGTTATGAGCGGAGAGCCACACCAAGTCGCCGGGAACAAAGGTGGCAGCGGGGAGCCGGTGTTTATTAGCGCAGGACCTCATTCTCTCCTTGGAGGCCCGGATGGCATCCTGAGTGCAGTTCCAAATGTCACGTGCCTCCACCGCCCAGTGTGCCACCCTAGAGTCGGTGGACGACATGGGCATGGGCACAGTAACGCGCGGATGCTGCCCATAATTAAGGAGGGATGGGGTCTGACTGGTGGCGTTGGCCAAAGCGTTGTTTAAAGTGAACTCCGCCCACGGCAGCAAGGATGCCCAGTCATCCTGCCTGACCGAAACAAAATGTCGCAGATATGTGACCAGGGTCTGGTTGGCCCTCTCTAAAGTACCTGTTAGGCATCAGATTTCAGTAGCTGCACAGCGAGAATCCCGAGCCTTACTTACGGCGGTCTCCCTTTCCTCTGCAGCCACAGAGGAGCTTGCTCTGCAAACTCGTCGGTCCCGGCGCTCTGCCCAGACCAGCTCCGTGGGATTGCTTGCTGCTGCCACCTCTGGCACAGCTATGGCAATGCATGCTGCTCAGCAGTGAGATTCTCCAAGGACTAAATCCTCATGTCGGGCCAATGAGCATGCCCGTGGTGTGATCTCCCATTGGGGATCGAAGGTCACATGCTCTGGTCCTGCTCGTGTTCGGATTGGCCCATCCGAAAAGCCAGGAAGGTCCCGGACGCTCGCGGCTATAAAAGGTTCACATGGCCGCTCGGCCATGCGCTAGGATATCCAGTATTTTCCGACTATATGGAGTGAGTGATGGATGCACGTGTGAATGTCTCTGGTGTCTGACTCATTATGAAACTCCTACCCTTGGTACGAATGTGTTGTGCAGCCTAGCCTGCTAGCGCCCAGGCTTAGGCATAGGTAGGACAGAGTTGAGTCAGATATTAGTCACTATAAGTGACTCGGCACGCCTCAGAGCAAATGCTCTGCACTCCTTAGCCAGCGTCTATAGCGGCGTTTGTGGCAGCGACGCCGCGCGCTCAGTGGCCTAGAAGGACTCTAACCTCGTGCCTTGGGGTGGAGTTCTGTTGCTTTTTGCTGTGCACTCTGTGGCCTGGCTTGTGAGCTAAACAGGCTCCGGCATTCACTTTCAAGCGGCTGTGCGGTTCTGTGAAGTATCAGAATCCGCTCCTGTTCACACTGGGTGACATAACCCACGTGTGACTGTTTTTACGCCACTCTTCCCTTCCGCCATTACCTAGCAGCAGTGTACCACCTCTGCACGGTGGACCCCGGGCTGTGAACGCACTCTCTACTATTTTATAATCTGGTGCGTTCCGCCAGCCTTTACACTACCAACCTGTTCGTCTCAGGATGATAAGCCGAGGAGAGGTTTAGCTCAATGCTGAGCAGGATACAGAGCTCTCTCCAGAACCGACACGCAAACTGAGGACCCCGGTCGCTGGCAATCTTGTCCGGCATACCGTGCAGGTGGAAAACGTGCTTAATGAACAGTGCTACCAGGCCCCATACAGAAGGTAACCGAGAGAGTGGTATCAGGTGCTCTGTCTTAGAGAAATGGTCAGTGACAACCCAAATGACGGTGCTTCCCCTGGACCACAAAGTCCATACCGACCATCTCCCAGGGCCTGTTTGCTACTGGCAGGGGGTAAAGTAGTCCAGCAGGCCACTGCCAAGGAGAGTTATTCTGGGCACAAAGACGCACCACGATGACACCACGGAGCGCGAAAGAGCACCGGCGTGGACATTCTTCTCCCTGGAGAGAAAATGTAGGGTAAAGTGAAACCGGGAGAAGAACAAGGACCATCTGGCCTGGCGAGAGTTCAGCCGCTGGGACGTTTGCAAATACATCAAGTTCTTGTGGTTGGTGAACACCTGGAAAGGGTGGCGAGCCCCCTCCAGGAGGTGTCTCCACTCAGAAAAGGCCAACTTCATCGCTAGCAACTCCCTGTCCCCGATGGAATAATTCCTCTCTGCCGGGGTGAAGGTCTTGGAGAAAAATAAGCATGGCTGCTTCCGACCTTGCGTATCCTTCTGAAAAATGACCGCTATAGCACCGATGGAAGAGGCATCCACCTCCAGTATGCTACGAAGGGCTTATCTACATCGGGGTAATGTAGAATGGGAGCACTAGCGAAATGGGACTTAATGGAGGAGAAGGCCTCGGAGACCTGCACCGACCAGAACTTGGGATTTGCACCCTTCTTGGTGAGGGCTACCAAGGGGGCTACCAAAGTCAAGAAGTGATGGATGAATTGGCGATAGTAATTTATGAACCTCATAAAGTGCTGCACTGCTTTGAAAGAATGGAGTTCCTGCCAATCCATCATCGCCTGTAGCTTGGCAGGATCCATGGCTCAACCCTGGGTGGATATGATATAGCCCAGGAAAGGTAAGGACTCCTGCTCAAACACACACTTCTCCAACTTGGCATAGAGGGAGTTTACCCGCAGAAGGTCGAAAACTTTGCAAACATCTCTCCGGTTGGAGTTAATATCTGGAGAGCAGATGAGGAGATCATCCAGATAGACGACTACCGAGGTGGAAAGCATATCCCGGAAGATATCTGTAATGATCCATGCGGGATCATGTCAGATAAGAGCACTGGTGGTAACCTTTTTTTTTCCTCTCTCTAAGCTTTGTGCTTATAGATAGTTTTGCCCCTGGTGGCCAGTATGGCCATTGCACCGGTGTGCTTAGAGATAGTTTTGCCCCGGAGGCCAGTATGGTCATTGCACTGGTGTTTTTAGAGATAGTTTTGCCCTGGGTGGTGGTTAGTGTAATTGCACGGGAATCACTAACAGGTGTGTTTACTCAATAAAGGTGTGTCAGTTGTGCTCACGTTGGTGATATTGTTGGGCTTTTCCAACCCTGCTGGGTGAAGAAAGGAGCTGAGGAGAGTCCAGGACAGCTCAGTTAGGGTCCTGGAATGCCAGCTATGGGGTCAGACAGGAGTTCGTGTAAAGCATGGTGAAGTGGCAGGTATGGTGTCAGTGAAGAATTCTTACAAAGCTTGGCTGAGTGGCAGCTATGGTGTAGAGCTGCACTCAGTTGCTGGACTCTGTTGCTGGAAGCTGCACTCAGGTGCTGGACTCCATTGCTGGACAGCTGCACCCAGGTGTTGGACATGGTGGGAGGAAGATGCACTCAGATGTTGGACTCTGTTGCCTCGAGCAAGTGCATCAGAGCAAAGCTAAGTGTTTCCCTGTTTGTCACTTTTCCTCAAGTTGGTGTTAGTACAGCGGTGGGGCTAGTGCCTGCACCACCCAGCTCCTAGTAAGGATTAAGTGTAGGGTGTGCTAGGGTGACAGGTATCCTGATCGATGACAGATGAGGAGCCTGTATAGGGAACGTTAGGAGTGTTAGGGACACTGACTCAGGGGAGTGCTGGAGGTCTCCACGTCCCCCGTTCCCTATCGCAGGGCCCACTGTTGTAAATGTTTCCCTATCCCCTGGTTGTATTAGTTACTGGCCTGCGAGCCACGTCACACTGGACATTTACACATGCTGTGTCCTGTTGTATTAGTTACCGGCCTACTGGCCATGTCACACAGGATGGGGCACGTGACATTATCATTCACAAAGTCTTGGAAGACGGCCAGGGCATTACAGAGCCCGAAGGGCATCACCAGGTATTCATAGTGCTTGTCCCTGGTGTTAAATGCCATCTTCCATTCATCCCCCTCACGGATGTGAATCAGGTTGTAAGTCCCCCGCATATCAAGTTTGGTAAACACTCTTGCTCCCCGTAGCCTAAAGGTCAGCTTGGAGGATAACGCCACTGATTCTAGTGAACCACCTCCTATGTCCATTAGAGGCGAGCGTTTTCCTGACCGCTGTGGGCACCGGTTGGCACGGTGACCAGACTGCCAGCAAACAGGACAGACCACAGGTGCTCGAGCGGACTGGGACCAGGATCCCGCACAAGGAGCCTCCTGAGTCTCGAACACCCGATCGGGAGGTTCCAAAGGTTTAGCAAAACTAGGTGCCAACCTAAACATTTTCCTACACTGGGACCGCTCCAACTTCGATGAAGCGAAGGTCTATACGAGTGGAGACGGTGATAAGCTCCTCCAGTGTGGCAGGAACCTCCCTGGTGGCCAGAACATCCTTCACATGGTCAGCCAAGCCTCTCCAGAATGCCAGAATGAGGACCTTATCTGGCCTCTCAGACTCAGAGGCCAGTGTCCGGAACTGGATGGGGAAGTGGCTGACCATGGACGAGCCCTGTGATAATGTCAGCAGCCGGAGTGCTGTGCCATGGGTGACTTGCGGTCCCAAGAAGACCTGTTTCAGAGTGGCCAAGAACTGAGAGGCACTCTGCACCACATGATCACCACGCTCCCACAGTGGTGTGGCCCACTCCAAAGCCCTGCCCGACAAGAGGGAAAAGTCAAATCCCATCTTAGCCCGCTCAGAGGGGAATTGTGCAGCCAGCAGCTCTAGTTGTATAGCGCACTGGCTCACGAAACCCCTACAATAGGCACTTTCGCCCGAGAACTTCTCGGGCAGTGTGAGCAGTCGGAGCAGGGATGGCAGTGGTCACACTGGAGACAACCTCTGTGGCTGCCTGTTGCACAACCGCAGTAACATCCGCAGCTGAGGCTGGACTCTAATGAGCCGCCAACCTGCCCTCCAGCTGCCGGATGTATGCAAGGACTCGCTGCTCGTCCGCCATTACTAGCCAGACCCTGGCGCTAGTATAGTGTTAGGGTTGCGGATCGCACTAAATATAAAGAAGTGCGATTGCAACCAGGGGTCCACCGTGCAGAGATGGAAAACTGCTGCTTAGTAATGGTGGAGTAGTAAGTGAACATCGGCGGGCTAACCACTGACTGTGTGCGCTGGGGCGAACTCTGTTACTCCACAGAGCCACTGAAAGAAATGCCAGAACCTGTTAACACCACAGGACTTGGCAGAAGGAGCACACAGTATAAGATCACAGGACTCGGCCTTTAGACCGCAGGACTGGAGTCCCTCTAGTCCGCTAGTGCTCAGCGCCACGGCTGTGATACCAGCAAGAGTATGTCATGGTCCAGTCCGGAGTTTATTTTCTGCTGTCTTCACTCCGGACTGGTCATACGGGAGTTAATCTCCTCAGCCTCGTTCTGGAGCTAGCTGGCCTATTTCAGTTTCTCACAGCCTGCTGACCAGTGTTAGTGATAGCTCAAGCTTCCAGTTTAGAGCCTCTGACACTTGTACCTTGGTGTTCCTCCTGCCTTTGACTGATATTCACGTGTATGACCTGGACTGATTTCTGACCCTGTCTCTTGGTATTCGTCTCTACTGTTACGTTCCCTCTCTGGCATCTGACACCCCGACCACGTATTTCGTCTCACGTTTTGGACCCCAAATTTTTTTTGTTAGGAAGTTATAAGGGTTAAAAGATGACCAGCGATTTCTAATTTTTACAACACCAAAGCTTGGTGGAGTGGCAGCTATGGTGTAGAGCTGCACTCAGTTGCTGGACTCTGTTGCTGGAAGCTGCACTCAGGTGCTGGACTCCAATGCTGGACAGCTGCACCCAGGTGTTGGACATGGTGGGAGGAAGATGCACTCAGGTGTTGGACTCTGTTGCCTCGAGCAAGTGCATCAGAGCAAAGCTAAGTGTTTCCCTGTTTGTCACTTTTCCTCAAGTTGGTGTTAGTACAGCGGACTTCCCACGGGTATGCTCAGTGGGCAGAAATAAGGACTTAGTCACAAGAGCTGCTCGTTGCTGGCTATTGCAGGTTACCATAGCTGAACCCTGTTTGAAAGCAGTTACCAAGCCAATAGAAGTAGACTAAGCAAGACGCTGAGAACGACGTCTCTGCTGAGCAGGTTCCTCTGCGGCTGGAGAGGAATGGGAAATCGCAGAAAGCAAGGCCTGCGATTGACAAGGCAGATTTTTACAATTCTGACCACTGACCCTTTGAGAGGTAATAACTCTAGAATTCTTTTATGGATCCCAGTGATTCTGACATTGTTTTTCTCGTGACATATTGTACTTCATGATAGTGGTAACATTTCATTCATATAACTTTATTTGTGAAAAAAACGGAAATTTGGTGAAAATTTTGCAATTTTCCAACTTTGAATTTTTATGCCCTTAAATCACAGAGATATGGCACAGAAAAAACTTAATAAGTAACATTTCCCATATGTTTACTTTACAGCAGCACAATTTTGGAACCCAATTTTTTTTTGTTAGGAAGTTATAAGGGTTAAAAGATGACCAGCGATTTCTAATTTTTACAACACCATTTTTTTTTTAGGGACCACACCATATTTGAAGTCACTTTGAGGGGTCTATATGATAGAAAATGCCCAAAAGTGATAACATTCTTAAAACTGCACCCCTAAAGGTGCTCAAAACTACATGCAAGAAGTTTTTTAACCCTTCAGGTGCTTCACAGGAATTTTTTGAATGTTTAAAAAAAATGAACATTTAACAGGGTAACAAGATAAATTGGACTGCAAAAGTTATTGTATAATTTGTCCTCAGTACGCTGATACCTGACATGTGGGGGGAACCACTGTTTCGACGCATGGCAGAGCTCGAAAGGAAAGGAGCACCGTTTGACTTTTTCAACGCAAAATTGGAATTGAGATTGGACGCCATGTCATGTTTGGAGAGCCCCTGATGTGCCTAAACAGTGGATACCCCCACAAATGACACCATTTTGGAAACTATATATATATACAGCCACACACACATTCATGTATATATATAATATAGTCTCCTTTATTATGTTTATTGCTGTCCCTTACGCAGTGCCCTCTCTTGTTAAGTATAGCACCGTCCCTTACATATTGGATTGTATAGAGCTCTGTTTTCTGTTTTTTATTACATGCCGTCCTGTCTTGTTAGCTGTATAATGCAATGATGGCTGATGGAGCATGGGAAAGCGTCCTTTTTAATGGAGGAGCTGATGGACTGGTAGTCTGGTCACCGGATTCTCGATCAACAGTCATTTTATATAAAAAAGAGAGGGGACTATGTAATAAAAGAAGGTGCTGTGTATAACAAAATATACAAGAATGCACTATGTGTTAGGCATCGGGTTCCTGCAGCTGCACAGCGGTAATCCAGAACCTTGCATCCTACGGTCTCCCATTCTTCTCCGACCGCTCAGGCGCTCTACTCAGACCAGCTCTGTAGGACTGGTTGTTGCTGCCTCCTCTGGGTCAGCAATAGTAGCACAGGCTGCCTTGCAGCAAACCACTCCAGTGGCTAAGTCCTCTCGTCACGCTATTGGGCATGCTCACGAGACGATCTTCCGTTGGAGATCGGGAGTCACATACTCAGGTCCCTCTCCTGATCTGATTGGTCCTTCCCAGAGATCTGGAATGTCCTGCACGGCTATAAAAGGTCCGCATGGCCGCTCGGCCATGCGCTAGTATAGGCTTTACTTGCTAGATGTGTGAATGGTGATGGATGTATGATTCTGCTGACTGACTCATTAAGATTCCCCTTCTTTTGATATTACGCATGTGGATAGGGAACTAAAGTAGCAGTCAGCGCCAGTCAGTGGCAAGCCATAGGTCACTGTGCACATCGCACCTCTACACTAGCGTCCAATTGTATCACATCTCACGGCACTATCGTATGGCGGCTTAGATTACCGCTGAGCTGCAGTCAGCAGCACTTACTGGCGTCTGCGGTAGCAGCGCCGCATGCACGGTAGGTCTAGACGGACACCGACCTCTGCCTTGGGTCCGTGTCCTGTGACCATATACAGCGCGTGGTGTTAACAGGCTCAGCCTTCTGTGTTTAACACATAGGCGCCTCTGTGAATTAACAAAGATCGCTTAGCGCACCTGTGTGGCGTTTAACCCGTGCGCATTTATACCGCCATATAGCGCGTCTGCCATTACTCAGCAGCAGTGATAACACCTTCTGCACGGTGGACGCCGAGCGGCGAACGCATTTTCTTATTTATTTATTCGGAGCTTCCGCCGTTCCTAACATTATACTAGCGCCAGGGTCAGGCTAGTAATGACGGACCTGTAGCAGCTACAGCGGTACATTCGGCAGCTGGAGAGCAGTTTGGCGGCTATTGAGAGCTCCACCTCAGCTGTGAATGCTACAGTGGCCGCTGCTCAGGCAGCCGCAGAGGCTGTCTCACGCATGTCCACACCCACGCCTATGCCGAAAATAACCCGCCTTCCGTTGCCCGATAAGTTTTCCGGTGACAGCACCGCCTGCAGGGGTTTCGTGAGCCAGTACTCTATCCAGCTGGAGTTACTGGCCACGCGATTTCTCACAGAGTGGGCAAAGGTGGGGTTTATTGTTTCTCTCCTATCAGTCAGGGTGTTAGAGTGGGCTATGCCATTGTGGGTGCGTGATGACCCCGTGGTTCAGGGTGCTGCTCAGTTCCTCATGGCCCTGAAGCAGGTCTTTTTGGGACCACAGATCACGCACGACACCTCTCTCCAATTATTGGCCCTAATGCAGGGGTCTCTCTCGGTCAGCCATTATGCCGTCCAATTCCGGATATTGGCTTCCGAACTAGAGTGGCCAGACAAAGCACTCGTCCCTGTGTTTTGGAGAGGGTTAGCGGGGCATGTCAAAGATGCTCTAGCAACCAGAGAAGTCCCCACAAGTTTGGAGGAGTTTATTGCCATCTCCACCCGCATTGATCTCCGGTTTACGGAGCGCGGGCTGGAACGTGCGCAATCCAGACAAAGGGTTAATTTGGCTCCCACCTTCTCCGAGCCATTAAGATTTCCTGCTCAGGAGCTTACACCTTCTGAAACTATGGAGGTGTCTCGCGCCGGCTCCAAGCCAGTCCGTTGCGAAGCTCCGCATGCTGTTACGAATGCCGGCTGTTTGGTCACTCGGCTAACACGCGTCCTCTGCGGTCGAAAAAATGATCACGTCCAGTGGTCATAGGTGGAGGTCTAACTAATATGAAAGCCTTTTCCCCCAAACCAGTATTCTTAGGGACATTAGATAGCAGTGCTTCCACCTGGGAGGTAGAGGTCACGGTGGACTCCGGGTCAGAAGGAAACTTCATGTCCTCATCCTTTGCCAAAAAGCACGCTATTCCGCTGATACTACTGCCTCATCCATTGACCATCAGGGTGGTTGATGGTGCACCTTTACCATCCCAAGCTATACACCAGACAGCACCTCTTGGTTTCTCAATCTCACCCTCTCATCACGAGATGTTGTCCCTGTTAATTTTGCCAGGTGGCATCGACCAGGTGCTTCTCGGACCTCCGTGGTTCCATTACCATTCCCCTCATAGATTGGTCTCCAGGGAGTATACTGGGTTGGAGCAAGAACTGTGAGGGAAGGTGCATGAGGGGCAGTGTTCAAGTAGCATCCACGGTGGTGCCCACAGATCTTTCCGCGCTCCCTGGACACTACCGGCAGTACGTGGATGTCTTCTCCAAAAAATCAGCGGAGACGCTTCCGCCACACCGTTCTTACGATTGCCCGATAGACCTATTGCCAGGCGGGGAGCCTCCTAGAGGCCGCGTGTACCCTCTATCTCTCCCGGAGACAGAGGCCATGTCACAATATATCCGGGAGAACCTGGCAAGAGGGTTTATCAGAAAATCGGTGTCGCCGGCTGGTGCAGGGTTCTTCTTCATGCAGAAGAAGAGTGGGGAGTTGCGCCCCTGCATTGACTACAGAGGTCTCAGCGCCATTACCGTAAAAAACAAATACCCTCTTCCTTTGATCTCTGAGTTGTTTGAAAGGTTGCGAGGGGCCCGGATCTTTACAAAATTAGATCTATGGGGGGCATACAACCTGATCCGCATACATGAAGGAGACGAGTGGAAGACAGCCTTTGATACCAGGGATGGCCACTATGGGTATCTGGTCATGACCTTCGGCCTCTGTAATGCGCCTGCTGTCTTCCAGGACTTCGTAAATTACGTCTTTCGCGATATGCTCTCTACCTCGTTGGTGGTCTATCTGGATCACATCCTCATCTTTTCTCTAGATGTGGCCTCTCACTGGAGAGACGTCTGCAAGGTCTTTGACCGTTTGCGGGTGAATTCTCTCTTCGCCAAGCTGGAGAAGTGCCAGTTTGAGCAGGAGTCCTTGCCATTCCTGGGCTATATCATCTTGTCCCATGGGTTGGCTATGGATCCTGCCAAATTGCAAGCGGTAATGGACTGGCAGGAGCCCCATTCTTTAAAAGCGGTGCAGCGCTTTTTGGGGTTCATTAACTATTACCGCCAGTTCATTCCCCACACTGGTAGCTCCTTTGGTCGCTCTCACCAAGAAAGGAGCCAATCCAAAGGTTTGGTCAGAGCAGGTCTCCACGGCCTTTTCGTCTCTGAAAACCCATTTTGCTGGCGCTCCCATCCTCCACCGTCCCGATGTGGATAAACCCTTTATCCTAGAGGTAGATGCC
This sequence comes from Dendrobates tinctorius, assembly GCF_039654945.1. Taxonomy (NCBI): domain Eukaryota; kingdom Metazoa; phylum Chordata; class Amphibia; order Anura; family Dendrobatidae; genus Dendrobates; species Dendrobates tinctorius. The sequence continues at coordinate 49,074,399 of NW_027361688.1, read as the reverse complement.
TCGTCCGTTGGTGCAGGAGCAGTCCTTTTCCAGAAGGATGCTCAAGGTCGGAAGTGTTAGGTGTCAGGTTCCTGCCACTGCACAGCAGGAATACAGAGCTTTGCACCCAGCGGTTTCCCATTCTTCTTCGGCTGCAGTGGAGCCTGCTCAGCAGATTCGTCGGTCCCGGCGCTCTGCCCAGGCCAACTCCGTGGGTTTGCTTGCTGCTGCCACCTCTGGCACAGCTATGACAATGCAGGCTGCTCAGCAGCGAGATTCTCCAGGGACTAAGTCCTCATGTCGGGCCACTGAGCATGCCCGTGAAGTGATCTCCCATTGGAGATCGAGGGTCACGTGCTCAGGTCCTGCTCGTGTTCGGATTGGCCCATCCGAGAAGCCAGGAAGGTGAGAGATGTATGCACGTATAACTGAATCTGGTGACTGACTCATTATGAAACCCCTACCCTTGGTACGCATGTGTTGTGCAGCCTAGCCTGCTAGCGCCCAGGCATAGGTGTAGGTAGCTCAGGGTTTGAGTCGGACATTGGTCCTCACCAGTGACCCAGCATGCCTCAGTGCACGTGCTCCACACTCCACTGCCAGCGCCTTTAGCAGCGCTCGTGGCAGCGACGCCGCGCGCTCAGTGGGTCTAGAGGGACTCTAACCCCGTGTCCTAGGGGATGCGTTCTGTGGCCATACACTGTGTGCTCTTTTAGCCGAGCACTGTGAGCACAAACAGGCTCCGGCGTTTATGTTCAGCGGTAGTGCGGCTCTGTGAAGCAACAGATTCTGCCCCCGTACACACCGGGTGACGATAACCCTCATGTGCTCTTATAGTATACCGCCATATAGCATCCGCCGTTACTGAGCAGCAGGTTACCACCCCTGCACGATGGATCCCGGGCTGCGAATGCACCTTATTACCATCTTTATTATTTGGTGCGTTCCGCCAGCCCTAACAGGAAGCATCCCTGCTTCTTCTTCTCAAAGACCTTCTCACCAGCGGAGAGAAACTACTCCATCGGGGAAAAGGAGTTGCTGGCCATGAAATTGGCCTTTTCTGAGTGGAGACATCTCCTGGAGGGAGCCCGGTTTCCCTTCCAGATGTACACTGACCATAAAAACCTGGTCTATTTGCAAACGGCCCAGCACTTGAACTCTCATCAAGCTATGTGGTCGCTCTTCTTCTCCCACTTCCACTTCACCTTGCATTACCTGTCTGGAGAGAAGAACGTCCGTGCGGATGCTCTTTCTTGCTCGGTGGTATCAGCGGAGGAAGAGGAGGCTGAGCCTCGGCTAATTGTCCCCACGGAGAGCCTGAGGACCGTGGCTCCGGTCGCTCTTGAGGCAGTTCCGCTGGGCAAGACCTTTGTCCCTCCTCGCCTGCAGCTGGAGGTCCTCACGTGGGCACATGCGTCCAGGGTGGGTGGTAACTTTGGCATTAAGCGGACCACAGAACTCCTGGCAATGTCTTATTGGTAGCCGCTAGTGTTGAGCATTCCGATACCGCAAGTATCGGGTATCGGCCGATATTACCTGTATCGAAATTCCGATACTTAGTTCCGATACTTTTTTCATATCGAATACCGGAATCGGAAGTTCCCATAATGCTAGGAGCCCGCTCGATTTGATTCAGCCAATGGGGATCCTCAGAAGTGTGGGCACATCCTGTTAGGCATGTAGGCATGTTAACTACTGGCATGGCTGTGATTGGCTGCTGAAATGATGTCATGATGCACTATAAAAACCGCAGCAGCCTCCATTTCGGGTTCACTCTGCTGTAAATTCAGTTAGGGACAGGCTGCTGTTGAAGACTGTGAGGGACAGTTAGAAATAGCGATCATCAAACATATCTATTTCTCTACCCAGGCTACATAATCCACCACTGTAGCATTTTTTTAGCCCAGCAGCGCTGTTTTAATAGCTGTCTGCAAGGGCTGTGTGAGTGCAGACCCACGCTGTGCAGTGTGTCCTGCAGGCACGTCTGCTTGTAGGCCGCCCAGCATGTGTCTCTGCCTCATACACATTTTTCTTTTATTGCTGCTTTTTTTTCTCCTGTATAGTGTGCTTCCATATGTATCCATATACGTTGGTTGCAAACACTAAAGGAGTGGACAGTGGAGCCTTTCAGCAGCCTTTCAGTGCTATAGCCCATTTCTCTGCACTTTTTTTGGCTGTCTGATAGGTCTCTCTGTGTGTGAGTGCAGCTCACGTTGCAGTGTGCTCTACAGCCACCACTGGTTATAGTCCGCTCAGCGTGCGTCACTGCCTCATACATAGTCCTTTTTTGCAGCTAATTTGTCCAGATTTTTGCTCCTATATTAGTGTGCTTCCATCCGCATCCATTGTCATTGGTTGGTTGCAAACACTATATAGGATAAGATAGAGGAGCCTTTTTGCTGGCTTGTGCCCTTCAGGGCCAGCCAGACTAGTATCACCCTATTTTTTGGAGCCTCATCAATTACATTGTAGGTTAGCTTCCTGCATTGTAATCGCTCAAAAAAGTTTGTGATACTATAGCTTTCAAACTTTGGTCCCATCCTTTTATTTCCCCCCCCCCCAAAAAAAAAAGGAAATAAAGTTCACCAAACACTCCACTTTAGAGTTGTGTAGGCCACATTAGATCCAATTTAAGTGTAGTACACACACTCTTAGCAAAATTAGTGTTTCTTATACTGGTTAGCAGGTGTTCAGGAATGAGAACACTAAGCCCCCCCTTTTTTACTTATCTGCCTATCTTAATCAGTCTACCAAGATGAAGAAGGCAGGGAGTAAGGCACGTGGTCGTGGCCGTGGAGTTTCAGCAGGGAGAGGACAGGGGGATTCAGCAGGGAGAGGACGTGGGGATTCGGTGTCTGCTGCGGCCACCAGTGACCCGGCATCCCCCACTTTTACCAGGCAACAGTCCTTCATAGGCAGCTTTGTAGGACCTCGCCGTACCCCACTGCTGCGTGACGAACAAATTGAAGCCGTTGTCGGATGGGTGGCAGCTAACGCATCCACTTCAATGACTTCCGCATCCTCTCAGGGCCAGAGCACTGAAGAGCAACCATCTGTCTCTTCACCACCTGCCAAATTGCCCAGGCAGTCTGAGAGCCCTGGACAGGAGCCATCTCAATCTTTACTTCTGCTCTCAGAATCTGTTGGCTTGGAAAGAGGTGGCCAGCCAAGCAGCATTCTAGAGCGTGAAGAAGAGGGAGTATGCAGTGATGCGCAACTGCTTTGTCCCTCTGAATCTGAAGAGGCGGGTGGGCCAGTGCCTATTGTCAGCACACCTCAGTACTCATCTGATGATGATGAGACTCAGTTGCCAATTTCTGGTGCGTACGGTGCTGGCGAGACAACCCAGGACCAGCCGGTGCTTGAAGAGGGGAGTGGAGATGATGAGGTCCTTGACCCATCATGGCGTCAGCCACAGGAACGTGGTGGGAGCAGCTCTGAGGAAGAGATTCCCCGAACGGCCAAAACAGGAGGGAGAGGGCGGGGGCAGACTTGGTTGCCTGTAGCCTCCACTTTGGCACCCGTGAGGAGCAATCCTCTTCCAAAACACAAAACGGGCGCTCCCAGGACTTGCAGTGCGTGGTCTTTTTATGACACAGTTGCAGATGACATTTGCTTTGTCAAATGCAAGCTGTGTCATCAGAAAGTTAAACGAGGGAAAAATGTGAGCAACCTCAATACCACAAATATGTGGAAACATGTGCGTACCAAGCACGAGGTGGAGTTACACAGACACACTGAAGATGTAGGCCAGCCTTCAGGAGCACCTACCAACTCTTCAGCTCGTGTTGGGACCTCTTCCTCCAGCTCACACACAGCTGGTTCAGCTTCCACACTGGAACGCCATGGAAGAACCTCTGCCACTGTTGTCCAGAGACCCATTGAAATTCCACCCACTGAAACGTGTTCTCATTCATCAGCACACTCCCAGGTCACTCACCAGCAATCGGTAGCACAGGCATGTGAGAAAAAGCGGCCATACTTGGCAAACCATCTCCGAGCACTGGCTCTGAATGCCGGCATTGCCAAACTACTGGCCCTTGAGATGCTGTCATTCAGGCTGGTGGAGACTGACAGCTTCCGGAACTTGATGTCATTGGCAGTTCCACAATACAATGTGCCCAGCCACTTTTATTTCAGCAGGCAAGCCGTCCCTGCCCTGCAAAAGCATGTGGAGGGAAAAATTAAAAATGCGCTACTAAACGCCGTCAGTAGCAAGGTCCACCTGACCACCGATGCGTGGACCAGTAGCCATGGACAGGGACGATACCTTTCCCTCACTGCCCATTGGGTCAATGTTGTGGAGCCGGGTACAGATCTGGAGAGTGGCTCTGTACGTATTCTGCCAACTCCAAGGATTGCAGGAATGCAGTCTGTACATATTGAGTCCTCCTCCTACTCTAGTTCCTCGGAATCAGCACTGCATGAGCCTGTTAGGCCAGATATGAGCACAGGTGTGGCCAAACGTCAACAGGCCATCCTTAAATTAATTTCTTTGGGGAATCGGAGCCACACAGCACAGGAGCTCTGGAATGCCATCAAGCAGGAGAGCGATGTGTGGTTTGTGCCAGCGAAGCTCCAGCCAGGTTTGGTAGTGAGTGACAATGGCCGAAATCTAGTTGCAGCTCTGGGCCTAGGCAACCTCACTCACATACCATGTCTGGCACACGTGCTCAATTTGGTCGTGCAGAGCTTTCTGAGGGACTATCCGGATCTTGATGCACTGCTGCACAAGGTTCGCCTAGAGTGTGCTCACTTGCGGCGTTCCAGCATGGCAAGATCGCGCATTGCAACTCTGCAACGCCGATTCCGTCTGCCAGAACATCACATCATATGTGACCTCCCCACCAGGTGGAATTCAACGTTACATATGTTGGAGCGGTTGTGTGAGTAGCAGGCAGCAGTAATGGAGTACCAGCTGCATCAGGCGCAAACAAGTCGCACTGTGCGCCGGACACACTTCACGACCACTGAGTGGGCCACTATGAGGGACATCTGCCAAGTTTTGCGTGCCTTCGATGACTCCACGCGGATGGCCAGTGCAGATGATGAACTAGTCAGCATGACTGTCCCCCTTATCTGTCTGCTTCAAAAAACCTTACAAGCACTAAGTGAGGAGGTTTATGAAGAGGTCGAGGATGAGGAGTCAGAAATGCCATCTGCTTCTGGCAAGTCTGCGCAACGTGCTTCCACACAAAGGCCCAGGCAGGGGACACTTAGTGAGCAGGATGACGAGGAGTCAATGGAGGAGGAGGAACACATCTCTCGAGAGGAGGGAGGTACACAAGGCTCTAGTAGTCAGTGTGTACAGCGAGGGTGGGGTGATGCTGAGCAGGCTGAGATGCTTCCTCAAGCTGGGGACAGCGTTTCCGGTCCAGTTGGCAGTCTGCGGCACATGGTTGATTTCATGCTGCAGTGCTTGTTAAATGAACGCCGCATCGCCAACATTCTCCACATGGCTGATTATTGGGTGTACACCCTCCTAGATCCTCGCTACCGGGACAACTTACAAAGCCTCAAACCACAGTTGAACCGGGAGGGTAAAATGCGGGAGTACCAAGAAACACTTGTGCAGGCCATCATGTTCTCCATTCCCCCCGCAAGTGTTGCTGGTAGTGCTTTTCAAAGCAGCCATGTGGGTAGAAGCAGTGGAGGAAGCTCTGCACAAAGAGGTAGCAGAGGCAGTGCCGCAGAACAAGGCAAGGCCAGTATGGCCCAAATGTGGAAAAGTTTTGTGGGACCGCCACAAACGGCTACACCATCACAGACCACAAACAACCTCAGATTTACACCTGGCTCCAAGTTGGCCTCGGCCTACTACCTGATTTTCCCTGGGTTCCAACACCGTCAGTTGGTGCTCGGAAGTGCTGTCCACACAGAAAAAACACTCGTTCATGTGTAAGTGGGGTTCGGTAACGTCTGATGATCCCCTGCTGTGTGTATGTTAAAGTGTCCTGCTCCCTCCAAACTCAAAGTACCTCAGATTTACACCTGGCTCCAAGTAGACCTCGGCCTACTACCTGATTTTCCCTGGGCTCCGACACCACCAGTTGGTGCTCAGAAGTTCTGTAACGCACAGACAAAACACTCGCTCATGTGTAAGTGGGGTTTGGTAACGTCAGCTGATCCCCTGCTGTGTGTACGGCAAACTCTCCTGCTGCCTCCAAATTCAAACAACGTCTTATCTTAAACTGCCTCCAAGTAGGCCTCAGCCTACAAAATGACTATCCCTGGGCTCCAACATCGTCAGTTGTTGTACGGAAGTGCTGTCCACACAGAAAAAACACTCGTTCATGTGAATGTGGGGGTCAGTAACGTCAGCTGATCCCCTGCTGTGTGGAGGGCAAACTGCTGCTGCCTCCAAATTGTAACTACATCTGATTTAAACATTCTCTGATTTGGCCTCTGTCTCCACTCTGTCTCTTGTATTTCCCCGAAACTCCAACACCGCCAGTTCCTGCTCACAGTTGCCGTCCACGCATTCCACACTTGTTCCTGTGTTCCTGGTGTTCTGTTACGTGAGCTGATCCCCCAATGTGTGTCCAGCACTGTCTCCTGCGCTGTCCACCTTCCCACTACAAGTGGTGGGAATGTGGACAGAGCAGGAGACATTGCCAGACACACATCAGGGGATCTGCTGACATTACAGAACCCCAGTAACACAGGAACACGTGTGGATTGGGCAGACGGCTACTGCACGCATGAACTGGCGGTGTTGTTGGTCAGGTGAAATCCTGGAAACAGAGTGGAGACAGATGCCTAATTGGAGCACGTTGACAGTCTGTTGTAGCCTACAAACGATATAAAAATGCCACCAAGTAGGCCTCGGCCTACACCATGATTGTCCCTGGGCTCCAACACCGCCAGTTGGTGCTCGGAAGTGCTGTCCACACAGAAATAAACACTCGTTCATGTGAAAGTGGGGTTCGGTAACGTCAGCTGATCCCCTGCTGTGTGTATGGCAAAGTGTCCTGCTCCCTCCAAAGTCAAAATACCTCCGATTTACACCTGGCTCCTAGTAGGCCTCAGCCTACACCATGATTGTCCCTGGGCTCCAACAACGCCAGTTGGTGCTCGGAAGTGCTGTCCACACAGAAATAAACACTCGTTCATGTGAAAGTGGGGTTCGGTAACGTCAGCTGATCCCCTGCTGTGTGTACTGCATACTCTCCTGCTGCCTCCAAATTTAAACAACGTCTTATCTTAAACTGCCTCCAAATAGGCCTCAGCCTACAAAATTACAATCCCTGGGCTCCAACATCGTCAGTTGTTGCTCGGAAGTGCTGTCCACACAGAAAAAACACTCGTTCATGTGAAAGTGGGGGTCAGTAACGTCAGCTGATACCCTGCTGTGTGGAGGGCAAGCTGCTGCTGCCTCCAAATTGTAACTACATCTGATTTAAACATTCTCTGATTTGGCCTCTGTCTCCACTCTGTCTCTAGTATTTTCCCTGACCTCCAACACCGCCAGTTCCTGCTCACAGTTGCCGTCCACGCATTCCACACTTGTTCCTGTGTTCCTGGTGTTCTGTTACGTGAGCTGATCCCCCAATGTGTGTCCAGCACTGTCTCCTGCGCTGTCCACCTTCCCAATACAAGTGGTGGGAATGTGGACAGAGCAGGAGACATTGCCAGACACACATCAGGGGATCTGCTGACATTACAGAACCCCAGTAACACAGGAACACGTGTGGATTGGGCAGACGGCTACTGTACGCATAAACTGGCGGTGTTGGTGGTCAGGTGAAATCCTGGAAACAGAGTGAAGACAGATACCTAATTGGAGCACGTTGACAGTCTGTTGTAGTCTACAACCTATATAATACTGCCACCAAGTAGGCCTCGGCCTACACCATGATTGTCTCTGGGCTCCAACATCACCAATTGCTGCTCAGAAGTTTCATTGGCACGGGTACTCCCTCCTGCCCAGCCTGATTCCAGCACGCCAGCTGTTTCCGAGTAGTGTCAAGGTCACTTTGCCACCAATCCGTTGTCCTGTCGTCTTGCGGCCGGGTTAGCCGACTCTACGGTGCCTGCAGTTTAGGTGACTCCTATGTGGACTACGGGATCTGGCACTGAAGGCTGGAGTCGTAGTACCAATGGGACATGGACCCCCTGTAGGACTGTGGGTTTTGGTAACTGCGGCCGGCTTGCGGCCTGGCTACTTTGCTTTGGATGGGTACCTTCTGCTACCCATCCGGGTGCCAGCACTGTCAGCTGGTTCTCGCCAGAGCCTTTGGCCTAGGTGCCTCCATCTCGGTATCCGAGGTCCAGCAACGTCAGCTGGTCCTTGGTAGTGCTTTTTAGCACAAGTACCTTCTGCTTAGTAACCGTGGTCCAGCACCGTCAATTGGTCCTTGGTAGTGCCATTGGCTATTGTTTCTTCTGCTACCCATCCTTGTGCCAGCACTGTCAGCTGGTTCTCGCCAGAGCCTTTGGCATAGGTGCCTCCATCTCGGTATCCGAGGTCCAGCAACGTCAGCAGGTCCTTGGTAGTGCTTTCTAGCACAGGTACCTCCTGCCTAGTAACCATGGTCCAGCACCGTCAGCTGTTCCTCAGTAGTGCCATTGGCTCTTGTAGCTTTTGCTACCCATCTGGGTTGCAGCACCGTCAGCTGGTTCTCGGCAGTGTCTTTGGCATGGGTACTCCCTGTTGCCCAGCCTGTTTTCAGCACGCCAGCTGTTTCCGGGTAGTGTCAAGGTCACTTTGCCACCAATCCGTTGTCCTGTCGTCTTGCGGCCAAGTTAGCCGACTCTATGGTGCCTGCAGTTTAGGTGACTCCTATGTGGACTGCTGGATCTGGCACTGAAGGCTGGATCCGTAGTGCCAATGGGACATGGACCCCCTGTTGGACTGTGGGTTTCGGTAACTGCGGCCGGCTTGCGGCCTGGCTACTTTGCTTTGGATGGGTACCTTCTGCTACCCATCCGGGTGCCAGCACTGTCAGCTGGTTCTCGCCAGAGCCTTTGTCCTAGGTGCCTCCATCTCGGTATCCGAGGTCCAGCAACATCAACTGGTTCTTGGTAGTGCTTTTTAGCACAGGTACCTTCTGCTTAGTAACCGTGGTCCAGCACCGTCAGTTGGTCCTCGATAGTGCCATTGGCTCTTGTTCCTTCTGCTACCCATCCGGGTTCCAGCACTGTCAGCTGGTTCTCACCAGAGCCTTTGGCCTAGGTGCCTCAATCTCGGTATCCGAAGTCCAGCACCGTCAGCTGGTCCTTGGTAGTGCTTTTTAGCACAGGTACCTTCTGCTTAGTAACCGTGGTCCAGCACCGTCAGTTGATCCTCGGTAGTGCCATTGGCTATTGTTCTTTCTGCTACCCATCCGGGTTCCAGCACTGTCAGCTGGTTCTCACCAGAGCCTTTGGCCTAGGTGCCTCCATCTCGGTATCCGAGGTCCAGCAACGTCAGCTGGTCCTTGGTAGTGGTTTCTAGCACAGGTACCTCCTGCATAGTAACCGGGGTCCAGCACTGTCAGCTGTTCCTCAGTAGTGCCATTGGCTCTTGTTCCTTCTGCTGCCACTACGGGTTCCAGTACTGTCAGCTGGTTCTCGCCAGTTTCTCAGCCTTCTTGTACCTTCTGCTACATTTCCAAGATCAAGCTTTTTGAAATTGTCTTTGGTAATACTTATTGATCTCCATGACGACGACCCTGATGACGACGACTCTGAAGACCACACCAAAGAAGACCAGAAATATGACCCTAAATAATATGACCAAGAGGACAAAGAACATGAAGACAGCCACCAAGATACAGAACAAAAGACAGAAGAACAAGAAGCAGAAGAAGCAAAAGCAGAAGAACAGAAAGCAGAAGAACATTAAGCATAAGACTAAAAATCAGCATAGAAGATATCAAAATTGTAAGCAGAAGAAGACTAAGCAGTAAATGGGGGTGAGTCCATTCCACCTCGTGGTGCCCCTGGAAAATGCCTGCTGCTGCAGGCCAAACTGAACGCGGACAAATCCTGTTGTAAATCTTTTGTGACAGGCAGAACGTAAGATGTAATCTTATAACTTTTATAGATAAGTACTACAGGAATGCCTGTCACCATAAGAAAATGAAGAAAAAGAAGAATAGGAAGAAGATGAAGAAATAGCATATGAAAATTAATAATAGCTGAATAAGAAGAATATGAAGAATGGAAAAAAAAATAATGGGAAGAAGGTGAAGAAGATGAATAAGGTGAAGAAAAAGTTGATGAAAAAAATGCTACTGCTGCGGATCATGAAGGAGAAAGTGTGGGAGAAGTACAAAAGAAGGTGACGCGCATGGAAGTTGTGAAACATACATATCTGACAAAATATAAAAAAGTTAACATAGTCAATATCTTTTTAACTCCTAACGTCTTGAAAAAAAAATTTGGAATTAATGTGATTTGAATAAACCACTATGCCTTTAATGTCTCCTCCACCTCCCACAATACATTCTACATGATTCTTATTTGTTTTCAATTATGTAGAATTAGCCAACAAGGAAATAAAGGGCTTTTTTTAATTCCGATACCGGAAGTCCCATTGACTTGCATGGGACTTCCGGTATCGGAATCGGCGATACCCAATATTTTTTTCGTATCGGGCGATACCATCCGATACGATATTTTTGGGTATCGAACGGTATCGCTCAACACTAGTGGCCGCACATGGCTCGGGACACTAAAGAGTACATTCAAGCATGCGTCTCTTGTGCTCGGAACAGGTCCTCTAGGCAGAGGCCGGCTGGGTTACTGTATCCCTTGCTGGTGGCAGACAGACCCTGGGAGATGGTCGGCATGGACTTTGTGGTCGGCCTGCCCAAATCTGGTGGCAGTACGGTCATCTGGGTGGTCACCGATTATTTCTCTAGAATGTTGCATCTGGTGCCACTTGCGCGGCTGCCTTCCGCTTGTGGTCTCGCCACACTGTTCATAAAGAACATATTTCATTTGCACGGTATTCCAGACAAAATGGTCAGTGACCAAGGTACCCAGTTTGCGTCTCGATTTTTGAAGGGAGCTCTGCAGTATACTCAATATAGAGCTCAATTTGTCCTCCGTATATCATCACGAGACGAACGGGTTGGTTGAGAGAGCCAATCAAACTCTGGTCACATACCTGCAACATTTTGTCTCTGCCAGGCAGGATGACTGGGCATCCTTACTACCGTGGGCTGAATTTGCCCTGAATAACGCAGTGGCTGATTCCACTGGTCAGATGCCGTTCCTTCTCAATTACGGCCAGCATCCGCACGTCCCTGTCCCGATGCCAGTGTCTTCCACTGATTTCAGGGTGGCAGACTGGGCAGTGGAGGCTCGCGACATTTGGGATCGCATCCAGGATGCTAATCGAGCCTCTAAAAAGAGAATGAGAGGATCAGTCGACACACATCGGCGTCCCGCTCCAACTTTTGCCCCTGGCGACTTGGTATGGCTCTCTGCGTGTAACATCAAGCTGCCCGCCGAGTCCTCCAAGTTCACTCCGCGATACATTGGTCCCTTCAAGGTCCTCGAGTGCATCAGCTCAGTGGTCTACCGTCTGGCTCTTCCACAACACTTGTCCATCTCTGATGTCTTCCACGTGTACCTTCTCAAGCCTGTTCACATGGCTCGGTTTTCCGAATCATATGCCGGGACATCAGACCTGTCCTCAGAAGAGTTTGAGGTCAACGCCATTGTGGGATGCAGGATTGTGCGTCGCAAAAAATTTTATTTGGTGGACTGGAAGGGTCATGGTCTGGAGGCCCTGACCTGGGAGTCAGTGGAGAACATCCACGCCCCGCTCCTGATTGTGGCATTTGATCATGCCGAGGCTCAGAGGGGAGGGGGCCCTAGGAGGGGGAATAATGTTAGGCGTTGAGTTCCTGCAGCTGCACAGCGGAATCCAGAGCCTTGCATTCTGTGGTCTCCCATTCTTCTCCGACTGCTCAAGAGCCTGCACAGCAGTCTTGGCATCACAGGCCCTCTGCTCAGACCAGCTCTGTAGGACTGGTTGTTGCTGCCACCACTGGGTCAGCAATAGCAGCGCAGGCTGCCCTGCAGCAAGCCACTCCAGTGGCTAAGTCTTCTCGTCATGCTACTGGGCATGCTCACGAGACGAACTCCCATTGGAGATCGGGAGTCACGTACTCAGGTCCTTCTCCTGATCTGATTGGTCCATCCCAGAGATCTTGAAGGTCCCGCACGGCTATAAAAGGTCAGCATGGCCACTAGGCCATGCGCTAGTATAGGCTTTACTTGCTAGATGTGTGAATGGTGATGGATGTATGATTCTGGTGACTGACTCATTAAGATTCCCCTCCCTTTGATATTACGCATGTGGATAGGGAACTAGAGTAGCAGTCAGTGCCAGTCAGTGGCAAGCCACAGGTCACTGTGCACATCGCACCTCTACACTAGCGTCCGATTGTGTCACGTCTCACGGCACTATCGTATAGTGGCTGAGGTTACCGCTGCGCTGCAGTCAGCAGCACTTACTGGTGTCCGGTGACCGTATACCGCGCGTGCAATTTAGCTAAGACCTGTGGCGTTAACAGGCTCAGCCTTCTGTGTTTAACACATAGGCACCTCTGTGAATTAACAGAGATCGCTCAGCACACCTGGGTGGCGTTTAACCCGTTCGTGTTTATACCGCCATATAGCGCGTCTGTCATTACTCACAGCAGTGATAACTCCTTCTGCACGGTGGACCCCGAGCGGTGAACGCACTTTATTATTTATTTATTTAGTGCGTTCCGCCGTTCCTAACACTATGTAAGAGACAGCACTATACATAACAGCAGAGGAAGGTATAATAAAGGACGGCACCATATATAACTAGAGAGGATGGTACGTAATAAGGGACGGTGTTATCTAATATATAAAGCTCAAAGTGTGTATGTATGTGTGTATGTATGTATGTGTGTGTGTATGTGTGTATGTCCGGGATAGGCATCCGCACCGTCGCAGCTACAGCCACAAAATTTGGCACAGTCGCACGTCTGGACCCCGATAGCGTCCTAAGCTATGTTGTGAGGCGAAATTTTAACCCCGCGCGTTCCAATTCACCAAACAATTTTGCCCCTATCTACATACTGTGGGGAAAAGTGTGTGCACGTCAAGCCCCGCCCCTCGTTGTGATGTCACAATGCCCCTATTTGCATACTGGGGAAGCAGTGTGTGCGCGCCAAGCCCTGCCCCTCATTATGATGTCACAATGGTTGCCATGGCGACGCTGATGTCATCAAAGGTTGCAAGCCCCGCCGCCGCTCATTATGATGTCATAATGGTTGACTATGGATTGGAGGATGTGTGATGAGCATATGGGCACCGGACTATGGGATGGAGGATATGTATGACAGGTATATGGGCACAGGACTATGGGATGGAGGATATGTATATGGGCACGGGACTATGGGATGGAGGCTATGTATGATGGGTATATGGACACGGGACTATGGGATGGCAGATATGTATATGGGCACGGGACTATGGGATGGAGGATGTGTGATGGGTATATGGGCACGGGACTATGGGATGGAGGATATGTATGATGGGTATATGGGCACGGGACTATGAGATGGCGGATATGTATGATGGGCATATGGGCACGGGACTATGGGATGGAGGATATGTATGATGGGTATATGGGCATGGGACTATGGGATGGAGAATATGTATGATGGGTATATGGGCATGGGACTATGGGATGGAGGTTGTGTGATGGGTATATGGGTATTCGACTATGGGATGGAGGATATGTATGATGGGTATATCGGCACGGGCCTATGGGATCGTGGATATGTATGATGGGTATATGGGCATGGGACTATGGGATGGAGGATAATTATAATTTTCTATGACTAACCACAGTTAGTTACTATGCCCGGGCAGCGCCGGGCTCTTCAGCTAGTACATAATAAAAGAGGAAACTATGTAACTAAGGATGGTGTTATACAGAATTAGTGTATACACTATATACTAAGGGACTGTGTTAGACATAGTGAGTACACTATATACTAAGGGACTGTGTTAGACATAATAAGCAATAATGTCTTCCTCTACCTCCCTCTGTTCCTAGGACCATTATAAGTCCCCCTTCCTCCCATTCCAATCACCCACACCTCTCATTGTCCTCCTCCCCTCGCATCCCATTATTGTCCTCTCCCCCACCCTATCATTGCCCTCTTCACCACCTCCATCATTTTCTTCTCCCCACCACTATCTTTGCTTTCTCCCCCACCACTCCCAACATTGCCCATTCCACCACCTCCATCATTTCCTCCTCCTCCACCACCCCCATTATTACCCTTTCCACCACCACCATCATTGCATTCTCCCCATCTCCCCATCATCATTTCTTTCTCCCCAACCACCCCATCACTGCCTTCTCCCCAAAACCCCCATCATTGCCTTCTCACCATCATTCCCATCATTGCCTTCTCCATCACTCCATCAATGCCTTCTCCCTATCACTTCCATCATTGCCTTCTCCATCACCCCATCACTGCCTTCTCCCCATCACTCCCATCATTGCCTTCTCCATCACCCCATCACTTCCTTCTCCCCATCACTCCCATCTTTGCCTTCTCACCATCACTCCCATCATTGCCTTCTCCCCATCACTCACATCATGGCCTTCTCCCCATCACTCCCATCATTGCCTTCTCCCCATCACTCCCATCATGGCCTTCTTCCCATCATGACCTTCTCCCCACCACCCCATCATGGCCTTCTCCCCATCACCCCCATTATTGCCTTCTCCACATAACCCCGATCATTGCCTTCTCCATCACCCCATCATGGCCTTCTCCATCACCCCATCACTTCCTTCTCCCCATCATGGCCTTCTCCCCATCACCCCCCATCCTGGCCTTCCCCATCACCCCATCATTGCCTTCTCCTGTCAATCCCGTCATGGCCTTCTCCCATCACCCCATCATGGCCTTCTCTCCCCATCACCCCATCATGGCCTTCTCTCCCCATTACCCCCATCATGGCCTTCTCTCCCCATCACCCCCATCATGGCCTTCTCTCCCCATCACGGCCTTCTCCCCATGTCCCCTTCATATCATTGCCTTCTCCTCCAGGGCCAGGCTCCACCTAAACACACACAGACATACACACATACATATATACACACACACAGCAGCACCTCTCACCTGTCACACACACACGCACCTGTCCTCAGCATCGCCCGTGCTTCCTCGCTTCTGTGCCACAGCAGCGCTCCTCTCTATGTCAGAGACAGGAAGCGCGGGCGTTGGGCAGGAGGGATCCATGCAGCTCCGCTGCTATTTCCTCTTGCAGGAAGCAGACCTACTTGGATCGCTCCCTGCCCACCGCACATGAGGGCAATCTGGCGAGGGGCCCCCAGAGCCTTGGGCCCGGAGAAACCGGCCATATTGCCTTCATCATTAGCTGCCGTGCAGGGCCCCCCATGGCAGTAAGGAATCGCAGCTCTGAATCTCCCTGGTTCAGGGAACCGGCTGCTTTTTTAACAAGCCGTTCCATCGAACCGGGGAGAACCAGCCGAATCCCACCCCTGCATTTAGGCCTTGATCAATTTCTAATTAGTTATCCCACTGCCTGCTAGAACATAACATACTGTTTATCATTAAGCATATATTTAAGTCTTTTGAACTTAATGTTTGATTTGGCTGAGGCGGGTTATAAGTTCTGTCATGAAATCATAAACTTGAGGTGTAATTCCTGAAACAGGCGGAGGAGGTGGAATATGTTCTTTGTTGTTCTGTAAAATACACTGTTAGTGAGACTAGTTGATCTTGAAAAGGACATTGATTCTACTCTACAGTCAGCCTGGGATTGGAGACCCCTAGCATACTAGGAAATGACTTAAAGGGAAACTGTCACCATGAAAACACAGTCCAATCTGCAGATATCATATTATAGATCACACAATGTAGTTTTGTGAGAAAACATTTAGTATTACCTGGGTTTTAATCATTGATTCCTTTGCTTTTTCTTGGATTTTCGGGCCAGTTTGCGGTACTATCCCTAACTGACATATTTCATATTTCTTTGTACAAGTGTGTATCCAGAGGTAGCTGTCAACCACGGATAGGAATGCCCACTGGACCACAAATCCCACATAGAGCAGACATTTAAAGGATTAACCCCTTCATGACCTATGACACATATATACATCATAGGTCATTGTAGTGCAAATATAAAAATGGCTATTTTTGAGTCCATATTGAAATATATAGAATTAATTCTATATATTACAGAGCTGCATTTCTGGTCAAACAGTTACAGACTGAGACAGTGCTCATCTTGAGAACTATTATTTATTATCTGAAACCATTTCACTTCACACACAGTTCTATGTTTATCTATATTTGTTGTTTGTCATTGTAAAACATTAAGGTTTATTTAACCTCTGTCTGTGTTGGTTTTATCTAAATCCATGTGGCTTTCATATTGTAAGGGTTTGTGACCCATAGTCTGATGATGCAATGTTATCAGTTTCATCCAATCTTGAAAGCCGGCCACTTGAAGGGTTGGGATGAAGCTAAAGTTACACATAAGTGTAATTTGGTATATAAGGCCAGAGAAACATGACTAAGACAGAAGCACAATTTGGATATATGTACACATGTACAGTGTTGATACCTACATAAGTGGGGACGCTCATGCAGTGTAGTGAATCTTCCAGGGGTTCTCTGTCTTGGTGTTGCTTCTCTGATATTCCAGACCGATGATGTTTAAAAGCCTCTTGGTGATTGATGATGTGAGTATACTTTATATAGTTAATCTTTATATATACTTAATCATTATATGTATTCAATCTTTATATGTACTTAACCTTTGCATCTTAAAATATACAAAAGTGTGCGCAATCACACTATTCAACCATACTCTTCCTTTAATTCTTTACCTTGTAATAAAATTGCATTATATCGCAAGTAGTAGCCTTCTTTAAAGCCGTATCCGAACCTTAGTGTTAAAAACTTGGCAATACAGTTGTGTCTCTGCATTACCTGCAGGCTACTATTGTGAGCCCTCATGTTTTCAGGCACATGAGAGCTGATCGGATCAGCTGTCATGTGCCCCTATCAGACCTGGGTGTAATCACGATCCACCCGTGGCTGTTAACCTCTTAAATGCTGCTGTCAATTTCCAACAGCAGCAATTATCATGGTCATGTCGGAAACGCGTCACTAATCCCGCCCATCTGCGCGCCCGTCACATGAATTCGAGGTGCCAATCAGTTAGCATGACAACCCGGGGTCTGCAAGAGACCCCTGTGGTTGTCATTGCTGATCTGCTAGGTGCGCAGCCCTAAGGCCGGCTCTCGTAGCAAATAAGTTCTGATGCAGATAGCAGGGCTGAAGCGAACAGATGATTGCAGCTTTAAGTCTCCTAAATTGACTATTGAAGCAAGTAAAAAGTAGAAAAAAGTTTCAAAAATATGAAAAGAATTAAAATAATAAACGTTCAAATCACCCCCTTTTGCCCCATTCAAAATAAAAGAAAAAACAAAAAAATTCAAATACACACTTATTTGGTATTGATGCATTCAGAAACGCTTGATCTATCAAAATATAAAAATAATGAATTTGATTGGTAAACGGTGTAATGAGAGAAAGAAATTAAAACTCTAGAATTAAGTTTCTTTGGCTGCTACAACATTGCAATAACAGGCGATCAAAAGATCGTATCTGCACCAACATGGTATCAGTAAAAACGTCAGCTCAGCGCACAAAAAATAAGCCCTCACCCAACCCAAGATCCTAAAAATTGCAAATTCTGCGGGTCTAGGAAAATGGCGCCATTGTTTTTTTCTTTTTTTTTTTTTTTTTTACAAACTTTAGATTTTTTTCACCATTAACCATTGTAAGGTAGCGCTTGTCATTAAGGTAGGGACAGGGTCGGTTTTAGGCAAAGTGCGGCCCTAGGCAAAGTTTAAAATGGGGCCCCAAATGCTAACATATTGCACATCACACAGAAGCATTTCGGTTGTATTTACATGCGCTGAGATCAGGGCGCTAAATGATCGACAAAATTGAAGAAGTCGTTCAATACTTGTTTCCCGGGCTCTTTCCACCGTCTGAGAAAGAATGATGGGGACAGAACAATTACACACACCCTAACAGATCACCATACAGTATCATGTTATCAGCAGCACATCTACAGTTTACAGCTCATAGTCCTCCATATAATATAATCTGCCCCACAGTCCTCCATATAGTATAATACAGTCCTCATAGCCCTCCATATATTAAAATACACTGCTCAGTCCTCCATATAGTATAATACACTCCTCATAGTTCACCATATAGTAATATGCACCGCCATAGTCACCCATGTAGTACAATTCACTTCCCATAGCATAATGCACCCCATAGATCTTCATATAATGTATTCCCCATAGTTCTCGATACTGTATAATGCAGCCCACATATAGTATAATGCAGCCACCCAATAGAGCATAATGCAGCCACCCCACAGAGTATAATGCAGCCCCGCCATACAATATAATGTAACCCCCAAAGAATATAATGCAGCTCCCCTCTTATAGTATAATGCAGCCACCCCTTAGAGACTTAGAGAATAATGCAGCTACCCCAGAGTATAATGCAACCATTCCACAGAATATAATGTAACCCCCTATAGAATATAATGCAGCCCCACCCCCCATATAGTATAATGCAGCCCCTCCATAGAATATATGGCAACCCCTTCATAGGATATAATGCAGCCCGTTATATAGTATAATGTAGCCCCTCATAGAATACAATGTAGCCCTCCTCATATAGTCTAATGCAGCCCCTATCGAATATAATAAATATAATACCCCCCCATAGAATATAATGTAGCCCAAAATAGAATATAATACAGCCCACCTCCCCATAGAAAATAATGTAGCCCCCATATTATTTAACACAGCCTCCCCTTATAGAATATAATGTAAAATGTACCCCCATGGTATATAACACAGCCGCATAGTATATAGCCCAGCACCACATGGTATACAGCCCAGCCCACCATGGCATACAGCACAGTCCACCATGGTATACAGCACAACATGGCATATAGCCCACCATGGTATAATACAGCCCACCATGGCATACAGGCTGCATACCATGCTGGGCTGTATACCACGGTGAGCTGTATATTACAACCCAGCATTGTATACAGCCAACCACGGTATAATACAGCCCAGCATTGTATAATACAGCCCAGTATGGTCTAATACAGCCCAGCATGGTATATAGCCCCCCCAGAATGGTATAATACAGCCCAGCATGGTCTTATACAGCCCAGCATGGAATATAGCCCCCCCAAGGATGGTATAATACAGCCCAGCAAGGTATATAGCCCCCCAGAATTTTATAATACAGCCCAGCATGGTATAATACAGCCCAGTATGGTATATAATCCACCAGAATGGAATAATACAGCCCAGTATAATATTGTAATGTCACATGTGACTGGATACACCGCCTCCAGCAGGGCATATTTCTATAACACCCATGAACCTGGATACACCGCCTACAGCAGGGCGAATTTAAACAGAGTTAAGGAAAACACCGGGGAAACCATTACAATGGAGGGCCCTGCAATAGGGAACGGGGACACGGAGACCTCCTGCACTCCCCTTATTCAGTGTCCCTACAATCCTGACGATCCCTAGGCAGGTTCCGCACCTGGTGACGAGCTGGATACCTTAAATCCCTAGCTTGCCCTGCACCTATCACTTTCTAGTGAACTGGACTGTGCAGAAACTAATCCCACCTCTGCACTAATACACACACAAGGAAAGTCACAAACAGGGAAAAACACCACTTAACTTTCTCTGTTGCTATTGCTCCCAGCAATAGAGTACAACACCAAAGTTCAGCTTCACCCCTGAAACTCAACACCTGAATTCAGCTTCCGCCTGAAGCATTTATGCCAGAGCTCCCCTGAGCTACCGTGAACTCCTCTCTGTAGTTCCTTCCTTCACCAGACTTGGTTGGAAATGAGCAATATCACCAACAGTGACTGAGACCACCTGCAACTCCTTCATAGGTAGGAGCCAGGGAATCACAACGGCTTCATAATCACGTGCAATAACACTAGCGGCCACCGGGGGCAACTAAACTAAAGTAACCAGAGTACAATGACCCTAACAGCCACTGGGGGCAAAACTAGAACTAAAACAACCACAGTGTAATGACCTTAATGGCCAACGGGGGCAAACAGCTTTAAGGAAAAAAAAAGGCCACTTGTGCAAAATCTGTCATCATCCAGCCTGGATCATGACAGCACCCTCCCTCAATGAGGGGCCTCTGGACCCTCAAGACCACTCTTCACAAAAAAAACACCTACAGTGGGGACGCCCAGATCCAGAGTTGATATGGCAGATGGCTAGCACTCGACTAGTGTAATGAATAAACGGTGCTAGTGAAAGTGAGCCTCTGGTCCCGTAAATGTAAAGTCAATATAGAATCACTGCACACGTAAATTATGCTAAAGTGAGCTTTTTATTATGATTCACTGCTGAGGCACGGCGGTGCCTGCATCCCCCACTGCGCCACCAATGTTTTTTTGCCATTCCAACAGGATCTCTGCTCCTCTAGCACCTGGACTATTGGCTATATTGGATAATCCACATTTTTTTTAAATATTGCCTAGCAGTGATAAACTATCAACCGGTGACTACCAAAACTCTACTTCAAAAGGGCGACTATGTGATAAAGGTCGTTGTTAGGCCGAAACGTCAGCTGTCGCTTCATCACCGTCAATTAAATAATAAAAAGCTCACTTTAGCATAATTTATGTATGCAGTGATTCTATATTGACTTTACAGATCCAGAGTTCACCCCAACAACTACCTGAACTTCAGGTTTATGACAAACGAGCACCGCTGGTTTTGGCAATGCATGTTCTGGAGGCACCACCCATCTCCAAAGCGCCGATCTGGGGAACGAATGGCGTATGGGCAAGTTTGTGGGTAACTCCAGCTGGTAATTCTCCGGGCTGATGATGGCCAATACCAAATACGGCCCAATCACCTGAGAATTCCAGACTCCCACAACACATTTCCACTGGATGTTTTTGGTGGCCACCCAAACATGCTCGTTCACACACAGGTCCGGACCTTAACGTTTATTGCCACACATTCAATTGTCATAATACGGAGATGTTGTGAGTTCATTCTCACCAGTTGTGAGTTCCCCTTCTGGACTCCCTCTGATGGTGACGGGAGGTGGTGCGGCTGGTTTGATCGGTGGAAATCTGCCACCTGAGAATGAGGATGATGATTGGATCTCAGGATTCTCAGATTGGATTTAAGACAGCCGACGCCATATTCAGTTGCTGGTCATTCCTTCTGGCTTGTCAGCTCTTGGTTTTCACCTATGTTCCAGTCATCTAAAGCTAAGTTTTTCTGCTAATGTTCACACTTAATTTTGTTGGTCTATTCAGTTTTTTGTGTGGTCTGCCAGCCCTGGCTGGGGGCTGAGCTGAATTTCCACTCTTATTTATCAGTATTTTGCCAATTGGCTTTTTGTCCCTTACTAGATCGGTCTCTTTTTGCTCTGTCTCAGAATATTCCAGAGTGCTGATATAGTGGGAGAAGTCTAGTGACTTCAGGGTTAATTTTGCTATCAGAAGTGTTGGACATGATTTTTGTAGGGTTTTTTGCAGGTTGCAGACAGTGACTTGCCTTTCCTTTCCTGTCTAGTTAGTTTGGGCCCCATCATTTGCTCAGCCTATTTTCCTGCCTGTGTTTGTGCCTTCATCTTGTTTCACCGTCAATACATGTGTGAGGGCTATCTATTCCTTTTGGGTCTACTCTGGGGCAGTTAGCTTTCCCTTTTCTTGCTTTAGGCTTATGTAGTCCTCCGGCCGTGATGAGGCGTCTAGGAACATCGTAGGCACGCTCCACTGCTACTGCTAGTTGTGTGGTACGATCAGGGATCTGCAATCTTCATAGTTACCAACTTCTCTGGTTTTCTGTGGCTTAGCTTGTTTTGTTTTTTTCTCCTCGGTGACCCATTCATAACAGAGTCACCAGCCTTACCGCAGATTCTAGGGTACTCAAAAGCAGGAAAGATTTGTAAAAAAAAAAAAAGTGTCAGAATTTTTTTTTTTATATGTATATTTTTTCCTCTTTTTCTCTGGGGCCTTAGGAGGATTTTTTTTTTTAAATGGAGATTAAGCAATTGTCTGATCGTGTGGAGCAGCTCACTGCTGAAGTGCGGGGAATTTCCGCCTATCTCGCTCATTCTGTTGCTGCTGAATCAAGGATCCCTACTCCTGATGTGTTTTTTGGGGATTGGTCTAAATTTTTGAATTTTAATGATAATTGGAAATTATTTCTTGCCTTGAAGCCTAATTCATCGGGGAGCTCTGCGCAGCAGGTTAAAATTGTCATCTCTTTGTTGCGCGTCGATCCCCAGGATTGGGCGTTTTCTTTGACACCTGAAGATCCTATTCTGACTAATGTGGATGCATTTTTTTCAGGCCTTGGTGTTGTGGTATGATGAACCTAATGCTATTGATCAAGCTGATAAAGCCCTATTGGCATTGAACCAGGGTCAGGATTCTGTAGAGTTATACTGTCAAAAATTCCAAAAGTGGGCGGTCCTTACTACCTGGAATGATGGTGCCTTGGCAGCTCTCTTTCGGAAGGGTCTGTCAGAAACCGTAAAAGATACTATGGTGGGATTTCCTGTTCCCTCTGGTCTTGACGATTCTGTGTCATTAGCCATTCAAATTGATCGGTGTTTACGTGAACGCAAAACTACACGAGAGGTGCTGCCACCTTTTGGACAAATGTCTGAACCTATGCAATGTGATAGAGTTTTGTCTAGGGCGCAACATCAGGAGTTTAGAAGGCGTAATAAGCTGTGTTTTTCTGTGGAGACGTCTCTCATATTATTTCTGTCTGCCCAAAATGAGAGAAACGTTTTGCACACACAATTGCTGTGGGCAGTATACAACCTACGTTTCTTTTGGCAATTACACTGATCTGCTCCTTATCCACATTTTCCACGAAGGCTTTTGTGGATTCAGGAGCAGCGTTGAATCTGATGGATTTGGACTTTGCTAAACATTGTGGTTTTTCCATGACGCCTCTGCAGATGCCTATTCCTTTGAGGGGTATTGATGCTACTTCTTTGGCGGAGAATAAACCCCAGTTTTGGACCCAGGTGATGATGCGGGTTGCCCCAGACCACCAAGAAAATTGTAAATTTTTGGTGCTGCATAATTCGCATGATACTATTGTTCTGGGTTTTCCTTGGCTGCAAACTCATAATCCAGTTTTGGATTGGAAATCTGGGTCTGTGGTGAGTTGGGGTTGTCAGTGTGTTCTTAGGGACGCTCCTGTTTTCTCCACCTCTCCTCAGTCTCATGATATTCCCCATTGTCTAGCTGACTTTTCTGATGTATTTAGTGAGAGCAAGTCTGCGTCTTTGCCTCCTCATAGGGGTTTTGACTGTGCAATTGAGTTGATGCCTGGGTGTAAATTTCCCAAGGGTCGGCTTTTCAACTTATCAGTACCCGAACATGATGCTATGCGATCCTATATTAAGGAGTCATTGGAGAAGGGTCATATTAGACCATCCTCGTCTCCTTTAGGTGCTGGGGTTTTTTTTGTGGCCAAGAAAGATGGTTCATTAAGACCGTGTATTGATTATCGTTCCCTTAACAAGATGACGGTTAAATATCAGTACCCGTTACCTCTGATGTCTGATTTATTTTCCAGAGTTAAGAGTGACTGCTGGTTTACTAAGCTTGACCTGAGGGAGGCGTATAATTTTATTCGCATCAAGCACGGGGATGAATGGAAGACGACGTTTAATACTCCGGAGGGACATTTTGAGTACCTGGTGATGCCTTTTGGGCTCACTAATGCCCCTTCTGTCTTCCAGTCCTTTATGAATGATATTTTCCGTGACTTTGTGGATAAGTTTTTGATCATCTATTTGGATGATATTTTGATCTTTTCTAGTGATTGGGATTCTCATGTGGAACACGTCCGGACTGTGTTCCGGATTTTGAGAGAGAATTCCCTGTTTGTTAAGGAATCAAAATGCCTCTTTGGTGTACAGAGGATTTCATTTTTGGGATTTATCTTATCTCCATCGACTATTGAAATGGACCCGGCCAAGGTACAGGCCATTTATGATTGGGTTCAGCCTACTTCTTTGAAAGCCCTCCAGAAGTTTTTGGGTTTTGCTAATTTCTATCGTAAATTTATAGGTAATTTTTCTGGTATTGTCAAACCGCTGACTGATCTGAACAAGAAGGGCGCTGATGTGTTGAATTGGTCTCCTGAGGCTATTTCAGCATTTCAGGAGCTTAAGCAGAGATTTACTTCAGCTGCAGTTTTACGGCAACCTGATGTCTCACTTTCATTTCAGGTGGAGGTAGATGCTTCTTAGATTGGTGCAGGAGCTGTTTTGTCCCAAAAAGACCCTGTGACTTCTAAGATAAATCCCTGTGCCTTCTTTTCTCGAAAGTTCTCCCCATCTAAATGCAACTATGACGTGGGGAATCGGGAATTGTTGGCCATGAAGTGGGCATTTGAGGAGTGGAGACATAGGTTGGAGGGAGCTAAACATCAAGTTGTGGTCCTCACCGATCACAAGAATTTGATTTATCTGGAGTCGGCCAAACTATTGAATGCTAGACAGGCTAGATGGGCCATGCTTTTCACGCTTTTTAATTATTTTGTGGTCTCTTTTCTTCCTGGCACTAAGAATGCTAAGGCAGACGCCCTTTCTAGGAGTTTCTTTGCTGATTCTCTTAGTGTGACCGAGCCTACTACCATCCTAGGTGAGGGGGTAGTTCTTTCTGCCATTTCGCCCGATTTGAGACGCGCCCTGGAGGAATTTCAGGAGGATAAACCTGAGCGTTGCCCTATGGGAAAATTGTATGTTCCTGACCAGTGGAGAAAGAGAGTGATGTCTGAAATTCAATGCTCCGCATTGGCTGGTCATCCAGGTATTTTTGGTACCAGAGATTTGGTGAATCGGTCCTTTTGGTGGCCTGCCTTATCTCGTGACGTCAGGAATTTTGTACAGTCCTGTGGGACTTGTTCTCGGTCTAAACCCTGTTCTCGTTCTAGTGGGTTGCTGATGGCCTTGCCGGTGCCCAAGAGGCCATGGACCCTTATCTCAATGGATTTTATTTCTGATCTTCCTGTCTCTCAGAGAATGACTGTTATCTGGGTGATTTGTGATAGATTTTCGAAGATGGTCCATCTTGTACCACTCCCAAAGTTGCCATCTTCTGTTGAGTTGGTGCCCTTGTTTTTACAACAGGTGGTTCGGTTACATGGGATTCCTGGGAACATTGTGTCCGACAGAGGAGTCCAGTTTGTTTCCAGATTCTGGAAAGCCTTTTGTTCCAATCTGGGAATTCAGTTATCCTTCTCCTCCGCGTTTCATCCCCAGACCAATGGACAGACTGAGAGAACAAACCAGACCATGGAGTCTTATTTGAGATGTTTTATATCTGCTGATCAGGATGATTGGGTCTCATTTTTGCCCTTGGCCCAATTTGCGCTGAACAATAGAGCTGGTTCTGCCACTTTGATGTCACCCTTTTTCTGTAATTTTGGGTTTCATCCTCGGTTCTCTTCAGGGCAAGTGGAATCTTCGTCCTGCCCAGGTGTGGACACTGTGGTTAAGAGAATGCAGCAGATATGGGACCAAGTGGTGGATAAGTTGTCACTTTCTCAGGAAAAGGCCCATCGATTTTCCAACCGACATAGGACCATTGGTCCCCGGTTTAAAGTGGGTGATATGGTTTGGTTGTCGTCTAAGAATATTCCTATGAAGGTTGCATCTCCTAAATTTAAGCCAAGATTTATTGGTCCTTATAAGATTTTGGAAATTCTTAATCCTCTTTTGTTTCGATTGGCTCTCAGAAGTGTTTGACATTATTTTTGTAGGGTTTTTTGCAGGTTGCAGACAGTGACTTGCCTTTCCTTTCCTGTCTAGTTAGTTTGGGCCCAATCATTTGCTCAACCTATTTTCCTGCTTGTGTTTGTGCCTTCATCTTGTTTCACCATCGACGAGGCGTCTAGGAACATCGTAGGCACGCTCCACGGCTACTGCTAGTTGTGTGGTAAGATCAGGGATCTGCAATCTGCATAGTTACCAACTTCTCTCGTTTTCTGTGGCTGAGCTTGTTTTGTTTTATTTTTCCTCGATGACCCATTCATAACACGGAGAACTCTTTCTGGAACTGACAACAGAGGCGGCCCCTGTGTCACCACACTCACACCCCCGCAATTCACCAAGGGATGCACCACCCTCCAACCCCTCCCACTACGAGGTCTGCGCCTCTCAGGGTTGGCTAATAGCGAGGGCTGAGCCTTGCCCCTACTCTCCTGCAGCACCTCAGCTGCTACCACTGGAGAGGAAGGGGATGTTTGTAGAGAGACGGCAGAGACAGTAGCTCCTAGGCAGCAGCCCTCACACGACTGCTACCTGTTGACCACTTCCCTATTCCACCAATCTAAGACCGGGTTGTGTTTTTTAGACCAAGGGGGGCCCACAACGATAGGTGCTTGATTTCCCTCCAAGACGTAGTATGACTGGGACTCATCATGATGTCCACTCTGCTGCACAATGTCATCTACGACTTGGTTTAACCCCCCTGGCTCAGTGGGACAGAGTCAATGGCTTGGACGCTTATGGGTTTGTCTGGCGTCTCACACCTCAGACCATGAGTTTGGACAAACTGAGCATCCAGCAAACTGACTTCTGCTCCACTGTTAACAAGCACCGATATGCCCTCAGGTACCTCGTCAACCATCACCTCTGATAACGTAGTACCTTCAGAGGGCGAGGAGGAAATATACACTCCCAGGTCATCTTCCTCCACACGACCAGGGGGACACGGCTTCTCTGATTGTACAGAAGTTTCGACGTGAGCGCCAAGGACTAAATCATTAGTCTGGTCTCTACAGGGACGTACCCCTTCACCTTGGGGGACACCAACTCCTCCCACCTGCCTGGGTACATCCGCATGTATAAGCAAGTCCTGCTCCCCAGCAGGGACTCCAAGGCGCATCTTCGCCAAAGCCACCAATGGACCCTCTAGTGGAGCCAGAGGGTCGGCCCCAGACCCATAATTCTGCTGCAGGTGCTGCTTAAACACATCATTCAGCTCCTCACTCATCTCAGTGAGGACCAGCAGCAACAGCTCACCGGTCTGAACTTGGCCCATGGCTCACAAGAGAAAAATGTTAGCGTTGTTGATAATGTATTGTCACGTGTGACAGGATACACCGCCTCGAGCAGGGTGAATTTCTATAACACAAGTGATACTGAATACACCGCCTCCAGCAGAGTTAATGGAATCACTGGGGAAACCGTTACAATGGAGGGCCCTGCAATAGGGACCGGGGACGTGGAGACCTCCTGCACTCCTCTGAGTCAGTGTCCCTACACTCCTGACGATCCCAAGGCAGGTTCCTCACCTGGTGACGAGCTGGATACCTCAGATCCCTAGCTCGCCCTGCACCTATCCCTTTCTAGTGAACTGGACGGTGCAGAAACTATTCCCACCACTGCACTAATACACACATAATTAAAGTCACAAACAGGGAAAAACACCACTTAGCTTTGCTCTGTTGCTATTGCTCCCAGCAACAGAGTACAACACCAAAGTTCAGCTTCACCCCTGAAGCTCGACACATGAATTCAGCTTCAGCCTAACGCAATTACACCAGAGCTCCCCTGAGCTGCCTGGAACTCCTCTCTGTAGTTCCTTCCTTCACCAGACTTGGTTGGAAATGAGCAATATCACCAAAAGTGAGTGAGACCACCTGCAACTCCTTTATAGGTAGGAGCCAGGGAATCACACCTATTTCATAATCACGTGCAATAACACTAGCGGCCACCGGGGGGCAACTAAACTAAAGTAACCAGAGTGCAATGACCCTAACGGCCACCGAGAGCAAAACTAGAACTAAAACAACCACAGTGTAATGACTGTGGAAAAAATAAATAAAAGGAAAAAAAAAGTTACTTGTGCAAAATCTGTCATCAATCAACCTGGTTCATAAGAAGTATAATACAGCCCAGCATGGTATAATACAGCCCAACATGGTATATAGCCCCCCAGAGTGGTATAATATAGCCCAGCATGGTATATAGCACTCCAGAATGGAATAATACAGCCCAGTATGGTATATAGCCCCCCAAGAAAGGTATAATACAGCCCAGTATGGTATATAGCCCCCCAGAATGGTATAGTACAGCCCAGTATGGTATAATACAGCCCAGCATGGTATAATACAGCCCAACATGGTATGTAGCCCCCCAGAATAGTATAATACAGTCCAGCATGGTATACAGCACCCCAGAATGGAATTATACAGCCCAGTATGGTATATAACCCCCCCAGAATGGTTTAATACAGCCGAGCGTGGTATATAGACCCCCCAGAATGGTATAATACAGCCCAGCTTGGTATAAAGCCCCCCAAAATGGTATAACACAGCCCAGCACGGTATAATACAGCCCAGCATGGCATATAGCCCCCCTAGAATGGTATAATACAGCCCAGCACAGTATAATACAGCCCAGCATGGTATATGGCCCACCTACAATGGTATAATACAGCCCAGCATGGTATAATGCAGCACAGCATGGCATAATACAGCCCAGCATGGTATAATACAGCCCAGCATGGTATATAGCCCCCCCAGAATGGTATAATACAGCACAGCACGGTATAATACAGCCCAGCATGGTATATAGCCCCCCCAGAATGGTATAATACAGCCCAGCAAGGTATAATATAGCCCAGCATGGTAAATAGCCCCCCCAGAATGGTATACTACAGCCCAGCATGGTATATACGCCCCCAGAATGGTATAATACAGCACAGCATGGTATATTACAGCCCAGCATGGTATAGAGCCCCCCAGAATGGTATAATACAAGCCAGCAAGGTGTAATACTGCCCAGCAGGGTATATAGCCCCCCAGAATGGTATAATACAGCCTAGCATGGTATAATACAGCCCAGCATGGTATATAGCCCCCAGAATGGTATAATACAGCACAGCACGGTATAATATAGCCCCCTCAGAATGGAATTATATGGCCCAGCATTGTATATAGCCTCCCCATTATGGTATGATACAGTCCAGCAGGGTATATAGCCCCCCAGAGTGACCCCACAGTCCAGTACTCACACTGATTTAAAAAAAAAAAAAATCACTCCTCACTTTCTCCTCGTGCCCGCGCTGCTGGCTGCTCCTGTCTCCTCCTGCTCTGTCTGGCACACAGTGAGAGCGCGATGACGTCATCGCGCCCCCGCTGTGTCAGAGGCAGAGTGGTGAATTATGGGAGAGGGAGCGTTAGCTGACGCTCTCTCCTCCATCACTACCTCCTTCAGTGCGGCGGCGGCGGTGGGAGTCGGCACTGGGGGCAGGCGGGCCCCTGCCTCACAGGGGCTCCATAGCGGCTGTGTGATGTGCCGCTGGCTGGGGTCCCCTGGAGGAGTGAGGGCCCTAGGAAGCTGCCTGGTCTGCCTGCCCATAACATCGGCCCTGGGTAGGGGATACTCGCTAGGCAGCCGACATATCACGTCCGGCACAGGTTTCTTAACATAACTCAGTCCATTCGGTTTATTATGCAGCAGAAACCAAAGCAACAGCAACAGAAAGTTCATATAAACAGCATAGCATCCATGACAGAGCTTGACTTTGTTTATCCTGTGGTCACACAGGTTGTGCAATGTCCAGCACACAGGCTCTCTAGCCTCACAGTTATATCCCCTCTCCGGGTTACCTTCTCATAGCTGCTTCTCAGTCCTGAAGTTCATTCCCCCTTCTGGGAACTCTCAGACATATGCAGCCATTATCCACAGCCTCTCCACGTGCTGTCAGGAAGGCAGCCACGTCAGCCAGACAAGACCTTCCATATGGACCAAGAGGGTCCAAACATTCACTCATGTGACCTACCCTGGCCACCTTATATGGTGCGCAGCCACGCCCACCGGATCACATGACAATGACCTCATCACAGGTCCTTCAATCATTCAATAACATATACTTTATTATGGCATTCTAAACACCTGCCCCTAGGTGGGTTTGTAGGTGATTGATCCCACCCGTCTCACCAATCACCTGAAGGTTTCTCCCTAATACATTGGCACGAAAGATCAGCTCTGCTGATCAGCACATAATCAAGTCTTCATCCCAAAGCCACCCACCTTGGGATACATAATGAACCTTTAGCACCCTGCTCCTGTTACCACTCTGGACATGGCTATCCGTCCATCTTGGGACACCCACACAGTGCCCCCTAGCGGACACAGTGGTCACTACACCACACCATGAATAAAAAAAGAACCTAGACATGTTTGGTGTATGAGAACTTGTAATGAGCTGTAGAGTCATAACAGAAGGTCAGTTCTAGTATTTTGCGAACACGAGTGATTGCAAGCCCTTCGGGTGCGCACTGGGATTACGAACCACGCAATGGGGTGTAACCATGCAACCATGTAACCATGCAACAGACTGACCTCGCAATGGGGTGTAACCACACACCAGACTGGGGTATGTGCAGACTAACAGCAAACATAAATACCTGGTATACCTCTCTTGCCACTCCTACCTTGTGTATGAAAAAGCTCTATCATTAATATTGTTTGGGTAGAGCTATTCGATAGCGCTATCCATGAAGAAAGTGCACGGGTAGAGCTATCCCATAGAACTATTCCTAAAGGAAATGAACAGGTAGAGCTATCCGATAGCGCTATCCCCCAATGTTCCTCAGTGTAAGCTATTTTACATGGTTGAGCGCACTTGGGAACTGCCCCCAAGGCCCTGCCCATGCCCAATGTTTGGTCCGTAGACCGCGGCTAGGAGTTAGTCCCGCTTTTGTGTGCAAAAGTTTTGGGCTTTTACAATTGTTAAAAATCTTAATAAAAGACTTCTTTGTACACACAGTTACTGCGTCCTCATCTGGGCCCAAATTGATTACTTCATCACCGGCATCAGGTATAGGGATCATGGTGCTTTTGAGGATATCTCTCTTTTCCACCATGGGTGCGTGAGGACGGAGTGACATCAGTCACAGTTTTTGTTTTGGCCTCATGCTTTCCTGTAATGTAGAATATTGAAATTAGGTTAAAATCCCACCAAAGACATTTGCAAGGAGTTTGTGTGGGTTACCTACGGATTCCTCCCACACTCCAAACATACTGATGAGGAATTTTGATTGTAAGCCCCAATGGGGAAAGTGATATCAATGGAAGTAAAGTTGTGGAATTTATGGTGCTACATACAGTGGGGAAAATAAGCATTTGACACACTGCCAATTTTGCCAGTTTACCCACCTACAAAGAATGGAGAGGTCTGTAATTTTTAATGTAGGCACACTTCAACTTTGAAAGACAGAATCTTAAAAAAAATCCAGAAAATCACATTGTATGATTTTTACATAATTAATTTGCATTTTATTGCATGAAATAAGTATTTGAAACAATTGAAAAACAGAACTTAATATTTGGTACAGAAAACTTTGTTTGCAATTACAGAGGTCATATGTAGTAGTTCTTTCCCAAGTTTGCACACACCGCAGCAAGGATTGTTTCTCCCTCCTCCATACAGATCTGTCAGTTTTCGGGGCTGTCGCTGTGCAACATTGAGTTTGAGCTATTGTCGTACCACAAGGGTGCCAAGCTCCGCTGTTAGGCAGGTATACAGGAAAGGGTATTAAACAGGGGCTATCCAGGATTATCTATTTACCTCTTCAATTTGTCGCATTTCAGCATTTTAAGCGTGTGTCTTGTATGTTGTTAGTCCTTTTATAAATGGTTAATAAAGGTTTCTATTTTATATAATGGGGTCTTCTTATGTGAGCTGATTCCTGAACTTTCTCAGAATCATCCTTACCACATGAGGCAAGATCTCGTACAGAGCTCCAGACCGAGGAAGATTGACAGTCATCTTGTTTATCCTCCATTTTCTAATAATTGTGCCAACAGCTGTTGCCTTCTCACCAATTGCCTATTGTGCTGTAGCCTATCCCAGCCTTGTACAGGTCTACAATTTTGTCCCTGATGTCCTTTAGACTTCATTTTGGTCTTGGCCATGGTGGAGAGGTTGGAGTGTGATTGAGTGTGTGGATAGGTGTCTTTTATATAGGTAACGAGTTCAAACTGGAGCAGTTAGCACAAGTAATGAGCGTAGAGTAGGAGGGCTTCTTAAAGAAAAGCTAACAGGTCTGCGAGAGCAAGAATTCTTTCTGGATAGTAAGTGATCAACCACTTATTTCATGCAATAAAATGCAAATCAATTATGTAAAAATCATAAAATAAATCCAGAAAACCACATTGTAAGTTGAAGTGTACCTACAATAAAAATTACAGACATCTCCATTCTTTGTAGGTGGTAAAAGTTGCAAAATTGTCATTGTATCAAATACTGTATATACTCACATATAAGCCGAGATTTTCAGCCCATTTCTTGGGGCTTAAAGTCCCCCTTTCGACTTATACGTGAGTAATATACGCCAGGAAGTCGGTGGGGGAGAGGGAGCAGGTGTGTCACATCATACTGACTCCCCTTGGCGCGTCTCTGCAGCCCCCTGCTTGTCCCACGGTCTCAGGCGTCTGCCTTCAGCGGTCATGTGGTACCGTTAATTAAGGACATGAATATGCACATGAACGGGGCTGCAGAGACCACGCCAGGAGGGGTAAGTATATGCGATATTCACCTGACCCCGTTCCCACGCTGCTCGCCGCTGCCTGCGGCGTCCTCTGTCAGTGTCGTTCAGGCAGCAGAGGGCGGGGTGACGTAGTTAATGTGCTCCGTGCCCTCTGCTGCCTGAACGTCATTGACAGACATGGCAAACAGCGGTGAGTAGCATGGGAACGGGGACAGGTGAATATCACTGGTGCCGAGTCCTGAGCCAGCAGCAGCACATCCCCCATCATATTTACACATTCAGTATATTGAGGGTATTATGGAAAGTCCATGGTTAATTACTGGTGTAAACTGGTCTGTGGCCCCGGGTCGTGTCCGGTTGAAGGTGGGAGCCATCTCTTGGACCGCCATAGACTCTACATGCCATTTATAGACATGGATTCACTTCCTGACCTTTTTGGGAAATCCGCTGATTCTGTTTTTCTGCAGGCACGATATTAGATGAGTCCTCATCTTCTGACGCTGGAAATTTGCTGTGGGTTCACCGTCATCTGCCATAAGCTCGTAGGCAAAAGCTATAGCATATAAGCCACAGTCATAGTCGTTGTTCTGCTGATCCACATCGATAAACCTCAGATGTTTCAGGGGATTGTCGACCACTTCACTGTACATGTTGGTAATCTGCTGACTGATGGATGGAGACGGATTCTTTTCTCTGACGCTGTCAGCTACAAAGATTTGGCCATTTTTATAGCAGGTTGTCAGCCAGTGCTCCCTGTCCTCATCATAGTGGATTTGTACAGCATTCTTCAGTACGCTGTACCCTGGTACCATAAGAGCGCAGGGGGGCTGCAGGCCATCAAAACCCTTAAACTGACTCTGCAGCAGGTCCTGGGCCATGATGATGATCTCGTCAACCAGGTAGCCTTCCTCCCCTTTGCTCTGAAGGATAGTTAAGATCTCTGGAGGCAGGTTGCTCTCTTGGTTCCCGATATCGGGCATCTCCACTTGTGGGGTCGCTGTCTCCGGGGTTACTTCTCGAAGTAGATCAGTAACGTTTGCTGTAGCCACTGTCTTGGCTGGTGGCAGCATCTCAGGCTTACTATTAGAGGAGATGGCCACATCCTTATCTGTTTCAATATCGATGACAACATAATCTGCACCCGGAGAAGAAATGTTGGTGTTCTCAAGGTCATTTGTCTTTTTGACCATTGGTCCATCCTCATTTTTTCCTGTTAAAGAGATCAAAGAAATCATAATTTTTTAAGATAAAATATTCTCCATATTTCTTATGGATTGTTACATCTACTGCTCCTTTACTTCACAACTGCCCACTGTAGATAAACGTTGGCGCTTGCTGGGCTCTATGCAACGCTGACGTTTGTCATGACATGGTTGGTGATCTTGCAGCGCTCACGACCCCCAGAGTCCTGCAAGCACTGCGATTCCAGTGCAGAGGGATAGCTCTGACAGGTGTTATCATTCCCATGAAGCACCTGAAGGGTTGATAAACGTTTTGAATTTGGTTTTGAGCACTTTGAGGGGTACAGTTTTTAGAATGGTGTCACTTTTGGGTACCAACGCACAGGAAACCATGTAACTGCCAGGGGCTCTGGCCTTTCACAAAATGTCGGCAGAGGCCCCCGCAGCATGGAGTCCCCCACAGCACCCCACAGCATCTGCAGCAAGAACCTCCCCATAGCACAGAGCACCCGGCAGCACGGAGCACCCCGCAGCACGGAATCCCCGCCTCATCCCAGCCTGCGGCCTGCAGCATCACCCCACTCCTGTCTCCTCCAGCAGCGACCCTGGGACCCCACTTCACCGCAGCCACCACTCCCAGTAAGGAATAAGACAAATGAATTATAAGAAGCACCACCATTTTATTAAAAAAATGTTTTTCCTATTTTTCTGCTTGAAATTTGGGGTGCGTCTTATAATCCGGATCGTCTTATAATCCAAAAAATACGGTATTTGCATTTAGATTTTATAGGCTTGTCCAGGGTTAGAAAAATGTAATTGGTTTGTTTGAAAAACAAGACCACCCCTGTCTACAGGTTGTGCCTGTAATTGCAGATCAGCTCCAATGAAGGGAATGGTATAGAGCTGCAATACCATGAACAAGCTGAAGATTTTGATGGCACAGATTTTTTTTTTAAGAAGATGGCAACCCTGTTTTTCTTATCTTGGAGAACTGCTTTAGTGTCAGATTGGTTTGGCTGTACTTACCACCAAAAAGTTTAGCACGAGTCTCTCTAACTCCATCAGTAGATTGTTGAGATTAATCATTTATCCTGGGTTTATCCTTTTTCAGATGTCTTTAAAATAGTAAAATAAAAGGTATATTGTGAATTACAAAGTAACATATCTTTATTCTGCAGAATGAAATATAGACTCATATGTTTCGTCATTCATTTTGTCTTTTACATTTTGTAGAAACATTGGCAATAAGTAAAATTTTGGTATTTATCAACCATTTTTCATGTACATGAAATTTCAATATGTGTGGATCGCACTGGATTGTAAGGTAATATGAAGATTAGACATGAGTGGATTTATTTGAGTGGAATTGAATTCTGCTCATACAAAACTCAGAATGTTGGAGAACAAAGATTTTTTTGTAATTCACTCCACGCGAATAAAGCAAAGTGGAAGCTAGCTGCAGCCGCCAGCTTGCGGAAGAGTAGAGGGCTGGTAGAAAGTTGAGCTCACTTCTCTGACCGACTTCTGCTGCTTTATTCTCGATGGCCAGTTTTCCACACTACCATCATGCCGCACCTCTGGCCAAGAGTTCCCTTTGGGCTGAAACTTTGGCTACAAGCAGTCCCCGAAAGGTCTCTGCCCATGCAAGTCCCAACCAAGAGTCAACACTGGGCCAGAGTTGTGGGCAGAGATCAGTGGGGGCTTCCGGAGAGGGGCTTGGTGATATATGAACTTTATTTTCTCCTTACATCATCCAGTTATTGTGATCTGGGATTGGGGAGACCCCAGAGCATAATAGGAAACAATCAATTTGTGAAGAATAATTTTGCTGTGAATTAAATCTCTCTAAGCAAAGTCTGCATGATTTGGCAGAATTTTGTCAGAGCCTCTCATCTGTAATAAAGATGTCTTTTTTTTACAGACTCCCATGCACAATATAAATCATCCTTTACAATACGTACCTACGTATGGTGTTACAGAAGACACCAATGAATGTTCCAAAGAGGAATATGGTGATGGTGAAAACTACAAAACATATGACTTTATTCGAAGGGATCTTTGAAGTATCAATACCATCTTCTAAAAAAACTGTAAATGAAGAAATAATATATATTATATACTGTATACATCCAATAACTTGGCTGTAATTCACTATGCCATTATTATCGAAGCAGTTCTATAAAGGGAATCTGTCACCAGGCTTTTGCCATGTTATCGGAGAGAACTATAATGTAGAAGCATAGACCTTTACTATAGCGATGTGTCAATTACTGGACTGTTTTAATAGAATCACTGTTTTACCAGCAATTGATTATCACTTCAGGACAACTGGTCTTGTGCCTCCTAGTCCAGCCAGGTTTCCAGCAATATGCAATGTAAACACAAAGCTATGGCGGGGTTATACACAGCTCAAAAACTGAGCTCTGCTCAATCTGTAGCAGAGAAAACTGTGACTATTCTATATTCTATTGGACTGTAGGACCCGACAAGACTATTAAAAATATGGGACTTTAGTTTTGCTAAATAATGTCTCAGGGATGATGTCATATTAATATATGATGGATATAATGGACAATATAGAGATCTATCTAGTGGCTTAGGTAGAGGCTGATGTGTTATGGTAAAAAATTTTGACCTGGGCCCCCACCTGCATATTTGTCAGATGTATGGTCCTTTGTAGCATTCCAGATCCTCTGAGGACATACTTGTTTGCCCTCTCATGTAAAATGTCCCCATCCTGTAATAAAGTTCTCATTTCAGACCCTTCATGTAATAATATCACCCGTCCTGGCCCCTTCCTGTTATAATGTCCCCCATCCTAGCCCATTCCTGTAAAAAAATTCAGTAATAATATCCACCATCTTGATATAAAGTCTTTATCCTTGGCCCCTTTCTGGTATAATGTTTATCTTTCCTGGTATAATGTCCTCCATCCTGAACCTCTTCCTGGTATAATGTCCTCCATCCTGGGCCCTTTCCTGGTATAATTTCACCTTTTCCTGGTATAATGTCCTCCATCCTGGGCCTCTTCCTGGTATAATGCCCTCCATATCCATCTTGGGCCCTTTCCTGGTATAATGACCTCCACCCTGGACCTCTTACAGATATAATGTCCTCCATCCTGGGCCCTTTCCTGGTATAATGTCTCCCTTTCCTGATATAATGTCCTCAATCCTTTGCCTCTTCCTGGTATAATGTCCTCCATCCTGGGCCCTTTCCTGTATAATGTCCCCCATCCTGGTCCACTTGCAGTAATATATGTCCTCCATCCTGGTATAATGCCTCCCATTCTGGGCTCCTTCCAGTAATATATGTCCCCCATCCCGGTATATTTTTCTAGTAATAATAAACCTGCTCTGCTGTTCTTCTCTAACATAAGTAAAAAAAAATGAAATGATTCTGTTCACATTCCCCCACTCCCACTACTTGCAATATCTTCTTCCATAGCCTGAGCAGAAGCCGGCAGTTGACTGCAGCACGTAAGCGATGGGAAGCGCATGACGTCACACCCATGCGCCACTCGGCAAATATTTGTGTCTGGAGGTCCCACCCACCCGGGCCTGGTCTCACTCACTGTGACCTCGATCGTTGTGCCCCTGCATCTATCCTTCTATATCCAGGCATGTAAATATATCAATAGGGCCTGTGTGTCTAGAGGAAGAAAGTTTAAAAGACATCTGGAGGCTTTTCCATAAATAGATGATATTACTAGATCTCTGCGCTAGATTACTGGAGAGCAGGGATTGATCCGGGAGTGTCCTCTAACTGCAGGATTTATTAGGAAGGAACATTGGCTGCAGAATATAGGGTTTACTTCAGATTAATGCTAACAGACAACCTATCCACGTAACTATGTGACTTACATCCACAATCCTTAGGTCCTTCGCACTGTTCCGTGCGGAGAAGACATTTGTTCTGTCCGTTTAAGCAGCCTCTGGTGCTATAGACCACCCTGGTACCAATGCCTGAAAAAATGAGACATCAATTAGTTGTAGGAAAACACTGTAGGAACTTTTCTCAATGTATCAGTGTAATTCTCGGTAGTCTTCTAGTGGAGGAGAACATCAGATGTCTACAGCTACTAACATAAATCGTTTTTTTCAGACCATAAGACGCACTTTTTTCCACAAAAATTTTTTGGGGAAAATGGAGGTGCGTCTTATGGTTGCAATATACTTACAAATCCTGTTGCGGCGGTTCCGTAGCAGCGGTCCCAATGCAGCCTCCCTGTGCTCTGTGGTGCGGTGGGGTCGGGGCTCTGTAATGTGGCTGCAGTGGGTCTCTGTGCTGCGTGGGAGGCTCCGCCGGCATTTCGTTAAAGTCCGAAAGCCCCCCACAACTCAGTTGCTGCAGCGCGGTGGCCTCCAGAAAGATGGCCGCCGGGAGCGTCGCATACTCAAATTCAAATCACGGCAACGAGATCTCGTCCCAAGATCTCGTCTCCCGAGATCTCGGGACAAGATCTCGGGACAAGATCTCGTTGCGGAGTTCTGAAACTGAGCAGCGGCCATCTTTCCGGAGGCCCCTGGCGACCATCTGTCCGGAGGCCTCCGTGTCACAGCATCGGAGCTGCGGGGGGCTTTCGGGCTTTAGCGAAATGCAGGCAGAGCCCCCACGCTCACAGAGCCCCACTGCAGCCACATTACAGAGCCCTGACACCACCGCACCACAGAGCTCAGGGAGGCTGCATTGGGACTACCGCCACGGGACCGCCGCAACAAGATTTGTAAGTATATTGTAACCAAACCACAGCCACCCCACAGAACACAGCCACCCCACGGACACAGCCACCCCACAGAGCACAGCCACCCTATGGACACAGACACCCCACAGAATACAGCCACCCCACGGACACAGCCACCCCACAAAACACAGCCACCCCACAGAACACAGCCACCCCACAGAGCACAGCCACCCCACGGACACAGCCACCCCACAGAGCACAGCCACCCCACCGAATTCGGACTGTAAGACGGACCCCCATTTGACACATTATTTTTTTTTCCCCCTATTTATCACCCCAAAATTTGGAGTGCGTCTTATAGTCCGGTACGTTTTATAGTCCAAAAAATACGGTACATTATTCACTGCACCTAATTTACTTATCCAGACCTAGGACCATTTCTTATGAGTAACTCTAGGACAGCTCAGATCACAATTATTGGAAAGCCCAGCATGTTGGACAAATTAGTCCCCGTTAGTTATAAAACTGTATAATTTCCCCAGTGGTAAAGATGGAATCACGCGACTGAAGATCACAGACACAAGTGACTCCATTATTCCTTACAGGAAGATCTACATTTACTCTTACAATTAGTGCGAGAGCCTAGAATGGGGAATACAGGATGGGAGAGGGTAGCTCATGAAGACTCCTCCATGAAATGTATCATGTGACCTATTAACAATCTCAGCCACTCAATAAAACCTATATAAGTGCGAATATTCGGTGTCTCTAATGAAGCGGAGTCTGACACCCATCATATTACGCTGGGTCCTATTAGTGATTGTCAGTAGGTTCTGGTGCCAGATGTGAAATGTTGTATGTGAAGGTGATATCTTAATTGTGAGTTACTTACCGCATGTTTTGGAGCACGGACCAAAGATCAAGTGATCAGTGTTGCCTAGAAAATAAAAGAAGACATTAAAGATGATCTCTGCTGACAAAATGAGAGGTGACATATATTTCCTTTACCTCCCTTCTGTTACATGTACAAGTTATTGTTTCCAGCCCGCAGTATAACACCTCTATGTCTTATCTATATATTAATTGACTAAATGCTTGTATCAGTCCCTGGCTGTGTATATAGCATTAGATCCTTCATGACCTTTGACGTACATGTAAGTCAAAGGTCATGTCCTTGTCTTTAATGCCATTCGCACGTTGAGCCTATCCACTCAACGTTGAGTTTATCCACTGCTATGTATAGCACAATCAACCAGTCAATTGCAGCTTCAACTCCCTAAAGAGGACTATTGAGTACAGCAAAAATACAGTAAAAAGTGTAAAAAGTAAATTAAAAATTAAACGCTTAAAAAAAATTCAAAATACACCTTTGTAATCGCTGCATTTGTAAAAGTTCGATCTATCAAAATCTAAACTAAATTTATCTGATCAGTAAACAGCATAACGAGAAAAAATAATCGAAATCGCCAGAATAAAATTTTTTGACAGCCGCAACATTGCAATAAGAGGCGATCAAAAAAACATAGTATCTACCCCAAAATAGTATCAGTAAGAATATCAACTCAGGGAGCAAACAGTAAGCCTTCACCCAACCTAATGAGGGTTACCCCATAATATGTGAATATTTGGAAAAGTACTTACCGGCTCGGATCGTATGCTTGGGCCAGGAATTATGGCGCTGGATGTTAATAGGCGCGCCTTCCACAGATGCTAATAGCAAAATCACGATTAGAAGAAATCGAAAGAGCATTTTAGCTTGGAGAAATATCGCTGAATGTGTAACACTCAGTGAGTCTTTTCAGACAAAGCCTCTTCCTGCAGCGTCACTCCGTATAACCACACATTCCGTGATGTCACAATGGAGATCTCATTGTGACATCACAAGGAGCGGAACACAGTGATGTCACACTGGGTCAGATAACTGCAACTACTCAACATGGAGCAGCTCCATCAATCTATCTATGATTAATATAATATTAATGTATAAGGACCAAGCCGCATTAGAGGATATTATAAATGTATGGGGGCGACACAGAGAGACATTATTCATGGGTTGGGCCACAGGGAGACATTACTTACTGGGCCACATAGGGTGGCAATATTAACTCATGATGAACACATAGGTGGACAGTTTTACCAGATGAGTGCCACATTGGGGCCAATATTAATGTATTAATAGGGGGACATCATTACTATATGGGGGCCAGGAAAGGGACAATATTACTGTATATGGGTCACATAGGAGAAAATGATTAATATTAGGGGCACATAGAGGGACAATATTAATTTATGGGGGCCATATGAGAGGACATTGTTATTAAGTGGGGTACACATGATGAGATTTTTAATGTATGAGGGCCACAATTTGGAATGTTACTACTATATTGGGGGTCATAAAGAGGAATTCCACATCTGGATGAGGGCATAATAGTTGGACATTACTACTGTATGGGTGCCATGTTGGGGCAATTATGCTGTACATTATTTGGGCAAACAGGGGACCTAATTACTACTGAATGGG
Organism: Dendrobates tinctorius; assembly: GCF_039654945.1. Classification (NCBI taxonomy): domain Eukaryota; kingdom Metazoa; phylum Chordata; class Amphibia; order Anura; family Dendrobatidae; genus Dendrobates; species Dendrobates tinctorius. The sequence continues at coordinate 49,033,420 of NW_027361688.1, read as the reverse complement.
GACACAGAGGAGCATCATTACTGTATTGTATTTTATTTTGGAGGATACTGTTACCATATAAAAAAGGGAGGTACTATTTTTGTAGAATTGGAGGAAAAGTGGCAATGGTGATCAGGAAGCAATAATCCATAGATGTCTGTGTGTGCTAGGGTTGCGGATCGCACTAAATATAAAATATAATAAAGTGCGATCGCAACCCGGAGTCCACCGTGCAGAGATGACAAACTGCTGCTCTGTAATGGCGGACTCCAACTGAACACCTGCGAAGAGACCGCAGACCCGGTGTGCACAGGAGCGAGCTCTGTTACAGCACAGAGCTGCAGAAAGAGACGCCGAAGCCTGTTACTTCACAGGCTACGGCTAAACTTACCGCTACTGCAGTGCCAGGGATTAACCCTAGAGAAATGCTGTGCCCTGTTAGCAAACAGAGAGCGCAGCCGACAGTGGTGTTACCGCACTGCTTGTGTACAGCGCCGTCCTGGTGGATTCCACTAACCAGCTGAAGCTTAGCGCTGGAAAGCGCAAAAACTGCGCACGGCACCGCTGAGACGGACACTGCGGCGTTTGCGGTACAGAGGTGTTTAGTGCAGAGGACACTCTCTGGCTGAGCGTGTAATAGGTGGCGGGAGCACTGCGGCGCTATGCTGTGTCACCGCTTGGCGCTGACTCAAGACCCTAAACCGTACATATCAAAGGGAAGGGGTTTCTTAATGAGTCATTCAGTGGTTCACAAGCCTTCACAATCACACACAACACTATCCATAACTGTCTATACTAGCGCATGGCCGAGAGGCCATGCGGCTTTTATAGTGGCGTCCTTCCGGGACCTTCCCAGTAATGGACCAATCCGAGCAGGAACGGGACCTGCGCATATGACCTCTGGCCTCCAATGAGAGGTCGTCCCACGGGCATGCTCAGTACCCAAATGACAGGACTTAGTCACAGAAGCTTCTACTTGCTGCTGACTCAAGGATGGAGTTATAGCAGAGCCAAAAGAAGCAACCAGACACCTAGCATCAGCCTGGGCAAGATCCCTGGACTGATGTCTTTGCTGAGCAGGAATCACTGCAGTTGCAGAGGAAATGGGAGACCGCAGAGGATATGGCTTGAGATTCCCTCTGTGCAGTAGGTTAAACTTGATGCCTAACATTACCGCCACCTCGCTATGCTTGAAGGCTGCAATGAGTAGAGGAGCATGAATATTCTCCACAGGCTCCTAGGTCCTATCCTCTGAGCCATGACCTTTCCAGTCCACTCGATAATATTTTTTGCCCTGTACCACCTTACACCCCACGATGGCGTTCGCCTCGTACTCCTCCGAGGACAAGCTTGATGTCCCAATAGATAACTCCGAAAACCGGGACATGTGAACAGGCTTATGAAGGGACACTTGGAAGGTGTCAGTGATACCCAGGTGGGGAGGAAGGGCCAGATGGTAAACCATAGGATTAACCTTCTCCAGGACCTTGAAGGGACCTAAAAAGCGAGGCACCAACTTAGTGGACTCAACCTGCAGCCTGATGTTATGAGCGGAGAGCCACACCAAGTCGCCTGGAACAAAGGTGGCAGCGGGGAGCTGGTGTTTATTAGCGCAGGACCTCATTCTCTCCTTGGAGGCCCGGATGGCATCCTGAGTGCAGTTCCAAATGTCACGTGCCTCCACCGCCCAGTGTGCCACCCTAGAGTCGGTGGACGACATGGGCATGGGCACAGTAACGCGCGGATGCTGCCCATAATTAAGGAGGGATGGGGTCTGACCGGTGGCGTTGGCCACAGCATTGTTTAAAGTGAACTCCGCCCATGGCAGCAAGGATGCCCAGTCATCCTGCCTGACCGAAACAAAATGTCGCAGATATGTGACCAGGGTCTGGTTGGCCCTCTCTAAAGTACCTGTTAGGCGTCAGATTTCAGTCTCTGCACAGCGAGAATCCCGAGCCTTACTTCCGGCGGTCTCCCTTTCCTCTGCAGCCACAGAGGAGCTTGCTCTGCAAACTCGTTGGTCCCGGCGCTCTGCCCTGACCAGCTCCGTGGGATTGCTTGCTGCTGCCACCTCTGGCACAGCTATGGCAATGCATGCTGCTCAGCAGCGAGATTCTCCAAGGACTAAGTCCTCATGTCGGGCCACTGAGCATGCCCGTGGTGTGATCTCCCATTGGGGATCGAAGGTCACGTGCTCAGGTCCTGCTCGTGTTCGGATTGGCCCATCCGAGAAGCCAGGAAGGTCCCGGACGCTAGCGGCTATAAAAGGTTCACATGGCCGCTCGGCCATGCGCTAGGAAATCCAGTATTTTCCGACTATATGGAGTGAGTGATGGATGCACGTGTGAATGTCTCTGGTGTCTGGCTCATTATGAAACTCCTACCCTTGGTATGCATGTGTTGTGCAGCCTAGCCTGCTAGCGCCCAGGCTTAGGCATAGGTAGGACAGAGTTGAGTCAGATATTAGTCACTATCAGTGACTCGGCACGTCTCAGAGCAAATGCTCTGCACTCCTTAGCCAGCGTCTATAGCGGCGTTCGTGGCAGCGACGCCGCGCGCTCAGTGGCCTAGAAGGAATCTAACCTCGTGCCTTGGGGTGGAGTTCTGTTGCTTTTTGCTGTGCACTCTGTGGCCGGGCTTGTGAGCTAAACAGGCTCCGGCATTCACTTTCAAGCGGCTGTGCGGTTCTGTGAAGTATCAGAATCCGCTCCTGTTCACACTGGGTGACATAACCCACGTGTGACTGTTTTCACGCCGCACTTCCCTTCCGCCGTTACCTAGCAGCAGTGTACCACCTCTGCACGGTGGACCCCGGGCTGTGAACGCACTCTCTACTATTTTATAATCTGGTGCGTTCCGCCAGCCTTTACACTACCAACCTGTTCATCTCAGGATGATAAGCCGAGGAGAGGTTTAGCTCAATGCTGAGCAGGATACAGAGCTCTCTCCAGAACCGACACGCAAACTGAGGACCCCGGTCGCTAGCAATCTTGTCCGGCATACCGTGCAGGTGGAAAACGTGCTTAATGAACAGCGCTACCAGGCCCCGTACAGAAGGTAACCGAGAGAGTGGTATCAGGTGCTCCGTCTTAGAGAAATGGTCGGTGACAACCCAAATGACTGTGCTTCCCCTGGACCACAAAGTCCATACCGACCATCTCCCAGGGCCTGTTTGCTACTGGCAGGGGGTAATGTAGTCCAGCAGGCCACTGCCAAGGAGAGATATTCTGGGCACAAAGACGCACCACGATGACACCACGGAGCGCGAAAGAGCACCGGCGTGGACGTTCTTCTCCCTGGAGAGAAAATGTAGGGTAAAGTGAAACCGGGAGAAGAACAAGGACCATCTGGCCTGGCGAGAGTTCAGCCGCTGGGACGTTTACAAATACACCAAGTTCTTGTGGTTGGTGAACACCTGGAAAGGGTGGCGAGCCCCCTCCAGGAGGTGTCTCCACTCAGAAAAGGCCAACTTCATCGCTAGCAACTCCCTGTCCCCGATGGAATAATTCCTCTCTGCCGGGGTGAAGGTCTTGGAGAAAAATAAGCATGGCTGCTTCCGACCTTGCGTATCCTTCTGAAAAATGACCGCTATAGCACCGATGGAAGAGGCATCCACCTCCAGTATGCTATAAAGGGCTTATCTACATCGGGGTGATGTAGAATGGGAGCACTAGCGAAATGGGACTTAATGGAGGAGAAGGCCTCGGAGACCTGCACCGACCACAACTTGGGATTTGCACCCTTCTTGGTGAGGGCTACCAAGGGGGCTACCAAAGTCAAGAAGTGGTGGATGAATTGGCGATAGTAATTTATGAACCTCATAAAGTGCTGCACTGCTTTGAAAGAATGGAGTTCCTGCCAATCCATCACCGCCTGTAGCTTGGCAGGATCCATGGCCCAACCCTGGGTGGATATGATATAGCCCAGGAAAGGTAAGGACTCCTGCTTAAACACACACTTCTCCAACTTGGCATAGAGGGAGTTTACCCGCAGGAGGTCGAAAACTTTGCAAACATCTCTCCGGTTGGAGTCAATATCTGGAGAGTAGATGAGGAGATCATCCAGATAGACGACTACCGAGGTGGAAAGCATATCCCGGAAGATATCTGTAATGATCCATGCGGGATCATGTCAGATAAGAGCACTGGTGTTAACCTTTTTTTTTCCTCTCTCTAAGCTTTGTGCTTAGAGATAGTTTTGCTCCTGGTGGCCAGTATGGCCATTGCACTGGTGTGCTTAGAGATAGTTTTGCCCCGGAGGCCTGTATGGTCATTGCACTGGTGTTTTTAGAGATAGTTTTGCCCCGGGTGGTGGTTACTGTAATTGCACGGGAATCACTAACAGGTGTGTTTACTCAATAAAGGTGTGTCAGTTGTGCTCACGTTGGTGATATTGTTGGGCTTTTCCAACCCTGCTGGGTGAAGGAAGGAGCTGAGGAGAGTCCAGGACAGCTCAGTCAGGGTCCTGGAGTGCCAGCTATGGGGTCAGACAGGAGTTCGTGTAAAGCATGGTGAAGTGGCAGGTATGGTGTCAGTGAAGAATTCTTACAAAGCTTGGTGGAGTGGCAGCTATGGTGTAGAGCTGCACTCAGTTGCTGGACTCTGTTGCTGGAAGCTGCACTCAGGTGCTGGACTCCAATGCTGGACTGCTGCACCCAGGTGTTGGACATGGTGGGAGGAAGATGCACTCAGGTGTTGGACTCTGTTGCCTCGAGCAAGTGCATCAGAGCAAAGCTAAGTGTTTCCCTGTTTGTCACTTTTCCTCAAGTTGGTGTTAGTACAGCGGTGGGGCTAGTGCCTGCACCACCCAGCTCCTAGTAAGGATTAAGTGTAGGGTGTGCTAGGGTGACAGGTATCCTGATCGATGACAGGTGAGGAGCCTGTATAGGGAACGTTAGGAGTGTTAGGGACACTGACTCAGGGGAGTGCTGGAGGTCTCCACGTCCCCCGTTCCCTATCGCAGGGCCCACTGTTGTAAATGTTTCCCTATCCCCTGGTTGTATTAGTTACTGGCCTGCGAGCCACGTCACACTGGACATTTACACGTGCTGTGTCCTGTTGTATTAGTTACCGGCCTACTGGCCATGTCACACAGGATGGGGCACGTGACATTATCATTCACAAAGTCTTGGAAGACGGCCAGGGCATTACAGAGCCCGAAGGGCATCACCAGGTATTCATAGTGCTTGTCCCTGGTGTTAAATGCCATCTTCCATTCATCCCCCTCACGGATGTGAATCAGGTTGTAAGTCCCCCGCATATCAAGTTTGGTAAACACTCTTGCTCCCCGTAGCCTAAAGGTCAGCTTGGAGGATAACGCCACTGATTCTAGTGAACCACCTCCTATGTCCATTAGAGGCGAGCGTTTTCCTGACCGCTGTGGGCACCGGTTGGCACGGTGACCAGACTGCCAGCAAACAGGACAGACCACAGGTGCTCGAGCGGACTGGGACCAGGATCCCGCACAAGGAGCCTCCTGAGTCTCGAACACCCGATCGGGAGGTTCCAAAGGTTTAGCAAAACTAGGTGCCAACCTAAACATTTTCCTACACTGGGACCGCTCCAACTTCGATGAAGCGAAGGTCTATACGAGTGGAGACGGTGATAAGCTCCTCCAGTGTGGCAGGAACCTCCCTGGTGGCCAGAACATCCTTCACATGGTCAGCCAAGCCTCTCCAGAATGCCAGAATGAGGACCTTATCTGGCCTCTCAGACTCAGAGGCCAGTGTCCGGAACTGGATGGGGAAGTGGCTGACCATGGACGAGCCCTGTGATAATGTCAGCAGCCGGAGTGCTGTGCCATGGGTGACTTGCGGTCCCAAGAAGACCTGTTTCAGAGTGGCCAAGAACTGAGAGGCACTCTGCACCACATGATCACCACGCTCCCACAGTGGTGTGGCCCACTCCAAAGCCCTGCCCGACAAGAGGGAAAAGTCAAATCCCATCTTAGCCCGCTCAGAGGGGAATTGTGCAGCCAGCAGCTCTAGTTGTATAGCGCACTGGCTCACGAAACCCCTACAATAGGCACTTTCGCCCGAGAACTTCTCGGGCAGTGTGAGCAGTCGGAGCAGGGATGGCAGTGGTCACACTGGAGACAACCTCTGTGGCTGCCTGTTGCACAACCGCAGTAACATCCGCAGCTGAGGCTGGACTCTAATGAGCCGCCAACCTGCCCTCCAGCTGCCGGATGTATGCAAGGACTCGCTGCTCGTCCGCCATTACTAGCCAGACCCTGGCGCTAGTATAGTGTTAGGGTTGCGGATCGCACTAAATATAAAGAAGTGCGATTGCAACCAGGGGTCCACCGTGCAGAGATGGAAAACTGCTGCTTAGTAATGGTGGAGTAGTAAGTGAACATCGGCGGGCTAACCACTGACTGTGTGCGCTGGGGCGAACTCTGTTACTCCACAGAGCCACTGAAAGAAATGCCAGAACCTGTTAACACCACAGGACTTGGCAGAAGGAGCACACAGTATAAGATCACAGGACTCGGCCTTTAGACCGCAGGACTGGAGTCCCTCTAGTCCGCTAGTGCTCAGCGCCACGGCTGTGATACCAGCAAGAGTATGTCATGGTCCAGTCCGGAGTTTATTTTCTGCTGTCTTCACTCCGGACTGGTCATACGGGAGTTAATCTCCTCAGCCTCGTTCTGGAGCTAGCTGGCCTATTTCAGTTTCTCACAGCCTGCTGACCAGTGTTAGTGATAGCTCAAGCTTCCAGTTTAGAGCCTCTGACACTTGTACCTTGGTGTTCCTCCTGCCTTTGACTGATATTCACGTGTATGACCTGGACTGATTTCTGACCCTGTCTCTTGGTATTCGTCTCTACTGTTACGTTCCCTCTCTGGCATCTGACACCCCGACCACGTATTTCGTCTCACGTTTTGGACCCCAAATTTTTTTTGTTAGGAAGTTATAAGGGTTAAAAGATGACCAGCGATTTCTAATTTTTACAACACCATTTTTTTTTTAGGGACCACACCATATTTGAAGTCACTTTGAGGGGTCTATATGATAGAAAATGCCCAAAAGTGATAACATTCTAAAAACTGCACCCCTCAAGGTGCTCAAAACCACATGCAAAAAGTTTTTTAACCCTTCAGGTGCTTCACAGGAATTTTTTGAATGTTTAAAAAAAATGAACATTTAACAGGGTAACAAGATAAATTGGACTGCAAAAGTTATTGTATAATTTGTCCTCAGTACGCTGATACCTGACATGTGGGGGGAACCACTGTTTCGACGCATGGCAGAGCTCGAAAGGAAAGGAGCACCGTTTGACTTTTTCAACGCAAAATTGGAATTGAGATTGGACGCCATGTCATGTTTGGAGAGCCCCTGATATGCCTAAACAGTGGATACCCCCACAAATGACACCATTTTGGAAACTGTATATATACAGCCACACACACATTCACGTATATATATGATATAGTCTCCTTTAATATGTTTATTGCTGTCCCTTACACAGTGCCCTCTCTTGTTAAGTACAGCACCGTCCCTTACATATTGGATTGTATAGAGCTCTGTTTTCTATTTTTTATTACATGCCGTCCTGTCTTGCTAGCTGTATAATGCAATGATGGCTGATGGAGCATGGGAAAGCGTCCTTTTTAATGGAGGAGCTGATGGACTGGTAGTCTGGTCACCGGATTCTCGATCAACAGTCATTTTATATAAAAAAGAGAGGGGACTATGTAATAAAAGAAGGTGCTGTGTATAACAAAATTTACAAGAATGCACTATGTGTTAGGCATCGGGTTCCTGCAGCTGCACAGCGGTAATCCAGAGCCTTGCATCCTACGGTCTCCCATTCTTCTCCGACCGCTCAGGCGCTCTACTCAGACCAGCTCTGTAGGACTGGTTGTTGCTGCCTCCTCCGGGTCAGCAATAGTAGCGCAGGCTGCCTTGCAGCAAACCACTCCAGTGGCTAAGTCCTCTCGTCACGCTATTGGGCATGCTCACGAGACGATCTCCCGTTGGAGATCGGGAGTCACATACTCAGGTCCCTCTCCTGATCTGATTGGTCCTTCCCAGAGATCTGGAAGGTCCTGCACGGCTATAAAAGGTCCGCATGGCCGCTCGGCCATGCGCTAGTATAGGCTTTACTTGCTAGATGTGTGAATGGTGATGGATGTATGATTCTGGTGACTGACTCATTAAGATTCCCCTTCTTTTGATATTACGCATGTGGATAGGGAACTAAAGTAGCAGTCAGCGCCAGTCAGTGGCAAGCCATAGGTCACTGTGCACATCGCACCTCTACACTAGCGTCCAATTGTGTCACATCTCACGGCACTATCGTATAGCGGCTTAGGTTACCGCTGAGCTGCAGTCAGCAGCACTTACTGGCGTCTGCGGTAGCAGAGCCGCATGCACGGTAGGTCTAGACGGACACCGACCTCTGCCTTGGGTCCGTGTCCTGTGACCATATACAGCGCGTGGTGTTAACAGGCTCAGCCTTCTGTGTTTAACACATAGGCGCCTCTGTGAATTAACAAAGATCGCTTAGCACACTTGTGTGGCGTTTAACTCGTGCGCATTTATACCGCCATATAGCGCGTCTGCCATTACTCAGCAGCAGTGATAACACCTTCTGCACGGTGGACGCCGAGCGGCGAACGCACTTTCTTATTTATTTATTCGGAGCTTCCGCCGTTCCTAACATTATACTAGCGTCAGGGTCAGGCTAGTAATGGCGGACCTGTAGCAGCTACAGCAGTATATTCGGCAGCTGGAGAGCAGGTTGGCGGCTATTGAGAGCTCCACCTCAGCTGTGAATGCTACAGTGGCCGCTGCTCAGGCAGTCGCAGAGGCTGTCTCACGCGTGTCCACACCCACGCCTATGCCGAAAATAACCCGCCTTCCGTTGCCCGATAAGTTTTCCGGTGACAGCACCGCCTGCAGGGGTTTCATGAGCCAGTACTCTATCCAGCTGGAGTTACTGGCCACGCGATTTCTCACAGAGTGGGCAAAGGTGGGGTTTATTGTTTCTCTCCTATCAGTCAGGGTGTTAGAGTGGGCTATGCCATTGTGGGTGCGTGATGACCCCGTGGTTCAGGGTGCTGCTCAGTTCCTCATGGCCCTGAAGCAGGTCTTTTTGGGACCACGGATCACGCACGACACCTCTCTCCAATTATTGGCCCTAATGCAGGGGTCTCTCTCGGTCAGCCATTATGCCGTCCGATTCCGGATATTGGCTTCCGAACTAGAGTGGCCAGACAAAGCACTCGTCCCTGTGTTTTGGAGAGGGTTAGCGGGGCATGTCAAAGATGCTCTAGCAACCAGAAAAGTCCCCACAAGTTTGGAGGAGTTTATTGCCATCTCCACCCGCATTGATCTCCGGTTTACGGAGCGCGGGCTGGAACGTGAGCAATCCAGACAAAGGGTTAATTTGGCTCCCACCTTCTCCAAGCCATTAAGATTTCCTGCTCAGGAGCTTACACCTTCTGAAACTATGGAGGTGTCTCGCGCCGGCTCCAAGCCACGTCCGTTGCGAAGCTCCGCATGCTGTTACCAATGCCCGCTGTTTGGTCACTCGGCTAACACGCGTCCTCTGCGGTCGAAAAAATGATCACGTCCAGTGGTCATAGGTGGAGGTCTAACTAATATGAAAGCCTTTTCCCCCAAACCAGTATTCTTAGGGACATTAGATAGCAGTGCTTCCACCTGGGAGGTAGAGGTCACGGTGGACTCCGGATCAGAAGGAAACTTCATGTCCTCATCCTTTGCCCAAAAGCACGCTATTCCGCTGATACTACTGCCTCATCCATTGACCATCAGGGTGGTTGATGGTGCACCTTTACCATCCCAAGCTACACACCAGACAGCACCTCTTGGTTTCTCAATCTCACCCTCTCATCACGAGACGTTGTCCCTGTTCATTTTGCCAGGTGGCATCGACCAGGTGCTTCTCGGACTTCCGTGGTTCCATTACCATTCCCCTCATATAGATTGTTCTTCAGGGAGTATACTGGGTTGAAGCAAGGACTGTGAGGGAAGATGCATGAGGGGCAGTGTTCAAGTAGCATCCACGGTTGTGCCCTCAGATCTTTCCGCGCTCCCTGGACACTACCGGCAGTACGTGGATGTCTTCTCCAAAAAATCAGCGGAGACGCTTCCGCCACACCGTTCTTACGATTGCCCGATAGACCTATTGCCAGGCGGGGAGCCTCCTAGAGGCCGCGTGTACCCTCTATCTCTCCCGGAGACAGAGGTCATGTCACAATATATCCGGGAGAACCTGGCAAGAGGGTTTATCAGAAAATCGGTGTCGCCGGCTGGTGCAGGGTTCTTCTTCATGCAGAAGAAGAGTGGGGAGTTGCGCCCTTGCATTGACTACAGAGGTCTCAGCGCCATTACCGTAAAAAACAAATACCCTCTTCCTTTGATCTCTGAGTTGTTTGACAGTTTGTGAGGGGCCCGGATCTTTACAAAATTAGATCTATGGGGGGCATACAACCTGATCCGCATACATGAAGGAGACGAGTGGAAGACAGCCTTTAATACCAGGGATGGCCACTATTGGTATCTGGTCATGACCTTCGGCCTCTGTAATGTGCCTGCTGTCTTCCAGGACTTCGTAAATTACGTCTTTTGCGATATGCTCTCTATCTCGTTTGTGGTCTATCTGGATCACATCCTCATCTTTTCTCCAGATGTGGCCTCTCACTGAAGAGACGTCTGCAAGGTCTTTGACCGTTTGCGGGCGAATTCTCTCTTCACCAAGCTGGAGAAGTGCCAGTTTGAGCAGGAGTCCTTGCCGTTCCTGGGCTATATCATCTTGTCCCAGGGGTTGGCTATGGATCCTGCCAAATTGCAAGCGGTAATGGACTGGCAGGAGCCCCATTCTTTAAAAGCGGTGCAGCGCTTTTTGGGGTTCATTAACTATTACCGCCAGTTCATTCCCCACACTGGTAGCTCCTTTGGTCGCTCTCACCAAGAAAGGAGCCAATCCAAAGGTTTGGTCAGAGCAGGTCTCCACGGCCTTTTCGTCTCTGAAAACCCATTTTGCTGGCGCTCCCATCCTCCACCGTCCCGATGTGGATAAACCCTTTATCCTAGAGGTAGATGCCTCGTCCGTTGGTGCAGGAGCAGTCCTTTAACAGAAGGATGCTCAAGGTCGGAAGTGTTAGGTGTCAGGTTCCTGCCACTGCACAGCAGGAATACAGAGCTTTGCACCCAGCGGTTTCCCATTCTTCTTCGGCTGCAGTGGAGCCTGCTCAGCAGATTCGTCGGTCCCGGCGCTCTGCCCAGGCCAACTCTGTGGGTTTGCCTCAGCCTACTACCTGATTTTCCCTGGGCTCCGACACCGCCAGTTGGTGCTCAGAAGTGCTGTACGCACAGACAAAACACTCGCTCATGTCTAAGTGGGGTTTGGTAACGTCTGATGATCCCCTGCTGTGTGTATGTTAAAGTGTCCTGCTCCCTCCAAACTCAAAGTACCTCAGATTTACACCTGGCTCCAAGTAGGCCTCGGCCTACTACCTGATTTTCCCTGGGCTCCGACACCGCCAGTTGGTGCTCAGAAGTGCTGTCCACACAGAAAAAACACTCGTTCATGTGTAAGTGGGGTTCGGTAATGTCTGCTGATCCCCTGCTGTGTGTATGGCAAAGTGTCCTGCTCCCTCCAAACTCAAAGTACCTCAGATTTACACCTGGCTCCAAGTATGCCTCGGCCTACTACCTGATTTTCCCTGGGCTCCGACACCGCCGGTTGGTGCTCAGAAGTGCTGTACGCACAGACAAAACACTCGCTCATGTGTAAGTGGGGTTTGGTAACGTCAGCTGATCCCCTGCTGTGTGTACGGCAAACTCTCCTGCTGCCTCCAAATTCAAACAACGTCTTATCTTAAACTGCCTCCAAGTAGGCCTCAGCCTACAAAATGACTATCCCTGGGCTCCAACATCGTCAGTTGTTGTACGGAAGCGCTGTCCACACAGAAAAAAACACTCGTTCATGTGAATGTGGTGGTCAATAACGTCAGCTGATCCCCTGCTGTGTGGAGGGCAAACTGCTGCTGCCTCCAAATTGTAACTACATCTGATTTAAACATTCTCTGATTTGGCCTCTGTCTCCACTCTGTCTCTTGTATTTCCCCTGAACTCCAACACCGCCAGTTCCTGCTCACAGTTGCCGTCCACGCATTCCACACTTGTTCCTGTGTTCCTGGTGTTCTGTTACGTGAGCTGATCCCCCAATGTGTGTCCAGCACTGTCTCCTGCGCTGTCCACCTTCCCACTACAAGTGGTGGGAAGGTGGACAGAGCAGGAGACATTGCCAGACACACATCAGGGGATCTGCTGACATTACAGAACCCCAGTAACACAGGAACACGTGTGGATTGGGCAGACGGCTACGGCACGCATGAACTGGCGGTGTTGTTGGTCAGGTGAAATCCTGGAAACAGAGTGGAGACACATGCCTAATTGGAGCACGTTGACAGTCTGTTGCAGCCTACAAACGATATAAAAATGCCACCAAGTAGGCCTCGGCCTACACCAAGATTGTCCCTGGGCTCCAACACCGCCAGTTAGTGCTCGGAAGTGCTGTCCACACAGAAAAAAACACTCGTTCATGTGAAAGTGGGGTTCGGTAACGTCAGCTGATCCCCTGCTGTGTGTATGGCAAAGTGTCCTGCTCCCTCCAAAGTCAAAATACCTCCGATTTACACCTGGCTCCTAGTAGGCCTCAGCCTACACCATGATTGTCCCTGGGCTCCAACAACGCCAGTTGGTGCTCGGAAGTGCTGTCCACACAGAAATAAACACTCGTTCTTGTGAAAGTAGGGTTCGGTAACGTCAGCTGATCCCCTGCTGTGTGTACGGCATACTCTCCTGCTGCCTCCAAATTCAAACAACGTCTTATCTTAAACTGCCTCCAAAAAGGCCTCAGCCTACAAAATGACTATCCCTGGGCTCCAACATCGTCAGTTGTTGCTCAGAAGTGCTGTCCACACAGAAAAAAACACTTGTTCATGTGAAAGTGGGGGTCAGTAACGTCAGCTGATCCCCTGCTGTGTGGAGGGCAAACTGCTGCTGCCTCCAAATTGTAACTACATCTGATTTAAACATTCTCTGATTTGGCCTCTGTCTCCACTCTGTCCCTAGTATTTCCCCTGACCTCCAACACCGCCAGTTCCTGCTCACAGTTGCCGTCCACGCATTCCACACTTGTTCCTGTGTTCCTGGTGTTCTGTTACGTGAGCTGATCCCCCAATGTGTGTCCAGCACTGTCTCCTGCACTGTCCACCTTCCCAATACAAGTGGTGGGAATGTGGACAGAGCAGGAGACATTGCCAGACACACATCAGGGGATCTGCTGACATTACAGAACCCCAGTAACACAGGAACACATGTGGATTGGGCAGACGGCTACTGTACGCATAAACTGGCGGTGTTGGTGGTCAGGTGAGATCCTGGAAAAAGAGTGAAGACAGATGCCTAATTGGAGCACGTTGACAGTCTGTTGTAGTCTACAACCTATATAATACTGCCACCAAGTAGGCCTCGGCCTACACCATGATTGTCCCTGGGCTCCAACTTCACCAATTGCTGCTCAGAAGTTTCATTGGCACGGGTACACCCTCCTGCCCAGCCTGATTCCAGCACGCCAGCTGTTTCCGGGTAGTGTCAAGGTCACTTTGCCACCAATCCGTTGTCCTGTCGTCTTGCGGCCGGGTTAGCCGACTCTACGGTGCCTGCAGTTTAGGTGACTCCTATGTGGACTACGGGATCTGGCACTGAAGGCTGGATCTGTAGTGCCAATGGGACATGGACCCCCTGTAGGACTGTGGGTTTTGGTAACTGCAGCCGGCTTGCGGCCTGGCTACTTTGCTTTGGATGGGTACCTTCTGCTACCCATCCGGGTGCCAGCACTGTCAGCTGGTTCTCACCAGAGCCTTTGGCCTAGGTGCCTCCATCTCGGTATCTGAGGTCCAGCAACGTCAGCTGGTCCTTGGTAGTGCTTTTTAGCACAGGTACCTTCTGCTTAGTAACCGTGGTCCAGCACCGTCAGTTGGTCCTTGGTAGTGCCATTGGCTATTGTTTCTTCTGCTACCCATCCGGGTGCCAGCAATGTCAGCTGGTTCTTTCCAGAGCCTTTGGCATAGGTGCCTCCATCTCGGTATCCGAGGTCCAGCAACGTCAGCAGGTCCTTGGTAGTGCTTTCTAGCACAGGTACCTTCTGCCTAGTAACCATGGTCCAGCACCGTCAGCTGTTCCTCAGTAGTGCCATTGGCTCTTGTAGCTTTTGCTACCCATCTGGGTTGCAGCACCGTCAGCTGGTTCTCGGCAGCGTCTTTGGCACGGGTACTCCCTGTTGCCCAGCCTGTTTTCAGCACGCCAGCTGTTTCCGGGTAGTGTCATGGTCACTTTGCCACCAATCCGTTGTCCTGTAGTCTTGCGGCCGGGTTAGCCGACTCTACGGTGCCTGCAGTTTAGGTGACTCCTATGTGGACTGCTGGATCTGGCACTGAAGGCTGGATCCGTAGTGCCAATGGGACATGGACCCCCTGTTGGACTGTGGGTTTCGGTAATTGCGGCCGGCTTGCGGCCTGGCTACTTTGCTTTGGATGGGTACCTTCTGCTACCCATCCGAGTGCCAGCACTGTCAGCTGGTTCTCGCCAGAGCCTTTGGCCTAGGTGCCTCCATCTCGGTATCCGAGGTCCAGCAACATCAGCTGGTCCTTGGTAGTGCTTTTTAGCACAGGTACCTTCTGCTTACTAACCGTGGTCCAGCACCGTCAGTTGGTCCTCGATCGTGCCATTGGCTCTTGTTCCTTCTGCTACCCATCCAGGTTCCAGCACTGTCAGCTGGTTCTCGCCAGAGCCTTTGGCCTAGGTGCCTCAATCTCGGTATCCGAAGTCCAGCACCGTCAGCTGGTCCTTGGTAGTGCTTTTTAGCACAGGTACCTTCTGCTTAGTAACTGTGGTCCAGCACCGTCAGTTGGTCCTCGGTAGTGCCATTGGCTCTTGTTCCTTCTGCTACCCATCCGGTGCCAGCACTGTCAGCTGGTCCTCGCCAGAGCCTTTGGCCTAGGTGCCTCCATCTCGGTATCCGAGGTCCAGCAACGTCAGCTGGTCCTTGGTAGTGGTTTCTAGCACAGGTACCTCCTGCATAGTAACCGGGGTCCAGCACTGTCAGCTGTTCCTCAGTAGTGCCTTTGGCTCTTGTTCCTTCTGCTGCCACTATGGGTTCCAGTACTGTCAGCTGGTTCTCACCAGTTTCTCAGCCTTCTTGTACCTTCTGCTACATTTCCAAGATCAAGCTTTTTGAAATTGTCTTTGGTAATACTTATTGATCTCCATGACGACGACCCTGATGACGACGACTCTGAAGACCACACCAAAGAAGACCAGAAATATGACCCTAAATAATATGACCAAGAGGACAAAGAACATGAAGACAACCACCAAGATACAGAACAAAAGACAGAAGAACAAGAAGCAGAAGAAGCAAAAGCAGAAGAACAGAAAGCAGAAGAACATTAAGCATAAGACTAAAAATCAGCATAGAAGATATCAAAATTATAAGCAGAAGAAGACTAAGCAGTAAATGGAGGTGAGTCCGTTCCTCCTCGTTTTGCCCCTGGAAAATGCCTGCTGCTGCAGGCCAAACTGAACGCGGACAAATCCTGTTGTAAATCTTTTGTGACAGGCAGAATGTAAGGTGTAATCTTATAACTTTTATAGATAAGTACTACAGGAATGCCTGTCAACATAAGAAAATGAAGAAAAAGAAGAATAGGAAGAAGATGAAGAAATAGCATATGAAAATTAATAATAGCTGAATAAGAAGAATATGAAGAATGGAAAAAAAAATAATGGGAAGAAGGTGAAGAAGATGAATAAGGTGAAGAAAAAGTTGATGAAAAAAATGCTACTGCTGCGGATCATGAAGGAGAAAGTGTGGGAGAAGTACAAAAGAAGGTGAC
This sequence comes from Dendrobates tinctorius, assembly GCF_039654945.1. Lineage (NCBI taxonomy): Eukaryota > Metazoa > Chordata > Amphibia > Anura > Dendrobatidae > Dendrobates > Dendrobates tinctorius. The sequence continues at coordinate 49,017,508 of NW_027361688.1, read as the reverse complement.
GCGCATGGAAGTTGTGAAACATACATATCTGACAAAATATAAAAAGGTTAACATAGTCAATATCTTTTTAACTCCTAACGTCTTGAAAAAAAAAATTGGAATTAATGCTATGCCATTTGATTTGAATAAACCACTATGCCTTTAATGTCTCCTCCACCTCCCACAATACATTCTACATGATTCTTATTTGTTTTCAATTATGTAGAATTAGCCAACAAGGAAATAAAGGGCTTTTTTTAATTCCGATACCGGAAGTCCCATTGACTTGAATGGGACTTCCGGTATCGGATTCGGCGATACCCGATATTTTTTCGTATCGGGCGATACCATCCGATACGATATTTTTGGGTATCGAACGGTATCACTCAACACTAGTGGCCGCACATGGCTTGGGACACTAAAGAGTACATTCAAGCATGCGTCTCTTGTGCTCGGAACAGGTCCTCTAGGCAGAGGCCGGCTGGGTTACTGTATCCCTTGCTGGTGGCAGACAGACCCTGGGAGATGGTCGACATGGACTTTGTGGTCGGCCTGCCCAAATCTGGTGGCAGTACGGTCATCTGGATGGTCACTGATTATTTCTCTAGAATGGTGCATCTGGTGCCACTTGCGCGGCTGCCTTCCACTCGTGGTCTCGCCACACTGTTCATAAAGAACGTATTTCGTTTGCACGGTATTCCAGGCAAAATGGTCAGTGACCAAGGTACCCAGTTTGCGTCTCGATTTTTGAAGGGAGCTCTGCAGTCTACTCAATATCGAGCTCAATTTGTCCTCCGTATATCATCACGAGACGAACGGGTTGGTTGAGAGAGCCAATCAAACTCTGGTCACATACCTGCGACATTTTGTCTCTGCCAGGCAGGATGACTGGGCATCCTTACTACCGTGGGCTGAATTTGCCCTGAATAACGCAGTGGCTGATTCCACTGGTCAGATGCCGTTCCTTCTCAATTACGGCCAGCATCCGCACGTCCCTGTCCCGATGCCAGTGTCTTCCACTGATTTCAGGGTGGCAGACTGGGCAGTGGAGGCTCGCGACATTTGGGATCACATCCAGGATGCTATTCGAGCCGCTAAAAAGAGAATGAGAGCATCAGCCGATGCGTCCCGCTCCAACTTTTGCCCCTGGCGACTTGGTATGGCTCTCTGCGTGTAACATCAAGCTGCGCGCCGAGTCCTCCAAGTTCGCTCCGCGACACACTGGTCCCTTCAAGGTCCTCGAGTGCATCAGCTCAGTGGTCTACCGTCTGGCTCTTCCACAACACTTGGCCATCTCTGATGTCTTCCACGTGTACCTTCTCAAGCCTGTTCACATGGCTCGGTTTTCCGAATCATATGCCGGGACATCAGACCTGTCCTCAGAAGAGTTTGAGGTCAACGCCATTGTGGGACGCAGGATTGTGCGTCGCAAAAAAATTTTATTTGGTGGACTGGAAGGGTCATGGTCCGGAGGCCCTGACCTGGGAGTCAGTGGAGAACATCCACGCCCCGCTCCTGATTGTGGCATTTGATCATGCCGAGGCTCAGAGGGGAGGGGGCCCTAGGATGGGGAATAATGTTAGGCGTTGGGTTCCTGCACCTGCACAGCGGAATGCAGAGCCTTGCATTCTGTGGTTTCCCATTCTTCTCCAACTGCTCAAGAGCCTGCACAGCAATCTTGGCATCACAGGCCCTCTGCTCAGACCAGCTCTGTAGGACTGGTTGTTGCTGCCTCCTCTGGATCAGCAATAGCAGCAAGCCACTCCAGTGGCTGTCCTCTTGTCACGCTACTGGGCATGCTCACGAGACGATCTCCCATTGGAGATCGGGAGTCACATACTCAGATCCCTCTCCTGATCTGATTGGTCCATCCCAGAGATCTGGAAGGTCCCGCACGGCTATAAAAGGTCCGCATGGCCGCTTGGCCATGCGCTAGTATAGGCTTTACTTGCTAGATGTGTGAAAGGTGATGGATGTATGATTCTGGTGACTGACTCATTAAGATTCCCCTCCCTTTGATATTACGCATGTGGATAGGGAACTAGAGTAGCAGTCAGTGCCAGTCAGTGGCAAGCCACAGGTCACTGTGCACATTGTACCTCTACACTAGCGTCCGATTGTGTCACGTCTCACGGCACTATCGTATAGTGGCTGAGGTTACCGCTGCGCTGCAGTCAGCAGCACTTACTGGTGTCCGGTGACCGTGTACCGCACGTGCAATTTAGCTAAGACCTGTGGCGTTAACAGGCTCAGCCTTCTGTGTTTAACACATAGGCACCTCTGTGAATTAACAGAGATCGCTCAGCGCACCTGGGTGGCGTTTAACCCGTTCGTGTTTATACCGCCATATAGCGCATCTGTCATTACTCACAGCAGTGATAACACCTTCTGCACGGTGGACCCCGAGCGGTGAACGCACTTTATTATTTATTTATTTAGTGCGTTCCGCCATTCCTAACACTATGTAAGAGACAGCACTATACATAACAGCAGAGGAAGGTATAATAAAGGACGGCACCATATATAACTAGAGAGGATGGTACGTAATAAGGGACGGTGTTATACATAATAAAAGAGGAAACTATGTAACTAAGGATGGTGTTATACAGAATTAGTGTATACACTATATACTAAGGGACTGTGTTAGACATAGTGAGTACACTATATACTAAGGGACTGTGTTAGACATAATAAGCGATAATGTCTTCCTCCACCTCCCTCTGTTCCTAGGGCCATTATAAGTCCCCCTTCCTCCCATTCCAATCACCCACACCTCTCATTGTCCTCCTCCCCTCGCATCCCATTATTGTCCTCTCCCCCACCCTATCATTGCCCTCTTCACCACCTCCATCATTTTCTTCTCCCCACCACTATCTTTGCTTTCTCCCCCACCACTCCCAACATTGCCCATTCCACCACCTCCATCATTTCCTCCTCCTCCACCACCCCCATTATTGCCCTTTCCACCACCATCATTGCATTCTCCCCATCTCCCCATCATCATTTCTTTCTCCCCGACCACCCCATCACTGCCTTCTCCCCAAAACCCCCATCATTGCCTTCTCACCATCATTCCCATCATTGCCTTCTCCATCACTCCATCAATGCCTTCTCCCTATCACTCCCATCATTGCCTTCTCCATCACCCCATCACTGCCTTCTCCCCATCACTCCCATCATTGCCTTCTCCATCACCCCATCACTTCCTTCTCCCCATCACTCCCATCTTTGCCTTCTCACCATCACTCCCATCATTGCCTTCTCCCCATCACCACATCATGGCCTTCTCCCCATCACTCCCATCATTGCCTTCTCCCCATCACTCCCATCATGGCCTTCTTCCCATCATGACCTTCTCCCCACCACCCCATCATGGCCTTCTCCCCATTATTGCCTTCTCCACATAACCCCGATCATTGCCTTCTCCATCACCCCATCATGGCCTTCTCCATCACCCCATCACTTCCTTCTCCCCATCATGGCCTTCTCCCCATCACCCCCCATCATGGCCTTCCCCCATCACCCCATCATTGCCTTCTCCTGTCACCCCATCATGGCCTTCTCCCATCACCCCATCATGGCCTTCTCTCCCCATTACCCCCATCATGGCCTTCTCTCCCCATCACCCCCATCATGGCCTTCTCTCCCCATCACGGTCTTCTCCCCATGTCCCCATCATATCATTGCCTTCTCCTCCAGGGCCAGGCTCCACCTACACACACACAGACATACACACATACATATATACACACACACAGCAGCACCTCTCACCTGTCACACACACCTGTCCTCAGCATCGCCCGTGCTTCCTCGCTTCTGTGCCACAGCAGCGCTCCTCTCTGTGTCAGAGACAGGAAGCGCGGGCGTTGGGCAGGAGGGATCCTTGCAGCTCCGCTGCTATTTTCTCTTGCAGGAAGCAGACCTACTTGGATCGCTCCCTGCCCACCGCACATGAGGGCAATCTAGAGCCTTGGGCCCGGAGAAACCGGCCATATTGCCTTCATCATTAGCTGCCGTGCAGGGCCCCCCATGGCAGTAAGGAATCGCAGCTCTGAATCTCCCTGGTTCGGGGAACCGGCTGCTTTTTTAACAAGCCGTTCCATCGAACCGGGGAGAACCGGCCGAATCCCACCCCTGCATTTAGGCCTTGATCAATTTCTACTTAGTTATCCCACTGCCTGCTAGAACATAACATACTGTTTATCATTAAACATATATTTAAGTCTTTTGAACTTAATGTTGGATTTGGCTGAGATGGGTTATAAGTTCTGTCATGAAATCATAAACTTGAGGTGTAATTCCTGAAACAGGCGGAGGAGGTGGAATATGTTCTTTGTTGTTCTGTAAAATACACTGTTAGTGAGACTAGTTGATCTTGAAAAGGACATTGATTCTACTCTACAGTCAGCCTGGGATTGGAGACCCCTAGCATACTAGGAAATGACTTAAAGGGAAACTGTCACCATGAAAACACAGTCCAATCTGCAGATATCATATTATAGATCACACAATGTAGTTGTGTGAGAAAACATTTAGTATTACCTGGGTTTTAGTCACTGATTCCTTTGCTTTTTCTTGGATTTTCGGGCCAGTTTGCGGTACTATCTTTAACTGACATATATCATATTTCTTTGTACAAGTGTGTATCCAGAGGTAGCTGTCAACCACGGATAGGAATGCCTACTGGACCACAAATCCCACATAGAGCAGACGTTTAAAGGGTTAACCCCTTCATGACCTATGACACATATATACATCATAGGTCATTGTAGTGCAAATATAAAAATGGCTATTTTTGAGTCCATAATGAAATATATAGAATGAATTCTATATATTACAGAGCTGCATTTCTGGTCAAACAGTTACAGACTGAGACAGTGCTCATCTTGAGAACTATTGTTTATTGTCTGAAACCATTTCACTTCACAAACAGTTCTATGTTTATCTATATTTGTTGTTTATCATTGTAAAACATTAAGGTTTATTTAACCTCTGTCTGTGTTGGTTTTATCTAAATCCATGTGGCTTTCATATTGTAAGGGTTTGTGACCCATAGTCTGATGATGCAATGTTATCAGTTTCATCCAATCTTGATAGGCGGCCACTTGAAGGGTTGGGATGAAGCTAAAGTTACACATAAGTGCAATATGGTATATAAGGCCAGAGAAACATGACTAAGACAGAAGCACAATTTGGATATATGTACACATGTACACATGTACAGTGTTGATACCTGCATAAGTGGGGACGCCCATGCAGTGTAGTGAATCTTCCAGGGGTTCTCTGTCTTGGTGTTGCTTCTCTGATATTCCAGACCGATGATGTTTAAAAGCCTCTTGGTGATTGATGATGTGAGTATACTTTATATAGTTAATCTTTATATATACTTAATCATTATATGTATTCAATCTTTATATGTACTTAACCTTTGCATCTTAAAATATACAAAAGTGTGCGCAATCACACTATTCAATCATACTCTTCCTTTAATTCTGTACCTTGCAATAAAATTGCATTATATCGCAAGTAGTAGCCTTCTTTAAAGCCATATCCGAACCTTAGTGTTAAAAACTTGGCAATACAGTTGTATCCCTGCATTACCTGCAGGCTACTATTGTGAGCCCTCATGTTTTCAGGCACATGAGAGCTGATCGGATCAGCTGTCATGTGCCCCTAACAGACCTGGGTGTAATCACGATCCACCCGTGGCTGTTAACCTCTTAAATGCTGCTGTCAATTTCCAACGGCAGCAATTATCATGGTAATCTCGGAAACGCGTCACTAATCCCGCCCATCTGCGCGCCCGTCACATGAATTCGAGGTGCCAATCAGTTAGCATGACAACCCGGGGTCTGCAAGAGACCCCTGTGGTTGTCATTGCTGATCTGCTAGGTGCGCAGCCCTAAGGCCGGCTCTCGTAGCAAATAAGTTCTGCTGCAGATAGCAGGGCTGAAGCGAACAGATGATTGCAGCTTTAAGTCTCCTAAATTGACTATTGAAGCAAGTAAAAAGTAGAAAAAAGTTTCAAAAATATGAAAAGAATTAAAATAATAAATGTTCAAATCACCCCCTTTTGCCCCATTCAAAATAAAAGAAAAAACAAAAAAATTCAAATACACACTTATTTGGTATTGATGCATTCAGAAATGCCTGATCTATCAAAATATAAAAATAATGAATTTGATCGGTAAACGGTGTAATGAGAGAAAGAAATTAAAATTCTAGAATTAAGTTTCTTTGGCCGCTGCAACATTGCAATAACAGGCGATCAAAAGATCGTATCTGCACCAACATGGTATCAGTAAAAACGTCAGCTCAGCGCACAAAAAATAAGCCCTCACCCAACTCAAGATCCTAAAAATTGCAAATTCTGCGGGTCTAGGAAAATGGCGCCATTGTTTTTTTCTTTTTTTTTTTTTTTTTTACAAACTTTAGATTTTTTTCACCATTAACCATTGTAAGGTAGTGCTTGTCATTAAGGTAGGGACAGGGTCGGTTTTAGGCAAAGTGCGGCCCTAGGCAAAGTTTAAAATGGGGCCCCAAATGCTAACATATTGCACATCACACAGAAGCATTTCGGTTGTATTTACATGCGCTGAGATCAGGGCGCTAAATGATCGACAAAATTGAAGAAGTCGTTCAATACTTGTTTCCCGGGCTCTTTCCACCGTCTGAGAAAGAATGATGGGGACAGAACGATTACACACACCCTAACAGATCACCAAACAGTATCATGTTATCAGCAGCACATCTACAGTTTACAGCTCATAGTCCTCCATATAATATAATCTGCCCCATAGTCCTCCATATAGTATAATACACTCCTCAGTTCTCCATATAGTATAATACACTCCTCATAGCCCTCCATATATTAAAATACACTGCTCAGTCCTCCATATAGTATAATACACTCCTCATAGTTCACCATATAGTAATATGCACCGCCATAGTCACCCATGTAGTACAATTCACTTCCCATAGCATAATGCACCCCATAGATCTTCATATAATGTATTCCCCATAGTTCTCGATACTGTATAATGCAGCCCACATACAGTATAATGCAGCCACCCAATAGAGCATAATGCAGCCACCCCACAGAGTATAATGCAGCCCCGCCATACAATATAATGTAACCCCCATAGAATATAATGCAGCTCCCTTCTTATAGTATAATGCAGCCACCCCTTAGAGACTTAGAGAATAATGCAGCTACCCCAGAGTATAATGCAACCATTCCACAGGATATAATGTAACCCCCTATAGAATATAATGCAGCCCCACCCCCCATATAGTATAATGCAGCCCCTCCATAGAATATATGGCAACCCCTTCATAGGATATAATGCAGCCCGTTATATAGTATAATGTAGCCCCTCATAGAATACAATGTAGCCCTCCTCATATAGTCTAATGCAGCCCCTATCGAATATAATAAATATAATACCCCCATAGAATATAATGTAGCCCAAAATAGAATATAATACAGCCCACCTCCCCATAGAATATAATGTAGCCCCCATATTATTTAACACAGCCTCCCCTTATAGAATATAATGTAAAATGTACCCCCATGGTATATAACACAGCCGCATAGTATACAGCCCAGCACCACATGGTATACAGCCCAGTCCACCATGGCATACAGCACAGTCCACCATGGTATACAGCACAGCATGGCATATAGCCCACCATGGTATAATACAGCCCACCATGGCATACAGGCTGCATACCATGCTGGGCTGTATACCACGGTGAGCTGTATATTACAACCCAGCAATGTATACAGCCAACCACGGTATAATACAGCCCAGCATTGTATAATACAGCCCAGTATGGTCTAATACAGCCCAGCATGGTATATAGCCCCCCCAGAATGGTATAATACAGCCCAGCATGGTCTTATACAGCCCAGCATGGAATATAGCCCCCCCAAGGATGGTATAATACAGCCCAACAAGGTATATAGCCCCCCAGAATTTTATAATACAGCCCAGCATGGTATAATACAGCCCAGTATGGTATATAATCCACCAGAATGGAATAATACAGCCCAGTATAATATTGTAATGTCACATGTGACTGGATACACCGCCTCCAGCAGGGCGTATTTCTATAACACCCATGAACCTGGATACACCGCCTACAGCAGGGCGAATTTAAACAGAGTTAAGGAAAACACCGGGGAAACCATTACAATGGATGGCCCTGCAATAGGGAACGGGGACACGGAGACCTCCTGCACTCCCCTTATTCAGTGTCCCTACAATCCTGACGATCCCTAGGCAGGTTCCGCACCTGGTGACGAGCTGGATACCTTAAATCCCTAGCTTGCCCTGAACCTATCACTTTCTAGTGAACTGGACTGTGCAGAAACTAATCCCACCTCTGCACTAATACACACACAAGGAAAGTCACAAACAGGGAAAAACACCACTTAACTTTCTCTGTTGCTATTGCTCCCAGCAATAGAGTACAACACCAAAGTTCAGCTTCACCCCTGAAACTCAACACCTGAATTCAGATACCGCCTGAAGCATCTATGCCAGAGCTCCCCTGAGCTACCGTGAACTCCTCTCTGTAGTTCCTTCCTTCACCAGACTTGGTTGGAAATGAGCAATATCACCAACAGTGACTGAGACCACCTGCAACTCCTTCATAGGTAGGAGCCAGGGAATCACAACGGCTTCATAATCACGTGCAATAACACTAGCGGCCACCGGGGGCAACTAAACTAAAGTAACCAGAGTACAATGACCCTAACAGCCACTGGGGGCAAAACTAGAACTAAAACAACCACAGTGTAATGACCTTAATGGCCAACGGGGGCAAACAGCTTTAAGGAAAAAAAAAGGCCACTTGTGCAAAATCTGTCATCATCCAGCCTGGATCATGACAGCACCCTCCCTCAATGAGGGGCCTCTGGACCCTCAAGACCACTCTTCACAAAAAAAACACCTACAGTGGGGACGCCCAGATCCAGAGTTGATATGGCAGATGGCTAGCACTCGACTAGTGTAATGAATAAACGGTGCTAGTGAAAGTGAGCCTCTGGTCCCGTAAATGTAAAGTCAATATAGAATCACTGCACACGTAAATTATGCTAAAGTGAGCTTTTTATTATGATTCACTGCTGAGGCACGGTGGTGCCTGCATCCCCCACTGCGCCACCAATGTTTTTTTGCCATTCCAACAGGATCTCTGCTCCTCTAGCACCTGGACTATTGGCTATATTGGATAATCCGCATTTTTTTGAAATATTGCCTAGCAGTGATAAACTATCAACCGGTGACTACCAAAACTCTACTTCAAAAGGGCGACTATGTGATAAAGGTCGTTGTTAGGCCGAAACGTCAGCTGTCGCTTCATCACCGTCAATTAAATAATAAAAAGCTCACTTTAGCATAATTTATGTATGCAGTGATTCTATATTGACTTTACAGATCCAGAGTTCACCCCAACAACTACCTGAACTTCAGGTTTATGACAAACGAGCACCGCTGGTTTTGGCAATGCATGTTCTGGAGGCACCACCCATCTCCAAAGCGCCGATCTGGGGAACGAATGGCGTATGGGCAAGTTTGTGGGTAACTCCAGCTGGTAATTCTCCGGGCTGATGATGGCCGATACCAAATACGGCCCAATCACCTGAGAATTCCAGACTCCCACAACACATTTCCACTGGATGTTTTTGGTGGCCACCCAAACATGCTCGTTCACACACAGGTCCGGACCTGAACGTTTATTGCCACACATTCAATTGTCATAATACGGAGATGTTGTGAGTTCATTCTCACCAGTTGTGAGTTCCCCTTCTGGACTCCCTCTGATGGTGACGGGAGGTGGTGCGGCTGGTTTGATCGGTGGAAATCTGCCACCTGAGAATGAGGATGATGATTGGATCTCAGGATTCTCAGATTGGATTTAAGACAGCCGACGCCATATTCAGTTGCTGGTCATTCCTTCTGGCTTGTCAGCTCTTGGTTTTCACCTATGTTCCAGTCATCTAAAGCTAAGTTTTTCTGCTAATGTTCACACTTAATTTTGTTGGTCTATTCAGTTTTTTGTGTGGTCTGCCAGCCCCGGCTGGGGGCTGAGCTGAATTTCCACTCTTATTTATCAGTATTTTGCCAATTGGCTTTTTGTCCCTTACTAGATCGGTCTCTTTTTGCTCTGTCTCAGAATATTCCAGAGTGCTGATATAGTGGGAGAAGTCTAGTGACTTCAGGGTTAATTTTGCTATCAGAAGTGTTGGACATGATTTTTGTAGGGTTTTTTGCAGGTTGCAGACAGTGACTTGCCTTTCCTTTCCTGTCTAGTTAGTTTGGGCCCCATCATTTGCTCAGCCTATTTTCCTGCCTGTGTTTGTGCCTTCATCTTGTTTCACCGTCAATACATGTGTGAGGGCTATCTATTCCTTTTGGGTCTGCTCTGGGGCAGCTAGCTTTCCCTTTTCTTGCTTTAGGCTTATGTAGTCCTCCGGCCGTGATGAGGCGTCTAGGAACATCGTAGGCACGCTCCACTGCTACTGCTAGTTGTGTGGTACGATCAGGGATCTGCAATCTTCATAGTTACCAACTTCTCTGGTTTTCTGTGGCTTAGCTTGTTTTGTTTTTTTCTCCTCGGTGACCCATTCATAACAGAGTCACCAGCCTTACCGCAGATTCTAGGGTACTCAAAAGCAGGAAAGATTTGTAAAAAAAAAAAAGTGTCAGAATTTTTTTTTTATATGTATATTTTTTCCTCTTTTTCTCTGGGGCCTTAGGAGGATTTTTTTTTTTAAATGGAGATTAAGCAATTGTCTGATCGTGTGGAGCAGCTCACTGCTGAAGTGCGGGGAATTTCCGCCTATCTCGCTCATTCTGTTGCTGCTGAATCAAGGATCCCTACTCCTGATGTGTTTTTTGGGGATTGGTCTAAATTTTTGAATTTTAATAATAATTGGAAATTATTTCTTGCCTTGAAGCCTAATTCATCGGGGAGATCTGCGCAGCAGGTTAAAATTGTCATCTCTTTGTTGCGCGTCGATCCCCAGGATTGGGCGTTTTCTTTGACACCTGAAGATCCTATTCTGACTAATGTGGATGCATTTTTTTCAGGCCTTGGTGTTGTGGTATGATGAACCTAATGCTATTGATCAAGCTGAGAAAGCCCTATTGGCATTGAACCAGGGTCAGGATTCTGTAGAGTTATACTGTCAAAAATTCCAAAAGTGGGCGGTCCTTACTACCTGGAATGATGGTGCCTTGGCAGCTCTCTTTCGGAAGGGTCTGTCAGAAACCGTAAAAGATACTATGGTGGGATTTCCTGTTCCCTCTGGTCTTGACGATTCTGTGTCATTAGCCATTCAAATTGATCGGTGTTTACGTGAACGCAAAACTACACGAGAGGTGCTGCCACCTTTTGGACAAATGTCTGAACCTATGCAATGTGATAGAGTTTTGTCTAGGGCGCAACATCAGGAGTTTAGAAGGCGTAATAAGCTGTGTTTTTCTGTGGAGACGTCTCTCATATTATTTCTGTCTGCCCAAAATGAGAGAAACGTTTTGCACACACAATTGCTGTGGGCAGTATACAACCTACGTTTCTTTTGGCAATTACACTGATCTGCTCCTTATCCACATTTTCCACGAAGGCTTCTGTGGATTCAGGAGCAGCGTTGAATCTGATGGATTTGGACTTTGCTAAACATTGTGGTTTTTCCATGACGCCTCTGCAGATGCCTATTCCTTTGAGGGGTATTGATGCTACTTCTTTGGCGGAGAATAAACCCCAGTTTTGGACCCAGGTGATGATGCGGGTTGCCCCAGACCACCAAGAAAATTGTAAATTTTTGGTGCTGCATAATTCGCATGATACTATTGTTCTGGGTTTTCCTTGGCTGCAAACTCATAATCCAGTTTTGGATTGGAAATCTGGGTCTGTGGTGAGTTGGGGTTGTCAGTGTGTTCTTAGGGACGCTCCTGTTTTCTCCACCTCTCCTCAGTCTCATGATATTCCCCATTATCTAGCCGACTTTTCTGATGTATTTAGTGAGAGCAAGTCTGCGTCTTTGCCTCCTCATAGGGGTTATGACTGTGCAATTGAGTTGATGCCTGGGTGTAAATTTCCCAAGGGTCGGCTTTTCAACTTATCAGTACCCGAACATGATGCTATGCGATCCTATATTAAGGAGTCATTGGAGAAGGGTCATATTAGACCATCCTCGTCTCCTTTAGGTGCTGGGGTTTTTTTTGTGGCCAAGAAAGATGGTTCATTAAGACCGTGTATTGATTATCGTTCCCTTAACAAGATGACTGTTAAATATCAGTACCCGTTACCTCTGATGTCTGATTTATTCTCCAGAGTTAAGAGTGACTGCTGGTTTACTAAGCTTGACCTGAGGGAGGCGTATAATTTTATTCGCATCAAGCACGGGGATGAATGGAAGACGACGTTTAATACTCCAGAGGGACATTTTGAGTACCTGGTGATGCCTTTTGGGCTCACTAATGCCCCTTCTGTCTTCCAGTCCTTTATGAATGATATTTTCCGTGACTTTGTGGATAAGTTTTTGATCATCTATTTGGATGATATTTTGATCTTTTCTAGTGATTGGGATTCTCATGTGGAACACGTCCGGACTGTGTTCCGGATTTTGAGAGAGAATTCCCTGTTTGTTAAGGAATCAAAATGCCTCTTTGGTGTACAGAGGATTTCATTTTTGGGATTTATCTTATCTCCATCGACTATTGAAATGGACCCGGCCAAGGTACAGGCCATTTATGATTGGGTTCAGCCTACTTCTTTGAAAGCCCTCCAGAAGTTTTTGGGTTTTGCTAATTTCTATCGTAAATTTATAGGTAATTTTTCTGGTATTGTCAAACCGCTGACTGATCTGAACAAGAAGGGCGCTGATGTGTTGAATTGGTCTCCTGAGGCTATTTCAGCATTTCAGGAGCTTAAGCAGAGATTTACTTCAGCTGCAGTTTTACGGCAACCTGATGTCTCACTTTCATTTCAGGTGGAGGTAGATGCTTCTTAGATTGGTGCAGGAGCTGTTTTGTCCCAAAAAGACCCTGTGACTTCTAAGATAAATCCCTGTGCCTTCTTTTCTTGAAAGTTCTCCCCATCTAAATGCAACTATGACGTGGGGAATCGGGAATTGTTGGCCATGAAGTGGGCATTTGAGGAGTGGAGACATAGGTTGGAGGGAGCTAAACATCAAGTTGTGGTCCTCACCGATCACAAGAATTTGATTTATCTGGAGTCGGCCAAACTCTTGAATGCTAGACAGGCTAGATGGGCCATGCTTTTCACGCTTTTTAATTATTTTGTGGTCTCTTTTCTTCCTTGCACTAAGAATGCTAAGGCAGACGCCCTTTCTAGGAGTTTCTTTGCTGATTCTCTTAGTGTGACCGAGCCTACTACCATCCTAGGTGAGGGGGTAGTTCTTTCTGCCATTTCGCCCGATTTGAGACGCGCCCTGGAGGAATTTCAGGAGGATAAACCTGAGCGTTGCCCTATTGGAAAATTGTATGTTCCTGACCAGTGGAGAAAGAGAGTGATGTCTGAAATTCAATGCTCCGCATTGGCTGGTCATCCAGGTATTTTTGGTACCAGAGATTTGGTGAGTCGGTCCTTTTGGTGGCCTGCCTTATCTCGTGACGTCAGGAATTTTGTACAGTCCTGTGGGACTTGTTCTCGGTCTAAACCCTGTTCTCGTTCTAGTGGGTTGCTGATGGCCTTGCCGGTGCCCAAGAGGCCATGGACTCTTATCTCAATGGATTTTATTTCTGATCTTCCTGTCTCTCAGAGAATGACTGTTATCTGGGTGATTTGTGATAGATTTTCGAAGATGGTCCATCTTGTACCACTCCCAAAGTTGCCATCTTCTGTTGAGTTGGTGCCCTTGTTTTTACAACAGGTGGTTCGGTTACATGGGATTCCTGGGAACATTGTGTCCGACAGAGGAGTCCAGTTTGTTTCCAGATTCTGGAAAGCCTTTTGTTCCAATCTGGGAATTCAGTTATCCTTCTCCTCCGCGTTTCATCCCCAGACCAATGGACAGACTGAGAGAACAAACCAGACCATGGAGTCTTATTTGAGATGTTTTATATCTGCTGATCAGGATGATTGGGTCTCATTTTTGCCCTTGGCCCAATTTGCGCTGAACAATAGAGCTGGTTCTGCCACTTTGATGTCACCCTTTTTCTGTAATTTTGGGTTTCATCCTCGGTTCTCTTCAGGGCAAGTGGAATCTTCGTCCTGCCCAGGTGTGGACACTGTGGTTAAGAGAATGCAGCAGATATGGGACCAAGTGGTGGATAAGTTGTCACTTTCTCAGGAAAAGGCCCATCGATTTTCCAACCGACATAGGACCATTGGTCCCCGGTTTAAAGTGGGTGATATGGTTTGGTTGTCGTCTAAGAATATTCCTATGAAGGTTGCATCTCCTAAATTTAAGCCAAGATTTATTGGTCCTTATAAGATTTTGGAAATTCTTAATCCTCTTTCGTTTCGATTGGCTCTCAGAAGTGTTTGACATTATTTTTGTAGGGTTTTTTGCAGGTTGCAGACAGTGACTTGCCTTTCCTTTCCTGTCTAGTTAGTTTGGGCCCAATCATTTGCTCAACCTATTTTCCTGCTTGTGTTTGTGCCTTCATCTTGTTTCACCATCGACGAGGCGTCTAGGAACATCGTAGGCACGCTCCACGGCTACTGCTAGTTGTGTGGTAAGATCAGGGATCTGCAATCTGCATAGTTACCAACTTCTCTCGTTTTCTGTGGCTGAGCTTGTTTTGTTTTATTTTTCCTCGATGACCCATTCATAACACGGAGAACTCTTTCTGGAACTGACAACAGAGGCGGCCCCTGTGTCACCACACTCACACCCCCGCAATTCACCAAGGGATGCACCACCCTCCAACCCCTCCCACTACGAGGTCTGCGCCTCTCAGGGTTGGCTAATAGCGAGGGCTGAGCCTTGCCCCTACTCTCCTGCAGCACCTCAGCTGCTACCACTGGAGAGGAAGGGGATGTTTGTAGAGAGACGGCAGAGACAGTAGCTCCTAGGCAGCAGCCCTCACACGACTGCTACCTGTTGACCACTTCCCTATTCCACCAATCTAAGACCGGGTTGTGTTTTTTAGACCAAGGGGGGCCCACAACGATAGGTGCTTGATTTCCCTCCAAGACGTAGTATGACTGGGACTCATCATGATGTCCACTCTGCTGCACAATGTCATCTACGACTTGGTTTAACCCCCCTGGCTCAGTGGGACAGAGTCAATGGCTTGGACGCTTATGGGTTTGTCTGGCGTCTCACACCTCAGACCATGAGTTTGGACAAACTGAGCATCCAGCAAACTGACTTCTGCTCCACTGTTAACAAGCACCGATATGCCCTCAGGTACCTCGTCAACCATCACCTCTGATAACGTAGTACCTTCAGAGGGCGAGGAGGAAATATACACTCCCAGGTCATCTTCCTCCACACGACCAGGGGGACACGGCTTCTCTGATTGTACAGAAGTTTCGACGTGAGCGCCAAGGACTAAATCATTAGTCTGGTCTCTACAGGGACGTACCCCTTCACCTTGGGGGACACCAACTCCTCCCACCTGCCTGGGTACGTCCGCATGTATAAGCAAGTCCTGCTCCCCAGCAGGGACTCCAAGGCGCATCTTCGCCAAAGCCACCAATGGACCCTCTAGTGGAGCCAGAGGGTCGGCCCCAGACCCATAATTCTGCTGCAGGTGCTGCTTAAACACATCATTCAGCTCCTCACTCATCTCAGTGAGGACCAGCAGCAACAGCTCACCGGTCTGAACTTGGCCCATGGCTCACAAGAGAAAAATGTTAGCGTTGTTGATAATGTATTGTCACGTGTGACAGGATACACCGCCTCGAGCAGGGTGAATTTCTATAACACAAGTGATACTGAATACACCGCCTCCAGCAGAGTTAATGGAATCACTGGGGAAACCGTTACAATGGAGGGCCCTGCAATAGGGACCGGGGACGTGGAGACCTCCTGCACTCCTCTGAGTCAGTGTCCCTACACTCCTGACGATCCCAAGGCAGGTTCCTCACCTGGTGACGAGCTGGATACCTCAGATCCCTAGCTCGCCCTGCACCTATCCCTTTCTAGTGAACTGGACGGTGCAGAAACTATTCCCACCACTGCACTAATACACACATAATTAAAGTCACAAACAGGGAAAAACACCACTTAGCTTTGCTCTGTTGCTATTGCTCCCAGCAACAGAGTACAACACCAAAGTTCAGCTTCACCCCTGAAGCTCGACACATGAATTCAGCTTCAGCCTAACGCAATTACACCAGAGCTCCCCTGAGCTGCCTGGAACTCCTCTCTGTAGTTCCTTCCTTCACCAGACTTGGTTGGAAATGAGCAATATCACCAAAAGTGAGTGAGACCATCTGCAACTCCTTTATAGGTAGGAGCCAGGGAATCACACCTATTTCATAATCACGTGCAATAACACTAGCGGCCACCGGGGGTCAACTAAACTAAAGTAACCAGAGTGCAATGACCCTAACGGCCACCGAGAGCAAAACTAGAACTAAAACAACCACAGTGTAATGACCCTAATGGCCACCGGGGGCAAAACTAACTTTAAGCAAACAGCTAAAAGGAAAAAAAAGTTACTTGTGCAAAATCTGTCATCAATCAACCTGGTTCATAAGAAGTATAATACAGCCCAGCATGGTATAATACAGCCCAACATGGTATATAGCCCCCCAGAGTGGTATAATATAGCCCAGCATGGTATATAGCACTCCAGAATGGAATAATACAGCCCAGTATGGTATATAGCCCCCCAAGAAAGGTATAATACAGCCCAGCATGTTATATAGCCCCCCCAGAATGGAATAATACAGCCCAGCATGGTATAATACAGCCCAGTATGGTATATAGCCCCCCAGAATGGTATAGTACAGCCCAGTATGGTATAATACAGCCCAGCATGGTATAATACAGCCCAACATGGTATATAGCCCCCCAGAATAGTATAATACAGTCCAGCATGGTATACAGCACCCCAGAATGGAATTATACAGCCCAGTATGGTATATAACCCCCCCAGAATGGTTTAATACAGCCGAGCGTGGTATATAGACCCCCCAGAATGGTATAATACAGCCCAGCTTGGTATAAAGCCCCCCAAAATGGTATAACACAGCCCAGCACGGTATAATACAGCCCAGCATGGCATATAGCCCCCCTAGAATGGTATAATACAGCCCAGCACAGTATAATACAGCCCAGCATGGTATATGGCCCACCTACAATGGTATAATACAGCCCAGCATGGTATAATGCAGCACAGCATGGCATAATACAGCCCAGCATGGTATAATACAGCCCAGCATGGTATATAGCCCCCCCAGAATGGTATAATACAGCACAGCACGGTATAATACAGCCCAGCATGGTATATAGCCCCCCCAGAATGGTATAATACAGCCCAGCAAGGTATAATATAGCCCAGCATGGTAAATAGCCCCCCCAGAATGGTATACTACAGCCCAGCATGTTATAATACAGCCCAGCATGGTATATACGCCCCCAGAATGGTATAATACAGCACAGCATGGTATATTACAGCCCAGCATGGTATAGAGCCCCCCAGAATGGTATAATACAAGCCAGCAAGGTGTAATACTGCCCAGCAGGGTATACAGCCCCCCAGAATGGTATAATACAGCCTAGCATGGTATAATACAGCCCAGCATGGTATATAGCCCCCAGAATGGTATAATACAGCACAGCACGGTATAATATAGCCCCCTCAGAATGGAATTATATGGCCCAGCATTGTATATAGCCTCCCCATTATGGTATGATACAGTCCAGCATGGTATATAGCCCCCCAGAGTGACCCCACAGTCCAGTACTCACACTGAATTAAAAAAAAAAAAAATCACTCCTCACTTTCTCCTCGTGCCCGCGCTGCTGGCTGCTCCTGTCTCCTCCTGCTCTGTCTGGCACACAGTGAGAGCGCGATGACGTCATCGCACCCCCGCTGTGTCAGAGGCAGAGTGGTGAATTATGGGAGAGGGAGCGTCAGCTGACGCTCTCTCCTCCATCACTACCTCCTTCAGTGCGGCGGCGGCGGTGGGAGTCGGCACTGGGGGCAGGCGGGCCCCTGCCTCACAGGGGCTCCATAGCGGCTGTGTGATGTGCCGCTGGCTGGGGTCCCCTGGAGGAGTGAGGGCCCTAGGAAGCTGCCTGGTCTGCCTGCCCATAACATCGGCCCTGGGCAGGGGATACTCGCTAGGCAGCCGACATATCACGTCCGGCACAGGTTTCTTAACATAACTCAGTCCATTCGGTTTATTATGCAGCAGAAACCAAAGCAACAGCAACAGAAAGTTCATATAAACAGCATAGCATCCATGACAGAGCTTGACTTTGTTTATCCTGTGGTCACACAGGTTGTGCAATGTCCAGCACACAGGCTCTCTAGCCTCACAGTTATATCCCCTCTCCGGGTTACCTTCTCATAGCTGCTTCTCAGTCCTGAAGTTCATTCCACCTTCTGGGAACTCTCAGACATATGCAGCCATTATCCACAGCCTCTCCACGTGCTGTCAGGAAGGCAGCCACGTCAGCCAGACAAGACCTTCCATATGGACCAAGAGGGTCCAAGCATTCACTCATGTGACCTACCCTGGCCACCTTATATGGTGCGCAGCCACGCCCACCGGATCACATGACAATGACCTCATCACAGGTCCTTCAATCATTCAATAACATATACTTTATTATGGCATTCTAAACACCTGCCCCTAGGTGGGTTTGTAGGTGATTGATCCCACCCGTCTCACCAATCACCTGAAGGTTTCTCCCTAATACATTGGCATGAAAGATCAGCTCTGCTGATCAGCACATAATCAAGCCTTCATCCCAAAGCCACCCACCTTGGGATACATAATGAACCTTTAGCACCCTGCTCCTGTTACCACTCTGGACATGGCTATCCGTCCATCTTGGGACACCCACACAGCGCCCCCTAGCGGACACAGTGGTCACTACACCACACCATGAATAAAAAAAGAACCTAGACATGTTTGGTGTATGAGAACTTGTAATGAGCTGTAGAGTCATAACAGAAGGTCAGTTCTAGTATTTTGCGAACACGAGTGATTGCAAGCCCTTCGGGTGCGCACTGGGATTACGAACCACGCAATGGGGTGTAACCATGCAACCATGTAACCATGCAACAGACTGACCTCGCAATGGGGTGTAACCACACACCAGACTGGGGTATGTGCAGACTAACAGCAAACATAAATACCTGGTATACCTCTCTTGCCACTCCTACCTTGTGTATGAAAAAGCTCTATCATTAATATTGTTTGGGTAGAGCTATTCGATAGCGCTATCCATGAAGAAAGTGCACGGGTAGAGCTATCCCATAGAACTATTCCTAAAGGAAATGAACAGGTAGAGCTATCCGATAGCGCTATCCCCCAATGTTCCTCAGTGTAAGCTATTTTACATGGTTGAGCGCACTTGGGAACTGCTCCCAAGGCCCTGCCCATGCCCAATGTTTGGTCCATAGACCGCGGCTAGGAGTTAGTCCCGCTTTTGTGTGCAAAAGTTTTGGGCTTTTAGAATTGTTAAAAATCTTAATAAAAGACTTCTTTGTACACACAGTTACTGCGTCCTCATCTGGGCCCAAATTGATTACTTCATCACCGGCATCAGGTATAGGGATCATGGTGCTTTTGAGGATATCTCTCTTTTCCACCATGGGTGCGTGAGGACGGAGTGACATCAGTCACAGTTTTTGTTTTGGCCTCATGCTTTCCTGTAATGTAGAATATTGAAATTAGGTTAAAATCCCACCAAAGACATTTGCAAGGAGTTTGTGTGGGTTACCTACGGATTCCTCCCACACTCCAAACATACTGATGAGGAATTTTGATTGTAAGCCCCAATGGGGAAAGTGATATCAATGGAAGTAAAGTTGTGGAATTTATGGTGCTACATACAGTGGGGAAAATAAGCATTTGACACACTGCCAATTTTGCCAGTTTACCCACCTACAAAGAATGGAGAGGTCTGTAATTTTTAATGTAGGCACACTTCAACTTTGAAAGACAGAATCTTAAAAAAAATCCAGAAAATCACATTGTATGATTTTTACATAATTAATTTGCATTTTATTGCATGAAATAAGTATTTGAAACAATTGAAAAACAGAACTTAATATTTGGTACAGAAAACTTTGTTTGCAATTACAGAGGTCATATGTAGTAGTTCTTTCCCAAGTTTGCACACACCGCAGCAAGGATTGTTTCTCCCTCCTCCATACAGATCTGTCAGTTTTCGGGGCTGTCGCTGTGCAACATTGAGTTTGAGCTATTGTCGTACCACAAGGGTGCCAAGCTCCGCTGTTAAGCAGGTATACAGGAAAGGGTATTAAACAGGGGCTATCCAGGATTATCTATTTACCTCTTCAATTTGTCGCATTTCAGCATTTTAAGCGTGTGTCTTGTATGTTGTTAGTCCTTTTATAAATGGTTAATAAAGGTTTCTATTTTATATAATGGGGTCTTCTTATGTGAGCTGATTCCTGAACTTTCTCAGAATCATCCTTACCACATGAGGCAAGAGCCTCATACAGAGCCCCAGACCGAGGAAGATTGACAGTCATCTTGTTTATCCTCCATTTTCTAATAATTGTGCCAACAGCTGTTGCCTTCTCACCAATTGCCTATTGTGCTGTAGCCTATCCCAGCCTTGTACAGGTCTACAATTTTGTCCCTGATGTCCTTTAGACTTCATTTTGGTCTTGGCCATGGTGGAGAGGTTGGAGTGTGATTGAGTGTGTGGATAGGTGTCTTTTATATAGGTAACGAGTTCAAACTGGAGCAGTTAGCACAAGTAATGAGCGTAGAGTAGGAGGGCTTCTTAAAGAAAAGCTAACAGGTCTGCGAGAGCAAGAATTCTTTCTGGATAGTAAGTGATCAACCACTTATTTCATGCAATAAAATGCAAATCAATTATGTAAAAATCATAAAATAAATCCAGAAAACCACATTGTAAGTTGAAGTGTACCTACAATAAAAATTACAGACATCTCCATTCTTTGTAGGTGGTAAAAGTTGCAAAATTGTCATTGTATCAAATACTGTATATACTCACATATAAGCCGAGATTTTCAGCCCATTTCTTGGGGCTTAAAGTCCCCCTTTCGACTTATACGTGAGTAATATACGCCAGGAAGTCGGTGGGGGAGAGGGAGCAGGTGTGTCACATCATACTGACTCCCCTTGGCGCGTCTCTGCAGCCCCCTGCTTGTCCCACGGTCTCAGGCGTCTGCCTTCAGCGGTCATGTGGTACCGTTAATTAAGGACATGAATATGCACATGAACGGGGCTGCAGAGACCACGCCAGGAGGGGTAAGTATATGCGATATTCACCTGACCCCGTTCCCACGCTGCTCGCCGCTGCCTGCGGCGTCCTCTGTCAGTGTCGTTCAGGCAGCAGAGGGCGGGGTGACGTAGTTAATGTGCTCCGTGCCCTCTGCTGCCTGAACGTCATTGACAGACATGGCAAACAGCGGTGAGTAGCATGGGAACGGGGACAGGTGAATATCACTGGTGCCGAGTCCTGAGCCAGCAGCAGCACATCCCCCATCATATTTACACATTCAGTATATTGAGGGTATTATGGAAAGTCCATGGTTAATTACTGGTGTAAACTGGTCTGTGGCCCCGGGTCGTGTCCGGTTGAAGGTGGGAGCCATCTCTTGGACCGCCATAGACTCTACATGCCATTTATAGACATGGATTCACTTCCTGACCTTTTTGGGAAATCCGCTGATTCTGTTTTTCTGCAGGCACGATATTAGATGAGTCCTCATCTTCTGACGCTGGAAATTTGCTGTGGGTTCACCGTCATCTGCCATAAGCTCGTAGGCAAAAGCTATAGCATATAAGCCACAGTCATAGTCGTTGTTCTGCTGATCCACATCGATAAACCTCAGATGTTTCAGGGGATTGTCGACCACTTCACTGTACATGTTGGTAATCTGCTGACTGATGGATGGAGACGGATTCTTTTCTCTGACGCTGTCAGCTACAAAGATTTGGCCATTTTTATAGCAGGTTGTCAGCCAGTGCTCCCTGTCCTCATCATAGTGGATTTGTACAGCATTCTTCAGTACGCTGTACCCTGGTACCATAAGAGCGCAGGGGGGCTGCAGGCCATCAAAACCCTTAAACTGACTCTGCAGCAGGTCCTGGGCCATGATGATGATCTCGTCAACCAGGTAGCCTTCCTCCCCTTTGCTCTGAAGGATAGTTAAGATCTCTGGAGGCAGGTTGCTCTCTTTGTTCCCGATATCGGGCATCTCCACTTGTGGGGTCGCTGTCTCCGGGGTTACTTCTCGAAGTAGATCAGTAACGTTTTCTGTAGCCACTGTCTTGGCTGGTGGCAGCATCTCAGGCTTACTATTAGAGGAGATGGCCACATCCTTATCTGTTTCAATATCGATGACAACATAATCTGCACCCGGAGAAGAAATGTTGGTGTTCTCAAGGTCATTTGTCTTTTTGACCATTGGTCCATCCTCATTTTTTCCTGTTAAAGAGATCAAAGAAATCATAATTTTTTAAGATAAAATATTCTCCATATTTCTTATGGATTATTACATCTACTGCTCCTTTACTTCACAACTGCCCACTGTAGATAAACGTTGGCGCTTGCTGGGCTCTATGCAACGCTGACGTTTGTCATGACATGGTTGGTGATCTTGCAGCGCTCACGACCCCCAGAGTCCTGCAAGCACTGCGATTCCAGTGCAGAGGGATAGCTCTGACAGGTGTTATCATTCCCATGAAGCACCTGAAGGGTTGATAAACGTTTTGAATTTGGTTTTGAGCACTTTGAGGGGTACAGTTTTTAGAATGGTGTCACTTTTGGGTACCAACGCACAGGAAACCATGTAACTGCCAGGGGCTCTGGCCTTTCACAAAATGTCGGCAGAGGCCCCCGCAGCATGGAGTCCCCCACAGCACGTAGCACCCCACAGCATCTGCAGCAAGAACCTCCCCATAGCACAGAGCACCCGGCAGCACGGAGCACCCCGCAGCACGGAATCCCCGCCTCATCCCAGCCTGCGGCCTGCAGCATCACCCCACTCCTGTCTCCTCCAGCAGCGACCCTGGGACCCCACTTCACCGCAGCCACCACTCCCAGTAAGGAATAAGACAAATGAATTATAAGAAGCACCACCATTTTATTAAAAAAATGTTTTTCCTATTTTTCTGCTTGAAATTTGGGGTGCGTCTTATAATCCGGATCGTCTTATAATCCAAAAAATACGGTATTTGCATTTAGATTTTATAGGCTTGTCCAGGGTTAGAAAAATGTAATTGGTTTGTTTGAAAAACAAGACCACCCCTGTCTACAGGTTGTGCCTGTAATTGCAGATCAGCTCCAATGAAGGGAATGGTATAGAGCTGTAATACCATGAACAAGCTGAAGATTTTGATGGCACAGATTTTTTTTTTAAGAAGATGGCAGCCCTGTTTTTCTTATCTTGGAGAACTGCTTTAGTGTCAGATTGGTTTGGCTGTACTTACCACCAAAAAGTTTAGCATGAGTCTCTCTAACTCCATCAGTAGATTGTTGAGATTCATCATTTCTCCTGGGTTTATCCTTTTTCAGATGTCTTTAAAATAGTAAAATAAAAGGTATATTGTGAATTACAAAGTAACAAATCTTTATTCTGCAGAATGAAATATAGACTTATATGTTTCATCATTCATTTTGTCTTTTACATTTTGTAGAAACATTGGCAATAAGTAAAATTTTGGTATTTATCAACCATTTTTCATGTACATGAAATTTCAATATGTGTGGATCGCACTGGATTGTAAGGTAATATGAAGATTAGACATGAGTGGATTTATTTGAGTGGAATTGAATTCTGCTCATACAAAACTCAGAATGTTGGAGAATAAAGATTTTTTTGTAATTCACTCCACGCGAATAAAGCAAAGTGGAAGCTAGCTGCAGCCGCCAGCTTGCGGAAGAGTAGAGGGCTGGTAGAAAGTTGAGCTCACTTCTCTGACCGACTTCTGCTGCTTTATTCTCGATGGCCAGTTTTCCACACTACCATCATGCCGCACCTCTGGCCAAGAGTTCCCTTTGGGCTGAAACTTTGGCTACAAGCAGTCCCCGAAAGGTCTCTGCCCATGCAAGTCCCAACCAAGAGTCAACACTGGGCCAGAGTTGTGGGCAGAGATCAGTGGGGGCTTCCGGAGAGGGGCTTGGTGATATATGAACTTTATTTTCTTCTTACATCATCCAGTTATTGTGATCTGGGACTGGGGAGACCCCAGAGCATAATAGGAAACAATCAATTTGTGAAGAATAATTTTGCTGTGAATTAAATCTCTCTAAGCAAAGTCTGCATGATTTGGCAGAATTTTGTCAGAGCCTCTCATCTGTAATAAAGATGTCTTTTTTTTACAGACTCCCATGCACAATATAAATCATCCTTTACAATACGTACCTACGTATGGTGTTACAGAAGACACCAATGAATGTTCCAAAGAGGAATATGGTGATGGTGAAAACTACAAAACATATGATGACTTTATTCGAAGGGATCTTTGAAGTATCAATACCATCTTCTAAAAAAACTGAAAAAGAAGAAATAATATATATATTATATACTGTATACATCCAATAACTTGGCTGTAATTCACTATGCCATTATTATCGAAGCAGTCCTATAAAGGGAATCTGTCACCAGGCTTTTGCCATGTTATCGGAGAGAACTATAATGTAGAAGCATAGACCTTTACTATAGCGATGTGTCAATTACTGGACTGTTTTAATAGAATCACTGTTTTACCAGCAATTGATTATCACTTCAGGACAACTGGTCTTGTGCCTCCTAGTCCAGCCAGGCTTCCAGCAATATGCAATGTAAACACAAAGCTATGGCGGGGTTATACACAGCTCAAAAACTGAGCTCTGCTCAATCTGTAGCAGAGAAAACTGTGACTATTCTATATTCTATTGGACTGTAGGACCCGACAAGACTATTAAAAATATGGGACTTTAGTTTTGCTAAATAATGTCTCAGGGATGATGTCATATTAATATATGATGGATATAATGGACAATATAGAGATCTATCTAGTGGCTTAGGTAGAGGCTGATGTGTTATGGTAAAAAATTTTGACCTGGGCCCCCACCTGCATATTTGTCAGATGTATGGTCCTTTGTAGCATTCCAGATCCTCTGAGGACATACTTGTTTGCCCTCTCATGTAAAATGTCCCCATCCTGTAATAAAGTCCCCATTTCAGACCCTTCATGTAATAATATCACCCGTCCTGGCCCCTTCCTGTTATAATGTCCCCCATCCTAGCCCATTCCTGTAAAAAAATTCAGTAATAATATCCACCATCTTGATATAAAGTCTTTATCCTTGGCCCCTTTCTGGTATAATGTTTGTCTTTCCTGGTATAATGTCCTCCATCCTGAACCTCTTCCTGGTATAATGTCCTCCATCCTGGGCCCTTTCCTGGTATAATTTCACCTTTTCCTGGTATAATGTCCTCCATCCTGGGCCTCTTCCTGGTATAATGCCCTCCATATCCATCTTGGGCCCTTTCCTGGTATAATGACCTCCACCCTGGACCTCTTACAGATATAATGTCCTCCATCCTGGGCCCTTTCCTGGTATAATGTCTCCCTTTCCTGATATAATGTCCTCAATCCTTTGCCTCTTCCTGGTATAATGTCCTCCATCCTGGGCCCTTTCCTGGTATAATGTCCCCCATCCTGGTCCACTTGCAGTAATATATGTCCTCCATCCTGGTATAATGCCTCCCATTCTGGGCTCCTTCCAGTAATATATGTCCCCCCATCCCGGTATATTTTTCTAGTAATAATATCCCTGCTCTGCTGTTCTTCTCTAACATAAGTAAAAAAAAAATGAAATGATTCTGTTCACATTCCCCCACTCCCACTACTTGCAATATCTTCTTCCATAGCCTGAGCAGAAGCCGGCAGTTGACTGCAGCACGCAAGCGATGGGAAGCGCATGACGTCACACCCATGCGCCACTCGGCGAATATTTGTGTCTGGAGGTCCCACCCACCCGGGCCTGGTCTCACTCACTGTGACCTCGATCGTTGTGCCCCTGCATCTATCCTTCTATATCCAGGCATGTAAATATATCAATAGGGCCTGTGTGTCTAGAGGAAGAAAGTTTAAAAGACATCTGGAGGCTTTTCCATAAATAGATGATATTACTAGATCTCTGCGCTAGATTACTGGAGAGCAGGGATTGATCCGGGAGTGTCCTCTAACTGCAGGATTTATTAGGAAGGAACATTGGCTGCAGAATATAGGGTTTACTTCAAATTATTACTAACAGATAACCTATCCACGTAACTATGTGACTTACATCCACAATCCTTAGGTCCTTCGCACTGTTCCGTGCGGAGAAGACATTTGTCCTGTCCGTTTAAGCAGCCTCTGGTGCTATAGACCACCCTGGTACCAATGCCTGAAAAAATGAGACATCAATTAGTTGTAGGAAAACACTGTAGGAACTTTTCTCAATGTATCAGTGTAATTCTCGGTAGTCTTCTAGTGGAGGAGAACATCAGATGTCTACAGCTACTAACATATATCGTTTTTTTCAGACCATAAGACGCACTTTTTTCCCCAAAAATTTTTTGGGGAAAATGGAGGTGCATCTTATGGTTGCAATATACTTACAAATCCTGTTGCGGCGGTTCCGTAGCGGCGGTCCCAATGCAGCCTCCCTGTGCTCTGTGGTGCGGTGGGGTCGGGGCTCTGTAATGTGGCTGCAGTGGGACTCTGTGCTGCGTGGGAGGCTCCGCCGGCATTTCGTTAAAGTCCGAAAGCCCCCCACAACTCAGTTGCTGCAGCGCGGTGGCCTCCAGAAAGGTGGCCGCCGGGAGCGTTGCATACTCAAATTCAAATCACGGCAACGAGATCTCGTCCCAAGATCTCGTCTCCCGAGATCTCGGGACAAGTTCTCGGGACAAGATCTCGTTGCGGAGTTCTGAAACTGAGCAGCGGCCATCTTTCCGGAGGCCCCTGGCGACCATCTGTCCGGAGGCCTCCGTGTCACAGCATCGGAGCTGCGGGGGGCTTTCGGGCTTTAGCGAAATGCAGGCAGAGCCCCCACGCTCACAGAGCCCCGCTGCAGCC
The DNA here is from genome assembly GCF_039654945.1 of Dendrobates tinctorius. Lineage (NCBI taxonomy): Eukaryota > Metazoa > Chordata > Amphibia > Anura > Dendrobatidae > Dendrobates > Dendrobates tinctorius. The sequence continues at coordinate 48,990,304 of NW_027361688.1, read as the reverse complement.
ACATTACAGAGCCCTGACACCACCGCACCACAGAGCTCAGGGAGGCTGCATTGGGACTACCGCCACGGGACCGCCGCAACAAGATTTGTAAGTATATTGTAACCAAAGCACAGCCACCCCACAGAACACAGCCACCCCACGGACACAGCCACCCCACAGAACACAGCCACCCCACAAAACACAGCCACCCCACAGAGCACAGCCACCCTATGGACACAGACACCCCACAGAATACAGCCACCCCACGGACACAGCCACCCCACAAAACACAGCCACCCCACAGAACACAGCCACCCCACAGAGCACAGCCACCCCACGGACACAGCCACCCCACAGAGCACAGCCACCCCACCGAATTCGGACTGTAAGACGGACCCCCATTTGACACATTATTTTTTTCCCCCTATTTATCACCCCAAAATTTGGAGTGCGTCTTATAGTCCGGTACGTTTTATAGTCCAAAAAATACGGTACATTATTCACTGCACCTAATTTACTTATCCAGACCTAGGACCATTTCTTATGAGTAACTCTAGGACAGCTCAGATCACAATTATTGGAAAGCCCAGCATGTTGGGCAAATTAGTCCCCGTTAGTTATAAAACTGTATAATTTCCCCAGTGGTAAAGATGGAATCACGCGACTGAAGATCACAGACACAAGTGACTCCATTATTCCTTACAGGAAGATCTACATTTACTCTTACAATTAGTGCGAGAGTCTAGAATGGGGAATACAGGATGGGAGAGGGTAACTCATGAAGACTCCTCCATGAAATGTATCATGTGACCTATTAACAATCTCAGCCACTCAATAAAAGCTATATAAGTGCGAATATTCGGTGTCTCTAATGAAGCGGAGTCTGACACCCATCATATTACGCTGGGTCCTATTAGTGATTGTCAGTAGGTTCTGGTGCCAGATGTGAAATGTTGTATGTGAAGGTGATATCTTAATTGTGAGTTACTTACCGCATGTTTTGGAGCACGGACCAAAGATCAGGTGATCAGTGTTGCCTAGAAAATAAAAGAAGACATTAAAGATGATCTCTGCTGACAAAATGAGAGGTGACATATATTTCCTTTACCTCCCTTCTGTTACATGTACAAGTTATTGTTTCCAGCCCGCAGTATTACACCTCTATGTCTTATCTATATATTAATTGACTAAATGCTTGTATCAGTCCCTGGCCGTGTATTTCGCATTAGATCCTTCATGACCTTTGACGTACATGTAAGTCAAAGGTCATGTCCTTGTCTTTAATACCATTCGCACGTTGAGCCTATCCACTCAACGTTGAGTTTATCCACTGCTATGTATAGCACAATCAACCAGTCAATTGCAGCTTCAACTCCCTAAAGAGGACTATTGAGTACAGCAAAAATACAGTAAAAAGTGTAAAAAGTAAATTAAAAATTAAACGCTTAAAAAAAATTCAAAATACACCTTTGTAATCGCTGCATTTGTAAAAGTTCGATCTATCAAAATCTAAACTAAATTTATCTGATCAGTAAACAGCATAACGATAAAAAATAATCGAAATCGCCAGAATAAAATTTTTTGACAGCCGCAACATTGCAATAAGAGGCGATCAAAAAAACATAGTATCTACCCCAAAATAGTATCAGTAAGATTATCAACTCAGGGAGCAAAAAGTAAGCCTTCACCCAGCTTAATGAGGGTTACCCCATAACATGTGAATATTTGGAAAAGTACTTACCGGCTCGGATCGTATGCTTGGGCCAGGAATTATGGCGCTGGATGTTGATAGGCGCGCCTTCCACAGATGCTAATAGCAAAATCACGATTAGAAGAAATCGAAAGAGCATTTTAGCTTGGAGAAATATCGCTGAATGTGTAACACTCAGTGAGTCTTTTCAGACAAAGCCTCTTCCTGCAGCGTCACTCCGTATAACCACACATTCCGTGATGTCACAATGGAGATCTCATTGTGACATCACAAGGTGCGGAACACAGTGATGTCACAATGGGTCAGATAACTGCAACTACTCAACATGGAGCAGCTCCATCAATCTATCTATGATTAATATAATATTAATGTATAAGGACCAAGCCGCATTAGAGGATATTATGAATGTATGGGGGCGACACAGAGAGACATTATTCATGGGTTGGGCCACAGGGAGGCATTACTTACTGGGCCACATAGGGTGGCAATATTAACTCATGATGAACACATAGGTGGACAGTTTTACCAGATGAGTGCCACATTGGGGCCAATATTAATGTATTAATAGGGGAACATCATTACTATATGGGGGCCAGGAAAGGGACAATATTACTGTATATGGGTCACATAGGAGAAAATGATTAATATTAGGGGCACATAGAGGGACAATATTAATTTATGGGGGCCATATGAGAGGACATTGTTATTAAGTGGGGTACACATGATGAGATTTTTAATGTATGAGGGCCACAATTTGGAATGTTACTACTATATTGGGGGTCATAAAGAGGAATTCCACATCTGGATGAAGGCATAATAGTTGGACATTACTACTGTATGGGTGCCATGTTGGGGCAATAATGCTGTACATTATTTGGGCAAACAGGGGACCTAATTACTACTGAATGGGGACACAGAGGAGCATCATTACTGTATTGTATTTTATTTTGGAGGATACTGTTACCATATAAAAAAGGGAGGTACTATTTTTGTAGAATTGGAGGAAAAGTGGCAATGGTGACCAGGAAGCAATAATCCATAGATGTCTGTGTGTGCTAGGGTTGCGGATCGCACTAAATATAAAATATAATAAAGTGCGATCGCAACCCGGAGTCCACCGTGCAGAGATGACAAACTGCTGCTCTGTAATGGCGGACTCCAACTGAACACCTGCGAAGAGACCGCAGACCCGGTGTGCACAGGAGCGAGCTCTGTTACAGCACAGAGCTGCAGAAAGAGACGCCGAAGCCTGTTACTTCAAAGGCTACGGCTAAACTTACCGCTACTGCAGTGCCAGGGATTAACCCTAGAGAAATGCTGTGCCCTGTTAGCAAACAGAGAGCGCAGCCGACAGTGGTGTTACCGCACTGCTTGTGTACAGCGCCGTCCTGGTGGATTCCACTAACCAGCTGAAGCTTAGCGCTGGAAAGCGCAAAAACTGCGCACGGCACCGCTGAGACGGACACTGCGGCGTTTGCGGTACAGAGGTGTTTAGTGCAGAGGACACTCTCTGGCTGAGCGTGTAATAGGTGGCGGGAGCACTGCGGCGCTATGCTGTGTCACCACTTGGCGCTGACTCAAGACCCTAAACCGTACATATCAAAGGGAAGGGGTTTCTTAATGAGTCATTCAGTGGTTCACAAGCCTTCACAATCACACACAACACTATCCATAACTGTCTATACTAGCGCATGGCCGAGAGGCCATGCGGCTTTTATAGTGGCGTCCTTCCGGGACCTTCCCAGTAATGGACCAATCCGAGCAGGAACGGGACCTGCGCATATGACCTCTGGCCTCCAATGAGAGGTCGTCCCACGGGCATGCTCAGTACCCAAATGACAGGACTTAGTCACAGAAGCTTCTACTTGCTGCTGACTCAAGGATGGAGTTATAGCAGAGCCAAAAGAAGCAACCAGACACCTAGCATCAGCCTGGGCAAGATCCCTGGACTGATGTCTTTGCTGAGCAGGAATCACTGCAGTTGCAGAGGAAATGGGAGACCGCAGAGGATATGGCTTGAGATTCCCTCTGTGCAGTAGGTTAAACTTGATGCCTAACATTACCGCCACCTCGCTATGCTTGAAGGCTGCAATGAGTAGAGGAGCATGAATATTCTCCACAGGCTCCTAGGTCCTATCCTCTGAGCCATGACCTTTCCAGTCCACTCGATAATATTTTTTGCCCTGTACCACCTTACACCCCACGATGGCGTTCGCCTCGTACTCCTCCGAGGACAAGCTTGATGTCCCGATAGATAACTCCGAAAACCGGGACATGTGAACAGGCTTATGAAGGGACACTTGGAAGGTGTCAGTGATACCCAGGTGGGGAGGAAGGGCCAGATGGTAAACCATAGGATTAACCTTCTCCAGGACCTTGAAGGGACCTAAAAAGCGAGGCACCAACTTAGTGGACTCAGCCTGCAGCCTGATGTTATGAGCGGAGAGCCACACCAAGTCGCCTGGAACAAAGGTGGCAGCGGGGAGCTGGTATTTATTAGCGCAGGACCTCATTCTCTCCTTGGAGGCCCGGATGGCATCCTGAGTGCAGTTCCAAATGTCACGTGCCTCCACCGCCCAGTGTGCCACCCTAGAGTCGGTGGACGACATGGGCATGGGCACAGTAACGCGCGGATGCTGCCCATAATTAAGGAGGGATGTGGTCTGACCAGTGGCGTTGGCCACAGCATTGTTTAAAGTGAACTCCGCCCACGGCAGCAAGGATGCCCAGTCATCCTGCCTGACCGAAACAAAATGTCGCAGATATGTGACCAGGGTCTGGTTGGCCCTCTCTAAAGTACCTGTTAGGCGTCAGATTTCAGTCTCTGCACAGTGAGAATCCCGAGCCTTACTTCCGGCGGTCTCCCTTTCCTCTGCAGCCACAGAGGAGCTTGCTCTGCAAACTCGTTGGTCCCGGCGCTCTGCCCTGACCAGCTCCGTGGGATTGCTTGCTGCTGCCACCTCTGGCACAGCTATGGCAATGCATGCTGCTCAGCAGCGAGATTCTCCAAGGACTAAGTCCTCATGTCGGGCCACTGAGCATGCCCGTGGTGTGATCTCCCATTGGGGATCGAAGGTCACGTGCTCAGGTCCTGCTCGTGTTCGGATTGGCCCATCCGAGAAGCCAGGAAGGTCCCGGACGCTCGCGGCTATATAAGGTTCACATGGCCGCTCGGCCATGCGCTAGGATATCCAGTATTTTCCGACTGTATGGAGTGAGTGATGGATGCACGTGTGAATGTCTCTGGTGTCTGACTCATTATGAAACTCCTACCCTTGGTATGCATATGTTGTGCAGCCTAGCCTGCTAGCGCCCAGGCTTAGGCATAGGTAGGACAGAGTTGAGTCAGATATTAGTCACTATCAGTGACTCGGCACGTCTCAGAGCAAATGCTCTGCACTCCTTAGCCAGCGTCTATAGCGGCGTTCGTGGCAGCGACGCCGCGCGCTCAGTGGCCTAGAAGGAATCTAACCTCGTGCCTTGGGGTGGAGTTCTGTTGCTTTTTGCTGTGCACTCTGTGGCCGGGCTTGTGAGCTAAACAGGCTCTGGCATTCACTTTCAAGCGGCTGTGCGGTTCTGTGAAGTATCAGAATCCGCTCCTGTTCACACTGGGTGACATAACCCACGTGTGACTGTTTTCACGCCGCACTTCCCTTCCGCCGTTACCTAGCACCAGTGTACCACCTCTGCACGGTGGACCCCGGGCTGTGAACGCACTCTCTACTATTTTATAATCTGGTGCGTTCCGCCAGCCTTTACACTACCAACCTGTTCATCTCAGGATGATAAGCCGAGGAGAGGTTTAGCTCAATGCTGAGCAGGATACAGAGCTCTCTCCAGAACCGACACGCAAATTGAGGACCCCGGTCGCTGGCAATCTTGTCCGGCATACCGTGCAGGTGGAAAACGTGCTTAATGAACAGCGCTACCAGGCCCCGTACAGAAGGTAACCGAGAGAATGGTATCAGGTGCTCCGTCTTAGAGAAATGGTCGGTGACAACCCAAATGACTGTGCTTCCCCTGGACCACAAAGTCCATACCGACCATCTCCCAGGGCCTGTTTGCTACTGGCAGGGGGTAATGTAGTCCAGCAGGCCACTGCCAAGGAGAGATATTCTGGGCACAAAGACGCACCACGATGACACCACGGAGCGCGAAAGAGCACCGGCGTGGACGTTCTTCTCCCTGGAGAGAAAATGTAGGGTAAAGTGAAACCGGGAGAAGAACAAGGACCATCTGGCCTGGCGAGAGTTCAGCCGCTGGGACGTTTACAAATACACCAAGTTCTTGTGGTTGGTGAACACCTGGAAAGGGTGGCGAGCCCCCTCCAGGAGGTGTCTCCACTCAGAAAAGGCCAACTTCATCGCTAGCAACTCCCTGTCCCCGATGGAATAATTCCTCTCTGCCGGGGTGAAGGTCTTGGAGAAAAATAAGCATGGCTGCTTCCGACCTTGCGTATCCTTCTGAAAAATGACCGCTATAGCACCGATGGAAGAGGCATCCACCTCCAGTATGCTATGAAGGGCTTATCTACATCGGGGTGATGTAGAATGGGAGCACTAGCGAAATGGGACTTAATGGAGGAGAAGGCCTCGGAGACCTGCACCGACCACAACTTGGGATTTGCACCCTTCTTGGTGAGGGCTACCAAGGGGGCTACCAAAGTCAAGAAGTGGTGGATGAATTGGCGATAGTAATTTATGAACCTCATAAAGTGCTGCACTGCTTTGAAAGAATGGAGTTCCTGCCAATCCATCACCGCCTGTAGCTTGGCAGGATCCATGGCCCAACCCTGGGTGGATATGATATAGCCCAGGAAAGGTAAGGACTCCTGCTTAAACACACACTTCTCCAACTTGGCATAGAGGGAGTTTACCCGCAGGAGGTCGAAAACTTTGCAAACATCTCTACGGTTGGAGTCAATATCTGGAGAGTAGATGAGGAGATCATCCAGATAGACGACTACCGAGGTGGAAAGCATATCCCGGAAGATATCTGTAATGATCCATGCGGGATCATGTCAGATAAGAGCACTGGTGGTAACCTTTTTTTTTCCTCTCTCTAAGCTTTGTGCTTAGAGATAGTTTTGCTCCTGGTGGCCAGTATGGCCATTGCACTGGTGTGCTTAGAGATAGTTTTGCCCCGGAGGCCTGTATGGTCATTGCACTGGTGTTTTTAGAGATAGTTTTGCCCCGGGTGGTGGTTAGTGTAATTGCACGGGAATCACTAACAGGTGTGTTTACTCAATAAAGGTGTGTCAGTTGTGCTCACGTTGGTGATATTGTTGGGCTTTTCCAACCCTGCTGGGTGAAGGAAGGAGCTGAGGAGAGTCCAGGACAGCTCAGTCAGGGTCCTGGAGTGCCATCTATGGGGTCAGACAGGAGTTCGTGTAAAGCATGGTGAAGTGGCAGGTATGGTGTCAGTGAAGAATTCTTTCAAAGCTTGGTGGAGTGGCAGCTATGGTGTAGAGCTGCACTCAGTTGCTGGACTCTGTTGCTGGAAGCTGCACTCAGGTGCTGGACTCCAATGCTGGACAGCTGCACCCAGGTGTTGGACATGGTGGGAGGAAGATGCACTCAGGTGTTGGACTCTGTTGCCTCGAGCAAGTGCATCAGAGCAAAGCTAAGTGTTTCCCTGTTTGTCACTTTTCCTCAAGTTGGTGTTAGTACAGCGGTGGGGCTAGTGCCTGCACCACCCAGCTCCTAGTAAGGATTAGGTGTAGGGTGTGCTAGGGTGACAGGTATCCTGATCGATGACAGGTGAGGAGCCTGTATAGGGAACGTTAGGAGTGTTAGGGACACTGACTCAGGGGAGTGCTGGAGGTCTCCACGTCCCCGTTCCCTATCGCAGGGCCCACTGTTGTAAATGTTTCCCTATCCCCTGGTTGTATTAGTTACTGGCCTGCGAGCCACGTCACACTGGACATTTACACGTGCTGTGTCCTGTTGTATTAGTTACCGGCCTACTGGCCGTGTCACACAGGATGGGGCACGTGACATTATCATTCACAAAGTCTTGGAAGACGGCCAGGGCATTACAGAGCCCGAAGGGCATCACCAGGTATTCATAGTGCTTGTCCCTGGTGTTAAATGCCATCTTCCTTTCATCCCCCTCACGGATGTGAATCAGGTTGTAAGTCCCCCGCATATCAAGTTTGGTAAACACTCTTGCTCCCCGTAGCCTAAAGGTCAGCTTGGAGGATAACGCCACTGATTCTAGTGAACCACCTCCTATGTCCATTAGAGGCGAGCGTTTTCCCGACCGCTGTGGGCACCGGTTGGCACGGTGACCAGACTGCCAGCAAACAGGACAGACCACAGGTGCTCGAGCGGACTGGGACCAGGATCCCGCACAAGGAGCCTCCTGAGTCTCGAACACCCGATCGGGAGGTTCCAAAGGTTTAGCAAAACTAGGTGCCAACCTAAACATTTTCCTACACTGGGACCGCTCCAACCTCGATGAAGCGAAGGTCTATACGAGAGGAGACGGTGATAAGCTCCTCCAGTGTGGCAGGAACCTCCCTGGTGGCCAGAACATCCTTCACATGGTCAGCCAAACCTCTCCAGAATGCCAGAATGAGGACCTTATCTGGCCTCTCAGACTCAGAGGCCAGTGTCCGGAACTGGATGGGGAAGTGGCTGACCATGGACGAGCCCTGTGATAATGTCAGCAGCCGGAGTGCTGTGCCATGGGTGACTTGCGGTCCCAAGAAGACCTGTTTCAGAGTGGCCAAGAACTGAGAGGCACTCTGCACCACATGATCACCACGCTCCCACAGTGGTGTGGCCCACTCCAAAGCCCTGCCCGACAAGAGGGAAAAGTCAAATCCCATCTTAGCCCGCTCAGAGGGGAATTGTGCAGCCAGCAGCTCTAGTTGTATAGCGCACTGGCTCACGAAACCCCTACAATAGGCACTTTCGCCCGAGAACTTCTCGGGCAGTGTGAGCAGTCGGAGCAGGGATGGCAGTGGTCACACTGGAGACAACCTCTGTGGCTGCCTGTTGCACAACCGCAGTAACATCCGCAGCTGAGGCTGGACTCTAATGAGCCGCCAACCTGCCCTCCAGCTGCCGGATGTATGCAAGGACTCGCTGCTCGTCCGCCATTACTAGCCAGACCCTGGCGCTAGTATAGTGTTAGGGTTGCGGATCGCACTAAATATAAAGAAGTGCGATTGCAACCAGGGGTCCATCGTGCAGAGATGGAAAACTGCTGCTTAGTAATGGTGGAGTAGTAAGTGAACATCGGCGGGCTAACCACTGACTGTGTGCGCTGGGGCAAACTCTGTTACTCCACAGAGCCACTGAAAGAAATGCCAGAACCTGTTAACACCACAGGACTTGGCAGAAGGAGCACACAGTATAAGATCACAGGACTCGGCCTTTAGACCGCAGGACTGGAGTCCCTCTAGTCCGCTAGTGCTCAGCGCCACGGCTGTGATACCAGCAAGAGTATGTCATGGTCCAGTCCGGAGTTTATTTTCTGCTGTCTTCACTCCGGACTGGTCATGCGGGAGTTAATCTCCTCAGCCTCGTTCTGGAGCTAGCTGGCCTATTTCAGTTTCTCACAGCCTGCTGACCAGTGTTAGTGATAGCTCAAGCTTCCAGTTTAGAGCCTCTGACACTTGTACCTTGGTGTTCCTCCTGCCTTTGACTGATATTCACGTGTATGACCTGGACTGATTTCTGACCCTGTCTCTTGGTATTCGTCTCTACTGTTACGTTCCCTCTCTGGCATCTGACACCCCGACCACGTATTTCGTCTCACGTTTTGGACCCCAAATTTTTTTTGTTAGGAAGTTATAAGGGTTAAAAGATGACCAGCGATTTCTAATTTTTACAACACCATTTTTTTTTTAGGGACCACACCATATTTGAAGTCACTTTGAGGGGTCTATATGATAGAAAATGCCCAAAAGTGATAACATTCTAAAAACTGCACCCCTCAAGGTGCTCAAAACCACATGCAAAAAGTTTTTTAACCCTTCAGGTGCTTCACAGGAATTTTTTGAATGTTTAAAAAAAATGAACATTTAACAGGGTAACAAGATAAATTGGACTGCAAAAGTTATTGTATAATTTGTCTTCAGTACGCTGATACCTGACATGTGGGGGGAACCACTGTTTCGACGCATGGCAGAGCTCGAAAGGAAAGGAGCACCGTTTGACTTTTTCAACGCAAAATTGGAATTGAGATTGGACGCCATGTCATGTTTGGAGAGCCCCTGATATGCCTAAACAGTGGATACCCCCACAAATGACACCATTTTGGAAACTGTATATATACAGCCACACACACATTCATGTATATATATGATATAGTCTCCTTTATTATGTTTATTGCTGTCCCTTACACAGTGCCCTCTCTTGTTAAGTACAGCACCGTCCCTTACATATTGGATTGTATAGAGCTCTGTTTTCTATTTTTTATTACATGCCGTCCTGTCTTGCTAGCTGTATAATGCAATGATGGCTGATGGAGCATGGGAAAGCGTCCTTTTTAATGGAGGAGCTGATGGACTGGTAGTCTGGTCACCGGATTCTCGATCAACAGTCATTTTATATAAAAAAGAAAGGGGACTATGTAATAAAAGAAGGTGCTGTGTATAACAAAATTTACAAGAATGCACTATGTGTTAGGCATCGGGTTCCTGCAGCTGCACAGCGGTAATCCAGAGCCTTGCATCCTACGGTCTCCCATTCTTCTCCGACCGCTCAGGCGCTCTACTCAGACCAGCTCTGTAGGACTGGTTGTTGCTGCCTCCTCCGGGTCAGCAATAGTAGCGCAGGCTGCCTTGCAGCAAACCACTCCAGTGGCTAAGTCTTCTCGTCACGCTATTGGGCATGCTCACGAGACGATCTCCCGTTGGAGATCGGGAGTCACATACTCAGGTCCCTCTCCTGATCTGATTGGTCCTTCCCAGAGATCTGGAAGGTCCTGCACGGCTATAAAAGGTCCGCATGGCCGAGCTCGGCCATGCGCTAGTATAGGCTTTACTTGCTAGATGTGTGAATGGTGATGGATGTATGATTCTGGTGACTGACTCATTAAGATTCCCCTTCTTTTGATATTACGCATGTGGATAGGGAACTAAAGTAGCAGTCAGCGCCAGTCAGTGGCAAGCCATAGGTCACTGTGCACATCGCACCTCTACACTAGCGTCCAATTGTGTCACATCTCACGGCACTATCGTATAGCGGCTTAGGTTACCGCTGAGCTGCAGTCAGCAGCACTTACTGGCGTCTGCGGTAGCAGAGCCGCATGCACGGTAGGTCTAGACGGACACCGACCTCTGCCTTGGGTCCGTGTCCTGTGACCATATACAGCGCGTGGTGTTAACAGGCTCAGCCTACTGTTTTTAACACATAGGCGCCTCTGTGAATTAACAAAGATCACTTAGCACACTTGTGTGGCGTTTAACTCGTGCGCATTTATACCGCCATATAGCGTGTCTGCCATTACTCAGCAGCAGTGATAACACCTTCTGCACGGTGGACGCCGAGCGGCGAACGCACTTTCTTATTTATTTATTCGGAGCTTCCGCCGTTCCTAACATTATACTAGCGTCAGGGTCAGGCTAGTAATGGCGGACCTGTAGCAGCTACAGCGGTACATTCGGCAGCTGGAGAGCAGGTTGGCGGCTATTGAGAGCTCCACCTCAGCTGTGAATGCTACAGTGGCCGCTGCTCAGGCAGTCGCAGAGGCTGTCTCACGCGTGTCCACACCCACGCCTATGCCGAAAATAACCCGCCTTCCGTTGCCCGATAAGTTTTCCGGTGACAGCACCGCCTGCAGGGGTTTCATGAGCCAGTACTCTATCCAGCTGGAGTTACTGGCCACGCGATTTCTCACAGAGTGGGCAAAGGTGGGGTTTATTGTTTCTCTCCTATCAGTCAGGGTGTTAGAGTGGGCTATGCCATTGTGGGTGCGTGATGACCCCATGGTTCAGGGTGCTGCTCAGTTCCTCATGGCCCTGAAGCAGGTCTTTTTGGGACCACGGATCACGCACGACACCTCTCTCCAATTATTGGCCCTAATGCAGGGGTCTCTCTCGGTCAGCCATTATGCCGTCCGATTCCGGATATTGGCTTCCGAACTAGAGTGGCCAGACAAAGCACTCGTCCCTGTGTTTTGGAGAGGGTTAGCGGGGCATGTCAAAGATGCTCTAGCAACCAGAAAAGTCCTCACAAGTTTGGAGGAGTTTATTGCCATCTCCACCCGCATTGATCTCCGGTTTACGGAGCGCGGGCTGGAACGTGAGCAATCCAGACAAAGGGTTAATTTGGCTCCCACCTTCTCCAAGCCATTAAGATTTCCTGCTCAGGAGCTTACACCTTCTGAAACTATGGAGGTGTCTCGCGCCGGCTCCAAGCCATGTCCGTTGCGAAGCTCCGCATGCTGTTACCAATGCCCGCTGTTTGGTCACTCGGCTAACACGCGTCCTCTGCGGTCGAAAAAATGATCACGTCCAGTGGTCATAGGTGGAGGTCTAACTAATATGAAAGCCTTTTCCCCCAAACCAGTATTCTTAGGGACATTAGATAGCAGTGCTTCCACCTGGGAGGTAGAGGTCACTGTGGACTCCGGATCAGAAGGAAACTTCATGTCCTCATCCTTTGCCCAAAAGCACGCTATTCCGCTGATACTACTGCCTCATCCATTGACCATCAGGGTGGTTGATGGTGCACCTTTACCATCCCAAGCTACACACCAGACAGCACCTCTTGGTTTCTCAATCTCACCCTCTCATCACGAGACGTTGTCCCTGTTCATTTTGCCAGGTGGCATCGACCAGGTGCTTCTCGGACTTCCGTGGTTCCATTACCATTCCCCTCATATAGATTGTTCTTCAGGGAGTATACTGGGTTGAAGCAAGGACTGTGAGGGAAGATGCATGAGGGGCAGTGTTCAAGTAGCATCCACGGTGGTGCCCTCAGATCTTTCCGCGCTCCCTGGACACTACCGGCAGTACGTGGATGTCTTCTCCAAAAAATCAGCGGAGACGCTTCCGCCACACCGTTCTTACGATTGCCCGATAGACCTATTGCCAGGCGGGGAGCCTCCTAGAGGCCGCGTGTACCCTCTATCTCTCCCGGAGACAGAGGTCATGTCACAATATATCCGGGAGAACCTGGCAAGAGGGTTTATCAGAAAATCGGTGTCGCCGGCTGGTGCAGGGTTCTTCTTCATGCAGAAGAAGAGTGGGGAGTTGCGCCCTTGCATTGACTACAGAGGTCTCAGCGCCATTACCGTAAAAAACAAATACCCTCTTCCTTTGATCTCTGAGTTGTTTGACAGTTTGTGAGGGGCCCGGATCTTTACAAAATTAGATCTATGGGGGGCATACAACCTGATCCGCATACATGAAGGAGACGAGTGGAAGACAGCCTTTAATACCAGGGATGGCCACTATTGGTATCTGGTCATGACCTTCGGCCTCTGTAATGTGCCTGCTGTCTTCCAGGACTTCGTAAATTACGTCTTTTGCGATAAGCTCTCTATCTCGTTTGTGGTCTATCTGGATCACATCCTCATCTTTTCTCCAGATGTGGCCTCTCACTGAAGAGACGTCTGCAAGGTCTTTGACCGTTTGCGGGCGAATTCTCTCTTCGCCAAGCTGGAGAAGTGCCAGTTTGAGCAGGAGTCCTTGCCGTTCCTGGGCTATATCATCTTGTCCCAGGGGTTGGCTATGGATCCTGCCAAATTGCAAGCGGTAATGGACTGGCAGGAGCCCCATTCTTTAAAAGCGGTGCAGCGCTTTTTGGGGTTCATTAACTATTACCGCCAGTTCATTCCCCACACTGGTAGCTCCTTTGGTCGCTCTCACCAAGAAAGGAGCCAATCCAAAGGTTTGGTCAGAGCAGGTCTCCACGGCCTTTTCGTCTCTGAAAACCCATTTTGCTGGCGCTCCCATCCTCCACCGTCCCGATGTGGATAAACCCTTTATCCTAGAGGTAGATGCCTCGTCCGTTGGTGCAGGAGCAGTCCTTTAACAGAAGGATGCTCAAGGTCGGAAGTGTTAGGTGTCAGGTTCCTGCCACTGCACAGCAGGAATACAGAGCTTTGCACCCAGCGGTTTCCCATTCTTCTTCGGCTGCAGTGGAGCCTGCTCAGCAGATTCGTCGGTCCCGGCGCTCTGCCCAGGCCAACTCTGTGGGTTTGCCTCAGCCTACTACCTGATTTTCCCTGGGCTCCGACACCGCCAGTTGGTGCTCAGAAGTGCTGTACGCACAGACAAAACACTCGCTCATGTCTAAGTGGGGTTTGGTAACGTCAGCTGATCCCCTGCTGTGTGTATGGCAAAGTGTCCTGATCCCTCCACAGTCAAACAACCTCAGATTTACACCTGGCTCCAAGTTGGCCTCGGCCTACTACCTGAATTTCCCTGGGTTCCAACACCGCCAGTTGGTGCTCGGAAGTGCTGTCCACACAGAAAAAACACTTGTTCATGTGTAAGTGGGGTTTGGTAACGTCTGATGATCCCCTGCTGTGTGTATGTTAAAGTGTCCTGCTCCCTCCAAACTCAAAGTACCTCAGATTTACACCTGGCTCCAAGTAGGCCTCGGCCTACTACCTGATTTTCCCTGGGCTCCGACACCGCCAGTTGGTGCTCAGAAGTGCTGTCCACACAGAAAAAAACACTCGTTCATGTGTAAGTGGGGTTCGGTAATGTCTGCTGATCCCCTGCTGTGTGTATGGCAAAGTGTCCTGCTCCCTCCAAACTCAAAGTACCTCAGATTTACACCTGGCTCCAAGTATGCCTCGGCCTACTACCTGATTTTCAATGGGCTCCGACACCGCCGGTTGGTGCTCAGAAGTGCTGTACGCACAGACAAAACACTTGCTAATGTGTAAGTGGGGTTTGGTAACGTCAGCTGATCCCCTGCTGTGTGTACGGCAAACTCTCCTGCTGCCTCCAAATTCAAACAACGTCTTATCTTAAACTGCCTCCAAGTAGGCCTCAGCCTACAAAATGACTATCCCTGGGCTCCAACATCGTCAGTTGTTGTACGGAAGCGCTGTCCACACAGAAAAAAACACTCGTTCATGTGAATGTGGTGGTCAATAACGTCAGCTGATCCCCTGCTGTGTGGAGGGCAAACTGCTGCTGCCTCCAAATTGTAACTACATCTGATTTAAACATTCTCTGATTTGGCCTCTGTCTCCACTCTGTCTCTTGTATTTCCCCTGAACTCCAACACCGCCAGTTCCTGCTCACAGTTGCCGTCCACGCATTCCACACTTGTTCCTGTGTTCCTGGTGTTCTGTTACGTGAGCTGATCCCCCAATGTGTGTCCAGCACTGTCTCCTGCGCTGTCCACCTTCCCACTACAAGTGGTGGGAAGGTGGACAGAGCAGGAGACATTGCCAGACACACATCAGGGGATCTGCTGACATTACAGAACCCCAGTAACACAGGAACACGTGTGGATTGGGCAGACGGCTACGGCACGCATGAACTGGCGGTGTTGTTGGTCAGGTGAAATCCTGGAAACAGAGTGGAGACAGATGCCTAATTGGAGCACGTTGACAGTCTGTTGCAGCCTACAAACGATATAAAAATGCCACCAAGTAGGCCTCGGCCTACACCAAGATTGTCCCTGGGCTCCAACACCGCCAGTTAGTGCTCGGAAGTGCTGTCCACACAGAAAAAAACACTCGTTCATGTGAAAGTGGGGTTCGGTAACGTCAGCTGATCCCCTGCTGTGTGTATGGCAAAGTGTCCTGCTCCCTCCAAAGTCAAAATACCTCCGATTTACACCTGGCTCCTAGTAGGCCTCAGCCTACACCATGATTGTCCCTGGGCTCCAACAACGCCAGTTGGTGCTCGGAAGTGCTGTCCACACAGAAATAAACACTCGTTCTTGTGAAAGTGGGGTTCGGTAACGTCAGCTGATCCCCTGCTGTGTGTACGGCATACTCTCCTGCTGCCTCCAAATTCAAACAACGTCTTATCTTAAACTGCCTCCAAATAGGCCTCAGCCTACAAAATGACTATCCCTGGGCTCCAACATCGTCAGTTGTTGCTCAGAAGTGCTGTCCACACAGAAAAAAACACTTGTTCATGTGAAAGTGGGGGTCAGTAACGTCAGCTGATCCCCTGCTGTGTGGAGGGCAAACTGCTGCTGCCTCCAAATTGTAACTACATCTGATTTAAACATTCTCTGATTTGGCCTCTGTCTCCACTCTGTCCCTAGTATTTCCCCTGACCTCCAACACCGCCAGTTCCTGCTCACAGTTGCCGTCCACGCATTCCACACTTGTTCCTGTGTTCCTGGTGTTCTGTTACGTGAGCTGATCCCCCAATGTGTGTCCAGCACTGTCTCCTGCACTGTCCACCTTCCCAATACAAGTGGTGGGAATGTGGACAGAGCAGGAGACATTGCCAGACACACATCAGGGGATCTGCTGACATTACAGAACCCCAGTAACACAGGAACACATGTGGATTGGGCAGACGGCTACTGTACGCATAAACTGGCGGTGTTGGTGGTCAGGTGAAATCCTGGAAAAAGAGTGAAGACAGATGCCTAATTGGAGCACGTTGACAGTCTGTTGTAGTCTACAACCTATATAATACTGCCACCAAGTAGGCCTCGGCCTACACCATGATTGTCCCTGGGCTCCAACTTCACCAATTGCTGCTCAGAAGTTTCATTGGCACGGGTACACCCTCCTGCCCAGCCTGATTCCAGCACGCCAGCTGTTTCCGGGTAGTGTCAAGGTCACTTTGCCACCAATCCGTTGTCCTGTCGTCTTGCGGCCGGGTTAGCCGACTCTACGGTGCCTGTAGCTTAGGTGACTCCTATGTGGACTACGGGATCTGGCACTGAAGGCTGGATCTGTAGTGCCAATGGGACATGGACCCCCTGTAGGACTGTGGGTTTTGGTAACTGCAGCCGGCTTGCGGCCTGGCTACTTTGCTTTGGATGGGTACCTTCTGCTACCCATCCGGGTGCCAGCACTGTCAGCTGGTTCTCACCAGAGCCTTTGGCCTAGGTGCCTCCATCACGGTATCTGAGGTCCAGCAACGTCAGCTGGTCCTTGGTAGTGCTTTTTAGCACAGGTACCTTATGCTTAGTAACCGTGGTCCAGCACCGTCAGTTTGTCCTTGGTAGTGCCATTGGCTATTGTTTCTTCTGCTACCCATCCGGGTGCCAGCAATGTCAGCTGGTTCTTTCCAGAGCCTTTGGCATAGGTGCCTCCATCTCGGTATCCGAGGTCCAGCAACGTCAGCAGGTCCTTGGTAGTGCTTTCTAGCACAGGTACCTTCTGCCTAGTAACCATGGTCCAGCACCGTCAGCTGTTCCTCAGTAGTGCCATTGGCTCTTGTAGCTTTTGCTACCCATCTGGGTTGCAGCACCGTCAGCTGGTTCTCGGCAGCGTCTTTGGCACGGGTACTCCCTGTTGCCCAGCCTGTTTTCAGCACGCCAGCTGTTTCCGGGTAGTGTGATGGTCACTTTGCCACCAATCCGTTGTCCTGTCGTCTTGCGGCCGGGTTAGCCGACTCTACGGTGCCTGCAGTTTAGGTGACTCCTATGTGGACTGCTGGATCTGGCACTGAAGGCTGGATCCGTAGTGCCAATGGGACATGGACCCCCTGTTGGACTGTGGGTTTCGGTAATTGCGGCCGGCTTGCGGCCTGGCTACTTTGCTTTGGATGGGTACCTTCTGCTACCCATCCGGGTGCCAGCACTGTCAGCTGGTTCTCGCCAGAGCCTTTGGCCTAGGTGCCTCAATCTCGGTATCCGAAGTCCAGCACCGTCAGCTGGTCCTTGGTAGTGCTTTTTAGCACAGGTACCTTCTGCTTAGTAACCGTGGTCCAGCACCGTCAGTTGGTCCTCGGTAGTGCCATTGGCTCTTGTTCCTTCTGCTACCCATCCGGTGCCAGCACTGTCAGCTGGTCCTCGCCAGAGCCTTTGGCCTAGGTGCCTCCATCTCGGTATCCGAGGTCCAGCAACGTCAGCTGGTCCTTGGTAGTGGTTTCTAGCACAGGTACCTCCTGCATAGTAACCGGGGTCCAGCACTGCCAGCTGTTCCTCAGTAGTGCCTTTGGCTCTTGTTCCTTCTGCTGCCACTACGGGTTCCAGTACTGTCAGCTGGTTCTCGCCAGTTTCTCAGCCTTCTTGTACCTTCTGCTACATTTCCAAGATCAAGCTTTTTGAAATTGTCTTTGGTAATACTTATTGATCTCCATGACGACGACCCTGATGACGACGACTCTGAAGACCACACCAAAGAAGACCAGAAATATGACCCTAAATAATATGACCAAGAGGACAAAGAACATGAAGACAACCACCAAGATACAGAACAAAAGACAGAAGAACAAGAAGCAGAAGAAGCAAAAGCAGAAGAACAGAAAGCAGAAGAACATTAAGCATAAGACTAAAAATCAGCATAGAAGATATCAAAATTATAAGCAGAAGAAGACTAAGCAGTAAATGGAGGTGAGTCCGTTCCTCCTCGTTTTGCCCCTGGAAAATGCCTGCTGCTGCAGGCCAAACTGAACGCGGACAAATCCTGTTGTAAATCTTTTGTGACAGGCAGAATGTAAGGTGTAATCTTATAACTTTTATAGATAAGTACTACAGGAATGCCTGTCACCATAAGAAAATGAAGAAAAAGAAGAATAGGAAGAAGATGAAGAAATAGCATATGAAAATTAATAATAGCTGAATAAGAAGAATATGAAGAATGGAAAAAAAAATAATGGGAAGAAGGTGAAGAAGATGAATAAGGTGAAGAAAAAGTTGATGAAAAAAATGCTACTGCTGCGGATCATGAAGGAGAAAGTGTGGGAGAAGTACAAAAGAAGGTGACGCGCATGGAAGTTGTGAAACATACATATCTGACAAAATATAAAAAGGTTAACATAGTCAATATCTTTTTAACTCCTAACGTCTAGAAAAAAAAATTGGAATTAATGCTATGCCATGTGATTTGAATAAACCACTATGCCTTTAATGTCTCCTCCACCTCCCACAATACATTCTACATGATTCTTATTTGTTTTCAATTATGTAGAATTAGCCAACAAGGAAATAAAGGGCTTTTTTTAATTCCGATACCGGAAGTCCCATTGACTTGAATGGGACTTCCGGTATCGGAATCGGCGATACCCGATATTTTTTCGTATCGGGCGATACCATCCGATACGATATTTTTGGGTATCGAACGGTATCACTCAACACTAGTGGCCGCACATGGCTTGGGACACTAAAGAGTACATTCAAGCATGCGTCTCTTGTGCTCGGAACAGGTCCTCTAGGCAGAGGCCGGCTGGGTTACTGTATCCCTTGCTGGTGGCAGGCAGACCCTGGGAGATGGTCGGCATGGACTTTGTGGTCGGCCTGCCCAAATCTGGTGGCAGTACGGTCATCTGGATGGTCACTGATTATTTCTCTAGAATGGTGCATCTGGTGCCACTTGCGCGGCTGCCTTCCACTCGTGGTCTCGCCACACTGTTCATAAAGAACGTATTTCGTTTGCACGGTATTCCAGATAAAATGGTCAGTGACCAAGGTACCCAGTTTGCGTCTCGATTTTTGAAGGGAGCTCTGCAGTCTACTCAATATCGAGCTCAATTTGTCCTCCGTATATCATCACGAGACGAACGGGTTGGTTGAGAGAGCCAATCAAATTCTGGTCACATACCTGCGACATTTTGTCTCTGCCAGGCAGGATGACTGGGCATCCTTACTACCGTGGGCTGAATTTGCCCTGAATAACGCAGTGGCTGATTCCACTGGTCAGATGCCGTTCCTTCTCAATTACGGCCAGCATCCGCACGTCCCTGTCCCGATGCCAGTGTCTTCCACTGATTTCAGGGTGGCAGACTGGGCAGTGGAGGCTCGCGACATTTGGGATCACATCCAGGATGCTATTCGAGCCTCTAAAAAGAGAATGAGAGCATCAGCCGATGCGTCCCGCTCCAACTTTTGCCCCTGGCGACTTGGTATGGCTCTCTGCGTGTAACATCAAGCTGCGCGCCGAGTCCTCCAAGTTCGCTCCGCGACACACTGGTCCCTTCAAGGTCCTCGAGTGCTTCAGCTCAGTGGTCTACCGTCTGGCTCTTCCACAACACTTGGCCATCTCTGATGTCTTCCACGTGTACCTTCTCAAGCCTGTTCACATGGCTCGGTTTTCCGAATCATATGCCGGGACATCAGACCTGTCCTCAGAAGAGTTTGAGGTCAACGCCATTGTGGGACGCAGGATTGTGCGTCGCAAAAAAATTTTATTTGGTGGTCTGGAAGGGTCATGGTCCGGAGGCCCTGACCTGGGAGTCAGTGGAGAACATCCACGCCCCGCTCCTGATTGTGGCATTTGATCATGCCGAGGCTCAGAGGGGAGGGGGCCCTAGGATGGGGAATAATGTTAGGCATTGGGTTCCTGCACCTGCACAGCGGAATGCAGAGCCTTGCATTCTGTGGTTTCCCATTCTTCTCCAACTGCTCAAGAGCCTGCACAGCAATCTTGGCATCACAGGCCCTCTGCTCAGACCAGCTCTGTAGGACTGGTTGTTGCTGCCTCCTCTGGATCAGCAATAGCAGCAAGCCACTGCAGTGGCTAAGTCCTCTTGTCACGCTACTGGGCATGCTCACGAGACGATCTCCCATTGGAGATCGGGAGTCACATACTCAGATCCCTCTCCTGATCTGATTGGTCCATCCCAGAGATCTGGAAGGTCCCGCACGGCTATAAAAGGTCCGCATGGCCGCTTGGCCATGCGCTAGTATAGGCTTTACTTGCTAGATGTGTGAAAGGTGATGGATGTATGATTCTGGTGACTGACTCATTAAGATTCCCCTCCCTTTGATATTACGCATGTGGATAGGGAACTAGAGTAGCAGTCAGTGCCAGTCAGTGGCAAGCCACAGGTCACTGTGCACATTGCACCTCTACACTAGCGTCCGATTGTGTCACGTCTCACGGCACTATCGTACAGTGGCTGAGGTTACCGCTGCGCTGCAGTCAGCAGCACTTACTGGTGTCCGGTGACCGTATACCGCACGTGCAATTTAGCTAAGACCTGTGGCGTTAACAGGCTCAGCCTTCTGTGTTTAACACATAGGCACCTCTGTGAATTAACAGAGATCGCTCAGCGCACCTGGGTGGCGTTTAACCCGTTCGTGTTTATACCGCCATATAGCGCATCTGTCATTACTCACAGCAGTGATAACACCTTCTGCACGGTGGACCCCGAGCGGTGAACGCACTTTATTATTTATTTATTTAGTGCGTTCCGCCATTCCTAACACTATGTAAGAGACAGCACTATACATAACAGCAGAGGAAGGTATAATAAAGGACGGCACCATATATAACTAGAGAGGATGGTACGTAATAAGGGACGGTGTTATACATAATAAAAGAGGAAACTATGTAACTAAGGATGGTGTTATACAGAATTAGTGTATACACTATATACTAAGGGACTGTGTTAGACATAGTGAGTACACTATATACTAAGGGACTGTGTTAGACATAATAAGCGATAATGTCTTCCTCCACCTCCCTCTGTTCCTAGGGCCATTATAAGTCCCCCTTCCTCCCATTCCAATCACCCACACCTCTCATTGTCCTCCTCCCCTCGCATCCCATTATTGTCCTCTCCCCCACCCTATCATTGCCCTCTTCACCACCTCCATCATTTTCTTCTCCCCACCACTATCTTTGCTTTCTCCCCCACCACTCCCAACATTGCCCATTCCACCACCTCCATCATTTCCTCCTCCTCCACCACCCCCATTATTGCCCTTTCCACCACCATCATTGCATTCTCCCCATCTCCCCATCATCATTTCTTTCTCCCCGACCACCCCATCACTGCCTTCTCCCCAAAACCCCCATCATTGCCTTCTCACCATCATTCCCATCATTGCCTTCTCCATCACTCCATCAATGCCTTCTCTCTATCACTCCCATCATTGCCTTCTCCATCACCCCATCACTGCCTTCTCCCCATCACTCCCATCATTGCCTTCTCCATCACCCCATCACTTCCTTCTCCCCATCACTCCCATCTTTGCCTTCTCACCATCACTCCCATCATTGCCTTCTCCCCATCACCACATCATGGCCTTCTCCCCATCACTCCCATCATTGCCTTATCCCCATCACTCCCATCATGGCCTTCTTCCCATCATGACCTTCTCCCCACCACCCCATCATGGCCTTCTCCCCATTATTGCCTTCTCCACATAACCCCGATCATTGCCTTCTCCATCACCCCATCATGGCCTTCTCCATCACCCCATCACTTCCTTCTCCCCATCATGGCCTTCTCCCCATCACCCCCCATCATGGCCTTCCCCCATCACCCCATCATTGCCTTCTCCTGTCACCCCATCATGGCCTTCTCCCATCACCCCATCATGGCCTTCTCTCCCCATCACCCCATCATGGCCTTCTCTCCCCATTACCCCCATCATGGCCTTCTCTCCCCATCACCCCCATCATGGCCTTCTCTCCCCATCACGGTCTTCTCCCCATGTCCCCATCATATCATTGCCTTCTCCTCCAGGGCCAGGCTCCACCTACACACACACAGACATACACACATACATATATACACACACACAGCAGCACCTCTCACCTGTCACACACACACACCTGTCCTCAGCATCGCCCGTGCTTCCTCGCTTCTGTGCCACAGCAGCGCTCCTCTCTGTGTCAGAGACAGGAAGCGCGGGCGTTGGGCAGGAGGGATCCTTGCAGCTCCGCTGCTATTTTCTCTTGCAGGAAGCAGACCTACTTGGATCGCTCCCTGCCCACCGCACATGAGGGCAATCTAGAGCCTTGGGCCCGGAGAAACCGGCCATATTGCCTTCATCATTAGCTGCCGTGCAGGGCCCCCCATGGCAGTAAGGAATCGCAGCTCTGAATGTCCCTGGTTCGGGGAACCGGCTGCTTTTTTAACAAGCCGTTCCATCGAACCGGGGAGAACCGGCCGAATCCCACCCCTGCATTTAGGCCTTGATCAATTTCTACTTAGTTATCCCACTGCCTGCTAGAACATAACATACTGTTTATCATTAAACATATATTTAAGTCTTTTGAACTTAATGTTGGATTTGGCTGAGATGGGTTATAAGTAGAGTTGAGCGATACCGTCCGATACTTCAAAGTATCGGATCGGAATGGATCGGCCGATCTTTAAAAAAAGTATCGGTATCGCCGATTCCGATACCGGAAGTCCCATTCAAGTCTATGGGACTTCCGGTATCGGAATAAGAAAAACCCTGTTTTTGCCTTGTACAGCCTCTCTGGGGTCTGTACGGGCCTTTCGGGGGGCTGTGCCGGCCTGCCAGGGGGTCTGTGCAGGCTCCGGTGGTCTGTGCCGGCCTGCCGGGGGGCTGTGCCGGCCTGCCGGTGGTCTGTGCAGGCTCCGGTGGGCTGTGCCGGCCTGCCGGGGGGCTGTGCCGGCCTGCCGGTGGTCTGTGCAGGCTCCGGGGGGCTGTGCCGGCCTGCCGGGGGGGCTGTGCAGGCTCCGGTGGTCTGTGCCGGCCTGCCGGGGGGCTGTGCCGGCCTGCCGGTGGTCTGTGCAGGCTCCGGGGGGCTGTGCCGGCCTGCCGGGGGGCTGTGCCGGCCTGCCGGTGGGCTGTGCAGGCTTCGGGGGTCTGTGCAGGCATCGTCCGATGGGACTACAAGTCCCATCGGGCGATGCCTGCTACCATGACAGTGATTGACACATTAGCCAATGATGGGACAGTAGTAGTCCCATCATCCGGCTAATGTGTTGAATGTAAAAAAAAAAAAAAAAAAAAAAATTACATGCTACATACATACTATATATATACATACTACATACATACTACATACATACTACATGCATGCTACATACATACTACATGCATGCTACATACATACTACATGCATGCTACATGCATGCTACATACATACTACATACATACTACATACATACTACATGCATGCTACATACATACTACATGCATGCTACATGCATGCTACATACATACTACATGCTACATACATACCACATACATACCACATACATACTACATGCTACATACATACTACATATATACTACATGCATGCTACATACATACTACATGCTACATACATAACACATACATACTACATACATGCTACATGCTACATACATACTACATATATACTACATGCATGCTACATACATACTACATATATACTACATGCATGCTACATACATACTACATGCTACATACATACCACATACATACTACATACATGCTACATGCTACATACATACTACATATATACTACATGCATGCTACATACATACTACATATATACTACATGCATGCTACATACATACTGCATGCTACATACATACTACATACATACTACATACATACTACATACATACTACATGCTACATACATAATACATATATACTACATGCATGCTACATACATACTGCATGCTACATGCATGCTACATACATACTACATACATACTACATGCTACATACATACCACATATATACTACATACATACAATACATTCATACAATACATACATAGGCATACAGTACATATAACATAGAGTAACATACTTACCAATACTTGTCACATTGTTCCCCGAAGCCATTGTCTTTTCCGGAATAAATATTAACATAACAAACCACAAAAATACTCACCCACGATCCGAAGCAGTCCACGAGTGTGTCCCACGACGATCTTGGGTAGAGAACTGCAGCATAATGTAGGGTCCAGTGTGAGAAAGCTGGGTCTCCCTCAGAGGTCATGGGTCTTCCAGCAGGACAATGACCCAAAACACACTTCAAAAAGCACTAGAAAATGGTTTGAGAGAAAGCACTGGAGACTTCTAAGGTGGCCAGCAATAAGTCCAGACCTGAATCCCATAGAACACCTGTGGAGAGATCTAAAAATGGCAGTTTGGAGAAGGCACCATTCTAATATCAAGGACCTGGAGCAGTTTGCCAAAGAAGAATGGTCTAAAATTCCAGTAGAGCATTGTAAGAAACTCATTGATGGTTACCGAAAGCGGTTGGTCGCAGTTATTTTGGCTAAAGGTTGTGCAACCAAGTATTAGGCTGAGGGTGCCAATACGTTTGTCTGGCCCATTTTTGGAGTTTTGTGTGAAATGATCAATGTTTTGCTTTTTTCTTCATTCTCTTTTGTGTTTTTTCATTTAAGACAAATTAAATGAAGATAATAATACCAAAGAATTTGTGTTTGCAATCATTTTCAGGAAGAAACTGAGTATTATCTGACAGAATTGCAGGGGTGTCAATACTTTTGGCCAATACTGTACCACGGTGGGCTGTATAATACAACCCAGCATGGTATACAGCCAACCACGGTATAATACAGCCCAGCATTGTATAATACAGCCCAGTATGTTCTAATACAGCCCAGCATGGTATATAGCCCCCCCAGAATGGTATAATACAGCCCAGCATGGTCTAATACAGCCCAGCATGGAATATAGCCCCCCCAAGGATGGTATAATACAGCCCAGCAAGGTATATAGCCCCCCAGAATTTTATAATACAGCCCAGCATGGTATAATACAGCCCAGTATGGTATATAATCCACCAGAATGGAATAATACAGCCCAGTATAATATTGTAATGTCACGTGTGACTAGAGTTGAGCGACTTTTGTTTTTTTAGGGTCGAGTTTCGTTTCGTGAAACCCGACTTTTCCAAAAGTCGGGTCGAGCAAGATCGGCCGATTATAGGGAAAAGTCGGGGTCGTCCCGAAACACGAAACCCAATGTAAGTCAATGGGGAATAAAAGTCGGCAGTGAGAGGAGGACAGGAAACACACCTACAGTGCTCATTTGAATGCCAAAAGCATCAATTCTTCTTACTTAAGCTTGTCAACCTTAATTAACTTCATTATACAAGTTACGCACTGAAAAATGGGGGTTATTTGGCTAAAGTTGTGGGGGGGTAGGGCTGGCTCCAGGTTTTCATGTGCCCTGGGCGAAAGAGCGCCCCTTTAACACATGCCACAACTCATCATGCTCCGATACGGCAGAGAAATAGCGGCATAGTACAATGAAAAATACTTCACTTTTTACATCTCATGACGAGGCCCATCTATTTCTCCATACAGAATCATTGGTCCCATATAATGTTTGAAACAGTATATGATGAGCTCCACATAATGCTACAGTATATGTTGGTCCCCATGGATGAAGCTCCACTCTCTTATGGGCCCAAATAATGCTCCAAACATAATGGGCCCCATTTCTAATGCTCTAGTGTATAATGGGCCCTGTAAATGCTGCTCCAGTGTCTGATGTCCACCTTTGGAATGTTCCAGTGTATGGTGGGCCCCATCTATCATTCTCCAGAGTATAGTGCTCCCCAAAAATTGCTGTCCCAACATTGAAAACAATCAAATAAGTCTCCTCGCTAGGGAATCCCTGTACTAGTCTGGACTCCTCGTCGTCCCCATCTTCCATCTCACTGCACAGTATTTCAACCTTGCAAGTGCTGTGATCCTGAGCAAGCAGGGGGGGCCCACTCGTTGGCGACGGCACTGGCACAGGGCCCCTGATAGTACGGTGGTGTGTCTGATGGCGGGTGGGCCGAACCTGCACTTTCATCTGCAGCTTCCTCTTTGTCACTGTGTAAGATGGAACTGTATATGGGAAGGGTAACCTGAGTTTCATCAGGGTCAGATTCAGGCCGTGTAGCATGCAAGGGGAATGTAGTGGTCTGGGTCAATGTACCAGCAGATTAATCGAGCAGTGGCTGGGCATCAGTGCACTTGTGTCACCCCCAGGAGTACGGTCGCCACAGTGGCATTACCTTCCTCCTAGGGAGTGTGATGTCATGCTTGGGAGCAACGAAGGATCTCTCTAGCAGGTTAACTGATTGGGCGGCGTTATTCCCACGAGTCATGACCCTCCAAACAGCGTTCATGAAGGCAAAGTGTTTGTTTTACGTGGGCAGTATGGTTGCAAAGCTGAACCTTAAAGGAATGTCCAGAAGGGCACCACCAGGAGTGGAGCCTACGGTTAAATTCGACTCCACCTGGGAAACCTCAACCATGCCAGCTACAGAACAGATGCACACATTGCAAGCTTAATTCCGTTAACGAACGAGACTCCGTCATGCCCCGCGGTCCGAGTCCAGCTTACTAGAGGGACACGTGAGGCTCTGGCACATGAGATTGGCCAATAACTGGTGTGTCATGCCCTTACATGTCCGTGGCTGCATGTGCGCTACACTGAAAAGGCCAGCGTTTGTCGCTTACAGGTGCAGATAACCCGCTGAACAACGTTAGTGATGGGGATCACTGATTACAATTACTGCAATAGGGAACGGGGACATGGAGACCTTCTGCACTCCCCTTATTCAGTGTTCCTACACTCCTGACGATTCCTAGGCAGGTTCCGCACCTGGTGACGAGCTGGATACCTTAAATCCCTAGCTTGCCCTGCACCTATCACTTTCTAGTGAACTGGACGGTGCAGAAACTAATCCCACCTCTGCACTAATACACACACAAGGAAAGTCACAAACAGGGAAAAACACCACTTGACTTTCTCTGTTGCTATTGCTCCCAGCAATAGAGTACAACACCAAAGTTCAGCTTCACCCCTGAAACTCGACACCTGAATTCAGCTTCCGCCTGAAGCATTTATGCCAGAGCTCCCCTGAGCTACCGTGAACTCCTCTCTGTAGTTCCTTCCTTCACCAGACTTGGTTGGAAATGAGCAATATCACCAACAGTGACTGAGACCACCTGCAACTCCTTCATAGGTAGGAGCCAGGGAATCAAAACGGCTTCATAATCACGTGCAATAACACTAGCGGCCAACGGGGGCAACTAAACTAAAGTAACCAGAGTGCAATGACCCTAACAGCCACTGGGGGCAAAACTAGAACTATAACAACCACAGTGTAATGACCTTAATGGCCAACGGGGGCAAACAGCTTTAAGGAAAAAAAAAGGTCACTTGTGCAAAATCTGTCATCATCCAACCTGGATCATGACAGCACCCTCCCTCAATGAGGGGCCTCTGGACCCTCAAGACCACTCTTCACAAAAAAAAACACCTACAGTGGGGACGCCCAGATCCAGAGTTGATATGGCAGATGGCTAGCACTCGACTAGTGTAATGAATAAATGGTGCTAGTGAAAGGGAGCCTCTGGTCCCGTAAATGTAAAGTCAATATAGAATCACTGCACACGTAAATTATGCTAAAGTGAGCTTTTTATTATGATTCACTGCTGAGGCACGGTGGTGCCTGCATCCCCCACTGTGCCACCAATGTTTTTTTGCCATACCAACAGGATCTCTGCTCCTCTAGCACCTGGACTATTGGCTATATTGGATAATCCGCATTTTTTTGAAATATTGCCTAGCAGTGATAAACTATCAACCGGTGACTACCAAAACTCTACTTCAAAAGGGCGACTATGTGATAAAGGCCGTTGTTAGGCCAAAACGTCAGCTGTCGCTTCAGTACCCATCAATTAAATAATAAAAAGCTCACTTTAGCATAATTTACGTGTGCAGTGATTCTATATTGACTTTACAGATCCAGAGTTCACCCCAACAACTACCTGAACTTCAGGTTTATGACAAACGAGCACCGCTGGTATTGGCAATGTATGTTATGGAGGCACCACCCATCTCCAAAGTGCTGATCTGGGGAACGAATGGTGTATGGGCAAGTTTGTGGGTAACTCCAGCTGGTAATTCTCCGGGCTGATGATAGCCGATACCAAATACGGCCCAATCACCTGAGAATTCCAGACTCCCACAACACATTTCCACTGGATGTTTTTGGTGGCCACCCAAACATGCTCGTTCACACACAGGTCCGGACCTGAACGTTTATTGCCACACATTCAATTGTCATACTACGGAGATGTTGTGAGTTCATTCTCACCAGTTGTGAGTTCCCCTTCTGGACTCCCTCTGATGGTGACGGGAGGTGGTGCGGCTGGTTTGATTGGTGGAAATCTGCCACCTGAGAATGAGGATGATGATTGGATCTCAGGATTCTCAGATTGGATTTAAGACAGCCGACGCCATATTCAGTTGCTGGTCATTCCTTCTGGCTTGTCAGCTCTTGGTTTTCACCTATGTTCCAGTCATCTAAAGCTAAGTTTTTCTGCTAATGTTCACACTTAATTTTGTTGGTCTATTCAGTTTTTTGTGTGGTCTGCCAGCCCCGGCTGGGGGCTGAGCTGAATTTCCACTCTTATTTATCAGTATTTTGCCAATTGGCTTTTTGTCCCTTACTAGATCGGTCTCTTTTTGCTCTGTCTCAGAATATTCCAGAGTGCTGATATAGTGGGAGAAGTCTAGTGACTTCAGGGTTAATTTTGCTATCAGAAGTGTTGGACATGATTTTTGTAGGGTTTTTTGCAGGTTGCAGACAGTGACTTGCCTTTCCTTTCCTGTCTAGTTAGTTTGGGCCCCATCATTTGCTCAGCCTATTTTCCTGCCTGTGTTTGTGCCTTCATCTTGTTTCACCGTCAATACATGTGTGAGGGCTATCTATTCCTTTGGGGTCTGCTCTGGGGCAGTTAGCTTTCACTTTTCTTGCTTTAAGCTTATGTAGTCCTCCGGCCGTGATGAGGCGTCTAGGAACATCGTAGGCACGCTCCACTGCTACTGCTAGTTGTGTGGTACGATCAGGGATCTGCAATCTTCATAGTTACCAACTTCTCTGGTTTTCTGTGGCTTAGCTTGTTTTGTTTTTTTCTCCTCGGTGACCCATTCAAAACAGAGTCGCCAGCCTTACCGCAGATTCTAGGGTACTCAAAAGCAGGAAAGATTTGTAAAAAAAAAAAAAAGTGTCAGAATTTTTTTTTTACATGTATATTTTTTCCTTTTTCTCTGGGGCCTTAGGAGGATTTTTTTTTTTTTAAATGGAGATTAAGCAATTGTCTGATCGTGTGGAGCAGCTCACTGCTGAAGTGCGGGGAATTTCCACCTATCTCGCTCATTCTGTTGCTGCTGAATCAAGGATCCCTACTCCTGATGTGTTTTTTGGGGATTGGTCTAAATTTCTGAATTTTAAGAATAATTGGAAATTATTTCTTGCCTTGAAGCCTAATTCATCGGGGAGCTCTGCGCAGCAGGTTAAAATTGTCATCTCTTTGTTGCGCGGCGATCCCCAGGATTGGGCGTTTTCTTTGACACCTGAAGATCCTATTCTGACTAATGTGGATGCATTTTTTTCAAGCCTTGGTGTTGTGGTATGATGAACCTAATGCTATTGATCAAGCTTAGAAAGCCCTATTGGCATTGAACCAGGGTCAGGATTCTGTAGAGTTATACTGTCAAAAATTCCAAAAGTGGGCGGTCCTTACTATCTGGAATGATGGTGCCTTGGCAGCTCTCTTTTGGAAGGGTCTGTCAGAAACCGTAAAAGATACTATGGTGGGATTTCCTGCTCCCTCTGGTCTTGACGATTCTATGTCATTAGCCATTCAAATTGATCGGCGTTTACGTGAACGCAAAACTACACGAGAGGTGCTGCCACCTTTTGGGCAAATGTCTGAACCTATGCAATGTGATAGAGTTTTGTCTAGGGCGCAACATCAGGAGTTAAGAAGGCGTAATAAGCTGTGTTTTGTCTGTGGAGACGTCTCTCATATTATTTCTGTCTGCCCAAAATGAGAGAAACGTTTTGCACACACATTTGCTGTGGGCAGTATACAACCTAAGTTTCTTTTGGCAATTACACTGATCTGCTCCTTATCCACATTTTCCACGAAGGCTTTTGTGGATTCAGGAGCAGCGTTGAATCTGATGGATTTGGACTTTGCTAAACATTGTGGTTTTTCCATGACGCCTCTGCGGATGCCTATTCCTTTGAGGGGTATTGATGCTACTTCTTTGGCGGAGAATAAACCCCAGTTTTGGACCCAGGTGATGATGCGGGTTGCCCCAGACCACCAAGAAAATTGTAAATTTTTGGTGCTGCATAATTCGCATGATACTATTGTTCTGGGTTTTCCCTGGTTGCAAACTCATAATCCAGTTTTGGATTGGAAATCTGGGTCTGTGGTGAGTTGGGGTTGTCAGTGTGTTCTTAGGGACGCTCCTGTTTTCTCCACCTCTCCTCAGTCTCATGATATGCCCCATTATCTAGCCCACTTTTCTGATGTATTTAGTGAGAGCAAGTCTGCGTCTTTGCCTCCTCATAGGGGTTATGACTGTGCAATTGAGTTGATGCCTCGGTGTAAATTTCCCAAGGGTCGGCTTTTCAACTTATCAGTACCCGATCATGATGCTATGCGATCCTATATTAAGGAGTCATTGGAGAAGGGTCATATTAGACCATCCTCATCTCCTTTAGGTGCTGGTTTTTTTTTTGTGGCCAAGAAAGATGGTTCATTAAGACCGTGTATTGATTATCGTTCCCTTAACAAGATGACGGTTAAATATCAGTACCCGTTACCTCTGATGTCTGATTTATTCTCCAGAGTTAAGAGTGACTGCTGGTTTACTAAGCTTGACCTGAGGGAGGCGTATAATTTTATTCGCATCAAGCACGGGGATGAATGGAAGGTGTTGTTTAATACTCTGGAGGGACATTTTGAGTACCTGGTGATGCCTTTTGGGCTCACTAATGCCCCTTCTGTCTTCCAGTCCTTTATGAATGATATTTTCCGTGACTTTGTGGATAAGTTTTTGATCATCTATTTGGATGATATTTTGATCTTTTCTAGTGATTGGGATTCTCATGTGGAACACGTCCGGACTGTGTTCCGGATTTTGAGAGAGAATTCCCTGTTTGTTAAGGGATCGAAATGCCTCTTTGGTGTACAGAGGATTTCATTTTTGGGATTTATCTTATCTCCATTGACTATTGAAATGGACCCGGCCAAGGTACAGGCCATTTATGATTGGGTTCAGCCTACTTCTTTGAAAGCCCTCCAGAAGTTTTTGGGTTTTGCTAATTTCTATCGTAAATTTATAGGTAATTTTTCTGGTATTGTCAAACCGCTGACTGATCTGACCAAGAAGGGCGCTGATGTGTTGAATTGGTCTCCTGAGGCTATTTCAGCATTTCAGGAGCTTAAGCAGAGATTTACTTCAGCTGCAGTTTTACGGCAACCTGATGTCTCACTTCCATTTCAGGTGGAGGTAGATGCTTCTTAGATTGGTGCAGGAGCTGTTTTGTCCCAAAAAGACCCTGTGACTTCTAAGATAAATCCCTGTGCCTTCTTTTCTCAAAAGTTCTCCCCATCTAAATGCAACTATGACGTGGGGAATCGGGAATTGTTGGCCATGAAGTGGGCATTTGAGGAGTGGAGACATTGGTTGGAGGGAGCAAAACATCAAGTTGTGGTCCTCACCGATCACAAGAATTTGATTTATCTGGAGTCGGCCAAACGCTTGAATGCTAGACAGGCTAGATGGGCCATGCTTTTCACGCTTTTTAATTATTTTGTGGTCTCTTTTCTTCCTGGCACTAAGAATGCTAAGGCAGACGCCCTTTCTAGGAGTTTCTTGCTGATTCTCTTAGTGTGACCGAGCCTACTACCATCCTAGGTGAGGGGGTAGTTCTTTCTGCCATTTCGCCCGATTTGAGACGCGCCCTGGAGGAATTTCAGGAGGATAAACCTGAGCGTTGCCCTATGGGAAAATTGTATGTTCCTGACCAGTGGAGAAAGAGAGTGATGTCTGAAATTTATTGCTCCGCATTGGCTGGTCATCCAGGTATTTTTGGTACCAGAGATTTGGTGAGTCGGTCCTTTTGGTGGCCTGCCTTATCTTGTGACGTCAGGAATTTTGTACAGTCCTGTGGGACTTGTTCTCGGTCTAAACCCTGTTCTCGTTCTAGTGGGTTGCTGATGGCCTTGCCGGTGCCCAAGAGGCCATGGACCCATATCTCAATGGATTTTATTTCTGATCTTCCTGTCTCTCAGAGAATGACTGTTATCTGGGTGATTTGTGATAGATTTTCGAAGATGGTCCATCTTGTACCACTCCCAAAGTTGCCATCTTCTGTTGAGTTGGTGCCCTTGTTTTTACAACAGGTGGTTCGGTTACATGGGATTCCTGGGAACATTGTGTCCGACAGAGGAGTCCAGTTTGTTTCCAGATTCTGGAAAGCCTTTTGTTCCAATCTGGGAATTCAGTTATCCTTCTCCTCCGCGTTTCATCCCCAGACCAATGGACAGACTGAGAGAACAAACCAGACCATGGAGTCTTATTTGAGATGTTTTATATCTGCTGATCAGGATGATTGGGTCTCATTTTTGCCATTGGCCCAATTTGCGCTGAACAATAGAGCTGGTTCTGCCACTTTGATGTCACCCTTTTTCTGTAATTTTAGGTTTCATCCTCGGTTCTCTTCAGGGCAAGTGGAATCTTCGTCCTGCCCAGGTGTGGACACTGTGGTTAAGAGAATGCAGCAGATATGGGACCAAGTAACATAGTAACATAGTAACATAGTAACATAGTTATTAAGGTTGAAGGGAGACTTTAAGTCCATCTAGTTCAACCCATATCCTATCCTAACTTGCCCTAACATGTTGATCCAGAGGAAGGCAAAAAAAACCCATGTGGCAACAAGTAAGCTTCACATTGGGGAAAAAAATTCCTTCCTGACTCCACATACGGCAATCAGACTTGCTCCCTGGATCAACGCAATATTAAGGAAACTAGTGTATATACCCTGTAATATTATACTTTTCAAGAAAGGCATCCAGTCCATTCTTACATTTTAGTAGGGAATCACTCATTACAACATCATATGGCAGAGAGTTCCATAGTCTCACTGCTCTTACAGTAAAGAATCCGCATCTGTGAGTATGCTTAAACCTTCTTTCCTCCAGACGTAGAGGATGCCCCCTTGTCCCCGTCACAGGTCTAAGAGTAAAAAGATCATTAGAAAGCTCTTGGTATTGTCCCCGCATATATTTATACATTGTAATAAGTTCACCCCTAAGCCTTCGATTCTCCAAACTAAATAACCCCAAATGTAATAACCTGTCTTGGTATTGCAGACCCCCTAGTTCCCTAATAACCTTGGTCGCTCTTCTCTGCACCCGCTCCAGTTCAGCTATGTCTTTCTTATACACCGGAGACCAGAACTGTACACAGTATTCTAAGTGTGGTCGCACTAGTGACTTATATAGAGGTAAAATTATGTTCTCCTCATCAGCATCTATGCCTCTTTTAATGCATCCCATTATTTTATTTGCCTTTGCAGCAGCTGCCTGACACTGGCCGCTAAATGTGAGTTTGTCGTCCACCCATACACCCAGGTCTTTTTCAGTGACTGTTTTGCCCAGTGTTTTACAATTAAGCACATAATTATACATCTTGTTCGTTCTACCCAAGTGCATGACCTTACATTTATCCCCATTAAAGCTCATTTGCCATTTATCAGCCCAAGCTTCTAGTTTACATAAATCCTCCTGTAATATAAAATTGTCCTCCTCTGTATTGATTACCCTGCAGAGTTTAGTGTCATCTGCAAATATTGAAATTCTACTCTCTATGCCCCCTACAAGGTCATTAATAAATATGTTAAAAAGAAGCGGGCCCAAAACTGACCCCTGTGGTACCCCACTGCTAACCGTGACCCAGTCTGAGTGTGCTCCATTAATAACCACCCTTTGTTTCCTATCCCTGAGCCAGCTCTTAACCCACCTACACATATTTTCCCTATCCCCATTGTTCTCATTTTATGTATCAACCTTTTGTGTGGCACCGTATCAAAAGCTTTTGAAAAGTCCATGTACACCACATCCACTGCATTCCCTTGGTCCAGTCCGGAACTTACCTCTTCATAAAAGCTTATCAGATTAGTCTGACAGGAACGGTCCCTTGTAAACCCATGTTGATATTGGGTCATGAGGTTATTCTTCTCCAGATACTCCAGTATAGTATCTTTTAGAAAACACTCCAGGATTTTACCCACAGTTGAGTTAAAACTTACTGGCCTATAATTTCCAAGTTCAGTTTTTGTCCCCTTTTTGAATATTGGCACCACATTTGCTATACGCCAGTCCTGTGGTACAGACCCTGTTTTTATGGAATCTTTAAAGATTAAAAATAATGGTCTATCTATGACTGTGCTTAATTCCTGCAGTACTCGGGGGTGTATCCCATCCGGGCCCGGGGATTTGTCAATTTTAGTGATTTTTAGACGCCGCCGTACTTCCTGCTGGGTTAAGCAGGTGACATTTAACAGAGAATTTTTATCCCTGATCATGTTATCCGTCATGGGATTTTCTTGTGTAAACACTGTTGAAAAAAGTCATATAGCATATTGGCTTTTTCCTCATCCTCATCCACCATTTCACCCAGACTATTTTTAAGGGGGCCAACACTATCATTTTTTAGTTTCTTACTGTTTATGTAGTTAAAGAATATTTTGGGATTATTTTTACTTTCTCTGGCAATGAGTCTCTCTGTCTCAATCTTTGCTCTCTTGATTTACTTTTTACAGAATTTATTTAATCTTCTGTATTTAGTTAATGCCTCATCACTACCTATTTGCTTTAATTCGCTAAATGCTTTATTTTTGTCCCTTATTGTGCCCCTTACAGCTCTATTTAGCCATAGTGGTTTCTTCCTATTTCTCGCATGTTTATTCCCATATGGTATATATTGTGCACAGGTCCTATTCAGGATGCTAATAAACGTCTCCCATTTTCTTTGTGTATTTTTATGTCTCAGGATATCGTCCCAGTTAATTCCACCAAGATCATCTCTCATCCGTTGGAAATTTGCTTTCCTGAAGTTTAGTGTCCTTGTAACCCCTCTACTACACTTCTTATTAAAGGATACATGAAAACTTATTAATTTGTGATCACTGTTACCCAAGTGACCCCCAACCCTTACATTTGATATGCGGTCTGGCCTGTTGGTTAATATTAGGTCTAGCAGTGCCCCCCCTCTTGTTGGGTCCTGAACCAGTTGTGAAAGGTAATTGTCTCTCATAGTAGTCAAAAACCTATTACCTTTGCTGGAACTGCAGGTTGCTGTTCCCCAATGTATTTCAGGGTAGTTGAAGTCCCCCATAATAATGACTTCTCCTTGAGTCGCAGCTTCATCTATTTGCTTTATGAGGATATTCTCTGTTGCTTCCATTATTTTTGGAGACTTATAAAAAACCCCTATCAGTAATTTATTATTTTTCCCCCCTCCCCTTATCTCTTCCCACAGGGACTCTACATTTTCATTAGATTCATATATATTATCACGAAGGATGGGTTTTAAGGATGATTTTACATATAAACACACGCCTCCCCCTCGCTTATTTGTTCGGTCATTTCTGAACAGACTATAGCCCTGTAAATTAACCGCCAAGTCGTGGCTCTCGTCCAGCCATGTCTCAGATATCCCCACCATGTCATAATTATGTTCCAACAACATTAACTCCAATTCCTCCATTTTGTTGGCAAGGCTTCTGGCATTAGTATACATGCACTTTATGTATCTCTTGTACCTCTATTCTTTCTTAAATTATTAACTGTTCTAACCCCACCCCCCATCCCACCCCCACCCCCAATGTCATTATTTGGGGGTGGGGGTGGCATGTGGGGTGGGGATAAGTGGTGGATAAGTTGTCACTTTCTCAGGAAAAGGCCCAGCGATTTTCCAACCGACATAGGACCATTGGTCCCCGGTTTAAAGTGGGTGATATGGTTTTGTTGTCGTCTAAGAATATTCCTGTGAAGGTTGCATCTCCTAAATTTAAGCCAAGATTTATTAGTCCTTATAAGATTTTGGAAATTCTTAATCCTCTTTCGTTTCGATTGGCTCTCAGAAGTGTTTGACATTATTTTTGTAGGGTTTTTTGCAGGTTGCAGACAGTGACTTGTCTTTCCTTTCCTGTCTAGTTAGTTTGGGCCCAATCATTTGCTCAACCTATTTTCCTGCTTGTGTTTGTGCCTTCATCTTGTTTCACCATCGACGAGGCGTCTAGGAACATCGTAGGCACGCTCCACGGCTACTGCTAGTTGTGTGGTAAGATCAGGGATCTGCAATCTGCATAGTTACCAACTTCTCTCGTTTTCTGTGGCTGAGCTTGTTTTGTTTTTTTTTTCCCCGGTGACCCATTCATAACATGGAGAATTCTTTCTGGAACTGACAACAGAGACGTCCCCCTGTGTCACCACACTCACACCCCCGCAATTCACCAAGGGATGCACCACCCTCCAACCCCTCCCACTACGAGGTCTGCGCCTCTCAGGGTTGGCTAATAGCGAGGGTTGAGCCTTGCCCCTACTCTCCTGCAGCACCTCAGCTGCTACCACTGGAGAGGAAGGGGATGTTTGTAGAGAGACAGCAGAGAAAGTAGCTCCTAGGCAGCAGCCCTCACACGACTGCTACCAGTTGACTACTTCCCTAGTCCACCAATCTAAGACTGGGTTGTGTTTTTTAGACCAAGGGGGGCCCACAACGATAGGTGCTTGATTTCCCTCCAAGACGTAGTATGACTGGGACTCATCATGATGTCCACTCTGCTGCACAATGTCATCTACGACTTGGTTTAACCCCCCTGGCTCAGTGGGACAGAGTCAATGGCTTGGACGCTTATGGGTTTGTCTGGCGTCTCACACCCCAGACCATGAGTTTGGACAAACTGAGCATCCAGCAAACTGACTTCTGCTCCACTGTTAACAAGCACCGATATGCCCTCAGGTACCTCGTCAACCATCACCTCTGCTAACATAGTACCTTCAGAGGGCGTGGAGGAAATATACACTCCCAGGTCATCTTCCTCCTCTTACAGGATGAAAATGATGAAATGGTAAGACAGGATGTTGAGAAGGCTGAACTTTTAAATTCCTATTTTGCATCTGTTTTCTCTCAGAAAGGAAATGCAACATCAACTGTTATTCACTGTCCTATTAAGGGAATAGAAGAATCCAGGATATCTATAAACAGAAAGATAGTGAGGAAACACTTAGCTAACCTAAATGAATTCAAGTCTCCAGGTCCAGATGAATTACACCCCAGAGTACTGAAGGAGATAGCAGAAGAAATTTTTGAACCCCTCTCCATAATCTTTGAAAATTCTTGGAGAACAGGAGAAGTGCCAGAAGACTGGAGAAGAGCAAATGTTGTTCCTATCTTCAAAAAGGGGAAGAAGGTGGACCCAGGCAACTATAGGCCGGTGAGTCTGACTTCTATACCAGGAAAGATCTTTGAACAAATTATTAAACAACATGTATGTCAATACCTGGATAAGAATGAAGTGATTAAACAGAGTCAGCATGGGTTTGTAACTGATAAGTCATGTCAGACTAACTTAATTTCCTTCTATGACGGTATCACTGATTGGGTGGATCAAGGAAATGCTGTAGATATAGTATATCTTGACTTCAGCAAAGCATTTGACAAAGTCTCTCATACAATCCTTATTGAAAAAATGACTAAGTATGGAATGGACAAGGCAACTGTTAGGTGGATTCATAACTGGCTTAGTGATCGGACCCAAAGAGTGGTCGTAAATGGCTGCACATCCAGTTGGAAGAATGTCTCAAGTGGGGTACCACAGGGCTCTGTCCTGGGCCCTGTATTGTTCAACATCTTTATCAACGATTTAGATGAAGGCATTGAGGGTAAACTGATTAAATTTGCTGATGACACAAAGCTAGGAGGGATAGCTAATACTAGAGAGGAGAGAGAGAGGATTCAAAAAGATTTAAATAAACTGGAGAAGTGGGCAGCAACTAACAGAATGGTTTTTAACAGGGAGAAATGCAAAGTACTACATCTGGGCAATAAAAATGAAAAAAGCATATATAGAATGGGAGGAATAGGGCTAAGTGACAGCACATGTGAAAAAGACTTGGGTATACTAATAGATCACAGACTGAATATGAGTCAACAGTGTGATGCAGCAGCAAAAAAGGCAAATGCAATTCTAGGATGTATTAACAGAAGCATACAGTCTAGATCACGTGAAGTCATTATTTCCCTCTACTCCTCTTTGGTCAGACCTCATCTGGAATATTGTGTCCAGTTTTGGGCACCACATTTTAAAAAAGACATCAACAAACTGGAGCAAGTTCAGAAAAGAGCGACCAGAATGGTGACCGGTCTGCAAACCCTGTCTTATGAGGAAAGGTTGCAGGATTTGGGAATGTTTAGTTTGCAAAAGAGAAGACTGAGAGGAGACTTAATAGCTGTCTACAAATATCTAATGGGCTGTCACATTGTAGAAGGATCAACTTTATTCTCATTTGCACAAGGAAAGACTAGAAGCAATGGGATGAAACTGAATGGGAAGAGACACAGATTAGATATTAGAAAAAACTTTTTGACAGTTAGAGTGATCAATGAGTGGAACAGGCTGCCACGAGAAGTGGTGAGTTCTCCTTCAATGGAAGTCTTCAAACAGAGGCTGGACAGACATCTGACTGGGATGATTTAGCGAATCCTGCTTTGAGCAGGGGGTTGGACCAGATGGCCCAGGAGGTCCCTTCCAACTCTATGATTCTATGATTCTATGATTCTATGACCAGGGGGACACGGCTTCTCTGATAGTACAGAAGTTTCGACGTGAGCTCCAAGGATTAAATCATTAGTCTGCTCTCTACAGGGACGTACCCCTTCACCTTGGGGGACACCAACTCCTCCCACCTGCCTGGGTACGTCCGCATGTATAAGCAAGTCCTGCTCCCCAGCAGGGACTCCAAGGCGCATCTTCGCCAAAGCCGCAAATGGACCCTCTAGTGGAGCCAGAGGGTCGGCCCCAGACCCATAATTCTGCTGCTGGTGCTGCTTAAACACATCATTCAGCTCCTCATTCATCTCAGTGAGGACCAGCAGCAACAGCTCACCGGTCTAAACTTGGCCCATGGCTCACAAGAGAAAAATGTTAGCGTTGTTGATAATGTATTGTCACGTGTGACAGGATACACCGCCTCGAGCAGGGTGAATTTCTATAACACAAGTGATACTGAATACACCGTCTCCAGCAGAGTTAAGGGAATCACTGGGGAAACCGTTACAATGGAGGGCCCTGCAATAGGGACCGGGGACGTGGAGACCTCCTGCACTCCTCTGAGTCAGTGTCCCTACACTCCTGACGATCCCAAGGCAGGTTCCGCACCTGGTGACGAGCTGGATACCTCAGATCCCTAGCTCGCCCTGCACCTATCCCTTTCTAGTGAACTGGACGGTGCAGAAACTATTCCCACCACTGCACTAATACACACATAATGAAAGTCACAAACAGGGAAAAACATCACTTAGCTTTGCTCTGTTGCTATTGCTCCCAGCAACAGAGTACAACACCAAAGTTCAGCTTCACCCCTGAAGCTCGACACCTGAATTCAGCTTCCGCCTAACGCAATTACACCAGAGCTCCCCTGAGCTGCCTGGAACTCCTCTCTGTAGTTCCTTCCTTCACCAGACTTGGTTGGAAATGAGCAATATCACCAAAAGTGAGTGAGACCACCAGCAACTCCTTTATAGGTAGGAGCCAGGGAATCACACCTATTTCATAATCACGTGCAATAACACTAGCGGCCACCGGGGGGCAACTCAACTAAAGTAACCAGAGTGCAATGACCCTAACGGCCACCGAGGGCAAAACTAGAACTAAAACAACGACAGTGTAATGACCCTAATGGCCACCGGGGGCAAAACTAACTTTAAGCAAACAGCTAAAAGGAAAAAAAAAGTTACTTGTGCAAAATCTGTCATCAATCAACTTGGTTCATAAGAAGTTTAATACAGCCCAGCATGGTATAATACAGCCCAACATGGTATATAGCCCCCCAGAGTGGTATAATATAGCCCAGCATGGTATATAGCACCCCAGAATAGAATAATACAGCCCAGTATGGTATATAGCCCCCCCAGAAAGGTATAATACAGCCCAGCATGTTATATAGCCCCCCCAGAATGGAATAATACAGCCCAGCATGGTATAATACAGCCCAATATGGTATATAGCCCCCCAGAATGGTATAGTACAGCCCAGTATGGTATAATACAGCCCAGCATGGTATAATACAGCCCAACATGGTATATAGCCCCCCAGAATAGTATAATACAGTCCAGCATGGTATACAGCACCCCAGAATGGAATTATACAGCCCAGTATGGTATATAACCCCCCCAGAATGGTTTAATACAGCCCAGCTTGGTATAAAGCCCCCCAAAATGGTATAACACAGCCCAGCATGGTATAATACAGCCCAGCATGGCATATAGCCCCCCTAGAATGGTATAATACAGCCCAGCACAGTATAATACAGCCCAGCATGGTAAATGGCCCCCCTAGAATGGTATAATACAGCCCAGCATGGTATAATGCAGCACAGCATGGCATAATACAGCCCAACATGGTATATAGCCCCCCAGAATAGTATAATACAGTCCAGCATGGTATACAGCACCCCAGAATGGAATTATACAGCCCAGTATGGTATATAACCCCCCCAGAATGGTTTAATACAGCCCAGCTTGGTATAAAGCCCCCCAAAATGGTATAACACAGCCCAGTATGGTATAATACAGCCCAGCATGGTATATAGCCCCCCCAGAATGGTATAATACAGCACAGCACGGTATAATACAGCCCAGCATGGTATATAGCCCCCCCAGAATGGTATAATACAGCCCAGCAAGGTATAATATAGCCCAGCATGGTAAATAGCCCCCCCAGAATGGTATACTACAGCCC
Organism: Dendrobates tinctorius; assembly: GCF_039654945.1. NCBI lineage: Eukaryota > Metazoa > Chordata > Amphibia > Anura > Dendrobatidae > Dendrobates > Dendrobates tinctorius. Next base: position 48,948,988 of record NW_027361688.1, on the reverse strand, counting down.
AGCATGTTATAATACAGCCCAGCATGGTATATACGCCCCCAGAATGGTATAATACAGCACAGCATGGTATATTACAGCCCAGCATGGTATATAGCCCCCCAGAATGGTATAATACAAGCCAGCAAGGTGTAATACTGCCGAGCAGGGTATATAGCCCCCCAAGAATGGTATAATACAGCCTAGCATGGTATAATACAGCCCAGCATGGTATATAGCCCCCCAGAATGGTATAATACAGCACAGCACGGTATAATATAGCCCAGCATGGTATATAGCCCCCCAGAATGGTATAATACAGCCCAGCATGGTATATAGCCCCCTCAGAATGGAATTATATGGCCCAGCATTGTATATAGCCTCCCCATTATGGTATGATACAGTCCAGCATGGTATATAGCCCCCCAGAGTGACCCCACAGTCCAGTACTCACACTGATTTAAAAAAAAAAAAATCACTCCTCACTTTCTCCTCGTGCCCGCGCTGCTGGCTGCTCCTGTCTCCTCCTGCTCTGTCTGGCACACAGTGAGAGCGCGATGACGTCATCGCGCCCCCGCTGTGTCAGAGGCAGAGTGGTGAATTATGGGAGAGGGAGCGTCAGCTGACGCTCTCTCCTCCATCACTACCTCCTTCAGTGCGGCAGCGGCGGCGGGAGTCGGCACTGGGGGCAGGCGGTCCCGTGCCTCACAGGGGCTCCATAGCGGCTGTGTGATGTGCCGCTGGCTGGGGTCCCCTGGAGGAGTGAGGGCCCTAGGAAGCTGCCTGGTCTGCCTGCCCATAACATCGGCCCTGGGTAGGGGATACTCGCTAGGCAGCCGACAAATCACGTCCGGCACAGGTTTCTTAACATAACTCAGTCCATTCGGTTTATTATGCAGCAGAAACCAAAGCAACAGCAACAGAAAGTTCATATAAACAGCATAGCGTCCATGACAGAGCTTGACTCTGTTTATCTTGTGGTCACACAGGTTGTGCAATGTCCAGCACACAGGTTCTCTAGCCTCACAGTTATATCCCCTCTCCGGGTTACCTTCTCATAGCTACTTCTCAGTCCTGAAGTTCATTCCCCCTTCTGGGAACTCTCAGACATATGCAGCCATTATCCACAGCCTCTCCACGTGCTGTCAGGAAGGCAGCCACGTCAGCCAGACAAGACCTTCCATATGGACCAAGAGGGTCCAAGCATTCACTCATGTGACCTACCCTGGCCACCCTATATGGTCCGCAGCCACGCCCACCGGATCACATGACTATGACCTCATCACAGGTCCTTCAATCATTCAATAACATATACTTTATTATGGCATTCTAAACACCTGCCCCTAGGTGGGTTTGTAGGTGATTGATCCCACCCGTCTCACCAATCACCTGAAGGTTTCTCCCTAATACATTGGCACGAAAGATCAGCTCTGCTGATCAGCACATAATCAAGCCTTCATCCCAAAGCCATCCACCTTGGGATACATAATGAACCTTTAGCACCCTGCTCCTGTTACCACTCTGGACATGGCTATCCGTCCATCTTGGGACACCCACACAGCGCCCCCTAGCGGACACAGTGGTCACTACACCACACCATGAATAAAAAAAGAACCTAGACATGTTTGGTGTGTGAGAACTCGTAATGAGCTGTAGAGTCATAACAGAAGGTCAGTTCTAGTATTTTGCAAACACGAGTGATTGCGAGCCCTTCGGGCGCGCACTGGGATTACGAACCACGCAATGGGGTGTAACCATGCAACCATGTAACCATGCAACAGACTGACCTCGCAATGGGGTGTAACCACACACCAGACTGGGGTATGTGCAGACTAACAGCAAACATAAATACCTGGTATACCTCTCTTGCCACTCCTACCTTGTGTATGAAAAAGCTCTGTCATTAATATTGTTTGGGTAGAGCTATTCGATAGCGCTATCCATGAAGAAAGTGCACGGGTAGAGCTATCCCATAGAACTATTCCTAAAGGAAATGAACAGGTAGAGCTATCCGATAGCGCTATCCCCCAATGTTCCTCAGTGTAAGCTATTTTACATGGTTGAGCGCACTTGGGAACTGCCCCCAAGGCCCTGCCCATGCCCAATGTTTGGTCCGTAGACCGCGGCTAGGAGTTAGTCCCGCTTTTGTGTGCAAAAGTTTTGGGCTTTTACAATTGTTAAAAATCTTAATAAAAGACTTCTTTGTACACACAGTTACTGCGTCCTCATCTGGGCCCAAATTGATTACTTCATCACCGGCATCAGGTATAGGGATCATGGTGCTTTTGAGGATATCTCTCTTTTCCACCATGGGTGCGTGAGGACGGAGTGACATCAGTCACAGTTTTTGTTTTGGGCTCATGCTTTCCTATAATGTAGAATATTGAAATTAGGTTAAAATCCCACCAAAGACATTTGCAAGGAGTTTGTGTGGGTTACCTACGGATTCCTCCCACACTCCAAAGACATACTGATGAGGAATTTTGATTGTAAGCCCCAATGGGGAAAGTGATATCAATGGAAGTAAAGTTGTGGAATTTATGGTGCTACATACAGTAGGGAAAATAAGCATTTGACACACTGCCAATTTTGCCAGTTTACCCACCTACAAAGAATGGAGAGGTCTGTAATTTTTAATGTAGGCACACTTCAACTTTGAAAGACAGAATCTTAAAAAAAATCCAGAAAATCACATTGTATGATTTTTACAGAACTAATTTGCATTTTATTGCATGAAATAAGTATTTGAAACAATTGAAAAACAGAACTTAATATTTGGTACAGAAAACTTTGTTTGCAATTACAGAGGTCATATGTAGTAGTTCTTTCCCAAGTTTGCACACACCGCAGCAAGGATTGTTTCTCCCTCCTCCATACAGATCTGTCAGTTTTCGGGGCTGTCGCTGTGCAACATTGAGTTTGAGCTATTGTCGTACCACAAGGGTGCCAAGCTCCGCTGTTAGGCAGGTATACAGGAAAGGGTATTAAACAGGGGCTATCCAGGATTATCTATTTACCTCTTCAATTTGTCGCATTTCAGCATTTTAAGCGTGTGTCTTGTATGTTGTTAGTCCTTTTATAAATGGTTAATAAAGGTTTCTATTTTATATAATGGGGTCTTCATATGTGAGCTGATTCCTGAACTTTCTCAGAATCATCCTTACCACATGAGGCAAGATCACGTACAGAGCCCCAGACCGAGGAAGATTGACAGTCATCTTGTTTATCCTCCATTTTCTAATAATTGTGCCAACAGCTATTGCCTTCTCACCAATTGCCTATTGTGCTGTAGCCTATCCCAGCCTTGTACAGGTCTACAATTTTGTCCCTGATGTCCTTTAGACTTCATTTTGGTCTTGGCCATGGTGGAGAGTTTGGAGTGTGATTGAGTGTGTGGATAGGTGTCTTTTATACAGGTAACGAGTTCAAACAGGAGCAGTTAGCACAAATAATGAGCATAGAGTAGGAGGGCTTCTTAAAGAAAAGCTAACAGGTCTGCGAGAGCAAGAATTCTTTCTGGATAGTAAGTGATCAACCACTTATTTCATGCAATAAAATGCAAATCAATTATGTAAAAATCATAAAATAAATCCAGAAAACCACATTGTAAGTTGAAGTGTACCTACAATAAAAATTACAGACATCTCCATTCTTTGTAGGTGGTAAAAGTTGCAAAATTGTCATTGTATCAAATACTGTATATACTCACATATAAGCCGAGATTTTCAGCCCATTTCTTGTGGCTGAAAGTCCCCCTTTCACCTTATACGCAAGTCATATACGCCAGGAAGTCGGTGGGGAAGAGGGAGCAGGTGTGTCACATCATACTGACTCCCCTTGGCGAGTCTCTGCAGCCCCCTGCTTGTCCCACGGTCTCAGGCGCCTGCCTTCAGCGGTCATGTGGTACCGTTCATTAAAGACATGAATATGCACATGAACGGGGCTGCAGAGACCGCGCCAGGAGGGGTAAGTATATGCGATATTCACCTGACCCCGTTCACACGCTGCTCGCCGCTGCCTGCGGCGTCCTCTGTCAGTGTCGTTCAGGCAGCAGAGGGCGGGGTGACGTAGTTAATGTGCTCCGTGCCCATTGCTGCCTGAACGTCATTGACAGACATGGCAGACAGCGGCGAGTAGCATGGGACAGGGACAGGTGAATATCACTGGTGCCGAGTCCTGAGCCAGCAGCAGCACACCCCCCATCATATTTACACATTCAGTATATTGAGCGCATTATGGAAAGTCCATGGTTAATTACTGGTGTAAACTGTTCTGTGGCCCCGGGTCGTGTCCGGTTGAAGGTGGGTGCCATCTCTTGGACCGCCATAGACTCTACATGTCATTTATAGACATGGAGTCACTTCCTGACCTTTTTGGGAAATCCGCTGATTCTGTTTTTCTGCAGGCACGATATTAGATGTGTCCTCATCTTCTGACGCTGGAAATTAGCTGTGGGTTCACCGTCATCTGCCATAAGCTCATAGGCAAAAGCTATAGCATATAAGCCACAGTCATAGTCGTTGTTCTGCTGATCCACATCGATAAACCTCAGATGTTTCAGGGGATTGTCGACCACTTCACTGTACATGTTGGTAATCTGCTGACTGATGGATGGAGACGGATTCTTTTCTCTGACGCTGTCAGCTACAAAGATTTGGCCATTTTTATAGCAGGTTGTCAGCCAGTGCTCCCTGTCCTCATCATAGTGGATTTGTACAGCATTCTTCAGTACGCTGTACCCTGGTACCATAAGAGCGCAGGGGGGCTGCAGGCCATCAAAACCCTTAAACTGACTCTGCAGCAGGTCCTGGGCCATGATGATGATCTCGTCAACCAGGTAGCCTTCCTCCCCTTTGCTCTGAAGGATGGTTAAGATCTCTGGAGGCAGGTTGTTCTCTTGGTTCCCGATATCGGGCATCTCCACTTGTGGGGTAGCTGTCTCCGGGATTACTTCTCGAAGTAGATCAGTAACGTTTTCTGTAGCCACTGTCTTGGCTGGTGGCAGCATCTCAGGCTTACTATTAGAGGAGATGGCCACATCCTTATCTGTTTCAATATCGATGACAACATAATCTGCACCCGGAGAAGAAATGTTGGTGTTCTCAAGGTCATCTGTCTTTTTGACCATTGGTCCATCCTCATTTTTTCCTGTTAAAGAGATCAAAGAAATTATAATTTTTTAAAATAAAATATTCTCCATATTTCTTATGGATTGTTACATCTACTGCTCCTTTACTTCACAACTGCCCACTGTAGATAAACGTAGGCGCTTGCTGGGCTCTATGCAGCGCCGAAGTTTGTCATGACATGGTTGGTGATCTTGTAGCGCTCACGACCCCCAGAGTCCTGCAAGCACTGCGATTCCAGTGCAGAGCGATAGCTCTGACAGGTGTTATCATTCCCATGAAGCACCTGAAGGGTTGTTAAACGTTTTGAATTTGGTTTTGAGCACTTTGAGTGGTACAGTTTTTAGAATGGTGTCACTTTTGGGTATTTTCTGTATTAAACGTTCCTCAAAGTAACTTCAAATGTGATGTGGTCGCTAAAAAATTGTTTTTGTAAATTTAGTTGTAAAAATGAGAAATCGCTGATCAACTTTTAACCCTTTTAACTTCTTAAGAGAAAAACAATTGTGTATCAAAAATTGTGTTGATGATAAATAGATATGTGGGAAATATTATTTATTAACTATTTTGTGTGACAACACTGGTTTAAAGACTTAAAAATAAAAAATTAAAAAATTGCAAAATTTTCAGAATTTTCGTCACATTTCCGATATTTTCAGACATAAACACAAGTTATATTGAACAAATTTTACCACTATAATAAAGTACAATATGTTGCGAAAAAACTGTCTCAGAATCAGTGTGATCCGTTGTAGCATTCAAGACCTATAACCACATAAAGGGACACTGGTCAGAATTGGCCTGGTTATGAGGGCGAAAAAAGGCTCTGGCACGAAAGGTTTAAGAGACAATTTTTAAAAGGCTGTTCTTCTATTGCCGCATATACTCATGTATAAGCCAATTTTTTCAGCAGAATTGTCCCAGAAAGTTGGCGGGAGAGGGCGAGCGGCGGAACAGCTGTCACAGAGGCACAAGCCAGTGGCTGTGGCTAATGCCTGTGCCACTGCTAAAGAGAAATGAATATTTAATTCTCTTATAGCGTGCACAGTGACAGCTGCAGCCGCGAGGGCACGCTGAAGGAGGGTGAGTAGGATGGGTTTTTTTTATAATAGGAAGTATGCATACAAGGGTGGGAGGGGGGTAGCCACGTTTACCAGGACAGCGATGAGGTAGCCACGCTTACCAGGACAGGCCAGGGGAGCCACGCATACTGGGACAGGGATGAGGGGACAATCCATACCAGGCTTATATGTGGCGCCCCTGAGGCTCGGTCGCCACAGAGGTACTGCACCTTCTCCTAAGGTGTAGTGCCCACCATCCAGGTAATGTGGGAACTCCTTTCCACGCTCCAACACTCGCACCCCACACAACAGGGTAGTTCTGCACAACCACATTGCGGCTCAGTGCTTAGAGAGTAGCAGAGCACCTCTGGTGGTTCCCTGCATGGACAACTGGATGTGCTGGGAGGCGGGTGGAGTTGAGATATATAAAAGAGTGGGAAAGTGTAGGATTAGGGGTTCAGTCTGATAGAAAGTCAGTGAGGAAGGAAGCCACTCAGGAGGAGTGGGGATCCCTGGAAGAAGGGATGGAGGAAGGAGTGCTGCAGCTGCCTCAGTGATCTGAGCCAGCTGGCACGGGAAAGGAACAGAAGGAGAAAGATGTAGAACTGCAACCTAAGCTTCCATAAGAGAGAGAAGGATCAGTACGGAACGAAGGAGTAGGAGAACAGAGAGGAGACGTGGGTTGGAAGAGGAACCCTGCCTATAGGTTCTCAGCGCAAGGCCGGGGCCCGGTTCCCCGAGGTTGTATGGACACTTATGGTTCTGCAGCAGACACCGGTGGAGTAGTTGGCTCTAAATGCACTACTTCCAACTAAGACTTGGGGCACAACAGCAATTGAATAGAGAGCCAGGTCTCCGGAGAAGGGAGTACCCGAGAGAGGCTACAGCTGTTTGCCATACGAGTAGAATTGTAAGGAACATCTGACAGGAGGAACTCCAGAGTATCAGGGTACTGGAGATCTTCACAACTTAAGGCGCAATAGAGTAGTCGTTCAGGAAAGGTACATGTTGGCGGAGTCTTGGAGAGGAGCTTCCCATCTGGCCTGGAGGTTGGCTGAGTCTCTGACCCGGAGGACACGGCCCGGAGGCAGGCACCCTTGTGTACCGCAGACTGTGAGTAAAGCTTTGGAACTGCAAGCCTCGGTGTCCTCCATTCATTCTCGTGCCAACCCGCTCAGCACCACTACATCTGGGTATCATCCTTTACACTGCCTGCGCCTTTCCACAACCCTTACAACTACACTGCCCTGGGACATCAGCCCTGTCTGTGGAGGGCTATACCATCACTGTTGCATCCTACCCACTGTCCCAGAGGATCTGTCTGCAGCGTCGACTTAACACCTCCCTTGCCGAGCATCAAAGGTGGCGTCACAAACTATTCCATTCCATTAACTACATCTACATTCCGCCATTGACTTGGGCGCCCAGGGCCACTGTCCGGGTCACCACTGCTATGACACATCCCCCTGAGACTGGCCCGGTACCGAGTACCCCACAGCCCTGGGAGGGCGACCATATACTTGAGTCAATAAGCTTACTCAGTTTTCCGTGGCAAACATAGCTGCATCGGCTTATACTTGGGTCGGCTTATACTCAAGTATGTATGGTAATTACATACCAAATGTCCCCAGAGTAAGTCTATTACCAAGTTATAAAAAAGCAAAAAAAAACTACAGTATTTTACGGATTATAAGACCCACGTTTTTCCCCCAAATTTTGGGGGAAAATGGGGGTGCGTCTTATAATGCGTATATACCTTACCGATACCGTTGCTGGCCACAGGCTGGGATGAGCAGGTGCCCAGCAGTGCTGCGGGTGCCTGACGGTGTTGCGCAGGGATTTCCCATTCCGATGTGAGGGTCTCTGTTGCTATGGGGGCCTCTGCTGAGATTTTGTGAAAGCCAGATTCCCCGACAATTCCATGGCTTCCTGTGCGGTGTACTCCGGGAAAATGGCTGCCGGGTGGGCGGCACATGCGCAGATGGAGATCTCGGCACCAAGATCTCGGGAGATGAGATCTCAGCCCTGAAATCTCATCTTCCGAGATCTTGGTGCAGATATCTCCATCTGCGCATGTGCCTCCCTCCTCGTCAACCATCTTCCCGGAGTCCAACGCACAGGAAACCATGTAACTGCCAGGGGCTCTGGCCTTTCACAAAATGTCGGCAGAGGCCCCCGCAGCACGGAGTCCCCCACAGCACGTAGCACCCCACAGCATCTGCAGCAAGAACCTCCCCATAGCACAGAGCACCAGGCAGCACGGAGCACCCCACAGCACAGAATCCCTGCCTCATCCCAGCCTGCGGCCTGCAGCATCACCCCACTCCTGTCTCCTCCAGCAGCGACCCTGGGACCCCACTTCACCGCAGCCACCACTCCCAGTAAGGAATAAGACAAATGAATTATAAGAAGCACCACCATTTTATTAAAAAAATGTTTTTCCTATTTTTCTGCTCGAAATTTGGGATGCGACTTATAATCCGGAGCGTCTTATAATCCAAAAAATACGGTATTTGCATATAGATTTTATAGGCTTGTCCAGGGTTAGAAAAATATAATTGGTTTGTTTGAAACACAAGACCACCCCCGTCTACAGGTTGTGCCTGTAATTGCACATCAGCTCCAGTGAAGGGAATGGTATAGAGCTGCAATACCATGAACAAGCTGAAGATTTTGATGGCACAGATTTTTTTTTTTTAAGAAGATGGCAGCCCTGTTTTTCTTATCTTGGAGAACTGCTTTAGTGTCAGATTGGTTTGGCTGTACTTACCACCAAAAAGTTTAGCACGAGTCTCTCTAACTCCATCAGTAGATTGTTGAGATTCATCATTTCTCCTGGGTTTATCCTTTTTCAGATGTCTTTAAAATAGTAAAATATAAGGTATATTGTGAATTACAAAGTAACATATCTTTATTCTGCAGAATGAAATATAGACTCATATGTTTCATCATTCATTTTGTCTTTTACATTTTGTAGAAACATTGGCAATAAGTAAAATTTTGGTATTTATCAACAATTTTTCATGTACATGAAATTTCAATATGTGTGGATCGCACTGGATTGTAAGGTAATATGAAGATTAGACATGAGTGGATTTATTTGAGTGGAATTGAATTCTGCTCATACAAAACTCAGAATGTTGGAGAACAAAGATTTTTTTGTAATTCACTCCACGCGAATAAAGCAAAGTGGAAGCTAGCTGCAGCCGCCAGCTTGCGGAAGAGTAGAGGGCTGGTAGAAAGTTGAGCTCACTTCTCTGACCGACTTCTGCTGCTTTATTCTCGATGGCCAGTTTTCCACACTACCATCATGCCGCACCTCTGGCCAAGTGTTCCCTTTGGGCTGAAACTTTGGCTACAAGCAGTCCCCGAAAGGTCTCTGCCCATGCAAGTCCCAACCAAGAGTCAACACTGGGCCAGAGTTGTGGGCAGAGATCAGTGGGGGCTTCCGGAGAGGGGCTTGGTGATATATGAACTTTATTTTCTTCTTACATCCTCCAGTTATTGTGATCTGGGACTGGGGAGACCCCAGAGTATAATAGGAAACAATCAATTTGTGAAGAATAATTTTGCTGTGAATTAAATCTCTGTAAGCAAAGTCTGCATGATTTGGCAGAATTTTGTCAGAGCCTCTTTTCTGTAATAAAGATGTCTTTTTTTACAGACTCCCATGCACAATATAAATTATCCTTTACAATACTTACCTACGTATGGTGTTACAGAAGACACCAATGAATGTTCCAAAGAGGAATATGGTGATGGTGAAAACTATAAAACATATGATGACTTTATTCGAAGGGATCTTTGACGTATCAATACCATCTTCTAAAAAAACTGAAAAAGAAGAAACAATATATATATTATATACTGTATATATCCAATAACTTGTCTGTAATTCACTATGCCATTATTATCGAAGCAGTTCTATAAAGGGAATCTGTCACCAGGCTTTTGCCATGTTATCGGAGAGAACTATAATGTAGAAGCATAGACCTTTACTATAGCGATGTGTCAATTGCTGGACTGTTTTAATAGAATCACTGTTTTACCAGCAATTGATTATCACATCAGGACAACTGGTCTTGTGCCTCCTAGTCCAGCCAGGCCTCCAGCAATATGCAATGCAAACACAAAGCTATGGCGGGGTTATACACAGCTCAAAAACTGAGCTCTGCTCAATCTGTAGCAGAGAAAACTGTGACTATTCTATATTCTATTGGACTGTAGGACCCGACAAGACGATTAAAAATATGGGACTTTAGTTTTGCTAAATAATGTCTCAGGGATGATGTCATATTAATATATGATGGATATAATGGACAATATAGAGATCTATCTAGTGGCTTAGGTAGAGGCTGATGTGTTATGGTAAAAATTTTTGACCTGGGCCCCCACCTGCATATTTGTCAGATGTATGGTCCTTTGTAGCATTCCAGATCCTCTGAGGACATACTTGTTTGCCCTCTCATGTAAAATGTCCCCATCCTGTAATAAAGTTCCCATTTCAGACCCTTCATGTAATAATATCACCCGTCCTGGCCCCTTCCTGTAATAATGTCCCCCATCCTAACCCATTCCTGTAAAAAAATTCAGTAATAATATCCACCATCTTGATATAATGTCTTTATCCTTGGCCCCTTTCTGGTATAATGTTTATCTTTCCTGGTATAATGTCCTCCATCCTGAACCTCTTCCTGGTATAATGTCCTCCATCCTGGGCCCTTTCCTGGTATAATGTCTCCTTTTCCTGTTTTAATGTACTCCATCCTGGGCCTCTTCCTGGTATAATGCCCTCCATCTCCATCTTGGGCCCTTTCCTGGTATAATGTCCTCCATCCTGGACCTCTTACAGATATAATGTCCCCCATCCTGGGCCCTTTCCTGGTATAATGTCTCCCTTTCCTGATATAATGTGCTCAATCCTTTGCCTCTTCCTGGTATAATGTCCTCCATCCTGGGCCCTTTCCTGGTATAATGTCCCCCATCCTGGTCCACTTGCATTAATATATGCCCTCCATCCTGGTATAATGCTTCCCATTCTGGGCTCCTTCCAGTAATATATGTCCCCCATCCCGGTATATTTTTCTAGTAATAATTAACCTGCTCTGCTGTTCTTCTCTAACATAAGTAAAAAAGAAATGAAATGATTCTGTTCACATTCCCCCACTCCTACTACTTGCAACATCTTCTTCCATAGCCTGAGCAGAAGCCGGCAGTTGACTGCAGCACGTAAGCGACGGGAAGCGCATGACGTCACTCCCATTCGCCACTCTGCGAATATTTGTGTCTAGAGGTCCCACCCACCCGGGCCTGGTCTCACTCACTGTGACCTCGATCGTTGTGCCCCTGCATCTATCCTTCTATATCCAGGCATGTAAATATATCAATAGGGCCTGTGTGTCTAGAGGAAGAAAGTTTAAAAGACATCTGGAGGCTTTTCCATAAATAGATATTACTAGATCTCTGCGCTAGATTACTGGAGAGCAGGGATTGATCCGGGAGTGTCCTCTAACTGCAGGATTTATTAGGAAGGAACATTGGCTGCAGAATATAGGGTTTACTTCAGATTATTACTAACAGATAACCTATCCACGTAACTATGTGACTTACATCCACAATCCTTAGGTCCTTCGCACTGTTCCGTGCGGAGAAGACATTTGTCCTGTCCGTTTAAGCAGCCTCTGGTGCTATAGACCACCCTGGTACCAATGCCTGAAAAAATGAGACATCAATTAGTTGTAGGAAAACACTGTAGGAACTCTTCTCAATGTATCAGTGCAATTGTCGGTAGTCTTCTAGTGGAGGAGAACATCAGATGTCTACAGCTTCTAACATATATCGCTTTTTTCGGACCATAAGACGCACTTTTTTCCCAAAATTTTTTTGGGGAAAATGGGGGTGCGCCTTATGGTCGCAATATACTTACAAATCCTGTTGCGGCGGTTCCGTAGTGGCGGTCCCAATGCAGCCTCCCTGTGCTCTGTGGTGTGGTGGGGTCGGGGCTCTGTAATGTGTCTGCAGCGGGGCTCTGTGCTGCATGGGAGGCTCCGCTGGCTTTTCATTAAAGTCTGAAAGCACCCCGCAACTCAGTTCCTGCAGCGCGGTGGCCTCCAGAAAGATGGCCACCGGGAGCGTCGCATACTCAAATTCAAATTACGGCAATGAGATCTCGTCCCAAGATCTCGTCTCCCGAGATCTCGTCCCAAGATCTCGTCTCACGAGATCTTGGGACAAGATCTTGGGACAAGAACTCGTTGCGGAGATCTGAAACTGAGCAGCGGCCATCTTTCCGGAGGCCCCTGGTGGCCATCTGTCCGGAGGCCTCCGCATCACAGCAACGTAGCTACGGGGGGCTTTCGGGCTTTAGCGAAATGCAGGCAGAGCCCTCCACGCAGCACAGAGCCCCGCTGCAGCCACATTACAGAGCCCCGACACCAACGCACCACAGAGCTCAGGGAGGCTGCATTGGGACCACCGCCACGGGACCGCCGCAACAAGATTTGTAAGTATATTGTAACCAAAGCACAGCCACCCCACAGAACACAGCCACCCCACAGAACACAGCCACCGCACGGACACAGCCACCCCACAGAACACAGCTACCCCACAGAACACAACCACCCCACAGAGCACAGCCACCCTATGGACACAGACACCCCACAGAATACAGCCACCCCACGGACACAGCCACCCCACAGAACACAGCCACCCCACAGAACACAGCCACCCCACAGAGCACAGCCACCCCACGGACACAGCCACCCCACAGAGCACAGCCACCCCACAGAATTCGGACTGTAAGACGGACCCCCATTTGACACATTATTTTTTCCCCCTATTTACCACCCCAAAATTTAGAGTGCGTCTTATGGTCCGGTGCATTTTATAGTCCAAAAAATACGGTACATTATTCACTGCACCTAATTTACTTATCCAGACCTAGGACCATTTCTTATGAGTAACTCTAGGACAGCTCAGATCACAATTATTGGAAAGCCCAGCATGTTGGACAAATTAGTCCCCGTTAGTTATAAAACTGTATAATTTTCCCAGTGGTAAAGATGGAATCACACGACTGAAGATCACAGACACAAGTGACTCCATTATTCCTTACAGGAAGATCTACATTTACTCTTACAATTAGTGTGAGAGCCTAGAATAGGGAATACAGGATGGGAGAGGGTAACTCATGAAGACTCCTCCATGAAATGTATCATGTGACCTATTAACAATCTCAGCCACTCAATAAAAGCTATATAAGTGCGAATATTCGGTGTCTCTAATGAAGCGGAGTCTGACACCCATCATATTATGCTGGGTCCTATTAGTGAATGTCAGTAGGTTCTGGTGCCAGATGCGAAATGTTGTATGTGAAGGTGATATCTTAATTGTGAGTTACTTACCCCATGTTTTGGAGCACGGACCAAAGATCAGGTGATCAGTGTTGCCTAGAAAATAAAAGAAGACATTAAAGATGATCTCTGCTGACAAAATGAGAGGTGACATATATTTCCTTTACCTCCCTTCTGTTACATGTACAAGTTATTGTATCCAGCCCGCAGTATTACACCTCTATGTCTTATCTATATATTAATTGACTAAATGCTTGTATCAGTCCCTGGCCGTGTATTTAGCATTAGATCCTTCATGACCTTTGACGTACATGTAAGTCAAAGGTCGTGTCCTTGTCTTTAATGCCGTTCGCACGTTGAGCCTATCCATTCAACGTTGAGTTTATCCACTGCTATGTATAGCACAATCATCCAGACAATTGCAGCTTCAACTCCCTAAAGAGTACTACTGAGTACAGCAAAAATACAGTAAAGAGTGTAAAAAGTAAATTAAAAATTAAACGCTTAAAAAAAATTCAAAATTTGTAATCGCTGCATTTGTAAAAGTTTGATCTATCAAAATCTAAACTAAATTTATCTGATCAGTAAACAGCATAACGAGAAAAAATAATCGAAATCGCCAGAATAAAATTTTTTGACAGCCGCAACATTGCAATAAGAGGCGATCAAAAAAAAACATAGTATCTACCCCAAAATGGTATCAGTAAGAATATCAACTCAGGGAGCAAAAAGTAAGCCTTCACCCAGCCTAATGAGGGTTACCCCATAACATGTGAATATTTGGAAAAGTACTTACCGGCTCGGATCGTATGCTTGGGCCAGGAATTATGGCGCTGGATGTTAATAGGCGCGCCTTCCACAGATGCTAATAGCAAAATCACGATTAGAAGAAATCGAAAGAGCATTTTAGCTTGGAGAAATATCGCTGAATGTGTAACACTCAGTGAGTCTTTTCAGACAAAGCCTCTTCCTGCAGCGTCACTCCGTATAACCACACATTCCGTGATGTCACAATGGAGATCTCATTGTGACATCACGAGGAGCGGAACACAGTGATGTCACAATGGGTCAGATAACTGCAACTACTCAACATGGAGCAGCTCCATCAATCTATCTATGATTAATATAATATTAATGTATAAGGACCAAGCCGCATTAGAGGATATTATGAATGTATGGGGGCGACACAGAGAGACATTATTCATGGGTTGGGCCACAGGGAGACATTACTATTACTAGGCCACATAGGGTGGCAATATTAACTCATGATGAACACATAGGTGGACAGTTTTACCAGATGAGTGCCACATTGGGGCCAATATTAATGTATTAATAGGGGGACATCATTACTATATGGGGGCCAGGAAAGGGACAATATTACTGTATATGGGTCACATAGGAGAAAATGATTAATATTAGGGGCACATAGAGGGACAATATTAATTTATGGGGGCCATATGGGAGGACATTGTTATTAAGTGGGGTACACATGATGAGATTTTTAATGTATGAGGGCCACAATTTGGAATGTTACTACTATATTGGGGGTCATAAAGAGGAATTCCACATCTGGATGAAGGCATAATAGTTGGACATTACTACTGTATGGGTGCCATGATGGGGCAATTCTACTGTACATTATTTGGGCAAACAGGGGACCTAGTTAAAACTGAATGGGGACACAGAGGAGCATCATTACTCTATTGTATTTTATTTTGGAGGATACTGTTACCATATAAAAAAGGGAGGTACTATTTTTGTAGAATTGGAGGAAAAGTGGCAATGGTGACCAGGAAGCAATAATCCATAGATGTCTGTGTGCTAGGGTTGCGGATCGGACTAAATATAAAATATAATAAAGTGCGATCGCAACCCGGAGTCCACCGTGCAGAGATGACAAACTGCTGCTCGGTAATGGCGGACTCCAACTGAAAACCTGCGAAGAGACCGCAGACCCGGTGTGCACAGGAGCGAGCTCTGTTACAGCACAGAGCTGCAGAAAGAGACGCCGAAGCCTGTTACTTCATAGGCTATGGCTAAACTTACCTCTACTGCAGCGCCAGGGATTAACCATAGAGAAATGCTCTTCCCTGTTAGCAAACAGAGAGCGCAGCCGACAGTGGTGTTACCGCACTGCTTGTGTACAGCGCCGTCCTGGTGGATGCCACTAACCAGCTGAAGCTTAGCGCTGGAAAGCGCAATAACTGCGCACGGCACCGCTGAAATGGACACTGCGGCGTATGCGGTACAGAGGTGTTTAGTGCAGAGGACACTCTCTGGCTGAGCGTGTAATGGGTGCCGGGAGCACTGTGGCGCTATGCAGTGTCACCGCTTGGCGCGGACTCAAGACCCTAAACCGTATATATCAAAGGGAAGGGGTTACTTAATGAGTCATTCAGTGGTTCACAAGCCTCCATGATCACACACAACACTATCCATAACTGTCTACACTAGCGCATGGCCGAGAGGTTCCCCCTGTGCAGTAGGGGAAACTTGATGCCTAACATTACCACCCCCTCCTAGAGCCACCTCGCTAAGCTTGAAGGCTGCAATGAGTAGAGGAGCACAAATATTCTCCACAGGCTCCTAGGTCCTATCCTCTGGGCCATGAGCTTTCCAGTCCACTAGATAATATTTTTTGCCCTGTACCACCTTACACCCCACGATGGCCATCGCCTCGTACTCCTCCGAGGACAAGCTTGATGTCCCGATAGATGACTCCGAAAACTGGGACATGTGAACAGGCTTATGGAGGGACACATGGAAAGTGTCAGTTATAACCAGGTGGGGAGGAAGGGCCAGATGGTAAACCATAGGATTATCCTTCTCCAGGACCTTGAAGGGACCTAAAAAGCGAGGCGCCAACTTAGTGGACTCAACCTGCAGCCTGATGTTACGAGCGGAGAGCCACACCAAGTCACCGGGAACAAAGGTGGCAGCGGGGAGCCGGTGTTTATTAGCGCAGGCCCTCATTCTCTCCTTGGAGGCCCGGATGGCATCCTGAGTGCAGTTCCAAATGTCACGTGCCTCCACCGCCCAGTCTGCCACCCTAGAGTCGGTGGACAACACGGGCATGGGCACAGTAACGCGCGGATGCTGCCCATAATTAAGGAGGAATGGGGTCTGACCGGTGGTGCTGGCCACAGCGTTGTTTAAAGTGAACTCCGCCCATGGCAGCAAGGATGCCCAGTCATCCTGCCTGACCGAAACAAAATGTCACAGATATGTGACAAGGGTCTGGTTGGCCCTCTCTAAAGTACCTGTTAGGCAGCGGATTTTTGTCGCTGCACAGCGAGAATCCCGAGCCTTACTTCCGGCGGTCTCCCATTCCTCTCCAGCCGCAGAGGAGCTTGCTCAGCAAACTCGTCGGTCCCGGAGCTCCGCCCAGACCAGCTCCGTGAGTTTGGTTGCTGATGCTACCTCTGGAACAGCTATGGCAATGCATTCTGCTCAGCAGCGAGATTCTCCAGGGACTAAGTCCTCATGTCGGGCCACTGAGCATGCCCGTGGTGTGATCTCCCATTGGAGATCGAAGGTCACGTGCTCAGGTCCTGCTCGTGTTCGGATTGGCCCATCCGAGAAACCAGGAAGGTCCCGGACGCTCGTGGCTATGAAAGGTTCGCATGGCCGCCCGGCCATGTGCTAGGATAGCCAGTATTTTCAGACTATAAGGAGTGAGTGATGGATGCACATATGAATGTCTCTGGTGACTGACTCATTATGAAACCCCTACCCTTGGTACGCATGTGTTGTGCAGCCTAGCCTGCTAGCGCCCAGGCTTAGGTGTATGTAGGACAGTGTTGAGTCAGATATTAGTCACTATCAGTGACTCGGCACACCTCAGAGCAAGTGCTCTGCACTCCTTAGCCAGCGTCTATAGCGGCGTTCGTGGCAGCGACGCCGCGCGCTCAGTGGCCTAGAAGGACTCTAACCCCGTGCCTTGGGGTGGAGTTCTGTGGCTATTTGCTGTGAGCTCTGTGGCCGGGCTCTATGAGCTAATCAAGCTCAATGCTGAGCAGGATACAGAGCTCTCTCCAGAACCGACACGTAAACTGAGTACCCCGGTTGCTGGCAATCTTGTCCGGCATACCGTGCAGGTGGAAAACGTGCTTAATGAACAGCGCTACCAGACCCCGTACAGAAGGTAACCGAGAGAGTGGTATCAGGTGCTCCGTCTTGGAGAAATGGTCGGTGACAACCCAAATGACGGTGCTTCCCCTGGACCACAAAGTCCATACCGACCATCTCCCAGGGCCTGTTTGCTACTGGCAGGGGGTAAAGTAGTCCAGCAGGCCACAGCCAAGGAGAGTTATTCTGGGCACAAGAGAAGCACCACGATGACACCACAGAGCACAAAAGAGCACCGGCGTGGACGTTCTTCTCCCTGGAGAGAAAATGTAGGGTAAAGTGAAACCGGGAGAAGAACAAGTACCATCTGGCCTGGCGAGAGTTCATCCACTGGGCCGTTTGCAAATATACAAAGTTCTTGTGGTCGATGAACACCTGGAAAGGGTGGCGAGCCCCCTCCAGGAGGTGTCTCCACTCAGAAAAGGCCAACTTCATCGCTAGCAACTCCCTGTCCCTGATGGAATAATTCCTCTCTGCCGAGGTGAAGGTCTTGGAGAAAAATAAGCATGGCTGCTTCCGACCTTGCGTATCCTTCTGAAAAAAGACCGCTATAGCACCGACGGAAGAGGCATCCACCTCCAGTATGCTATGAAGGGCTTATTTACATTGGGGTAATGTAGAATGGGATCACTAGCAAAATGGGACTTAATGGAGGAGAAGGCCTCGGAGACCTGCACCGACCACAACTTGGGATTTGCACCCTTCTTGGTGAGGGCTACCAAGGGGGCTACCAAAGTCAAGAAGTGGGGGATGAATTGGCGATAGTAATTTATGAACCCCATAAAGTGCTGCACCACTTTGAAAGAATGGAGTTCGTGCCAATCCATCACTGCCTGTAGCTTGGCAGGATCCATGGCCAAACCCTGGGCGGAGATGATATAGCCCAGGAAAGGTAAGGACTCCTGCTCAAACACACACTTCTCCAACTTGGCATAGAGGGAGTTTGCCCGCAGGAGGTCAAAAACTTTGCAAACATCTCTCTGGTTGGAGTCAATATCTGGAGAGCAGATGAGGAGATCATCCAGATAGACGACTACCGAGGTGGAAAGCATATCCCGGAAGATATCTGTAATGATCCATGCGGGATCATGTCAGATAAGAGCTCTGGTGGTAACCTTTTTTTTCCTCTCTCTAAGCTTTGTGCTTAGAGATAGTTTTGCCCCTGGTGGCCAGTATGGTCATTGCACTGGTGTGCTTAGAGATAGCTTTTCCCCGGAGGCCAGTATGGTCATTGCACTGGTGTTTTTAGCGATAGTTTTGCCCCCGGTGGTGTTTAGTGTAATTGCACGGGAATCACTAACAGGTGTGTTTACTCAATAAAGGTGTGTAAGTTGTGCTCACGTTGGTGATATTGTTGGGCTTTTCCAACCATGCTGGGTGAAGGAAGGAGCTGAGGAGAGTCCAGGACAGCTCAGTCAGAGTCCTGGAGTGCCATCTATGGGGTCAGACAGGAGTTCGTGTAAAGCATGGTGAAGTGGCAGGTATGGTGTCAGTGAAGAATTCTTACAAAGCTTGGTGGAGTGGCAGCTATGGTGTAGAGCTGCACTCAGTTGCTGGTCTCTGTTACTGGAAGCTGCACTCAGGTGCTGGACTCCATTGCTGGACAGCTGCAC
Organism: Dendrobates tinctorius; assembly: GCF_039654945.1. Classification (NCBI taxonomy): domain Eukaryota; kingdom Metazoa; phylum Chordata; class Amphibia; order Anura; family Dendrobatidae; genus Dendrobates; species Dendrobates tinctorius. Next base: position 48,929,732 of record NW_027361688.1, on the reverse strand, counting down.
CCAGGTGTTGGACATGGTGGGAGGAAGATGCACTCAGGTGTTGGACTCTGTTGCCTCGAGCAAGTGCATCAGAGCAAAGCTAAGTGTTTCTCTGTTTGTCACTTTTCCTCATGTCGGTGTTAGTACAGCGGTGGGGCCATTGACTGCACCACCCAGCTCCCTAGTAAGGATTAGGTGTAAGGTGTGCTAGGGTGACAGGTATCCTGATCGGTGACAGGTGAGGAGCCTGTATAGGGAACGTTAGGAGTAGAGTTGAGCGAAACGGGTCGAAAAAATTCAAAAGTCGCCGACTTTTGGCAAAGTCGGGTTTCATGAAACGAAACCCGACCCTAGGATGAGGTCGGCCACGAGGTCGGCGACTTACGTGCCAAAGTTGCGTTTCAAAAGTTTGTTTTGCGCTCTTTTTCAGCCAATCAGGATCCACGGACACTGTGGGCAACGTGATGACCTAGGCACGGGTCACCACCATCTTTCAGAAGGGCATGCAAGTGATTGGCTTGCTTTGGTGGGCGTCACAGGGGGTATAAAAGGGCGTGCACGCCGACCGCCATCTTACTTCTGCCGATCTTAGTATAGGGAGAGGTTGCTGCTGATTCTGTAGGGAGAGCGTTAGTCAGGGAAGAAGACAAAAAAACTGCTTCTGCTGCTAGCGATTTGGCCTGCACAACACACAAGTCACTGTGTGTGCAGTGCAAGGGGAGGCTATATAGTGGTGTATCAGTGGTGTTGGTTGTTGGGCTGCCTTTTAAGGCTTCCTGACACGCTGGCATTGCTGTTTACCCACTGCTCCGCAAACTGCTTTTTTAAAAGCAATCCAATCTCCCTTATCCTCTAGTCACTTTTGTCACAGCTGTGCCATCGAGCCTGTCACATAGCGCTCAGATATCAGTGGGCCTCACACAATCCACAAGTGTCCAGTGTCCAAAAGTGTGCGCAGAGATTCAAAATCTCCATTATACTCTCGTCACTTTTGTCACAGGCAGCTGTGCCATCGAGCCTGTCACATAGCGCTCAGATATCAGTGGGCCTCACACAATCCACAAGTGTCCAGTGTCCAAAAGTGTGCGCAGAGATTCAAAATCTCCATTATCCTCTCGTCACTTTTGTCACAGGCAGCTGTGCCATCGAGCCTGTCACATAGCGCTCAGATATCAGTGGGCCTCACACAATCCACAAGTGTCCAGTGTCCAAAAGTGTGCGCAGAGATTCAAAATCTCCATTATCCTCTCGTCACTTTTGTCACAGGCAGCTGTGCCATCGAGCCTGTCACATAGCGCTCAGATATCAGTGGGCCTCACACAATCCACAAGTGTCCAGTGTCCAAAAGTGTGCGCAGAGATTCAAAATCTCCATTATCCTCTCGTCACTTTTGTCACAGGCAGCTGTGCCATCGAGCCTGTCACATAGCGCTCAGATATCAGTGGGCCTCACACAATCCACAAGTGTCCAGTGTCCAAAAGTGTGCGCAGAGATTCAAAATCTCCATTATCCTCTCGTCACTTTTGTCACAGGCAGCTGTGCCATCGAGCCTGTCACATAGCGCACAGATATCAGTGGGCCTCACACAATCCACAAGTGTCCAGTGTCCAAAAGTGTGCGCAGAGATTCAAAATCTCCATTATCCTCTCGTCACTTTTGTCACAGGCAGCTGTGCCATCGAGCCTGTCACATAGCGCTCAGATATCAGTGGGCCTCACACAATCCACAAGTGTCCAGTGTCCAAAAGTGTGCGCAGAGATTCAAAATCTCCATTATCCTCTTGTCACTTTTGTCACAGGCAGCTGTGCCATCGAGCCTGTCACATAGCGCTCAGATATCAGTGGGCCTCACACAATCCACAAGTGTCCAGTGTCCAAAAGTGTGCGCAGAGATTCAAAATCTCCATTATCCTCTCGTCACTTTTGTCACAGGCAGCTGTGCCATCGAGCCTGTCACATAGCGCTCAGATATCAGTGGGCCTCACACAATCCACAAGTGTCCAGTGTCCAAAAGTGTGCGCAGAGATTCAAAATCTCCATTATCCTCTCGTCACTTTTGTCACAGGCAGCTGTGCCATCGAGCCTGTCACATAGCGCTCAGATATCAGTGGGCCTCACACAATCCACAAGTGTCCAAAAGTGTGCGCAGAGATTCAAAATCTCCATTATCCTCTCGTCACTTTTGTCACAGGCAGCTGTGCCATCGAGCCTGTCACATAGCGCTCAGATATCAGTGGGCCTCACACAATCCACAAGTGTCCAGTGTCCAAAAGTGTGCGCAGAGATTCAAAATCTCCATTATCCTCTCGTCACTTTTGTCACAGGCAGCTGTGCCATCGAGCCTGTCACATAGCGCTCAGATATCAGTGGGCCTCACACAATCCACAAGTGTCCAGTGTCCAAAAGTGTGCGCAGAGATTCAAAATCTCCATTATCCTCTCGTCACTTTTGTCACAGGCAGCTGTGCCATCGAGCCTGTCACATAGCGCTCAGATATCAGTGGGCCTCACACAATCCACAAGTGTCCAGTGTCCAAAAGTGTGCGCAGAGATTCAAAATCTCCATTATCCTCTCGTCACTTTTGTCACAGGCAGCTGTGCCATCGAGCCTGTCACATAGCGCTCAGATATCAGTGGGCCTCACACAATCCACAAGTGTCCAGTGTCCAAAAGTGTGCGCAGAGATTCAAAATCTCCATTATCCTCTCGTCACTTTTGTCACAGGCAGCTGTGCCATCGAGCCTGTCACATAGCGCTCAGATATCAGTGGGCCTCACACAATCCACAAGTGTCCAGTGTCCAAAAGTGTGCGCAGAGATTCAAAATCTCCATTATACTCTCGTCACTTTTGTCACAGGCAGCTGTGCCATCGAGCCTGTCACATAGCGCTCAGATATCAGTGGGCCTCACACAATCCACAAGTGTCCAGTGTCCAAAAGTGTGCACAGAGATTCAAAATCTCCATTATCCTCTCGTCACTTTTGTCACAGGCAGCTGTGCCATCGAGCCTGTCACATAGCGCTCAGATATCAGTGGGCCTCACACAATCCACAAGTGTCCAGTGTCCAAAAGTGTGCGCAGAGATTCAAAATCTCCCTTATCCTCTCGTCACTTTGGTCACAGCTTTGCCATCGAGCCTGTCACATAGCGCTCAGATATCAGTGGGCCTCACACAATCCAAAAGTGTCCACTGTCCACAAGTGTGTGCAGAAATTCTAAATCTCCCCTGTCCTATAGACACCTTGTACCTTGTTTTACATTACTATATAGTTTGTTGGATTTTGTCTACATTTCTACCAAAAATGAGGAAGGCTGGTGGAAGAGGCCGTGGAATTGGGCGGGGGTTGGCAGCTGGTAATGTTGGTGTTGGTGGTGGATCTGATGGTAGTGGCAAGAGCAAAATAGGACCGAATGCAGGAGGTGCTGACCCTGCGTCATCGTCTGGCTACATAAGGCCTCGAACGCTTAGTTTTCTAGGAGTTGGCAAACCGCTTTTAAAGCCAGAGCATCAGGAAAAAGTTTTGTCTTACATTGCTGACTCAGCCTCCAGCTCTATCGCCTCCTCTTCTTCAGTTGTGAAAAGTAAAAGCACTGAGTCGTCATTGGAGGCTCATGTTCATGAACCACACCTTTCCTTGTGTCCTTCACCCCAACCAAGATTGAAGGATGACGCAGGCCATACTACTGATTACTCCATGGAGCTGTTTTCACATACCATGCCTGGATTATCAAGTGAAATGGTGAATTACCCAGGCCAAGATGAATCTGACATGGAGTGCACTGATGCACAGCCGCTGATGGATGATTCTGCTGGTACATTCACTCAGAGCACTACATTGTCCTCGCAGTGTACAGAGCCAGATTCTGACCCTGATGAGACTCAGGTGCCCCTTCCCGCACACTATACCACCATACACGGTGACACAGAGGAAGGTGCACATGACATAGAAGAGGAGGTGATGGATGACCCAGTTGTTGACCCAGATTGGCATCCATTGGGGGAAGAGGGTGCTGCTTCCAATAGCTCAGATGAGGAGCATCCACAGCAGACATCGACATCGCAACAGCTGTTATCTGGCAGGCCCGGAGCACTCCAAAGACAGGTTCCAAACATCAAAAGAGTTGCTGGACAGCTTGTCCAGAGGGTCAAAAGATCACAGCGTGCTAGGCCGCAAAATGTCTGCCAAAGTAGGAAGAGTGCAGTGTGGCACTTTTTTGAACAAAATCCTCATGATCAGGCCAAGGTTATCTGTAAGAAGTGCGCAAAGACCTTTAGCCGAGGGAAAAATCTGAAAAATTTGAATACCAGTTGCATGCTTAGACATTTAACCAGCATGCACTTGCAAGCGTGGACACAACACCAAACCTCAAGTGCCACATGTGCAACTGATCACAACGAAGGTAGTCAGCAACGCTACATTGTTTCCCCCACTGTAAGCCCACCGGTTAGCACAGCAGCAAATGTTGAGGTGTCGTTGCAAGACCACAGCAGTCAGGGAATCCCACTGTTATATCAACGAAAGACTGATTCTAGGCCATCAGAAAGAACACCAACTCCATCACCATCATCAACCCTCTCTCAGTCCGCCCTGTCCACCGCTACTTCCACCATATGCAGCTCTCAAGTCCAGCTCACCCTCCCAGACACTATGAGTAGGTCAAGAAAGTACTCAGTCTCTCATCCGCGTACACTGGGTTTGAACGCTCACATTGCCAAACTAATCTCGTTTGAGATGATGCCCTTTTGGTTGGTGGAAAGCACAGCTTTCCGCGAACTCATGGCCTATACAGTACCACGCTATGACCTACCCAGTCGCCACTTCTTCTCTCGCAGAGCCATCCCAGCTCTCCACCATCATGTGAAAGACCGCATTGTCCATGCACTCAAGCAGTCAGTGAGCGGAAAGGTGCACCTCACAACTGATGCATGGTCCAGTCGACATGGCCAGGGCCGTTACGTGTCCATCACTGCGCACTGGGTTAATGTGGTGGATGCAGGGTCCACAGGGGACAGCGGTGGTGGAACAGTGCTGCCTAGCCCACGGTATAGGAAACAGTTGGCTGTAGGCGTTCGACCCTCCTCCTCCTCCTCCTCCTCCTCCAGAAGCGAAAGCTCGTCCACAGAGCGCAGTCGTACGAGCACTCCATCTGCAGCTGCCACTGTTGCACACGATGTGTCCCCCTATCGAGCAGCTAGTGGAAAGCGTCAGCAGGCTGTGTTGCAGATGATGTGTTTGGGCGACAGACACACCGCCGAGGTGCTGGCCGAGTACTTGAAGCGACAAACTGAGTCATGGCTGGGCAGTGTACATCTTGAGGCAGGCAAGGTAGTTAGTGATAACGGCCGTAATTTTGTGGCAGCCATAGCCCTTTCAAAACTCAGCCACATACCTTGCTTGGCTCACACCTTGAACCTGGTGGTGCAGTGCTTCCTCAAAAATTATCCGGAGTTAACAGCCCTGCTCCAGAAGGTGTGAAGACTGTGCGCGCACATCCGCCAGTCGCCTGTACACTCCGTTCTTATGCAGAAGCTGCAGCGATTGCTCCACCTTCCCAACCACCGCCTCATTATCGACATTGCAACAAGGTGGAACTCCACCCTGCACATGGTGGAGCGGCTGTGCGAGCAGAGGCAGGCCATAATGCATTTGTGGGAGGATACACGGCCAGGCACTTTGAGAGCAGACATGGAGTTGACAGGCGTGCAGTGGTCGAAGCTGAAAGACCTTTGTAAAGTCCTTCAGTGTTTTGAGGAATGCACACGGCTGGTAAGCGCAGACGACGCCATCCTAAGCATGAGCATCCCACTTATGCGTCTGCTCATGCAAACTTTGACGCACCTTAAGGAGCAGGCGTCTGCAGCCAATGTTGATGAGGAGGAAGAGGAGGAGGGAATTCTTGATGACATTCAGCCATTGTCTGCTCAGGGACCTCTCCTGGACGAGGTGGAGGAAGAAGAGGAGGAGGAAGAGGATGATGGGGATGATTACTTAGGGGAGGAGGATGCATCTCGTGGGGCAAGTGAAAATGTTGGCGTGGCAAGGTCTGGTACAGGGTTTGTGCGTGACTGGAGGGATGTGGATTTGCCAGAAAGTGCTCCTCCACCCAGCACTCGCAGTGCATCATTGACACCGGGAACATTGGCCCACATGTCAGATTATGCCTTGCGGATCCTAAAAAGGGACCCCCGCATTGCCAAAATGATGAACGATGACGACTACTGGTTGGCCAGCATCCTGGATCCACGCTATAAAGGCAAATTACAAAACATCATGCCACAGGAGAACCTTGACCTAATATTGGCTAATAAACAAGCAACTCTGGTAAATCGGTTGCTTGAGGCATTCCCAGCACACAGCAGCGGTGATGGTTCTCACACGAGCCGTACGGGCCGGGGGCAGCTTGGCAGAGGTGTTCATGGTGCACACAGCAGAAGTGGCGTTGGAGACAGGGGTTTCATGACAATGTTGTGGACTGATTTTTCAAATACCGCTCACACAACTGGTAATACTGCATCGATGGAAAGTGACAGGAGACAGCAGTTGTCAACTATGGTTACAAACTACTTTTCCTCCCATATCGATGTTCTCCCACACAGGTCATTCCCCTTTGACTATTGGGCCGCTAAACTGGACACCTGGCCTGAATTGGCCCAATATGCCTTACAGGAGCTCGCTTGCCCAGCTGCAAGTGTGCTATCGGAAAGAGTCTTCAGTGCAGCTGGATCAATCCTGACAGAAAAAAGGACCCGTTTGTCAACCCAAAATGTGGATGATCTAACCTTCATTAAAATGAACCACGCATGGGTTTCCAAGGATTTTGTCCCACCTTCCCCTGATGTCACATAGGGTGACAGAAAAATGGCTTGCTTTGGTCCACCTCTTCCTGGTACTTCACTTATTTCGCCTTTTGCATCAGCTGAATGTCCAACATCAACATATGCCACTTTCTAAAACTCCTTAACTGTGCTGCCTCCCCCCCATGGCCGGGGTCAACACCTAGCGCATGACACCGTTCGAGTGCCGTTGCCCTGGACAGGTGGGTAGCCCGACTCTTGGGCGCGGGCACTGGCACAGGGTCCCTCATAGTGCAATCAAGTGTCTCTGACGGTGGTGGTGCACACCCGCCGTCAGACACACCGCTGTACTATGAGGGGCCCAGTGCCAGTACCGACGCCCACGAGTGGGCCCCCCTTGCTTGGGCAGGGCCCCAGCATTTGCAATCTTTACCTCTCCCTGCTCTTCCGCTGTGTAATCTGGGCCGTCAAATCCATACTGGGCCTAACACCGTCTGAGCCTGCCTCCTGAGACATATATTTTGAATGTGTACGCTATCCATACATGTTATCCAGGGATACGGTACCCTTTCTAACCTTTGTGCAATCACGTGCAATCCATACTGGGCCTAACACCGTCTGAGCCTGCCTCCTGAGACATATATTTTGAATGTGTACGCTATCCATACATGTTATCCAGGGATACGGTACCCTTTCTAACCTTTGTGCAATCACGTGCAATCCATACTGGGCCTAACACCGTCTGAGCCTGCCTCATGCTGTATAGACATATATTTTGAATGTGTACGCTATCCATACATGTTATCCAGGGATACGGTACCCTTTCTAACCTTTGTGCAATCACGTGCAATCCATACTGGGCCTAACACCGTCTGAGCCTGCCTCATGCTGTATAGACATATATTTTGAATGTGTACGCTATCCATACATGTTATCCAGGGATACGGTACCCTTTCTAACCTTTGTGCAATCACGTGCAATCCATACTGGGCCTAACACCGTCTGAGCCTGCCTCATGCTGTATAGACATATATTTTGAATGTGTACGCTATCCATACATGTTATCCAGGGATACGGTACCCTTTCTAACCTTTGTGCAATCACGTGCAATCCATACTGGGCCTAACACCGTCTGAGCCTGCCTCCTGAGACATATATTTTGAATGTGTACGCTATCCATACATGTTATCCAGGGATACGGTACCCTTTCTAACCTTTGTGCAATCACGTGCAATCCATGCTGGGCCTAACACCGTCTGAGCCTGCCTCCTGAGACATATATTTTGAATGTGTACGCTATCCATACATGTTATCCAGGGATACGGTACCCTTTCTAACCTTTGTGCAATCACGTGCAATCCATACTGGGCCTAACACCGTCTGAGCCTGCCTCATGCTGTATAGACATATATTTTGAATTTGTACGCTATCCATACATGTTATCCAGGGATACGGTACCCTTTCTAACCTTTGTGCAATCACGTGCAATCCATACTGGGCCTAACACCGTCTGAGCCTGCCTCCTGAGACATATATTTTGAACGTGTACGCTATCCATACATGTTATCCAGGGATACGGTACCCTTTCTAACCTTTGTGCAATCACGTGCAATCCATACTGGGCGTGAGAACGGCTGGCGAGCTGTTAAGCAAGCTACAGCACCTGTCCAGACAAGTACAGGGATTCCCTAGCGAGGAGACTTATTTGATTGTTTTCAATGTTGGGACAGCAATTTTTGGGGAGCACTATACTCTGGAGAATGATAGATGGGGCCCACCATACACTGGAACATTCCAAAGGTGGACATCAGACACTGGAGCAGCATTTACAGGGCCCATTATACACTAGAGCATTAGAAATGGGGCCCATTATGTTTGGAGCATTATTTGGGCCCATGAGACAGTGGAGCTTCATCCATGGGGACCAACATATACTGTAGCATTATGTGGAGCTCATCATATACTGTTTCAAACATTATATGGGACCAATGATTCTGTATGGAGAAATAGATGGGCCTCGTCATGAGATGTAAAAAGTGAGGTATTTTTCATTGTACTATACCGCTATTTATCTGCCGTATCAGAGCATGATGAGTTGTGGTATGTGTTAAAGGGGCGCTCTTTCGCCCAGGGCACATGAAAACCTGCAGCCAGCCCTCCCCCCCCCACAACTTTAGCCAAATAACCCCCATTTTTCAGTGCGTAACTTGTATTATGAAGTTAATTAAGGTTGACAAGCTTAAGTAAGAAGAATTGATGCTTTTGGCATTCAAATGGGCACTGTAGGTGTGTTTCCTGTCCTCCTCTCACTGCCGACTTTTATTCCCCTTTGACTTACATTGGGTTTCGTGTTTCGGGACGACCCCGACTTTTCCCTATAATCGGACGATCTTGCTCGACCCGACTTTTGGAAAAGTCGGGTTTCACAAAACGAAACGCGACCCTAAAAAACCAAAAGTCGCTCAACTCTAGTTAGGAGTGTTAGGGACACTGACTCAGGGGAGTGCAGGACATCTCCACGTCCCCCGTTACCTATCGCAGGGCCGACCATTGTAAATGTTTCCCTATCCCCTGGTTGTATTAGTTACTGGCCTGCGGGCCACGTCACACTGGACATTTACACGTGCTGTGTCCTGTTGTATTAGTTACCGACCTACTGGCCATGTCACACAGGATAGGGCACGTGACATTATCATTCACAAAGTCTTGGAAGACGGCCAGGGCATTACAGAGCCCGAAGGGCATAACCAGGTATTCATAGTGCTCGTCCCTGGTGTTAAATGCCATCTTCCATTCGTCCCCCTCACGGATGCGAATCAGGTTGTAAGTCCCCCGCATATCAAGTTTGGTAAACACTCTCGCTCCACGTAGCCTAAAGGTCAGCTTGGAGGATAACGCCGCTGATTCTAGTGAACCCACTCCTATGTCCATTAGAGGCGAGTGTTTTCCCGACCGCTGTGGGCCCCAGTTGGCACGGTGACCAGACTGCCAGCAAACAGGACAGACCACAGGTGCTCGAGCTGACTGGGACCAGGATCGCGCACAAGGAGCCTCCTGAGGCTCGAACACCCGATCGGGAGGTTCCAAAAGTTTAGCAAAACTAGGTGCCAACCTAAACCTCTGCCTACACTGGGAACGCTACAGCCTCGATGAAGCGAAGGTCTATACGAGTGGAGATGGTGATAAGCTCCTCCAGTGTGGCAGGAACCTCCCTGGTGGCCAGAGCTTCCTTCACATGGTCAGCCAAGCCTCTCCAGAATGCCAGAATGAGGACCTTATCTGGCCTCTCAGACTCAGAGGCCAGTGCCCGGAACTGGATGGGGAAGTGGCTGACCATAGGCGAGCCCTGTGATAATGCCAGCAGCCGGAGCGCTGTGTCATGGGTGACTTGCGGTCCCAAGAAGACCTGCTTCAGAGTGGCCAAGAACTGCGAGGCACTCTGCACCACATGATCAACACGCTCCCACAGCGGTGTGGCCCACTCCAAAGCCCTGCCTGACAAGAGGGAAAAGTCAAATCCCATCTTAGCCCGCTCAGAGGGGAATTGTGCAGCCAGCAGCTCTAGTTGTATAGCGCACTGGCTCAAGAAACCCCTACAAGAGGCATTTTCGCCCGAGAACTTCTTGGGCAGTGGGAGCAGTCGGAGCAGGGATGGCAGTGGTCACACGGGAGACAACCTCTGTGGCTGCCTGGAGCACAACCACAGTAACATCCGCAGCTGAGGCTGGACTCTAACGAGCCGCCAACCTGCCCTCCAGCTGCCGGATGTATGCAAAGAGTCGCTGCTCGTCCGCCATTACTAGCCAGACACTGGCGCTAGTATAATGTTAGGGTTGTGGATCGCACTAAATATAAAATTCAAGGAAGTGCGATTGCAACGCGGGGTCCACCGTGCAGAGATGGAAAACTGCTGCTTAGTAATGGCGGAGTAGTAAGTGAACATCGGCGGGTTAACCACTGACTCGGTGTCCGCTGGGGCGAACTCTGTCACTCCACAGAGCCGCTGAAAGAAACGCCAGAACCTGTTAACACCACAGGACTTGGCAGAAGGAGCGCACAGTGTAAGATCACAGGACTCGGCCTTTAGACCGCAGGACTGGAGTCCCTCTAGTCCACTAGTGCTCAGCGCCACAGCTGTGGTACCAGCAAGAGTCTGTCATGATACAGTCCGGAGTTTATTTTCTGCTGTCTTCAGTCCGGACTGGTCATGCGGGAGTTAATCTCCTCAGCCTCGTTCTGGAGCTAGCTGGGCTATTTCAGTCTCTCACAGCCTGCTGACCAGTGTTAGTGATAGCTCAAGCTTCCAGTTTAGAGCCTCTGACCCTTGTACCTTGGTGTTCCTCCTGCCTTTGACTGATATTCACGTGTGTGACCCGGACTGATTTCTGACCCCGTCTCTTGGTATTTATCTCTGCTGTTACTTTCCCTCTCTGGCATCTGACTCCCCGGCTTGTACCCCAACCACGTATTTCGTCTCACGTTTTGGACCCCGTGCTCATGTTCTGGCTTTCTGACTCTCGGCTTGGTATTTTGACTACGTGTATTGCTGCTCCTTCTGGTACGTCTGTTCCTGCTAGTTTCTGACTCGGTTCGTCTGACTATTCTCTCTCGTTACCTGTGGCACCTGTGCTGTTGCTCAGGGTTGCTGCTCTTAGTGTGTAACCTCTCTTCCCTCACCAGTTCCCCCTGGTGGAGGTTTCACTACAGAGTCACTATAATAGCTAACGCGTTCAAGTGTGCACAGTGCCGCTGTCACTTGCCGCAGTTCAATAGTGCCCAGCAGTGGCGACACCATCGGACGCTAGTGTGCGAGTGCTAAGAGCACAGTGGCGGAAGCATAGCCACCTGTTGGCGCTGACACAAATACCCTAACTCATGCATATTAAAGGAGGGGGTAATTTAATGAGTCATTCACCAGATTCATGCATCCATCATCACACATACCAACAACATTATGAGTCTATACTAGCGCATGGCCGAGCGGCCATGCAAACCTTTTATAGCAGTGATTTTTCCGGGACCTTCCTAGTGGTCCAATGGGAGCAGCAATATGACCTGAGCACGTGACCTCAGAGCTCCAATGAGCGGACTTCCCACGGGCATGCTCAGTGGGCAGAAATAAGGACTTAGTCCCAAGAGCTGTTCGTTGCTGGCTATTGCAGGTTACCATAGCTGAACCCTGTTTGAAATCAGTAACCAAGCCAATAGAAGTAGACTGAGCAAGACACTGAGAATGACGTCTCTGCTGAGCAGGCTCCTCTGCGGCTGGAGAGGAATGGGATATCGCAGAAAGCAAGGCCTGGGATTGACCAGGCTAGTTTTTACAATTCTGACCACTGACCCTTTATGAGGTAATAACTCTGGAAAGCTTTTATGGATCCCTGTGATTCTGACATTGTTTTTCTTGTGACATATTGCACTTCATGATAGTGGTAAAATTTCACTCATATAACTTAATTTGTGAAAAAAACGGAAATTTGGTGAAAATTTTGCAATTTTCCAACTTTGAATTTTTATGCCCTTAAATCACAGAGATATGGCACAGAAAAAACTTAATAAGTAACATTTCCCACATGTTTACTTTACAGCAGCACAATTTTGGAACCCAATTTTTTTTTTTGTTAGGAAGTTATAAGGTTTAAAAGTTGACCAGCGATCTCTAATTTTTACAACACCATTTATTTTTTTAGGGACCACACCATATTTGAAGTCACTTTGAGGGATCTATATGATAGAAAATACCCAAAAGTGATACCATTCTAAAAACTGCACCCCTCAAGGTGCTCAAAAGCACATTCAAGAAGTTTTGTAACCCTTCAGGTGCTTCACAGGAATTTTTTGAATGTTTAAGAAAAAATGAACATTTAACTTTTTCACAAAAAAATTATTTCAGGTCCAATTTTTTTATTTTACCAAGGGTAACAAGATAAATTGGACTGCAAAAGTTACTGTATAATTTGTCCTCAGTATGCTGATACCTGACATGTGGGGGGGAACCACTGTTTCGGCGCATGGCAGAGCTCGAAAGGAAAGGAGCACCGTTTGACTTTAAAGGTCTATGCTTCTACATTATGGTTCTCTCCGATAAGATGGCAAAAGCCTGGTGACAGATTCCCTTTATAGGACTGCTTCGATAATAATGGCATAGTGAATTACAGCCAAGTTATTGGATGTATACAGTATATAATATATATATTATTTCTTCTTTTTCAGTTTTTTTAGAAGATGGTATTGATACTTCAAAGATCCCTTCGAATAAAGTCATCATATGTTTTGTAGTTTTCACCATCATCATATTCCTCTTTGGAACATTCATTGGTGTCTTCTGTTAACACCATACGTAGGTAAGTATTGTAAAGGATGATTTATATTGTGCATGGGAGTCTGTAAAAAAAAGACATCTTTATTACAGATGAGAGACTCTGACAAAATTCTGCCAAATCATGCAGACTTTGCTTAGAGAGATTTAATTCACAGCAAAATTATTCTTCACAAATTGATTGTTTCCTATTATGCTCTGGGGTCTCCCCAGTCCCAGATCACAATAACTGGATGATGTAAGAAGAAAATAAAGTTCATATATCACCAAGCCCCTCTCCGGAAGCCCCCACTGATCTCTGCCCACAACTCTGGGCCAGTGTTGACTCTTGGTTGGGACTTGCATGGGCAGAGACCTTTCGGGGACTGCTTGTAGCCAAAGTTTCAGCCCAAAGGGAACACTTGGCCAGAGGTGCGGCATGATGGTAGTGTGGAAAACTGGCCATCGAGAATAAAGCAGCAGAAGTCGGTCAGAGAAGTGAGCTCAACTTTCTACCAGCCCTCTACTCTTCCGCAAGCTGGCGGCTGCAGCTAGCTTCCACTTTGCTTTATTCGCGTGGAGTGAATTACAAAAAAATCTTTGTTCTCCAACATTCTGAGTTTTGTATGAGCAGAATTCAATTCCACTCAAATCCATTCATGTCTAATCTTCATATTACCTTACAATCCAGTGCGATCCACACATATTGAAATTTCATGTACATGAAAAATTGTTGATAAATACCAAAATTTTACTTATTGCCAATGTTTCTACAAAATGTAAAAGACAAAATGAATGACGAAACATATGAGTCTATATTTCATTCTGCAGAATAAAGATATGTTACTTTGTAATTTACAATATACCTTATATTTTACTATTTTAAAGACATCTGAAAAAGGATAAACCCAGGAGAAATGATGAATCTCAACAATCTAATGATGGAGTTAGAGAGACTCGTGCTAAACTTTTTGGTGGTAAGTACAGCCAAACCAATCTGACACTAAAGCAGTTCTCCAAGATAAGAAAAACAGGGTTGCCATCTTCTTAAAAAAAAAAATCTGTGCCATCAAAATCTTCACCTTGTTCATGGTATTGCAGCTCTATACCATTCCCTTCATTGGAGCTGATCTGCAATTACAGGCACAACCTGTAGACAGGGGTGGTCTTGTTTTTCAAACAAACCAATTACATTTTTCTAACCCTGGACAAGCCTATAAAATCTATTTGCAAATACTGTATTTTTTGGATTATAAGACGCTCCGGATTATAAGACGCACCCGAAATTTCGAGGAGAAAAATAGGAAAAAAATGTTTTTAATAAAATGGTGGTGCTTCTTATAATCCATGTGTCTTTTTCCTTACAGGGAGTGGTGGCTGCGGTGAAGTGGGGTCCCAGGGTCGCTGCTGGAGGAGACAGGAGTGGGGTGATGCTGCAGGCCGCAGGCTGGGATGAGGCGGGGATTCCGTGCTGCGGGGTGCTCCATGCTGCCGGGTGCTCTGTGCTATGGGGAGGTTCCTTGCTGCAGATGCTGTGGGGTGCTACGTGCTGCGGGGGCCTCTGCCGACATTTTGTGAAAGGCCAGAGCCCCTGGCAGTTACATGGTTTCCTGTGCGGTGGACTCCGGGAAGATGGTTGACGAGGGGGGAGGCACATGCGCAGATTGAGATATCGGAACCAAGATCTCGGAAGATGAGATTTCAGGGCTGAGATCTCATCTCCTGAGATCTTGGTGCCGAGATCTCCATCTACGCATGTGCCGCCCACCCGGCAGCCATTTTCCCGGAGTACACCGGACAGGAAGCCATGGAATTGCCGGGGAATCTGGCCTTTCACAAACTGACGGCAGAGGCCCCCGTAGCAACAAAGACCCCAGCAGCGGAATGGGAAATCCCTGCGCAACACCGTCAGGCCTTGCAGCACTGCTAGGCACCTGCTCATCCCAGCCTGTGGCCAGCAACGGTACCGGTAAGGTATATACGCATTATAAGACGCACCCCCATTTTTCCCCCAAAATTTTGGGGAAAAAGTGGGTCTTATAATCCGTAAAATACGGTAGTTATTTTTTTGCTTTTTTATAACTTGGTAATAGACTTACTCTGGGGACATTTGGTATGTAATTACCACACATACTTGAGTATAAGCCAACCCAAGTATAAGCCGAGGCACCTATGTTTGCCGTGGAAAACTGAGTAAGCTTATTGACTCAAGTATATGGGTCACCCTCCCAGGGCTGTGGGGTACTCGGTACCGGGCCAGGGTCAAGGGGATGTGTCACAGCAGCGGTGACCCGGATAGTGGCCCTGGGCGCCCAAGTCAATGGCGGAATGTAGATGTAGTTAATGGAATGGAATAGTTTGTGACGCCACCTTTGGTGCTCAGCAAGGGAGGTGTTAAGCCGATGCTGCAGACAGATCCTCTCGGACAGATGGTAGGATGCAACAGTGATGGTATAGCCCTCCACATACAGGGCTGATGTCCCAGGTCAGTGCAGTTGTAAGGGTTGTGGAACGGCGCAGGCAGTGTAAAGGATGATACCCAGATGTAGTGGTGCTGAGCGGGTTGGCGCGAGAATGAATGGAGGACACCGAGGCTTGCAGTTCCAAAGCTTTACTCACAGTCTGTGGTACACAAGGGTGCCTGCCTCCGGGCCATGTCCTCCGGGTCAGAGATTCAGCCAAGCTCCAGGCCAGATGGGAAGCTCCTCTCCAAAACTCCGCCAACATGTACCTTTCCTGAACGACTACTCTATTGCGCCTTAAGGTGTGAAGATCTCCAGTACCGTGGTACTCTGGAGTTCCTCCTGTCAGATGTTCCTAACAATTCTACTCGTATGGCAAACAGCTGTAGCCTCTCTCGGGGACTCCCTTCTCCGGAGTCCTGGCTCTCTATTCAATTGCTGTTGTGCCCCAAGTCTTAGTTGGAAGTAGTGCATTTACAGCCAACTACTCCACCGGTGTCTGCTGCAGAGCCATAAGTGTCCATACAACCTTGGGGAACCGGGCCCCGGCCTTGCGCTGAGAACCTATAGGCAGGGTTCCTCTTCCAACCCACGTCTCCTCTCTGTTCTCCTACTCCTTCGTTCCGTACTGATCCTTCTCTCTCTTATGGAAGCTTAGGTTGCAGTTCTACATCTTTCTCCTTCTGTTCCTTTCCCGTGCCAGCTGGCTCAGATCACTGAGGCAGCTGCAGCACTCCTTCCTCCATCCCTTCTTCCAGGAATCCCCACTCCTCCCGAGTGGCTTCCTTCCTCACTGACCTTCTGTCAGACTGAACCCCTACTCCTACACTTTCCCACTCTTTTATATATCTCAACTCCACCCACCTCCCAGCACATCCAGTGTTCCATGCAGGGAACCACCATAGGTGCTCTGCTACTCTCTAAGCACTGAGCTGCAATGTGGTTGTGCAGAACTACCCTGTTGTGTGGGGTGCGAGTGTTGGAGCGTGGAAAGGAGTTCCAACATTACCTGGATGGTGGGGCACTACACCTTAGGAGAAGGTGCAGTACCTCTCAGGCGACCGAACCTCAGGGGTACCACATATAAGCCTGGTATGGATTGTCCCCTCATCCCTGTCCCGGTATGCGTGACTCCCCCCCTCCCATCCTTGTATGCATGCTTCCTATTACAAAAAAAACATCCTACTCACCCTCCTCCAGCTGTCACTGTGCGCGCTATAAGAGAAATAAATATTCATTTCTCTTTAGCAGTGGCACAGGCATTAGCCACAGCCACCGGCTTGTGCCTCTGTGACAGCTGTTCCGCCGCTCCCCCTCCCCCGCCAGCTTTCTGGGACAATTCTGCTGAAAAACTTGGCTTATACACGAGTATATGCGGCAATAGTAGAACAGCCTTTTAAAAATTGTCTCTTAAACCTTTCGTGCCAGAGCCTTTTTTCGCCCTCATGACCAGGCCAATTCTGACCAGTGTCCCTTTATGTGGTTATAGCTCTTGAATGCTAAAACGGATCACACTGATTCTGAGATAGTTTTTTCGCAACATATTGTACTTTATTATAGTGGTAAAATTTGTTCAATATAACTTGTGTTTATGTCTGAAAATATCGGAAATGTGACGAAAATTTTGAAAATTTTGCAATTTTTAAATTTTTTATTTTTAAGTCTTTAAACCAGAGTGTTGTCACACAAAATAGTTAATAAATAATATTTCCCACATATGTATTTATCATCAACACAATTTTTGACACACAATTGTTTTATTCTTAAGAAGTTAAAAGGGTTAAAAGTTGATCAGCGATTTCTCATTTTTCCAACTAAATTTACAAAAACAATTTTTTTAGCGACCACATCACATTTGAAGTTACTTTGAGGAGCATTTAATACAGAAAATACCAAAAAGTGACACCATTCTAAAAACTGCACCACTCAAAGTGCTCAAAACCAAATTCAAAACTTTTATCAACCCTTCAGGTGCTTCATGGGAATGATAACACCTGTCAGAGCTATGGCTTTGCACTGGAATCGCAATGCTTGCAGGACTCTGGGGGTCGTGAGCGCTGCAAGATTACCAACCATGTCATGACAAACGTCGGCGTTGCATAGAGCCCAGCAAGCGCCAACGTTTATCTACAGTGGGCAGTTGCGAAGTAAAGGAGCAGTAGATGTAATAATCCATAAGAAATATGGAGAATATTTTATTTAAGAAAATTATGATTTCTTTGATCTCTTTAACAGGAAAAAATGAGGATGGACCAATGGTCAAAAAGACAGATGACCTTGAGAACACCAACATTTCTTCTCCGGGTGCAGATTATGTCGTCATCGATATTGAAACAGATAAGGATGTGGCCATCTCCTCTAATAATAAGCCTGAGATGCTGCCACCAGCCAAGAGAGCGGCTATAGAAAACGTTACTGATCTACTTCGAGAAGTAACCCCGGAGACAGCGACCCCACAAGTGGAGATGCCCGATATCGGGAACCAAGAGAGCAACCTGCCTCCAGAGATCTTAACCATCCTTCAGAGCAAAGGGGAGGAAGGCTACCTGGTTGACGAGATCATCATCATGGCCCAGGACCTGCTGCAGAGTCAGTTTAAGGGTTTTGATGGCCTGCAGCCCCCCTGCGCTCTTATGGTACCAGGGTACAGCGTACTGAAGAATGCTGTACAAATCCACTATGATGAGGACAGGGAGCACTGGCTGACAACGTGCTATAAAAATGGCCAAATCTTTGTAGCCGACAGCGTCAGAGAAAAGAATCCGTCTCCATCCATCAGTCAGCAGATTACCAACATGTACAGTGAAGTGGTCGACAATCCCCTGAAACATCTGAGGTTTATCGATGTGGATCAGCAGAACAATGACTATGACTGTGGCTTATATGCTATAGCGTTTACCTACGAGCTTATGGCAGATGACGGTGAACCCACAGCTAATTTCCAGCGTCAGAAGATGAGGACTCATCTAATATCGTGCCTGCAGAAAAACAGAATCAGCGGATTTCCCAAAAAGGTCAGGAAGTGACTCCATGTCTATAAATGACATGTAGAGTCTATGACGGTCCAAGAGATTGCTCCAACCTTCAACCGGGCGCGACCCGGGGCCACAGACCAGTTTACACCAGTAATTAACCATGGACTTTCCATAATACCCTCAATATACTGAATGTGTAAATATGATGGGGGGTGTGCTGCTGCTGGCTCAGGACTCGGCACCAGTGATATTCACCTGTCCCCGTTCCCATGCTGCTCGCCGCTGTCTGCCATGTTGTCTGTCAGTGACGTTCAGGCAGCAGAGGGCACGGAGCACATTAACTAGGTCACCCCACCCTCTGCTGCCTGAACGACACTGACAGAGGACGCCGCAGGCAGCGGCGAGCAGCGTGGGAACGGGGACAGGTGAATATCGCATATACTTACCCCTCCTGGCGTGGTCTCTGCAGCCCCGTTCATGTGCATATTCATGTCTTTAATGAACGGTACCACATGACCGCTGAAGGCAGGCGCCTGAGACCGTGGGACAAGCAGGAGGCTGCAGAGACGCGCCAAGGGGAGTCAGTATGATGTGACACACCTGCTCCCTCTCCCCCACCGACTTCCTGGCGTATATGTCTCGCGTATAAGGCGAAAGGGGGACTTTCAGCCACAAGAAATGGGCTGAAAATCTCGGCTTATATGTGAGTATATACGGTATTTGATACAATGACAATTTTGCAACTTTTACCACCTACAAAGAATGGAGATGTCTGTAATTTTTATTGTAGGTACACTTCAACTTACATTGTGGTTTTCTGGATTTATTTTATGATTTTTACGTAATTGATTTGCATTTTATTGCATGAAATAAGTGGTTGATCACCTACTAACCAGAAAGAATTCTTGCTCTCGCAGACCTCTTAGCTTTTCTTTAAGAAGCCCTCCTACTCTACGCTCATTATTTGTGCTAACTGCTCCTGTTTGAACTTGTTACCTGTATAAAAGACACCTATACACACACTCAATCACACTCCAACCTCTCCACCATGGCCAAGACCAAAATGAAGTCTAAAGGACATCAGGGACAAAATTGTAGACCTGTACAAGGCTGGGATAGGCTACAGCACAATAGGCAATTGGTGAGAAGGCAACAGCTGTTGGCACAATTATTAGAAAATGGAGGATAAACAAGATGACTGTCAATCTTCCTCGGTCTGGGGCTCTGTACGTGATCTTGCCTCATGTGGTAAGGATGATTCTGAGAAAGTTCAGGAATCAGCTCACATATGAAGACCCCATTATATAAAATAGAAACCTTTATTAACCATTTATAAAAGGACTAACAACATACAAGACACACGCTTAAAATGCTGAAATGCGACAAATTGAAGAGGTAAATAGATAATCCTGGATAGCCCCTGTTTAATACCCTTTCCTGTATACCTGCCTAACAGCGGAGCTTGGCACCCTTGTAGTATGACAATAGCTGAAACTCAATGTTGCACAGCCACAGCCCTGAAACCTGACAGATCTGTATGGAGGAGGGAGAAACAATCCTTGCTGCGGTGTGTGCAAACTTGGGAAAGAACTACTACATATGACCTCTGTAATTGCAAACAAAGTTTTCTGTACCAAATATTAAGTTCTGTTTTTCAATTGTTTCAAATACTTATTTCATGCAATAAAATGCAAATTAGTTATGTAAAAAACATACAATGTGATTTTCTGGATTTTTTTTAAGATTCTGTCTTTCATAGTTGAAGTGTGCCTACATTAAAAATTACAGACCTCTCCATTCTTTGTAGGTGGGTAAACTGGCAAAATTGGCAGTGTGTCAAATGCTTATTTTCCCCACTTTATGTAGCACCATAAATTCCACAACTTTACTTCCAATGATATCACTGTCCCCATTGGGGCTTACAATCAAAATTCCCCATCACTATGTCTTTGGAGTGTGGGAGGAATCCGTAGGTAACCCACACAAACTCCTTGCAAATGTCTTTGGTGGGATTTTAACCTAATTTCAATATTCTACATTACAGGAAAGCATGAGGACAAAACAAAAACTGTGACTGATGTCACTCCGTCCTCACGCACCCATGGTGGAAAAGAGAGATATCCTCAAAAGCACCATGATCCCTATACCTGATGCCGGTGATGAAGTAATCAATTTGGGCCCAGATGAGGACGCAGTAACTGTGTGTACAAAGAAGTCTTTTATTAAGATTTTTAACAATTGTAAAAGCCCAAAACTTTTGCACACAAAAGCGGTACTAACTCCTAGCCGCGGTCTACGGACCAAACATTGGGCATGGGCAGGGCCTTGGGGGCAGTTCCCAAGTGTGCTCAACCATGTAAAATAGCTTACACTCAGGAACATTGGGGGATAGCGCTATCGGATAGCTCTTCCTGTTCATTTCCTTTAGGAATAGTTCTATGGGATAGCTCTACCCGTGCACTTTCTTCATGGATAGCGCTATCGAATAGCTCTACCCAAACAATATTAACGACAGAGCTTTTTCATACACAAGGTAGGAGTGGCAAGAGAGGTATACCAGGTATTTATGTTTGCTGTTAGTCTGCACATACCCCAGTCTGGTGTGTGGTCACACCCCATTGCGAGGTCAGTCTGTTGCAAAGTTACACCCCATTGCGTGGTTCGTAATCCCAGTGCGCGCCCGAAGGGCTTGCAATCAATCGTGTTCACAAAATACTAGAACTGACCTGCCGTTATGACTCTACAGCTCATTACGAGTTCTCATATACCAAACAGGTCTAGGTTCTTTTTTTATTTATGGTGTGGTGTAGTGACCACTGTGTCCGCTAGGGGGCGCTGTGTGGGTGCCCCAAGATGGACGGATAGCCATGTCCAGAGTGGCAACAGGAGCAGAGTGCTAAAGGATCGTTATGTATCCCAAGGTGGGTGGCCTTGGGATGAAGGCTTGATTATGTGCTGATCAGCAGAGCTGATCTTTCGTGCCAATGTATTAGGGAGAAGCCTTCAGGTGATTGTTGAGATGGGTGGGATCAATCACCTAAACCCACCTAGGGGCAGGTGTTTAGAATGCCATAATAAAGTATATGTGATTGAATGATTGAAGGACCTGTGATGAGGTCATAGCCATGTTATCCGGTGGGCGTGGCTGTGGACCATGTAAGGTGGCCAGGATAGGTCACATGAGTGAATGCTTGGACCCGGTTGGTCCGTATGGAAGGTCTTGTCTGGCTGACGTGGCTGCCTTCCTGACAGCACGTGGAGAGGCTGTGGATAATGGCTGCATATGTCTGAGAGTTCCCAGAAGGGGGAATGAACTTCAGGACTGAGAAGCAGCTATGAGATGGTAACCTGGAGAGGGGATATAACTGTGAGGCTAGAGAGCCTGTGTGCTGGACATTGCACAACCTGTGTGACCACAGGATAAACAGAGTCAAGCTCTGTCATGGATGCTATGCTGTTTATATGAACTTTCTGTTGCTGTTGCTTTGGTTTCTGCTGCATAATAAACCGAATGGACTGAGTTATGTTAAGAAACCTGTGCCGGACGTGATTTATCGGCTGCCTAGCGAGTAACCCCTACCCAGGGCCGACATTATGGGCAGGCAGACCAGGCAGCTTCCTAGGGTCCCCACTCCTCCCACTCCTCCAGGGGCCCCCAGCCAGCGGCACATCACACAGCCGCTATGGAGCCCCTGTGAGGCAGGGGCCCGCCTGCCCCCAGCGCCGACTCCCGCGGCCGCCGCACTGAAGGAGGTAGTGATGGAGGAGAGAGCGTCAGCTGACGCTCCCTCTCCCATTATTCCCCGCTCTGCCTCTGACAGAGCGGGGGCGCGATGGCGTCATCGCGCTCTCACTGTGTGCAAGACAGAGCAGGAGGAGACAGGAGCAGCCAGCAGCGTGGGCACGAAGAGAAAGTGAGGAGTGATTTTTTTTTTTAAATCAGTGTGAGTACTGGACTGTGGGGCCACTCTGGGGGGCTATATACCATGCTGGACTGTATCATACCATAATGGGGAGGCTATGTACCATGCTGGGCCATATAATTCCATTCTGAGCGGGTTATATACCATGCTGGGCTGTATTATACCATTCTGGGGGGCTAAATACCATGCTGGGCAGTATTACACCTTGCTGGCTTGTTTTATACCATTCTGGGGGGCTATATACCATGCTGGGCTGTAATATACCTTGCTGTGCTGTATTATACCATGCTGTGCTGTATTATACCATTCTGGGGGGCTATATACCATGCTGGGCTGTAATATATCGTGCTGGGCTGTATTATACCATTCTGGGGGGCTATATACCATGCTGGGCTGTATTAGACCATGCTGGGCTGTATTATGCCATTCTACGGGGGCTATATACCATGCTGGGCTGTATTATACTGTGCTGGGCTGTATTATACCATTCTAGGTGGGCTATATACCATGCTGGGCTGTATTATACCGTGCTGGGCTGTACTATACCATTTTGGGGGGGCTTTATACCATGCTGGGCTGTATTATACCATTCTGGGGGGTTATATACCATACTGGGCTGTATAATTCCATTCTGGGGTGCTATTTACCAAACTGGACTGTATTATACCATTCTGGGTGGCTATATACCATGTTGGGCTGTATTATACCATGCTGGGCTGTATTATACCATACTGGGCTGTACTATTCCATTCTGGGGGGCTATATACCATACTGGGCTGTATTAAACCATGCTGGGCTGTATTATTCCTTTCTGGGGGAGCTATATACCATGCTGGGCTGTATTATACCATTCTGGGCTGCTATATACCATACTGGGCTGTATTATTCCATTCTGGGCTGCTATATACCATGCTGGGCTGTATTATACCATTCTGGGGGGCTATGTACCATGTTGGGCTGTATTATACCATGCTGGGCTGTATTTTACTTGTTATGAACTAGGATGGATGATGACAGATTTTGCACAAGTTACCTTTTTTTTTCCTTTTAGCTGTTTGCTTAAAGTTAGTTTTGCCCCCGGTGGCCATTAGGGTCATTACACTGTGGTTGTTTTAGTTCTAGTTTTGCCCCCGGTGGCCGTTAGGGTCATTGCACTCTGGTTACTATAGTTTAATTGCCCCCGGTGGCCGCTAGTGTTATTGCACGTGATTATGAAACAGGTGTGATTCCCTGGCTCCTACCTATAAAGGAGTTGCAGGTGGTCTCACTCACTTTTGGTGATATTGCTCATTTCCAACCAAGTCTGGTGAAGGAAGGAACTACAGAGAGGAGTTCCTGGCAGCTCAGGTGAGCTCTGGTGTAATTGCGTTAGGCGGAAGCTGAATTCAGGTGTCGAGATTCAGGGGTGAAGCTGAACTTTGGTGTTGTACTCTGTTGCTGGGAGCAATAGCAACAGAGCAAAGCTAAGTGGTGTTTTTCCGTTTGTGACTTTCATTGTGTGTGTATTAGTGCAGTGGTGGGATTAGTTTCTGCACCGTCCAGTTCACTAGAAAGGGATAGGTGCAGGGCGAGCTAGGGATTTGAGGTATCCAGCTCGTCACCAGGTGTGGAACCTGCCTTGGGATCGTCAGGAGTGTAGGGACACTGACTCAGAGGAGTGCAGGAGGTCTCCACATCCCCGTTCCCTATTGCAGGGCCCTCCATAGTAACGGTTTCCCCGGTGTTTCCCTTAACTATGCTGGAGGCGGTATATCCAGGTTCACGGGTGTTATAGAAATTCGTCCTGCTGGAGGCGGTGTATCCTGTCACACGTGACATTACATTATCAACAACCCTAACATTTCTCTTGTGAGCCATGGGCCAAGTTCAGATCGGTGAGCTGTTACTGCTGGTCCTCACTGAGATGAGTGAGGAGCTGAATGATGTGTTTAAGCAGCACCTGCAGCAGAATTATGGGTCTAGGGCCTACCCTCTGGCTCCACTAGAGGGTCCATTTGCGGCTTTGGCGAAGATGCGCCTTGGCGTCCCTGCTGGGGAGCAGGACTTCCTTATACATGCGGACATACCCAGGCAGGTGGGAGGAGTTGGTGTCCCCATGGTTCTGCCTGGTGTTCCCCAAGGTGAAGGGGTACATCCCTGTAGAGAGCAGACTAATGATTTAGTCCTTGGCGCTCACGTCGAAACTTCTGTACTATCAGAGAAGCCGTGTCCCCCTGGTCGTGTGGAGGAAGATGACCTGGGAGTGTATATTTCCTCCTCACCCTCAGAAGGTACTATGTCAGCAGAGGTGATGGTTGACGAGGTACCTGAGGACATATCGGTGCTTGTTATCATTGGAGCAGAAGTCAGTTTGCTGGATGCTCAGTTTGTCCAAACTCATGGTCTGAGGTGTGAGACGCCAGTCAAACCCATAAGCGTCCAAGCCATTGACTCTGTCCCACTGAGCCAGGGGGGTTAAACCAAGTCATATATGACATTGTGCTGCATAGTGGACATCATGATGAGTCCCAGACATACTACGTCTTGGAGGGAAATCAAGCACCTATCATTGTGGGCCCCCCTTGGTCTAAAAAACACAACCCGGTCATAGATTGGTGGACTAGGGAAGTAGTCAGCTGGGAGCAGTCGTGTGAGGGCTGCTGCCTAGGGGCTACTGTCTCTGCCGTCGCTCTACAAACATACCCTTCCACTCCAGTGGTAGCAGCTGAGGTGCTGCAGGAGAGTAGGGGTAAGGCTCAACACTCGCTATTAGCCAACCCTGAGAGGCGCAGACCTCGTAGTGGGAGGGGTTGGAGGGTGGTGTATCCCTTGGTGAATTGCGGGGGTGTGAGTGTGGTGACACAGGGGGACGCCTCTGTTGTCAGTTCCAGAAAGAGTTCTCCGTGTTATGAATGGGTCACCGAGGAGAAAAAAAACAAAACAAGCTAAGCCAAAGAAAACGAGAGAAGTTGGTAACTATGCAGATTGCAGATCCCTGATCTTACCACACAACTAGCAGTAGCCGTGGAGCGTGCCTACGAAGTTCCTAGACGCCTCGTCGACGGTGAAACAAGATGAAGTCACAAACACAGGCAGGAAAATAGGCTGAGCAAATGATGGGGCCCAAACTAACTAGACAGGAAAGGAAAGGCAAGTCACTGTCTGCAACCTGCAAAAAACCCTACAAAAATAATGTCAAACACTTCTGAGAGTCAATCGAAATGAAAGAGGATTAAGAATTTCCAAAATCTTATAAGGACCAATAAATCTTGGCTTAAATGTAGGAGATGCAACCTTCATAGGAATATTCTTAGACGACAACCAAACCATATCACCCACTTTAAACCGGGGACCAATGATCCTATGCCGGTTGGAAAATCGCTGGGCCTTTTCCTGAGAAAGTGACAACTTATCCACCACTTGGTCCCATATCTGCTGCATTCTCTTAACCACAGTGTCCACACCTGGGCAGGATGAAGATTCCACTTGCCCTGAAGAGAACCGAGGATGAAACCCAAAATTACAGAAAAAGGGTGACATCAAAGTGGCAGAACTAGCTCTATTGTTCAGCGCAAATTCGGCCAAGGGCAAAAAAGAGACCCAATCATCCTGATCAGCAGATATAAAAAATATCAAATAAGACTCCATGGTCTGGTTTGTTCTCTCAGTCTGTCCATTGGTCTGGGGATGAAATGTGGAGGAGAAGGATATCTGAATTCCCAGATTGGAACAAAAGGCTTTCCAGAATCTGGAAACAAACTGGACTCCTCTGTCGGACACAATGTTCTCAGGAATCCCATGTAACCGAACCACCTGTTGTAAAAACAAGGGCACCAACTCAACAGAAGATGGCAACTTTGGGAGTGGTACAAGATGGACCATCTTCGAAAATCTATCACAAATCACCCAGATAACAGTCATTCTCTGAGAGACAGGAAGATCAGAAATAAAATCCATTGAGATATGGATCCATGGCCTCTTGGGCACCGGCAAGGCCATCAGCAACCCACAAGAATGAGAACAGGGTTTAGACAGAGAACAAGTCCCACAGGACTGTACAAAATTCCTGACGTCAAGAGATGAGGCAGGCCACCAAAAGGACCGACTCACCAAATCTCTGGTACCAAAAATACCTGGATGACCAGCCAATGCAGAGCAATGAATTTCAGACATCACTCTCTTTCTCCACTGGTCAGAAACATGCAATTTTCCCATAGGGCAACGCTCAGGTTTATCCTCCTGAAATTCCTCCAGGGCGCGTCTCAAATCGGGCGAAATGGCAGAAAGAACTACCCCCTCACCTAGGATGGTAGTAGGCTCGGTCACACTAAGAGAATCGGCAAAGAAACTCCTAGAAAGGGCGTCTGCCTTAACATTCTTAGTGCCAGGAAGAAAAGAGACCACAAAATTAAAAAGCGTGAAAAACATGGCCCATCTAGCCTGTCTAGGATTCAAGCGTTTGGCCGACTCCAGATAAATCAAATTCTTGTGATCGGTGAGGACCACAACTTGATGTCTAGCTCCCTCCAACCATTGTCTCCACTCCTCAAATGCCCACTTCATGGCCAACAATTCCCGATTCCCCACGTCATAGTTGCATTCAGATGGGGAGAACTTTCGAGAAAAGAAGGCACAGGGATTCATCTTAGAAGTCACAGGGTCGTTTTGGGACAAAACAGCTCCTGCACCAATCTAAGAAGCATCTACCTCCACCTGTAATGGAAGTGAGACATCAGGTTGCCGTAAACCTGGAGCTGAAGTAAATCTCTGCTTAAGCTCCTGAAATGCTGAAATAGCCTCAGGAGACCAAATCAGCACATCAGCGCCCTTCTTGGTCAGATCAGTCAGTGGTTTGACAATACCAGAAAAATTACCTATAAATTTACGATAGAAATTAGCAAAACCCAAAAACTTCTGGAGGGATTTAAAGAAGTAGGCTGAACACAATCATAAATGGCCTGTACCTTGGCCGGGTCCATTTGAATAGTCGATGGAGAAAAGATAAACCCAAAAATGAAATCCTCTGTACACCAAAGAGGCTTTTCGATCCCTTAACAAACAGGGAATTCTCTCTCAAAATCCGGAACACAGTCCGGACGTGTTCCACATGAGAATCCCAATCACTAGAAAAGATCAAAATATCATCCAAATAGATGATCAAAATCTTATCCACAAAATCTCGGAAAATATCATTCATAAAGGACTGGAAGACAGAAGGGGCATTAGTGAGCCCAAAAGGCATCACCAGGTACTCAAAATGTCCCTCTGGAGTATTAAACGCTGTCTTCCATTCATCCCCGTGCTTGATGCGAATAAGATTATACGCCCCCCTGAGGTCAAGCTTAGTAAACCAGCAGTCACTCTTAACTCTGGAGAATAAATCAGACATCAGAGGTAACGGGTACTGATATTTAACCGTCATCTTGTTAAGGGAACGATAATCATTACACGGTCTTAATGAACCATCTTTCTTGGCCACAAAAAAAACCCAGCACCTAAAGGTGACGAGGATGGTCTAATATGACCCTTCTCCAATGACTCCTTAATATAGGATCGCATAGCATCATGTTCGGGTACTGATAAGTTGAAAATCCGACCCTTGAGAAATTTACACCCAGGCATCAACTCAATTGCACAGTCATAACCCCTATGAGGAGGCAAAGACGCAGACTTGCTCTCACTAAATAAATCAGAAAAGTCGGCTAGATAATGAGGAATATCATGAGACTGAGGAGAGGTGGAGAAAACAGGAGCGTCCCTAAGCACACACTGACAACCCCAACTCACCACAGACCCAGATTTCCAATCCAAAACTGGATTATGAGTTTGCAACCAAGGAAAACCCAGAATAGTATCATGCGAATTATGCAGCGCTAAAAATTTACAATTTTCTGGGTGGTCTGGGGCAACCCGCATCATCACCTAGGTCCAAAACTGGGGTTTATTCTCCGCCAAAGGAGTAGCATCAATACCCCTCAAAGGAATAGGCGTCCGCAGAGGCGTCATGGAAAAATCACAATGTTTAGCAAAGTCCATATCCATCAGATTCAACGCTGCTCCTGAATCCACAAAAGCCTTCGTGGAAAATGTGGATAAGGAGCAGATCAGTGTAATTGACAAAAGAAACTTAGGTTGTATACTGCCCACAGCAAATGTGTGTGCAAAACGTTTCTCTCGTTTTGGGCAGACAGAAATAATATGAGAGATGTCTCCACAGAAAAACACAGCTTATTACACCTTCTAAATTCCTGATGTTGCGCCCTAGACAAAACTCTATCACATTGCATAGGTTCAGACATTTGTCAAAAAGGTGGCAGCACCTCTCGTGTAGTTTTGCGTTCACGTAAACGCCGATCAATTTGAATGGCTAATGAGATAGAATCGTCAAGACCAGAGGGAACAGGAAATCCCACCATAGTATCTTTTACAGTTTCTGACAGACCCTTCCAAAAGAGAGCTGCCAAGGCACCATCATTCCAGGTAGTAAGGACCGCCCACTTTCAGAATTTTTGACAGTATAACTCTGCAGAATCCTGACCCTGGTTCAATGCCAATAGGGCTTTCTCAGCTTGATCAATAGCATTAGGTTCATCATACAACAACCCCAAGGCTTGAAAAAAATGCATCCACATTAGTCAGAATAAGATCTTCAGGTGTCAAAGAAAACGCCCATTCCTGGGGATCGCCGCGCTGCAAAGAGTTGACGATTTTAACCTGCTGCACAGAGCTCCCCGATGAATTAGGATTCAAGGCAAGAAATAATTTACAATTATTCTTAAAATTCAAAAATTTATACCGATCCCCAAAAAACACATCAGGAGTAGGGATCCTTGGTTCAGCAGCATGAGAATGAGCGAGATAGGCGGAAATTCCCCGCACTTCAGCAGTGAGCTGCTCCACACGATCAGGCAATTGCTTAATCTCCATTTAAAAAAAAAATCCTCCTACGGCCCCAGAGAAAAAGAGGAAAAAATATACATATAAAATTAAAAAATTCTGACACTTTTTTTTTTTTTTTTTTTTTACAATTCTTTCCTGCTTTTGACTACCCTTGAATCTGCGGTAAGGCTGGTGATTCTGTTATGAATGGGTCGCCGAGGAGAAAAAAAACAAAACAAGCTAAGCCACAGAAAACCAGAGAAGTTGGTAACTATGCAGATTGCAGATCCCTCATCTTACCACACAACTAGCAGTAGCCATGGAGCATGCCTACGATGTTCCTAGATGCCTCGTCACGGCCTGAGGACTACATAAGCCTAAAGCAAGAAAAGGGAAAACTAACTGCCCCAGAGCAGACCCCAAAGGAATATATAGCCCTCACACATGTATTCACAGTGAAACAAGATGAAGGCACAAACACAGGCAGGAAAATAGGCTGAGCAAATGATGGGGCCCAAACTAACTAGACAGGAAAGGAAAGGCAAGTCACTGTCTGCAACCTGCAAAAAACCCTACAAAAATAATGTCCAACACTTCTGATAGCAAAATTAACCCTGAAGTCACTAGACTTCTCCCACTATATCAGCACTCTGGAATATTCTGAGACAGAGCAAAAAGAGACCGATCCAGTAAGGGACAAAAAGCCAATTGGCAAAATACTGATAAATAAGAGTGCAAATTCAGCTCAGCCCCTAGCCGGGACTGCCAGACCACACAAAAAGCTGAATAGACCAACAAAATCAAGTGTGAACATTAGCAGAAAAACTTAGCTTTAGATGACTGGAACATAGGTGAAAACCAAGAGCTGACAAGCCAGAAGGAATCACCAGCAACTGAATACGGCGTCGGCTGTCATAAATCCAATCTGAGAAACCTGAGATCCAATCATCATCCTCATTCTCAGGTGGCAGATTTCCACCGATCAAACCAGCCGCACCACCTCCCATCACCATCAGAGGGAGTCTAGAAGGGGAACTCACAACTGGTGAGAATGAACTCACAACATCTCCGTATTATGACAAATGAATGTGTGGCAATAAATGTTCTGGTCCGGACCTGTGTGTGAACGAGCATGTTTGGGTGGCCACCAAAAACATCCAGTGGAAATGTGTCGTGGGAGTCTGGAATTCTCAGGTGATTGGGCCATATTTGGTATCGGCCATCATCAGCCCCGAGAATTACCAGCTGGAGTTACCCACAAACTTGCACATACACCAATCGTTCCCCAGATCGGCGCTTTGGAGATGGGTGGTGCCTCCAGAACATACATTGCCAATACCAGCGGTGCTCGTTTGTCATAAACCTGAAGTTCAGGTAGTTGTTGGGGTGAACTCTGGATCTGGGCGTCCCCACTGTAGGTGTTTTTTTTGTGAAGAGTGGTCTTGAGGGTCCAGAGGCCCCTCATTGAGGGAGAGTGCTGTCATGATCCAGGTTGGATGATGACAGATTTTGCACAAGTGACCTTTTTTTTTCCTTAAAGCTGTTTACCCCTGTTGGCCATTAGGGTCCTTACACTGTGGTTGTTTTAGTTCTAGTTTTGCCCCCAGTGGCTGTTAGGGTCATTGCACTCTGGTTACTTTAGTTTAGTTGCCCCCGGTGGCCGCTAGTGTTATTGCACGTGATTATAAAGCAGGTGTGATTCCCTGGCTCCTACCTATAAAGGAGTTGCAGGTGGTCTCACTTACTGTTGGTGATATTGCTCATTTCCAACCAAGTCTGGTGAAGGAAGGAACTACAGAGAGGAGTTCGTGGTAGCTCAGGGGATCTCTGGCATAATTGCTTCAGGCGGAAGCTGAAATCAGGTGTCGAGCTTCAGGGGTGAAGCTGAACTTTAGTTTTGTACTCTATTGCTGGGAGCAATAGCAACAGAGAAAGTTAAGTGGTGTTTTTCCCTGTTTGTGACTTTCCTTGTGTGTGTATTAGTGCAGTGGTGGGATTAGTTTCTGCACCGTCCAGTTCAGTGATAGGTGCAGGGCAAGCTAGGGATTTGAGGTATCCAGCTCGTCACCAGGTGCAGAACCTGCCTAGGGATCGTCAGGAGTGTAGGGACACTGAATAAGGGGAGTGCAAGAGGTCTCCACGTCCCCTTTTCCTATTGCAGGGCCCTCCATCGTAATGGTTTCCCCGGTGTTTCCCTTAACTCTGTTTAAATTCGCCCTGCTGTAGGCGGTGTATCCAGGTTCACGGGTGTTATAGAAATACACCCTGCTGGAGGCGTTGTATCCTGTCACACGTGACATTACAATATTATAATGGGCTGTATTATTCCATTCTGGTGGGTTATATACCATTCTGGGCTGTATTATACCATGCTGGGCTGTATTATACCATTCTGGGGGGCTATATACCTTGCTGGGCTGAATTACACCATTCTTGGGGGGGCTATATTCCATGCTGGGCTGTATTAGACTATGCTGGGCTGCATTATACCATTCTGGGGGGCTATATACCATGCTGGGCTGTATTAGACCATGCTGGGCTGTATTATACAATGCTGGGCTGTATTATACCGTGGTTGGCTGTATACCATGCTGGGTTATATTATACAGCCCACCGTGGTATACAGCCCAGCATGGTATACAGCCTGTATACCATGCTGGGCTGTATTATACCATGGTGGGCTATATGCCATGCTGTGCTGTATACCATGGTGGGCTGTGCTGTATACCATGGTGGGCTGGGCTGTATACCATGTGGTGCTGGGCTATATACTATGCGGCTGTGTTATATATCATGGGGGTACATTTTACATTATATTCTATAAGGGGAGGCTGTGTTATATAATATGGGGGCTACATTATATTCTATGGGGAGGTGGGCTGTATTATATTCTATTTCGGGCTACATTATATTCTATGGGGGGTATTATATTTATTATATTTGATAGGGGCTGCATTAGACTAAATGAGGAGGGCTACATTGTATTCTATGGAGGGGCTACAATATACTATATAAGGGGCTGCATTATATCCTATGAAGGGGTTGCCATATATTCTATGGAGGGGCTGCATTATACTATATGGGGGTGGGGCTGCATTATATTCTATGGGGGGGTTACATTATATTCTGTGGAATGGTTGCATTATACTCTGGGGCAGCTGCATTATTCTCTAAGTCTCTAAGGGGTGGCTGAATTATACTATAAGAAGGGGGCTGCATTATATTCTATGGGGGTTACATTATATTGTATGGCGGAGCTGCATTATACTCTGTGGGGTGGCTGCATTATGCTCTATTGGGTGGCTGCATTATACTATATGTGGGCTGCATTATACTGTGTCGAGAACTATGGGGAATACATTATATGAAGATCTATGGGGTGCATTATGCTATGGGAAGTGAATTTTACTACATGGGTGACTATGTCGGTGCATAATACTATATGGTGAACTATGAGGAGTGTATTATACTATATGGAGGACTGAGCAGTGTATTTTAATATATGGAGGGCTATGAGGAGTGTATTATACTATATGGAGAACTGAGGAGTGTATTATACTATATGGAGGACTATGGGGCAGATTATATTATATGGAGGACTATGGGCTGTAAACTGTAGATGTGCTGCTGATAACATGAAACTGTATGGTGATCTGTTAGGGTGTTTGTGATCATTCTGTCCCCATCATTCTTTCTCAGACGGTGGAAAGAGGCCGGGAAACAAGTATTGAACGACTTCTTCAATTTTGTTGATCATTTAGCGCCCTGATCTCAGCGCATGTAAATACAACCGAAATGCTTCTGTGTAATGTGCAATATGTTAGCACTTGGGGCCCCATTTTAAACTTTGCCTAGGGCCCCACTTTGCCTAAAACTGGCCCTGCCCCTACCTTAATGTCAAGCGCTACCTTACAATGGTTAATGGTGAAAAAAATCTAAAGTTTGTAAAAAAAAAAAAAAAAAAAAGAAAAAAGAAAAAAACAATGGCGCCATTTTCATAGACCCGCAGAATTTCCAATTTTTAGGATCTTGGGTTGGGTGAGGGCTTATTTTTTGTGCGCTGAGCTGACGTTTTTACTGATACCATATTGGTGCAGATACGATCTTTTGATCGCCTGTTATTGCAATGTTGCAGCGGCCAAAGAAATTCTAGAGTTTTGATTTCTTTCTCTCATTACACCGTTTACCGATCGAATTCATTATTTTTATATTTTGATAGATCAGGCGTTTTTGTTTTTTCTTTTATTTTGAATGGGGCAAAAGGGGTGATTTGAACGTTTATTATTTTAATTCTTTTCATATTTTTAAAAACTTTTTTCTACTTTTTACTTGCTTCAATAGTCGATTTAGGAGACTTAAAGCTGCAATCTTCTGTTCGCTTCAGCCCTGCTATCTGCAGTAGAACTTATTTGCTACGAGAGCCGGCCTTAGGGCTGCGCACCTAGCAGATCAGCAATGACAACCACAGGGGTCTCTTGCAGACCCCGGGTTGTCATGCTAACCGATTGGCACCTCGAATTCATGTGACGGGCGCGCAGATGGGCGGGATTAGTGACGCATTTCCGACATGACCATGATAATTGCTGCCGTTGGAAATTGACAGCAGCATTTAAGAGGTTAACAGCCACGGGTGGATCGTGATTACACCCAGGTCTGTTAGGGGCACATGACAGCTGATCAGATCAGCTCTCATGTGCCTGAAAACATGAGGGCTCACAATAGTAGCCTGCAGGTAATGCAGGGACACAACTGTATTGCCAAGATTTTAACACTAAGGTTCGGATACGGCTTTAAAGAAGGCTACTACTTGCGATATAACGCAATTTTATTACAAGGTCCGGAATTAAAGGAATAGTATGATTGAATAGTGTGATTGCGTACACTTTTGTATATTTTAAGATGCAAAGGTTAAGTACATATAAAGATTGAATACATATAATGATTAAGTATATATAAAGATTAACTATATACAGTATACTCACATCATCAATCACCAAGAGACTTTTAAACATCATCGGTCTAGAATATCAGAGAAGCAACACCAAGACAGAGAACCCCTGGAAGATTCACTACACTGCATGGGCATCCCCACTTATGCAGGTATCAACACTGTACATGTGTACAGATATCCAAATTGTGCTTCTGTCTTAGTCATGTTTCTCTGGCCTTATATACCAAATTACACTTATGTGTAACTTTAGCTTCATCCCAACCCTTCAAGTGGCCGGCTTTCAAGATTGGATGAAACTGATAACATGACATCATCAGACTATGGGTCATAAACCCTTACAATATAAAAGCCACATGGATTTAGATAAAACCAACAAAGACAGAGGTTAAATAAAACTTAATGTTTTACAATGACAAACAACAAATATAGATAAACATAGAACTGTTTGTGAAGTGAAATGGTTTCAGATAATAAACAATAGTTCTCAAGATGAGCATTGTCTCGGTCTGCAACTGTTTGACCGGAAATGCAGCTCTGTAATATATAGAATTCATTCTATATATTTCAATATGGACTCAAAAATAGCCATTTTTATATTTGCACTACGACGACCTATGATGTATATATATGTGTCATAGGTCATGAAGGGGTTAATCATTTAAATGTCTGCTCTATGTGGGATTTGTGGTCCAGTGGGCAGTCCTATCCGTGGTTGACAGCTACCTCTGGATACACACTTGTACAAAGAAATATGTCAGTTTGGGATAGTACCGCAAACTAGCCCGAAAATCCAAGAAAAAGCAAAGGAATCAATGATTAAAACCCAGGTAATGCTTAATGTTTCTCACACAACTACATTGTGTGATCTATACTATGATGTCTGCAGATTGGACTGTGTTTTCATGGTGACAGTTTCCCTTTAAGTCACTTCCTAGTATGCTAGGGGTCTCCAATCCCAGGCTGAAT
This sequence comes from Dendrobates tinctorius, assembly GCF_039654945.1. Taxonomy (NCBI): domain Eukaryota; kingdom Metazoa; phylum Chordata; class Amphibia; order Anura; family Dendrobatidae; genus Dendrobates; species Dendrobates tinctorius. The sequence continues at coordinate 48,894,526 of NW_027361688.1, read as the reverse complement.
GTAGAGTAGAATCAATGTCCTTTTCAAGATCAACTAGTCTCACTAACAGTGTATTTTACAGAACAACAAAGAACATATTCTACCTCCTCCACCCGTTTCAGGAATTACACCTCAAGTTTATGATTTCATGACAGAACTTATAACCCGTCTCAGCCAAATCCAACATTAAGTTCAAAAGACTTAAATATATGTTTAATGATAAACAGTATGTTATGTTCTAGCAGGCAGTGGGATAACTAATTAGAAATTGAGCAAGGCCTAAATGCAGGGGTGGGATTCGGCCGGTTCTCCCCGGTTCGATGGAACGGCTTGTTAAAAAAGCAGCCGGTTCCCCGAACCAGGGAGATTCAGAGCTGCGATCCCTGCACGGCAGCTAATGATGAAGGCAATATGGCGGTTTCTCTGGGCCCATGGCTCTGGGTGCCCCTCGCCAGATTGCCCTCATGTGCGGTGGGCAGGGAGCAATCCAAGTAGGTCTGCTGCCTGCAAGAGAAAATAGCAGCGGAGCTGCAAGGATCCGTCCTGCCCACCGCCCGCGCTTCCTGTCTCTGACACAGAGAGGAGCGCTGCTGTGGCACAGCAGTGAGGAAGCACAGGCGATACTGAGGACAGGTGTGTGTGTTTGACAGGTGAGAGGTGCTGCTGTGTGTGTTTATATATGTATGTGTGTATGTCTGTGTGTGTGTAGGTGGAGCCTGGCCCTGGAGGAGAAGGCAATGATATGATGGGGACATGGGGAGAAGGCCGTGATGGGGAGAGAAGGCCATGATAGGGGTGGTGGGGAGAGAAGGCCATGATGGGGGTAATGGGGAGAGAAGGCCATGATGGGGTGATGGGGAGAGAAGGCCATGATGGGGTGATGGGAGAAGGCCATGATGGGGTGACAGGGGAAGGCCATGATGGGGTGATGGGGGAAGGCCATGATGGGGGGCTGATGGGGAGAAGGCCATGATGGGGAGAAGGCAGTGATGAGGTGATGGAGAAGGCCATGATGAGGGTGAAGTGGAGAAGGCAATAATGGGGGTGATGTGGAGAAGGCCATGATGGGGTGGTGAGGAGAAGGTCATGATGGGGAGGCCATGATGGGAGTGATGGGGAGAAGGCAATGATGGGAGTGATGGGGAGAAGGCCATGATGGGGTGATGGGGAGAAGGCAATGATGGGAGTGATGGTGAGAAGGCAAAGATGGGAGTGATGGGGAAAAGGCAGTGATGGGGTGATGGAGAAGGCAATGATGGGAGTGATGGGGAGAAGGCAGTGATGGGGTGATGGAGAAGGCAATGATGGGAGTGATAGGGAGAAGGCATTGATGAGTGATGGAGAAGGCAATGATGGGAATGATGGTGAGAAGGCAATGATGGGGGTGTTGGGGAGAAGGCAGTGATGGGGTGGTCGGGGAGAAAGAAATGATGATGGGGTGATGGGGAGAATGCAATGATGGTGGTGGTGGAAAGGGCAATAAAGGGGGTGGTGGAGGAGGAAGAAATGATGGAGGAGGTGGAATGGGCAATGATGGGAGTGGTGGGGGAGAAAGCAAAGATAGTGGTGGGGAGAAGAAAATGATGGAGGTGGTGAAGAGGGCAATGATAGGTTGGGGGAGAGGACAATAATGGGATGCGAGGGGAGGAGGACAATGAGAGGTGTGGGTGATTGGAATGGGAGGAAGGGGGACTTATAATGGCCTTAGGAACAGGGGGAGGTGGAGAAAGACATTATCGCTTATTATGTCTAACACAGTCCCTTAGTATATAGTGTACTCACTATGTCTAACACAGTCCCTTAGTATATAGTGTACACACTAATTATGTATAACACCATCTCTTTTATTATGTATAACACCGTCCCTTATTACGTACCATCCTCTCTAGTTATATATGGTGCCGTCCTTTATTATACCTTCCTCTGCTGTTATGTATAGTGCTGTCACTTACATAGTGTTAGGAACGGCGGAACGCACTAAATAAATAAATAATAAAGTGCGTTCACTGCTCGGGATCCACCGTGCAGAAGGTGTTACTACTGCTGTGAGTAATGGCAGACGCGCTATATGGCGGTATAAACACGCATGTGTTAAACGCCACCCAGGTGCGCTGCGCGATCTCTGTTAATTCACAGAGGCGCCTATGTGTTAAACACAGAAGGCTGAGCCTGTTAACGCCACAGGCCTCAGCTAAATTGCACGCGCGGTATACGGTCACAGGACACGGACCCAAGGCAGAGGTCGGTGTCCATCTAAATCTACCGTGCGTGCGGCGTCGCTACTGCGTACGCCGGTAAGTGCTGCTGACTGCAGCGCAGCGGTAACCTCAGCCACTATACGATAGTGCCGTGAGTCGTGACACAATCGGACGCTAGTGTAGAGGTGCGATGTGCACAGTGACCTATGGCTTGCCACTGACTGGTGCTGACTGCTACTCTAGTTCCCTATCCACATGCGTAATATCAAAGGGAGGGGAATCTTAATGAGTCAGTCACCAAAATCATACATCCATCACCATTCACACATCTAGCAAGTAAAGCTTATACTAGCGCATGGCCGAGCGGCCATGCCGACTTTTTATAGCCGTGCGGGACATTCCAGATCTCTGGGATGGACCAATCAGATCAGGAGAAGGACCTGAGTATGTGACTCCCGATCTCCAATGGGAGTTCGTCTCGTGAGCATGCCCAGTAGCATGACGAGATGACTTAGACACTGGAGTGGCTTGCTGCAGGGCAGCCTGCGCTGCTATTGCTGACCCAGAGGTGACAGCAACAACCAGTCCTACAGAGCTGGTCTGAGCAGAGGGCCTGTGACGCCAAGATTGCTGTGCAGACTCTTGAGCAGTAGGAGAAGAATGGGAGACCACAGAATGCAAGGCTCTGGATTCCCGCTGTGCAGCTGCAGGAACCCAACGCCTAACATTATTCCCCCTCCTAGGGCCCCCTCCCCTCTGAGCCTCGGCATGATCAAATGCCACGATCAGGAGCGGAGTGTGGATGTTCTCCACTGGCTCCCAGGTCCGGGCCTCCAGACCATTACCCTTCCAGTCCACCAAATAAAATTTTTTGCGACGCACAATCCTGCGTCCCACAATGGCGTTGACCTCAAACTCTTCTGAGGACAGGTCTGTGTTATGAGTTCATTTTCTCCTTCACCTCTGATGTCTGATGAACTCCCTCTGCTGGTGAAAGGAGGTAGTGAAATTGATCTGGATGGGAAGAACCTGTCATCTGAACAGGTGGAGTGTGATTGGACATCCAGAATTTCTGAGTGGATATAAGGCAGCCGACGCCCTGCAGGGTTGCTGGTGATCCATTCTGCTCTGAGCTCTGGCATCCAGTTTAGTTCCTGTCTACTAAAAGTTAATTTTTTGCTCTGCTATTTTTCCATGAGATTTTGTCTGTTTACTTAGTGTTTGTGTTCAGCCTGTCCTGGTTGGGACGGACTGAACTCCATTTTTGTCTCTGATCAGTTGATCTCTTTGCTCTGTCTTCAGAATATACCTGAGTGCTGATATAGTGATTTTGAAGTCTAGTGACTTCAGGGCCTTTTCTATCAGACGTGTTGGATAGAGTTGAGCGATACCGTCCGATACTTCAAAGTATCGGATCAGAATGGATCGGCTGATCTTAAAAAAAAGTATCGGTATAGCCGATTCCGATACCGGAAGTCCCATTCAAGTCTATGGGACTTCCGGTATCGGAATAAGAAAAACCCTGTTTTTGCCTTGTACAGCCTTTCTGGGGTCTGTACGGGCCTTTCGGGGGGCTGTGCCGGCCTGCCAGGGGGTCTGTGCAGGCTCCGGTGGTCTGTGCCGGCCTGCTGGGGGGCTGTGCCGGCCTGCCGGTGGTCTGTGCAGGCTCCGGTGGGCTGTGCCGGCCTGCCGGGGGGCTGTGCCGGCCTGCCGGGGGGCTGTACAGGCTCCGGGGGGCTGTGCCGGCCTGCCGGGGGGCTGTGCCGGCCTGCCGGTGGTCTGTGCAGGCTTCGGGGGTCTGTGCAGGCATCGTCCGATGGGACTACAAGTCCCATCTGGCGATGCCTGCTACCATGACAGTGATTGACACATTAGCCAATGATGGGACAGTAGTAGTCCCATCATCCAGCTAATGTGTTGAATGTAAAAAAAAAAAAAAAAAAATGACATGCTACATACATGCTACATACATACAACATGCATACTACATACATGCTACATTCATACTACATACTACATACATGCTACATTCATACTACATATATACTACATGCAACATACATACTACATATATACTACATGCATGCAACATGCATACTACATATATACTACATGCAACATACATACTACATATATACTACATGCATGCAACATGCATACTACATATATACTACATGCAACATACATACTACATATATACTACATGCATGCAACATGCATACTACATATATACTACATGTTACATACATACTACATATATGCTACATACATACTACATATATACTACATGCATGCTACATACATACTGCATGCTACATACATACTACATGCTACATACATACTACATATATGCTACATACATACTACATATATACTACATGCATGCTACATACATACTGCATGCTACATGCATGCTACATACATACTACATACATACTACATGCTACATACATACCACATATATACTACATACATACTACATACAATACATTCATACAATACATACATAGACATACAGTACATATAACATAGAGTAACATACTTACCAATACTTGTCACATTGTTCCCCGAAGCCATTGTCTTTTACGGAATAAATATTAACATAACAAACCACAAAAATACTCACCCACGATCCGAAGCAGTCCACGAGTGTGTCCCATGACGATCTTGGGTAGAGAACTGCAGCATCAGCTGATGCTGCCATTCTCTATGGGCTGCAGGAATCCAAGTATTGGTAAGTATGTTACTCTATGTTATATGTACTGTATGTCTATGTATGTATTGTATGAATGTATTGTATGTAGTATGTATGTAGTATATATGTGGTATGTATGTAGCATGTAGTATGTATGTAGTATGTATGTAGCATGCATGTAGCATGCAGTATGTATGTAGCATGCATGTAGTATATATGTAGTATGTATGTAGCATGTAGTATGTATGTAGTATGTATGTGGTATGTATGTAGCATGTAGTATGTATGTAGCATGCATGTAGTATGTATGTAGTATGTATGTAGTATATATGTAGTATGTATGTAGCATGTAGTATGTATGTAGCATGCATGTAGTATATATGTAGTATGTATGTAGCATGTAGTATGTATGTAGCATGCATGTAGTATGTATGTAGTATGTATGTAGTATGTTTGTGGTATGTATGTAGCATGTAGTATGTATGTAGCATGCATGTAGTATATATGTGTTATGTATGTAGCATGCATGTAGTATGTATGTAGTATGTATGTAGTATGTATGTGGTATGTATGTAGCATGCATGTAGTATGTATGTAGTATATATGTGATATGCATGTAGTATGTATGTAGTATGTATGTAGTATGTATGTAGCATGCAGTATGTATGTAGCATGTATGTAGTATGTATGTAGTATGTATGTAGTATATATGTAGTATGTATGTAGCATGTAGTATGTATGTAGCATGCATGTAGTATATATGTAGTATGTATGTAGCATGTAGTATGTATGTAGCATGCATGTAGTATGTATGTAGTATATATGTAGTATGTATGTAGCATGTAGTATGTATGTAGCATGCATGTAGTATATATGTAGTATGTATGTAGCATGCAGTATGTATGTAGCATGCATGTAGTATGTATGTAGTATGTATGTAGTATATATGTAGTATGTATGTAGCATGTAGTATGTATGTAGCATGCATGTAGTATATATGTGTTATGTATGTAGCATGCATGTAGTATGTATGTAGTATGTATGTAGTATGTATGTAGCATGCATGTAGTATGTATGTAGTATATATGTGGTATGTATGTAGTATGTATGTAGTATGTATGTAGTATGTATGTAGCATGCATGTAGTATGTATGTAGTATATATGTGGTATGTATGTAGTATGTATGTAGTATGTATGTAGCATGCAGTATGTATGTAGCATGCATGTAGTATATATGTAGTATGTATGTAGCATGTAGTATGTATGTAGCATGCATGTAGTATATATGTAGTATGTATGTAGCATGTAGTATGTATGTAGCATGCATGTAGTATGTATGTAGTATGTATGTAGTATTTTTTTTTTTTTTTTTTAAACATTTAACACATTAGCCGGATGATGGGACTACTACTGTCCCATCATTGGCTAATGTGTCAATCACTGTCATGGTAGCAGGCATCGCCAGATGGGACTTATAGTCCCATCGGACGATGCTTGCACAGACCCCCGGACATCAGCACAGCCCCCCGGCAGGCCAGCACAGCCCCCCGGCAGGCCGGTACAGACCCCCACAGGATGCACAGACCACCGGCAGGCCGGCACAGCCTCCCGGCAGGCCGGTACAGACCCCCACAGGGTGCACAGACCACCGGCAGGCCGGCACAGCCCCCCGGCAGGCCGGTACAGACCCCGGGCAGTCCACACAGCCCCCCGGCAGGCCGGCAGAGACCCCCGGAAGGCCCGAAATGACGGCGCATCATGATGCGCACACACCGCGCATCATGATGTCGTCATTTCGGCTGTCAATCAACTTTGAACTTCAACTTCCGTTTCCGATGCCGACTTCCGATATTGAAAAAATATCAGAAGTCGGTATCGGAATTCCGATACAGCAAGTATCGGCCGATACCCGATACTTGCGGTATCGGAATGCTCAACACTAGTGTTGGACATTATTTTTGGCAGGTTTTTTGCGTGATTGCAGCCAGCATCTTTTCTGTCCTTTCCTATCTAGTTAGTTGGGCCCCATCATTTGCTCAGCCTATCTTTCTGTCTGTTTGTGTTTTCATCTGTTTTTCACCGACAATACATGTTGGGGGCTGTCTATTGCTTTGGGTTCTGCTCTGGGGCAGTTTCGATTTCCCCTTTCATTCTTTAGGCTTATTTAGCTCTCCAGCTGTGACAAGGGGACTAGGGCACCGTAGTAACCCCCCACAGCTACTGTTAGTTGTGGTGAATAGGATCAGGGGTCTGCAATCTGCTAGTTACCAACCTCTCCGGTTTTCTGGACTTAGCTTGTGTTTTTGCTTTTGCCTCCTCCGGTGACTCATTCATAACAGAATCACCAGCCATACCGCAGATTCTAGGGTACTCAATAGCAGGAAAAAATTGTAAAAAAAAAAAAGTGTCAGAATTTTTTTTGTGTATATTATTTCTCTGAGGCCGTAGGGGGAATTTTTTCTCAATGGAGATTAAGCAATTGTCTGATCATGTGGACCAGCTCACTGCTGAAGTGCGGGGAATTTCCGCCTATCTTGCTCATTCACATGCTGCTGAACCAAAGATCCCTACTCCTGATGTGTTTTTTGGGGATCGGTCTAAATTTTTGAATTTTAAGAATAATTGTAAATTATTTTTTGCCTTGTAGCCTAACTCATCGGGGAGCTCCGCGCAGCAGGTTAAAATTGTCATCTCTTTGCTGCACGGCGATCCCCAGGATTGGGTGTTTTCTTTAAAACCTGATGATCCTATTCTAACTAATGTGAACGCATTCTTTCAAGCCTTGGGGTTGTTGTATGATGAACCTAATGCTATTGATCAGGCTGAAAAGGCCCTGTTGGCATTGAGCCAGGGTCAGGATTCTGCAGAGTTGTACTGACAAAAATTCCAAAAGTGGGCGGTCCTTACTACCTGGAATGATGGTGCCTTGGCAGCTCTCTTTCGGAAGGGTTTGTCAGAAACCGTAAAAGATACTATGGTGGAATTTCCTGCTCCCCCTGGTCTTGACGATTCTATGTCATTAGCCATTCAGGTTGATCGGCGTTTGCGTGAACGCAAAACTGCACGATAGGTGTTGCCACCTGTTGAACAAATGTCTGAACCTAAGCAATGTGATAGATTTTTGTCTAGGGCACAACGTCAGGAGTTCAGAAGGCGTAATAAGCTGTGTTTTTTTTGTGGAGATGCCTCCCATATTATTTCTGTCTGCCCTGAACGAGATAAACGTTTTGCACACACGTTTGCTGTGGGTGGTGTTCAACCTAAGTTTCTTCTGGCAATTACTCTGATCTGCTCCCTGTCCACATTTTCCGCTAAGGCTTTTGTGGATTTGGGAGCAGCTCTGAACCTGATGGACTTGGATTTTGCTAAACATTGTGGGTTTCCTATGACACCTCTGCGGACACCTATCCCTTTGAGGGGTATTGATGCTACTCCTTTGGCGAAGAATAAACCTCAGTTTTGTACCCAGGTGGTAATGCAGGTCGCCCCAGACCATTAAGAAAATTGCAGATTTTTGGTGTTGCATAATTTGCATGATACCATTGTTCTGGGGTTTCCTTGGTTGCAAATCCATAATCCAGTTTTGGATTGGAAATCTTTGTCTGTAGTGAGTTGGGGTTGTCGGTGTGCCCTTAGTGACGCTCCTGTTTTCTCCACCTCTTCCCAGTCGCATGATGTTCCTGACTATTTGGCTGATTTTTATGATGTATTTAGTGAGAATGAGTCTGCGTCTTTGCCTCCTCATAGGAGTTATGACTGTGCAATTGAGCTGAGCCCTGGGTGTAAATTTCCCAAGGGTCGACTTTTCAATTTATCTGTACCCGAGCATGAGAGTGTGCGATCCTATATTAAGGAGTTGTTGGAGAAGGGTCATATTAGACCATCCTCTTCACCCTTAGGTGCTGGGTTTTTTTTCGTGACCAAGAAAGATTGTTCATTAAGGCCTTGTATTGACTATCGTTCCCTCAGCAAAATTACTGTTAAATATCAGTATCTGTTACCCCTGATTTCTAATCTATTCTCCAGAGTTAAAGGTGCTTGCTGGTTTACCAAGCTTGACCTCAGGGGGGCGTATATTCTTATTCGCATTAAGCATGGGGATGAATGGAAGTCGGCGTTTAATACTCCGGAGGGACATTTTGAGTACCTGGTGATGCCTTTTGGGCTCACTAATGCCCCTTCTGTCTTCCAGTGCTTCATGAATGATATTTTCCGAGACTTTGTTGATGAATTTTTGATCATCTATCTGGATGATATTTTGATCTTTTCCAGGGATTGGGACTCTCATGTGGAACATGTTCGGACTGTGTTCCAGATTTTGAGGGAGAATTCCCTGTATGTCAAGGGATCGAAATGCCTTTTTGGGGTACAGAGGATTTCATTTTTTGGATTTATTTTGTCTCCGTCAACTATTGAAATGGACCCGGCCAAGGTACAGGCCATTTATGGTTGGGTTCAGCCCACTTCTTTGAAGGCCCTCCAGAAGTTTTTGGGGTTTGCTAATTTTTATCGTAAATTTATAGCTAATTTTTCTGGTATTGCCAAACCATTGACTGATTTGACTAAAAAGGGTGCTGATGTGCTGAATTGGTCTCCGGAGGCTGTTTCTTCCTTTCAGGAGCTGAAGCGAAGGTTCACTTCTGCTCCGGTCTTGCGGCAACCTGATGTCTCACTCCCATTTTAGGTAGAGGTGGACGCTTCTGAGATTGGTGCAGGAGCTGTTTTGTCCCAAAAAGATCCTGTAACATCAAAAATTAATCCCTGTGCTTTCTTTTCCCGAAAGTTCTCCCCATCCGAACGTAACTATGATGTGGGGACACGGGAACTATTAGCCATGAAATGGGCATTTGAGGAGTGGAAACATTGGTTGGAGGGAGTTAAACATCAAGTCGTGGTCCTTACTGACCACAAGAATTTGATTTACCTGGAGTCGGCCAACCGCTTGAAACCTAGACAGGCTAGGTGGGCCTTGTTTTTCACACGTTTTGATTTTGTGGTCTCTTTTCTTCCGGGCACTAAGAATGTCAAGGCAGACTCCCTCTCTAGGAGTTTCTTTGCTGATTCTCCTGTTGTGACCAAGCCTGCTACCATCTTAGGTGAGGGGGTAGTTCTTTCTGCCATCTCGCCCAATTTGAGACGATCTCTGGAAGAGTTTCAGGAGGGCAAACCTGAGCGTTGTCCCATTGGAAAATTGTATGTTCCTGACCAGTGGAGGAAGAGAGTAATGTCTGAAGTTCATTGCTCCGCATTGGCTGGTCATCCAGGTATTTTTGGTACTAGAGATTTGGTGAGTCGGTCTTTTTGGTGGCCCGCCTTGTCTCGTGATGTCAGGAATTTTGTGCAGTCCTGTGGGACTTGCTCCCGGTCTAAACCTTGTTCTCCCTCTAGTGGGTTGTTGATGCCTTTGCTGGTGCCCAGGAGGCCATGGACCCATATTTCAATGGATTTTATCCCTGATATACCTGTCTCTCAGAAAATGACTGCTATTTGGCTGATTTGTGATAGATACTCTAAGATGGTCCATCTTGTACCAATCCCTAAGTTGCCATCTTCCTCAGAGTTGGTGCCCTTATTTTTGCAACAGGTGGTTCGCTTGCACGGGATTCCTGAGAACATTGTATCTGACAGAGGAGTTCAGTTTGTTTCTAGATTTTGGAGGACTTTCTGTTCCAAGTTGGGAATTCAGTTGTCCTTCTCCTCTGCGTTTCACCCTCAGACCAATGGGCAGACCGAGAGAACAAACCAGACTTTGGAGTCGTATTTGAGATGTTTTATTTCTGCTGATCATGATGATTGGGTTTCATTTTTGCCCTTGGCCAAATTTGCTTTAAATAATAGAGCTAGTTCTTCTACTTTGATGTCACCTTTTTTTGTAACTTTGGGTTTCATCCTCGATTCTCTTCAGGGCAGGTGGAGTCTTCTGCCTGTCCAGGTGTTGACACTGTGGTGGAGAGAATGCACCAGATCTGGGACCAAGTGGTGGATAAGTTGTCTCTCTCCCAGGAAAAGGCCCAGCGGTTTTCCAACCGGCATAGGACCATTGGTCCGTGGTTTAAGGTGGGTGATATGGTTTGGTTGTCATCAAAGAATATCTCTATGAAGGTGGCTTCTTCAAAGTTTAAACCTAGATTTATTGGACCTTACAAAATTTTGGAGATTCTTAATCCTGTCGCGTTTCGATTGGCTCTTCCCGTTACATTCAAGATCCATAACGTATTTCATAAGTCTCTGTTAAAGAGGTTTGTTGAGCCAGTAGTTCCTGTGGTGGCACCTCCTGACCCTGTATTGGTTGAAGGTAATGTGGAATATGAGGTTGAGAAGATACTGGACTCTCGTCTGGCTAGACGGAGACTCCAGTATTTGGTTAAATGGAAGGATTATTGCCAGGAGGATAATTCTTGGGTCTCTGCATCCGATATTCATGCCGAAAGATTGGTTCGTGCTTTTCATCGGGCCCATTCTGATCGCCCTGGTGGCGTGGATGAGAGTTCGGTGACCCCTCCTCAAGGGGGAGGTACTGTTATGAGTTCATTTTCTCCTTCACCTCTGATGTCTGATGAACTCCCTCTGCTGGTGAAAGGAGGTAGTGAAATTGATCTGGATGGGAAGAACCTGTTATTTGAACAGATGGAGTGTGATTGGACATCATTTTTTCAATATCGGAAGTCGGCATCGGAATCGGAAGTTCAAAGTTGATTGACAGCCTGACGTCATCATGATGCGCGGTGTGTGCGCATCATGATGCGCCGTCATTTCGGGCCTTCCGGGGGTCTCTGCCGGCCTGCCGGGGGGCTGTGTGGACTGCCCGGGGTCTGTACCGGCCTGCCGGGGGGCTGTGCCGGCCTGCCGGGGGGCTGTGTGGACTGCCCGGGGTCTGTACCGGCCTGCCGGGGGGCTGTGCCGGCCTGCCGGTGGTCTGTGCACCCTGTGGGGGTCTGTACCGGCCTGCCGGGGGGCTGTGCCGGCCTGCCGGGGGGCTGTGCTGATGTCCGGGGGTCTGTGCAAGCATCGTCCGATGGGACTATAAGTCCCATCTGGCGATGCCTGCTACCATGACAGTGATTGACACATTAGCCAATGATGGGACAGTAGTAGTCCCATCATCCGGCTAATGTGTTAAATGTTAAAAAAAAAAAAAAAATACTACATACATACTACATACATACTACATGCATGCTACATACATACTACATGCTACATACATACTACATATATACTACATGCATGCTACATACATACTGCATGCTACATACATACTACATACATACCACATATATACTACATACATACTACATGCATGCTACATACATACTACATACATACTACATGCATGCTACATACATAACATATATACTACATGCATGCTACATACATACTACATGCTACATACATACTACATACATGCTACATACATACTACATACATACTACATATATACTACATGCTACATACATACTACATACATACCACATATATACTACATACATAATACATGCATACTACATACATACTACATGCATGCTACATACATAACACATATACTGCATGCATGCTACATACATACTACATGCTACATACATACCACATACATACTACATACATACTACATACATACTACATACATACTACATGCTACATACATACTACATATATACTACATGCATGCTACATACATACTACATACATACTACATACATACTACATGCATGCTACATACATACTACATACATACTACATACATACTACATGCATGCTACATACATACTACATGCTACATACATACTACATACAGTCATATGTAAAAGTTTGGGCACCCCTATTAATGTTAACCTTTTTTCTTTATAACAATTTTGGTTTTTGCAACAGCTATTTCAGTTTCATATATCTAATAACTGATGGACTCAGTTATATTTCTGGATTCAAATGAGGTTTATTGTACTAACAGAAAATGTGCAATATGCATTTAAACAAAATTTGACCGGTGCAAAAGTATGGGCACCCTTATCATTTTCTTGATTTGAACACTCCTAACTACTTTTTACTGACTTCCTGAAGCACTAAATTGGTTTTGTATCCTCATTAAGCTTTGAACTTCATAGCCAGGTGTATCAAATCATGAGAAAAGGTATTTAAAGTGGCCACTTGCAAGTAGTTCTCCTATTTGATTCTCCTATGAAGAGTGGCATCATGGGCTCCTCAAAACAACTCTCAAATGATCTGAAAACAAAGATTATTCAACATAGCTTTTCAGGGGAAGGATACAAAAAGTTGTCTCAGAGATTTAACCTGTCAGTTTCCACTGTGAGGAACATAATAAGGAAATGGAAGAACACAGGTACAGTTCTTGTTAAGACCAGAAGTGGCAGGCCAAGAAAAATATCAGAAAGGCAGAGAAGAAGAATGGTGAGAACAGTCAAGGACAATCCACAGACCACCTCCAAAGACCTGCAGCATCATCTTGCTGCCGATGGTGTCACTGTGCATCGGTCAACAATACAGCGCACTTTGCACAAGGAGAAGCTGTATGGGAGAGTGATGCGAAAGAAGCCGTTTCTGCAAGCACGCCACAAACAGAGTCGCCTGAGGTATGCAAAAGCACATTTGGACAAGCCAGTTACATTTTGGAAGAAGGTCCTGTGGACTGATGAAACAAAGATTGAGTTGTTTGGTCATACAAAAAGGCGTTATGCATGCGCTGTATTGTTGACCGATGCACAGTGACACCATCTGCAGCAAGATGATGCTGCAGGTCTTTGGAGGTGGTCTGTGGATTGTCCTTGACTGTTCTCACCATTCTTCTTCTCTGCCTTTCTGAAATTTTTCTTGGCCTGCCACTTCTGGGCTTAACAAGAACTGTACCTGTGTTCTTCCATTTCCTAACTATGTTCCTCACAGTGGAAACTGACAGGTTAAATCACTGAGACAACTTTTTGTATCCTTCCCCTGAAAAGCTATGTTGAATAATCTTTGTTTTCAGATCATTTGAGAGTTGATTTGAGGAGCCCATGATGCCACTCTTTATAGGAGAATCAAATAGGAGAACTACTTGCAAGTGGCCACTTTAAATACCTTTTCTCATGATTTGATATACCTGGCTATGAAGTTCAAAGCTCAATGAGGTTACAAAACCAATTTAGTGCTTCAGGAAGTCAGTAAAAAGTAGTTAGGAGTGTTCAAATCAAGAAAATGATAAGGGTGCCCATACTTTTGCACCGGTCAAATTTTGTTTAAATGCAGATTGCACATTTTCTGTTAGTACAATAAACCTCATTTGAATCCAGAAATATAACTGAGTCCATCAGTTATTAGATATATGAAACTGAAATAGCTGTTGCAAAAACCAAAATTGTTATAAAGAAAAAAGGTTAACATTAATAGGGGTGCCCAAACTTTTACATATGACTGTATATACTACATGCATGCTACATACATACTACATGCTACATATATACTACATGCTACATACATACTACATGCATGCTACATACATACTACATACATACTACATGCATGCTACATACATACTACATGCTACATGCATGCTACATACATACTACATGCTACATACATACCACATACATACTACATATATACTACATGCATGCTACATACATACTGCATGCTACATGCATGCTACATACATACTACATACATACTACATGCTACATACATACCACATATATACTACATACATACTACATACAATACATTCATACAATACATACATAGACATACAGTACATATAACATAGAGTAACATACTTACCAATACTTGTCACATTGTTCCCCGAAGCCATTGTCTTTTAAAGGAATAAATATTAACATAACAAACCACAAAAATACTCACCCACGATCCGAAGCAGTCCACGAGTGTGTCCCACGACGATCTTGGGTAGAGAACTGCAGCATCAGCTGATGCCGCCGTTCTCTACGGGCTGCAGGAATCCAATGACGGAAGGCAGGTATCCTTCCGCACTGTATTCCTCCGCCACTTAAAAAAAAAAAAAGTCCCTAGTCTCACTTTATGCCATTGCTGTGTGGGAATTTCCCACGCAGCAATGGCATAAAGTGAGACTAGGGACTTTTTTTTTTTTAAGTGGCGGAGGAATACAGTGCGGAAGGATACCTACCTTCCGTCATTGGATTCCTGCAGCCCGTAGAGAACGGCGGCATCAGCTGATGCTGCAGTTCTCTACCCAAGATCGTCGTGGGACACACTCGTGGACTGCTTCGGATCGTGGGTGAGTATTTTTGTGGTTTGTTATGTTAATATTTATTCCTTTAAAAGACAATGGCTTTGGGGAACAATGTGACAAGTATTGGTAAGTATGTTACTCTATGTTATATGTACTGTATGTCTATGTATGTATTGTATGAATGTATTGTATGTAGTATGTATGTAGTATATATGTGGTATGTATGTAGCATGTAGTATGTATGTAGTATGTATGTAGCATGCATGTAGCATGCAGTATGTATGTAGCATGCATGTAGTATATATGTAGTATGTATGTGGTATGTATGTATCATGTAATATGTATGTAGCATGCATGTAGTATGTATGTAGTATGTATGTAGCATGCATGTAGTATGTATGTAGCATGTAGTATATATGTAGCATGTAGTATGTATGTAGCATGCATGTAGTATGTATGTAGCTTGCATGTAGTATATATGTAGTATGTATGTAGCATGTAGTATGTATGTAGCATGCATGTAGTATGTATGTAGTATGTATGTAGCATGCATGTAGTATGTATGTAGCATGTAGTATATATGTAGCATGTAGTATGTATGTAGCATGCATGTAGTATATATGTAGTATGTATGTAGCATGTAGTATGTATGTAGTATGTATGTAGCATGCATGTAGTATGTATGTAGCATGTAGTATATATGTAGCATGTAGTATGTATGTAGCATGCATGTAGTATATATGTAGTATGTACAGTCATATGTAAAAGTTTGGGCACCCCTATTAATGTTAACCTTTTTTCTTTATAACAATTTTGGTTTTTGCAACAGCTATTTCAGTTTCATATATCTAATAACTGATGGACTCAGTTATATTTCTGGATTCAAATGAGGTTTATTGTACTAACAGAAAATGTGCAATCTGCATTTAAACAAAATTTGACCGGTGCAAAAGTATGGGCACCCTTATCATTTTCTTAATTTGAACACTCCTAACTACTTTTTACTGACTTCCTGAAGCACTAAATTGGTTTTGTATCCTCATTAAGCTTTGAACTTCATAGCCAGGTGTATCAAATCATGAGAAAAGGTATTTAAAGTGGCCACTTGCAAGTAGTTCTCCTATTTGATTCTCCTATGAAGAGTGGCATCATGGGCTCCTCAAAACAACTCTCAAATGATCTGAAAACAAAGATTATTCAACATAGCTTTTCAGAGGAAGGATACAAAAAGTTGTCTCAGAGATTTAACCAGTCAGTTTCCACTGTGAGGAACATAATAAGGAAATGGAAGAACACAGGTACAGTTCTTGTTAAGCCCAGAAGTGGCAAGCCAAGAAAAATATCAGAAAGGCAGAGAAGAAGAATGGTGAGAACAGTCAAGGACAATCCACAGACCACCTCCAAAGACCTGCAGCATCATCTTGCTGCAAATGATGTCACTGTGCATCGGTCAACAATACAGCGCACTTTGCACAAGGAGAAGCTGTATGGGAGAGTGATGCGAAAGAAGCCGTTTCTGCAAGCACGCCACAAACAGAGTCGCCTGAGGTATGCAAAAGCACATTTGGACAAGCCAGTTACATTTTGGAAGAAGGTCCTGTGGACTGATGAAACAAAGATTGAGTTGTTTGGTCATACAAAAAGGCGTTATGCATGCGCTGTATTGTTGACCGATGCACAGTGACACCATCTGCAGCAAGATGATGCTGCAGGTCTTTGGAGGTGGCCTGTGGATTGTCCTTGACTGTTCTCACCATTCTTCTTCTCTGCCTTTCTGATATTTTTATTGGCCTGCCACTTCTGGGCTTAACAAGAACTGTACCTGTGTTCTTCCATTTCCTAACTATGTTCCTCACAGTGGAAACTGACAGGTTAAATCACTGAGACAACTTTTTGTATCCTTCCCCTGAAAAGCTATGTTGAATAATCTTTGTTTTCAGATCATTTGAGAGTTGATTTGAGGAGCCCATGATGCCACTCTTTATAGGAGAATCAAATAGGAGAACTACTTGCAAGTGGCCACCTTAAATACCTTTTCTCATGATTTGATACACCTGGCTATGAAGTTCAAAGCTCAATGAGGTTACAAAACCAATTTAGTGCTTCAGGAAGTCAGTAAAAAGTAGTTAGGAGTGTTCAAATCAAGAAAATGATAAGGGTGCCCATACTTTTGCACCGGTCAAATTTTGTTTAAATGCAGATTGCACATTTTCTGTTAGTACAATAAACCTCATTTGAATCCAGAAATATAACTGAGTCCATCAGTTATTAGATATATGAAACTGAAATAGCTGTTGCAAAAACCAAAATTGTTATAAAGAAAAAAGGTTAACATTAATAGGGGTGCCCAAACTTTTACATATGACTGTATGTAGCATGTAGTATGTATGTAGTATGTATGTAGTATGTATGTGGTATGTATGTAGCATGTAGCATGCATGTAGTATGTATGTAGTATATATGTAGTATGTATGTAGCATGCATGTAGTATATATGTAGCATGCACGTAGCATGCAGTATGTATGTAGCATGCATGTAGTATATATGTAGCATATATGTAGTATGTATGTAGCATTTAGTATATATGTAGTATGCATGTTGCATGCATGTAGTATATATGTAGTATGCATGTTGCATGCATGTAGTATATATGTAGTATGTATGTTGCATGTAGTATATATGTAGTATGAATGTAGCATGTATGTAGTATGAATGTAGCATGTATGTAGCATGTAATTTTTTTTTTTTTTTTTACATTCAACACATTAGCCGGATGATGGGACTACTACTGTCCCATCATTGGCTAATGTGTCAATCACTGTCATGGTAGCAGGCATCGCCCGATGGGACTTGTAGTCCCATCGGACGATGCCTGCACAGACCCCCGAAGCCTGCACAGCCCCCCGGCAGGCCAGCACAGCCCCCCGGCAGGCCGGCACAGCCCACCGGAGCCTGCACAGACCACCGGCAGGCCGGCACAGCCCCCCGGCAGGCCGGCACAGCCCACCGGAGCCTGCACAGCCCCCCGGCAGGCCGGCACAGCCCACCGGAGCCTGCACAGCCCCCCCGGCAGGCCGGCACAGCCCCCCGGCAGGCCGGCACAGACCACCGGAGCCTGCACAGACCCCCTGGCAGGCCGGCACAGCCCCCCGAAAGGCCCGTACAGACCCCAGAGAGGCTGTACAAGGGAAAAACAGGGTTTTTCTTATTCCGATACCGGAAGTCCCATAGACTTGAATGGGACTTCCGGTATCGGAATCGGCGATACCGATACTTTTTTTTAAGATCGGCCGATCCATTCCGATCCGATACTTTGAAGTATCGGACGGTATCGCTCAACTCTACTCGCCACCCATTCCATGTGTTCATCGACCACAAAAATTTGGTCTATTTACAGACAGCCCAGCAGCTGTATTCTCGCAGGGCCAGATGGTCCTTGTTCTTCTCCCGATTCCATTTCACGCTGCATTTTCTCTCCGGGGAGAAGAACGTCCGGGCCGATGTTCTTTCCCGCTCCGTGGTGTCATCGGAGGAGGAGGAGCCTCGGTTGATAGTCCCATCAGAGAGCCTGAGGACCGTGGCTCCGGTTGCTTTCGAGTCTGTACCTCCGGGAAAGACTTTAGTTCCTGCCCATCTGCGACTGGAGATCCTCTCTTGGGCCCATTCGTCAAAGGTGGGTGGCCATTTTGGGATCAAATGGACATCTGAACTCCTGGCGAGGACGTACTGGTGGCCGCATATGGCCCATGATGTCAGGGACTATATTAAGGTGTGAGTCTCTTGCGCCCAGAATCGGTCCTCTCGGCAGCAGCCCGCTGGTTTACTCTATCCTCTGCCGGTTGCGGACAGGCCCTGGGAGATGGTCGGTATGGACTTTGTGGTGGGTCTGCCCAAGTTGAGCGGCAGCACTGTCATTTGAGTGGTCACCAATCATTTCTCCAAGATGGTGCATCTGGTACCACTCTCTCGGCTACCATCGGCACGGGGTCTGGCAGCGTTGTTTATTAAACATGCCGGATAAATTGTCAGCGACCGGGGTCCTCAGTTTGCGTCTTGGTTCTGGAGAGAGCTCTGTTCTCTCCTCAGCATTGAGCTAAATCTCTCCTCAGCCTATCATCCCGAGACGAATGGGTTGATTGAGAGAGCCAACCAGACCCTGGTGACATATTTGCAACATTTTGCCTCGGCCTGGCAGGATGATTGGGCATCCTTGCTGCCATGGGCGGAGTTCGCCTTAAACAATGCTGTGGCCGACTCCACCGGTCAGACCCCATTCCTTTTAAATTACGGTCAGCATCCGCACGTCCCCGTGCACATGCCCGTGTCGTCCACCAACTCTAGGGTGGCAGACTGGGCGGTGGAGGCACGTGACATTTGGGATCACACGCAGGATGCTATCCGGGCCTCCAAGGAGAGAATGAGGTCCTCCGCTGTTTCTCGCCGGCGCCCTGCTCTGACCTTCGCTCCTGGTGACTTAGTGTGGCTCTCCGCTCGAAACATCAGGCTGCGGGTGGAATCCGCTAAGTTCGCACCGCGATATATTGGCCCTTTCAAGGTCCTCGAGCAGGTTAGTCCTGTGGTCTACCATCTGGCCCTTCCACCACATTTGGCTATCTCGGACACGCTTCATGTGTCTCTCCTTAAGCCGGTTCACATGTCCCGGTTTTCTGAGCCATCTGCCAGGACATCAGACCTATCGTCTGATGAGTTTAAGGTCAATGCTATCGTGGGATGCAAGGCAAATAGTTTTACTTGGTGGATTGCAAGGGCACGGTCCAGAGGCTCGGACCTGGGAGCCAGTGAAGAACATCCACGCTCCTGTTCTTATTGTGGAGTTTGAGCGGAGTGAGGCTCAGAGTGGAGGGGTCCCTAGGAGACAATGTAATGTTAGGGGTCAGATTTTTGTCGCTGCACAACGAGAATCCTGAGCCTTACTTCCGGCGGTCTCCCATTTCTCTCCAGCCGCAGAGGAGCTTGCTCAGCAAACTCATCTGTCCCGGTGCTCTGCCCAGACAAGCTCCGTGGGTTTGCTTGCTGCTGCCACCTCTGGCACAGGTATGGCAATCATGCTGCTCAGCAGCGAGATTATCCAGGGACTAAGTCCTCATGTCGGGCCACTGAGCATGCCCGTGATGTGATCTCTCATTGGAGATCGAAGGTCATGTGCTTAGGTCCTGCTCGTGTTCGGATTGGCCCATCCGAGAAGCCAGGAAGGTCCCGGACGCTCGCGGCTATAAAAGGTTCGCATGGCCGCCCGGCCATGTGCTAGGATAGCCAGTATTTTCTGACTATATGGAGTGAGTGATGGATGCACGTATGAATGTCTCTGTTGACTGACTCATTACGAAACCCCTACCCTTGGTACGCATGTGTTGTGCAGCCTAGCCTGCTAGCGCCCAGGCTTAGGCATAGGTAGGACAGAGTTGAGTCAGATATTAGTCACTATCAGTGACTTGGCACACCTCAGAGCAAGTGCTCTGCACTCCTTAGCCAGCGTCTATAGCAGCGTTCGTGGCAGCGATGCCGCACGCTCAGTGGCCTAGAAGGACTCTAACCCCGTGCCTTTGGGTGGAGTTCTGTGGCTATTTGCTGTGAGCTCTGTGGCCGGGCTCCATGAGCTAATCAAGCTCCGCCATTCACTTTCAAGCAGCTGTGCAGTTCTGTGAAGTAACAAAATCCGCTCCTGTTCACACTGGGTGACGTAACCCACGTGTGACTGTTTTCACGCCGCTCTTCCCTTCCGCTATTACCTAGCAGCAGTGTACCACCTCTGCACGGTGGACCCCGGGCTGCGAACGCACTCTCTACTATTTTATAATCTGGTGCGTTCCGCCAGCCTTAACACTACCAACCTGTTCGTCTCAGGATGATAGGCCGAGGAGAGGTTTAGCTCAATGCTGAGCAGGATACAGAGTCTCTCCAGAACCGACACGCAAACTGAGGACCCCTGTCACTGGCAATCTTGTCCGGCATACCGTGCAGGTGGAAAACGTGCTTAATGAACAGCGCTACCAGGCCCCGTACAGAAGGTAACCGAGAGAGTGGTATCAGGTGCTCCGACTCGGAGAAATGGTCGGTGACAACCCAAATGACGGTGCTTCCCCTGGACCACAAAGTCCATACCGACCATCTCCCAGGGCCTGTTTGCTACTGGCAGGGGGTAAAGTAGTCCAGCAGGCCACTGCCAAGGAGAGTTATTCTGGGCACAAGAGACTCACCACGATGACACCACAGAGCGCAAAAGAGCACCGGCGTGGACATTCTTGTCCCTGGAGAGAAAATGTAGGGTAAAGTGAAACCGGGAGAAGAACAAGGACCATCTGGCCTGGCGAGAGTTCATCCGCTGGGCCGTTTGCAAATACACCAAGTTCTTGTGGTCGGTGAGCACATGGAAAGGGTGGCAAGCCCCCTCCTGGAAGTGTCTCCACTCAGAAAAGGCCAACTTCATCGCTAGGAACTCCCTGTCCCCGATGGAATAATTCCTCTCTGCCGCGGTGAAGGTCTTGGAGAAAAATAAGCATGGCTGCTTCCGACCTTGCGTATCCTTCTGAAAAAGGACCGCTATAGCACCGATGGAAGAGGCATCCACCTCCAGTATGCTATGAAGGGCTTATCTACATCGGGGTAATGTAGAATGGGAGCACTAGCGAAATGGGACTTAATGGAGGAGAAGGCCTCGGAGACCTGCACCGACCACAACTTGGGATTTGCACCCTTCTTGGTGAGGGCTACCAAGGGGGCTACCAAAGTCAAGAAGTGGGGGATGAATTGGCGAAAGTAATTTATGAACCCTATAAAGTGCTGCACCGCTTTGAAAGAATGGAGTTCCTGCCAATCCATCACCGCCTGTAGCTTGGCAGGATCCATGGCCAAACCCTGGGCAGAGATGATATAGCCCAGGAAAGGTAAGGACTCCTGCTCAAACACACACTTCTCCAACTTGGCATAGAGGGAGTTTGCCCGCAGGAGGTCGAAAACTTTGCAAACATCTCTCCGGTTGGAGTCAATATCTGGAGAGCAGATGAGCAGATCATCCAGATAGACGACTACTGAGGTGGAAAGCATATCCCGGAAGATATCTGTAATGATCCATGCGGGATCATGTCAGATAAGAGCACTGGTGGTAACCTTTTTTTTACTCTCACTAAGCTTTGTGCTTAGAGATAGTTTTGCCCCCGGTGGCCAGTATGGTCATTGCACTGGTGTGCTTAGAGATAGCTTTGCCCCGGAGGCCAGTGTGGTCATTGCACTGGTGTTTTTAGAGATAGTTTTGCCCCCGGTGGTTAGTGTAATTGCACGGGAATCACTAACAGGTGTGTTAACTCAATAAAGGTGTGTCAGTTGTGCTCACATTGGTGACATTGTTGGGCTTTTCCAACCATGCTGGGTGAAGGAAGGAGCTGAGGAGAGTCCAGGACTGCTCAGTCAGAGTCCTGGAGTGCCAACTATGGGGTCAGACAGAAGTTCGTGTAAAGCATGGTGAAGTGGCAGGTATGGTGTCAGTGAAGAATTCTTACAAAGCTTGGTGGAGTGGCAGCTATGGTGTAGAGCTGCACTCAGTTGCTGGACTCTGTTGCTGGAAGCTGCACTCAGGTGCTGGACTCCATTGCTGGACAGCTGCACTCAGGTGTTGGACATGGTGGCAGGAAGATGCACTCAGGTGTTGGACTCTGTTGCCTCGAGCAAGTGCATCAGAGCAAAGCTAAGTGTTTCCTTGTTTGTCACTTTTCCTCATGTTGGTGTTAGTACAGCGATGGGGCCAGTGCCTGCACCACCCAGCTCCCTAGTAAGGATTAGGTGTAGGGTGTGCTAGGTTGACAGGTATCCTGATCGATGACAGGTGAGGAGCCTGTATAGGGAACGTTAGGAGTGTTAGGGACACTGATTCAGGGGACTGCAGGAGGTCTCCACGTCCCCCGTTACTTATCGCAGGGCCGACTGTTGTAAATGTTTCCCTATCCCCTGCTTGTATTAGTTACTGGCATGCGGGCCACGTCACACTGGACATTTACACGTGCTGTGTCCTGTTGTATTAGTTACCGACCTACTGGCCATGTCACACAGGATAGGGCACGTGACATTATCATTCAAAAAGTCTTGGAAGACGGCCAGGGCATAACAGAGCCCGAAGGGCATCACCAGGTATTCATAGTGCTCGTCCCTGGTGTTAAATGCCATCTTCCATTCGTCCCCCTCATGGATGCGAATCAGGTTGTAAGTCCCTTGCATATCAAGTTTGGTAAACACTCTCGCTCGCCGTAGCCTAAAGGTCAGCTTGGAGGATAACGCCGCTGATTCTAGTGAACCCACTCCTATGTCCATTAGAGGCGAGCGTTTTCCCGACCGCTGTGGGCACCGGTTGGCATGGTGACCAGACTGCCAGCAAACAGGACAGACCACAGGTGCTCGAGCGGACTGGGACCAGGATCCCGCACAAGGAGCCTCCTGAGGCTCGAACACCCGATCGGGAGGTTCCAAAAGTTTAGCAAAACTAGGTGCCAACCTAAACCTCTGCCTACACTGGGAACGCTACAACCTCGATGAAGCAAAGGTCTATACGAGTGGAGACGGTGATAAGATCCTCCAGTGTGGCAGGAACCTCCCTGGTGGCCAGAGCATCCTTCACATGGTCAGCCAAGCCTCTCCAGAATGCCGGAATGAGGACCTTATCTGGCCTCTCAGACTCAGAGGCCAGTGTCTGGAACTGGATGGGGAAGTGGCTGACCATGGGCGAGCCCTGTGATAATGCCAGCAGCCGGAGCGCTGTGTCATGGGTGACTTGCGGTCCCAAGAAGACCTGCTTCCGAGTGGCCAAGAACTGCAAGGCACTCTGCACCACATGATCACCACGCTCCCACAGCGGTGTGGCCCACTCCAAAGCCCTGCCCGACAAGAGGGAAAAGTCAAATCCCATCTTAGCCCGCTCAGAGGGGAATTGTGCAGCCAGCAGCTCTAGTTGTACAGCGCACTGGCTCAAGAAACACCTACAAGAGGCACTTTCGCCCGAGAACTTCTTGGGTAGTTGCAGCAGTCAGAGCAGGGATGGCAGTGGTCACACGGGAGACAACCTCTGTGACTGCCTGGAGCACAACCGTAGTAACATCCGCAGCTGAGGCTGGACTCTACCGAGCCGCCAACTTTCCCTCCAGCTGCCGGATGTATGCAAGTAGTCGCTGCTCGTCCGCCATTACTAGCCAGATGCTGGCGCTAGTATAATGTTAGGGTTGTGGATCGCACTAAATATAAAATATAAGGAAGTGCGATTGCAACCCGGGGTCCACCGTGCAGAGACGGAAAACTGCTGCTTAGTAATGGCGGAGTAGTAAGTGAACATCGGCGGGTTAACCACTGACTCGGTGTGCGCTGGGGCAAACTCTGTTACTCCACAGAGCCGCTGAAAGAAGCGCCAGAACCTGTTAACACCACAGGACGTGGCAGAAGGAGCGCACAGTGTAAGATCACAGGACTCGGCCTTTAGACCGCAGGACTGGAGTCCCTCTAGTCCGCTAGTGCTCAGCGCCACGGCTGTGGTACCAGCAAGAGACTGTCATGGTCCAGTCCGGAGTTTATTTTCTGCTGTCTTCAGTCTGGACTGGTCATGCGGGAGTTAGTCTCCCCAGCCTCATTCTGGAGCTAGCTGGGCTATTTCAGTCTCTCACAGCCTGCTGACCAGTGTTAGTGATAGCTCAAGCTTCCAGTTTAGAGCCTCTGACCCTTGTACCTTGGTGTTCCTCCTGCCTTTGACTGATATTCACGTGTATGACCCGGACTGATTTCTGACCCCGTCTCTTGGTATTCGTCTCTGCTGTTACGTTCCCTCTCTGGCATCTGACTCCCCGGCTTGTACCCCAACCACGTATTTCATCTCACGTTTTGGACCCCGTGCTCATGTTCTGGCTTTCTGACTCTCGGCTTGGTATTTTGACTACGTGTATTGCTGCGCCTTCTGGTACGTCTGCTCCTGCTAGTTTCTGACTCGGTTCGTCTGACTATTCTCTCTCGTTACCTGTGGCACCTGTGCTGTTGCTCAGGGTTGCTGCTCTTAGTGTGTAACCTCTCTTCCCTCACCAGTTCCCCCTGGTGGAGGTTTCACTACAGAGTCACTATAATAGCTAACGCTTTCAAGTGTGCACAGTGCCGCTGTCACTTGCCGCAGTTCAATAGTGCCCAGCAGTGGGCGACACCATCGGACGCTAGTGTGCGAGTGCTAAGAGCACAGTGGCGGAAGCATAGCCACCTGTTGGCGCTGACTCAAATACCCTATCTCATGCGTATTAAAGGAGGGGGTAATTTAATGAGTCATTCACCAGATTCATGCATCCATCATCACACGTACCAACAACATTATGAGTCTATACTAGCGCATGGCCGAGCGGCCATGCAAACCTTTTATAGCAGTGTCTTTCCGGGACCTTCCTAGTGGTCCAATGAGAGCAGCAATATGACCTGAGCACGTGACCTCAGAGCTCCAATGAGGGGACTTCCCACGGGCATGCTCAGTGGGCAGAAATAAGGACTTAGTCTCAATAGCTGCTCGTTGCTGGCTATTGCAGGTTACCATAGCTGAACCCTGTTTGAAATCAGTAACCAAGCCAATAGAAGTAGACTGAGCAAGACTCTGAGAACAACATCTCTGCTGAGCAGGCTCCTCTTTGGCTGGAGAGGAATGGGAGATCGCAGAAAGCAAGTCCTGGGATTGACCAGGCTAGTTTTTACAATTCTGACCACTGACCTTTTATGAGGTAATAACTCTGGAACGCTTTAATAGATCCCAGTGATTCTGACATTGCTTTTCTCGTGACATATTGTACTTCATGATAGTGGTAAAATTTCACTCATATAACTTTATTTGTGAAAAAAATGGAAATTTGGTGAAAATTTTGCAATTTTCCAAATTTGAATTTTTATGCCCTTAAATCACAGAGATATGGCACAGAAAAAACTTAATAAGTAACATTTCCCACATTTTTACTTTACAGCAGCACAATTTTGGAACCCAAATTTAACTTTTTTCACAAAAAAATTATTTCAGGTCCAATTTTTTTATTTTACCAAGGGTAACAAGATAAATTGGACTGCAAAAGTTATTGTATAATTTGTCCTCCATATGCTGATGCTTGACATGTGGGGGGAACCACTGTTTCGGCGCATGGCAGAGCTCGAAAGGAAAGGAGCACCGTTTGACTTTTTCAACGCAAAATTGGATTTGAGATTAGACGCCATGTCATGTTTGGAGAGCCCCTGATGTGCCTAAACAGTGGATACCCCCACAAATGACACCATTTTGGAAACTATATATATATACAGCCACACACACATACATGTATATATATTATATAGTCTCCTTTATTATGTTTATTGCTGTCCCTTACACAGTGCCCTCTCTTGTTAAGTACAGCACCGTCCCTTACATATTGGATTATATAGAGCCCTGTTTTCTGTTTTTTATTACATGCCGTCCTGTCTTGTTAGCTGTATAATGCAATGATGGCTGATGGAGCATGGGAAAGCGTCCTTTCTAATGGAGGAGCTGATGGACTGGTAGTCTAGTCGCCGGATCCTCGATCAACAGTCATTTTATATAAAAAAGAGAGGGGACTATGTAATAAAGGAAGGTGCTGTGTATAACAAAATTAACAAGAATACACTATGTGTTAGGCATTGGGTTCCTGCATCTGCACAGCGGTAATCCAGAGCCTTGCATCCTACGGTCTCCCATTCTTCTCCGACCGCTCAGGCGCTCTGCTCAGACCAGCTCTGTAGGACTGGTTGTTGCTGCCTCCTTTGGGTCAGTAATAGCAGCACAGGCTGCCCTGCAGCAAGCCACTCCAGTGGCTAAGTCCTTTCGTCACGCTACTGGGCATGCTCACGAGAAGATCTCCCATTGGAGATCGGGAGTCACATACTCAGATCCCTCTCCTGATCTGATTGGTCCTTCCCAGAGATCTGGAAGGTCCTGCACGGCTATAAAAGGTCCGCATGGCCGCTTGGCCATGTGCTAGTATAGGCTTTACTTGCTAGATGTGTGAATGGTGATGGATGTATGATTCTGGTGACTGACTCATTAAAATTCCCCTTCCTTTGATATTACGCATGTGGATAGGGAACTAAAGTAGCAGTCAGTGCCAGTCAGTGGCAAGCCATAGGTCACTGTGCACATCGCACCTCTACACTAGCGTCCGATTGTGTCACATCTCACGGCACTATCGTATAGCGGCTGAGGTTACCGCTGAGCTGCAGTCAGCAGCACTTACTGGCGTCCGCGGTAGCGGTGCCGCATGCACGGTAGGTCTAGACGGACATCGACCTCTGCCTTGGGTCCGTGTCCTGTGACCGTATACCGCGCATGGTGTTAACAGGCTCAGCCTTCTGTGTTTAACACATAGGCGCCTCTGTGAATTAACAGAGATCGCTTAGCGCACCTGTGTGGTGTTTAACCCGTGCGTTTTTATACCGCCATATAGCGCATCTGCCATTACTCAGCAGCAGTGATAACACCTTCTGCACGGTGGACGCCGAGCGGCGAACGCACTTTATTATTTATTTATTCGGTGCTTCCGCCGTTCTTAACATTATACTAGCGCCAAGGTCAGGCTAGTAATGGCGGACCTGCAGCAGTTACAGCGCTACATTCGGCAGCTGGAGAGCAGGTTGGCGGCTATTGAGAGCTCCACCTTAGCTGTGAATGCTACAGTGGCCGCTGCTCAGGCAGTCACAGAGGCTGTCTCACGTGTGTCCACACCCACGCCTATGCCGACAATAACCCGCCTTCCGTTGCCCGATAAGTTTTCCGGTGACAGCACCGCCTTCAGGGGTTTCGTGAGCCTGTACTCTATCCAGCTGGAGTTACTGGCCATACGATTTCCCACAGAGCGGGCAAAGGTGGGGTTTATTGTTTCTCTCCTATCAGGCAGGGTGTTAGAGTGGGCTACGCCATTGTGGGAGCGTGATGACCCCGTGGTTCAGGGTGCTGCTCAGTTCCTCACGGCCCTGAAGCAGGTCTTTTTGGGACCACGGATCACGCACGACACCTCTCTCCAATTATTGGCCCTAACGCAGGGGTCTCTTTCGGTCAGCCATTATGCCGTCCGATTCCGGACATTGGCTTCCGAACTAGAGTGGCCAGACAAAGCACTCGTCCCTGTGTTTTGGAGAGGGTTAGCGGGGCATGTCAAAGATGCTCTAGCAACCAGAGAAGTCCCCACAAGTTTGGAGGAGTTTATTGCCATCTCCACCCGCATTGATCTCCGGTTTACGGAGCAAGGGCTGGAACGTGCGCAATCCTGACAAAGGGTTAATTTGGCTCCCACCTTCTCCGAGCCATTAAGATTTCCCGCTCAGGAGCTTACACCTTCTGAAACTATGGAGGTGTCTCGCGCCGGCTCCAAGCCACGTCCGTTGCGAAGCTCCGCATGCTGTTACCAATGCCGGCTGTTTGGTCACTCGGCTAACACGTGTCCTCTGCGGTCAAAAAAATGATCACGTCCAGAGGTCATAGGTGGAGGTCTAACTAATATGAAAACCTTTTCCCCCAAACCAGTATTCTGAGGGACATTAGATAGCGATGCTTCCACCTGGGAGGTAGATGTCACTGTGGACTTTGGGGCAGAAGGAAACTTCATGTCCTCATCGTTTGCCCATCAGCACGCTATTACGCTGATACTACTGCCTCATCCATTGACCATCAGGGTGGTTGACGGTGCACCTTTACCATCCCAAGCTACACACCAGACAGCACCTCTTGGTTTCTCAATCTCACACTCTCATTACGACACGTTGTCCCTGTTCATTTTGCCAGATGGCATCGACCAGGTGCTTCTCGGACTTCCGTGGCTCCATTACCATTCCCCTCATATAGATTGGTCTTCAGGGAGTATACTGGGTTGGAGCAAGGACTGTGAGGGAAGGTGCATGAGGGGCAGTGTTCAAGTAGCATCCACGGTGTTGCCCGTGGATCTTTCTGCGCTCCCTGGACACTATCGGCTGTACGTGGACGTCTTCTCCAAAAAATCAGCGGAGACGCTTCCGCCACACCGTTCTTACGATTGCCCGATAGACCTATTGCCAGGCGGGGAGCCTCCTAGAGGCCGCGTGTACCCTCTGTCTCTCCCGGAGACAGAGGCCATGTCACAATATATCCGGGAGAACCTGGCAAGAGGGTTTATAAGAAAATCTGTGTCGCCGGCTGGTTCAGGGTTCTTCTTCATGCAGAATAAGAGTGGGGAGTTGCGCCCCTGCATTGACTACAGAGGTCTCAGCGCCATTACCGTAAAAAACAAATACCCTCTTCCTTTGATCTCTGAGTTGTTTGACAGGTTGTGAGGGGCCCGGATCTTTGCGAAATTATATCTACGGGGGGCATACAACCTGATCCGCATACATGAAGGAGACGAGTGGAAGACAGCCTTTAATACCAGGGATGGCCACTATGGGTATCTGGTCATGACCTTCGGCCTCTGTAATGCGCCTGCTGTCTTCCAGAACTTCGTAAATGACATCTTTCGCGATATGCTCTCTACCTCGTTGGTGGTCTATCTGGGTGACATCCTCATCTTTTCTCCAGATGTGGCCTCTCACCAGAGAGACGTCTGCAAGGTCTTTGACCGTTTGCGGGCGGATTCTCTCTTCGCCAAGCTGGAGAAGTGCCAGTTTGTGCAGGAGTCCTTGCCGTTCCTGGGCTATACCATCTTGTCCCAGGGGTTGGCTATGGATCCTGCCAAATTGCAAGCGGTAATGGACTGGCTGGAGCCCCATTCTTTAAAAGCGGTGCAGCACTTTTTGGGGTTGATTAACTATTACCGCCAGTTCATTAACCACACTGGTAGCTCCTTTGGTCGCTCTCACCAAGAAAGGAGCCAATCCAAAGGTTTGGTCAGAGCAGGTCTCCACGGCCTTTTTGTCTCTGAAAACCCATTTTGCTGGCGCTCCCATCCTCCACCGTCCCGATGTGGATAAACCCTTTATCCTAGAGGTAGATGCCTCGTCCGTTGGTGCAGGAGCAGTCCTTTTCCAGAAGGATGCTCAAGGTCGGAAGTGTTAGGTGTCAGGTTCCTGCCACTGCCCAGCAGAAATACAGAGCCTTGCACCCAGCGGTTTACCATTCTTCTTCGGCTGCAGTGGAGCCTGCTCAGCAGATTCGTCGGTCCCGGCGCTCTGCCCAGGCCAACTCCGTGGGTTTGCTTGCTGCTGCCACCTCTGGCACAGCTATGACAATGCAGGCTGCTCAGCAGCGAGATTCTCCAGGGACCAAGTCCTCATGTCGGGCCACTGAGCATGCCCGTGGAGTGATCTCCCTTTGGAGATTGAGGGTCACGTGCGCAGGTCCTGCTCGTGTTCGGATTGGCCCATCCGAGAAGCCAGGAAGGAGAGAGATGTATGCACGTATGACTGTATCTAGTGACTGACTCATTATGAAACCCCTACCCTTGGTACGCTTGTGTTGTGCAGCCTAGCCTGCTAGCGCCCAGGCATAGGTGTAGGTAGCTCAGGGTTTGAGTGGGACATTGGTCCTCACCAGTGACCCAGCATGCCTCAGTGCACGTGCTCCACACTCCACTGCAAGCATCTTTAGCGGCGCTCGTGGCAGCGACGCCGCACGCTCAGTGGGTCTAGAGGGACTCTAACCCCGTGTCCTTGGGGTAGCGTTCTTTGGCCATACACTGTGTGCTCTTTTCGCCGAGCTCTGTGAGCACAAACAGGCTCCGGCGTTTATGCTCAGCGGTAGTGCGGCTCTGTGAAGCAAAAGAGTCAGCCCCCGTACACACCAGGTGACGATAACCCGCGTGTGTTCTTATAGTATACCGCCATATAGCATCCGCCATTACTGAGCAGCAGATTACCACCCCTGCACGGTGGACCCCCGGCTGCGAACGCACCTTATTACCTTCTTTATAATTTGGTGCGTTCCTCCAGCCCTAACAGGAAGCATCCCTGCTTCTTCTTCTCAAAGACCTTCTCACCAGCGGAGAGAAACTACTCCATCGGGGACAAGGAGTTGCTGGCCATGAAATTGGCCTTTTCTGAGTGGAGACATCTCCTGGAGGGAGCCCGGTTTCCCTTCCAGATGTACACTGACCATAAAAACCTGGTCTATTTGCAAACGGCCCAGCGCTTGAACTCTCATCAAGCTACGTGGTCGCTCTTCTTCTCCCGTTTCAACTTCACCTTGCATTACCTGTCTGGAGAGAAGAACGTCCGTGCAGATGCTCTTTCTCACTCGGTGGTATCAGCGGAGGAAGAAGAGGCTGAGCCTCGGGCTAATTGTCCCCACGGAGAGCCTGAGGACCGTGGCTCCGGTCGCTCATGAGGCAGTTCCGCCGGGCAAGACCTTTGTCTCTCCCTTCCTGCGGCTGGCGGTCCTCACGTGGGCACACGCGTCCAGGGTGGGTGGTCACTTTGGCATTAAGCGGACCACAGAACTCCTGGCAAGGTCTTATTGGTGGCCGCACATGGCTCGGGACAGTGAAGAGTACATTCAAGCATGCGTCTCTTGTGCTCGGAACAGGTCCTCTAGGCAGAGGCCGGCTGGGTTACTGTATCTCTTGCTGGTGGCAGACAGACCCTGGGAGATGGTCGGCATGGACTTTGTGGTCGGCCTGCCCAAATCTGATGGCAGCACGGTCATCTGGGTGGTCACCGATCATTTCTCTAGAATGGTGCATCTGGTGCCACTTGCGCGGCTGCCGTCCGCTCGTGGTCTCGCCACACTGTTCATAAAGCACGTATTTCGTTTGCACGGTATGCCAGACAAAATAGTCAGTGACCGAGGTCCCCAGTTTGCGTCTCGATTTTTGAAGGGAGCTCTGCAGTCTACTCAGTATCGAGCTCAATTTTTCCTCCGTATATCATCCCGAGACGAACAGGTTGGTTGAGAGAGCCAATCAAACTCTGGTCACATGCCTGTGACATTTTGTCTCTGCCAGGCAGGATGACTGGGCATCCTTACTACCGTGGGCTGAATTTGCCCTGAATAACGCAGTGGCTGATTCCACTGGTCAGACGCCGTTCCTTCTCAATTACGGCCAGCATCCGCACGTCCCTGTCCCGATGCCAGTGTCTTCCACTGATTTCAGGGTGGCAGACTGGGCAGTGGAGGCTCGCGACATTTGGGATCACATCCAGGATGCTATTCGAGCCTCTAAAGAGAGAATGAGAGCATCAGTCGACACACATCGGCGTCCCGCTCCAACTTTTGCCCCTGGCGACTTGGTATGGCTCTCTGCGTGTAACATCAAGCTGCGCGCCGAGTCCTCCAAGTTCGCTCTGTGATACATTGTTCCCTTCAAGGTCCTCGAGTGCATCAGCTCAGTGGTCTACCGTCTGGCTCTTCCACCACACTTGGCCATCTCTGACGTCTTCCACGTGTACCTTCTCAAGCCTGTTCACATGGCTCAGTTTTCCGAGTCATATGCCGGGACATCAAACCTGTTATGAATGAGTCACCGGAGGAGGAAAAAACAAAAAAAACACAAGCTAAGTCCAGAAAACTGGAGAGGTTGGTAACTAGAGGATTGCAGACCCCTGGAGGGCCTTCAAATAAGTGGGCTGAACCCAATCATAAATGGCCTCTACCTTGGCCGGGTTTATTTCAATAGTTGACGGAGACAAAATAAATCCCAAAAATGAAATCCTCTGTACCCCAAAAAGGCATTTCGATCCCTTGACATACAGGGAATTCTCCCTCAAAATCCGGAACACAGTCCGAACATGTTCCACATGAGAGTCCCAATCCCTGGAAAAGATCAATTTGATAGATGATCAAAAATTTATCCACAAAGTCTCGGAAAATATCATTCATGAAGCACTGGAAGACAGAAGGGGCATTAGTGCGCCCAAAAGGCATCACCAGGTACTCAAAATGTCCCTCCGGAGTATTAAACGCTGTCTTCCATTCATCCCCATGCTTAATGCGAATAAGATTATACGCCCCCCTGAGGTCAAGCTTGGTAAACCAGCAAGCACCTTTAACTCTGGAGAATAGATTAGAAATCATGGGTAACGGATACTGATATTTAACCGTAATTTTGCTGAGGGAATGATAGTCAATACAAGGCCTTAATGAACCATCTTTCTTGGCCACGAAAAAAACCCCAGCACCTAAGGGTGAAGAGGATGGTCTATTATGACCCTTCTCCAACGACTCCTTAATATAGGATCGCATAGCCTGATGCTCGGGTACAGATAAATTGAAAAGTCGACCCTTGGGAAATTTACACCCAGGGCTCAGCTCAATTGCACAGTCATAACTCCTATGAGGAGGCAAAGACGCAGACTCATTCTCACTAAATACATCATAAAAATCTGCCAAATAGTCAGGAACATCATGCGACTGGGGAGAGGTGAAGAAAAAAGGAGCGTCACTAAGTGCACACCGACAACCCCAACTCACATCAGACAAAGATTTCCAATCCAAAACTGGATTATGGATTTGCAACCAAGGAAACCCCAGAACAATGGTATCATGCAAATTATGCAACACCAAAAATCTGCAATTTTCTTAATGGTCTGGGGCGACCCGCATTACCACCTGGGTCCAAAACTGAGGTTTATTCTTCGCCAAAGGAGTAGCATCAATACCCCTCAAAGGGATAGGCGTCCGCAGAGGTGTCATAGGAAGCCCACAATGTTTAGCAAAATCCAAGTCCATCAGGTTCAGAGCTGCTCCCGAATCCACAAAAGCCTTATTGGAAAATGTGGACAGGGAACAGATTAGAGTAATTGCCAGAAGAAACTTAGGTTGAACACCACCCACAGCAAACGTGTGTGCAAAACGTTTCTCTCGTTCAGGGCAGACAGAAATAAAATGAGAGGCATCTCAACAAAAAAAAAACACAGCTTATTACGCCTTCTGAACTCCTAATGTTGCGCCCTAGACAAAACTCTATCACATTGCTTAGGTTCAGACATTTGTTCAACAGGTGGCAACACCTATCGTGCAGTTTTGCGTTCACGCAAACGCCGATCAACCTGAATGGCTAATGACATAGAATCGTCAAGACCAGAGGGAACAGGAAATCCAGAGCAGACCCCAAAGCAATAGACAGCCCCCAACATGTATTGTCGGTAAAAAACAGATGAAAACGCAAACACAGACAAGAAAGACAGGCTGAGCAAATGATGGGGCCCAACTAACTAGATAGGAAAGGACAGAAAAGATGCTGGCTGCAATCACGCAAAAAACCCTGCCAAAAATAATGTCCATCACGTCTGATAGAAAAGGCCCTGAAGTCTCTAGACTTCAAAATCACTATATCAGCACTCAGGTATATTCTGAAGACAGAGCAAAGAGATCAACTGATCAGAGACAAAAATTGAGTTCAGCCCGTCCCAACCAGGGTAGGCTGAACACAAACACTAAGTAAACAGACAAAATCTCATGGAAAAATAGCAAATCAAAAAATTAACTTTTAATAGACAGGGACTAAACTTGATGCCAGAGCTCAGAGCAGAAAGGATCACCAGCAACCCTGCAGGGTGTCGGCTGCCTTATATCCACTCAGAAATTCCGGATGTCCAATCACACTCCTCCAGTTCAGATGACAGGTTCTTCCCATCCAGATCAATTTCACTACCTCCTTTCACCAGCAGAGGGAGTTCGTCAGACATCAGAGGTGAAGGAGAAAATGAACTCATAACACAGACCTGTCCTCAGAAGAGTTTGAGGTCAACGCCTTTGTGGGACGCAGGATTGTGCGTCGCAAAAAATTTTATTTAGTGGACTGGAAGGGTCATGGTCTGGAGGCCCGGACCTGGGAGCCAGTGGAGAACATCAACGCCCCGCTCCTGATTGTGGCATTTGATCATGCCGAGGCTCAGAGGGGAGGGGGCCCTAGGAGGGGGAATAACGTTAGGCGTTGGGTTCCTGAAGCTGCACAGCGGGAATCCAGAGCCTTGCATTCTGTGGTCTCCCATTCTTCTCTGACTGCTCAAGAGTCTGCACAGCAATCTTGGCGTCACAGGCCCTCTACTCAGACCAGCTCTGTAGGACTGGTTGTTGCTGTCACCTCTGGGTCAGCAATAGCAGTGCAGGCTGCCCTGCAGCAAGCCACTCCAGTGGCTAAGTCCTCTCGTCATGCTACTGGGCATGCTCACGAGATGAACTCCCATTGGAGATCAGGACTCACGTACTCAGGTCCTTCTCCTGATCTGATTGGTCCATCCCAAAGATCTGGAAGGTCCCGCACGGCTATAAAAGGTCGGCATGGCCGCTCGGCCAATGCGCTAGTATAGGCTTTACTTGCTAGATGTGTGAATGGTGATGGATGCACGGTAGGTTTAGACAGACACCGACCTCTGCCTTGGGTCCGTGTCCTGTGACCGTATACCGCGCGTGCAATTTAGCTGAGACCTGTGGCGCTAACAGGCTCAGCCTTCTGTGTTTAACACATAGGCTCCTCTGTGAATTAACAGAGATCGCACAGCGCACCTGGGTGGCGTTTAACCCGTGCGTGTTTATACCGCCATATAGGGCGTCTACCATTACTCACAGCAGTGGTAACACCTTCTGCACGGTGGACCCCGAGCGGTGAACACACTTTATTATTTATTTATTTAGTGCGTTCCGCCGTTCTTAACACTATGTAAGTGACAGCACTATACATGACAGCAAAGGAAGGTATAATAAAGGACGGCACCATATATAACTAGAGAGGATGGTACGTAATAAGGGATGGTGTTATACATAATAAAAGAGGAAACTATGTAACTAAGGATAGTGTTATACAGAATTAGTGTGTACACTATATACTAAGGGACTGTGTTCGACATAGTGAGTACACTATACACTAAGGGACTGCGTTAGACATAATAAGCGATAATGTCTGCCTCCACCTCCCCCTGTTCCTAAGGCCATTATAAGTTCCCCTTCCTCCCATTCCAATCACCCACACCTCTCATTGTCCTCCTCCCCTCGCATCCCATTATTGTCCTCTCCCTCACCCTATCATTGCCCTCTTCACCACCTCCATCATTTTCTTCTCCCCACCAATATCTTTGCTTTCTCCCCCACCACTCCCACCATTGCCCATTCCACCACCTCCATCATTTCCTCCTCCTCCACCACCCACATTATTGCCCTTTCCACCACCACCATCATTGCATTCTCCCCCATCACCCCATCATCATTTCTTTCTCCGCGACCACCCCATCACTGCCTTCTCCCCAACACCCCCATCATTGCCTTATCACCATCATTCCCATCATTGCCTTCTCCATCACTCCATCAATGTCTTCTCCCTATCAGTCCCATCATTGCCTTCTCCATCACCCCATCACTGCCTTCTCCCCATCACTCCCATCATTGCCTTCTCCAACACCCCATCACTGCCTTCCCCCCATCTCTCCCATCTTTGCCTTCTCACCATCACTCCCATCATTGCCTTCTCCCCATCACCCCATCATGGCCTTCTCCCCATCATTCCCATCATTGCCTTCTCCCCATCACTCCCATCATGGCCTTCTCCCCATCATGGCCTTCTCCCCATCATGCCCCCATCATGGCCTTCCCCCATCACCCCATCATGGCCTTCTCTCCCCATCACCTCATCATGGCCTTCTCTCCCCATCATGGCCTTCTCCCCATGTCCCCATCATATCATTGCCTTCTCCTCCAGGGCCAGGCTCCACCTACACACACACAGACATACAGACATACATATATACACACACACAGCAGCACCTCTCACCTGTCACACACACATGCACCTGTCCTCAGCATCGCCTGTGCTTCCTCGCTGCTATGCCACAGCAGCGCTCCTCTCTGTGTCAGAGACAGGAAGCGTGGGTGGTGGGCAGGAGGGATCTTTGCAGCTCCTCTGCTATTTTCTTTTGCAGGCAGCAGACCTACTTGGATCGCTCCCTGCCCACCGCACATTAGGGCAATCTGGCGAGGGGCCCCCAGAGCCATGGGCACGGAGAAACCGGCCATATTGCCTTCATCATTAGCTGCCGTGCAGGGCCCCCCATGGCAGAACTGGATCGCAGCTCTGAATCTCCCTGGTTCGGGGAACCGGCTGCTTTTTTAACAAGCCATCCCATCGAACCGGGGAGAACCGGCCGAATCCCACCCCTGCATTTAGGCCTTGATCAATTTCTAATTAGTTATCCCACTGCCTGCTGGAACATAACATACTGTTTATCATTAAACATATATTTAAGTCTTTTGAACTTAATGTTGGATTTGGCTGAGACGGGTTATAAGTTCTGTCATGAAATCATAAACTTGAGGTGTAATTCCTGAAACAGGCGGAGGAGGTAGAATATGTTCTTTGTTGTTCTGTAAAATACACTGTTAGTGAGACTAGTTGATCTTGAAAAGGACATTGATTCTACTCTACATTCAGCCTTGGATTGGAGACCCCTAGCATACTAGGAAATGACTTAAAGGGAAACTGTCACCATGAAAACACAGTCCAATCTGCAGACATCATATTACAGATCACACAATGTAGTTGTGTGAGAAAACATGTAGTATTACCTGGGTTTTAATCATTGATTCCTTTGCTTTTTCTTGGATTTTCAGGCCAGTTTGCGGTACTATCCCTAACTGACATATTTCTTTGTACAAGTGTGTATCCAGAGGTAGCTGTCAACCACGGATAGGACTGCCCACTGGACCACAAATCCCACATAGAGCAGACATTTAAATGATTAACCCCTTCATGACCTATGACACATATATATACATCATAGGTGGTTGTAGTGCAAATATAAAAATGGCTATTTTTGAGTCCATATTGAAATATATAGAATGAATTCTATATATTACAGAGCTGCATTTCTGGTCAAACAGTTACATACCGAGACAATGCTCATCTTGAGAACTATTGTTTATTATCTGAAACCATTTCACTTCACAAACAGTTCTATGTTTACCTATATTTGTTGTTTGTCATTGTAAAACATTAAGTTTTATTTAACCTCTGTCTTTGTTGGTTTTATCTAAATCCATGTGGCTTTTATATTGTAAGGGTTTATGACCCATAGTCTGATGATGCCATGTTATCAGTTTCATCCAATCTTGAAAGCCGACCACTTGAAGGGTTGGGATGAAGCTAAAGTTACACATAAGTGTAATTTGGTATATAAGGCCAGAGAAACATGACTAAGACAGAAGCACAATTTGGATATCTGTACACATGTACAGTGTTGATACCTGCATAAGTGGGGACGCCCATGCAGTGTAGTGAATCTTCCAGGGGTTCTCTGTCTTGGTGTTGCTTCTCTGATATTCTAGACCGATGATGTTTAAAAGCCTCTTGGTGATTGATGATGTGAGTATACTGTATATAGTTAATCTTTATATATACTTAATCATTATATGTATTCAATCTTTATATGTACTTAACCTTTGCATCTTAAAATATACAAAAGTGTACGCAATCACACTATTCAATCATACTATTCCTTTAATTCCGGACCTTGTAATAAAATTGCGTTATATCGCAAGTAGTAGCCTTCTTTAAAGCCGTATCCGAACCTTAGTGTTAAAATCTTGGCAATACAGTTGTGTCCCTGCATTACCTGCAGGCTACTATTGTGAGCCCTCATGTTTTCAGGCACATGAGAGCTGATCTGATCAGCTGTCATGTGCCCCTAACAGACCTGGGTGTAATCACGATCCACCCGTGGCTGTTAACCTCTTAAATGCTGCTGTCAATTTCCAACGGCAACAATTATCATGGTCATGTCGGAAATGCGTCACTAATCCCGCCCATCTGCGCGCCCGTCACATGAATTCGAGGTGCCAATCAGTTAGCATGACAACCCGGGGTCCGCAAGAGACCCCTGTGGTTGTCATTGCTGATCTGCTAGGTGTGCAGCCCTAAGGCCGGCTCTCGCAGCAAATAAGTTTTGCTGCAGATGATTGCAGCTTTAAGGCTGGTTTCACATTACCGCTTTTTAAGCACACGCACGGCCGGGGGTAGCTCCGCCCCCGAGCCGGCTCTCTGCCCGGCGTGCCCGCCCCTTGCTTGTAGCGCCGCCTCCTAGCGCACAGCGGCGCCTGCGATCAGCGCACCCTATCTTTAGCATAGGGTGCGCAGATCGTGTGCAGGCCATGCGCTAGTTGCGCTTTGACCTGCGCTGCGCACTTTTGACGGTGCGCCGAGCACGCCGAAATCCGAAAAGTTTGATTTTGGCACGCACGGCGCACCGTCAAAAGTGCGCAGCGCAGGTCAAAGCGCAACTAGCGCACGGCCTGCGCACGATCTGCGCACCCTATGCTAAAGATAGGGTGCGCCGATCGCAGGCACCGCTGTGCGCTAGGAGGCGGCGCTACAAGCAAGGGGCGGGCACGCCGGGCAGAGAGCCGGCTCGGGGGCGGAGCTACCTCCGGCCGTGCGTGCGCTTAAAAAGCGCTAATGTGAAACCAGCCTAAGTCTCCTAAATCGACTACTGAAGCAAGTAAAAAGTAAGAAAAAAGTTTTTAAAAATATGAAAAGAATTAAAATAATAAAAGTTCAAATCACCCCCTTTTGCCCCATTCAAAATAAAAGAAAAAACAAAAAAAATTCAAATACACACTTATTTGGTATTGATGCATTCAGAAACGCCTGATCTATCAAAATATAAAAATAATGAATTTGATCGGTAAACGGTGTAATGAGAGAAAGAAATCAAATCTCTAGAATTAAGTTTCTTTGGCCGCTACAACATTGCAATAACAGGCGATCAAAAGATCGTATCTGCACCAACACAGTATCATTAAAAACGTGCTCAGCGCACAAAAAATAAGCCCTCACCCAACCCAAGATCCTAAAAATTGGAAATTCTGCGGGTCTATGAAAATGGCGCCATTGTTTTTTTCTTTTTTACAAACTTTAGATTTTTTTCACCATTAACCATTGTAAGGTAGCGCTTGACATTAAGGTAGGGGCAGGGCCGGTTTTAGGCAAAGTGGGGCCCTAGGCAAAGTTTAAAATGGGGCCCCAAGTGCTAACATATTGCACATTACACAGAAGCATTTCGGTTGTATTTACATGCGCTGAGATCAGGGCGCTAAATGATCAACAAAATTGAAGAAGTCGTTCAATACTTGTTTCCCGGCCTCTTTCCACCGTCTGAGAAAGAATGATGGGGACAGAATGATCACAAACACCCTAACAGATCACCATACAGTTTCATGTTATCAGCAGCACATCTACAGTTTACAGCCCATAGTCCTCCATATAATATAATCTGCCCCATAGTCCTCCATATAGTATAATACACTCCTCAGTTCTCCATATAGTATAATACACTCCTCATAGCCCTCCATATATTAAAATACACTGCTCAGTCCTCCATATAGTATAATACACTCCTCATAGTTCACCATATAGTATTATGCACCGCCATAGTCACCCATGTGGTACAATTCACTTCCCATAGCATAATGCACCCCATAGATCTTCATATAATGTATTCCCCATAGTTCTCGATACAGTATAATGCAGCCCACATATAGCATAATGCAGCCACCCACTAGAGCATAAAGCAGCCACCCCACAGAGTATAATGCAGTCCCGCCATACAATATAATGTAACCCCCATAGAATATAATGCAGCCCCCCTCTTATAGTATAATTCAGCCACCCCTTAGAGACTTAGAGAATAATGCGCTGCCCCAGAATATAATGCAACCATTCCACAGAATATAATGTAACCCCCCATAGAATATAATGCAGCCCCACCCCCCATATAGTATAATGTAGCCCCTCCATAGAATATATGGCAACCCCTTCATAGGATATAATGCAGCCCCTTATATAGTATAATGTAGCCCCTCCATAGAATACAATGTAGCCCTCCTCATTTAGTCTAATGCAGCCCCTATCGAATATAATAAATATAATACCCCCCATAGAATATAATGTAGCCCGAAATAGAATATAATACAGCCCACCTCCCCATAGAATATAATGTAGCCCCCATATAATATAACACAGCCTCCCCTTATAGAATATAATGTAAAATGTACCCCCATGGTATATAACACAGCCGCATAGTATATAGCCAAGCACCACATGGTGTACAGCCCAGCCCACCATGGTATACAGCACAGCCCACCATGGTATACAGCATGGCATATAGCCCACCATGGTATAATACAGCCCAGCATGGTATACAGGCTGTATACCATGCTGGGCTGTATACCACGGTGGGCTGTATAATACAACCCAGCATGGTATACAGCCAACCACGGTATAATACAGCCCAGCATGGTCTAATACAGCCCAGCATGGTATATAGCCCCCCAGAATGGTATAATACAGCCCAGCATGGTCTAATACAGCCCAGCATGGAATATAGCCCCCCAAGAATGGTATAATACAGCCCAGCAAGGTATATAGCCCCCCAGAATGGTATAATACAGCCCAGCATGGTATAATACAGCCCAGTATGGTATATAACCCACCATAATGGAATAATACAGCCCAGTATAATATTGTAATGTCACGTGTGCCTGGATACACCGCCTCCAGCAGGGCGTATTTCTATAACACCCGTGAACCTGGATACACCGCCTACAGCAGGGCGAATTTAAACAGAGTTAAGGGAAACACCGGGGAAACCATTACAATGGAGGGCAATGCAATAGGGAACGGGGACGTGGAGACCTTCTGCACTCCCCTTATTCAGTGTCCCTACACTCCTGACGATCCCTAGGCAGGTTCCGCACCTGGTGACGAGCTGGATACCTCAAATCCTTAGCTTGCCCTGCACCTATCACTTTCTAGTGAACTGGACGGTGCAGAAACTAATCCCACCACTGCACTAATACACACACAAGGAAAGTCACAAACAGGGAAAAACACCACTTAACTTTCTCTGTCGCTATTGCTCCCAGCAATAGAGTACAACACCAAAGTTCAGCTTCACCCCTGAAGCTCGACACCTGAATTCAGCTTCAGCCTGAAGCAATTATGCCAGAGCTCCCCTCAGCTACCACAAACTCCTCTCTGTAGTTCCTTCCTTCACCAGACTTGGTTGGAAATGAGCAATATCACCAACAGTAAGTGAGACCACCTGCAACTCCTTTATAGGTAGGAGCCAGGGACTCACACCTGCTTCATAATCACGTGCAATAACACTAGCGGCCACCGGGGGCAACTAAACTAAAGTAACCAGAGTGCAATGACCCTAACAGCCACTGGGGGCAAAACTAGAACTAAAACAACCACAGTGTAATGACCCTAATGGCCAACAGGGGCAAAGAGCTTTAAGGAAAAAAAAAGGTCACTTGTGCAAAATCTGTCATCATCCAACCTGGATCATGACAGCACCCTCCCTCAATGAGGGGCCTCTGGACCCTCAAGACCACTCTTCACAATAAAAACACCTACAGTGGGGACGCCCAGATCCAGAGTTCACCCCAACAACTACCTGAACTTCAGGTTTATGACAAACGAGCACCGCTGGTATTGGCAATGTATGTTCTGGAGGCACCACCCATCTCCAATGCGCCGATCTGGGGAACGAATGGTGTATGGGCAAGTTTGTGGGTAACTCCAGCTGGTAATTCTCCGGGCTGATGATGGCCGATACCAAATATGGCCCAATCACCTGAGAATTCCAGATTCCCACGACACATTTCCACTGGATGTTTTTGGTGGCCACCCAAACATGCTCGTTCACACACAGGTCCGGACCTGAACGTTTATTGCCACATTCACATTCATTTGTCATTATACGGAGATGTTGTGAGTTCATTCTCACCAGTTGTGAGTTCCCCTTCTGGACTCCCTCTGATGGTGACGGGAGGTGGTGTGGCTGGTTTGATCGGTGGAAATCTGCCACATGAGAATGAGAATGATCATTGGATCTCAGGCTTCTCAGATTGGATTTATGACAGCCAACGCCGTATTCAGTTGCTGGTGATTCCTTCTGGCTTGTCAGCTCTTTGTTTTCACCTATGTTCCAGTCATCTAAAGCTAAGTTTTTCTGCTAATGTTCACACTTGATTTTGTTGGTCTATTCAGTTTTTTGTGTGGTCTTGTAGTCCCGGCTAGGGGCTGAGCTGTATTTGCACTCTTATTTATCAGTATTTTGCCAATTGGCTTTTTGTCCCTTACTTGATCGGTCTCTTTTTGCTCTGTCTCAGAATATTCCAGAGTGCTGATATAGTGGGAGAAGTCTAGTGACTTCAGGGTTAATTTTGCTATCAGAAGTGTTGGACATTATTTTTGTAGGGTTTTTTGCAGGTAGCAGACAGTGACTTGCCTTTCCTTTCCTGTCTAGTTAGTTTGGGCCCCATCATTTGCTCAGCCTATTTTCCTGCCTGTGTTTGTACCTTCATCTTGTTTCACCATCAATACATGTGTGA
The DNA here is from genome assembly GCF_039654945.1 of Dendrobates tinctorius. Taxonomy (NCBI): domain Eukaryota; kingdom Metazoa; phylum Chordata; class Amphibia; order Anura; family Dendrobatidae; genus Dendrobates; species Dendrobates tinctorius. The sequence continues at coordinate 48,851,155 of NW_027361688.1, read as the reverse complement.
GGGCAATATATTCCTTTGAGGTCTGCTCTGGGGCAGTTAGTTTTCCCTTTTCTTGCTTTAGTCTTATGTAGTCCTCTGGCCATGACGAGGCATCTAGGAACATCGTAGGCACGCTCCACGGCTACTGCTAGTTGTGTGGTAAGATCAGGGATCTGCAATCTGCATAGTTACCAACTTCTCTGGTTTTCTGTGGCTTAGCTTGTTTTGTTTTTTTTTCTCCTCGGTGACCCATTCATAACAGAATCACCAGCCTTACCGCAGATTCTAGGGTACTCAAAAGCAGGAAAGAATTGTAAAAAAAAAAAAAAAAAGTGTCAGAATTTTTTATTTTTATATGTATATTTTTCCTCTTTTTCTCTGGGGCCGTAGGAGGATTTTTTTTTTTAAAATGGAGATTAAGCAATTGTCTGATCGTGTGGAGCAGCTCACTGCTGAAGTGCGGGGAATTTCCGCCTATCTCACTCATTCTCATGCTGCTGAACCAAGGATCCCTACTCCTGATGTGTTTTTTGGGGATCGGTATAAATTTTTGAATTTTAAGAATAGTTGTAAATTATTTCTTGCCTTGAAGCCTAATTTATCGGAGAGCTCTGTGCAGCAGGTTAATATTGTCATCTCTTTGCTGCGTGGCGATCCCCAGGATTGGGCGTTTTCTTTGACACCTGAAGATCCTATTCTGACTAATGTGGATGCATTTTTTTCAAGCCTTGGGGCTGTTGTATGATGAACCTAATGCTATTGATCAAGCTGAGAAAGCCCTATTGGCATTGAACCAGGGTCAGGATTCTGCAGAGTTATACTGTCAAAAATTCCAAAAGTGGGCGGTCCTTACTACCTGGAATGATGGTGCCTTGGCAGCTCTCTTTCGGAAGGGTCTGTCAGAAACCGTAAAAGATACTATGGTGGGATTTCCTGTTCCCTCTGGTCTTGACGATTCTATGTCATTAGCTATTCAAATTGATCGACGTTTACGTGAACGCAAAACTACACGAGAGGTGCTGCCACCTTTTGGACAAATATCTAAACCTATGCAATGTGATAGAGTTTTGTCTAGGGCGCAACATCAGGAGTTTAGAAGGCGTAATAAGCTGTGTTTTTTCTGTGGAGACGTCTCTCATATTATTTCTGTCTGCCCAAAACGAGAGAAACGTTTTGCACACACATTTGCTGTGGGCAGTATACAACCTAAGTTTCTTTTGGCAATTACACTGATCTGCTCCTTATCCACATTTTACACAAAAGCTTTTGTGGATTCAGGAGCAGCGTTGAATCTGATGGATTTGGACTTTGCTAAACATTGTGGTTTTTCCATGACTCCTCTGCGGACGCCTATTCCTTTGAGGGGTATTGATGCTACTCCTTTGGCAGAGAATAAACCCCAGTTTTGGACCCAGGTAATGATGCGGGTTGCCCCAGACCACCCAGAAAATTGTAAATTTTTGGTGCTGCATAATTCGCATGATACTATTGTTCTGGGTTTTCCTTGGTTGCAAACTCATAATCCAGTTTTGGATTGGAAATCTGGGTCTGTGGTGAGTTGGGGTTGTCAGTGTGTTCTTAGGGACGCTCCTGTTTTCTCCACCTCTCCTCAGTCTCATAATATTCCTCATTATCTAGCCGACTTTTCTGATGTATTTAGTGAGAGCAAGTCTGCGTCTTTGCCTCCTCATAGGGGTTATGACTGTGCAATTGAGTTAATGCCTGGGTGTAAATTTCCCAAGGGTCGGATTTTCAACTTATCAGTACCCGAACATGATGCTATGCGATCCTATATTAAGGAGTCATTGGAGAAGGGTCATATTAGACCATCCTCGTCACCTTTAGGTGCTGGGGTTTTTTTGTGGCCAAGAAAGATGGTTCATTAAGACCGTGTATTGATTATCGTTCCCTTAACAAGATAACGGTTAAATATCAGTACCCGTTACCTCTGATGTCTGATTTATTCTCCAGAGTTAAGAGTGACTGCTGGTTTACTAAGCTTGACCTCAGGGGGGCGTATAATCTTATTCGCATCAAGCACGGGTATGAACGGAAGAAAGCGTTTAATACTCCGGAGGGACATTTTGAGTACCTGGTGATGCCTTTTGGGCTCACTAATGCCCCTTCTGTCTTCCAGTCCTTTATGAATGATATTTTCCGAGACTTTGTGGATAAGTTTTTGATCATCTATTTGGATGATATTTTGATCTTTTCTAGTGATTGGGATTCTCATGTGGAACACGTCCGGACTGTGTTCCGGATTTTGAGAGAGAATTCCTTGTTTGTTAAGGGATCGAAATGCCTCTTTGGTGTACAGAGGATTTCATTTTTGGGATTTATCTTATTTCCATCGACTATTGAAATGGACCTGGCCAAGGTACAGGCCATTTATGATTGTGTTCAGCCTCCTTCTTTGAAGGCCCTCCAGAAGTTTTTGGGTTTTGCTAATTTCTATCGTAAATTTATAGGTAATTTTTCTGGTATTGTCAAACCACTGACTGATCTGACCAAGAACGGCGCTGATGTGCTGATTTGGTCTCTTGAGGCTATTTCAGCATTTCAGGAGCTAAAGCAGAGATTTACTTCAGCTTCAGCTTTACGGCAACCTGATGTCTCACTTCCATTTCAGGTGGAGGTAGATGCTTCTTAGATTGGTGCAGGAGCTGTTTTGTCCCAAAAAGACCCTGTGACTTCTAAGATGAATCCCTGTGCCTTCTTTTCTCGAAAGTTCTCCCCATCTGAATGCAACTATGACGTGGGGAATCGGGAATTGTTGGCCATGAAGTGGGTGTTTGAGGAGTGGAGACATTGGTTGGAGGGAGCTAGACATCAAGTTGTGGTCCTCACCGATCACAAGAATTTGATTTATCTGGAGTCGGCCAAACACTTGAATCCTAGACAGGCTAGATGGGCCATGTTTTTCACGCTTTTTAATTTTGTGGTCTCTTTTCTTCCTGCCACTAAGAATGTTAAGGCAGACGCCCTTTCTAGGAGTTTCTTTGCCAATTCTCTTAGTGTGACCAAGCCTACTACCATCCTAGGTGAGGGGGTAGTTCTTTCTGCCATTTTGCCCGATTTGAGATGCGCCCTGGAGGAATTTCAGGAGGATAAACCTGAGCGTTGCCCTATGGGAAAATTGTATGTTCCTGACCAGTGGAGAAAGAGAGTGATGTCTGAAATTCATTGCTCTGCATTGGCTGGTCATCCAGGTATTTTTGGTACCAGAGATTTGGTGAGTCGGTCCTTTTGGTGGCCTGCCTTATCTCGTGACGTCAGGAATTTTGTACAGTCCTGTGGGACTTGTTCTCGGTCTAAACCCTGTTCTCGTTCTAGTGGGTTGCTGATGGCCTTACCGGTGCTCAAGAGGCCATGGATCCATATCTCAATGGATTTTATTTCTGATCTTCCTGTCTATCAGAGAATGACTGTTATCTGGGTGATTTGTGATAGATTTTCGAAGATGGTCCATCTTGTACCACTCCCAAAGTTGCCATCTTCTGTTGAGTTGGTGCCCTTGTTTTTACAACAGGGGGTTCGGTTACATGGGATTCCTGAGAACATTGTGTCCGACAGAGGAGTCCAGTTTGTTTCCAGATTCTGGAAAGCCTTTTGTTCCAATCTGGGAATTCAGTTATCCTTCTCCTCCACGTTTCATCCCCAGACCAATGGACAGACTGAGAGAACAAACCAGACCATGGAGTCTTATTTGAGATGTTTTATATCTGCTGATCAGGATGATTGGGTCTCATTTTTGCCCTTGGCCGAATTTGCGTTGAACAATAGAGCTAGTTCTGCCACTTTGATGTCACCCTTTTTCTGTAATTTTGGGTTTCATCCTCGGTTCTCTTCAGGGCAAGTGGAATCTTCGTCCTGCCCAGGTGTGAACACAGTGGTTAAGAGAATGCAGCAGATATGGGACCAAGTGGTGGATAAGTTGTCACTTTCTCAGGAAAAGGCCCAGCGATTTTCCAACCGGCATAGGACCATTGGTACCCGGTTTAAAGTGGGTGATATGGTTTGTTTGTCGTCTAAGAATATTCCTATGAAGGTTGCATCTCCTACATTTAAGCCAAGATTTATTGGTCCTTATAAGATTTTGGAAATTCTTAATCCTCTTTCGATTCGATTGGCTCTCAGAAGTGTTTGACATTATTTTTGTAGGTGTGGGGAATAGATAGCTCAGCTGGGATCTTTGCTTTGGCACAAGCGTGTGGCTATGAAGTCACTTCAGCAGACTAGCAAGTTCCACATGAATATGAACACGGCATATTTATTGTGCACACTTGTTATTCAAAGTTACACATGGCAAACATGAAATAAAATATCTAAGGCCGTCTGGCCACTAACTAACAATAGCAGGCTAACTACAAAATAAACCTATATAACAGCAAAGAAGTCCATGTAATCTTACTGTGTCAGCTCCCAGCTCAGCAGATGAGATAGACTGAGAGATCCCAGCTCCTCCTGATTATATCAGCTGGACCAGTCAGGAAACCAAAACCTGGATTGAATAAGTGGAGGGGGAACTACCAGTCCTTTCCATGCTGATCACTAAGGAAACCAGGACTGGATTACAGTGAAATAAACTGGCTTCATCATCAGTACAGGGAGACATATGAAATGAAACGGGGAGAAATATACCTGTTTTCTAGTACCTCTCCCCTTGGCACCTCACATAGGGTTTTTTGCAGGTTGCAGACAGTGACTTGCCTTTCCTTTCCTGTCTAGTTAGTTTGGGCCCCATCATTTGCTCAGCCTATTTTCCTGCCTGTGTTTGTGCCTTCATCTTGTTTCACCGTCGACGAGGCGTCTAGGAACATCGTAGGCACGCTCCACGGCTACTGCTAGTTGTGTGGTAAGATCAGGGATCTGCAATCTGTATAGTTACCAACTTCTCTCGTTTTCTGTGGCTTAGCTTGTTTTGTTTTTTTTTCCTCGGTGACCCATTCATAACACGGAAAACTCTTTCTGGAACTGACAACAGAGGCGTCCCCCTGTGTCACCACACTCACACTCCCGCAATTCACCAAGGGATTCACCACCCTCCAACCCCTCCCACTACGAGATCTGCGCCTCTCAGGGTTGGCTAATAGCGAGGGTTGAGCCTTGCCCCTACTCTCCTGCAGCACCTCAGCTGCTACCACTGGAGAGGAAGGGGATGTTTGTAGAGAGACGGCAGAGACAGTAGCCCCTAGGCAGCAGCCCTCACACGACTGCTCCCTGCTGACTACTTCCCTAGTCCACCAATCTAAGACCGGGTTGTGTTTTTTAGACCAAGGGGGCCCACAACGATAGGTGCTTGATTTCCCTCCAAGACATAGTATAACTGAGACTCATCATGATGTCCACTATGCAGAACAATGTCATCTACGACTTGGTTTAACCCTCCCTGGCTCAGTGGGACAGAGTCAATGGCTTGGACGCTTATGGGTTTGTCTGGCGTCTCACAAGTCAGACCATGAGTTTGGACAAACTGAGCATCCAGCAAACTGACTTCTGCTCCACTGTTAATAAGCACCGATATGTCCTCAGGTACCTCGTCAACCATGACCTCTGCTGACATAGTACCTTCTGAGGGTGAGGAGGAAATATACACTCCCAGGTCATCTTCCTCCACACGACCAGTGGGACACGGCTTCTCTGATCGTACAGAAGTTTCGACGTGAGCGCCAAGGACTAAATCATTAGTCTGCTCTCTACAGGGATGTACCCCTTCACCTTGGGGAACACCAGGCAGAACCATGGGGACACCAACTCCTCCCACCTGCCTGGGTACGTCCGCATGTATAAGCAAGTCCTGCTCCCCAGCAGGGACTCCAAGGCGCATCTTCGCCAAAGCCGCAAATGGACCTTCTAGTGGAGCCAGAGGGTAGGCCCCAGACCCATAATTCTGCTGCAGGTGCTGCTTAAACACATCATTCAGCTCCTCACTCATCTCAGTGAGGACCAGCAGTAACAGCTCACCGATCTGAACTTGGCCCATGGCTCACAAGAGAAATGTTAGGGTTGTTGATAATGTAATGTCACGTGTGACAGGATACACCGCCTTCAGCAGGGCGAATTTCTATAACACCTGTGAACCTGGATATACCGCCTCCAGCAGTGTTAAGGGAAACACCAGGGAAACCGTTACTATGGAGGGCCCTGCAATAGGGAACGGGGACGTGGACACCTCATGCACTCATCTGAGTCAGTGTCCCTACAATCCTGATGATCCCTAGGCAGGTTCTGCACCTGGTGACGAGCTGGATACCTCAAATCCCTAGCTCGCCCTTCACCTATCCCTTTCTAGTGAACTGGACGGTGCAGGAACTAATCCCACCACTGCACTAATACACACACAATGAAAGTCACAAACAGGGAAAAACAACACTTAGCTTTGCTCTGTTGCTATTGCTCCCAGCAACAGAGTACAACACCAAAGTTCAGCTTCACCCCTGAAGCTCGACACCTGAATTCAGCTTCCGCCTAACGCAATTACACCAGAGCTCACCTGAGCTGCCAGGAACTCCTCTCTGTAGTTCCTTCCTTCACCAGACTTGGTTGGAAATGAGCAATATCACCAAAAGTGAGTGAGACCACCTGCAACTCCTTTATAGGTAGGAGCCAGGGAATCACACCTGTTTCATAATCACGTGCAATAACACTAGCGGCCACCGGGAGCAACTAAACTAAAGTAACCAGAGTGCAATGACCCTAACGGCCACCGGGGGCAAAACTAGAACTAAAACAACCACAGTGTAATGACCCTAATGGCCACCGGGGGCAAAACTAACTTTAAGCAAACAGCTAAAAGGAAAAAAAAAGGTAACTTGTTCAAAATCTGTCATCATCCAACCCGGTTCATAACAAGTAAAATACAGCCCAGCATGGTATAATACAGCCCAACATGGTATATAGCCCCCCAGAATGGTATAATACAGCCCAGCATGGTATATAGAAGCCCAGAATGGAATAATACAGCCCAGTATGGTATATAGCCCCCCAGAATGGTATAATACAGCCCAGCAAGGTATATAGCCCCCAGAAAGGAATAATACAGCCCAGCATGGTATAATACAGCCCAGCATGGTATAATACAGCCCAACATGGTATATAGCCCCCCAGAATAGTATAATACAGCACAGCACGGTATAATACAGCCCAGCATGGTATATAGCCCCCCAGAATGGTATAATACAGCCCAGCATGGTATATAGCCCCCTCAGAATGGAATTATATGGCCCAGCATGGTATATAGCCTCCCCATTATGGTATGATACAGTCTAGCATGGTATATAGCCCCCCAGAGTGGCCCCATAGTCCAGTACTCACACTGATTTAAAAAAAAAAATCACTCCTCACTTTCTCCTCGTGCCCGCGCTGCTGGCTGCTCCTGTCTCCTCCTGCTCTGTCTGGCACACAGTGAGAGCGCGATGACATCATCGTGCCCCCACTGTGTCAGAGGCAGAGCGGGGAATGATGGGAGAGGGAGCGTCAGCTGATGCTCTCTCCTCCATCACTAGCTAGTTCAGTGCGGCGGCGGGAGTCGGCGCTGGGGGCAGGCGGGCCCCTGCCTCACAGGGGCTCCATAGCGGCTGTGTGATGTGCCGCTGGCTGTGGGCCCCTGGAGGAGTGGGGGCCCTAGGAAGCTGCCTGGTATGCCTGCCCATAACGTCGGCCCTGGGTAGGGGATACTCGCTAGGCAGCCGATAAATCACGTCCGGCACAGGTTTCTTAACATAACTCAGTCCATTCGGTTTATTATGCAGCAGAAACCAAAGCAACAGCAATAGAAAGTTCATATAAACAGCATAGCGTCCATGACAGAGCTTGACTCTGTTTATCCTGTGGTCACACAGGTTGTGCAATGTCCAGCACACAGGCTCTCTTGCCTCACAGTTATATCCCCTCTCCAGGTTACCTTCTCATAGCTGCTTCTCAGTCCTGAAGTTCATTCCCCCTTCTGGGAACTCTCAGACATATGCAGCCATTATCCACAGCCTCTCCACGTGCTGTCAGGAAGGCAGCCACGTCAGCCAGACAAGACCTTCCATACGGACCAACCGGGTCCAAGCATTCACTCATGTGACCTACCCTGGCCACCTTATATGGTCCGCAGCCACGCCCACCAGATCACATGGCTATGACCTCATCACAGGTCCTTCAATCATTCAATCACATATACTTTACTATGGCAATCTAAACACCTGTCCCTAGGTGGGTTTAGGTGATTGATCCCACCTGTATCAACAATCACCTGAAGGCTTCTCCCTAATTCATTGGCACGAAAGATCAGCTCTGCTGATCAGCACATAATCAAGCCTTCATCCCAAGGCCACCCACCTTGGGTTACATAACGATCCTTTAGCACTCTGCTCCTGTTACCACTCTGGACATGGCTATCCGTCCATCCTGGGACACCCACACAGCGCCCCCTAGCGGACACAGTGGTCGCTACACCACACCATAAATAAAAAAAGAACCTAGACATGTTTGGTGTATGAGAACTCGTAATGAGCTGTAGAGTCATAACAGAAGGTCAGTTCTAGTATTTTGTGAACACGAGTGATTGTGAGCCCTTCGGGCGTGCACTGGGATTACGAACCACGCAATGGGGTGTAACTATGCAACAGACTGACCTCGCAATGGGGTGTGACCACACACCAGACTGGGGTATGTGCAGACTAACAGCAAACATAAATACCTGGTATACCTCTCTTGCCACTCCTACCTTGTGTATGAAAAACCTCTGTCGTTAATATTGTTTGGGTAGAGCTATTCAATAGCGCTATCCATGAAGAAAGTGCACAGGTAGAGCTATCCCATAGAACTATTCCTAAAGGAAATGAACAGGAAGAGCTATCCGATAGCGCTATCCCCCAGTGTTCCTGAGTGTAAGCTACTTTACATGGTTGAGCGCACTTGGGAACTGCCCCCAAGGCCCTGCCCATGCCCAATGTTTGGTCCGTAGACCGCGGCTAGGAGTTAGTCCCGCTTTTGTGTGCAAAAGTTTTGGGCTTTTACAATTGTTAAAAATCTTAATAAAAGACTTCTTTGTACACACAGTTACTGCGTCCTCATCTGGGCCCAAATTGATTACTTCATCACCGGCATCAGGTATAGGGATCATGGTGCTTTTGAGGATATCTCTCTTTTCCACCATGGGTGCGTGAGGACGGAGTGACATCAGTCACAGTTTTTGTTTTGGCCTCATGCTTTCCTGTAATGTAGAATATTGAAATTAGGTTAAAATCCCACCAAAGACATTTGCAAGGAGTTTGTGTGGGTTACCTACGGATTCCTCCCACGCTCCAAAGACAGTGATGGGGAATTTTGATTGTAAGCCCCAATGGGGACAGTGATATCAATGGAAGTAAAGTTGTGGAATTTATGGTGCTACATAAAGTGGGGAAAATAAGCATTTGACACACTGCCAATTTTGCCAGTTTACCCACCTACAAAGAATGGAGAGGTCTGTAATTTTTAATGTAGGCACACTTCAACTATGAAAGACAGAATCTTAAAAAAAATCCAGAAAATCACATTGTATGTTTTTTACATAACTAATTTGCATTTTATTGCATGAAATAAGTATTTGAAACAATTGAAAAACTGAACTTAATATTTGGTACAGAAAACTTTGTTTGCAATTACAGAGGTCATATGTAGTAGTTCTTTCCCAAGTTTGCACACACCGCAGCAAGGATTGTTTCTCCCTCCTCCATACAGATCTGTCTGGTTTCAGGGCTGTGGCTGTGCAACATTGAGTTTCAGCTATTGTCATACCACAAGGGTGCCAAGCTCCGCTGTTAGGCAGGTATACAGGAAAGGGTATTAAACAGGGGCTATCCAGGATTATCTATTTACCTCTTCAATTTGTCACATTTCAGCATTTTAAGCGTGTGTCTTGTATGTTGTTAGTCCTTTTATAAATGGTTAATAAAGGTTTCTATTTTATATAATGGGGTCTTCATATGTGAGCTGATTCCTGAACTTTCTCAGAATCATCCTTACCACATGAGGCAAGATCACGTACAGAGCCCCAGACCGAGGAAGATTGACAGTCATCTTGTTTATCCTCCATTTTCTAATAATTGTGCCAACAGCTGTTGCCTTCTCACCAATTGCCTATTGTGCTGTAGCCTATCCCAGCCTTGTACAGGTCTACAATTTTGTCGCTGATGTCCTTTAGACTTCATTTTGGTCTTGGCCATGGTGGAGAGGTTGGAGTGTGATTGAGTGTGTGGATAGGTGTCTTTTATACAGGTAACGAGTTCAAACAGGAGCAGTTAGCACAAATAATGAGCATAGAGTAGGAGGGCTTCTTAAAGAAAAGCTAAGAGGTCTGCGAGAGCAAAAATTCTTTCTGGTTAGTAGGTGATCAACCACTTATTTCATGCAATAAAATGCAAATCAATTACGTAAAAATCATAAAATAAATCCAGAAAACCACATTGTAAGTTGAAGTGTACCTACAATAAAAATTACAGACATCTCCATTCTTTGTAGGTGGTAAAAGTTGCAAAATTGTCATTGTATCAAATACCGTATATACTCACATATAAGCCGAGATTTTCAGCCCATTTCTTGTGGCTGAAAGTCCCCCTTTCGCCTTATACGCAAGTCATATACGCCAGGAAGTCGGTGGGGGAGAGGGAGCAGGTGTGTCACATCATACTGACTCCCCTTGGCGCGTCTCTGCAGCCTCCTGCTTGTCCCACGGTCTCAGGCGCCTGCTTCAGCGGTCATGTGGTACCGTTCATTAAAGACATGAATATGCACATGAACGGGGCTGCAGAGACCACGCCAGGAGGGGTAAGTATATGCGATATTCACCTGTCCCCATTCCCACGCTGCTCGCCGCTGCCTGCGGCGTCCTCTGTCAGTGTCGTTCAGGCAGCAGAGGGTGGGGTGACCTAGTTATTGTGCTCCGTGCCCTCTGCTGCCTGAACGTCACTGACAGACAACACGGCAGACAGCGGCGAGCAGCATGGGAACGGGGACAGGTGAATATCTCTGGTGCCGAGTCCTGAGCCAGCAGCAGCACACCCCCATCATATTTACACATTCAGTATATTGAGGGTATTATGGAAAGTCCATGGTTAATTACTGGTGTAAACTGGTCTGTGGCCCCGGGTCGCGTCCGGTTGAAGGTCGGAGCGATCTCTTGGACCGTCATAGACTCTACATGTCATTTATAGACATGGAGTCACTTCCTGACCTTTTTGGGAAATCCGCTGATTCTGTTTTTCTGCAGGCACGATATTAGATGAGTCCTCATCTTCTGACGCTGGAAATTAGCTGTGGGTTCACCGTCATCTGCCATAAGCTCGTAGGCAAACGCTATAGCATATAAGCCACAGTCATAGTCGTTGTTCTGCTGATCCACATCGATAAACCTCAGATGTTTCAGGGGATTGTCGACCACTTCACTGTACATGTTGGTAATCTGCTGACTGATGGATGAAGACGGATTCTTTTCTCTGACGCTGTCGGCTACAAAGATTTGGCCATTTTTATAGCACGTTGTCAGCCAGTGCTCCCTGTCCTCATCATAGTGGATTTGTACAGCATTCTTCAGTACGCTGTACCCTGGTACCATAAGAGCGCAGGGGGGATGCAGGCCATCAAAACCCTTAAACTGACTCTGCAGCAGGTCCTGGGCCATGATGATGATCTCGTCAACCAGGTAGCCTTCCTCCCCTTTGCTCTGAAGGATGGTTAAGATCTCTGGAGGCAGGTTGTTCTCTTGGTTCCTGATATCGGGCATCTCCACTTGTGGGGTCGCTGTCTCCGGGGTTACTTCTTGAAGTAGATCAGTAAAGTTTTCTATAGCCGTTCTCTTGGCTGGTGGCAGCATCTCAGGCTTACTATTAGAGGAGATGGCCACATCCTTATCTGTTTCAATATCGATGACGACATAATCTGTACCCGGAGAAGAAATGTTGGTGTTCTCAAGGTCATCTTTCTTTTTGACCATTGGTCCATCCTCATTTTTTCCTGTTAAAGAGATCAAAGAAATCATAATTTTCTTAAATAAAATATTCTCCATATTTCTTATGGATTATTACATCTACTGCTCCTTTACTTCGCAACTGCCCACTGTAGATAAACGTTGGCGCTTGCTGGGCTCTATGCAACGCCGACGTTTGTCATGACATGGTTGGTAATCTTGCAGCGCTCACGACCCCCAGAGTCCTGCAAGCACTGCGATTCCAGTGCAAAGCGATAGCTCTGACAGGTGTTATCATTCCCATGAAGCACCTGAAGGGTTGATAAAAGTTTTGAATTTGGTTTTGAGCACTTTGAGTGGTGCAGTTTTTAGAATGGTGTCACTTTTTGGTATTTTCTGTATTAAATGCTCCTCAAAGTAACTTCAAATGTGATGTGGTCGCTAAAAAAATTGTTTTTGTAAATTTAGTTGGAAAAATGAGAAATCACTGATCAACTTTTAACCCTTTTAAATTCTTAAGAAAAAAACAATTGTGTGTCAAAAATTGTGTTGATGATAAATAGATATGTGGGAAATATTATTTATTAACTATTTTGTGTGACAACACTCTGGTTTAAAGACTTAAAAATAAAAAATTTAAAAATTGCAAAATTTTCAAAATTTTCGTCACATTTCCGATATTTTCAGACATAAACACAAGTTATATTGAACAAATTTTACCACTATAATAAAGTACAATATGTTGCGAAAAAACTATCTCAGAATCAGTGTGATCCGTTGTAGCATTCAAGAGCTATAACCACATAAAGGGACACTGGTCAGAATTGGCCTGGTCATGAGGGCGAAAAAAGGCTCTGGCACGAAAGGTTTAAGAGACAATTTTTAAAAGGCTGTTCTTCTATTGCCGCATATACTCATGTATAAGCCAAGTTTTTCAGCAGAATTGTCCCAGAAAGCTGGCGGGGGAGGGGGAGCGGCGGAACAGCTGTCACAGAGGCACAAGCCGGTGGCTGTGGCTAATGCCTGTGCCACTGCTAAAGAGAAATGAATATTTATTTCTCTTATAGCGCGCACAGTGACAGCTGGAGGAGGGTGAGTAGGATGTTTTTTTTTTGTAATAGGAAGCATGCATACAAGGATGGGAGGGGGGGAGCCACGCATACCGGGACAGGGATGAGGGGACAATCCATACCAGTCTTATATGTGGTGCCCCTGAGGTTCGGTCGCCACAGAGGTACTGCACCTTCTCCTAAGGTGTAGTGCCCCACCATCCAGGTAATGTGGGAACTCCTTTCCACGCTCCAACACTCGCACCCCACACAACAGGGTAGTTCTGCACAACCACATTGAGGCTCAGTGCTTAGAGAGTAGCAGAGCACCTATGGTGGTTCCCTGTATGGAACACTGGATGTGCTGGGAGGTGGGTGGAGTTGAGATATATAAAAGAGTGGGAAAGTGTAGGAGTAGGGGTTCAGTCTGACAGAAGGTCAGTGAGGAAGGAAGCCACTCGGGAGGAGTGGGGATCCCTGGAAGAAGGGATGGAGGAAGGAGTGCTGCAGCTGCCTCAGTGATCTGAGCCAGCTGGCACGGGAAAGGAACAGAAGGAGAAAGATGTAGAACTGCAACCTAAGCTTCCATAAGAGAGAGAAGGATCAGTACGGAACGAAGGAGTAGGAGAACAGAGAGGAGACGTGGGTTGGAAGAGGAACCCTGCCTATAGGTTCTCAGCGCAAGGCCGGGGCCCGGTTCCCCGAGGTTCTATGGACACTTATGGCTCTGCAGCAGACACCGGTGGAGTAGTTGGCTGTAAATGCACTACTTCCAACTAAGACTTGGGGCACAACAGCAATTGAATAGAGAGCCAGGACTCCGGAGAAGGGAGTCCCCGAGAGAGGCTACAGCTGTTTGCCATACGAGTAGAATTGTTAGGAACATCTGACAGGAGGAACTCCAGAGTACCACGGTACTGGAGATCTTCACACCTTAAGGCGCAATAGAGTAGTCGTTCAGGAAAGGTACATGTTGGCGGAGTTTTGGAGAGGAGCTTCCCATCTGGCCTGGAGGTTGGCTGAATCTCTGACCCGGAGGACACGGCCCGGAGGCAGGCACCCTTATGTACCGCAGACTGTGAGTAAAGCTTTGGAACTGCAAGCCTCGGTGTCCTCCATTCATTCTCGCGCCAACCCGCTCAGCACCACTACATCTGGGTATCATCCTTTACACTGCCGGCGCCATTCCACAACCCTTACAACTACACTGACCTGGGACATCAGCCCTGTATGTGGAGGGCTATACCATCACTGTTGCATCCTACCATCTGTCCGAGAGGATCTGTCTGCAGCATCGGCTTAACACCTCCCTTGCTGAGCACCAAATGTGGTGTCACAAACTATTCCATTCCATTAATTGCATCTACATTCCGCCATTGACTTGGGCGCCCAGGGCCACTATCTCAGCCCTGAAATCTCATCTTCCGAGATTTTGGTTCCGATATCTCCATCTGCGCATGTGCCTCCCCCCTCGTCAACCATCTTCCCGGAGTCCACCGCACAGGAAACCATGTAACTGCCAGGGGCTCTGGCCTTTCACAAAATGTCGGCAGAGGCCCCCGCAGCACGGAGTCCCCCACAGCACGTAGCACCCCACAGCATCTGCAGCAAGGAACCTCCCCATAGCGCAGAGCACCCGGCAGCACGGAGCACCCCGCAGCACGGAATCCCTGCCTCATCCCAGCCTGCGGCCTGCAGCATCACCCCACTCCTGTCTCCTCCAGCAGCGACCCTGGGACCCCACTTCACCGCAGCCACCACTCCCAGTAAGGAATAAGACACATGGATTATAAGAAGCACCACCATTTTATTAAAAACATTTTTTTCCTATTTTTCTCCTCGAAATTTCGGGTGCGACTTATAATCCGGAGCGTCTTATAATCCATAAAATACGGTATTTGCAAATAGATTTTATAGGCTTGTCCAGGGTTAGAAAAATGTAATTGGTTTGTTTGAAAAACAAGACCACCCCTGTCTACAGGTTGTGCCTGTAATTGCAGATCAGCTCCAATGAAGGGAATGGTATAGAGCTGCAATACCATGAATAAGGTGAAGATTTTGATGGCACAGATTTTTTTTTTAAGAAGATGGCAACCCTGTTTTTCTTATCTTGGAGAACTGCTTTAGTGTCAGATTGGTTTGGCTGTACTTACCACCAAAAAGTTTAGCACGAGTCTCTCTAACTCCATCATTAGATTGTTGAGATTCATCATTTCTCCTGGGTTTATCCTTTTTCAGATGTCTTTAAAATAGTAAAATATAAGGTATATTGTAAATTACAAAGTAACAAATCTTTATTCTGCAGAATGAAATATAGACTCATATGTTTCGTCATTCATTTTGTCTTTTACATTTTGTAGAAACATTGGCAATAAGTAAAATTTTGGTATTTATCAACAATTTTTCATGTACATGAAATTTCAATATGTGTGGATCGCACTGGATTGTAAGGTAATATGAAGATTAGACATGAATGGATTTAATTGAGTGGAATTGAATTCTGCTCATACAAAACTCAGAATGTTGGAGAATAAAGATTTTTTTGTAATTCACTCCACGCGAATAAAGCAAAGTGGAAGCTAGCTGCAGCCGCCAGCTTGCGGAAGAGTAGAGGGCTGGTAGAAAGTTGAGCTCACTTCTCTGACCGACTTCTGCTGCTTTATTCTCGATGGCCAGTTTTCCACACTACCATCATGCCGCACCTCTGGCCAAGAGTTCCCTTTGGGCTGAAACTTTGGCTACAAGCAGTCCCCGAAAGGTCTCTGCCCATGCAAGTCCCAACCAAGAGTCAACACTGGGCCAGAGTTGTGGGCAGAGATCAGTGGGGGCTTCCGGAGAGGGGCTTGGTGATATATGAACTTTATTTTCTTCTTACATCCTCCAGTTATTGTGATCTGGGACTGGGGAGACCCCAGAGTATAAAAGGAAACAATCAATTTGTGAAGAATAATTTTGCTGTGAATTAAATCTCTCTAAGCAAAGTCTGCATGATTTGGCAGAATTTTGTCAGAGCCTCTCATCTGTAATAAAGATGTCTTTTTTTTACAGACTCCCATGCACAATATAAATCATCCTTTACAATACTTACCTACGTATGGTGTTACAGAAGACACCAATGAATGTTCCAAAGAGGAATATGGTGATGGTGAAAACTACAAAACATATGATGACTTTATTCGAAGGGATCTTTGAAGTATCAATACCATCTTCTAAAAAAACTGAAAAAGAAGAAATAATATATATATTATATACTGTATACATCCAATAACTTGGCTGTAATTCACTATGCCATTATTATCGAAGCAGTCCTATAAAGGGAATCTGTCACCAGGCTTTTGCCATGTTATCGGAGAGAACTATAATGTAGAAGCATAGACCTTTTCTATAGCGATGTGTCAATTACTGGACTGTTTTAATAGAATCACTGTTTTACCAGCAATTGATTATCACTTCAGGACAACTGGTCTTGTGCCTCCTAGTCCAGCCAGGCTTCCAGCAATATGCAATGTAAACACAAAGCTATGGCGGGGTTATACACAGCTCAAAAACTGAGCTCTGCTCAATCTGTAGCAGAGAAAACTGTGACTATTCTATATTCTACTGGACTGTAGGACCCGACAAGACTATTAAAAATATGGGACTTTAGTTTTGCTAAATAATGTCTCAGGGATGATGTCATATTAATATATGATGGATATAATGGACAATATAGAGATCTATCTAGTGGCTTAGGTAGAGGCTGATGTGTTATGGTAAAAATTTTTGACCTGGGCCCCCACCTGCATATTTGTCAGATGTATGGTCCTTTGTAGCATTCCAGATCCTCTGAGGACATACTTGCTTGCCCTCTCATGTAAAATGTCCCCATCCTGTAATAAAGTTCCCATTTCAGACCCTTCATGTAATAATATCACCCGTCCTGGCCCCTTCCTGTAATAATGTCCCCCATCCTAACCCATTCCTGTAAAAAAATTCAGTAATAATATCCACCATCTTGATATAAAGTCTTTATCCTTGGCCCCTCTCTGGTATAATGTTTATCTTTCCTGGTATAATGTCCTCCATCCTGAACCTCTTCCTGGTATAATGTCCTCCATCCTGGGCTCTTTCCTGGTATAATGTCTCCCTTTCCTGTTTTAATGTCCTCCATCCTGGGCCTCTTCCTGGTATAATGCCCTCCATCTCCATCTTGGGCCCTTTCCTGGTATAATGTCCTCCATCCTGGACCTCTTACAGATATAATGTCCTCCATCCTGGGCCCTTTCCTGGTATAATGTCTCCCTTTCCTGATATAATGTCCTCAATCCTTTGCCTCTTCCTGGTATAATGTCCTCCATTCTGGGCCCTTTCCTGGTATAATGTCCCCCATCCTGGTCCACTTGCATTAATATTTGTCCTCCATCCTGGTATAATGCTTCCCATTCTGGGCTCCTTCCAGTAATATATGTCCCCCATACCGGTATATTTTTCTAGTAATAATAAACCTGCTCTGCTGTTCTTCTCTAACATAAGTAAAAAAAAAATGAAATGATTCTGTTCACATTCCCCCACTCCCACTACTTGCAACATCTTCTTCCATAGCCGGAGCAGAAGCCGGCAGTTGACTGCAGCACGTAAGCGACGGGAAGCGCATGACGTCACACCCATGCGCCACTCTGCGAATATTTGTGTCTGGAGGTCCCACCCACCCGGGCCTGGTCTCACTCACTGTGACCTCGATCATTGTGCCCCTGCATCTATCCTTCTATATCCAGGCATGTAAATATATCAATAGGGCCTGTGTGTCTAGAGGAAGAAAGTTTAAAAGACATCTGGAGGCTTTTCCATAAATAGATGATATTACTAGATCTCTGCGATAGATTACTGGAGAGCAGGGATTGATCCGGGAGTGTCCTCTTGTAGGGAAGGTGACCGGACGGACGGACTAGTCAGAGTGAAGAAAGATAGGTTTGCACAGTGTAGGTAGGAGTCAGTGATTACAGTGGGGAAACAACTAGGAAAGTGTAGTGGACGTGCAGTACCTTGGGATGACCATTAGATGGCAGGGATGAGTGTGAGCAAAGGACTTTACAGCAGCTTAGGGCTTTAGAAACCGTTGGTCATGGGGGGCGTGGTGACAGTTAGAGTGACAGTTTCAAGGAACCGGGAGAGTTATAAATACTGAGGGAGGGTTCCAGAAGGTTCCAGTCCCCAGGGGGAGCTCAAGTGACAGGAGGACTACGACAGTCTGTGCACTCTGAGGAGAATCCAGACCAGGGGGACTGAGGAGAGAGGACGTCAGGGGGGTGGTCCTGACAGGAAAGGACCGCAGTTGAGACGAGGTACTGGGTGTAAGACACCGTATGTGACACGACGACTGAGCAGTAGAAGCGCTGTTGGTTAATGGGCCTAAGGCGGCCACAGTGACGGAACTGTCAGGAGCGTCGACAGTAAAGGAGGGGACGGTGTGTGCAGACACGTCTCCAGTGTACGGTGTGAGAAGCGGCTCTGGAAACGGAGGGCCGCGAGGTGTGCCGTCAGTCGGACGGCAAGTGAAGAAATAAACTTGGACCTGTTGCACCCAGAATCTGCCTCCATCGTGTCTCTGTTGTCATCTCTGCGCGGTATAAAAGTAGGACCACCCCCCCAGCTCGGCACCCCACCACCGACTCTACACTCTAACTGCAGGATTTATTAGGAAGGAACATTGGCTGCAGAATATAGGGTTTACTTCAGATTAATACTAGCAGATAACCTATCCACGTAACTATGTGACTTACATCCACAATCCTTAGGTCCTTCGCACTGTTCCGTGCGGAGAAGACATTTGTCCTGTCCGTTTAAGCAGCCTCTGGTGCTATAGACCACCCTGGTACCAATGCCTGAAAAAATGAGACATCAATTAGTTGTAGGAAAACACTGTAGGAACTTTTCTCAATGTATCAGTGCAATTCTCGGTAGTCTTCTAGTGGAGGAGAACATCAAATGTCTACAGCTACTAACATATATCGCTTTTTTCGGACCATAAGACGCACGTTTTTCCCAAAAAATTTTTGGTGAAAATGGAGGTGTGTCTTATGGTCGCAATATACTTACAAATCCTGTTGCGGCGGTTCCGTAGTGGCGGTCCCAATGCAGCCTCCCTGTGCTGTGTGATGTGGTGGGGTCGGGGCTCTGTAATGTGGCTGCAGCGGGGCTCTGTGCTGCATGGGAGGCTCCGCCGGCATTTCATTAAAGTCTGAAAGCACCCCGCAACTCAGCTGCTGCAGCGCGGTGGCCTCCAGAAAGATGGCCACCGGGAGCGTCGCATACTCAAATTCAAATCACGGCAACGAGATCTCGTCCCAAGATCTCGTCTACCGAGATCTCGTCCCAAGATCTCGTCTCCCGAGATCTTGGGACAAGATCTTGGGACAAGATCTCGTTGCGGAGATCTGAAACTGAGCAACGGCCATCTTTCCGGAGGCCCCTGGTGGCCATCTGTCCGGAGGCCTCCGCGTCACAGCAAAGCAGCTGCGGGGGGATTTCTGGCTTTAGCAAAATGCAGGCAGAGCCCTCCACGCAGCACAGAGCCCCGCTGCAGCCACATTACAGAGCCCCGACACCACCGCACCACAGAGCTCAGGGAGGCTGCATTGGGACCACCGCCACGGGACCGCCGCAACAAAATTTGTAAGTATATTGTAACCAAAGCACAGCCACCCCACAGAACACAGCCACCCCACGGACACAGCCACTCCACAGAACACAGCCACCCCACAGAACACAGCCACCCCACAGAGCACAGCCACCCTATGGACACAGCCACCCCACAGAATACAGCCACCCCACGGACACAGCCACCCCACAGAACACAGCAACCCCACAGAACACAGCCACCCCACAGAGCACAGCCACCCCACGGACACAGCCACCCCACAGAGCACAGCCACCCCACAGAATTCGGACTTTAAGACGCACCCCCATTTGACACATTATTTTTTTCCCCCTATTTACCACCCCAAAATTTGGAGTGCGTCTTATGGTCCGGTGCGTTTTATAGTCCAAAAAATACGGTACATTATTCACTGCACCTAATTTACTTATCCAGACCTAGGACCATTTCTTATGAGTAACTCTAGGACAGCTCAGATCACAATTATTGGAAAGCCCAGCATGTTGGACAAATTAGTCCCCGTTAGTTATAAAACTGTATAATTTCCCCAGTGGTAAAGATGGAATCACGCGACTGAAGATCACAGACACAAGTGACTCCATTATTCCTTACAGGAAGATCTACATTTACTCTTAGAATTAGTGCGAGAGCCTAGAATAGGGAATACAGGATGGGAGAGGGTAACTCATGAAGACTCCTCCATGAAATGTATCATGTGACCTATTAACAATCTCAGCCACTCAATAAAAGCTATATAAGTGCAAATATTCGGTGTCTCTAATGAAGCGGAGTCTGACACCCATCATATTACGCTGGGTCCTATTAGTGATTGTCAGTAGGTTCTGGTGCCAGATGTGAAATGTTGTATGTGAAGGTGATATCTTAATTGTGAGTTACTTACCGCATGTTTTGGAGCACGGACCAAAGATCAGGTGATCAGTGTTGCCTAGAAAATAAAAGAAGACATTAAAGATGATCTCTGCTGACAAAATGAGAGGTGACATATATTTCCTTTACCTCCATTCTGTTACATGTACAAGTTATTGTATCCAGCCCGCAGTATTACACCTCTATGTCTTATCTATATATTAATTGACTAAATGCTTGTATCAGTCCCTGGCCGTGTATTTAGCATTAGATCCTTCATGACCTTTGACATACATGTAAGTCAAAGGTCGTGTCCTTGTCTTTAATGCCGTTCGCACGTTAAGCCTATCCACTCAACGTTGAGTTTATCCACTGCTATGTATAGCACAATCAACCAGACAATTGCTGCTTCAACTTCCTAAAGAGGACTATTGAGTACAGCAAAAATACAGTAAAAAGTGTAAAAAGTAAACTAAAAATTAAACGCTTAAAAACAATTCAAAATACACCTTTGTAATCGCTGCATTTGTAAAACTTCGATCTATCAAAATCTAAACTAAATTTATCTGATCAGTAAACAACATAACGAGAAAAAATAATCGAAATCGCCAGAATAAAATTTTTTGACAGCTGCAACATTGCAATAAGAGGCGATCAAAAAAAACATAGTATCTACCCCAAAATGGTATCAGTAAGAATATCAACTCAGGCAGCAAAAAGTAAGCCTTCACCCAACCTAATGAGGGTTACCCCATAATATGTGAATATTTGGAAAAGTACTTACCGGCTCGGATCGTATGCTTGGGCCAGGAATTATGGCGCTGGATGTTAATAGGCGCGCCTTCCACAGATGCTAATAGCAAAATCACGATTAGAAGAAATCGAAAGAGCATTTTAGCTTGGAGAAATATCGCTGAATGTGTAACACTCAGTGAGTCTTTTCAGACAAAGCCTCTTCCTGCAGCGTCACTCCGTATAACCACACATTCCGTGATGTCACAATGGAGATCTCATTGTGACATCACAAGGAGCGGAACACAGTGATGTCACAATGGGTCAGATAACTGCAACTACTCAACATGGAGCAGCTCCATCAATCTATCTATGATTAATATAATATTAATGTATAAGGACCAAGCCGCATTAGAGGATATTATGAATGTATGGGGGCGACACAGAGAGACATTATTCATGGGTTGGGCCACAGGGAGACATTACTATTACTAGGCCACATAGGGTGGCAATATTAACTCATGATGAACACATAGGTGGACAGTTTTACCAGATGAGTGCCACATTGGGGCCAATATTAATGTATTAATAGGGGGACATCATTACTATATGGGGGCCAGGAAAGGGACAATATTAATGTATATGGGTCACATAGGAGAAAATGATTAATATTAGGGGCACATAGAGGGACAATATTAATTTATGGGGGCCATATGGGAGGACATTGTTATTAAGTGGGGTACACATGATGAGATTTTTAATGTATGAGGGCCACAATTTGGAATGTTACTACTATATTGGGGGTCATAAAGAGGAATTCCACATCTGGATGAAGGCATAATAGTTGGACATTACTACTGTATGGGTGCCATGATGGGGCAATTCTACTGTACATTATTTGGGCAAACAGGGGACCTAATTACTACTGAATGGGGACACAGAGGAGCATCATTACTCTATTGTATTTTATTTTGGAGGATACTGTTACCATATAAAAAAGGGAGGTACTATTTTTGTAGAATTGGAGGAAAAGTGGCAATGGTGACCAGGAAGCAATAATCCATAGATGTCTGTGTGCTAGGGTTGCGGATCGGACTAAATATAAAATATAATAAAGTGCGATCGCAACCCGCAGTCCACTGTGCAGAGATGACAAACTGCTGCTCGGTAATGGCGGACTCCAACTGAAAACCTGCGAAGAGACCGCAGACCCGGTGTGCACAGGAGCGAGCTCTGTTACAGCACAGAGCTGCAGAAAGAGACGCCGAAGCCTGTTACTTCTTAGGCTACGGCTAAACTTACCGCTACTGCAGCGCCAGGGATTAACCCTAGAGAAATGCTCTTCCCTGTTAGCAAACAGAGAGCGCAGCCGACAGTGGTGTTACCGCACTGCTTGTGTACAGCGCCATCCTGGTGGATGCCACTAACCAGCTGAAGCTTATCGCTGGAAAGCGCAATAACCGCACGGCACCGCTGAAACGGACACTGCGGCGTATGCGGTACAGAGGTGTTTAGCGCAGAGGACAGTCTCTGGCTGAGCGTGTAATAGGTGCCGGGAGCACTGCGGCGCTATGCAGTGTCACCGCTTGGCGCGGACTCAAGACCCTAAACCGTACATATCAAAGGGAAGGGGTTTCTTAATGAGTCATTCAGTGGTTCACAAGCCTCCACGATCACACACAACACTATCCATAACTGTCTACACTAGCACATGGCCGAGAGGTTCCCCTTGTGCAGTAGGGGAAACTTGATGCCTAACATTACCACCCCCTCCTAGAGCCACCTCGCTAAGCTTGAAGGCTGCAATGAGTAGAGGAGCACAAATATTCTCCACAGGCTCCTAGGTCCTATCCTCTGGGCCATGACCTTTCCAGTCCACTAGATAATATTTTTTGCCCTGTACCACCTTACACCCCACGATGGCGATCGCCTCGTACTCCTCCGAGGACAAGCTTGATGTCCCGGTAGATGACTCTGAAAACCGGGACATATGAACAGGCTTATGGAGGGACACATGGAAAGTGTCAGTGATAACCAGGTGGGGAGGAAGGGCCAGATGGTAAACCATAGGATTATCCTTCTCCAGGACCTTGAAGGGACCTAAAAAGCAAGGCGCCAACTTAGTGGACTCAACCTGCAGCCTGATGTTACGAGCGGAGAGCCACGCCAAGTCGCCGGGAACAAAGGTGGCAGCGGGGAGCCGGTGTTTATTAGCGCAGGACCTCATTCTCTCCTTGGAGGCCCGGATGGCATCCTGAGTGCAGTTCCAAATGTTACGTGCCTCCACCGCCCAGTCTGCCACCCTAGAGTCGGTGGACAACATGGGCATGGGCACAGTAACACGCGGTTGCTGCCCATAATTAAGGAGGAATGGGGTCTGACCGGTGGCGCTGGCCACAGCGTTGTTTAAAGTGAACTCTGCCCACGGCAGCAAGGATGCCCAGTCATCCTGCCTGACTGATACAAAATGTCACAGATATGTGACCAGGGTCTGGTTGGCCTTCTCTAAAGTACCTGATAGGCATCGTATTTTTGTCGCTGCACAGCGAGAATCCCAAGCCTTACTTCCGGTGGTCTCTCATTCCTGTCCAGCCGCAGAGGAGCTTGCTCAACAAACTCGTCGGTCCCAGCGCTCTGCCCAGACCAGCTCCGTGGGTTTGCTTGCTGTTGCCACCTCTGGTACAGCTATGGCAATGCATGCTGCTCAGCAGCGAGATTCTCCAGGGACTAAGTCCTCATGTCGGGCCACTGAGCATGCCCGTGGTGTGATCTCCCATTGGAGATCGAAGGTCACATGCTCAGGTCCTGCTCATGTTCGGATTGGCCCATCCGAGAAGCCAGGAAGGTCCTGGACGCTCGCGGCTATAAAAGGTTCACATGTCCGCTAGGCCATGCGCTAAGATAGCCAGTATTTTCAGACTATAAGGAGTGAGTGATGGATGCACGTGTGAATGTCTCTGGTGACTGACTCATTATGAAACTCCTACCCTTGGTACGCATGTGTTGTGCAGCCTAGCCTGCTAGCGCCCAGGCTTAGGCATAGGTAGGACAGAGTTGAATCAGATATTAGTCACTATCAGTGACTCGGCACGCCTCAGAACAAGTGCTCCGCACTCCTTAGGCAGCGTCTATAGCGGCGTTCGTGGCAGCGACGTCGCACGCTCAGTGGCCTAGAAGGACTCTAACCTCGTGCCTTGGGGTGGAGTTCTGTTGCTTTTTGCTGTGCACTCTGTAGCCGGGCTCTGTGATCTAAACAGGCTCCGGCATTCACTTTCAAGTGGCTGTGCGGTTCTGTGAAATATCAGAATCCGCTCCTGTTCACACTCGGTGACATAGCCCACGTGTGACTGTTTTCACGTCGCTCTTCCCTTCCGCCATTACCTAGCAGCAGTGTACCACCTCTGCACGGTGGACACCGGGCTGTGAACACACTCTCTACTATTTTATAATCTGGTGCGTTCCGCCAGCCTTAACATTATCCTAGCGCCAGGGTATGGTTAGTAATGGTGGACGAACAGCAACTGCATAGATACATCCAGCAGCTGGAGGGTAGGTTGGCAGCACTAGAGCGTTCCACCTCAGCTGCGGATGTCACTTCGGTCGCCGTCCAAGCAGATACAGAGGCTGTCGTTCGTGTCTCCACGGCCAGTCCTGCCCTGACCTTGTCCCACCTCCTTCTGCCCGAGAAGTTCTCAGGCGATAGTGCTTCATGTAGGAGGTTCGTGAGTCAGTGCTCCTTTCACCTGGAGTTGCTGGCCACACGATTTCCCTCCAAGCGGTCCAAGGTGGGGTTTATCATCTCCCTCCTGTCGGGCAGGGCCCTGGAGTGGGCCACCCCGCTGTGGGAGCACGGGGATGCCCTGGTACAGAGAGCCACCCATTTCCTGGTCACTCTGAAGCAGGTGTTCCTGGGTCCTCGGGTCACGCACGACACCGCACTTCAGTTGCTGGCTCTGACCCAGGGTGCGTCTTTGGTCAGCAAGTATGCCATCCTCTTCCGAACTCTGGTCTCGGAGTTGGAGTGGCCAGATAAAGTTCTCATACCGATATTATGGAGAGGCCTGGCTGATCATGTCAAAGACGCCCTGGCCACCAGGGAGGTGCCCACCACTTTAGAGGAGCTCATTACGGTCGCTACCCGAATAGACATTCGCTTGATGGAGTGAGGGCTGGAGCGTTCCAGGTCCCGCCAACGTTATAAGTTGGCTTCAAATTTCACGATTTTCCGGTCAGCCTCCCGAGCCTCCAGAGGCCATAGAGGTGTCCCGCACGGGGTCCAGGACCCGGTCTATGCGGGTACGTCCAGTCTGCTTCCGCTGTCGGCAGACTGGGCATCTTGCTAACCAGTGCCCACAGTGCTCAGGAAACGCTCCCGTCTAGTGGTTATCGGAGGGGTCCTACTAGACACCGCGACTTTCTCCTCCAAGCTCCTGTTTAAAGGGGCATTAGAATTTAATTCCTCTACTCTGATGGTGGAGGTTTGTGTGGACTCAGGGGCGGAGGGCAATTTCATGTCAACTGCCTTCGCTCAACAACACGCAGTCCCCCTGTTCTTGCTACCTCAACCAGTCAACATCAGAGTGGTAAATGGGGCGACACTCCTGTCCCATATCACCCACCAGACGGCTCCACTGAGACTCTCTTTATCTCCTTCTCATCAGGAGATGCTGTCTCTCCTTGTTATGCCCGAAGGGATCGACCAGGTCCTCCTAGGGGTTCCCTGGTTGCGATCTCACTCTCCCCATATAGAGTGGTCTTCAGGAAAAATCCTCAGTTGGAGCAAGGCCTGCGAGGGTAGGTGTCAGAGGCACTGCATACAGGTCACCACTTCTGAGGTTCCTGCAGATCTCTCCTCGCTTCCCAAGCCATATTGACACTATGCAGACGTATTCTCCAAGAAGGTGGCAGAGACCCTTCCACCGCACTGCCCATACGACTGTCCTATAGACCTCTTGCCCGGTGCTGAGCCTCCCCAGGGTCGAGTATATCCACTATCTCTCCCAGAGACAGAGGCCATGTCTCAGTATATCTGGGAGAATCTGGCAAGAGGATTCATTAGGAAGTCGGTGTCTCCGGCGGGTGCGGGATTCCTCTTTGTCCAAAAGAAGAATGGAGAATTACGTCCATGCATCGTTTGCAGGGGTCTTAATGCTATAACCATTAAGAACAAGTATCCTTTGCCCCTGATATCGGAACTGTTTGATAGGCTATGGGGAGCGAGAGTGTTTACTAAGCTCGATCTGCGGGGAGCCTATAACCTGATTCGCATCCGTGAGGGGGATGAATGGAAGACGGCTTTTAACACCAGAGACGGGCACTATGAATACCTAATGATGCCCTTCGGGCTATGTAATGCACCAGCCGTCTTCCAAGACTTTGTGAACGACATCTTCCAGGATATGCTTACCACCTCGGTAGTAGTCTATCTGGATGATATTCTCATTTACTCTCCAGATATTGACTCCCACCGGAGAGATGTTCGCAAAGTTTTCGATCTCTGGTGGGCCAACTCTCTTTATGCCAAATTGGAGAAATGTGTGTTTGTGCAGGAGTCCTTGCCTTTCCTGGGCTACATCATCTCAGCCCAGGGTTTGGCCTTGGATCCTGCCAAGCTACGGGCAGTGATGGATTGGCAGGAAACCCATTCTCTCAAAGCGGTGCAGCGCTTTATGGGGTTCATAAATTACTATCTCCAATTCATTCCCCATTTCTCAACTTTGGTCGTGCCCTTGGTTGCCCTCACCAAGAAGGGTGCAAATCCCAAACTGTGGTCGGAGACTGTCTCCATGGCATTCGCCTCCATTAAGTCCCACTTCGCTAGCGCTCCCATTCTACTTCACCCTGATGTAGATAAGCCATTCATCCTGGAGGTGAATGCCTCCTCCGTCGGTGCTGGAGCGGTCCATTTTCAGAAGGACTCACAAGGTCGGAAGCACCCTTGCTGCTTCTTCTCTAAGACCTTCACACTGGCGGAGAAGAATTATTCCATCGGGGACAGGGAGTTGCTAGCAATGAAGCTGGCCTTCTCAGAGTGGAGACACCTCCTGGAAGGGGCTCGCCACCCATTCCAGGTGTTCACCGACCACAAAAATTTGGTCTATTTACAGACAGCCCAGCAGCTGAATTCTCGCCAGGCGGTCCTTGTTCTTCTCCCGATTCCATTTCACGCTGCATTTTCTCTCCGGGGAGAAGAACGTCCAGGCTGATGTTCTTTCCCGCTCCGTGGTGTCATCGGAAGAGGAGGAGCCTCAGTTGATAGTCCCATCAGAGAGCCTGAGGACCGTGGCTCCGGTTGCTCTCGAGTCTGTACCTCCGGGCAAGACTTTAGTTCCTGCCCATCTGCGACTGGAGGTCCTCTCTTGGGCCCATTCGTCAAAGGTGGGTGGCTATTTTGGGATCAAATGGACGTCTGAACTCCTGGCGAGGACGTACTGGTGGCCGCATATGGCCCATGATGTCAGGGACTATATTCAGGCGTGAGTCTCTTGCGCCCAGAATCGGTCCTCTCGGCAGCAGCCCGCTGGTTTACCCTATCCTCTGCCAGTTGCGGACAGGCCCTGGGAGATGGTCGGTATGGACTTTGTGGTGGGTCTGCCCAAGTCGAGCGGCAGCACTGTCATTTAAGAGGTCACCAATCATTTCTCCAATATGGTGCATCTGGTACCACTCTCTCGGCTACCATCAGCACGGGGTCTGGCAGCGTTGTTTATTAAACATGCCGGATAAATTGTCAGCGACCAGGGTCCTCAGTTTGCGTCTTGGTTCTGGAGAGAGCTCTGTTCTCTCCTCAGCATTGAGATAAATCTCTCCTCAGCCTATCATCCCGAGACGAATGGGTTGATTGAGAGAGCCAACCAGACCCTGGTGACATATCTGCAACATTTTGCCTCGGCCTGGCAGGATGATTGGGCATCCTTGCTGCCATAGGCGGAGTTCGCCTTAAACAATGCTGTGGCCGACTCCACCGGTCAGACCCCATTCCTTTTAATTTACGGTCAGCATCCGCACGTCCCCGTGCCCATGCCCGTGTCATCCACCGACTCTAGGGTGGCAGACTGGGTGGTGGAGGCACGTGACATTTGGGATCACACGCAGGATGCTATCCGGGCCTCCAAGGAGAGAATGAGGTCCTCCGCTGTTTTTCACCAGCGCCCTGCTCTGACCTTCGCTCCTGGTGACTTAGTGTGGCTATCCGCTCGAAACATCAGGATGCAGGTGGAATCCGCTAAGTTCGCACCACGATATATTGGCCCTTTCAAGGTCCTCGAGCAGGTTAACCCTGTGGTCTACCGTCTGGCCCTTCCACCACATTTGGCTATCTCAGACACGCTTCATGTGTCTCTCCTTAAGCCGGTTCACATGTCCCAGTTTTCTGAGCCATCTGCCAGGACATCAGACCTGTCGTCTGATGAGTTTGAGGTCAATGCCATCGTGGGATGCAAGGTGATGCGGTCCTCTTCTTATTGTGGAGTTTGAGCGGAGTGAGGCTCAGAGAGTAGGGGGCCCTAGGAGACGGGGTAATGTTAGGTGTCGGATTTTTGTCGCTGCACAACGAGAATCCCGAGCCTTACTTCTGGCGGTCTCCCATTCCTCTCCAGCTGCAGAGGAGCTTGCTCAGCAAACTCGTCGGTCCCGGCGCTCTGCCCAGAACAGCTCCGTGGGTTTGCTTGCTGCTGCCAACTCTGGCACAGCTATGGCAATTATGCTGCTCAGCAGCGAGATTCTCCAGGGACTAAGTCCTCATGTCGGGCCACTGAGCATGCCCGTGGTGTGATCTCCCATTTGGAGATCTAAGGTCACGTGCTCAGGTCCTGCTCGTGTTCGGATTGGTCCATCCGAGAAGCCAGGAAGGTCCCGGACGCTCGCGGCTATAAAAGGTTCGCATGGCCGCCCGGCCATGTGCTAGGATAGCCAGTATTTTCTGACTATATGGAGTGAGTGATGGATGCACGTATGAATGTCTCTGGTGATTGACTCATTATGAAACCCCTACCCTTGGTACGCATGTGTTGTGCAGCCTAGCCTGCTAGCGCCCAGGCTTAGGTGTAGGTAGGACAGAGTTGAGTCAGATATTAGTCACTATCAGTGACTCGGCACACCTCAGAGCAAGTGCTCTGCACTCCTTAGCCAGCGTCTATAGCAGCGTTCGTGGCAGCGACGCCGCATGCTCAGTGGCCTAGAAGGACTCTAACCCCGTGTCTTGGGGTGGAGTTCTTTGGCTATCTGCTGTGAGCTCTGTGGCCGGGCTCTATGAGCTAATCAAGCTCCGGCATTCACTTTCAAGCGGCTGTGCAGTTCTGTGAAGTAACAAAATCCACTCCTGTTCACACTGGGTGACGTAACCCACGTGTGACTGTTTTCACGCCACTCTTCCCTTCCGCTATTACCTAGCAGCAGTGTACCACCTCTGCACGGTGGACCCCGGGCTGCAAACGCACTCTCTACTATTTTATAATCTGGTGCGTTCCGCCAGCCTTAACACTACCAACCTGTTCGTCTCAGGATGATAGGCCGAGGAGTCGTTTAGCTCAATGCTGAGCAGGATACAGAGCTCTCTCCAGAACCGACACGCAAACTGAGTACCCCGGTCGCTGGCAATCTTGTCCGGCATACCGTGCAGGTGGAAAACTTGCTTAATGAACAGCGCTACCTGACCCCGTACAGAAGGTAACCGAGAGAGTGGTATCAGGTGCTCTGTCTTGGAGAAATGGTCGGTGACAACCCAAATGACGGTGCTTCCCCTGGACCACAAAGTCCATACCGACAATCTCCCAGGGCCTGTTTGCTACTGGCAGGGGGTAAAGTAGTCCAGCAGGCCACAGCCAAGGAGAGATATTCTGGGCACAAGAGAAGCACCACGGTGACACCACAGAGCGCAAAAGAGCACCGGCGTGGACGTTCTTCTCGCTGGAGAGAAAATGTAGGGTAAAGTGAAACCAGGAGAAGAACAAGGACCATCTGGCCTGGCGAGAGTTCATCCGCTGGGCCGTTTGCAAATACACCAAGTTCTTGTGGTCGGTGAACACCTGGAAAGCGTGGCGAGCCCCCTCCAGGAGGTGTCTCCACTCAGAAAAGGCCAACTTCATCACTAGCAACTCCCTGTCCCTGATGGAATAATTCTTCTCTGCCGGGGTGAAGGTCTTGGAGAAAAATAAGCATGGCTGCTTCCGACCTTGCGTATCCTTCTGAAAAAAGACCGCTATAGCACCGACGGTAGAGGCATCCACCTCCAGTATGCTATGAATGGCTTATCTACATCGGGCTAAAGTAGAATGGGAGCACTAGCGAAATGGGACTTAATGGAGGAGAAGGCCTCAGAGACCTGCACCGACCACAACGTGGGATTTGCAACCTTCTTGGTGAGGGCTACCAAGGGGGCTACCAAAGTCAAGAAGTGGGGGATGAATTGGCGATAGTAATTTATGAACCCTATAAAGTGCTGCACCACTTTGAAAGAATGGAGTTCGTGCCAATCCATCACCGCCTGTAGCTTCACAGGATCCATGGCCAAACCCTGGGCGGAGATGATATAGCCCAGGAAAGGTAAGGACTCCTGCTCAAACACACACTTCTCCAACTTGGCATAGAGGGAGTTTGCCCACAGGAGGTCGAAAACTTTGCAAACATCTCTCCGGTTGGAGTCAATATCTGGAGAGCAGATGAGGAGATCATCCAGATAGACGACTACCGAGGTGGAAAGCATATCCCGGAAGATATCTGTAATGATCCATGCGGGATCATGTCAGATAAGAGCACTGGTGGTAACCTTTTTTTTCCTCTCTCTAAGCTTTGTGCTTAGAGATAGTTTTGCCCCCAGTGGCCAGTATGGTCATTGCACTGGTGTGCTTAGAGATAGCTTTTCCCCGGAGGCCAGTATGGTCATTGCACTGGTGTTTTTAGCGATAGTTTTGCCCCCGGTGGTGTTTAGTGTAATTGCACGGGAATCACTAACAGGTGTGTTTCCTCAATAAAGGTGTGTCAGTTGTGCTCACGTTGGTGATATTGTTGGGCCTTTCCAACCATGCTGTGTGAAGGAAGGAGCTGAGGAGAGTCCAGGACAGCTCAGTCAGAGTCCTGGAGTGCCATCTATGGGGTCAGACAGGAGTTTGTGTAAAGCATGGTGAAGTGGCAGGTATGGTGTCAGTGAAGAATTCTTACAAAGCTTAGTGGAGTGGCAGCTATGGTGTAGAGCTGCACTCAGTTGCTGGACTCTGTTGCTGGAAGCTGCACTCAGGTGCTGGACTCCATTGCTGGACAGCTGCACCCAGGTGTTGGACATGGTGGGAGGAAGATGCACTCAGGTGTTGGACTCTGTTGCCTCGAGCAAGTGCATCAGAGCAAAGCTAAGTGTTTCCCTGTTTGTCACTTTTCCTCATGTCAGTGTTAGTACAGCGGTGGGGCCAGTGCCTGCACCACCCACCTCCCTAGTAAGGATTAGGTGTAGGGTGTGCTAGGGTGACAGGTATCCTGATCGGTGACAGGTGAGGAGCCTGTATAGGGAACGTTAGGAGTGTTAGGGACACTGACTCAGGGGAGTGCAGGACGTCTCCACGTCCCCCGTTACATATCGCAGGGCCGACCGTTGTAAATGTTTGCCTATCCCCTGGTTGTATTAGTTACCGGCCTGCGGGCCACGTCACACTGGACATTTACACGTGCTGTGTCCTGTTGTATTAGTTACCGACCTACTGGCCATGTCACACAGGATAGGGCACGTGACATTATCATTCACAAAGTCTTGGAAGACGTCCAGGGCATTACAGAGCCCGAAGGGCATCACTAGGTATTCATAGTGCTCATCCCTGGTGTTAAATGCCATCTTCCATTCGTCCCCCTCACGGATGCGAATCAGGTTGTAAGTCCCCTGCATATCAAGTTTGGTAAACACTCTCGCTCCCCGTAGCCTAAAGGTCAGCTTGGAGGATAACGCCGCTGATTCTAGTGAACCCACTCCTATGTCCATTAGAGGCGAGCGTTCTCCCGACCGCTGTGGGCCCCGGTTGGCACGGTGACCAGACTGCCAGCAAACAGGACAGACCACAGGTGCTCGAGCTGACTGGGACCAGGATCCTGCACAAGGAGCCTCCTGAGGCTCGAACACCCGATCGGGAGGTTCCAAAAGTTTAGCAAAACTAGGTGCCAACCTAAACCTCTGCCTACACTGGGACCGCTACAACCTCGATGAAGTGAAGGTCTATACGAGTGGAGACGGTGATAAGCTCTTCCAGTGTGGCAGGAACCTCCCTGGTGGCCAGAGCTTCCTTCACATGGTCGGCCAAGCCTCTCCAGAATGCCAGAATGAGGACCTTATCTGGCCTCTCAGACTCAGTGGCCAGTGTCCGGAACTGGATGGGGAAGTGGCTGACCATAGGCGAGCCCTGTTATAATGCCAGCAGTCAGAGCGCTGTGTCATGGGTGACTTGCGGTCCCTAGAAGACCTGCTTCAGAGTGGCCAAGAACTGCGAGGCACTCTGCACCACATGATCACCACGCTCCCACAGCGGTGTGGCCCACTCCAAAGCCCTGCCCGACAAGAGGGAAAAGTCAAATCCCATCTTAGCCCGCTCAGAGGGGAATTGTGCAGCCAGCAGCTCTAGTTGTATAGCGCACTGGCTCAAGAAACCCCTACAAGAGGCATTTTTGCCCGAGAACTTCTTGGGCAGTGGGAGCTGTCAGAGCAGGGATAGCAGTGGTCACACGGGAGACAACCTCTGTGGCTGCCTGGAGCACAACCGCAGTAATATCCGCAGCTGAGGCTGGACTCTAACGAGCCGCCAACCTGCCCTCCAGCTGCCGGATGTATGCAAGGAGTCGCTGCTCGTCCGCCATTACTAGCCAGACCCTGGCGCTAGTATAATGTTAGGGTTGTGGATCGCACTAAATATAAAATATAAGGAAGTGCGATTGCAACCCGGGGTCCACCGTGCAGAGATGGAAAACTGCTGCTTAGTAATGACGGAGTAGTAAGTGAACATCGGCGGGTTAACCACTGACTCGGTGTGCGCTGGGGCGAACTCTGTTACTCCACAGAGCCGCTGAAAGAAACGCCAGAACCTGTTAACACCACAGGACTTGGCAGAAGGAGCGCACAGTGTAAGATCACAGGACTCGGCCTTTAGACCGCAGGACTGGAGTCCCTCTAGTCCGCTAGTGCTCAGCGCCACAGCTGTGGTACCAGCAAGAGTCTGTCATGGTACAGTCCGGAGTTTATTTTCTGCTGTCTTCAGTCCGGACTGGTCATGCGGGAGTTAATCTTCTCAGCCTCATTCTGGAGCTAGCTGGGCTATTTCAGTCTCTCACAGCCTGCTGACCAGTGTTAGTGATAGCTCAAGCTTCCAGTTTAGAGTCTCTGACCCTTGTACCTTGGTGTTCCTCCTGCCTTTGACTGATATTCACGTGTATGACCCGGACTGATTTCTGACCCCGTCTCTTGGTATTCGTCTCTGCTGTTACGTTCCCTCTCTGGCATCTGACTCCCCGGCTTGTACCCCAACCACGTATTTCATCTCACGTTTTGGACCCCGTGCTCATGTTCTGGCTTTCTGATTCTCGGCTTGGTATTTTGACTACGTGTATTGCTGCACCTTCTGGTACGTCTGCTCCTGCTAGTTTCTGACTCGGTTTGTCTGACTATTCTCTTTCGTTACCTGTGGCACCTGGCTGTTGCTCAGGGTTGCTGCTCTTAGTGTGTAACCTCTCTTCCCTCACCAGTTCCCCCTGGTGGAGGTTTCACTACAGAGTCACTATAATAGCTAACGCGTTCAAGTGTGCACAGTGCCGCTGTCACTTGCCGCAGTTCAATAGTGCCCAGCAGTGGGCGACACCATCGGACGCTAGTGTGCGAGTGCTAAGAGCACAGTGGCGGAAGCATAGCCACCTGTTGGCGCTGATTCAAATACCCTAACTCATGCGTATTAAAGGAGGGGGTAATTTAATGAGTCATTCACCAGATTCATGCATCCATCATCAAACATACCAACAACATTATGAGTCTATGGCCGAGCGGCCATGCAAACCTTTTATTGCAGTGTCTTTCCGGGACCTTCCTAGTGGTCCAATGGGAGCAGCAATATGAACTGAGCACGTGACCTCAGAGCTCCAATGAGCGGACTTCTCACGGGCATGCTCAGTGGGCAGAAATAAGGACTTAGTCCCAAGAGCTGCTCCTTGCTGGCTATTGCAGGTTACCATAGCTGAACCCTGTTTGAAATCAGTAACCAAGCCAATAGAAGTAGACTGAGCAAGACGCTGAGAACGACATTTCTGCTGAGCAGGCTCCTCTGCGGCTGGAGAGGAATGGGAGATTGCAGAAAGCAATCCCTGGGATTGACCAGGCTAGATTTTACAATTCTGACCACTGACGCTTTATGAGGTAATAACTCTGGAACGCTTTTATGGATCACAGTGATTCTGACATTGCTTTTCTCGTGACATAATGTACTTCATGATAGTGGTAAAATTTCACTCATATAACTTTATTTGTGAAAAAAATGGAAATTTGGTGTAAATTTTGCAATTTTCCAACTTTGAATTTTTATGCCCTTAAATCACACAGATATGGCACAGAAAAAACTTAATAAGTAACATTTCCCACATTTTTACTTTATAGCAGCACAATTTTCAAACCCAAATTTTTTTTTTGTTAAGAAGTTATAAGGTTTAAAAGTTGACCAGCGATCTCTAATTTTTACAACACCATTTATTTTTTTAGGGACCACACCATATTTGAAGTCACTTTGAGGGGTCTATATGATAGAAAATACCCAAAAGTGATACAATTCTAAAAACTGCACCCCTCAAGGTGCTCAAAAGCACATTCAAGAAGTTTTTTAACCCTTCAGGTGCTTCACAGGAATTTTTTGAATGTTTAAAAAAATGAACATTTAACTTTTTTCACAAAAAAATTATTTCAGGTCCAATATTTTTATTTTACCAAGGGTAACAAGTAGAGTTGAGCGACTTTTGGTTTTTTAGGGTCGCGTTTCGTTTCGTGAAACCCGACTTTTCCAAAAGTCGGGTCGAGCAAGATCGTCCGATTATAGGGAAAAGTCGGGGTCGTCCCGAAACACGAAACCCATTGTAAGTCAATGGGGAATAAAAGTCGGCAGTGAGAGGAGGACAGGAAACACACCAACAGTGCCCATTCGAATGCCAAAAGCATCAATTCTTCTTACTTAAGCTTGTCAACCTTAATTAACTTCATAATATAAGTTACGCACTGAAAAATGGGTGTTATTTGGCTAAAGTTGTGGGGGCGGAGGGCTGGCTGCAGGTTTTCAGGTGCCCTGGGCGAAAGAGCGCCCCTTTAACACATACCACAACTCATCATGCTCCGATACGGCAGATAAATAGCGGTATAGTACAATGAAAAATACCTCACTTTTTACATCTCATGACGAGGCCCATCTATTTCTCCATACAGAATCATTGGTCCCATATAATGTTTGAAACAGCATATGATGAGCTCCACATAATGCTACAGTATATGTTGGTCCCCATGGATGAAGCTCCACTGTCTTATGGGCCCAAATAATGCTCCAAACATAATGGGCCCCATTTCTAATGCTCTAGTGTATAATGAGCCCTGTAAATGCTGCTCCAGTGTCTGATGTCCACCTTTGGAATGTTCCAGTGTATGGTGGGCCCCATCTATCATTCTCCAGAGTATAGTGCTCCCCAAAAATTGCTGTCCCAACATTGAAAACAATCAAATAAGTCTCCTCGCTAGGGAATCCCTGTACTTGTCTGGACAGGTGCTGTAGCTTGCTTAACAGCTCGCCAGCCGTTCTCACGCCCAGTATGGATTGCACGTGATTGCACAAAGGTTAGAAAGGGTACCGTATCCCTGGATAACATGTATGGATAGCGTACACATTCAAAATATATGTCTATACAGCATGAGGCAGGCTCAGACGGTGTTAGGCCCAGTATGGATTGCACGTGATTGCACAAAGGTTAGAAAGGGTACCGTATCCCTGGATAACATGTATGGATAGCGTACACATTCAAAATATATGTGTATACAGCATGAGGCAGGCTCAGACGGTGTTAGGCCCAGTATGGATTGCATGTGATTGCACAAAGGTTAGAAAGGGTACCGTATCCCTGGATAACATGTATGGATAGCGTACACATTCAAAATATATGTCTATACAGCATGAGGCAGGCTCAGACGGTGTTAGGCCCAGTATGGATTGCACGTGATTGCACAAAGGTTAGAAAGGGTACCGTATCCCTGGATAACATGTATGGAGAGCGTACACATTCAAAATATATGTCTATACAGCATGAGGCAGGCTCAGACGGTGTTAGGCCCAGTATGGATTGCACGTCATTGCACAAAGGTTAGAAAGGGTACCGTATCCCCGGATAACATGTATGGATAGCGTACACATTCAAAATATATGTCTATACAGCATGAGGCAGGCTCAGACGGTGTTAGGCCCAGTATGGATTGCACGTCATTGCACAAAGGTTAGAAAGGGTACCGTATCCCCGGATAACATGTATGGATAGCGTACACATTCAAAATATATGTCTATACAGCATGAGGCAGGCTCAGACGGTGTTAGGCCCAGTATGGATTGCACGTCATTGCACAAAGGTTAGAAAGGGTACCGTATCCCCGGATAACATGTATGGATAGCGTACACATTCAAAATATATGTCTATACAGGATGAGGCAGGCTCAGACGGTGTTAGGCCCAGTATGGATTGCACGTCATTGCACAAAGGTTAGAAAGGGTACCGTATCCCCGGATAACATGTATGGATAGCGTACACATTCAAAATATATGTCTATACAGCATGAGGCAGGCTCAGACGTTGTTAGGCCCAGTATGGATTGCACGTCATTGCACAAAGGTTAGAAAGGGTACCGTATCCCCGGATAACATGTATGGATAGCGTACACATTCAAAATATATGTCTATACAGCATGAGGCAGGCTCAGACGGTGTTAGGCCCAGTATGGATTGCACGTCATTGCACAAAGGTTAGAAAGGGTACCGTATCCCCGGATAACATGTATGGATAGCGTACACATTCAAAATATATGTCTGTACAGCATGAGGCAGGCTCAGACGGTGTTAGGCCCAGTATGGATTGCACGTCATTGCACAAAGGTTAGAAAGGGTACCGTATCCCTGGATAACATGTATGGATAGCGTACACATTCAAAATATATGTCTATACAGCATGAGGCAGGCTCAGACGGTGTTAGGCCCAGTATGGATTGCACGTCATTGCACAAAGATTAGAAAGGGTACCGTATCCCCGGATAACATGTATGGATAGCGTACACATTCAAAATATATGTCTATACAGCATTAGGCAGGCTCAGACGGTGTTAGGCCCAGTATGGATTGCACGTCATTGCACAAAGGTTAGAAAGGGTACCGTATCCCTGGATAACATGTATGGAGAGCGTACACATTCAAAATATATGTCTATACAGCATGAGGCAGGCTCAGACGGTGTTAGGACCAGTATGGATTGCACGTCATTGCACAAAGGTTAGAAAGGGTACCGTATCCCCGGATAACATGTATGGATAGCGCACACATTCAAAATATATGTCTATACAGCATGAGGCAGGCTCAGACGGTGTTAGGCCCAGTATGGATTGCACGTCATTGCACAAAGGTTAGAAAGGGTACCGTATCCCTGGATAACATGTATGGATAGCGTACACATTCAAAATATATGTCTATACAGCATGAGGCAGGCTCAGACGGTGTTAGGCCCAGTATGGATTGCACGTCATTGCACAAAGGTTAGAAAGGGTACCGTATCCCCGGATAACATGTATGGATAGCGTACACATTCAAAATATATGTCTATACAGCATGAGGCAGGCTCAGACGGTGTTAGGCCCAGTATGGATTGCACGTCATTGCACAAAGGTTAGAAAGGGTACCGTATCCCCGGATAACATGTATGGATAGCGTACACATTCAAAATATATGTCTGTAAAGCATGAGGCAGGCTCAGACGGTGTTAGGCCCAATATGGATTGCACGTCATTGCACAAAGGTTAGAAAGGGTACCGTATCCCTGGATAACATGTATGGATAGCGTACACATTCAAAATATATGTCTATACAGCATGAGGCAGGCTCAGACGGTGTTAGGCCCAGTATGGATTGCACGTCATTGCACAAAGGTTAGAAAGGGTACCGTATCCCCGGATAACATGTATGGATAGCGTACACATTCAAAATATATGTCTATACAGCATGAGGCAGGCTCAGACGGTGTTAGGCCCAGTATGGATTGCACGTCATTGCACAAAGGTTAGAAAGGGTACCGTATCCCCGGATAACATGTATGGATAGCGTACACATTCAAAATATATGTCTATACAGCATGAGGCAGGCTCAGACGGTGTTAGGCCCAGTATGGATTGCACGTCATTGCACAAAGGTTAGAAAGGGTACCGTATCCCTGGATAACATGTATGGATAGCGTACACAGTCAAAATATATGTCTATACAGCATGAGGCAGGCTCAGACGGTGTTAGGCCCAGTATGGATTGCACGTCATTGCACAAAGGTTAGAAAGGGTACCGTATCCCCGGATAACATGTATGGATAGCGTACACATTCAAAATATATGTCTATACAGCATGAGGCAGGCTCAGACGGTGTTAGGCCCAGTATGGATTGCACGTCATTGCACAAAGGTTAGAAAGGGTACCGTATCCCCGGATAACATGTATGGATAGCGTACACATTCAAAATATATGTCTGTACAGCATGAGGCAGGCTCAGACGGTGTTAGGCCCAGTATGGATTGCACGTCATTGCACAAAGGTTAGAAAGGGTACCGTATCCCTGGATAACATGTATGGATAGCGTACACATTCAAAATATATGTCTATACAGCATGAGGCAGGCTCAGACGGTGTTAGGCCCAGTATGGATTGCACGTCATTGCACAAAGGTTAGAAAGGGTACCGTATCCCCGGATAACATGTATGGATAGCGTACACATTCAAAATATATGTCTATACAGCATTAGGCAGGCTCAGACGGTGTTAGGCCCAGTATGGATTGCACGTCATTGCACAAAGGTTAGAAAGGGTACCGTATCCCTGGATAACATGTATGGAGAGCGTACACATTCAAAATATATGTCTATACAGCATGAGGCAGGCTCAGACGGTGTTAGGACCAGTATGGATTGCACGTCATTGCACAAAGGTTAGAAAGGGTACCGTATCCCCGGATAACATGTATGGATAGCGCACACATTCAAAATATATGTCTATACAGCATGAGGCAGGCTCAGACGGTGTTAGGCCCAGTATGGATTGCACGTCATTGCACAAAGGTTAGAAAGGGTACCGTATCCCTGGATAACATGTATGGATAGCGTACACATTCAAAATATATGTCTATACAGCATGAGGCAGGCTCAGACGGTGTTAGGCCCAGTATGGATTGCATGTCATTGCACAAAGGTTAGAAAGGGTACCGTATCCCCGGATAACATGTATGGATAGCGTACACATTCAAAATATATGTCTATACAGCATGAGGCAGGCTCAGACGGTGTTAGGCCCAGTATGGATTGCACGTCATTGCACAAAGGTTAGAAAGGGTACCGTATCCCCGGATAACATGTATGGATAGCGTACACATTCAAAATATATGTCTGTAAAGCATGAGGCAGGCTCAGACGGTGTTAGGCCCAATATGGATTGCACGTCATTGCACAAAGGTTAGAAAGGGTACCGTATCCCTGGATAACATGTATGGATAGCGTACACATTCAAAATATATGTCTATACAGCATGAGGCAGGCTCAGACGGTGTTAGGCCCAGTATGGATTGCACGTCATTGCACAAAGGTTAGAAAGGGTACCGTATCCCCGGATAACATGTATGGATAGCGTACACATTCAAAATATATGTCTATACAGCATGAGGCAGGCTCAGACGGTGTTAGGCCCAGTATGGATTGCACGTCATTGCACAAAGGTTAGAAAGGGTACCGTATCCCCGGATAACATGTATGGATAGCGTACACATTCAAAATATATGTCTATACAGCATGAGGCAGGCTCAGACGGTGTTAGGCCCAGTATGGATTGCACGTCATTGCACAAAGGTTAGAAAGGGTACCGTATCCCCGGATAACATGTATGGATAGCGTACACATTCAAAATATATGTCTCAGGAGGCAGGCTCAGACGGTGTCAGGCACAGTATGGATTTGACGGCCCAGATTACACAGCGGAGGAGCAGGGAGAGGTAAAGATTGCAAATGCTGGGGCCCTGCCCAAGAAAGGGGGGCCCACTCGTGGGTGTCAGTACTGGCACTGGGCCTCTCATAGTACAGCGGTGTGTATGACGGCGGGTGTGCACCACCGCCGTCAGAGACACTTGATTGCACTATGAGGGACCCTGTGCCAGTGCCCGCACCCAAGAGTCGGCCTACCCACCTGTCCAGGGCAACAGCACTCGCACGGTGTCGTGCGGTAGGTGGTGACCCCGGCCATGGGGGGGGAGGCAGCACAGTTAGGGAGTTTTAGAAAGTGGCATATGTTGATGTTGGACATTCAGCTCATGCAAAAGGCGAAACAGGTGAAGTACCAGGAAGAGGTGGACCAAAGCAAGCCATTTTTCTGTCACCCTATGTGTCATCAGGGGAAGGTGGGACAAAATCCTTGGAAACCCATGCGTGGTTCATTTTAATGAAGGTTAGATCATCCACATTTTGGGTTGACAGACGGGTCCTTTTTTCTGT
Source organism: Dendrobates tinctorius (assembly GCF_039654945.1). Classification (NCBI taxonomy): domain Eukaryota; kingdom Metazoa; phylum Chordata; class Amphibia; order Anura; family Dendrobatidae; genus Dendrobates; species Dendrobates tinctorius. The sequence continues at coordinate 48,810,206 of NW_027361688.1, read as the reverse complement.
AAGGATTGATCCAGCTGCACTGAAGACTCTTTCCGATAGCACACTTGCAGCTGGGCAAGCGAGCTCCTGTAAGGCATATTGGGCCAATTCAGGCCAGGTGTCCAGTTTAGCGGCCCAATAGTCAAAGGGGAATGACCTGTGTGGGAGAACATCGATATGGGAGGAAAAGTAGTTTGTAACCATAGTTGACAACTGCTGTCTCCTGTCACTTTCCATCGATGCAGTATTACCAGTTGTGTGAGCGGTATTTGAAAAATCAGTCCACAACATTGTCATGAAACCCCTGTCTCCAACGCCACTTCTGCTGTGTGCACCACGAACACCTCTGCAAAGCTGCCCCCGGCCCGTACGGCTCGTGTGAGAACCATCACCGCTGCTGTGTGCTGGGAATGCCTCAAGCAACCGATTTACCAGAGTTGCTTGTTTATTAGCCAATATTAGGTCAAGGTTCTCCTGTGGCATGATGTTTTGTAATTTGCCTTTATAGCGTGGATCCAGGATGCTGGCCAACCAGTAGTCGTCATCGTTCATCATTTTGGCAATGCGGGGGTCCCTTTTTAGGATCCGCAAGGCATAATCTGACATGTGGGCCAATGTTCCTGGTGTCAATGATGCACTGCGAGTGCTGGGTGGAGGAGCACTTTCTGGCAAATCCACATCCCTCCAGTCACGCACAAACCCTGTACCAGACCTTGCCACGCCAACATTTTCACTTGCCCCACGAGATGCATCCTCCTCCCCTAAGTAATCATCCCCATCATCCTCCTCCTCCTCCTCCTCTTCTTCCTCCACTTCGTCCAGGAGAGGTCCCTGAGCAGACAATGGCTGAATGTCATCAAGGATTCCCTCCTCCTCTTCCTCCTCATCAACATTGGCTGCAGACGCCAGCTCCTTAAGGTGCGTCAAAGTTTGCATGAGCAGACGCATAAGTGGGATGCTCATGCTTAGGAAGCGTCGCCTGCGCTTACCAGCCGTGTGCATTCCTCAAAACACTGAAGGACTTTACAAAGGTCTTTCAGCTTCGACCACTGCACGCCTGTCAACTCCATGTCTGCTCTCAAAGTGCCTGGCCGTGTATCCTCCCACAAATGCATTATGGCCTGCCTCTGCTCGCACAGCCGCTCCACCATGTGCAGGGTGGAGTTCCACCTTGTTGCAATGTCGATAATGAGGCGGTGGTTGGGAAGGTGGAGCAATCGCTGCAGCTTCTGCATACGAACGGAGTGTACAGGCGACCGGCGGATGTGCGCGCACAGTCTTCGCACCTTCTGGAGCAGGGCTGTTAACTCCGGATAATTTTTGAGGAAGCACTGCACCACCAGGTTCAATGTGTGAGCCAAGCAAGGTATGTGGCTGAGTTTTGAAAGGGCTATGGCTGCCACAAAATTACGGCCGTTATCACTAACTACCTTGCCTGCCTCAAGATGTACACTGCCCAGCCATGACTCAGTTTGTCGCTTCAAGTACTCGGCCAGCACCTCGGCGGTGTGTCTGTCGCTCAAACACATCATCTGCAACACAGCCTGCTGACGCTTTCCACTAGCTGCTCGATAGGGCGACACATCGTGTGCAACAGTGGCAGCTGCAGATGGAGTGTTCGTACGACTGCGCTCTGTGGACGAGCTTTCACTTCTGGAGGAGGAGGAGGAGGAGGGTCGAACGCCTACAGCCAACTGTTTCCTATACCGTGGGCTAGGCAGCACTGTCCCACCACCGCTGTCCCCTGTGGACCCTGCATCCACCACATTAACCCAGTGCGCAGTGATGGACACGTAACGGCCCTGGCCATGCCGACTGGACCATGCATCAGTTGTGAGGTGCACCTTTCCGCTCACTGACTGCTTGAGTGCATGGACAATGCGGTCTTTCACATGATGGTGGAGGGCTGGGATGGCTTTGCGAGAGAAGAAGTGGCGACTGGGTAGGTCATAGCGTGGTACTGCATAGGCCATGAGTTCGCGGAAAGCTGTGCTTTACACCAACCGAAAGGGCATCATCTCAAACGAGATTAGTTTGGCAATGTGGGCGTTCAAACCCAGTGTACGCGGATGAGAGACTGAGTACTTTCTTGACCTACTCATAGTGTCTGGGAGGGTGAGCTGGACTTGAGAGCTGCATATGGTGGAAGTAGCGGTGGACAGGGCGGACTGAGAGAGGGTTGATGATGGTGATGGAGTTGGTGTTCTTTCTGATGGCCTAGAATCAGTCTTTCGTTGATATAACAGTGGGATTCCCTGACTGCTGTGGCCTTGCAACGACACCTCAACATTTGCTGCTGTGCTAACCGGTGGGCTTACAGTGGGGGAAACAATGTAGCGTTGCTGACTACCTTCGTTGTGATCAGTTGCACATGTGGCACTTGAGGTTTGGTGTTGTGTCCACGCTTGCAAGTGCATGCTGGTTAAATGTCTAAGCATGCAACTGGTATTCAAATTTTTCAGATTTTTCCCTCGGCTAAAGGTCTTTGCGCACTTCTTACAGATAACCTTGGCCTGATCATGAGGATTTTGTTCAAAAAAGTGCCACACTGCACTCTTCCTACTTTGGCAGACATTTTGCGGCCTAGCACGCTGTGATCTTTTGACCCTCTGGACAAGCTGTCCAGCAACTCTTTTGATGTTTGGAACCTGTCTTTGGAGTGCTCCGGGCCTGCCAGATAACAGCTGTTGCGATGTCGATGTCTGCTGTCAATGCTCCTCATCTGAGCTATTGGAAGCAGCACCCTCTTCCCCCAATGGATGCCAATCTGGGTCAACAACTGGGTCATCCATCACCTCCTCTTCTATGTCATGTGCACCTTTCTCTGTGTCACCGTGTATGGTGGTATAGTGTGCGGGAAGGGGCACCTGAGTCTCATCAGGGTCAAAATCTGGCTCTGTACACTGCGAGGACAATGTAGTGCTCTGAGTGAATGTACCAGCAGAATCATCCATCAGCGGTTGTGCATCAGTGCACTCCATGTCAGATTCATCTTGGCCTGGGTAATTCACCATTTGACTTGATAATCCAGGCATGGTATGTGAAAACAGCTCCATGGAGTAATCAGTAGTATGGCCTGCGTCATCCTTCAATCTTGGTTGGGGTGAAGGACACAAGGAAAGGTGTGGTTCATGAACATGAGCCTCCAATGACGACTCAGTGCTTTTACTTTTTACAACTGAAGAAGAGGAGGCGATAGAGCTGGAGGCTGAGTCAGCAATGTAAGACAAAACTTTTTCCTGATGCTCTGCCTTTAAAAGCGGTTTGCCAACTCCTAGAAAACTAAGTGTTCGAGGCCTTATGTAGCCAGACGATGACGCAGGGTCAGCACATCCTGCATTCGGTCCTATTTTGCTCTTGCCACTACCATCAAATCCACCACCAACACCATCATTACCAGCTGCCAACCCCCCGCCCAATTCCACGGCCTCTTCCACCAGCCTTCCTCATTTTTGGTAGAAATGTAGACAAAATCCAACAAACTATATAGTAATGTAAAACAAGGTAAAAGGTGTCTATAGGACAGGGGAGATTTAGAATTTCTGCACACACTTGTGGACAGTGGACACTTTTGGATTGTGTGAGGCCCACTGATATCTGAGCGCTATGTGACACGCTCGATGGCACAGCTGCCTGTGACCAAAGTGACAAGAGGATAATGGAGATTTTGAATCTCTGCGTACACTTTTGGACACTGGACACTTGTAGATTGTGTGAGGCCCACTGATATCTGAGCGCTATGTGACACGCTCGATGGCACAGCTGCCTGTGACCAAAGTGACGAGAGGATAATGGAGATTTTGAATCTCTGCGTACACTTTTGGACACTGGACACTTGTAGATTGTGTGAGGCCCACTGATATCTGAGCGCTATGTGACACGCTCGATGGCACAGCTGCCTGTGACCAAAGTGACGAGAGGATAATGGAGATTTTGAATCTCTGCGTACACTTTTGGACACTGGACACTTGTGGATTGTGTGAGGCCCACTGATATCTGAGCGCTATGTGACACGCTCGATGGCACAGCTGCCTGTGACCAAAGTGACGAGAGGATAATGGAGATTTTGAATCTCTGCGTACACTTTTGGACACTGGACACTTGTGGATTGTGTGAGGCCCACTGATATCTGAGCGCTATGTGACACGCTAGATGGCACAGCTGCCTGTGACCAAAGTGATGAGAGGATAATGGAGATTTTGAATCTCTGCGTACACTTTTGGACACTTGTAGATTGTGTGAGGCCCACTGATATCTGAGCTCTATGTGACACGCTCGATGGCACAGCTGCCTGTGACCAAAGTGACGAGAGGATAATGGAGATTTTGAATCTCTGCGTACACTTTTGGACACTGGACACTTGTGGATTGTGTGAGGCCCACTGATATCTGAGCGCTATGTGACACGCTCGATGGCACAGCTGCCTGTGACCAAAGTGACTAGAGGATAATGGAGATTTTGAATCTCTGCGTACACTTTTGGACACTGGACACTTGTAGATTGTGTGAGGCCCACTGATATCTGAGCGCTATGTGACACGCTCGATGGCACAGCTGCCTGTGACCAAAGTGACGAGAGGATAATGGAGATTTTGAATCTCTGCGTACACTTTTGGACACTGGACACTTGTAGATTGTGTGAGGCCCACTGATATCTGAGCGCTATGTGACACGCTCGATGGCACAGCTGCCTGTGACCAAAGTGACGAGAGGATAATGGAGATTTTGAATCTCTGCGTACACTTTTGGACACTGGACACTTGTGGATTGTGTGAGGCCCACTGATATCTGAGCGCTATGTGACACGCTCGATGGCACAGCTGCCTGTGACCAAAGTGACGAGAGGATAATGGAGATTTTGAATCTCTGCGTACACTTTTGGACACTGGACACTTGTGGATTGTGTGAGGCCCACTGATATCTGAGCGCTATGTGACACGCTCGATGGCACAGCTGCCTGTGACCAAAGTGACGAGAGGATAATGGAGATTTTGAATCTCTGCGTACACTCTTGGACACTGGACACTTGTAGATTGTGTGAGGCCCACTGATATCTGAGCGCTATGTGACACGCTCGATGGCACAGCTGCCTGTGACCAAAGTGACGAGAGGATAATGGAGATTTTGAATCTCTGCGTACACTTTTGGACACTGGACACTTGTGGATTGTGTGAGGCCCACTGATATCTGAGCGCTATGTGACACGCTCGATGGCACAGCTGCCTGTGACCAAAGTGACGAGAGGATAATGGAGATTTTGAATCTCTGCGTACACTTTTGGACACTGGACACTTGTGGATTGTGTGAGGCCCACTGATATCTGAGCGCTATGTGACACGCTCGATGGCACAGCTGCCTGTGACCAAAGTGACGAGAGAATAATGGAGATTTTGAATCTCTGCGTACACTTTTGGACACTGGACACTTGTAGATTGTGTGAGGCCCACTGATATCTGAGCGCTATGTGACACGCTCGATGGCACAGCTGCCTGTGACCAAAGTGACGAGAGAATAATGGAGATTTTGAATCTCTGCGTACACTTTTGGACACTGGACACTTGTGGATTGTGTGAGGCCCACTGATATCTGAGCGCTATGTGACACGCTCGATGGCACAGCTGCCTGTGACCAAAGTGACGAGAGGATAATGGAGATTTTGAATCTCTGCATACACTTTTGGACACTGGACACTTGTAGATTGTGTGAGGCCCACTGATATCTGAGCGCTATGTGACACGCTCGATGGCACAGCTGCCTGTGACCAAAGTGACGAGAGGATAATGGAGATTTTGAATCTTTGCGTACACTTTTGGACACTGGACACTTGTAGATTGTGTGAGGCCCACTGATATCTGAGCGCTATGTGACACGCTCGATGGCACAGCTGCCTGTGACCAAAGTGACGAGAGGATAATGGAGATTTTGAATCTTTGCGTACACTTTTGGACACTGGACACTTGTAGATTGTGTGAGGCCCACTGATATCTGAGCGCTATGTGACACGCTCGATGGCACAGCTGCCTGTGACCAAAGTGACGAGAGGATAATGGAGATTTTGAATCTCTGCGTACACTTTTGGACACTGGACACTTGTAGATTGTGTGAGGCCCACTGATATCTGAGCGCTATGTGACACGCTCGATGGCACAGCTGCCTGTGACCAAAGTGACGAGAGGATAATGGAGATTTTGAATCTCTGCGTACACTTTTGGACACTGGACACTTGTGGATTGTGTGAGGCCCACTGATATCTGAGTGCTATGTGACACGCTCGATGGCACAGCTGCCTGTGACCAAAGTGACGAGAGGATAATGGAGATTTTGAATCTCTGCGTACACTTTTGGACACTGGACACTTGTGGATTGTGTGAGGCCCACTGATATCTGAGCGCTATGTGACACGCTCGATGGCACAGCTGCCTGTGACCAAAGTGACGAGAGGATAATGGAGATTTTGAATCTCTGCGAACACTCTTGGACACTGGACACTTGTAGATTGTGTGAGGCCCACTGATATCTGAGCGCTATGTGACACGCTCGATGGCACAGCTGCCTGTGACCAAGGTGACGAGAGGATAATGGAGATTTTGAATCTCTGCGTACACTTTTGGACACTGGACACTTGTGGATTGTGTGAGGCCCACTGATATCTGAGCGCTATGTGACACGCTCGATGGCACAGCTGCCTGTGACCAAAGTGACGAGAGGATAATGGAGATTTTGAATCTCTGCGTACACTTTTGGACACTGGACACTTGTGGATTGTGTGAGGCCCACTGATATCTGAGCGCTATGTGACACGCTCGATGGCACAGCTGCCTGTGACCAAAGTGACGAGAGGATAATGGAGATTTTGATTCTCTGCGTACACTTTTGGACACTGGACACTTGTAGATTGTGTGAGGCCCACTGATATCTGAGCGCTATGTGACACGCTCGATGGCACAGCTGCCTGTGACCAAAGTGACGAGAGGATAATGGAGATTTTGAATCTCTGCGTACACTTTTGGACACTGGACACTTGTAGATTGTGTGAGGCCCACTGATATCTGAGCGCTATGTGACACGCTCGATGGCACAGCTGCCTGTGACCAAAGTGACGAGAGGATAATGGAGATTTTGAATCTCTGCGTACACTTTTGGACACTGGACACTTGTAGATTGTGTGAGGCCCACTGATATCTGAGCGCTATGTGACACGCTCGATGGCAAAGCTGCCTGTGACCAAAGTGACGAGAGGATAATGGAGATTTTGAATCTCTGCGTACACTTTTGGACACTGGACACTTGTAGATTGTGTGAGGCCCACTGATATCTGAGCGCTATGTGACACGCTCGATGGCACAGCTGCCTGTGACCAAAGTGACGAGAGGATAATGGAGATTTTGAATCTCTGCGTACACTTTTGGACACTGGACACTTGTGGATTGTGTGAGGCCCACTGATATCTGAGCGCTATGTGACACGCTCGATGGCACAGCTGCCTGTGACCAAAGTGACGAGAGGATAATGGAGATTTTGAATCTCTGCGTACACTTTTGGACACTGGACACTTGTGGATTGTGTGAGGCCCACTGATATCTGAGCGCTATGTGACACGCTCGATGGCACAGCTGCCTGTGACCAAAGTGACGAGAGGATAATGGAGATTTTGAATCTCTGCGTACACTCTTGGACACTGGACACTTGTAGATTGTGTGAGGCCCACTGATATCTGAGCGCTATGTGACACGCTCGATGGCACAGCTGCCTGTGACCAAAGTGACGAGAGGATAATGGAGATTTTGAATCTCTGCGTACACTTTTGGACACTGGACACTTGTGGATTGTGTGAGGCCCACTGATATCTGAGCGCTATGTGACACGCTCGATGGCACAGCTGCCTGTGACCAAAGTGACGAGAGGATAATGGAGATTTTGAATCTCTGCGTACACTTTTGGACACTGGACACTTGTGGATTGTGTGAGGCCCACTGATATCTGAGCGCTATGTGACACGCTCGATGGCACAGCTGCCTGTGACCAAAGTGACGAGAGAATAATGGAGATTTTGAATCTCTGCGTACACTTTTGGACACTGGACACTTGTAGATTGTGTGAGGCCCACTGATATCTGAGCGCTATGTGACACGCTCGATGGCACAGCTGCCTGTGACCAAAGTGACGAGAGGATAATGGAGATTTTGAATCTCTGCGTACACTTTTGGACACTGGACACTTGTAGATTGTGTGAGGCCCACTGATATCTGAGCGCTATGTGACACGCTCGATGGCACAGCTGCCTGTGACCAAAGTGACGAGAGGATAATGGAGATTTTGAATCTTTGCGTACACTTTTGGACACTGGACACTTGTAGATTGTGTGAGGCCCACTGATATCTGAGCGCTATGTGACACGCTCGATGGCACAGCTGCCTGTGACCAAAGTGACGAGAGGATAATGGAGATTTTGAATCTCTGCGTACACTTTTGGACACTGGACACTTGTGGATTGTGTGAGGCCCACTGATATCTGAGCGCTATGTGACACGCTCGATGGCACAGCTGCCTGTGACCAAAGTGACGAGAGGATAATGGAGATTTTGAATCTCTGCATACACTTTTGGACACTGGACACTTGTAGATTGTGTGAGGCCCACTGATATCTGAGCGCTATGTGACACGCTCGATGGCACAGCTGCCTGTGACCAAAGTGACGAGAGGATAATGGAGATTTTGAATCTCTGCGTACACTTTTGGACACTGGACACTTGTAGATTGTGTGAGGCCCACTGATATCTGAGCGCTATGTGACACGCTCGATGGCACAGCTGCCTGTGACCAAAGTGACGAGAGGATAATGGAGATTTTGAATCTCTGCGTACACTTTTGGACACTGGACACTTGTAGATTGTGTGAGGCCCACTGATATCTGAGCGCTATGTGACACGCTCGATGGCACAGCTGCCTGTGACCAAAGTGACGAGAGGATAATGGAGATTTTGAATCTCTGCGTACACTTTTGGACACTGGACACTTGTAGATTGTGTGAGGCCCACTGATATCTGAGCGCTATGTGACACGCTCGATGGCACAGCTGCCTGTGACCAAGGTGACGAGAGGATAATGGAGATTTTGAATCTCTGCGTACACTTTTGGACACTGGACACTTGTGGATTGTGTGAGGCCCACTGATATCTGAGCGCTATGTGACACGCTCGATGGCACAGCTGCCTGTGACCAAAGTGACGAGAGGATAATGGAGATTTTGAATCTCTGCGTACACTTTTGGACACTGGACACTTGTGGATTGTGTGAGGCCCACTGATATCTGAGCGCTATGTGACACGCTCGATGGCACAGCTGCCTGTGACCAAAGTGACGAGAGGATAATGGAGATTTTGATTCTCTGCGTACACTTTTGGACACTGGACACTTGTAGATTGTGTGAGGCCCACTGAAATCTGAGCGCTATGTGACACGCTCGATGGCACAGCTGCCTGTGACCAAAGTGACGAGAGGATAATGGAGATTTTGAATCTCTGCGTACACTTTTGGACACTGGACACTTGTAGATTGTGTGAGGCCCACTGATATCTGAGCGCTATGTGACACGCTCGATGGCACAGCTGCCTGTGACCAAAGTGACGAGAGGATAATGGAGATTTTGAATCTCTGCGTACACTTTTGGACACTGGACACTTGTAGATTGTGTGAGGCCCACTGATATCTGAGCGCTATGTGACACGCTCGATGGCAAAGCTGCCTGTGACCAAAGTGACGAGAGGATAATGGAGATTTTGAATCTCTGCGTACACTTTTGGACACTGGACACTTGTGGATTGTGTGAGGCCCACTGTTATCTGAGCGCTATGTGACACGCTCGATGGCACAGCTGTGACAAATGTGACTAGAGGATAAGGGAGATTGGATTGCTTTTAAAAAAGCAGTTTGCAGAGCAGTGGGTAAACAGCAATGCCAGCGTGTCAGGAAGCCTTAGAAGGCAGCCCAACAACCAACACCACTTAATCACCACAATATAGCCTCCCCTTGCACTGCACACACAGTGACTTGTGTGTTGTGCAGGCCAAATCGCTAGTAGCAGAAGCAGTTCTTTTGTCTTCTTCCCTGCCTAACGCTCTCCCTACAGAATCAGCAGCAACCTCTCCCTATACTAAGATCGGCAGAAGTAAGATGGCGGTCGGCGTGCACGCCCTTTTATACCCCCTGTGACGCCCACCAAAGCAAGCCAATCACTTGCATGCCCTTCTGAAAGATGGTGGTGACCCGTGCCTAGGTCATCACATTGCCCACAGTGTCCGTGGATCCTGATTGGCTGAAAAAGAGCGCAAAACAAACTTTTGAAACGCGACTTTGGCGCGTAAGTCGCCGACCTCGTGGCCGACCTCATCCTAGGGTCGGGTTTCGTTTCATGAAACCCGACTTTGCCAAAAGTCGACGACTTTTGAATTTTTTCGACCCGTTTCGCTCAACTCTAGTAACAAGATAAATTGGACTGCAAAAGTTATTGTATAATTTGTCCTCCGTATGCTGATACTTGACATGTGGGGGGGAACCACTGTTTCTGCGCATGGCAGAGCTCGAAAGGAAAGGAGCACCATTTGACTTTTTCAACGCAAAATGGAAATTGAGATTGGACGCCATGTCATGTTTGGAGAGCCCCTGATGTGCCTAAACAGTGGATACCCCCACAAATGACACCATTTTGGAAACTATATATATATACAGCCACACACACATACATGTATATATATTATATAGTCTCCTTTATTATGTTTATTGCTGTCCCTTACACAGTGCCCTCTCTTGTTAAGTACAGCACCGTCCCTTACATATTGGATTATATAGAGCCCTGTTTTCTGTTTTTTTTTTTACATGTACGTCCTGTCTTGTTAGCTGTATAATGCAATGATGTCTAATGGAGCATGGGAAAGCGTCCTTTCTGATGGAAGAGCTCATGGACTGGTAGTCTGGTAACCGGATCCTCGATCAACAGTCATTTTATATAAAAAAGAGAGGGGACTATGTAATAAAAGAAGGTGCTGTGTATAACAAAATTAACAAGAATACACTATGTGTTAGGCATCGGGTTCCTGCAGCTACACAGCGGTAATCCAGAGCCTTGCATCCTACGGTCTCCCATTCTTCTCTGACCGCTCAGGCGCTCTGCTCAGACCAGCTCTGTAGGACTGGTTGTTGCTGCCTCCTCTGGGTCAGCAATAGCAGCACAGGCTGCCCTGCAGCAAGCCACTCCAGTGGCTAAGTCCTCTCGTCACGCTACTGGGCATGCTCACGAGACGATCTCAAATGGGAGATCGGGAGTCACATACTCAGATCCCTCTCCTGATCTGATTGGTCCTTCCCAGAGATCTGGAAGGTCCCGCACGGCTATAAAAGGTTCGCATGGCCGCTTGGCCATGCGCTAGTATAGGCTTTACTTGCTAGATGTGTGAATGGTGATGGATGTATGATTCTGGTGAATGACTCATTAAGATTCCCCTTCCTTTGATATTACGCATGTGGATAGGAAACTAAAGTAGCAGTCAGTGCCAGTCAGTGGCAAGCCATAGGTCACTGTGCACATCGCACCTCTACACTAGCATCCGATTGTGTCACATCTCACGGCACTATCATATAGCGGCTGAGGTTACCGCTGAGCTGCAGTCAGCAGCACTTACTGGCGTCCACGGTAGTGGCGCCGCATGCATGGTAGGTCTAGACGGACATCGACCTCTGCCTTGGGTCCATGTCCTGTGACCGTATACCGCGCATGGTGTTAACAGGCTCAGCCTTCTGTGTTTAACACATAGGCACCTCTGTGAATTAACAGAGATCGCTTAGCGCACCTGTGTGGCGTTTAACCCGTGCGTGTTTATACTGCCATATAGCGCGTCTGCCATTACTCAGCAGCAGTGATAACACCTTCTGCACGGTGGACGCCGAGCGGCGAACGCACTTTATTATTTATTTATTCGGTGCTTCCGCCGTTCTTAACATTATACTAGCGCCAGGGTCAGGCTAGTAATGGCGGACCTGCAGCAGCTACAGCGGTACATTCGGCAGCTGGAGAGCAGGCTGGCAGCTATTGAGAGCTCCACCTCAGCTGTGAATGCTACAGTGGCCGCTGCTCAGGCAGTCGCAGAGGCTGTCTCACGCGTGTCCACACCCACGCCTATGCCGACAATATCCCGCCTTCCGTTGCCCGATAAGTTTTCCGGTGACAGCATCGCCTTCAGGGGTTTCGTGAGCCAGTACTCTATCCAGCTGGAGTTACTGGCCATGCGATTTCCCACAGAGCGGGCAAAGGTGGGGTTTATTGTTTCTCTCCTATCAGGCAGGGTGCTAGAATGGGCTACGCCATTGTGGGAGCGTGATGACCCCGTGGCTCAGGGTGCTGCTCAGTTCCTCACGGCCCTGAAGCAGGTCTTTTTGGGACCACGGATCACGCATGACACCTCTCTCCAATTATTGGCCCTAACGCAGGGGTCTCTCTCGGTCAGCCATTATGCCGCCCGATTCCGGACATTGGCTTCCGAACTAGAGTGGCCAGACAAAGCACTCGTCCCTGTGTTTTGGAGAGGGTTAGCGGGGCATGTCAAAGATGCTCTAGCAACCAGAGAAGTCCCCACAAGTTTGGAGGAGTTTATTGCCATCTCCACCCGCATTGATCTCCGGTTTACGGAGCGCGGGCTGGAACGTGCGCAATCCAGACAAAGGGTTAATTTGGCTCCCACCTTCTCCGAGCCATTAAGATTTCCCGCTCAGGAGCTTACACCTTCTGAAACGGTGGAGGTGTCTCGCGCCGGCTCCAAGCCACGTCCGTTGCGAAGCTCCGCATGCTGTTACCAATGCCGGCTGTTTGGTCACTCGGCTAACACTTGTCCTCTGCAGTCGAAAAAATGATCACGTCCAGTGGTCATAGGTGGAGGTCTAACTAATATGAAAACCTTTTCCCCCAAACCAGTATTCTGAGGGACATTAGATAGCGGTGCTTCCACCTGGGAGGTAGAGGTCACGGTGGACTCCGGGGCAGAAGGAAACTTCATGTCCTCATCCTTTGCCCATCAGCACGCTATTACGCTGATACTACTGCCTCATCCATTGACAATCAGGGTGGTTGACGGTGCACCTTTACCATCCCAAGTTACACACCAGACAGCACCTCTTGGTTTCTCAATCTCAGCCTCTCATCACGAGACGTTGTCCCTGTTCATTTTGCCAGATGGCATCGACCAGGTGCTTCTCGTACTTCCCTGGCTCCTTTACCACTCCCCTCATATAGATTGGTCTTCAGGGAGCATACTGGGTTGGAGCAAGGACTGTGAGGGAAGGTGCATGAGGGGCAGTGTTCAAGTTGCATCCACGGTGGTGCCGGTGGATCTTTCCGTGCTCCCTGGACATTACTGGCAGTACGTGGACGTCTTCTCAAAAAAATCAGCGGAGACGCTTCCGCCACACCGTTCTTACGATTGCCCGATAGACCTTTTGCCAGGCGGGGAGCCTCCTAGAGGCAGCGTGTATCCTCTATCTCTCCCGGAGACAGAGGCCATGTCACAATATATCCAGGAGAACCTGGCAAGAGGATTTATCAGAAAATCGGTGTCGCCGGCAGGTGCAGGGTTCTTCTTCATGCAGAAGAAGAGTGGGGAGTTGCGCCCCTGCATTGACTAGAGAGGCCTCAGCGCCATTACCGTAAAAACAAATACCCTCTTCCTTTGATCTCTGAGTTGTTTGACAGGTTGCGAGGGGCCCGGATCTTTACAAAATTAGATCTATGCGGGGCATACAACCTGATCCGCATACACGAAGGAGACGAGTGGAAGACAGCCTTTAATACCAGGGATGGCCACTTTGGGTATCTGGTCATGCCCTTCGGCCTCTGTAATGTGCCTGCTGTCTTCCAGAACTTCGTAAATGGCATCTTTCGCGATATGCTCTCTACCTCGTTGGTGGTCTATCTGGGTGACATCCTCATCTTTTCACCAGATGTGGCCTCTCACCGGAGAGTCGTCTGCATGGTCTTTGTCCATTTGCGGGCGAATTCTCTCTTCGCCAAGCTGGAGAAGTGCCAGTTTGTGCATGAGTCCTTGCCGTTCCTGGGCTATATCATCTTGTCCCAGGGGTTGGCTATGGATCCTGCCAAATTGCAAGTGGTAATGGACTGGCAGGAGCCCCATTCTTTAAAAGCGGTGCAGCGCTTTTTGGGGTTCATTAACTATTACCGCCAGTTCATTCCCCACACTGGTAGCTCCTTTGGTCGCTCTCACCAAGAAAGGAGCCAATCCAAAGGTTTGGTCAGAGCAGGTCTCCACGGCCTTTTTGTCTCTGAAAACCCATTTTGCTGGCGCTCCCATCCTCCACCGTCCCGATGTGGATAAACCCTTTATCCTAGAGGTAGATGCCTCGTCCGTTGGTGCAGGAGCAGTCCTTTTCCAGAAGGATGCTCAAGGTCGGAAGTGTTAGGTGTCAGGTTCCTGCCACTGCACAGCAGAAATACAGAGCCTTGCACCCAGTGGTTTCCCATTCTTCTTCGGCAGCAGTGGAGCCTGCTCAGCAGATTCTTCGGTCCCGGCGCTCTGCCCAGGCCAACTCCGTGGGTTTGCTTGCTGCTGCCACCTCTGGCACAGGTATGACAATGCAGGCTGCTCAGCAGCGAGATTCTCCAGGGACTAAGTCCTCATGTCGGGCCACTGAGCATGCCTGTGGAGTGATCTCCCATTGGAGATCGAGGGTCACGTGCACAGGTCCTGCTCGTGTTCGGATTGGCCCATCCGAGAAGTCAGGAAGGTGAGAGATGTATGCACGTATGACTGTATCTGGTGACTGACTCATTATGAAACCCCTACCCTTGGTACGCTTGTGTTGTGCAGCCTAGCCTGCTAGCGCCCAGGCATAGGTGTAGGTAGCTCAGGGTTTGAGTCGGACATTGGTCCTCACCAGTGACCCAGCATGCCTCAGTGCACGTGCTCCACACTCCACTGCCAGCGTCTTTAGCGACGCTCGTGGCAGCGACGCAGCACGCTCAGTGGGTCTAGAGGGACTCTAACCCCGTGTCCTTGGGGTAGCATTCTTTGGCCATACACTGTGTGCTCTTTTCGCCGAGCTCTGTGAGCACAAACAGGCTCCAGCGTTTATGCTCAGCGGTAGTGCGGCTCTGTGAAGCAAAAGAGTCCGCCCCCGTACACACCGGGTGATGATAACCCGCGTGTGTTCTTATAGTATACCGCCATATAGCATCCACCATTACTGAGCAGCAGGTTACCACTCCTGCACGGTGGACCCCGGGCTGCGAACGCACCTTATTACCATCTTTATTATTTGGTGCGTTCCTCCAGCCCTAACAGGAAGCATCCCTGCTTCTTCTCAAAGACCTTCTCACCAGCGGAGAGAAACTACTACATCGGGGACAAGGAGTTGCTGGCCATGAAATTGGCCTTTTCTGAGTGGAGACATCTCCTGGAGGGAGCCCGGTTTCCCTTCCAGATGTACACTGACCATAAAAACCTGGTCTATTTGCAAACGGCCCAGCGCTTGATCTCTCATCAAGCTATGTGGTCGCTCTTCTTCTCTCGCTTCCACTTCACCTTGCATTACCTGTCTGGAGAGAAGAACGTCCGTGCGTAAGCTCTTTCTCAGTCGGTGGTATCAGCGGAGGAATAGGAGGCTGAGCCTCGGCTAATTGTCCCCACGGAGAGCCTGAGGACCGTGGCTCCGGTCGCTCTTGAGGCAGTTCCGCCGGGCAAGACCTTTGTCCCTCCCCGCTTGCGGCTGGAGGTCCTCACGTGGGCACACGCGTCCAGGGTGGGTGGTCACTTTGGCATTAAGCGGACCACAGAACTTCTGGCAAGGTCTTGTTGGTGGCCGCACATGGCTCGGGACAGTAAAGAGTACATTCAAGCATGCGTCTCTTGTGCTCGGAACAGGTCCTCTGGGCAGAGGCCGGCTGGGTTACTGTATCTCTTGCTGGTGGCAGACAGACCCTGGGAGATGGTCGGCATGGACTTTGTGGTCGGCCTGCCCAAATCTGGTGGCAGCACGGTTATCTGGGTGGTCACCGATCATTTCTCTAGAATGGTGCATCTGGTGCCACTTGCGCGGCTGCCTTCCGCTCGTGGTCTCGCCACACTGTTCATTAAGCACGTATTTCGTTTGCACGGTATGCCAGACAAAATGGTCAGTGACCGAGGTCCCCAGTTTGCGTCTCGATTTTTGAAGGGAGCTCTTCAGTCTACTCAGTATCGAGCTCAATTTGTCCTCCGTATATCATCCCGAGACGAACAGGTTGGTTGAGAGAGCCAATCAAACTCTGGCCACATACCTGCGACATTTTGTCTCTGCCAGGCAGGATGACTGGGCATCCTTACTACCCTGGGCCGAATTTGCCCTGAATAACGCAGTGGCTGATTCCACTGGTCAGACGCCGTTCCTTCTCAATTACGGCCAGCATCCGCACGTTCCTGTCCCGATGCCAGTGTCTTCCACTGATTTCAGGGTGGCAGACTGGGCAGTGGAGGCTCGCGACATTTGGGATCGCATCCAGGATGCTATTCAAGCCTCTAAAGAGAGAATGAGAGCATCAGCCGACACACATCGGCGTCCCGCTCCAACTTTTGCCCTTGGCGACTTGGTATGGCTCTCTGCGTGTAACATCAAGCTGCGTGCCGAGTCCTCCAAGTTCGCTCCGTGATACATTGTTCCCTTCAAGGTCCTCGAGTGCATCAGCTCAGTGGTCTACCGTCTGGCTCTTCCACCACACTTGGCCATCTCTGACGTCTTCCACGTGTACCTTCTCAAGCCTGTTCACATGGCTCGGTTTTCCGAGTCATATGCCGGGACCTCAGACCTGTTATGAATGAGTCACCGGAGGAGGAAAAAGCAAAAACACAAGCTAAGTCCAGAAAACCGGAGAGGTTGGTAACTAGCGGATTGCAGACCCCTGATCCTATTCACCACAACTAACAGTAGCCGTAGGGGGTTCCTACGGTGCCTAGTCCCCTCGTCACAGCTGGAGAGCTAAATAAGCCTAAAGAAAGAAAGGGGAAATCTAAACTGCCCCAGAGCAGACCCCAAAGAAATAGACAGCCCCCAACATGTATTGTCGGTGAAAAACAGATGAAAACACAAACACAGACAGAAAGACAGGCTGAGCAAATGATGGGGCCCAACTAACAAGATAGGAAAGGACAGAAAAGATGCTGGCTGCAATCACGCAAAAAACTCTGCCAAAAATAATGTCCATTACGTCTGATAGAAAAGGCCCTGAAGTCACTAGACTTCAAAATCACTATATCAGCACTCAGGTATATTCTGAAGACAGAGCAAAGAGATCAACTGATCAGAGACAAAAATGGAGTTCAGCCCGTCCCAACCAGGGCAGGCTGAACACAAACACTAAGTAAACAGACAAAATCTCATGGAAAAATAGCAGAGCAAAAAATTAACTTTTAGTAGACAGGAACTAAACTGGATGCCAGAGCTCAGAGCAGAAAGGATCACCAGCAACCCTGCAGGGTGTCGGCTGCCTTATATACACTCAGAAATTCCGGATGTCCAATCACACTCCACCTGTTCAGATGACAGATTCTTCCCATCCAGATCAATTTCACTACCTCCTTTCACCAGCAGAGGGAGTTAATGAGACATCAGAGGTGAAGGAGAAAATGAACTCATAACACAGACCTGTCCTCAGAAGAGATTGAGGTCAACGCCATTGTGGGACGCAGGATTATGCGTCGCAAAAAATTTTATTTAGTGGACTGGAAGGGTCATGGTCCGGAGGCCCGGACCTGGGAGCCAGTGGAGAACATCCACGCCCCGCTACTGATTGTGGCATTTGATCATGCCGAGGCTCAGAGGGGAGGGGTCACTCCAGTGGCTAAGTCCTCTCGTCATGCTACTGGGCAATCTCACGAGACGAACTCCCATTGGAGATCAGGAGTCACATACTCAGGTCCTTCTCCTGATCTGATTGGTCCATCCCAGAGATCTGGAAGGTCCCGCACGGCTATAAACGGTCGGCATGGCCGCTCGGCCATGCGCTAGTATAGGCTTTACTTGCTAGATGTGTGAATGGTGATGGATGTATGATTCTGGTGACTGACTCACTAAGATTCCCCTCCCTTTGATATTACGCATGTGGATAGGGAACTAGAGTAGCAGTCAGCACCAGTCAGTGGCAAGCCATAGGTGACTGTGCACATCGCACCTCTACACTAGCGTCCGATTGTGTCACGACTCACGGCACTATCGTATAGTGGCTGAGGTTACCGCTGCGCTGCAGTCAGCAGCACTTACCGGCGTCCGCAGTAGCGACGCCGCACGCACGGCAGGTTTAGACGGACACCGACCTCTGCCTTGGGTCCGTGTCCTGTGACGGTATACCGCGTGTGCAATTTAGCTGAGACCTGTGGCGCTAACAGGCTCAGCCTTCTGTGTTTAACACATAGGCGCCTCTGTGAATTAACAGAGATCGCGCAGCGCACCTTGATGGCGTTTAACCCGTGCGTGTTTATACCGCCATATAGCACGTCTGCCATTACTCACAGCAGTAGTAACACCTTCTGCACGGTGGATCCCGAGCGGTGAACGCACTTTATTATTTATTTATTTAGTGCGTTCCGCCGTTCCTAACACTATGTAAGAGACAGCACTATACATAACAGCAGAGGAAGGTATAATAAAGGACGGCACCATATATAACTAGAGAGGATGGTACGTAATAAGGGACGGTGTTATACATAATAAAAGAGGAAACTATGTAACTAAGGATGGTGTTATACAGAATTAGTGTGTACACTATATACTAAGGGACTGTGTTAGACATAGTTAGTACACTATATACTAAGGGACTGTGTTAGACATAATAAGTAGAGTTGAGCGAAACGGGTCGAAAAAATTCAAAAGTCGCCGACTTTTGGCAAAGTCGGGTTTCATGAAACGAAACCCGACCCTAGGATGAGGTCGGCCACAAGGTCGGCGACTTACGCGCCAAAGTCGCGTTTCAAAAGTTTGTTTTGCGCTCTTTTTCAGCCAGTCAGGATCCACGGACACTGTGGGCAACGTGATGACAGGCACGGGTCACCACCATCTTTCAGAAGGGCATGCAAGTGATTGGCTTGCTTTGGTGGGCGTCACAGGGGGTATAAAAGGGCGTGCACGCCGACCGCCATCTTACTTCTGCCGATCTCAGTATAGGGAGAGGTTGCTGCTGATTCTGTAGGGAGAGCGTTAAGGAGGGAAGAAGACCAAAAAACTGCTTCTGCTGCTAGCGATTTTGCCTGCACAACACACCAGTCACTGTGTGTGCAGTGCAAGGGGAGGCTATATAGTGGTGTATCAGTGGTGTTGGTTGTTGGGCTGCCTTCTAAGGCTTCCAGACAGGCTGGCATTGCTGTTTACCCACTGCTCCGCAAACTGCTTTTTTAAAAGCAATCCAATCTCCCTTATCCTCTAGTCACTTTGGTCACAGCTGTGCCATCGAGCCTGTCACATAGCGCTCAGATATTCATTGGGCCTCAAACTGCTTTTTTAAAAGCAATCCCAATTTTTTTTTTTTGTCCTCCTGAGAAGAAAAAAAAACTGCTTCTGCTGCTGATAGCAATTTGGCCTGCACAACACACCAGTCACTGTGTGCAGTGCAAGGGGAGGCTATATAGTGGTGTATCAGTGGTGTTGGTTGTTGGGCTGCCTTTTAAGGCTTCCTGACAGGCTGGCATTGCTGTCTACCCACTGCTCCGCAAACTGCTTTTTTAAAAGCAATCCAATCTCCCTTATCCTCTAGTCACTTAGGTCACAGCTGTGCCATCGAGCTTGTCACATAGCGCTCAGATATTCATTGGGCCTCACACAATCCAAAAGTGTCCATTGTCCAAAAGTGTGTGCAGAGATTCAAACTCTCACTTATCCTCTAGTCACTTAGGTCACAGCTGTGCCATCGAGCTTGTCACATAGCGCTCAGATATTCATTGGGCCTCACACAATCCAAAAGTGTCCAGTGTCCAAAAGTGTGTGCAGAGATTCAAACTCTCACTTATCCTCTAGTCACTTAGGTCACAGCTGTGCCATCGAGCTTGTCACATAGCGCTCAGATATTCATTGGGCCTCACACAATCCAAAAGTGTCCAGTGTCCAAAAGTGTGTGCAGAGATTCAAAATCTCACTTATTCTCTAGTCACTTAGGTCACAGCTGTGCCATCGAGCCTGTCACATAGCGCTCAGATATCAGTGGGCCTCACACAATCCAAAAGTGTCCAGTGTCCAAAAGTGTGTGCAGAAATTCAAAATCTCCCCTGTCCTATAGACACCTTGTTTTACATACGATATAGTTTGTTGGATTTTGTCTACATTTCTACCAAAAATGAGGAAGGCTGGTGGAAGAGGCCGTGGAATTGGGCGGGGGTTGGCAGCTGGTAATGATGGTGTTGGTGGTGGATCTGATGGAAGTGGCAAGAGCAAAATAGGACCGAATGCAGGAGGTGTTGAGCCTGCGTCATCGTCTGTCTACATAAGGCCTCGAACGCTTAGTTTTCTAGGAGTTGGCAAACCGCTTTTAGAGGCAGAGCATCAGGAAAAAGTTTTGTCTTACATTGCTGACTCAGCCTCCAGCTCTATCGCCTCCTCTTCTTCAGTTGTAAAAAGTAAAAGCACTGAGTCGTCATTGGAGGCTCATGTTCATGAACCACACCTTTCCTTGTGTCCTTCACCCCAACCAAGATTGAAGGATGACGCAGGCCATACTACTGATTACTCCATGGAGCTGTTTTCACATACCATGCCTGGATTATCAAGTGAAATGGTGAATTACCCAGGCCAAGATGAATCTGACATGGAGTGCACTGATGCACAGCCGCTGATGGATGATTCTGCTGGTACATTCACTCAGAGCACTACATTGTCCTCACAGTGTACAGAGCCAGATTCTGACCCTGATGAGACTCAGGTGCCCCTTCCCGCACACTATACCACCATACACGGTGACACAGAGGAAGGTGCACATGACATAGAAGAGGAGGTGATGGATGACCCAGTTGTTGACCCAGATTGGCATCCATTGGGGGAAGAGGGTGCTGCTTCCAATAGCTCAGATGAGGAGCATCCACAGCAGACATCGACATCGCAACAGCTGTTATCTGGCAGGCTCGGAGCACTCCAAAGACAGGTTCCAAACATCAAAAGAGTTGCTGGACAGCTTGTCCAGAGGGTCAAAAGATCACAGCGTGCTAGGCCGCAAAATGTCTGCCAAAGTAGGAAGAGTGCAGTGTGGCACTTTTTTGAACAAAATCCTCATGATCAGGCCAAGGTTATCTGTAAGAAGTGCGCAAAGACCTTTAGCCGAGGGAAAAATCTGAAAAATTTGAATACCAGTTGCATGCTTAGACATTTAACCAGCATGCACTTGCAAGCGTGGACACAACACCAAACCTCAAGTGCCACATGTGCAACTGATCACAACGAAGGTAGTCAGCAATGCTACATTGTTTCCCCCACTGTAAGCCCACCGGTTAGCACAGCAGCAAATGTTGAGGTGTCGTTGCAAGGCCACAGCAGTCAGGGAATCCCACTGTTATATCAACGAAAGACTGATTCTAGGCCATCAGAAAGAACACCAACTCCATCACCATCATCAACCCTCTCTCAGTCCGCCCTGTCCACCGCTACTTCCACCATATGCAGCTCTCAAGTCCAGCTCACCCTCCCAGACACTATGAGTAGGTCAAGAAAGTACTCAGTCTCTCATCCGCGTACACTGGGTTTGAACGCCCACATTGCCAAACTAATCTCGTTTGAGATGATGCCCTTTCGGTTGGTGTAAAGCACAGCTTTCCGCGAACTCATGGCCTATGCAGTACCACGCTATGACCTACCCAGTCGCCACTTCTTCTCTCGCAAAGCCATCCCAGCCCTCCACCATCATGTGAAAGACCGCATTGTCCATGCACTCAAGCAGTCAGTGAGCGGAAAGGTGCACCTCACAACTGATGCATGGTCCAGTCGGCATGGCCAGGGCCGTTACGTGTCCATCACTGCGCACTGGGTTAATGTGGTGGATGCAGGGTCCACAGGGGACAGCGGTGGTGGGACAGTGCTGCCTAGCCCACGGTATAGGAAACAGTTGGCTGTAGGCGTTTGACCCTCCTCCTCCTCCACCTCCTCCAGAAGCGAAAGCTCGTCCACAGAGCGCAGTCGTACGAGCACTCCATCTGCAGCTGCCACTGTTGCACACGATGTGTCCCCCTATCGAGCAGCTAGTGGAAAGCGTCAGCAGGCTGTGTTGCAGATGATGTGTTTGGGCGACAGACACACCGCCGAGGTGCTGGCCGAGTACTTGAAGCGACAAACTGAGTCATGGCTGGGCAGTGTACATCTTGAGGCAGGCAAGGTAGTTAGTGATAACGGCCGTAATTTTGTGGCAGCCATAGCCCTTTCAAAACTCAGCCACATACCTTGCTTGGCTCACACCTTGAACCTGGTGGTGCAGTGCTTCCTCAAAAATTATCCAGAGTTAACAGCCCTGCTCCAGAAGGTGCGAAGACTGTGCGCGCACATCCGCCGGTCGCCTGTACACTCCGTTCGTATGCAGAAGCTGCAGCGATTGCTCCACCTTCCCAACCACCGCCTCATTATCGACATTGCAACAAGGTGGAACTCCACCCTGCACATGGTGGAGCGGCTGTGCGAGCAGAGGCAGGCCATAATGCATTTGTGGGAGGATACACGGCCAGGCACTTTGAGAGCAGACATGGAGTTGACAGGTGTGCAGTGGTCGAAGCTGAAAGACCTTTGTAAAGTCCTTCAGTGTTTTGAGGAATGCACACGGCTGGTAAGCGCAGATGACGCCATCCTAAGCATGAGCATCCCACTTATGCGTCTGCTCATGCAAACTTTGACGCACCTTAAGGAGCAGGCGTCTGCAGCCAATGTTGATGAGGACGAAGAGGAGGAGGGAATCCTTGATGACATTCAGCCATTGTCTGCTCAGGGACCTCTCCTGGACGAGGTGGAGGAAGAAGAGGAGGAGGATGATGGGGATGATTACTTAGGGGAGGAGGATGCATCTCGTGGGGCAAGTGAAAATGTTGGCGTGGCAAGGTCTGGTACAGGGTTTGTGCGTGACTGGAGGGATGTGGATTTGCCAGAAAGTGCTCCTCCACCCAGCACTCGCAGTGCATCATTGACACCGGGAACATTGGCCCACATGTCAGATTATGCCTTGCAGATCCTAAAAAGGGACCCCCGCATTGCCAAAATGATGAACGATGACGACTACTGGTTGGCCAGCATCCTGGATCCACGCTATAAAGGCAAATTACAAAACATCATGCCACAGGAGAACCTTGACCTAATATTGGCTAATAAACAAGCAACTCTGGTAAATCGGTTGCTTGAGGCATTCCCAGCACACAGCAGCGGTGATGGTTCTCACACGAGCCGTACGGGCCGGGGGCAGCTTGGCAGAGGTGTTCGTGGTGCACACAGCAGAAGTGGTGTTGGAGACAGGGGTTTCATGACAATGTTGTGGACTGATTTTTCAAATACCGCTCACACAACTGGTTATACTGCATCGATGGAAAGTGACAGGAGACAGCAGTTGTCAACTATGGTAACAAACTACTTTTCCTCCCATATCGATGTTCTCCCACACAGGTCATTCCCCTTTGACTATTGGGCCGCTAAACTGGACACCTGGCCTGAATTGGCCCAATATGCCTTACAGGAGCTCGCTTGCCCAGCTGCAAGTGTGCTATCGGAAAGAGTCTTCAGTGCAGCTGGATCAATCCTGACAGAAAAAAGGACCCATCTGTCAACCCAAAATGTGGATGATCTAACCTTCATTAAAATGAACCACGCATGGGTTTCCAAGGATTTTGTCCCACCTTCCCCTGATGACACATAGGGTGACAGAAAAATGGCTTGCTTTGGTCCACCTCTTCCTGGTACTTCACCTATTTCGCCTTTTGCATGAGCTGAATGTCCAACATCAACATATGCCACTTTCTAAAACTCCCTAACTGTGCTGCCTCCCCCCCCATGGCCGGGGTCACCACCTACCGCACGACACCGTGCGAGTGCCGTTGCCCTGGACAGGTGGGTAGGCCGACTCTTGGGCGCGGGCACTGGCACAGGGTCCCTCATAGTGCAGTCAAGTGTCTCTGACGGTGGTGGTGCACACCCGCCGTCAGACACACCGCTGTACTATGAGAGGCCCAGTGCCAGTACCGACGCCCACGAGTGGGCCCCCCTTGCTTGGGCAGGGCCCCAGCATTTGCAATCTTTACCTCTCCCTGCTCCTCCGCTGTGTAATCTGGGCCGTCAAATCCATACTGTGCCTGACACCGTCTGAGCCTGCCTCCTGAGACATATATTTTGAATGTGTACGCTATCCATACATGTTATCCAGGGATACGGTACCCTTTCTAACCTTTGTGCAATCATGTGCAATCCATACTGGGCCTAACACCGTCTGAGCCTGCCTCCTGAGACATATATTTTGAATGTGTACGCTATCCATACATGTTATCCAGGGATACGGTACCCTTTCTAACCTTTGTGCAATCACGTGCAATCCATACTGGGCCTAACACCGTCTGAGCCTGCCTCATGCTGTATAGACATATATTTTGAATGTGTACGCTATCCATACATGTTATCCAGGGATACGGTACCCTTTCTAACCTTTGTGCAATCACGTGCAATCCATACTGGGCCTAACACCGTCTGAGCCTGCCTCATGCTGTATAGACATATATTTTGAATGTGTACGCTATCCATACATGTTATCCGGGGATACGGTACCCTTTCTAACCTTTGTGCAATCACGTGCAATCCATACTGGGCCTAACACCGTCTGAGCCTGCCTCCTGAGACATATATTTTGAATGTGTACGCTATCCATACATGTTATCCAGGGATACGGTACCCTTTCTAACCTTTGTGCAATCACGTGCAATCCATACTGGGCCTAACACCGTCTGAGCCTGCCTCCTGAGACATATATTTTGAATGTGTACGCTATCCATACATGTTATCCAGGGATACGGTACCCTTTCTAACCTTTGTGCAATCACGTGCAATCCATTCTGGGCCTAACACCGTCTGAGCCTGCCTCATGCTGTATAGACATATATTTTGAATGTGTACGCTATCCATACATGTTATCCGGGGATACGGTACCCTTTCTAACCTTTGTGCAATCACGTGCAATCCATACTGGGCCTAACACCGTCTGAGCCTGCCTCCTGAGACATATATTTTGAATGTGTACGCTATCCATACATGTTATCTGGGGATACGGTACCCTTTCTCACCTTTGGGGCCCATTATGTTTGGAGCATTATTTGGGCCCATAAGACAGTGGAGCTTCATCCATGGGGACCAACATATACTGTAGCATTATGTGGAGCTCATCATATACTGTTTCAAACATTATATGGGACCAATGATTCTGTATGGAGAAATAGATGGGCCTCGTCATGAGATGTAAAAAGTGAGGTATTTTTCATTGTACTATACCGTTATTTCTCTGCCGTATCGGAGCATGATGAGTTGTGGTATGTGTTAAAGGGGCGCTCTTTCGCCCAGGGCACATGAAAACCTGGAGCCAGCCCTCCCCCCCCATAGTTTGTAGCCAAATAACCCCCATTTTTCAGTGCGTAACTTGTATTATGAAGTTAATTAAGGTTGACAAGCTTAAGAAAGAAGAATTGATGCTTTTGGCATTCAAATGGGCACTGTAGGTGTGTTTCCTGTCCTCCTCTCACTGCCGACTTTTATTCCCCATTGACTTACATTGGGTTTCGTGTTTCGTGACGACCCCGACTTTTCACTATAATCGGACGATCTTGCTCGACCCGACTTTTGGAAAAGTTGGGTTTCACGAAACGAAACGCGACCCTAAAAAAACAAAAGTCGCTCAACTCTAATAATAAGCGTTAATGTCTTCCTCCACCTCCCCCTGCTCCTAAGGCCATTATAAGTCCCCCTTCCTCCCATTCCAATCACCCACACCTCTCATTGTCCTCCTCCCCTCGCATCCCATTATTGTCCTCACTCCCACCCTATCATTGCCCTCTTCACCACCTCCATCATTTTCTTCTCCCCACCACTATCTTTGCTTTCTCCCCCACCACTCCCATCATTGCCCATTCCACCACCTCCATCATTTCCTCCTCCTCCACCACCCCCATTATTGCCCTTTCCACCATCACCATCATTGCATTCTCCCCCATCACCCATCATCATTTCTTTCTCCCCGACCACCCCATCACTGCCTTCTCCCCAACACCCCCATCATTGCCTTCTCACCATCATTCCCATCATTGCCTTCTCCATCACTCCATCAATGCCTTCTCCCTATCACTCCCATCATTGCCTTCTCCATCACCCCATCACTGCATTCTCCCCATCACTCCCATCATTGTCTTCCCATCACCCCATCACTGCCTTCTCCCCATCTCTCCCATCTTTGCCTTCTCACCATCAATCCCATCATTGCCTTCTCCCCATCACCCCGTCATGGCCTTCTCCCCATCACTCCCATCATTGCCTTCTCCCCATCACTCCCATCATGGCCTTCTCCCCATCATGACCTTCTTCCCACCACCCCATCATGGCCTTCTCCCCATCACCCCCCCATCATGGCCTTCCCCCATCACCCCATCATGGCCTTCCCCTGTCACCCCATCATGGCCTTCTCCCATCACCCCATCATGGCCTTCTCTCCCCATCACCCCATCGTGGCCTTCTCTCCCCATCACCCCATCATGGCCTTCTCTCCCCATTACCCCCATCATGGCCTTCTCTCCCCATCACCCCCATCATGGCCTTCTCTCCCCATCATGGCCTTCTCCCCATGTCCCCATCATATCTTTGCCTTCCCTTCCAGGGCCAGGCTCCACCTACACACACACAGACATACACACATACATATATACACACACACAGCAGCACTTCTCACCTGTCACACACACACGCACCTGTCCTCAGCATCGCCCGTGCTTCCTCGCTGCTGTGCCAAGAATTAAAATAATAAACGTTCAAATCACCCCCTTTTGCCTCATTCAAAATAAAAGAAAAAACAAAAAATTTCAAATACACACTTATTTGGTATTGATGCATTCAGAAACGCCTGATCTATCAAAATATAAAAATAATGAATTTGATCGGTAAACGGTGTAATGAGAGAAAGAAATTAAAATTCTAGAATTAAGTTTCTCTGGCCGCTGCAACATTGCAATAACAGGCGATCAAAAGATCGTATCTGCACCAACATGGTATCAGTAAAAACGTCAGCTCAGCGCACAAAAAATAAGCCCTCACCCAACCCAAGATCCTAAAAATTGGAAATTTTGCGGGTCTAGGAAAATGGCGCCATTGTTTTTTTTTTTTTTTTTTTACAAACTTTAGATTTTTTTCACCATTAACCATTGTAAGGTAGCGCTTGTCATTAAGGTAGGGGCAGGGTCGGTTTTAGGCAAAGTGGGGCCCTAGGCAAAGTTTAAAATGGGGCCCCAAATGCTAACATATTGCACATCACACAGAAGCATTTCGGTTGTATTTACATGCGCTGAGATCAGGGCGCTAAATGATCAACAAAATTGAAGAAGTCATTCAATACTTGTTTCCCGGCCTCTTTCCACCGTCTGAGAAAGAATGATGGGGACAGAACGATTACACACACTCTATCAGATCACCATACAGTATCATGTTATCAGCAGCACATGTACAGTTTACAGCCCATAGTCCTCCATATAATATAATCTGCCCCATTGTCCTCCATATAGTATAATACACTCCTCAGTTCTCCATATAGTATAATACACTCCTTATAGCCCTCCATATATTAAAATACACTGCTTAGTCCTCCATATAGTATAATACACTCCTCATAGTTCACCATATAGTATTATGCACCACCATAGTCACCCATGTAGTACAATTCACATCCCATAGCATAATGCACCCCATAGATCTTCATATAATGTATTCCCCATAGTTCTCGATACAGTATAATGCAGCCCACATATAGTATAATGCAGCCACCCAATAGAGCATAATGCAGCCACCCCACAGAGTATAATGCAGCCCCGCCATACAATATAATGTAACCCCCATAGAATATAATGCAGCCCCCCTCTTATAGTATAATTCAAGCACCCCTTAGATACTTAGAGAATAATGCAGCTGCCCCAGAGTATAATGCAACCATTCCACAGAATATAATGTAACCCCCATAAAATATAATGTAGCCGCACCCCCATGTAGTATAATGCAGCCCCTCCATAGAATATATGGCAACCCCTTCATAGGATATAATGCAGACCCTTATATAGTATAATGTAGCCCCTCCATAGAATACAATGTAGCCCTCCTCATATAGTTTAATGCAGCCCCTATCGAATATAATAAATATAATACCTCCCATAGAATATAATGTAGCCCGAAATAGAATATAATACAGCCCACCTCCCCATAGAATATAATGTATCCCCCATATTATATAACACAGCCTCCCCTTATAGAATATAATGTAAAATGTACCCCCATGGTATATAACACAGCCGCATAGTATATAGCCCAGTACCACATGGTATACAGCCCAGCCCACCATGGTGTACAGCACAGCCCACCATGGTATACAGCACAGCATAGCATATAGCCCACCATGGTATAATACAGCCCAGCATGGTATACAGGCTGTATACCATGCTGGGCTGTATACCACGGTGGGCTGTATAATACAACCCAGCATGGTATACAGCCAACCACGGTATAATACAGCCCAGCACTGTATACTACAGCCCACCATGGTCTAATACAGCCCAGCATGGTATACAGCACCCCCAGAATGGTATAATACAGCCCAGCATGGTCTATTACAGCCCAGCATGGAATATAGCC
Source organism: Dendrobates tinctorius (assembly GCF_039654945.1). Lineage (NCBI taxonomy): Eukaryota > Metazoa > Chordata > Amphibia > Anura > Dendrobatidae > Dendrobates > Dendrobates tinctorius. The sequence goes on along the minus strand of NW_027361688.1, from coordinate 48,781,332 downwards.
CCCCCAAGGATGGTATAATACAGCCCAGCAAGGTATATAGCCCCCCAGAATTTTATAATACAGCCCAGCATGGTATAATACAGCCCAGTATGGTATATAATCCACCAGAATGGAATAATACAGCCCAGTATAATATTGTAATGTCACGTGTGACTAGAGTTGAGCGACTTTTGGTTTTTTAGGGTCGAGTTTCGTTTCGTGAAACCCGACTTTTCCAAAAGTCGGGTCGAGCAAGATTGGCCGATTATAGGGAAAAGTCGGGGTCGTCCCGAAACACGAAACCCAATGTAAGTCAATGGGGAATAAAAGTCGGCAGTGAGAGGAGGACAGGAAACATACCTAAAGTGCTCATTTGAATGCCAAAAGCATCAATTCTTCTTACTTAAGCTTGTCAACCTTAATTAACTTCATTATACAAGTTACGCACTGAAAAATGGGGGTTATTTGGCTAAAGTTGTGGGGGGGTAGGGCTGGCTCCAGGTTTTCATGTGCCCTGGGCGAAAGAGCGCCCCTTTAACACATGCCACAACTCATCATACTCCGATACGGCAGAGAAATAGCGGTATAGTACAATGAAAAATACTTCACTTTTTACATCTCATGACGAGGCCCATCTATTTCTCCATACAGAATCATTGGTCCTATATAATGTTTGAAACAGTATATGATGAGCTCCACATAATGCTACAGTATATGTTGGTCCCCATGGATGAAACTCCACTGTCTTATGGGCCCAAATAATACTCCAAACATAATGGGCCCCATTTCTAATGCTCTAGTGTATAATGGGCCCTGTAAATGCTGCTCCAGTGTCTGATGTCCACCTTTGGAATGTTCCAGTGTATGGTGGGCCCCATCTATCATTCTCCAGAGTATAGTGCTCCCCAAAAATTGCTGTCCCAACATTGAAAACAATCAAATAAGTCTCCTCGCTAGGGAATCCCTGTACTAGTCTGGACTCCTCGTCGTCCCCATCTTCCATCTCACTGCACAGTATTTCAACCTTGCAAGTGCTGTGATCCTGAGCAAGCAGGGGGGGCCCACTCGTTGGCGACGGCACTGGCACAGGGCCCCTGATAGTACGGTGGTGTGGGCCGAACCTGCACTTTCATCTGCAGCTTCCTCTTTGTCACTGTGTAAGATGGAACTGTATATGGGAAGGGTAACCTGAGTTTCATCAGGGTCAGATTCAGGCCGTGTAGCGTGCGAGGGGAATGTAGTGGTCTGGGTCAATGTACCAGCAGATTAATCGAGCAGTGGCTGGGCATCAGTGCACTTGTGTCTCCCCCAGGAGTATGGTCGCCACAGTGGCATTACCTTCCTCCTAGGGAGTGTGATGTCATGCTTGGGAGCAACGAAGGATCTCTCTAGCAGGTTAACTGATTGGGCGGCGTTATTCCCACGAGTCATGACCCTCCAAACAGCGTTCATGAAGGCAAAGTGTTTGTTTTACGTGGGCAGTATGGTTGCAAAGCTGAACCTTAAAGGAATGTCCAGAAGGGCACCACCAGGAGTGGAGCCTACGGTTAAATTCGACTCCACCTGGGAAACCTCAACCATGCCAGCTACAGAACAGATGCACACATTGCAAGCTTAATTCCGTTAACGAACGAGACTCCGTCATGCCCCGCGGTCCGAGTCCAGCTTACTAGAGGGACACGTGAGGCTCTGGCACATGAGATTGGCCAATAACTGGTGTGTCATGCCCTTACATGTCCGTGGCTGCATGTGCGCTACACTGAAAAGGCCAGCGTTTGTCGCTTACAGGTGCAGATAACCTGCTGAACAACGTTAGTGATGGGGATCACTGATTACAATTACTGCAATAGGGAACGGGGACATGGAGACCTCCTGCACTCCCCTTATTCAGTGTTCCTACACTCCTGACGATCCCTAGGCAGGTTCCGCACCTGGTGACGAGCTGGATACCTTAAATCCCTAGCTTGCCCTGCACCTATCACTTTCTAGTGAACTGGACGGTGCAGAAACTAATCCCACCTCTGCACTAATACACACACAAGGAAAGTCACAAACAGGGAAAAACACCACTTGACTTTCTCTGTTGCTATTGCTCCCAGCAATAGAGTACAACACCAAAGTTCAGCTTCACCCCTGAAACTCGACACCTGAATTCAGCTTCCGCCTGAAGCATTTATGCCAGAGCTCCCCTGAGCTACCGTGAACTCCTCTCTGTAGTTCCTTCCTTCACCAGACTTGGTTGGAAATGAGCAATATCACCAACAGTGACTGAGACCACCTGCAACTCCTTCATAGGTAGGAGCCAGGGAATCACAACGGCTTCATAATCACATGCAATAACACTAGCGGCCACCGGGGGCAACTAAACTAAAGTAACCAGAGTGCAATGACCCTAACAGCCACTGGGGGCAAAACTAGAACTAAAACAACCACAGTGTAATGACCTTAATGGCCAATGGGGGCAAACAGCTTTAAGGAAAAAAAAAGGTCACTTGTGCAAAATCTGTCATCATCCAACCTGGATCATGACAGCACCCTCCCTCAATGAGGGGCCTCTGGACCCTCAAGACCACTCTTCACAAAAAAAAACACCTACAGTGGGGACGCCCAGATCCAGAGTTGATATGGCAGATGGCTAGCACTCGACTAGTGTAATGAATAAATGGTGCTAGTGAAAGGGAGCCTCTGGTCCCGTAAATGTAAAGTCAATATAGAATCACTGCACATGTAAATTATGCTAAAGTGAGCTTTTTATTATGATTCACTGCTGAGTCACGGCGGTGCCTGCATCCCCCACTGCGCCACCAATGTTTTTTTGCCATACCAACAGGATCTCTGCTCCTATAGCACCTGGACTATTGGCTATATTGGATAATCCGCATTTTTTTGAAATATTGCCTAGCAGTGATAAACTATCAACCGGTGACTACCAAAACTCTACTTCAAAAGGGCAACTATGTGATAAAGGCCGTTGTTAGGCCGAAACGTCAGCTGTCGCTTCATCACCGTCAATTAAATAATAAAAAGCTCACTTTAGCATAATTTACGTGTGCAGTGATTCTATATTGACTTTACAGATTCAGAGTTCACCCCAACAACTACCTGAACTTCAGGTTTATGAAAAACGAGCACCGATGGTATTGGCAATGTATGTTATGGAGGCACCACCCATCTCCAAAGCGCCGATCTGGGGAACGAATGGTGTATGGGCAAGTTTGTGGGTAACTCCAGCTGGTAATTCTCCGGGCTGATGATAGCCGATACCAAATACGGCCCAATCACCTGAGAATTCCAGACTCCCACGACACATTTCCACTGGATGTTTTTGGTGGCCACCCAAACATGCTCGTTCACACACAGGTCCGGACCTGAACGTTTATTGCCACACATTCAATTGTCATAATACGGAGATGTTGTGAGTTCATTCTCACCAGTTGTGAGTTCCCCTTCTGGACTCCCTCTGAAGGTGACGGGAGGTGGTGCGGCTGGTTTGATCGGTGGAAATCTGCCACCTGAGGATGATGATTGGATCTCAGGATTCTCAGATTGGATTTAAGACAGCCGACGCCATATTCAGTTGCTGGTCATTCCTTCTGGCTTGTCAGCTCTTGGTTTTCACCTATGTTCCAGTCATCTAAAGCTAAGTTTTTCTGCTAATGTTCACACTTAATTTTGTTGGTCTATTCAGTTTTTTGTGTGGTCTGCCAGCCCCGGCTGGGGGCTGAGCTGAATTTCCACTCTTATTTATCAGTATTTTGCCAATTGGCTTTTTGTCCCTTACTAGATCGGTCTCTTTTTGCTCTGTCTCAGAATATTCCAGAGTGCTGATATAGTGGGAGAAGTCTAGTGACTTCAGGGTTAATTTTGCTATCAGAAGTGTTGGACATGATTTTTGTAGGGTTTTTTGCAGGTTGCAGACAGTGACTTGCCTTTCCTTTCCTGTCTAGTTAGTTTGGGCCCCATCATTTGCTCAGCCTATTTTCCTGCCTGTGTTTGTGCCTTCATCTTGTTTCACCGTCAATACATGTGTGAGGGCTATCTATTCCTTTGGGGTCTGCTCTGGGGCAGTTAGCTTTCCCTTTTCTTGCTTTAGGCTTATGTAGTCCTCCGGCCGTGATGAGGCGTCTAGGAACATCGTAGGCACGCTCCACTGCTACTGCTAGTTGTGTGGTATGATCAGGGATCTGCAATCTTCATAGTTACCAACTTCTCTGGTTTTCTGTGGCTTAGCTTGTTTTGTTTTTTTCTCATCGGTGACCCATTCAAAACAGAGTCGCCAGCCTTACCGCAGATTCTAGGGTACTCAAAAGCAGGAAAGATTTGTAAAAAAAAAAAAATGTGTCAGAATTTTTTTTTTACATGTATATTTTTTCCTTTTTTTCTCTGGGGCCTTAGGAGGATTTTTTTTTTTTTAAATGGAGATTCAGCAATTGTCTGATCGTGTGGAGCAGCTCACTGCTGAAGTGCGGGGAATTTCCACCTATCTCGCTCATTCTGTTGCTGCTGAATCAAGGATCCCTACTCCTGATGTGTTTTTTGGGGATTGGTCTAAATTTTTGAATTTTAAGAATAATTGGAAATTATTTCTTGCCTTGAAGCCTAATTCATCGGGAAGCTCTGCGCAGCAGGTTAAAATTGTCATCTCTTTGTTGCGCGGCGATCCCCAGGATTGGGCGTTTTCTTTGACACCTGAAGATCCTATTCTGACTAATGTGGATGCATTTTTTTCAAGCCTTGGTGTTGTGGTATGATGAACCTAATGCTATTGATCAAGCTGAGAAAGCCCTATTGGCATTGAACCAGGGTCAGGATTCTGTAGAGTTATACTGTCAAAAATTCCAAAAGTGGGTGGTCCTTACTACCTGGAATGATGGTGCCTTGGCAGCTCTCTTTCGGAAGGGTCTGTCAGAAACCATAAAAGATACTATGGTGGGATTTCCTGTTCCCACTCGTCTTGACGATTCTATGTCATTAGCCATTCAAATTGATCGGCGTTTACGTGAACGCAAAACTACACGAGAGGTGCTGCCACCTTTTGGGCAAATGTCTGAACCTATGCAATGTGATAGAGTTTTGTCTAGGGCGCAACATCAGGAGTTAAGAAGGCGTAATAAGCTGTGTTTTGTCTGTGGAGACGTCTCTCATATTATTTCTGTCTGCCCAAAATGAGAGAAACGTTTTGCACACACATTTTCTGTGGGCAGTATACAACCTAAGTTTCTTTTGGCAATTACACTGATCTGCTCCTTATCCACATTTTCCACGAAGGCTTTTGTGGATTCAGGAGCAGCGTTGAATCTGATGGATTTGGACTTTGCTAAACATTGTGGTTTTTCCATGACGCCTCTGCGGATGCCTATTCCTTTGAGGGGTATTGATGCTACTTCTTTGGCGGAGAATAAACCCCAGTTTTGGACCCAGGTGATGATGCGGGTTGCCCCAGACCACCAAGAAAATTGTAAATTTTTGCTGCTGCATAATTCGCATGATACTATTGTTCTGGGTTTTCCTTGGTTGCAAACTCATAATCCAGTTTTGGATTGGAAATCTGGGTCTGTGGTGAGTTGGGGTTGTCAGTGTGTTCTTAGGGACGCTCCTGTTTTCTCCACCTCTCCTCGGTCTCATGATATTCCCCATTATCTAGCCGACTTTTCTGATGTATTTAGTGAGAGCAAGTCTGCATCTTTGCCTCCTCATAGGGGTTATGACTGTGCAATTGAGTTGATGCCTGGGTGTAAATTTCCCAAGGGTCGGCTTTTCAACTTATCAGTACCCGATCATGATGCTATTCGATCCTATATTAAGGAGTCATTGGAGAAGGGTCATATTAGACCATCCTCGTCTCCTTTAGGTGCTGGGTTTTTTTTTTTTGTGGCCAAGAAAGATGGTTCATTAAGACCGTGTATTGATTATCGTTGCCTTAACAAGATGACGGTTAAATATCAGTACCCGTTACCTCTGATGTCTGATTTATTCTCCAGAGTTAAGAGTGACTGCTGGTTTACTAAGCTTGACCTGAGGGAGGCGTATAATTTTATTCGCATCAAGCACGGGGATGAATGGAAGATGTCGTTTAATACTCCGGAGGGACATTTTGAGTACCTGGTGATGCCTTTTGGGCTCACTAATGCCCCTTCTGTCTTCCAGTCCTTTATGAATGATATTTTCCGTGACTTTGTGGATAAATTTTTGATCATCTATTTGGATGATATTTTGATCTTTTCTAGTGATTGGGATTCTCATGTGGAACACGTCCGGACTGTGTTCCGGATTTTGAGAGAGAATTCCCTGTTTGTTAAGGGATCGAAATGCCTCTTTGGTGTACAGAGGATTTCATTTTTGGGATTTATCTTATCTCCATCGACTATTGAAATGGACCCGGCCAAGGTACAGGCCATTTATGATTGGGTTCAGCCTACTTCTTTGAAAGCCCTCCAGAAGTTTTTGGGTTTTGCTAATTTCTATCGGAAATTTATAGGTAATTTTTCTGGTATTGTCAAACCGCTGACTGATCTGACCAAGAAGGGCGCTGATGTGTTGAATTGGTCTCCTGAGGCTATTTCAGCATTTCAGGAGCTTAAGCAGAGATTTACTTCAGCTGCAGTTTTACGGCAACCTGATGATTCACTTCCATTTCAGGTGGAGGTAGATGCTTCTTAGATTGGTGCAGGAGCTGTTTTGTCCCAAAAAGACCCTGTGACTTCTAAGATAAATCCCTGTGCCTTCTTTTCTCGAAAGTTCTCCCCATCTAAATGCAACTATGACGTGGGGAATCGGGAATTGTTGGCCATGAAGTGGGCATTTGAGGAGTGGAGACATTGGTTGGAGGGAGCTAAACATCAAGTTGTGGTCCTCACCGATCACAAGAATTTGATTTATCTGGAGTCGGCCAAACGCTTGAATGCTAGACAGGCTAGATGGGCCATGCTTTTCACGCTTTTTAATTATTTTGTGGTCTCTTTTCTTCCTGGCACTAAGAATGCTAAGGCAGACGCCCTTTCTAGGAGTTTCTTTGCTGATTCTCTTAGTGTGACCGAGCCTACTACCATCCTAGGTGAGGGGGTAGTTCTTTCTGCCATTTCGCCCGATTTGAGACGCGCCCTGGAGGAATTTCAGGAGGATAAACCTGAGCGTTGCCCTATGGGAAAATTGTATGTTCCTGACCAGTGGAGAAAGAGAGTGATGTCTGAAATTCATTGCTCCGCATTGGCTGGTCATCCAGGTATTTTTGGTACCAGAGATTTGGTGAGTCGGTCCTTTTGGTGGCCTGCCTTATCTCGTGACGTCAGGAATTTTGTACAGTCCTGTGGGACTTGTTCTCGGTCTAAACCCTGTTCTCGTTCTAGTGGGTTGCTGATGGCCTTGCCGGTGCCCAAGAGGCCATGGACCCATATCTCAATGGATTTTATTTCTGATCTTCCTGTCTCTCAGAGAATGACTGTTATCTGGGTGATTTGTGATAGATTTTCGAAGATGGTCCATCTTGTACCACTCCCAAAGTTGCCATCTTCTGTTGAGTTGGTGCCCTTGTTTTTACAACAGGTGGTTCGGTTACATGGGATTCCTGGGAACATTGTGTCCGACAGAGGAGTCCAGTTTGTTTCCAGATTCTGGAAAGCCTTTTGTTCCAATCTGGGAATTCAGTTATCCTTCTCCTCCGCGTTTCATCCCGAGACCAATGGACAGACTGAGAGAACAAACCAGACCATGGAGTCTTATTTGAGATGTTTTATATCTGCTGATCAGGATGATTGGGTCTCATTTTTGCCCTTGGCCCAATTTGCGCTGAACAATAGAGCTGGTTCTGCCACTTTGATATCACCCTTTTTCTGTAATTTTAGGTTTCATCCTCGGTTCTCTTCAGGGCAAGTGGAATCTTCGTCCTGCCCAGGTGTGGACACTGTGGTTAAGAGAATGCAGCAGATATGGGACCAAGTAACATAGTAACATAGTAACATAGTTATTAAGGTTGAAGGGAGACTTTAAGTCCATCTAGTTCAACCCATATCCTATCCTAACTTGCACTAACATGTTGATCCAGAGGAAGGCAAAAAAAACCCATGTGGCAACAAGTAAGCTTCACATTGGGGAAAAAAATTCCTTCCTGACTCCACATACGGCAATCAGACTTGCTCCCTGGATCAACGCAATATTAAGGAAACTAGTGTATATACCTGTAATATTATACTTTTCAAGAAAGGCATCCAGTCCATTCTTAAATTTTAGTAGGGAATCACTCATTACAACATCATATGGCAGAGAGTTCCATAGTCTCACTGCTCTTACAGTAAAGAATCCGCGTCTGTGAGTATGCTTAAACCTTCTTTCCTCCAGACGTAGAGGATGCCCCCTTGTCCCCGTCACAGGTCTAAGAGTAAAAAGATCATTAGAAAGCTCTTGATATTGTCCCCGCATATAGTTATACATTGTAATAAGATCACCCCTAAGCCTTCGATTCTCCAAACTAAATAACCCCAAATGTAATAACCTGTCTTGGTATTGCAGACCCCCTAGTTCCCTAATAACCTTGGTCGCTCTTCTCTGCACCCGCTCCAGTTCAGCTATGTCTTTCTTATAGACCGGAGACCAGAACTGTACACAGTATTCTAAGTGTGGTCGCACTAGTGACTTACATAGAGGTAAAATTATGTTCTCCTCATCAGCATCTATGTCTCTTTTAATGCATCCCATTTAATGCATCCCGGGGCAGCACGGTGGCTCAGTGGTTAGCGCTGCAGCCTTGCAGCGCTGGGGTCCTGGGTTCGAATCCCACCAAGGACAACATCTGCAAGGAGTTTGTATGTTCTCCCCGTGTTTGCGTGGGTTTCCTCCGGGTACTCCGGTTTCCTCCCACACTTCAAAGACATACTGATAGGGAATTTAGACTGTGAGCCCCCATCGGGGACAGTGATGAAAATGTGTGCAAACTGTAAAGCGCTGCGGAATATGTTAGCACTATATAAAAATAAAAAAAAAATAAAGATTATTATTATTATTTTATTTGCCTTTGCAGCAGCTGCCTGACACTGGCCACTAAATGTGAGTTTGTCGTCCACCCATACACCCAGGTCTTTTTCAGTGACTGTTTTGCCCAGTGTTTTACAATTAAGCACATAATTATACATCTTGTTCGTTCTACCCAAGTGCATGACCTTACATTTATCCCCATTAAAGCTCATTTGCCATTTATCAGCCCAAGCTTCTAGTTTACATAAATCCTCCTGTAATATAAAATTGTCCTCCTCTGTATTGATTACCCTGCAGAGTTTAGTGTCATCTGAAAATATTGAAATTCTACTCTCTATGCCCCCTACAAGGTCATTAATAAATATGTTAAAAAGAAGCGGGCCCAAAACTGACCCCTGTGGTACCCCACTGCTAACCGTGACCCAGTCTGAGTGTGCTCCATTAATAACCACCCTTTGTTTCCTATCCCTGAGCCAGCTCTTAACCCACCTACACATATTTTCCCCTATCCCCATTGTTCTCATTTTAGGTATCAACCTTTTGTGTGGCACCGTATCAAAAGCTTTTGAAAAGTCCATGTACTCCACATCCACTGCATTCCCTTGGTCCAGTCCGGAACTTACCTCTTCATAAAAGCTTATCAGATTAGTCTGACAGGAACGGTCCCTTGTAAACCCATGTTGATATTGGGTCATGAGGTTATTCTTCTCCAGATACTCCAGTATAGTATCTTTTAGAAAACCCTCCAGGATTTTACCCACAGTTGAGGTTAAACTTACTGGCCTATAATTTCCAAGTTCAGTTTTTGTCCCCTTTTTGAATATTGGCACCACATTTGCTATACGCCAGTCCTGTGGTACAGACCCTGTTTTTATGGAATCTTTAAAGATTAAAAATAATGGTCTATCTATGACTCTTGCTTAATTCCTGCAGTACTCGGGGGTGTATCCCATCCGGGCCCGGGGATTTGTCAATTTTAGTGATTTTTAGACGCCGCCGTACTTCCTGCTGGGTTAAGCAGGTGACATTTAACAGAGAATTGTTATCCCTGATCATGTTATCCGTCATGGGATTTTCTTGTGTAAACACTGTTGAAAAAAAGTCATTTAGCATATTGGCTTTTTCCTCATCCTCATCCACCATTTCACCCAGACTATTTTTAAGGGGGCCAACACTATCATTTTTTAGTTTCTTACTATTTATGTAGTTAAAGAATATTTTGGGATTATTTTTACTTTCTCTGGCAATGAGTCTCTCTGTCTCAATCTTTGCTGTCTTGATTTGCTTTTTACAGAATTTATTTAATCTTCTGTATTTAGTTAATGCCTCATCACTACCTATTTGCTTTAATTCGCTAAATGCTTTATTTTTGTCCCTTATTGCGCCCCTTACAGCTCTATTTAGCCATAGTGGTTTCTTCCTATTTCTCACATGTTTATTCCCATACGGTATATATTGTGCACAGGTCCTATTCAGGATGCTAATAAACGTCTCCCATTTTCTTTGTGTATTTTTATGTCTCAGGATATCGTCCCAGTTAATTCCACCAAGATCATCTCTCATCCGTTGGAAATTTGCTTTCCTGAAGTTTAGTGTCCTTGTAACCCCTCTACTACACTTCTTATTAAAGGATACATGAAAACTTATTAATTTGTGATCACTGTTACCCAAGTGACCCCCAACCCTTACATTTGATATGCGGTCTGGCCTGTTGGTTAATATTAGGTCTAGTAGTGCCCCCCCTCTTGTTGGGTCCTGAACCAGTTGTGAAAGGTAATTGTCTCTCATAGTAGTCAAAAACCTATTACCTTTGCTGGAACTGCAGGTTTCAGTTCCCCAATGTATTTCAGGGTAGTTGAAGTCCCCCATAATAATGACTTCTCCTTGAGTCGCAGCTTCATCTATTTGCTTTATGAGGATATTCTCTGTTGCTTCCATTATTTTTGGAGACTTATAACAAACCCCTATCAGTAATTTATTATTTTTCCCCCCTCCCCTTATCTCTACCCACAGGGACTCTACATTTTCATTAGATTCATATATATTATCACAAAGGATGGGTTTTAAGGATGATTTTACATATAAACACACGCCTCCCCCTCGCTTATTTGTTGGGTCATTTCTGAACAGACTATAGCCCTGTAAAATAACCGCCCAGTCGTGGCTCTCGTCCAGCCATGTCTCAGATATCCCCACCATGTCATAATTAGGTTCCAACAACATTAACTCCAATTCCTCCATTTTGTTGGCAAGGCTTCTGGCATTAGTATACATGCACTTTATGTATCTCTCTGTACCTCTATTCTTTCTTAAATTATTAACTGTTCTAACCCCACCCCCCATCCCACCCCCACCCCCAATGTCATTATTTGGGGGTGGGGGTGGCATGGGGGGTGGGGATAAGTGGTGGATAAGTTGTCACTTTCTCAGGAAAAGGCCCAGCGATTTTCCAACCGACATAGGACCATTGGTCCCCGGTTTAAAGTGGGTGATATGGTTTGGTTGTCGTCTAAGAATATTCCTGTGAAGGTTGCATCTCCTAAATTTAAGCCAAGATTTATTGGTCCTTATAAGATTTTGGAAATTCTTAATCCTCTTTCATTTCGATTGGCTCTCAGAAGTGTTTGACATTATTTTTGTAGGGTTTTTTGCAGGTTGCAGACAGTGACTTGCCTTTCCTTTCCTGTCTAGTTAGTTTGGGCCCAATCATTTGTTCAACCTATTTTCCTGCTTGTGTTTGTGCCTTCATCTTGTTTCACCATCGACGAGGCGTCTAAGAACATCGTAGGCACGCTCCACGGCTACTGCTAGCTGTGTGGTAAGATCAGGGATCTGCAATCTGCATAGTTACCAACTTCTCTCGTTTTCTGTGGCTGAGCTTGTTTTGTTTTTTTTTTCCTCGGTGACCGATTCATAACACGGAGAATTCTTTCTGGAACTGACAACAGAGGCGTCCCCCTGTGTCACCACACTCACACCCCCGCAATTCACCAAGGGATGCACCACCCTCCAACCCCTCCCACTACGAGGTCTGCGCCTCTCAGGGTTGGCTAATAGCGAGGGTTGAGCCTTGCCCCTACTCTCCTGCAGCACCTCAGCTGCTACCACTGGAGAGGAAGGGGATGTTTGTAGAGAGACGGCAGAGACAGTAGCTCCTAGGCAGCAGCCCTCACACGACTGCTACCAGTTGACTACTTCCCTAGTCCACCAATCTAAGACCGGGTTGTGTTTTTTAGACCAAGGGGGGCCCACAACGATAGGTGCTTGATTTCCCTCCAAGACGTAGTATGACTGGGACTCATCATGATGTCCACTCTGCTGCACAATGTCATCTACGACTTGGTTTAACCCCCCTGGCTCAGAGGGACAGAGTCAATGGCTTGGACGCTTATGGGTTTGTCTGGCGTCTCACACCCCAGACCATGAGCTTGGACAAACTGAGCATCCAGCAAACTGACTTCTGCTCCACTGTTAACAAGCACCGATATGCCCTCAGGTACCTCGTCAACCATCACCTCTGCTAACATAGTACCTTCAGAGGGCGAGGAGGAAATATACACTCCCAGGTCATCTTCCTCCACACGACCAGGGGGACACGGCTTCTCTGATAGTACAGAAGTTTTGACGTGAGCGCCAAGGACTAAATCATTAGTCTGGTCTCTACAGGGACGTACCCCTTCACCTTGGGGGACACCAACTCCTCCCACCTGCCTGGGTACGTCCACATGTATAAGCAAGTCCTGCTCTCCAGCAGGGACTCCAAGGCGCATCTTCGCCAAAGCCGCAAATGGACCCTCTAGTGGAGCCAGAGGGTCGGCCCCAGACCCATAATTCTGCTGCAGGTGCTGCTTAAACACATCATTCAGCTCCTCACTCATCTCAGTGAGGACCAGCAGCAACAGCTCACCGGTCTGAACTTGGCCCATGGCTCACAAGAGAAAAATGTTAGCGTTGTTGATAATGTATTATCACGTGTGACAGGATACACCGCCTCGAGCAGGGTGAATTTCTATAACACAAGTGATACTGAATACACCGCCTCCAGCAGAGTTAAGGGAATCACTGGGAAAACCGTTACAATGGAGGGCCCTGCAATAGGGACCGGGGACGTGGAGACCTCCTGCACTCCTCTGAGTCAGTGTCCCTACACTCCTGACGATCCCAAGGCAGGTTCCGCACCTGGTGACGAGCTGGATACCTCAGATCCCTAGCTCGCCCTGCACCTATCCCTTTCTAGTGAACTGGACGGTGCAGAAACTATTCCCACCACTGCACTAATACACACATAATGAAAGTCACAAACAGGGATAAACATCACTTAGCTTTGCTCTGTTGCTATTGCTCCCAGCAACAGAGTACAACACCAAAGTTCAGCTTCACCCATGAAGCTCGACACCTGAATTCAGCTTCGCCTAACGCAATTACACCAGAGCTCCCCTGAGCTGCCTGGAACTCCTCTCTGTAGTTCCTTCCTTCACCAGACTTGGTTGGAAATGAGCAATATCACCAAAAGTGAGTGAGACCACCAGCAACTCCTTTATAGGTAGGAGCCAGGGAATCACACCTATTTCATAATCATGTGCAATAACACTAGCGGCCACCGGGGGGCAACTAAACTAAAGTAACCAGAGTGCAATGACCCTAACGGCCACCGAGGGCAAAACTAGAACTAAAACAACGACAGTGTAATGACCCTAATGGCCACCGGGGGAAAAACTAACTTTAAGCAAACAGCTAAAAGGAAAAAAAAAGTTACTTGTGCAAAATCTGTTATCAATCAACTTGGTTCATAAGAAGTTTAATACAGCCCAGCATGGTATAATACAGCCCAACATGGTATATAGCCCCCCAGAGTGGTATAATATAGCCCAGCATGGTATATAGCACCCCAGAATGAAATAATACAGCTCAGTATGGTATATAGCCCCCCCAGAAAGGTATAATACAGCCCAGCATGTTATATAGCCCCCCCAGAATGGAATAATACAGCCCAGCATGGTATAATACAGCCCAGTATGGTATATAGCCCCCCAGAATGGTATAGTACAGCCCAGTATGGTGTACAGCACCCCAGAATGGAATTATACAGCCCAGTATGGTATATAACCCCCCCCCAGAATGGTTTAATACAGCCGAGCGTGGTATATAGCCCCCCCAGCAAGGTATAATACAGCCCAGCATGGCATATAGCCCCCCTAGAATGGTATAATATAGCCCAGCACAGTATAATACAGCCCAGCATGGTAAATAGCCCCCCTAGAATGGTATAATACAGCCCAGCATGGTATAATGCAGCACAGCATGGCATAATACAGCCCAGCATGGTATAATACAGCCCAGCATGGTATATAGCCCCCCCAGAATGGTATAATACAGCACAGCACGGTATAATACAGCCCAGCATGGTATATAGCCCCCCCCAGAATGGTATAATACAGCCCAGCAAGGTATAATATAACCCAGCATGGTAAATAGCCCCCCCAGAATGGAATACTACAGCCCAGCATGTTATAATACAGCCCAGCATGGTATATACGCCCCCAGAATGGTATAATACAGCACAGCATGGTATATTACAGCCCAGCATGGTATATAGCCCCCCAGAATGGTATAATACAAGCCAGCAAGGTGTAATACTGCCCAGCAGGGTATATAGCCCCCCAGAACGGTATAATACAGCCTAGCATGGTATAATACAGCCCAGCATGGTATATAGCCCGCCCAGAATGGTATAATACAGCAGAGCACGGTATAATATAGCCCAGCATGGTATATAGCCCCCCAGAATGGTATAATACAGCCCAGCATGGTATATAGCCCCCTCAGAATGGAATTATATGGCCCAGCATTGTATATAGCCTCCCCATTATGGTATGATAAAGTCCAGCATGGTATATAGCCCCCCAGAGTGACCCCACAGTCCAGTACTCACACTGATTTAAAAAAAAAAAATCACTCCTCACTTTCTCCTCGTGCCCGCGCTGCTGGCTGCTCCTGTCTCCTCCTGCTCTGTCTGGCACACAGTGAGAGCGCGATGACGTCATCGCGCCCCCGCTGTGTCAGAGGCAGAGCGGTGAATTATGGGAGAGGGAGTGTCAGCTGACGCTCTCTCCTCCATCACTACCTCCTTCAGTGCGGCGGCGGCGGTGGGAGTCGGCACTGGGGGCAGGCGGGCCCGTGCCTCACAGGGGCTCCATAGCGGCTGTGTGATGTGCTGCTGGCTGGGGTCCCCTGGAGGAGTGAGGGCCCTAGGAAGCTGCCTGGTCTGCCTGCCCATAACATCGGCCCTGGGTAGGGGATACTCGCTAGGCAGCCGACAAATCACGTCCGGCACAGGTTTCTTAACATAACTCAGTCCATTCGGTTTATTATGCAGCAGAAACCAAAGCAACAGCAACAGAAAGTTCATATAAACAGCATAGCGTCCATGACAGAGCTTGACTCTGTTTATCTTGTGGTCACACAGATTGTGCAATGTCCAGCACACAGGTTCTCTAGCCTCACATTTATATCCCCTCTCCGGGTTACCTTCTCATAGCTGCTTCTCAGTCCTGAAGTTCATTCCCCCTTCTGGGAACTCTCAGACATATGCAGCCATTATCCACAGCCTCTCCACGTGCTGTCAGGAAGGCAGCCACGCCAGCCAGACAAGACGTTCCATATGGACCAAGAGGGTCCAAGCATTCACTCATGTGACCTACCCTGGCCACCTTATATGGTCCGCAGCCACGCCCACCGGATCACATGACTATGACCTCATCACAGGTCCTTCAATCATTCAATAACATATACTTTATTATGGCATTCTAAACACCTGCCCCTAGGTGGGTTTGTAGGTGATTGATCCCACCCGTCTCACCAATCACCTGAAGGCTTCTCCCTAATACATTGGCACGAAAGATCAGCTCTGCTGATCAGCACATAATCAAGCCTTCATCCCAAAGCCACCCACCTTGGGATACATAATGAACCTTTAGCACCCTGCTCCTGTTACCACTCTGGACATGGCTATCCGTCCATCTTGGGACACCCACACAGTGCCCCCTAGCGGACACAGTGGTCACTACACCACACCATGAATAAAAAAAGAACCTAGACATGTTTGGTGTGTGAGAACTCGTAATGAGCTGTAGAGTCATAACAGAAGGTCAGTTCTAGTATTTTGCAAACACGAGTGATTGCGAGCCCTTCGGGCGCGCACTGGGATTACGAACCACGCAATGGGGTGTAACCATGCAACCATGTAACCATGCAACAGACTGACCTCGCAATGGGGTGTAACCACACACCAGACTGGGGTATGTGCAGACTAACAGCAAACATAAATACCTGGTATACCTCTCTTGCCACTCCTACCTTGTGTATGAAAAAGCTCTGTCATTAATATTGTTTGGGTAGAGCTATTCGATAACGCTATCCATGAAGAAAGTGCACGGGTAGAGCTATCCCATAGAACTATTCCTAAAGGAAATGAACAGGTAGAGCTATCCGATAGCGCTATCCTCCAATGTTCCTCAGTGTAAGCTATTTTACATGGTTGAGCGCACTTGGGAACTGCCCCCAAGGCCCTGCCCATGCCCAATGTTTGGTCCGTAGACCGCGGCTAGGAGTTAGTCCCGCTTTTGTGTGCAAAAGTTTTGGGCTTTTACAATTGTTAAAAATAGTAATAAAAGACTTCTTTGTACACACAGTTACTGCGTCCTCATCTGGGCCCAAATTGATTACTTCATCACCGGCATCAAGTATAGGGATCATGGTGCTTTTGAGGATATCTCTCTTTTCCACCATGGGTGCGTGAGGACGGAGTGACATCAGTCACAGTTTTTGTTTTGGCCTCATGCTTTCCTGTAATGTAGAATATTGAAATTAGGTTAAAATCCCACCAAAGACATTTGCAAGGAGTTTGTGTGGGTTACCTACGGATTCCTCCCACACTCCAAACATACTGATGAGGAATTTTGATTGTAAGCCCCACTGGGGAAAGTGATATCAATGGAAGTAAAGTTGTGGAATTTATGGTGCTACATACAGTGGGGAAAATAAGCATTTGACACACTGCCAATTTTGCCAGTTTACCCACCTACAAAGAATGGAGAGGTCTGTAATTTTTAATGTAGGCACACTTCAACTTTGAAAGACAGAATCTTAAAAAAAATCCAGAAAATCACATTGTATGATTTTTACATAACTAATTTGCATTTTATTGCATGAAATAAGTATTTGAAACAATTGAAAAACAGAACTTAATATTTGGTACAGAAAACTTTGTTTGCAATTACAGAGGTCATATGTAGTAGTTCTTTCCCAAGTTTGCACACACCGCAGCAAGGATTGTTTCTCCCTCCTCCATACAGATCTGTCAGTTTTCGGGGCTGTCGCTGTGCAACATTGAGTTTGAGCTATTGTCGTCTCACAAGGGTGCCAAGCTCCGCTGTTAGGCAGGTATACAGAAAAGGGTATTAAACAGGGGCGATCCAGGATTATCTATTTACCTCTTCAATTTGTCGCATTTCAGCATTTTAAGCGTGTGTCTTGTATGTTGTTAGTCCTTTTATAAATGGTAAATAAAGGTTTCTATTTTATATAATGGGGTCTTCATATGTGATCTGATTCCTGAACTTTCTCAGAATCATCCTTACCACATGAGGCAAGATCACGTACAGAGCCCCAGACCGAGGAAGATTGACAGTCATCTTGTTTATCCTCCATTTTCTAATAATTGTGCCAACAGCTATTGCCTTCTCACCAATTGCCTATTGTGCTGTAGCCTATCCCAGCCTTGTACAGGTCTACAATTTTGTCCCTGATGTCCTTTAGACTTCATTTTGGTCTTGGCCATGGTGGAGAGGCTGGAGTGTGATTGAGTGTGTGGATAGGTGTCTTTTATACAGGTAACGAGTTCAAACAGGAGCAGTTAGCACAAATAATGAGCGTAGAGTAGGAAGGCTTCTTAAAGAAAAGCTAACAGGTCTGCGAGAGCAAGAATTCTTTCTGGATAGTAAGTGATCAACCACTTATTTCATGCAATAAAATGCAAATCAATTATGTAAAAATCATAAAATAAATCCAGAAAACCACATTGTAAGTTGAAGTGTACCTACAATAAAAATTACAGACATCTCCATTCTTTGTAGGTGGTAAAAGTTGCAAAATTGTCATTGTATCAAATACCGCATATACTCACATATAAGCCGAGATATTCAGCCCATTTCTTGGGGCTGAAAGTCCCCCTTTCGACTTATACGTGAGTCATATACGCCAGGAAGTCGTGGGGGAGAGGGAGCGGGTGTGTCACATCATACTGACTCCCCTTGGCGCGTCTCTGCAGCCCCCTGCTTGTCCCACGGTCTCAGGCGCCTGCCTTCAGCTGTCATGTGGTACCGTTAATTAAAGACATGAATATGCACATGAACGGGGCTGCAGAGACCACGCCAGGAGGGGTAAGTATATGCGATATTCACCTGTCCCCGTTCCCACGCTGCTCGCCGCTGCCTGCGGCGTCCTCTGTCAATGACGTTCAGGCAGCAGAGGGCGGGGTGACCTAGTTAATGTGCTCCGTGCCCTCTGCTGCCTGAACGTCATTGACAGACATGGCAGACAGCGGCGAGTAGCATGGGAACGGGGACAGGTGAATATCACTGGTGCCGAGTCCTGAGCCAGCAGCAGCACACCCCCCATCATATTTACACATTCAGTATATTGAGGGTATTATGGAAAGTCCATGGTTAATTACTGGTGTAAACTGGTCTGTGGCCCCGCGTCGTTTCCGGTTGAAGGTGGGTGCCATCTCTTGGACCGCCATAGACTCTACATGCCATTTATAGACATGGATTCACTTCCTGACCTTTTTGGGAAATCCGCTGATTCTGTTTTTCTGCAGGCACGATATTAGATGTGTCCTCATCTTCTGACGCTGGAAATTAGCTGTGGGTTCACCGTCATCTGCCATAAGCTCGTAGGCAAAAGCTATAGCATATAAGCCACAGTCAAAGTCATTGTTCTGCTGATCCACATCGATAAACCTCAGATGTTTCAGGGGATTGTCGACCACTTCACTGTACATGTTGGTAATCTGCTGACTGATGGATGGAGACGGATTCTTTTCTCTGACGCTGTCAGCTACAAAGATTTGGCCATTTTTATAGCAGGTTGTCAGCCAGTGCTCCCTGTCCTCATCATAGTGGATTTGCACAGCATTCTTCAGTACGCTGTACCCTGGTACCATAAGAGCGCAGGGGGGCTGCAGGCCATCAAAACCCTTAAACTGACTCTGCAGCAGGTCCTGGGCCATGATGATGATCTCGTCAACCAGGTAGCCTTCCTCCCCTTTGCTCTGAAGGATGGTTAAGATCTCTGGAGGCAGGTTGTTCTCTTGGTTCCCGATATCGGGCATCTCCACTTGTGGGGTCGCTGTCTCCGGGGTTACTTCTCGAAGTAGATCAGTAACGTTTTCTGTAGCCACTGTCTTGGCTGGTGGCAGCATCTCAGGCTTACTATTAGAGGAGATGGCCACATCCTTATCTGTTTCAATATCGATGACAACATAATCTGCACCCGGAGAAGAAATGTTGTTGTTCTCAAGGTCATCTGTCTTTTTGACCATTGGTCCATCCTCATTTTTTCCTGTTAAAGAGATCAAAGAAATCATAATTTTTTAAAATAAAATATTCTCCATATTTCTTATGGATTGTTAGATCTACTGCTCCTTTACTTCACAACTGCCCACTGTAGATAAACGTTGGCGCTTGCTGGGCTCTATGCAGCGCCGACGTTTGTCATGACATGGTTGGTGATCTTGTAGCGCTTACGACCCCCAGAGTCCTGCAAGCACTGCGATTCCAGTGCAGAGCGATAGCTCTGACAGGTGTTATCATTCCCATGAAGCACCTGAAGGGTTGATAAACGTTTTGAATTTGGTTTTGAGCACTTTGAGGGGTACAGTTTTTAGAATGGTGTCACTTTTGGGTATTTTCTGTATTAAACGCTCCTCAAAGTAACTTCAAATGCGATGTGGTCGCTAAAAAATTGTTTTTGTAAATTTAGTTGGAAAAATGAGAAATCGCTGATCAACTTTTAACCCTTTTAACTTCTTAAGAGAAAAACAATTGTGTATCAAAAATTGTGTTGATGATAAATAGATATGTGGGAAATATTATTTATTAACTATTTTGTGTGACAACACTGGTTTAAAGACTTAAAAATAAAAAATTTAAAAATTGCAAAATTTTCAGAATTTTCGTCACATTTCCGATATTTTCAGACATAAACACAAGTTATATTGAACAAATTTTACCACTATAATAAAGTACAATATGTTGCGAAAAAAACTGTCTCAGAATCAGTGTGATCCGTTGTAGCATTCAAGAACTATAACCACATAAAGGGACACTGGTCAGAATTGGCCTGGTTATGAGGGCGAAAAAAGGCTCTGGCACGAAAGGTTTAAGAGACAATTTTTAAAAGGCTGTTCTTCTATTGCCGCATATACTCGTGTATAAGCCAAGTTTTTCAGCAGAATTGTCCCAGAAAGCTGGCGGGAGAGGGGGAGCGGCGGAACAGCTGTCACAGAGGCACAAGCCGGTTGGCTGTGGCTAATGCCTGTGCCACTGGTAAAGAGAAATGAATATTTATTTCTCTTATAGCGCGCACAGTGACAGCTGCAGCCGCGAGGGCACGCTGAAGGAGGGTGAGTAGGATGGGGTTTTTTTATAATAGGAAGCATGCATACAAGGGTGGGAGGGGGGTAGCCACGTTTACCAGGACAGCGATGAGGTAGCCACGCTTACCAGGACAGGCCAGGGGAGCCAGGCATACTGGGACAGGGATGAGGGGACAATCCATACCAGGCTTATATGTGGCGCCCCTGAGGCTCGGTCGCCACAGAGGTACTGCACCTTCTCCTATACTCTCCATCCAGGTAATGTGGGAACTCCTTTCCACGCTCCAACACTCGCACCCCACACAACAGGGTAGTTCTGCACAACCACATTGCGGCTCAGTGCTTAGAGAGTAGCAGAGCACCTCTGGTGGTTCCCTGCATGGACAACTGGATGTGCTGGGAGGCGGGTGGAGTTGAGATATATAAAAGAGTGCGAAAGTGTAGGATTAGGGGTTCAGTCTGATAGAAGGTCAGTGAGGAAGGAAGCCACTCGGGAGGAGTGGGCATCCCTGGAAGAAGGGATGGAGGAAGGAGTGCTGCAGCTGCCTCAGTGATCTGAGCCAGCTGGCACGGGAAAGGAACAGAAGGAGAAAGATGTAGAACTGCAACCTAAGCTTCCATATGAGAGAGAAGGATCAGGATGGAACGAAGGAGTAGGAGAACAGAGAGGAGACGTGGGTTGGAAGAGGAACCCTGCCTATAGGTTCTCAGCGCAAGGCCGGGGCCCGGTTCCCCGAGGTTGTATGGACACTTATGGTTCTGCAGCAGACACCGGTGGAGTAGTTGGCTCTAAATGCACTACTTCCAACTAAGACTTGGGGCACAACAGCAATTGAATAGAGAGCCAGGACTCCGGAGAAGGGAGTACCCGAGAGAGGCTACAGCTGTTTGCCATACGAGTAGAATTGTAAGGAACATCTGACAGGAGGAACTCCAGAGTACCAGGGTACTGGAGATCTTCACACCTTAAGGCGTAATAGAGTAGTCGTTCAGGAAAGGTACATGTTGGCGGAGTCTTGGAGAGGAGCTTCCCATCTGGCCTGGAGGTTGGCTGAGTCTCTGACCCAGAGGACATGGCCCGGAGGCAGGCACCCTTGTGCACCGCAGACTTTGAGTAAAGCTTTGGAACTGCAAGCCTCGATGTCCTCCATTCATTCTCGTGCCAACCAGCTCAGCACCACTACATCTGGGTATCATCCTTTACACTGCCTGCGCCTTTCCACAACCCTTACAACTACACTGCCCTGGGACATCAGCCCTGTCTGTGGAGGGCTATACCATCACTGTTGCATCCTACCCACTGTCCCAGAGGATCTGTCTGCAGCGTCGACTTAACACCTCCCTTGCCGAGCATCAAAGGTGGCGTCACAAACTATTCCATTCCATTAACTACATCTACATTCCGCCATTGACTTGGGCACCCAGGGCCACTCTCCGGGTCACCACTGCTGTGACACATCCCCCTGAGACTGGCCCGGTACCGAGTACCCCACAGCCCTGGGAGGGAGACCATATACTTGAGTCAATAAGCTTACTCAGTTTTCCGTGGCAAACATAGCTGCATTGGCTTATACTTGGGTCGGCTTATACTCAAGTATGTATGGTAATTACATACCAAATGTCCCCAGAGTAAGTCTATTACCAAGTTATAAAAAAGCAAAAAAAAAATACAGTATTTTACGGATTATAAGACCCACGTTTTTCCCCCAAATTTTGGGGGAAAATGGGGGTGCGTCTTATAATGCGTATATACCTTACCGATACCGTTGCTGGCCACAGGCTGGGATGAGCAGGTGCCCAGCAGTGCTGCGGGTGCCTGACGGTGTTGCGCTGGGATTTTCCATTCCGATGTGAGGGTCTCTGTTGCTATGGGGGCCTCTGCTGAGATTTTGTGAAAGCCAGATTCCCCGACAATTCCATGGCTTCCTGTGCGGTGTACTCCGGGAAAATGGCTGCCGGGTGGGCGGCACATGCGCAGATGGAGATCTCGGCACCAAGATCTCGGGAGATGAGATCTCAGCCCTGAAATCTCATCTTCCGAGATCTTGGTGCAGATATCTCCATCTGCGCATGTGCCTCCCTCCTCGTCAACCATCTTCCCGGAGTCCAACGCACAGGAAACCATGTAACTGCCAGGGGCTCTGGCCTTTCACAAAATGTCGGCAGAGGCCCCCGCAGCACGGAGTCCCCCACAGCACGTAGCACCCCACAGCATCTGCAGCAAGAACCTCCACATAGCACAGAGCACCAGGCAGCACGGAGCACCCCACAGCACAGAATCCCTGCCTCATCCCAGCCTGTGGCCTGCAGCATCACCCCACTCCTGTCTCCTCCAGCAGCGACCCTGGGACCCCACTTCACCGCAGCCACCACTCCCAGTAAGGAATAAGACACATGGATTATAAGAAGCACCACCATTTTATTAAAAACATTTTTTTCCTATTTTTCTCCTCGAAATTTCGGGTGCGTCTTATAATCCGGAGCGTCTTATAATCCAAAAAATACGGTATTTGCATATAGATTTTATAGGCTTGTCCAGGGTTAGAAAAATGTAATTGGTTTGTTTGAAAAACAAGACCACCCCTGTCTACAGGTTGTGCCTGTAATTGCAGATCAGCTCCAATGAAGGGAATGGTATCGAGCTGCAATACCATGAACAAGCTGAAGATTTTGATGGCACAGATTTTTTTTTTAAGAAGATGGCAACCCTGTTTTTCTTATCTTGGAGAACTGCTTTAGTGTCAGATTGGTTTGGCTGTACTTACCACCAAAAAGTTTAGCACGAGTCTCTCTAACTCCATCATTAGATTGTTGAGATTCATCATTTCTCCTGGGTTTATCCTTTTTCAGATGTCTTTAAAATAGTAAAATATAAGGTATATTGTAAATTACAAAGTAACATATCTTTATTCTGCAGAATGAAATATAGACTCATATGTTTCATCATTCATTTTGTCTTTTACATTTTGTAGAAACATTGGCAATAAGTAAAATTTTGGTATTTATCAAAAATTTTTCATGTACATGAAATTTCAATATGTGTGGATCGCACTGGATTGTAAGGTAATATGAAGATTAGACATGAGTGGATTTATTTGAGTGGAATTGAATTCTGCTCATACAAAACTCAGAATGTTGGAGAACAAAGATTTTTTTGTAATTCACTCCACGCGAATAAAGCAAAGTGGAAGCTAGCTGCAGCCGACAGCTTGCGGAAGAGTAGAGGGCTGGTAGAAAGTTGAGCTCACTTCTCTGACCGACTTCTGCTGCTTTATTCTCGATGGCCAGTTTTCCACACTACCATCATGCCGCAACTCTGGCCAAGTGTTCCCTTTGGGCTGAAAATTTGGCTACAAGCAGTCCCCGAAAGGTCTCTGCCCATGCAAGTCCCAACCAAGAGTCAACACTGGGCCAGAGTTGTGGGCAGAGATCAGTGGGGGCTTCCGGAGAGGGGCTTGGTGATATATGAACTTTATTTTCTCCTTACATCATCCAGTTATTGTGATCTGGGACTGGGGAGACCCCACAGCATAATAGGAAACAATCAATTTGTGAAGAATAATTTTGCTGTGAATTAAATCTCTCTAAGCAAAGTCTGCATGATTTGGCAGAATTTTGTCAGAGCCTCTCATCTGTAATAAAGATGTCTTTTTTTTACAGACTCCCATGCACAATATAAATCATCCTTTACAATACTTACCTACGTATGGTGTTACAGAAGACACCAATGAATGTTCCAAAGAGGAATATGGTGATGGTGAAAACTACAAAACATATGATGACTTTATTCGAAGGGATCTTTGAAGTATCAATACCATCTTCTAAAAAAACTGAAAAAGAAGAAATAATATATACTGTATATTATATACTGTATACATCCAATAACTTGTCTGTAATTCACTATGCCATTATTATCGAAGCAGTCCTATAAAGGGAATCTGTCACCAGGCTTTTGCCATCTTATCGGAGAGAACTATAATGTAGAAGCACAGACCTTTACTATAGCGATGTGTCAATTACTGGACTGTTTTAATAGAATCACTGTTTTACCAGCAATTGATTATCACTTCAGGACAACTGGTCTTGTGCCTCCTAGTCCAGCCAGGCTTCCAGCAATATGCAATGTAAACACAAAGCTATGGCCGTGGTTATACACAGCTCAAAAACTGAGCTCTGCTCAATCTGTAGCAGAGAAAACTGTGACTATTCTATATTCTATTGGACTGTAGGACCCGGCAAGACTATTAAAAATATGGGACTTTAGTTTTGCTAAATAATGTCTCAGGGATGATGTCATATTAATATATGATGGATATAATGGACAATATAGAGATCTATCTAGTGGCTTAGGTAGAGGCTGATGTGTTATGGTAAAAATTTTTGACCTGCGCCCCCACCTGCATATTTGTCAGATGTATGGTCCTTTGTAGCATTCCAGATCCTCTGAGGACATACTTGTTTGCCCTCTCATGTAAAATGTCCCCATCCTGTAATAAAGTTCCCATTTCAGACCCTTCATGTAATAATATCACCCGTCCTGGCCCCTTCCTGTAATAATGTCCCCCATCCTAACCCATTCCTGTAAAAAAATTCAGTAATAATATCTACCATCTTGATATAAAGTCTTTATCCTTGGCCCCTTTCTGGTATAATGTTTATCTTTCCTGGTATAATGTCCTCCATCCTGAACCTCTTCCTGGTATAATGTCCTCCATCCTGGGCCCTTTCCTGGTATAATGTCTCCATTTCCTGTTTTAATGTACTCCATCCTGGGCCTCTTCCTGGTATAATGCCCTCCATCTCCATCTTGGGCCCTTTCCTGGTATAATGTCCTCCATCCTGGACCTCTTACAGATATAATGTCCTCCATCCTGGGCCCTTTCCTGGTATAATGTCTCCCTTTCCTGATATAATGTGCTCAATCCTTTGCCTCTTCCTGGTATAATGTCCTCCATCCTGGGCCCTTTCCTGGTATAATGTCCCCCATCCTGGTCCACTTGCAGTAATATATCCTCCATCATGGTATAATGCTTCCCATTCTGGGCTCCTTCCAGTAATATATGTCCCCCATCCCGGTATATTTTTCTAGTAATAATATCCCTGCTCTGCTGTTCTTCTCTAACATAAGTAAAAAAGAAATTAAATGATTCTGTTCACATTCCCCCACTCCCACTACTTGCAACATATTCTTCCATAGCCGGAGCAGAAGCCGGCAGTTGACTGCAGCACGTAAGCGACGGGAAGCGCATGACGTCACTCCCATGCGCCACTCGGCGAATATTTGTGTCTGGAGGTCCCACCCACCCGGGCCTGGTCTCACTCACTGTGACCTCGATCGTTGTGCCCCTGCATCTATCCTTCTATATCCAGGCATGTAAATATATCAATAGGGCCTGTGTGTCTAGAGGAAGAAAGTTTAAAAGACATCTGGAGGCTTTTCCATAAATAGATGATATTACTAGATCTCTGCGCTAGATTACTGGAGAGCAGGGATTGATCCGGGAGTGTCCTCTAACTGCAGGATTTATTAGGAAGGAACATTGGCTGCAGAATATAGGGTTTACTTCAGATTAATACTAACAGATAACCTATCCACGTAACTATGTGACTTAGATCCACAATCCTTAGGTCCTTCGCACTGTTCCGTGCGGAGAAGACATTTGTCCTGTCCGTTTAAGCAGCCTCTGGTGCTATAGACCACCCTGGTACCAATGCCTGAAAAAATGAGACATCAATTAGTTGTAGGAAAACACTGTAGGAACTCTTCTCAATGTATCAGTGCAATTGTCGGTAGTCTTCTAGTGGAGGAGAACATCAGATGTCTACAGCTACTAACATATATCGCTTTTTTTGGACCATAAGACGCACTTTTTTCCCAAAATTTTTTTGGGGAAAATGGAGGTGCGTCTTAGGGTCGCAATATACTTACAAATCCTGTTGCGGCAGTTCCGTATTGGCGGCGGTTCCGTAGTGGCGGTCCCAATGCAGCCTCCCTGTGCTCTGTGGTGTGGTGGGGTCGGGGCTCTGTAATGTGGCTGCAGCAGGTCTCTGTGCTGCGTGGGAGGCTCCACCGGCATTTCATTAAAGTCTGAAAGCCCCCCGCAACTCAGTTGCTGCAGCGCGGTGGCCTCCAGAAAGATGGCCACCGGGAGCATCGCATACTCAAATTTAAATCACGGCAACGACATCTCGTCCCAAGATCTCGTCTCCCGAGATCTCGTCCCAATATCTCATCTCCCGAGATCTTGGGACAAGATCTTGGGACAAGATCTCGTTGCGGCGATCTGAAACTGAGCAGCGGCCATCTTTCCGGAGGCCCCTGGTGGCCATCTGTCCGGAGGCCTCCGCGTCACAGCAAAGTAGCTGCGGGGGGCTTTCAGGCTTTAGCGAAATGCGGGCAGAGCCCCCCACGCAGCACAGAGCCCCGCTGCAGCCACATTACAGAGCCACGACACCACCGCACCACAGCGCTCAGGGAGGCTGCATTGGGACCACCGCCACGGGACTGCCGCAACAAAATTTGGAAGTATATTGTAACCAAAGCACAGCCACCCCACAGAACACAGCCACCCCACGGACACAGCCACCCCACAGAACACAGCCACCCCACAGAGCACAGCCACCCTATGGACACAGCCACCCCACAGAACACAGCCACCCCACAGAGCACAGCCACCCTATGGACACAGCCACCCCACAGAACACAGCCACCCCACGGACACAGCCACCCCACAGAACACAGCCACCCCACAGAACACAGCCACCCCACAGAGCACAGCCACCCCACGGACACAGCCACCCCACAGAGCACAGCCACCCCACAGAATTTGGACTGTAAGACGGACCCCCATTTGACACATTATTTTTTTCCCCTATTGACCACCCCAAAATTTGGAGTGCGTCTTATGGTCCGGTGCATTTTATAGTCCAAAAAATACGGTACATTATTCACTGCACCTAATTTACTTATCCAGACCTAGGACCATTTCTTATGAGTAACTCTAGGACAGCTCAGATCACAATTATTGGAAAGCCCAGCATGTTGGACAAATTAGTCCCCGTTAGTTATAAAACTGTATAATTTCCCCAGTGGTAAAGATGGAATCACACGACTGAAGATCACAGACACAAGTGACTCCATTATTCCTTACAGGAAGATCTACATTTACTCTTAGAATTAGTGCGAGAGCCTAGAATAGGGAATACAGGATGGGAGAGGGTAACTCATGAAGACTCCTCCATGAAATGTATCATGTGACCTATTAACAATCTCAGCCACTCAATAAAAGCTATATAAGTGCGAATATTCGGTGTCTCTAATGAAGCGGAGTCTGACACCCATCATATTACGCTGGGTCCTATTAGTGATTGTCAGTAGGTTCTGGTGCCAGATGTGAAATGTTGTATGTGAAGGTGATATCTTAATTGTGAGTTACTTACCGCATGTTTTGGAGCACGGACCAAAGATCAGGTGATCAGTGTTGCCTAGAAAATAAAAGAAGACATTAAAGATGATCTCTGCTGACAAAATGAGAGGTGACATATATTTCCTTTACCTCCATTCTGTTACATGTACAAGTTATTGTATCCAGCCCGCAGTATTACACCTCTATGTCTTATCTATATATTAATTGACTAAATGCTTGTATCAGTCCCTGGCCGTGTATTTAGCATTAGATCCTTCATGACCTTTGACATACATGTAAGTCAAAGGTCGTGTCCTTGTCTTTAATGCCGTTCGCACGTTGAGCCTATCCACTCAACGTTAAGTTTATCCACTGCTATGTATAGCACAATCAACCAGACAATTGCAGCTTCAACTCCCTAAAGAGGACTATTGAGTACAGCAAAAATACAGTAAAAAGTGTAAAAAGTAAATTAAAAATAAAACGCTTAAAAAAAATTCAAAATACACCTTTGTAATCGCTGCATTTGTAAAAGTTTGATCTATCAAAATCTAAACTAAATTTATCTGATCAGTAAACAGCATAACGAGAAAAAATAATCGAAATCGCCAGAATAAAATTTTTTGACAGTCGCAACATTGCAATAAGAGGCGATCAAAAAAAAACATAGTATCTACCCCAAAATGGTATCAGTAAGAATATCAACTCAGGGAGCAAACAGTAAGCCTTCACCCAACCTAATGAGGGTTACCCCATAATATGTGAATATTTGGAAAAGTACTTACCGGCTCGGATCGTATGCTTGGGCCAGGAATTATGGCGCTGGATGTTGATAGGCGCGCCTTCCACAGATGCTAATAGCAAAATCACGATTAGAAGAAATCGAAAGAGCATTTTAGCTTGGAGAAATATCGCTGAATGTGTAACACTCAGTGAGTCTTTTCAGACAAAGCCTCTTCCTGCAGCGTCACTCCGTATAACCACACATTCCGTGATGTCACAATGGAGATCTCATTGTGACATCATGAGGAGCGGAGCACAGTGATGTCACAATGGGTCAGATAACTGCAACTATTCAACATGGAGCAGCTCCATCAATCTATCTATGATTAATATAATATTAATGTATAAGGACCAAGCCGCATTAGAGGATATTATGAATGTATGGGGGCGACACAGAGAGACATTATTCATGGGTTGGGCCACAGGGAGACATTACTTTTACTAGGCCACATAGGGTGGCAATATTAACTCATGATGAACACATAGGTGGACAGTTTTACCAGATGAGTGCCACATTGGGGCCAATATTAATGTATTAATAGGGGGACATCATTACAATATGGGGGCCAGGAAAGGGACAATATTAATGTATATGGGTCACATAGGAGAAAATGATTAATATTAGGGGCACATAGAGGGACAATATTAATTTATGGGGGCCATATGGGAGGACATTGTTATTAAGTGGGGTACACATGATGAGATTTTTAATGTATGAGGGCCACAATTTGGAATGTTACTACTATATTGGGGGTCATAAAGAGGAATTCCACATCTGGATGAAGGCATAATAGTTGGACATTACTACTGTATGGGTGCCATGATGGGGCAATTCTGCTGTAGATTATTTGGGCAAACAGGGGACCTAATTACTACTGAATGGGGACACAGAGAAGCATCATTACTCTATTGTATTTTATTTTAGAGGATACTGTTACCATATAAAAAAGGGAGGTACTATTTTTGTAGAATTGGAGGAAAAGTGGCAATGGTGACCAGGAAGCAATAATCCATAGATGTCTGTGTGCTAGGGTTGCGGATCGGACTAAATATAAAATATAATAAAGTGCGATCGCAACCCGGAGTCCACCGTGCAGAGATGACAAACTGCTGCTCGGTAATGGCGGACTCCAACTGAAAACCTGCGAAGAGACCGCAGACCCGGTGTGCACAGGAGCGAGCTCTGTTACAGCACAGAGCTGCAGAAAGAGACGCCGAAGCCTGTTACTTCATAGGCTACGGCTAAACTTACCGCTACTGCAGCGCCACGGATTAACCCTAGAGAAATGCTGTTCCCTGTTAGCAAACAGAGAGCGCAGCCAACAGTGGTGTTACCGCACTGCTTGTGTACAGCGCCGTCCTGGTGGATGCCACTAAACAGCTGAAGCTTAGCGCTGGAAAGCGCAATAACTGCGCACGGCACCGCTGAAACGGACACTGCGGCGTATGCGGTACAGAGGTGTTTAGTGCAGAGGACACTCTCTGGCTGAGCGTGTAATAGGTGCCGGGAGCACTGCGGCGCTATGCAGTGTCACCGCTTGGCGCGGACTCAAGACCCTAAACCGTACATATCAAAGGGAAGGGGTTTCTTAATGAGTCATTCAGTGGTTCACAAGCCTCCACGATCACACACAACACTATCCATAACTGTCTACACTAGCACATGGCCGAGAGGTTCCCCCTGTGCAGTAGGGGAAACTTGATGCCTAACATTACCACCCCCTCCTAGAGCCACCTCGCTAAGCTTGAAGGCTGCAATGAGTAGAGGAGCACAAATATTCTCCACAGGCTCCTAGGTCCTATCCTCTGGGCCATGACCTTTCCAGTCCACTAGATAATATTTTTTTAGGATTATCATTCTCCAGGACCTTGAAGGGACCTAAAAAGCGAGGCGCCAACTTAGTGGACTCAACCTGCAGCCTGATGTTACGAGCGGAGAGCCACACCAAGTCGCCGGGAAGAAAGGTGGCAGCGGGGAGCCGGTGTTTATTAGCGCAGGACCTCATTCTCTCCTTGGAGGCCCGGATGGCATCCTGAGTGCAGTTCCAAATGTCACGTGCCTCCACCGCCCAGTCTGCCGCCCTAGAGTCGGTGGACAACACGGGCATGGGCACAGTAACGCGCGGATGCTGCCCATAATTAAGGAGGAATGGGGTCTGACAGTTGGTGCTGGCCACAGCGTTGTTTAAAGTGAACTCCGCCCATGGCAGCAAGGATGCCCAGTCATCCTGCCTGACAGAAACAAAATGTTGCAGATATGTGACCAGGGTCTGGTTGGCCCTCTCTAAAGTACCTGTTAGACATCGGATTTTTGTCACTGCACAGCGAGAATCCCGAGCCTTACTTCCGGCGGTCTCCCATTCCTCTCAAGCCACAGAAGAGCTTGCTCAGCAAACTCATCAGTCCCGTCGCTCTGCCCAGACCAGCTCCATGGGTTTGCTTGGTGCTGCCACCTCTGGTACAGCTATGGCAATGCATGCTGCTCAGCAGCGAGATTCTCCAGGGACTAAGTCCTCATGTCGGGCCACTGAGCATGTCCGTGGTGTGATCTCCCATTGGAGATCGAAGGTCACATGCTCAGGTCCTGCTCGTGTTCGGATTGGCCCATCCGAGAAGCCAGGAAGGTCCCGGACGCTCGCGGCTATAAAAGGTTCACATGTCCGCTCGGCCATGCGCTAGGATATCCAGTATTTTCAGACTATAAGGAGTGAGTGATGGATGCACGTGTGAATGTCTCTGGTGACTGACTCATTATGAAACTCCTACCCTTGGTACGCATGTGTTGTGTAGCCTAGCCTGCTAGCGCTCAGGCTTAGGCATAGGTAGGACAGAGTTGAATCAGATATTAGTCACTATCAGTGACTCGGCACGCCTCAAAGCAAGTGCTCCGCACTCCTTAGGCAGCGTCTATAGCGGCGTTAGTGGCAGCGACGTCGCGCGCTCAGTGGCCTAGAAGGACTCTAACCTCTTGCCTTGGGGAGGAGTTCTGTTGCTTTTTGCTGTGCACTCTGTAGCCAGGCTCTGTGATCTAAACAGGCTCCGGCATTCACTTTCAAGTGGCTGTGCGGTTCTGTGAAATATCAGAATCCGCTCCTGTTCACACTCGGTGACATAGCCCACGTGTGACTGTTTTCACGTCGCTCTTCCCTTCCGCCATTACTTAGCAGCAGTGTACCACCTCTGCACGGTGGACACCGGGCTGTGAACACACTCTCTCCTATTTTATAATCTGGTGCGTTCCGCCAGCCTTAACATTATCCTAGCGCCAGGGTATGGCTAGTAATGGCGGACGAACAGCAACTGCATAGATACATCCAGCTACTGGAGGGTAGGTTGGCAGCACTAGAGCGTTCCACCTCAGCTGCGGATGTCACTTCGGTCGCCGTCCAAGCAGCTACAGAGGCTGTCGTTCGTGTCTCCATGGCCAGTCCTGCCCCAACCTTGTCCCACCTCCTGCTGCCTGAGAAGTTCTCGGGCGATAGTGCTTCATGTAGGGGGTTTGTGAGTCAGTGCTCCATTCACCTGGAGTTGCTGGCCACACGATTTCCCTCCGAGCGGGCCAAGGTGGGGTTTATCATCTCCCTCCAGTCGGGCAGGGCCCTGGAGTGGGCCACCCCGCTGTGGGAGCGCGGGGATGCCCTGGTACAGAGAGCCACCCATTTCCTGGTCACTCTGAAGCAGGTGTTCCTGGGTCCTCGGGTCACGCACGACACCGCACTTCAGTTGCTGGCTCTGACCCAGGGTGCGTCTTTGGTCAGCAAGTATGCCATCCTCTTCAGAACTCTGGTCTCGGAGTTGGAGTGGCCAGAAAAGGTTCTCATACCCATATTCTGGAGAGGCCTGGCTGATCACGTCAAAGACGCCCTGGCCATCAGGGAGGTGCCCACCACTTTAGAGGAGCTCATTACGGTCGCTACTCAAATAGACATTCGCTTGATGGAGTCAGGGCTGGAGCGTTCCAGGTCCTGCCAACGTTATAAGCTGGCTTCAAATTTTGCGAGACCTCTGGAACCTTCCGGTCAGCCTCCCGAGCCTCCAGAGGCCATAGAGGTGTCCCGCACGGTGTCCAGGACCCGGTCTATGCGGGTACGTCCAGTCTGCTTCCGCTGTCGGCAGACTGGGCATCTTGCTAACCAGTGCCCACAGTGCTCAGGAAACGCTCCCGTCTATTGGTTATCGGAGGGGTCCTACTAGACACCGTGACTTTCTCCTCCAAGCTCCTGTTTAAAGGGGCATTAGAATTTAATTCCTTCACTCTGATGGTGGAGGTTTGTGTGGACTCAGGGGTGGAGGGCAATTTCATGTCAACTGCCTTCGCTCAACAACATGCAGTCCCCCTGTTCTTGTTACCTCAACCAGTCACCATCAGAGTGGTGAATGGGGCGACACTCCTGTCCCATATCACCCACCAGACGGCTCCACTGAGACTCTCTTTCTCTCCTTCTGATCAGGAGATGCTGTCTCTCCTTGTTATGCCTGAAGGGATCGACCAGGTCCTCCTAGGGGTTCCCTGGTTGCGATCTCACTCTCCCCATATAGAGTGGTCTTCAGGAAAAATCCTCAGTTGGAGCAAGGCCTGTGAGGGTAGGTGTCAGAGGCACTGCATACAGGTCGCCACTTCTGAGGTTCCTGCAGATCTCTCCTCGCTTCCCAAGCCATATTGACAGTATGCAGACGTATTCTCCAAGAAGGTGGCAGAGACCCTTCCACTGCACTGCCCATACAACTGTCCTATAGACCTCTTGCCCAGTGCTGAGCCTCCCCATGGTCGAGTATATCCACTATCTCTCCCAGAGACAGAGGCCATGTCTCAGTATATCCGGAAGAATCTGGCAAGAGGATTCATTAGGAAGTCGGTGTCTCCGGCGGGTGCGGGATTCCTCTTTGTCCAAAAGAAGAATGGAGAATTACGTCCATGCATCGATTACAGGGGTCTTAACGCTATAACTGTTAAGAACAAGTATCCTTTGCCCCTGATATCGGAACTGTTTGATAGGCTACGGGGAGCGAGAGTGTTTACTAAGCTCGATCTGTGGGGAGCCTATAACCTGATTCGCATCCGTGAGGGAGATGAATGGAAGACGGCTTTTAACACCAGAGACGGGCACTATGAATACCTAATGATGCCCTTCGGGCTATGTAATGCGCCAGCCATCTTCCAAGACTTTGTGAACGACATCTTCCGGGATATGCTTACCACCTCGGTAGTAGTCTATCTGGATGATATTCTCATTTACTCTCCAGATATTGACTCCTACCGGAGAGATGTTCGCAAAGTTTTCGATCTCCGGTGGGCCAACTCTCTTTATGCCAAATTGGAGAAATGTGTGTTTGAGCAGGAGTCCTTGCCTTTCCTGGGCTACATCATCTCAGCCCAGGGTTTGGCCTTGGATCCTGCCAAGCTACGGGCAGTGATGGATTGGCAGGAACCCCATTCTCTCAAAGCGGTGCAGCGCTTTATGGGGTTCATAAATTACTATCGCCAATTCATTCCCCATTTCTCAACTTTGGTCGCGCCCTTGGTTGCCCTCACCAAGAAGGGTGCAAATCCCAAACTGAGGTCGGAGACTGTCTCCAAGGCATTCGCCTCCATTAAGTCCCACTTCGCTAGCGCTCCCATTCTACATCGCCCTGATGTAGATAAGCCCTTCATCCTGGAGGTGAATGCCTCCTCCGTCGGTGCTGGAGCGGTCCATTTTCAGAAGTACTCACAAAGTCGGAAGCACCCTTGCTGCTTCTTCTCTAAGACCTTCACACCGGCGGAGAAGAATTATTCCATCGGGGACAGGGAGTTGCTAGCAATGAAGCTGGCCTTCTCAGAGTAGAGACACCTCCTGGAAGGGGCTCGCCACCCATTCCAGGTGTTCACCCACCACAAAAATTTGGTCTATTTACAGATAGCCCAGCAGCTGAATTCTTGCCGGGCCAGATGGTCCTTGTTCTTCTCCCGATTCCATTTCACGCTGCATTTTCTCTCCGGGGAGAAGAACGTCCGGGCCGATGTTCTTTCCCGCTCCGTGGTGTCATCGGAGGAGGAGGAGCCTCGGTTGATAGTCCCATCAGAGAGCCTGGCTCCGGTTGCTCTCGAGTCTGTACCTCCGGGCAAGACTTTAGTTCCTGCCCATCTGCGACTGGAGGTCCTCTCTTGGGCCCATTCGTCAAAGGTGGGTGACCTTTTTGGGATCAAATGGACATCTGAACTCCTGGCGAGGACGTACTGGTGGCCGCATATGGCCCATGATGTCAGGGACTATATTCAGGTGTGAGTCTCTTGCGCCCAGAATCGGTCCTCTCGGCAGCGGCCCGCTGGTTTACTCTATCCTCTGCCGGTTGCGGACAGGCCCTGGGAGATGGTAGATATGGACTTTGTGGTGGGTCTGCCCAAGTCGAGCGGCAGCACTGTCATTTGAGTGGTCACCAATCATTTCTCCAAGATGGTGCATCTGGTACCACTCTCTCGGCTACCATCAGCACGGGGTCTGGCAGCGTTGTTTATTAAACATGCCGGATAAATTGTCAGCGACCGGGGTCCTCAGATTGCGTCTTGATTCTGGAGAGAGCTCTGTTCTCTCCTCAGCATTGAGCTAAATCTCTCCTCAGCCTATCATCCCGAGACGAATGGGTTGATTGAGAGAGCCAACCAGACCCTGGTGACATATTTGCAACATTTTGCCTCGGCCAGGCAGGATGATTGGGCATCCTTGCTGCCATGGGCGGAGTTCGCCTTAAACAACGCTGTGGCCGACTCCACCGGTCAGACCCCATTCCTTTTAAATTACGGTCAGCATCCGCACGTCCCCATGCCCATGCCCGTGTCGTCCACCGACTATAGGGTGGGAGACTGGGCGGTGGAGGCACGTGACATTTGGGATCACACGCAGGATGCTATCCGGGCCTCCAAGGAGAGAATGAGGTCCTCCGCTGTTTCTCGCCGGCGCCCTGCTCTGACCTTCGCTCCTGGTGACTTAGTGTGGCTCTCCGCTCGAAACATCAGGCTGCAGGTGGAATCCGCTAAGTTCGCACCGCGATATATTGGCCCTTTCAAGGTCCTCGAGCAGGTTAACCCTGTGGTCTACAGTCTGGCCCTTCCACCACATTTGGCTATCTCGGACACGCTTCATGCGCCTCTCCTTAAGCTGGTTCACATGTCCCGGTTTTCTGAGCCATCTGCCAGGACATCAGACCTGTCGTCTGATGAGTTTGAGGTCAATGCCATCGTGGGATGCAAGGTGATGCGGGGCAAAAAGTTTTACTTGGTGGATTGGAAGGGCATAGTCCAGAGGCTCAGACCTGGGAGCCAGTGGAGAACATCCACGGTCCTCTTCTTATTGTGGAGTTTGAGCAGAGTGAGGCTCAGAGAGGAGGGCGCCCTATGAGACAGGGTAATGTTAGGAGTCAGATTTTTGTCACTGCACAATGAGAATCCTGAGCCTTACTTCCAGCGGTTTCCCATTCCTCTCCAGCCACAGAGGAGCTTGCTCAGCAAACTCGTCTGTCCCGGTGCTCTGCCCAGACCAGCTCCGTGGGCTTGCTTGCTGCTGCCACCTCTGGCACAGCTATGGCAATCATGCTGCTCAGCAGCGAGATTATCCAGGGACCAAGTCCTCATGTCGGGCCACTGAGCATGCCCGTGGTGTGATCTCCCATTGGAGATCGAAGGTCACGTGCTTAGGTCCTGCTCGTGTTCAGATTGGCCCATCCGAGAAGCCAGGAAGGTCCCGGACGTCTCTGGTGACTGACTCATTATGAAACCCCTACCCTTGGTACGCATGTGTTGTGCAGCCTAGCCTGCTAGCGCCCAGGCTTATGCATAGGTAGGACAGAGTTGAGTCAGATATTAGTCACTATCAGTGACTCGGCACACCTCAGAGCAAGTGCTCTGCACTCCTTAGCCAGCGTTTATAGCAGCGTTCGTGGCAGCGACGCCGTGCGCTCAGTGGCCTAGAAGGACTCTAACCCCGTGCCTTGGGGTGGAGTTCTGTGGCTATTTGCTGTGAGCTCTGTGGCCGGGCTCTATGAGCTAATCAAGCTCCGGCATTCACTTTCAAGCGGCTGTGCAGTTCTGTGAAGTAACAAAATCCGCACCTGTTCACACTGGGTGAAGTAACCCACGTGTGACTGTTTTTACGCCGCTCTTCCCTTCCGCTATTACCTAGCAGCAGTGTACCACCTCTGCACGGTGGACCCTGGGCTGCGAACGCACTCTCTACTATTTTAGAATCTGGTGCGTTCCGCCAGCCTTAACACTACCAACCTGTTCGTCTCAGGATGATAGGCCGAGGAGAGGTTTAGCTCAATGCTGAGCAGGATACAGGGCTCTCTCCAGAACCGACACGCAAACTGAGGACCCCTGTCACTGGCAATCTTGTCCGGCATACCGTGCAGGTGGAAAACGTGCTTAATGAACAGCGCTAAAAGGCCCCGTACAGAAGGTAACCGAGAGAGTGGTATCAGGTGCTCCGTCTCGGAGAAATGGTCGGTGACAACCGAAATGACGGTGCTTCCCCTGGACCACAAAGTCCATACCGACCATCTCCCAGGGCCTGTTTGCTACTGGCAGGGGGTAAAGTAGTCCAGCAGGCCACTGCCAAGGAGAGTTGTTCTGGGCACAAGAGACACACCACGATGACACCACAGAGCGCAAAAGAGCACCGGCGTGGACGTTCTTCTCCCTGGAGAGAAAATGTAGGGTAAAGTGAAACCGGGAGAAGAACAAGGACCATCTGGCCTGGCGAGAGTTCATCCGCTGGGCCATTTGCAAATACACCAAGTTCTTGTGGTCGGTGAACACCTGGAAAGGGTGGCGAGCCCCCTCCAGGAAGTTTCTCCACTCAGAAAAGGCCAACTTCATCGCTAACAACTCCCTGTCCCCGATGGAATAATTCCTCTCTGCCGGGGTGAAAGTCTTGGAGAAAAATAAGCATGGCTGCTTCCGACCTTGCGTATCCTTCTGAAAAAGGACCGCTATAGCACCGACGGAAGAGGCATCCACCTCCAGTATGCTATGAAGGGCTTATCTACATCGGGGTAATGTAGAATGGGAGCACTAGCGAAATGGGACTTAATGGAGGAGAAGGCCTCGGAGACCTGCACCGACCACAACTTGGGATTTGCACCCTTCTTGGTGAGGGCTACCAAGGGGGCTACCAAAGTCAAGAAGTGGGGGATGAATTGGCGAAAGTAATTTATGAACCCCATAAAGTGCTGCACCGCTTTGAAAGAATGGAGTTCCTGCCAATCCATCACCGCCTGTAGCTTGGCAGGATCCATGGCCAAACCCTGGGCGGAGATGATATAGCCCAGGAAAGGTAAGGACTCCTGCTCAAACACACACTTCTCCAACTTGGCATAGAAGGAGTTTGCCCGCAGGAGGTCGAAAACTTTGCAAACATCTCTCCGGTTGGAGTCAATATCTGGAGAGCAGATGAGGAGATCATCCAGATAGATGACTACCGAGGTGGAAAGCATATCCCGGAAGATATCTGTAATGATCCATGCGGGATCATGTCAGATAAGAGCACTGGTGGTAACCTTTTTTTTCCTCTCTCTAAGCTTTGTGCTTAGAGATAGTTTTGCCCCCGGTGGCCAGTATGGTCATTGCACTGGTGTGCTTAGAGACAGCTTTGCCCTGGAGGCCAGTATGGTCATTGCACTAGTGTTTTTAGAGATAGTTTTGCCTCCGGTGGTGGTTAGTGTAATTGCACGGGAATCACTAACAGGTGTGTTAACTCAATAAAGGTGTGTCAGTTGTGCTCACGTTGGTGATATTGTTGGGCTTTTCCAACCATGCTGGGTGAAGGAAGGAGCTGAGGAGAGTCCAGGACAGCTCAGTCAGAGTCCTGGAGTGCCAGCTATGGGGTCAGACAGAAGTTCGTGTAAAGCATGGTGAAGTGGCAGGTATGGTGTCAGTGAAGAATTCTTACAAAGCTTGGTGGAGTGGCAGCTATGGTGTAGAGCTGCACTCAGTTGCTGGACTCCATTGCTGGACAGCTGCACTCAGGTGCTGGATTCCGTTGCTGGACAGCTGCACCCAGGTGTTGGACATGGTGGGAGGAAGATGCACTCAGGTGTTGGACTCTGTTGCCTCGAGCAAGTGCATCAGAGCAAAGCTAAGTGTTTCCCTGTTTGTCACTTTTCCTCATGTTGGTGTTAGTACAGCGGTGGGGCCAGTGCCTGCACCACCCAGCTCCCTAGTAAGGATTAGGTGTAGGGTGTGCTAGGGTGACAGGTATCCTGATCGATGACAGGTGAGGAGCCTGTATAGGGAACGTTAGGAGTGTTAGGGACACTGACTCAGGGGACTGCAGGAGGTCTCCACGTCCCCCTTTACTTATCGCAGGGCCGACCGTTGTAAATGTTTCCCTATCCCCTGGTTGTATTAGTTACTGGCCTGCGGGCCACGTCACACTGGACATTTACACGTGCTGTGTCCTGTTGTATTAGTTACCGACCTACTGGCCATGTCACACAGGATAGGGCACGTGACATTATCATTCAAAAAGTCTTGGAAGACGGCCAGGGCATTACAGAGCCCGAAGGGCATCACCAGGTATTCATAGTGCTCGTCCCTGGTGTTAAATGCCATCTTCCATTCGTCCCCCTCATGGATGCGAACCAGGTTGTAAGTCCCTTGCATATCAAGTTTGGTAAACACTCTCGCTCGCCGTAGCCTAAAGGTCAGCTTGGAGGATAACGCCGCTGATTCTAGTGAACCCACTCCTATGTCCATTAGAGGCGAGCGTTTTCCCGACCGCTGTGGGCACTGGTTGGCACGGTGACCAGACTGCCAGCAAACAGGACAGACCACAGGTGCTCGAGCGGACTGGGACCAGGATCCCGCACAAGGAGCCTCCTGAGGCTCGAACACCCGATCAGGAGGTTCCAAAAGTTTAGCAAAACTAGGTGCCAACCTAAACCTCTGCCTACACTGGGAACGCTACAACCTCGATGAAGCGAAGGTCTATACGAGTGGAGACGGTGATAAGCTCCTCCAGTGGCAGGAACCTCCCTGGTGGCCAGAGCATCCTTCACATGGTCAGCCAAGCCTCTCCAGAATGCCGGAATGAGGACCTTATCTGGCCTCTCAGACTCAGAGGCCAGTGTCTGGAACTGGATGGGGAAGTGGTTGACCATAGGCGAGCCCTGTAATAATGCCAGCAGCCGGACCGCTGTGTCATGGGTGACTTGCGGTCCCAAGAAGACCTGCTTCCGAGTGGCCAAGAACTGCAATGCACTCTGCACCACATGATCACCACGCTCCCACAGCGGTGTGGCCCACTCCAAAGCCCTGCCCGACAAGAGGGAAAAGTCAAATCCCATCTTAGCCCGCTCAGAGGGGAATTGTGCAGCCAGCAGCTCTAGTTGTATAGCGCACTGGCTCACGAAACCCCTACAAGAGGCACTTTCGCCCGAGAACTTCTTGGGCGGTTGCAGCAGTCAGAGCAGGGATGGCAGTGGTCACACGGGAGACAACCTCTGTGGCTGCCTGGAGCACAACCATAGTAACATCCACAGCTGAGGCTGGACTCTACCGAGCCGCCAACTTGCCCTCCAGCTGCCGGATGTATGCAAGTAGTCGCTGCTCGTCCGCCATTACTAGCCAGACCCTGGCGCTAGTATAATGTTAGGGTTGTTGATCGCACTAAATATAAAATATAAGGAAGTGCGATTGCAACCCAGGGTCCACGGTGCAGAGATGGAAAACTGCTGCTTATTAATGGCGGAGTAGTAAGTGAACATCGGCGGGTTAACCACTGACTCGGTGTGCGCTGGGGCGAACTCTGTTACTCCACAGAGCCGCTGAAAGAAACGCCAGAACCTGTTAACACCACAGGACGTGGCAGAAGGAGCGCACAGTGTAAGATCACAGGACTCGGCCTTTAGACCGCAGGACTGGAGTCCCTCTAGTCCGCTAGTGCTCAGCGCCATGGCTGTGGTACCAGCAAGAGTCTGTCATGGTTCAGTCCGGAGTAAATTTTCTGCTGTCTTCAGTCCGGACTGGTCATGCGGGAGTTAATCTCCTCAGCCTCGTTCTGGAGCTAGCTGGGCTATTTCAGTCTCTCACAGCCTGCTGACCAGTGTTAGTGATAGCTCAAGCTTCCAGTTTAGAGCCTCTGACCCTTGTACCTTGGTGTTCCTTCTGCCTTTGACTGATATAAACGTGTATGACCCGGACTGATTTCTGACCCCGCCTCTTGGTATTCGTCTCTGCTGTTACGTTCCCTCTCTGGCATCTGACTCCCCGGCTTGTACCCCGACCACGTATTTCGTCTCACGTTTTGGACCCCGTGCTCATGTTCTGGCTTTCTGACTCTCGGCTTGGTATTTTGACTACGTGTATTGCTGCTCCTTCTGGTACGTCTGCTCCTGCTAGTTTCTGACTCGGTTTGTCTGACTATTCTCTCTCGTTACCTGTGGCACCTGTGCTGTTGCTCAGGGTTGCTGCTCTTAGTGTGTAACCTCTCTTCCCTCACCAGTTCCCCCTGGTGGAGGTTTCACTAC
Organism: Dendrobates tinctorius; assembly: GCF_039654945.1. Classification (NCBI taxonomy): domain Eukaryota; kingdom Metazoa; phylum Chordata; class Amphibia; order Anura; family Dendrobatidae; genus Dendrobates; species Dendrobates tinctorius. The sequence continues at coordinate 48,740,037 of NW_027361688.1, read as the reverse complement.
AGAGTCACTATAATAGCTAACGCGTTCAAGTGTGCACAGTGCCGCTGTCACTTGCCGCAGTTCAATAGTGCCCAGCAGTGGGCGACACCATCGGACGCTAGTGTGCGAGTGCTAAGAGCACAGTGGTGGAAGCATAGCCACCTGTTGGCGCTGACTCACATACCCTAACTCATACGTATTAAAGGAGGGGGTAATTTAATGAGTCATTCACCAGATTCATGCATCCATCATCACACATACCAACAACATTATGAGTCTATACTAGCGCATGGTCGAGCGGCCATGCAAACCGTTTATAGCAGTGTCTTTCCGGGACCTTCCTAGTGGTCCAATGAGAGCAGCAATATGACCTGAGCACGTGACCTCAGAGCTCCAATGAGGGGACTTCCCACGGGCATGCTCAGTGGGCAGAAATAAGGACTTAGTCCCAATAGCTGCTCGTTGCTGGCTATTGCAGGTTACCATAGCTGAACCCTATTTAATATCAGTAACCAAGCCAATAGAAGTAGACTGAGCAAGACGCTGAGAACGACGTCACTGCTGAGCAGGCTCCTCTTCGGCTGGAGAGGAATGGGATATCGCTGAAAGCAAGGCCTGGGATTGACCAGGCTAGTTTTTACAATTCTGACCACTGACCTTTTATGAGGCAATAACTCTGGAACGCTTTAATGGATCCCAGTGATTCTGACATTGCTCTTCTCGTGACATATTGTACTTCATGATAGTGGTAAAATTTCACTGATATAACTTTATTTTATCACAGAGATATGGCACAGAAAAAACTTAATAAATAACATTTCCCACATTTTTACTTTACAGCAGCACAATTTTGGAACCCAAATTTTTTTTTTGTTAGGAAGTTATAAGGGTTAAAAGTTGACCAGCGATCTCTAATTTTTAAACACCATTTATTTTTTTAGGGACCACACCATATTTGAAGTCACTTTGAGGGGTCTATATGATAGAAAATACCCAAAAGTGATACCATTCTAAAAACTGCACCCCTCAAGGTGCTCAAAAGCACATTCAAGAAGTTTTTTAACCCTTCAGGTGCTTCACAGGAATTTTTTGAATGTTTAAAAAAAAATGAATATTTAACTTTTTTCACAAAAAAATTATTTCAGGTCCAATTTTTCTATTTTACCAAGGGTAACAAGATAAATTGGACTGCAAAAGTTATTGTATAATTTGTCCTCCGTATGCTGATGCCTGACATGTGGGGGGGAACCACTGTTTCGGCGCATGGCAGAGCTCGAAAGGAAAGGAGCACCGTTTGACTTTTTCAACGCAAAATTGGAATTGAGATTGGACGCCATGTCATGTTTGGAGAGCCCCTGGTGTGCCTAAACAGTGGATACCCCCACAAATGACACCATTTTGGAAACTATATATATATATACAGCCACACACACATACATGTATATATATTATATAGTCTCCTTTATTATGTTTATTGCTGTCCCTTACACAGTGCCCTCTCTTGTTAAGTATAGCACCGTCCCTTACATATTGGATTATATAGAGCCCTGTTTTCTGTTTTTTATTACATGCCGTCCTGTCTTGTTAGCTGTATAATGCAATGATGGCTGATGGAGCATGGGAAAGCGTCCTTTCTAATGGAGGAGCTGATGGACTGGTAGTCTGGTCGCCGGATCCTCGATCAACAGTCATTTTATATAAAAAAGAGAGGGAACTATGTAATAAAAGAAGGTGCTGTGTATAACAAAATTAACAAGAATACACTATGTGTTAGGCATCGGGTTCCTGCAGCTGCACAGCGGTAATCCAGAGCCTTGCATCCTATGGTCTCCCATTCTTCTCCGACCGCTCAGGCGCTCTGCTCAGACCAGCTCTGTAGGACTGGTTGTTGTTGCTGCCTCCTCTGGGTCAGCAATAGCAGCACAGGCTGCCCTGCATCAAGCCACTCCAGTGGCTAAGTCTTCTCGTCACGCTACTGGGCATGCTCACGAGACGATCTCCCATTGGAGATCGGGAGTCACATACTCAGATCCCTCTCTTGATCTGATTGGTCCTTCCCAGAGATCTGGAAGGTCCCGCATGGCTATAAAAGGTCCGCATGGCCGCTTGGCCATGCGCTAGTATAGGCTTTACTTGCTAGATGTGTGAATGGTGATGGATGTATGATTCTGGTGACTGACTCATTAAAATTCCCCTTCCTTTGACATTACGCATGTGGATAGGGAACTAAAGTAGCAGTCAGTGCCAGTCAGTGGCAAGCCATAGGTCACTGTGCACATCGCACCTCTACACTAGCGTCCGATTGTGTCACATCTCACGGCACTATCGTATAGCGGCTGAGGTTACCGCTGAGCTGCAGTCAGCAGCACTTACTGGCGTCCGCGGTAGCGGCGCCGCATGCACGGTAGGTCTAGACGGACATCGACCTCTGCCTTGGGTCCGTGTCCTGTGACCGTATACCGCGCGTGGTGTTAACAGGCTCAGCCTTCTGTGTTTAACACATACGCGCCTCTGTGAATTAACAGAGATCGCTTAGCGCACCTGTGTGGTGTTTAACCCGTGCGTTTTTATACCGCCATATAGCGCGTCTGCCATTACTCAGCAGCAGTGATAACACCTTCTGCACGGTGGACGCCGAGCGGCGAACGCACTTTATTATTTATTTATTCGGTGCTTCCGCTGTTCTTAACATTATACTAGCGCCAGGGTCAGGCTAGTAATGGCGGACCTGCAGCAGTTACAGCGGTACATTCGGCAGCTGGAGAGCAGGTTGGCGGCTATTGAGAGCTTCACCTTAGCTGTGAATGCTACAGTGGCCGCTGCTCAGGCAGTTGCAGAGGCTGTCTCACGCGTGTCCACACCCACGCCTATGCTGATAATAACCCGCCTTCCGTTGCCCGATAAGTTTTCCGGTGACAGCACCGCCTTCAGGGGTTTCGTGAGCCTGTTCTCCAGCTGGAGTTACTGGCCATGCGATTTCCCACAGAGCGGGCAAAGGTGGGGTTTATTGTTTCTCTCCTATCAGGCAGGGTGTTAGAGTGGGCTACGCCATTGTGGGAGCGTGATGACCCCGTGGTTCAGGGTGCTGCTCAGTTCCTCACGGCCCTGAAGCAGGTCTTTTTGGGACCACGGATCACGCACGACACCTCTCTCCAATTATTGGCCCTAACGCAGGGGTCTCTCTCTGTCAGCCATTATGCCGTCCGATTCCGGACATTGGCTTCCGAACTAGAGTGGACAGACAAAGCACTCATCCCTGTGTTTTGGAGAGGGTTAGCGGGGCATGTCAAAGATGCTCTAGCAACCAGAGAAGTCCCCACAAGTTTGGAGGAGTTTATTGCCATCTCCACCCGCATTGATCTCCGGTTTACGGAGCGCGGGCTGGAACGTGCGCAATCCAGACAAAGGGTTAATTTGGCTCCCACCTTCTCCGAGCCATTAAGATTTCCCGCTCAGGAGCTTACACCTTCTGAAACTATGGAGGTGTCTCGCGCCGGCTCCAAGCCACGTCCGTTGCGAAGCTCCGCATGCTGTTACCAATGCCGGCTGTTTGGTCACTCGGCTAACACGTGTTCTCTGCGGTTGAAAAAATGATCACGTCCAGTGGTCATAGGTGGAGGTCTAACTAATTTGAAAACCTTTTCCCCCAAACCAGTATTCTGAGGGACATTAGATAGCGGTGCTTCCACCTGGGAGGTAGAGGTCATGGTGAACTTTGGGGCAGAAGGAAGCTCCATGTCCTCATCCTTTGCCCATCAGCACGCTATTGTGCTGATACTACTGCCTCATCCATTGACCATCAGGGTGGTTGACGGTGCACCTTTACCATCCCAAGCTACACACCAGACAGCACCTCTTGGTTTCTCAATCTCACCCTCTCATCACGAGACGTTGTCCCTGTTCATTTTGCCAGATGGCATCGACCAGGTGCTTCTTGGACTTCCGTGGCTCCATTACCATTCCCCTCATATAGATTGGTCTTCAGGGAGTATACTGGGTTGGAGCAAGGACTGTGAGGGAAGGTGCATGAGGGGCAGTGTTCAAGTAGCATCCACGGTGGTGCCCGTGGATCTTTCCGCGCTCCCTGGACACTACCGGCTGTACGTGGACGTCTTCTCCAAAAAATCAGCGGAGACGCTTCCACCACACCGTTCTTACGATTGCCCGATAGACCTATTGCCAGGCGGGGAGCCTCCTAGAGGCCGCGTGTACCCTCTATCTCTCCCGGAGACAGAGGCCATGTCACAATATATCCGGGAGAACCTGGCAAGAGGGTTTATCAGAAAATCTGTGTCGCCGGCTGGTGCAGGGTTCTTCTTCATGCAGAAGAAGAGTGGGGAGTTGCGCCCCTGCATTGACTACAGAGGTCTCAGCGCCATTACCGTAAAAAACAAATACCCTCTTCCTTTGATCTCTGAGTTGTTTGACAGGTTGTGAGGGGCCCGGGTCTTTGCAAAATTAGATCTACGGGGGGCATACAACCTGATCCGCATACACGAAGGAGACGAGTGGAAGACAGCCTTTAATACCAGGGATGGCCACTATAGGTATCTGGTCATGCCATTCGGCCTCTGTAATGCGCCTGCTGTCTTCCAGAACTTCGTAAATGACATCTTTCACGATATGCTCTCTGCCTCGTTGGTGGTCTATCTGGGTGACATCCTCATCTTTTCTCCAGATGTGGCCTCTCACCGGAGAGACGTCTGCAAGGTCTTTGACCGTTTGCGGGCGAATTCTCTCTTCGCCAAGCTGGAGAAGTGCCAGTTTGTGCAGGAGTCCTTGCCGTTCCTGGGCTATATCATCTTGTCCCAGGGGTTGGCTATGGATCCTGCCAAATTGCAAGCGGTAATGGACTGGCAGGAGCCCCATTCTTTAAAAGCGGTGCAGCGCTTTTTGGGGTTCATTAACTATTACTGCCAGTTCTTTCCCCACACTGGTAGCTCCTTTGGTCGCTCTCACCAAGAAAGGAGCCAATCCAAAGGTTTCGTCAGAGCAGGTCTCCATGGCCTTTTTGTCTCTGAAAACCCATTTTGTTGGTGCTCCCGTCCTCCACCGTCCCGATGTGGATAAACCCTTTATCCTAGAGGTAGATGCCTCGTCCGTTGGTGCAGGAGCAGTCCTTTTCCAGAAGGATGCTCAAGGTAGGAAGTGTTAGGTGTCAGGTTCCTGCCACTGCACAGCAGAAGTACAGAGCCTTGCACCCTGCGGTTTCCCATTCTTCTTAGGCTGCAGTGGAGCCTGCTCAGCAGATTTGTCGGTCCCGGCGCTCTGTCCAGGCCAACTCCGTGGGTTTGCTTGCTGCTGCCACCTCTGGCACAGCTATGACAATGCAGGCTGCTCAGCAGCGAGATTCTCCAGGGACTAAGTCCTCATGTCGGGCCACTGAGCATGCCTGTGGAGTGATCTCCCATTGGAGATCGAGGGTCACGTGCGCAGTTCCTGCTCGTGTTCGGATTGGCCCATCCAAGAAGCCAGGAAGGTGAGAGATGTATGCACGTATGACTGTATCTGGTGACTGACTCATTATGAAACCCCTACCCTTGGTACGCTTGTGTTGTGCAGCCTAGCCTGCTAGCGCCCAGGCATAGGTGTAGGTAGCTCAGGGTTTGAGTTGGACATTGGTCCTCACCAGTGACCCAGCATGCCTCAGTGCACGTGCTCCACACTCCACTGCCAGCGTCTTTAGCGGCGCTCGTGGCAGCGACGACGCACACTCAGTGGGTCTAGAGGGACTCTAACCCCGTGTCCTTGGGGTAGCGTTCTTTGGCCATACACTGTGTGCTCTTTTCGCCGAGCTCTGTGAGCACAAACCGGCTCCGGCGTTTATGCTCAGCGGTAGTGCGGCTCTGTGAAGCAAAAGAGTCCACCCCCGTACATACCGGGTGACGATAACCCGCGTGTGTTCTTATAGTATACCGCCATATAGCATCCGCCATTACTGAGCAGCAGGTTACCACCCCTGCACGGTGGACCCCGGGCTGCGAACGCTCCTTATTACCATCTTTATAATTTGGTGCGTTCCTCCAGCCCTAACAGGAAGCATCCCTGCTTCTTCTTCTCAAAGACCTTCTCACCAGCGGAGAGAAACTACTCCATCTGGGACAAGGAGTTGCTGGCCATGAAATTGGCCTTTTCTGAGTAGAGACATCTCCTGGAGGGAGCCCGGTTTCCCTTCCAGATGTACACTGACCATAAAAACCTGGTCTATTTGCAAACGGCCCAGCGCTTGAACTCTCATCAAGCTACGTGGTCGCTCTTCTTCTCCCGCTTCCAGTTCACCTTACATTACCCGTCTGGAGAGAAGAACGTCCGTGCGGATGCTCTTTCTCACTCGGTGGTATCAGCGGAGGAAGAGGAGGCTGAGCCTCGGCTAATTGTCCCCACGGAGAGCCTGTGGACCGTGGCTCCGATCGCTCTTGAGGCAGTTCCGCCGGGCAAGACCTTTGTCCCTCCCCGCCTGCGGCTGGAGGTCCTCATGTGGGCACACGCGTCCAGGGTGGGTGGTTACTTTGGCATTAAGCGGACCACAGAACTCCTGGCAAGGTCTTATTGGTGGCCGCACATGGCTCGGGACAGTAAAGAGTACATTCAAGCATGCGTCTCTTGTGCTCGGAACAGGTCCTCTAGGCAGAGGCCGGCTGGGTTACTGTATCTCTTGCTGGTGGCAGACAGACCCTGGGAGATGGTCGGCATGGACTTTGTGGTCGGCCTGCCCAAATCTGGTGGCAGCATGGTCATCTGGGTGGTCACCGATCATTTCTCTAGAATGGTGCATCTGGTGCCACTTGCGCGGCTGCCTTCCGCTCGTGGTCTCGCCACACTGTTCATAAAGCACGTATTTCGTTTGCACGGTATGCCAGACAAAATAGTCAGTGACCGAGGTCCCCAGTTTGCGTCTCGATTTTTGAAGGAGCTCTGCAGTCTACTCAGTATCGAGCTCAATTTGTCCTCCGTATATCATCCCGAGACGAACAGGTTGGTTGAGAGAGCCAATCAAACTCTGGTCACATACCTGCAACATTTTGTCTCTGCCAGGCAGGAAGACTGGGCATCCTTACTACCGTGGGCTGAATTTGCCCTGAATAACGCAGTGGCTGATTCCACTGGCCAGACGCCGTTCCTTCTCAATTACGGCCAGCATCCGCACGTCCCTGTCCCGATGCCAGTGTCTTCCACTGATCTCAGGGTGGCAGACTGGGCAGTGGAGGCTCGTGACATTTGGGATTGCATCCAGGATGCTATTCGAGCCACTAAAGAGAGAATGAGAGCATCAGTCGACACACATCGACGTCCCGCTCCAACTTTTGCCCCTGGCGACTTGGTATGGCTCTCTGCGTGTAACATCAAGCTGCGCGCCGAGTCCTCCAAGTTCGCTCTGTGATACATTGTTCCCTTCAAGGTCCTCGAGTGCATCAGCTCAGTGGTCTACCGTCTGGCTCTTCCACCACACTTGGCCATCTCTGACGTCTTCCACGTGTACCTTCTCAAGCCTGTTCACATGGCTCGGTTTTCCGAGTCATATGCCGGGACATCAGACCTGTTATGAATGAGTCACCGGAGGAGGAAAAAGCAAAAACACAAGCTAAGTCCAGAAAACCGGAGAGGTTGGTAACTAGCGGATTGCAGACCCCTGATCCTATTCACCACAACTAACAGTAGTCGTGGGGGGTTCCAACGGTGCCCTAGTCCTCTCGTCACAGCTGGAGAGCTAAATAAGCCTAAAGAAAGAAAGGGGAAATCTAAACTGCCCCAGAGCAGACCCCAAAGCAATAGACAGTCCCCAACATGTATTGTCGGTAAAAAACAGATGAAAACGCAAACACAGACAGAAAGACAGGCTGAGCAAATGATGGGGCCCAACTAACTATATAGGAAAGGACAGAAAAGATGCTGGCTGCAATCACACTAAAAAACCCTGCCAAAAATAATGTCCATCACGTCTGATAGAAAAGGCCCTGAAGTCACTAGACTTCAAAATCACTATATCAGCACTCAGGTATATTCTGAAGACAGAGCAAAGAGATCAACTGATCAGAGACAAAAATTGAGTTCAGCCCGTCCCAACCAGGGTAGGCTGAACACAAACACTAAGTAAACAGACAAAATCTCATGGAAAAATAGCAGAGCAAAAAATTATCTTTTAGTAGACAGGAACTAAACTTGATGCCAGAGCTCAGAGCAGAAAGGATCACCAGCAACCCCGCAGGGCGTCGGCTGCCTTATATCCACTCAGAAATTCCGGATGTCCAATCACACTCCACCAGTTCAGATGACAGGTTCTTCCCATCCAGATCAATTTCACTACCTCCTTTCACCAGCAGAGGGAGTTCATCAGACATCAGAGGTGAAGGAGAAAATGAACTCAAAACACAGACCTGTCCTCAGAAGAGTTTGAGGTCAACGCCATTGTGGGACGCAGGATTGTGCATCGCAAAAAATTTTATTTAGTGGACTGGAAGGGTCATGGTCTGGAGGCCCGGACCTGGGAGCCAGTGGAGAACATCCACGCCCCGCTCCTGATTGTGGCATTTGATCATGCCGAGGCTCAGAGGGGAGGGGGCCCTAGTGGGGGGAATAATGTTAGGCGTTGGGTTCCTGAAGCTGCACAGCGGGAATCCAGAGCCTTGCATTCTGTGGTCTCCCATTCTTCTCCGACTGCTCAAGAGTCTGCACAGCAATCTTGGCGTCACAGGCCCTCTACTCAGACCAGCTCTGTAGGACTGGTTGTTGCTGTCACCTCTGGGTCAGCAATAGCAGCGCAGGCTGCCCTGCAGCAAGCCACTCCAGTGGCTAAGTCCTCTCGTCATGCTACTGGGCATGCTCACGAGACGAACTCCCATTGGAGATCAGGACTCACGTACTCAGGTCCTTCTCCTGATCTGATTGGTCCATCCCAGAGATCTGGAAGGTCCCGCACGGCTATAAAAGGTCGGCATGGCCGCTCGGCCAATGCGCTAGTATTGGCTTTACTTGCTAGATGTGTGAATGGTGATGGATGTATGATTCTGGTGACTGACTCATTAAGATTCCCCTCCCTTTGATATTACGCATGTGGATAGGGAACTAGAGTAGCAGTCAGCACCAGTCAGTGGCAAGCCATAGGTCACTGTGCACATCGCAACTCTACACTAGCGTCCGATTGTGTCACGACTCACGGCACTATCGTATAGTGCCTGAGGTTACCGCTGCGCTGCAGTCAGCAGCACTTACCGGCATCCGCAGTAGCGACGCCGCATGCACGGTAGTTTTAGACAGACACCGACCTCTGCCTTGGGTCCATGTCCTGTGACCGTATACCGCGCGTGCAATTTAGCTGAGACCTGTGGCGCTAACAGGCTCAGCCTTCTGTGTTTAACACATAGGCGCCTCTGTGAATTAACAGAGATCGCGCAGCGCACCTGGGTGGCGTTTAACCCGTGCGTGTTTATACCGCCATATAGGGCGTCTACCATTACTCACAGCAGTGGTAACACCTTCTGCACAGTGGACCCCGAGCGGTGAACACACTTTATTATTTATTTATTTAGTGCGTTCCGCCGTTCTTAACACTATGTAAGTGACAGCACTATACATAACAGCAGAGGAAGGTATAATAAAGGACGGCACCATATATAACTAGAGAGGATAGTACGTAATAAGGGACGGTGTTATACATAATAAAAGAGGAAACTATGTAACTAAGGATAGTGTTATACAGAATTAGTGTGTACACTATATACTAAGGGACTGTGTTCGACATAGTGTGTACACTATATACTAAGGGACTGTGTTAGACATAATAAGCAATAATGTCTGCCTCCACCTCCCCCTGTTCCTAAGGCCATTATAAGTTCCCCTTCCTCCCATTCCAATCACCCACACCTCTCATTGTCCTCCTCCCCTCGCATCCCATTATTGTCCTCTCCCCCACCCTATCATTGCCCTCTTCACCACCTCCATCATTTTCTTCTCCCCACCACTATCTTTGCTTTCTCCCCCACCACTCCCATCATTGCCCATTCCACCACCTCCATCATTTCCTCCTCCTCCACCACCCCCATTATTGCCCTTTCCACCACCACCATCATTGCATTCTCCCCCATCACCCCATCATCATTTCTTTCTCCCTGACCACCCCATCACTGCCTTCTCCCCAACACCCCCATCATTGCCTTATCACCATCATTCCCATCATTGCCTTCTCCATCACTCCATCAATGCCTTCTCCCTATCAGTCCCATCATTGCCTTCTCCATCACCCCATCACTGCCTTCTCCCCATCACTCCCATCATTGCCTTCTCCATCACCCCATCACTGCCTTCTCCCCATCTCTCCCATCTTTGCCTTCTCACCATCACTCCCATCATTGCCTTCTCCCCATCACCCCATCATGGCCTTCTCCCCATCACTCCCATCATGGCCTTCTCCCCATCATGACCTTCTTCCCACCACCCCATCATGGCCTTCTCCACATCACCCCCATTATTGCCTTCTCCACATCACCCAGATCATTGCCTTCTCCATCACCCCATCATGGCCTTCTCCATCACCTCATCACTGCCTTCTCCCCATCATGGCCTTCTCCCCATCACTCCCCCCATCATGGCCATCCCCCATCACCCCATCATGGCCTTCCCCTGTCACCCCATCATGGCCTTCTCCCATCACCCCATCATGGCCTTCTCTCCCCATCACCCAATCATGGCCTTCTCTCCCCATTACCCCCATCATGGCCTTCTCTCCCCATCACCCCCATCATGGCCTTCTCTCCCCATCATGGCCTTCTCCCCATGTCCCCATCATATCATTGCCTTCTCCTCCAGGGCCAGGCTCCACCTACACACACACAGACATACACACATACATATATACACACACACAGCAGCACCTCTCACCTCTCACACACACACGCACCTGTCCTCAGCATCGCCCGTGCTTCCTCGCTGCTATGCCACAGCAGCGCTCCTCTCTGTGTCAGAGACAGGAAGCGCGGGCGGTGGGCAGGAGGGATCTTTGCAGCTCCGCTGCTATTTTCTTTTGCAGGCAGCAGACCTACTTGGATCGCTCCCTGCCCACCGCACATTAGGGCAATCTGGCGAGGGGCCCCCAGAGCCATGGGCCAGGAGAAACCGGCCATATTGCCTTCATCATTAGCTGCCGTGCAGGGCCCCCCATGGCAGAACTGGATCGCAGCTCTGAATCTCCCTGGTTCGGGGAACCGGCTGCTTTTTTAACAAGCCATCCCATCGAACCGGTGAGAACCGGCCGAATCCCACCCCTGCATTTAGGCCTTGATCAATTTCTAATTAGTTATCCCACTGTCTGCTGGAACATAACATACTGTTTATCATTAAACATATATTTAAGTCTTTTGAACTTAATGTTGGATTTGGCTGAGACGGGTTATAAGTTCTGTCATGAAATCATAAACTTGAGGTGTAATTCCTGAAACAGGTGGAGGAGGTAGAATATGTTCTTTGTTGTTCTGTAAAATACTCTGTTAGTGAGACTAGTTGATCTTGAAAAGGACATTGATTCTACTCTACAGTCAGCCTGGGATTGGAGACCCCTAGCATACTAGGAAATGACTTAAAGGGAAACTGTCACCATGAAAACACAGTCCAATCTGCAGACATCATATTATAGATCACACAATGTAGTTGTGTGAGAAAACATTTAGTATTACCTGGGTTTTAATCATTGATTCCTTTGCTTTTTCTAGGATTTTCGGGCTAGTTTGCGGTACTATCCCTAACTGACATATTTCTTTGTACAAGTGTGTATCCAGAGGTAGCTGTCAACCACGGATAGGACTGCCCACTGGACCACAAATCCCACATAGAGCAGACGTTTAAATGATTAACCCCTTCATGAGCTGTGACACATATATATACATCATAGGTCGTTGTAGTGCAAATATAAAAATGGCTATTTTTGAGTCCATATTGAAATATATAGAATGAATTCTATATATTACAGAGCTGCATTTCTGGTCAAACAGTTACAGACCGAGACAATGCTCATCTTGAGAACTATTGTTTATTATCTGAAACCATTTCACTTCACAAACAGTTCTATGTTTATCTATATTTGTTGTTTGTCATTGTAAAACATTAAGTTTTATTTAACCTCTGTCTTTGCTGGCTTTATCTAAATCCATGTGGCTTTTATATTGTAAGGGTTTATGACCCATAGTCTGATGATGCCATGTTATCAGTTTCATCCAATCTTGAAAGCCGGCCACTTGAAGGGTTGGGATGAAGCTAAAGTTACACATAAGTGTAATTTGGTATATAAGTCCAGAGAAACATGACTAACACAGAAGCACAATTTGGATATCTGTACACATGTACAGTGTTGATACCTGCATAAGTGGGGACGCCCATGCAGTGTAGTGAATCTTCCAGGGGTTCTCTGTCTTGGTGTTGCTTCTCTGATATTCTAGACCGATGATGTTTAAAAGCCTCTTGATTGATGATGTGAGTATACTGTATATAGTTAATCTTTATATACACTTAATCATTATATGTATTCAATCTTTATATGTACTTAACCTTTGCATCTTAAAATATACAAAAGTGTATGCAATCACACTATTCAATCATACTATTCCTTTAATTCCGGACCTTGTAATAAAATTGCGTTATATCGCAAGTAGTAGCCTTCTTTAAAGCCGTATCCGAACCTTAGTGTTAAAATCTTGGCAATACAGTTGTGTCCCTGCATTACCTGCAGGCTACTGTTGTGAGCCCTCAAGCTTTCAGGCACATGAGAGCTGATCTGATTAGCTGTCATGTGCCCCTAACAGACCTGGGTGTAATCACGATCCACCCGTGGCTGTTAACCTCTTAAATTCTGCTGTCAATTTCCAACAGCAGCAATTATCATGGTCATGTTGGAAATGCGTCACTAATCCCGCCCATCTGCGCCCCCGTCACATGAATTCGAGGTGCCAATCGGTTAGCATGACAACCCGGGGTCCGCAAGAGACCCCTGTGGTTGTCATTGCTGATCTGCTAGGTGTGCAGCCCTAAGGCCGGCTCTCGCAGCAAATAAGTTCTACTGCAGATAGCAGGGCTGAAGCGAACAGATGATTGCAGCTTTAAGTCTCCTAAATCGACTACTGAAGCAAGTAAAAAGTAGAAAAAAGTTTTTAAAAATATGAAAAGAATTAAAATAATAAACGTTCAAATCACCCCCTTTTGCCCCATTCAAAATAAAAGAAAAAACAAAAAAAATTCAAATACACACTTATTTGGTATTGATGCATTCAGAAACGCCTGATCTATCAAAATATAAAAATAATGAATTTGATCGGTAAACGGTGTAATGAGAGAAAGAAATCAAAACTCTAGAATTAAGTTTCTTTGGCCGCTACAACATTGCAATAACAGGCGACCAAAAGATCGTATCTGCACCAACATGGTATCAGTAAAAACGTCAGCTCAGCGCACAAAAAATAAGCCCTCACCCAACCCAAGATCCTAAAAATTGGAAATTCTGCGGGTCTAGGAAAATGGCGCCATTGATTTTTCTTTTTTCTTTTTTTTTTTTTTTACAAACTTTAGATTTTTTTCACCATTAACCATTGTAAGGTAGCGCTTGTCATTAAGGTAGGGGCAGGGCCGGTTTTAGGCAAAGTGGGGCCCTAGGCAAAGTTTAAAATGGGGCCCCAAGTGCTAACATATTGCACATTACACAGAAGCATTTCGGTTGTATTTACATGCGCTGAGATCAGGGCGCTAAATGATCGACAAAATTGAAGAAGTCGTTCAATAATTGTTTCCCGGCCTCTTTCCACCGTCTGAGAAAGAATGATGGGGACAGAATGATCACACACACCCTAACAGATCACCATACAGTATCATGTTATCAGCAGCACATCTACAGTTTACAGCCCATAGTCCTCCATATAATATAATCTGCCCCATAGTCCTCCATATAGTATAATACACTCCTCAGTTCTCCATATAGTATAATACACTCCTCATAGCCCTCCACATATTAAAATACACTGCTCAGTCCTCCATATAGTATAATACACTCCTCATAGTTCACCATATAGTATTATGCACCGCCATAGTCACCCATGTAGTACAATTCACTTCCCATAGCATAATGCACCCCATAGATCTTCATATAATGTATTCCCCATAGTTCTCGATACAGTATAATGCAGCCCACATATAGCATAATGCAGCCACCCAATAGAGCATAATGCAGCCACCCCACAGAGTATAATGCAGACCCGCCATACAATATAATGTAACCCCCATAGAATATAATGCAGCCCCCTCTTATAGTATAATTCAGCCACCCCTTAGAGACTTAGAGAATAATGCGCTGCCCCAGAGTATAATGCAACCATTCCACAGAATATAATGTAACCCCCATAGAATATAATGCAGCCCCACCCCCCATATGGTATAATGCAGCCCCTCCATAGAATATATGGCAACCCCTTCATAGGATATAATGCAGCCCCTTATATAGTATAATGTAGCCCCTCCATAGAATACAATGTAGCCCTCCTCATTTAGTCTAATGCAGCCCCTATCGAATATAATAAATATAATACCCCCCATAGAATATAATGTAGCCGAAATAGAATATAATACAGCCCACCTCCCCATAGAATATAATGTAGCCCCCATATTATATAACACAGCCTCCCCTTATAGAATATAATGTAAAATGTACCCCCATGGTATATAACACAGCCGCATAGTATATAGCCAAGCACCACATGGTATACAGCCCAGCCCACCATGGTATACAGCACAACCCACCATGGTATACAGCATGGCATATAGCCCACCATGGTATAATACAGCCCAGCATGGTATACAGGCTGTATACCATGCTGGGCTGTATACCACGGTGGGCTGTATAATACAACCCAGCATGGTATACAGCCAACCATGGTATAATACAGCCCAGCATTGTATAATACAGCCCAGCATGGTCTAATACAGCCCAGCATGGTATATAGCCCCCCAGAATGGTATAATACAGCCCAGCATGGTCTAATACAGCCCAGCATGGAATATAGCCCCCCAGAATGGTATAATACAGCCCAGCATGGTATAATACAGCCCAGTATGGTATATAACCCACCATAATGGAATAATACAGCCCAGTATAATATTGTAATGTCACGTGTGCCTGGATACACCGCCTCCAGCAGGGCGTATTTCTATAACACCTGTGAACCTGGATACACCGCCTACAGCAGGGCGAATTTAAACAGAGTTAAAGGAAACATCGGGGAAACCATTACAATGAAGGGCCCTGCAATAGGGAACGGGGATGTGGAGACCTCCTGCACTCCCCTTATTCAGTGTCCCTACACTCCTGACGATCCCTAGGCAGGCTCCGCACCTGGTGACAAGCTGGATACCTCAAATCCCTAGCTTGCCCTGCACCTATCACTTTCTAGTGAACTGGACGGTGCAGAAACTAATCCCACCACTGCAATAATACACACACAAGGAAAGTCACAAACAGGGAAAAACACCACTTAACTTTCTCTGTTGCTATTGCTCCCAGCAATAGAGTACAACACCAAAGTTCAGCTTCACCCCTGAAGCTCGACACCTGAATTCAGCTTCTGCCTGAAGCAATTATGCCAGAGCTCCCCTGAGCTACCACAAACTCCTCTCTGTAGTTCCTTCCTTCACCAGACTTGGTTGGAAATGAGCAATATCACCAACAGTAAGTGAGACCACCTGCAACTCCTTTATAGGTAGGAGCCAGGGAATCACACCTGCTTCATAATCACGTGCAATAACACTAGCGGCCACCGGGGGCAACTAAACTAAAGTAACCAGAGTGCAATGACCCTAACAGCCACTGGGGTCAAAACTAGAACTAAAACAACCACAGTGTAATGACCCTAATGGCCAACAGGGGCAAAGAGCTTTAAGGAAAAAAAAAGGTCACTTGTGCAAAATCTGTCATCATCCAACCTGGATCATGACAGCACCATCCCTCAATGAGGGGCCTCTGGACCCTCAAGACCACTCTTCACAAAAAAAACACCTACAGTGGGGACGCCCAGATCCAGAGTTCACCCCAACAACTACCTAAACTTCAGGTTTATGACAAACGAGCACCGCTGGTATTGGCAATGTATGTTCTGGAGGCACCACCCATCTCCAAAGCGCCGATCTGGGGAATGAATGGTGTATGGGCAAGTTTGTGGGTAACTCCAGCTGGTAATTCTCCAGGCTGATGATGGCCGATACCAAATACGGACCAATCACCTGAGAATTCCAGACTCCCACGACACATTTCCACTGGATGTTTTTGGTGGCCACCCAAACATGCTCGTTCACACACAGGTCCGGACCTGAACGTTTATTGCCACACATTCATTTGTCATAATACAGAGATGTTGTGAGTTCATTCTCACCAGTTGTGAGTTCCCCTTCTGGACTCACTCTGATGGTGACAGGAGGTGGTGTGGCTGGTTTGATCGGTGGAAATCTGCCACCTGAGAATGAGGATGATGATTGGATCTCAGGTTTCTCAGATTGGATTTAAGACAGCCGACGCCGTATTCAGTTGCTGGTGATTCCTTTTGGCTTGTCAGCTCTTGGTTTTCACCTATGTTCCAGTCATCTAAAGCTAAGTTTTTCTGCTAATGTTCACACTTGATCTTGTTGGTCTATTCAGTTTTTTGTGTGGTCTGGCAGTCCCGGCTAGGGGCTGAGCTGAATTTGCACTCTTATTTATCAGTATTTTGCCAATTGGCTTTTTGTCCCTTACTAGATCGGTCTCTTTTTGCTCTGTCTCAGAATATTCCAGAGTGCTGATATAGTGGGAGAAGTCTAGTGACTTCAGAGTTAATTTTGCTATCAGAAGTGTTGGACATTATTTTTGTAGGGTTTTTTGCAGGTTGCAGACAGTGACTTGCCTTTCCTTTCCTGTCTAGTTAGTTTGGGCCCCATCATTTGCTCAGCCTATTTTCCTGCCTGTGTTTGTGCCTTCATCTTGTTTCACCGTCAATACATGTGTGAGGGCAATATATTCCTTTGGGGTCTGCTCTGGGGCAGTTAGCTTTCCCTTTTCTTGCTTTAGGCTTATGTAGTCCTCCGGCCATGACGAGGCATCTAGGAACATCGTAGGCACGCTCCACGGCTACTGATAGTTGTGTGGTAAGATCAGGGATCTGCAATCTGCATAGTTACCAACTTCTCTGGTTTTCTGTGGCTTAGCTTGTTTTGTTTTTTTTCTCCTCGGTGACCCATTCATAACAGAATCACCAGCCTTACCGCAGATTCTAGGGTACTCAAAAGCAGGAAAGAATTGTAAAAAAAAAAAAAAGTGTCAGAATTTTTTATTTTTATATGTATATTTTTCCTCTTTTTCTCTGGGGCCGTAGGAGGATTTTTTTTTTAAAATGGAGATTAAGCAATTGTCTGATCGTGTGGAGCAGCTCACTGCTGAAGTGCGGGGAATTTCCTCCTATCTCACTCATTCTCATGATGCTGAAACAAGGATCCCTACTCCTGATGTGTTTTTTGGGGATCGGTATAAATTTTTGAATTTTAAGAATAATTGTAAATTATTTCTTGCCTTGAAGCCTAATTCATCGGAGAGCTCTGTGCAGCAGGTTAAAATTGTCATCTCTTTGCTGCGCGGCGATCCCCAGGATTGGGCGATTTCTTTGACACCTGAAGATCCTATTCTGACTAATGTGGATGCATTTTTTTCAAGCCTTGGGGTTGTTGTATGATGATCCTAATGCTATTGATCAAGCTGAGAAAGCCCTATTGGCATTGAACCAGGGTCAGGATTCTGCAGAGTTATACTGTCAAAAATTCCGAAAGTGGGCAGTCCTTACTACCTGGAATGATGGTGCCTTGGCAGCTCTCTTTCGGAAGGGTCTGTCAGAAACCGTAAAAGATACTATGGTGGGATTTCCTGTTCCCTCTGGTCTTGACGATTCTATGTCATTAGCCATTCAAATTGATCGACGTTTACGTGAACGCAAAACTACACGAGAGGTGCTGCCACCTTTTGGACAAATATCTGAACCTATGCAATGTGATAGAGTTTTGTCTAGGGCACAACATCAGGAGTTTAGAAGGCGTAATAAGCTGTGTTTTTTCTGTGGAGACGTCTCTCATATTATTTCTGTCTGCCCAAAACGAGAGAAACGTTTTGCACACACATATGCTGTGGGCAGTATACAACTAAGTTTCTTTTGGCAATTACACTGATCTGCTACTTATCCACATTTTCCACGAAAGCTTTTGAGGATTCAGGAGCAGTGTTGAATCTGATGGATTTGGACTTTGCTAAACATTGTGGTTTTTCCATGACGCCTCTGCGGACACCTATTCCTTTGAGGGGTATTGATGCTACTCCTTTGGCGGAGAATAAACCCCAGTTTTGGACCCAGGTGATGATGTGGGTTGCCCCAGACCACCAAGAAAATTGTAAATTTTTGGTGCTGCATAATTCGCATGATACTATTGTTCTGGGTTTTCCTTGGTTGCAAACTCATAATCCAGCTTTGGATTGGAAATCTGGGTCTGTGGTGAGTTGGGGTGTCAGTAGAGTTGAGCGACTTTTGGATTTTTAGGGTCGAGTTTCGTTTCGTGAAACCTGACTTTTCTAAAAGTCGGGTCGAGCAAGATCGGCCGATTATAGGGAAATGTCGGGGTCGTCCCGAAACACGAAACCCAATGTAAGTCAATGGGGAATAAAAGTCGGCAGTGAGAGGAGGACAGGAAACACACCTACAGTGCCCATTTGAATGCCAAAAGCATCAATTCTTCTTACTTAAGCTTGTCAACCTTAATTAACTTCATAATACAAGTTACGCACTAAAAAATGGGGGTTATTTTGCTAAAGTTGTGGGGGGGTAGGGCTGGCTCCAGGTTTTCATGTGCCCTGGGCGAAAGAGCGCCCCTTTAACACATACCACAACTCATCATGCTCCGATACGGCAGAGAAATAGCGGTATAGTACAATGAAAAATACTTCACTTTTTACATCTCATGACGAGGCCCATCTATTTCTCCATACAGAATCATTGGTCCCATATAATGTTTGAAACAGTATATGATGAGCTCCACATAATGCTACAGTATATGTTGGTCCCCATGGATGAAGCTCCACTGTCTTATGGGCCCAAATAATGCTCCAAACATAATGGGCCCCATTTCTAATGCTCTAGTGTATAATGGGCCCTGTAAATGCTGCTCCAGTGTCTGATGTCCACCTTTGGAATGTTCCAGTGTATGGTGGGCCCCATCTATCATTCTCCAGAGTATAGTGCTCCCCAAAAATTGCTGTCCCAACATTGAAAACAATCAAATAAGTCTCCTCGCTAGGGAATCCCTGTACTTGTCTGGACTCCTCGTCGTCCCCATCTTCCATCTCACTGCACAGTATTTCAACCTTGCAAGTGCTGTGATCCTGAGCAAGCAGGGGGGGCCCACTCGTTGGCGACGGCACTGGCACAGGGCCCCTGATAGTACGGTGGTGTGTCTGATGGCGGGTGGGCCGAGCCTGCACTTTCATCTGCAGCTTCCTCTTTGTCACCGTGTAAGATGGAACTGTATATGGGAAGGGTAACCTGAGTTTCATCAGGGTCAGATTCAGGCCGTGTAGCATGCGAGGGGAATGTAGTGGTCTGGGTCAATGTACCAGCAGATTCATCGAGCAGTGGCTGGGCATCAGTGCACTTGTGTCGCCCCCAGGAGTACGGTCGCCACAGTGGCATTACCTTCCTCCTAGGGAGTGTGATGTCATGCTTGGGAGCAACGAAGGATCTCTCTAGCAGGTTAACTGATTGGGCGGCGTTATTCCCACGAGTCATGACCCTCCAAACAGCGTTCATGAAGGCAAAGTGTTTGTTTTACGTGGGCAGTATGGTTGCAAAGCTGAACCTTAAAGGAATGTCCAGAAGGGCACCACCAGGAGTGGAGCCTACGGTTAAATTCAACTCCACCTGGGAAACCTCAACCATGCCAGCTACAGAAAAGATGCACACATTGCAAGCTTAATTCCGTTAACGAACGAGACTCCGTCATGCCCCGCGGCCCGAGTCCGGCTTACTAGAGGGACACGTGAGGCTCTGGCACATGAGATTGGCCAATAACTGGTGTGTCATGCCCTTACATGTCCGTGGCTGCATGTGTGCTACACTGAAAAGGCCAGCGTTTGTCGCTTACAGGTGCAGATAACCCGCTGAACAACGTTAGTGATGGGGATCACTGATTACAATTATTACCCGCGAACGATGATTTCCCAGTAAGTGCAGGTCAACCGCAGTTCCGGAATTAGGCCTAACCGTCATTCCTGAAAAAATAAAAAACTTACGTGTGCAAACCACAGGTGCTGTAGCTTGCTTAACAGCTCGCCAGCCGTTCTCACGCCCAGTATGGATTACACGTGATTGCACAAAGGTTAGAAAGGGTACCGTATCCCCAGATAACATGTATGGATAGCGTACACATTCAAAATATATGTCTATACATCAGGAGGCAGGCTCAGACGGTGTTAGGCCCAGTATGGATTGCACGTGATTGCACAAAGGTGAGAAAGGGTACCGTATCCCCGGATAACATGTATGGATAGCGTACATATTCAAAATATATGTCTATACATCAGGAGGCAGGCTCAGATGGTGTTAGGCCCAGTATGGATTGCACGTGATTGCACAAAGGTGAGAAAGGGTACCGTATAGCCGGATAACATGTATGGATAGCGTACACATTCAAAATATATGTCTATACATCAGGAGGCAGGCTCAGATGGTGTCAGGCACAGTATGGATTTGACAGCCCAGACTACACAGCGGAGGAGCAGGGAGAGGTAAAGATTGCAAATGCTGGGGCCCTGCCCAAGCAAGGGGGGCCTACTCGTGGGCGTCGGTACTGGCACTGGGCCCCTCATAGTACGGCGGTGTGTCTGACGGCGGGTGTGCACCAACACCGTCAGAGACACTTGATTGCACTATGAGGGACCCTGTGCCAGTGCCCGCACCCAAGAGTCGGCCTACCCACCCGTCCAGGGCAACGGCACTCGCACGGTGTCGTGCGCTAGGTGGTGACCCCGGCCATGGGGGGGAAGGCAGCACAGTTAGGGAGTTTTAGAAAGTGGCATATGTTGATGTTGGACATTCAGCTGATGTAAAAGGCGAAATAGGTCAACTCCCAGGAAGAGGTGGACCAAAGCAAGCCATTTTTCTGTCACCCTATGTGTCATCAGGGGAAGGTGGGACAAAATCCTTGGAAACCCATGCATGGTTCATTTTAATGAAGGTTAGATCATCCACATTTTGGGTTGACAGACGGGTCCTTTTTTCTGTCAGGATTGATCCAGCTGCACTGAAGACTCTTTCCGATAGCACACTTGCAGCTGGGCAAGCGAGCTCCTGTAAGGCATATTGTGCCAATTCAGGCCAGGTGTCCAGTTTAGCGGCCCAATAGTCAAAGGGGAATGACCTGTGTGGGAGAACATCGATATGGGAGGAAAAGTAGTTTGTAACCATAGTTGACAACTGCTGTCTCCTGTCACTTTCCATCGATGCAGTATTACCAATTGTGTGAGCGGTACTTGAAAAATCAGTCCACAACATTGTCATGAAACCCCTGTCTCCAATGCCACTTCTGCTGTGTGCACCATGAACACCTCTGCCAAGCTGCCCCCGGCCCGTATGGCTCGTGTGAGAACCATCACCGCTGCTGTGTGCTGGGAATGCCTCAAGCAACCGATTTACCAGAGTTGCTTGTTTATTACCCAATATTAGGTCAAGGTTCTCCTGTGGCATGATGTTTTGTAATTTGCCTTTATAGCGTGGATCCAGGATGCTGGCCAACCAGTAGTCGTCATCGTTCATCATTTTGGCAATGCGGGGGTCCCTTTTTAGGATCTGCAAGGCATAATCTGACATGTGGGCCAATGTTCCTGGTGTCAATGATGCACTGCGAGTGCTGGGTGGAGGAGCACTTTCTGGCAAATCCACATCCCTCCAGTCACGCACAAACCCTGTACCAGACCTTGCCACGCCAACATTTTCACTTGCCCCACGAGATGCATCCTCCTCCCCTAAGTAATCATCCCCATCATCATCCTCCTCCTCCTTTTCTTCCTCCACCTCGTCCAGGAGAGGTCCCTGAGCAGACAATGGCTGAATGTCATCAAGGATTCCCTCCTCGTCAACATTGGCTGCAGACACCTGCTCCTTAAGGTGCGTCAAAGTTTGCATGAGCAGACGCATAAGTGGGATGCTCATGCTTAGGATGGCGTCGTCTGCGCTTAACAGCCGTGTGCATTCCTCAAAACACTGAAGGACTTTACAGAGGTCTTTCAGCTTCGACCACTGCACACCTGTCAACTCCATGTCTGCTCTCAAAGTGCCTGGCCGTGTATCCTCCCACAAATGCATTATGGCCTGCCTCTGCTTGCACAGCTGCTCCACCATGTGCAGGGTGGAGTTCCACCTTGTTGCAATGTCGATAATGAGGCGGTGGTTGGGAAGGTGGAGCAATCGCTGCAGCTTCTGCATACGAACGGAGTGCACAGGCGACCGGCGGATGTGCGCGCACAGTCTTCGCACCTTCTGGAGCAGGGCTGTTAACTCCGGATAATTTTTGAGGACGCACTGCACCACCAGGTTCAAGGTGTGAGCCAAGCAAGGTATGTGGCTGAGTTTTGAAAGGGTTATGGCTGCCACAAAATTACGGCCGTTATCACTAACTACCTTGCCTGCCTCAAGATGTACACTGCCCAGCCATGACTCAGTTTGTCGCTTCAAGTACTCGGCCAGCACCTCGGCGGTGTGTCTGTCGCCCAAACACATCATCTGCAACACAGCCTGCTGACGCTTTCCACTAGCTGCTCGATAGGGGGACACCTCGTGTGCAACAGTGGCAGCTGCAGATGGAGTGCTCGTATGACTGCGCTCTGTGGACGAGCTTTCGCTTCTGGAGGAGGAGGAGGAGGATGGTCGAACGCCTACAGCCAACTGTTTCCTATACCGTGGGCTAGGCAGCACTGTCCCACCACCGCTGTCCCCCGTGGACCCTGCATCCACCACATTAACCCAGTGCGCAGTGATGGACACGTAACGGCCCTGGCCATGCCGACTGGACCATGCATCAGTTGTGAGGTGCACCTTTCCACTCACTGACTGCTTGAGTGCATGGACAATGCGGTCTTTTACATGATGGTGGAGGGCTGGGATGGCTTTGCGAGAGAAGAAGTGGCGACTGGGTAGGTCATAGCGTGGTACTGCATAGGCCATGAGTTCGCGGAAAGCTGCGCTTTCCACCAACCGATAGGGCATCATCTCAAACGAGATTAGTTTGGCAATGTGGGCGTTCAAACCCAGTGTACGCGGATGAGAGACTGAGTACTTTCTTGACCTACTCATAGTGTCTGGGAGGGTGAGCTGGACTTGAGAGCTGCATATGGTGGAAGTAGCGGTGGACAGGGCAGACTGAGAGAGGGTTGATGATGGTGATGGAGTTGGTGTTCTTTCTGATGGCCTAGATTCAGTATTTCGTTGATATAACAGTGGGATTCCCTGACTGCTGTGGCTTTGCAACGACACCTCAACATTTGCTGCTGTGCTAACCGGTGGGCTTACAGTGGGGGAAACAATGTAGCGTTGCTGACTACCTTCTTTGTGATCAGTTGCACATGTGGCACTTGAGGTTTGGTGTTGTGTCCACGCTTGCAAGTGCATGGTGGTTAAATGTCTAAGCATGCAACTGGTATTTAAATTTTTCAGATTTTTCCCTCGGCTAAAGGTCTTTGCGCACTTCTTACAGATAACCTTGGCCTGATCATGAGGATTTTGTTCAAAAAAGTGCCACACTGCACTCTTCCTACTTTGGCAGACATTTTGCGGCCTAGCACGCTGTGATCTTTTGACCCTCTGGTCAAGCTGTCCAGCAACTCTTTTGATTTTTGGAACCTGTCTTTGGAGTGCTCCGGGCCTGCCAGATAACAGCTGTTGCGATGTCGATGTCTGCTGTGGATGCTCCTCATCTGAGCTATTGGAAGCAGCACCCTCTTCCCCCAATGGATGCCAATTTGGGTCAACAACTGGGTCATCCATCACCTCCTCTTCAATGTCATGTGCACCTTCCTCTGTGTCACCGTGTATGGTGGTATAGTGTGCGGGAAGGGGCACCTGAGTCTCATCAGGGTCAAAATCTGGCTCTGTACACTGCGAGGACAATGTAGTGCTCTGAGTGAATGTACCAGCAGAATCATCTATCAGCGGCTGTGCATCAGTGCACTCCATGTCAGATTCATCTTGGCCTGGGTAATTCACCATTTCACTTGATAATACAGGCATGGTATGTGAAAACAGCTCAATGGAGTAATCAGTAGAATGGCCTGCGTCATCCTTCAATCTTGGTTGGGGTGAAGGACACAAGGAAAGGTGTGGTTCATGAACATGAGCCTCCAATGACGACTCAGTGCTTTTACTTTTTACAACTTCAGAAGAGTAGGCGATAGAGCTGGAGGCTGAGTCAGCAATGTAAGACAAAACTTTTTCCTGATGCTCTGGCTTTAAAAGCGGTTTGCCAACTCCTAGAAAACTAAGCCTTCGAAGCCTTATGGAGCCAGACGATGACGCAGGCTCAACACCTCCTGCATTCGGTCCTATTTTGCTCTTGCCACTACCATCAGATCCACCACCAACACCATCATTACCAGCTGCCAACCCCCGCCCAATTCTACGGCCTCTTCCACCAGCCTTCCTCATTTTTTATAGAAATGTAGACAAAATCCAACAAACTATATAGTAATGTAAAACAAGGTACAAGGTGTCTATAGGACAGGGGAGATTTTGAATTTCTGCACACACTTGTGGACACTGGACACTTATGGATTGTGTGAGGCCCACTGAATATCAGAGCGCTATGTCACAGGCTCGATGGCACAGGTGTGAAAAAGTGACTACAGGATAAGGGAGATTTTGAATTTCTGCACACACTAGTGGACACTGGACACTTTTGGATTGTGTGAGGCCCAGTGAATATCACAGCGCTATGTCACAGGCTCGATGGCACAGGTGTGAAAAAAGTGACTACAGGATCACAGAGATTTTGAATTTCTGCACACACTTGTGGACACTGGACACTTATGGATTGTGTGAGGCCCACTGAATATCACAGCGCTATGTCACAGGCTCGATGGCACAGGTGTGAAAAAAGTGACTACAGGATCACAGAGATTTTGAATTTCTGCACACACTTGTGGACACTGGACACTTATGGATTGTGTGAGGCCCACTGAATATCAGAGCACTATGTCACAGACTCGATGGCACAGGTGTGAAAAAAGTGACTACAGGATCACAGAGATTTTGAATTTCTGCACACACTTGTGGACACTGGACACTTATGGATTGTGTGAGGCCCACTGAATATCAGAGCGCTATGTCACAGGCAGAAATTGGCTAGTGTATCACAAACTACAAGGTGTATGTAGAATTGGGCAGAATAGGAATCTCCCTAGAGTGTAGGTCTGTAAGAACGGAACAAGTCCTCCACTTATCCTTCCACAGTGACACACAGATAGCTTCACTGTGGCCGTGATAACAGCCGTTACACGGTACTGAGAGGAGCGTGCACGTACACGGCTGTCCGGTGTACGTAAAATTGTCAAGCTCCGTGTTTTTTAAGTATACGGACTGACACACTTTGTCTCTCTATAGTTTTGAATGTGATCAAACAGCAAATATATTTAACTGTTTGAAAGCTAGACAAAACTAGTAGGTGCAGGTCTGTAAGAACGGAACATGTCCTCGACTTATTCTCACAGAGTGACACACAGATAGCTTCACTGTGGCTGTGATAACAGCCGTTACACGGTACTGTGTGAGGAGCGTACACCGCTGTATGGTGTGAAAAAATGCACGCTCAGTACCTCAGCAGGACAAAAAAAAAATTGGGATTGCTTTTAAAAAAGCAGTTTGCAGAGCAGTGGGTAAACAGCAATGCAGCTGTCAGGAAGCCTTAGAAGGCAGCCTAACAACCAACACCGCTGATCCACCACAATATAGCCTCCCCTTGCACTGCACACACAGTGACTGGTGTGTTGTACAGGCAAAATCGCTAGCAGCAGAAGCAGTTTTTTTTTCTTCTTCCCTGCCTAAAGCTCTCCCTACAGAATCAGCAGCAGCAACCTCTCCCTATGCTAAGATCGGCAGAAGTAAGATGGCGGTCGGCGTGCACGCCCTTTTATAACCCCTGTGACGCCCACCAAAGCAAGCCAATCACTTGCATGCCCTTCTGAAAGATGGTGGTGACCCCTGTCTATGTCATCACATTGCCCACAGTGTCCGTGGATCCTGATTGGCTGAAAAAGAGCGCAAAACAAACTTTTGAAATGCGACTTTGGCGCGTAAGTCGCCGACCTCGTGGCCGACCTCATCCTAGGGTCGGGTTTCGTTTCATGAAACCCGACTTTGCCAAAAGTCGGCGACTTTTGAAATTTTTGCGACCCGTTTCGCTCAACTCTAGTTGTCAGTGTGTTCTTAGGGACGCTCCTGTTTTCTCCACCTCTCCTCAGTCTCATAATATTCCTCATTATCTAGCCGACTTTTCTGATGTATTTAGTGAGAGCAAGTCTGCGTCTTTGCCTCCTCATAGGGGTTATGACTGTGCAATTGAGTTGATGCCTGGGTGTAAATTTCCCAAGGGTCGGATTTTCAACTTATCAGTACCCGAACATGATGCTATGCGATCCTATATTAAGGAGTCATTGGAGAAGGGTCATATTAGACCATCCTCGTCACCTTTAGGTGCTGGGTTTTTTTTGTGGCCAAGAAAGATGGTTCATTAAGACCGTGTATTGATTATCGTTCCCTTAACAAGATAACGGTTAAATATCAGTACCCATTACCTCTGATGTCTGATTTATTCTCCAGAGTTAAGAGTGACTGCTGGTTTACTAAGCTTGACCTCAGGGGGGCGTATAATCTTATTCGCATCAAGCACGGGTATGAATGGAAGACGGCGTTTAATACTCCGGAGGGACATTTTGAGTACCTGGTGATGCCTTTTGGGCTCACTAATGCCCCTTCTGTCTTCCAGTCCTTTATGAATGATATTTTCCGAGACTTTGTGGATAAGTTTTTGATCATCTATTTGGATGATATTTTGATCTTTTCTAGTGATTGGGATTCTCATGTGGAACACGTCCAGACTGTCTTCCGGATTTTGAGAGAGAATTCCCTGTTTGTTAAGGGATCGAAATGCCTCTTTGGTGTACAGAGGATTTCATTTTTGGGATTTATCTTATCTCCATCGACTATTGAAATGGACCTGGCCAAGGTACAGGCCATTTATGATTGTGTTTAGCCTCCTTCTTTGAAGGCCCTCCAGAAGTTTTTGGGTTTTGCTAATTTCTATCGTAAATTTATTGGTAATTTTTCTGGTATTGTCAAACCACTGACTGATCTGAACAAGAACGGCGCTGATGTGCTGATTTGGTCTCCTGAGGCTATTTCAGCATTTCAGGAGCTTAAGCAGAGATTTACTTCAGCTCCAGTTTTACGGCAACCTGATGTCTCACTTCCATTTCAGGTGGAGGTAGATGCTTCTTAGATTGGTGCAGGAGCTGTTTTGTCCCAAAAAGACCCTGTGACTTCTAAGATGAATCCCTGTGCCTTCTTTTCTCGAAAGTTCTCCACATCTGAATGCAACTATGACGTGGGGAATCGGGAATTGTTGGCCATGAAGTGGGTATTTGAGGAGTGGAGACATTGGTTGGAGGGAGCTAGACATCAAGTTGTGGTCCTCACCGATCACAAGAATTTGATTTATCTGGAGTCGGCCAAACACTTGAATCCTAGACCGGCTAGATGGGCCATGTTTTTCACGCTTTTTAATTTTGTGGTCTCTTTTCTTCCTGGCACTAAGAATGTTAAGGCAGACGCCCTTTCTAGGAGTTTCTTTGCCGATTCTCTAAGTGTGACCGAGCCTACTACCATCCTAGGTGAGGGGGTAGTTCTTTCTGCCATTTCGCCCGATTTGAGATGCGCCCTGGAGGAATTTCAGGAGGATAAACCTGAGCGTTGCCCTATGGGAAAATTGTATGTTCCTGACCAGTGGAGAAAGAGAGTGATGTCTGAAATTCATTGCTCTGCATTGGCTGGTCATCCAGGTATTTTTGGTACCAGAGATTTGGTGAGTCGGTCCTTTTGGTGGCCTGCCTTATCTCGTCACGTCAGGAATTTTGTACAGTCCTGTGGGACTTGTTCTCGGTCTAAACCCTGTTCTCGTTCTAGTGGGTTGCTGATGGCCTTGCCGGTGCCCAAGAGGCCATGGATCCATATCTCAATGGATTTTATTTCTGATCTTCCTATCTCTCAGAGAATGACTGTTATCTGGGTGATTTGTGATAGATTTTCGAAGATGGTCCATCTTGTACCACTCCCAAAGTTGCCATCTTCTGTTGAGTTGGTGCCCTTGTTTTTACAACAGGTGGTTCGGTTACATGGGATTCCTGAGAACATTGTGTCCGACAGAGGAGTCCAGTTTGTTTCCAGATTCTGGAAAGCCTTTTGTTCCAATCAGGGAATTCAGTTATCCTTCTCCTCCACGTTTCATCCCCAGACCAATGGACAGACTGAGAGAACAAACCAGACCATGGAGTCTTATTTGAGATGTTTTATATCTGCTGATCAGGATGATTGGGTCTCATTTTTGCCCTTGGCCGAATTTGCGCTGAACAATAGAGCTAGTTCTGCCACTTTGATGTCACCCTTTTTCTGTAATTTTGGGTTTCATCCTCGGTTCTCTTCAGGGCAAGTGGAATCTTCGTCCTGCCCAGGTGTGGACACTGTGGTTAAGAGAATGCAGCAGATATGGGACCAAGTGGTGGATAAGTTGTCACTTTCTCAGGAAAAGGCCCAGCGATTTTCCAACCGGCATAGGACCATTGGTACCCGGTTTAAAGTGGGTGATATGGTTTGGTTGTCGTCTAAGAATATTCCTATGAAGGTTGCATCTCCTACATTTAAGCCAAGATTTATTGGTCCTTATAAGATTTTGGAAATTCTTAATCCTCTTTCATTTCGATTGGCTCTCAGAAGTGTTTGACATTATTTTTGTAGATGTGGGGAATAGATAGCTCAGCTGGGATCTTTGCTTTGGCACAAGCGTGTGGCTATGAAGTCACTTCAGCAGACTAGCAAGTTCCACATGAATATGAACACGGCATATTTATTGTGCACACTTGTTATTCAATGTTACACATGGCAAACATGAAATAAAATATCTAAGGCCGTCTGGCCACTAACTAACAATAGCAGGCTAACTACAAAATAAACCTATATAACAGCAAAGAAGTCCATGTAATCTTACTGTGTCAGCTCCCAGCTCAGCAGACGAGATAGACTGAGAGATCCCAGCTCCTCCTGATTATATCAGCTGGACCAGTCAGGAAACCAAAACCTGGATTGAATAAGTGGAGGGGGAACTACCAGTACTTTCCATGCTGATCACTAAGGAAACCAGGACTGGATTACAGTGAAATAAACTGGCTTCATCATCAGTACAGGGAGACATATGAAATGAAACGGGGAGAAATATACCTGTTTTCTAGTACCTCTCCCCTTGGCACCTCACACACCCCCCTCCTCTGTTCGAGCCCGTGGTGTCGGACACGACGAGTCACCAAGCAGTGCGTTCTAGACAACGCATCTGCATTTCTGTGCGCTGTGCCCGCCCTGTGCTCTACGGAAAATTTAAACCCTTGTAATGCTAAGAACCAGCGTGTCACCCGCACATTGCCTTCTTTTGCCCGGGACATCCACGTTAGGGGCGAATGGTCCGTCACTAGTGTTGAGCATTCCGATACCGCAAGTATCGGGTATCGGCCGATACTTGCTGTATCGGAATTCCGATACCGACTTCCGATATTTTTTCAATATCGGAATTCGGCATCGGAATCGGAAGTTCAAAGTTGATTGACAGCCTGACGTCATCATGATGCGCGGTGTGTGCGCATCATGATGCGCCGTCATTTCGGGCCTTCCGGGGGGTCTCTGCCGGCCTGCCGGGGGGCTGTGCCGGCCTGCCGGGGGGCTGTGTGGACTGCCCGGGGTCTGTACCGGCCTGCCGGGGGGCTGTGCCGGCCTGCCGGTGGTCTGTGCACCCTGTGGGGGTCTGTACCGGCCTGCCGGGGGGCTGTGCCGGCCTGCCGGTGGTCTGTGCACCCTGTGGGGGTCTGTACCGGCCTGCCGGGGGGCTGTGCCGGCCTGCCGGTGGTCTGTGCACCCTGTGGGGGTCTGTACCGGCCTGCCGGGGGGCTATGCCGGCCTGCCGGGGGGCTGTGCTGATGTCCGGGGGTCTGTGCAAGCATCGTCCGATGGGACTACAAGTCCCATCGGGCGATGCCTGCTACCATGACAGTGATTGACACATTAGCCAATGATGGGACAGTAGTAGTCCCATCATCCGGCTAATGTGTTAAATGTTAAAAAAAAAAAAAAAAAAAAATACTACATACATACTACATGCATGCTACATACATACTACATGCTACATACATACTACATATATACTACATACATACTACATACATGCTACATACATACTACATGCATGCTACATACATACTACATGCTACATACATACTACATGCATGCTACATACATACTACATGCATGCTACATACATACTACATGCTACATACATACTACATATATACTACATACATACTACATACATGCTACATACATACTACATGCATGCTACATACATACTACATGCTACATACATACTACATGCATGCTACATACATACTACATGCATGCTACATACATACTACATGCATGCTACATACATACTACATATATACTACATACATACTACATATATACTACATACATACTACATACATGCTACATACATACTACATACATACTACATACATGCTACATACATACTACATATATACTACATGCATGCTACATACATACTACATATATACTACATGCATGCTACATACATACTACATGCTACATGCATGCTACATACATACTACATGCTACATACATACCACATATATACTACATACATACAATACATTCATACAATACATACATAGACATACAGTACATATAACATAGAGTAACATACTTACCAATACTTGTCACATTGTTCCCCGAAGCCATTGTCTTTTCCGGAATAAATATTAACATAACAAACCACAAAAATACTCACCCACGATCCGAAGCAGTCCACGAGTGTGTCCCACGACGATCTTGGGTAGAGAACGGCAGCATCAGATGATGCTGCCGTTCTCTACGGGCTGCAGGAATCCAATGACGGAAGGTAGGTATCCTTCCGCACTGTATTCCTCCGCCACTTAAAAAAAAAAAAGTCCCTAGTCTCACTTTATGCCATTGCTGCGTGGGAAATTCCCACACAGCAATGGCATAAAGTGAGACTAGGGACTTTTTTTTTTTTTAAGTGGCGGAGGAATACAGTGCGGAAGGATACCTACCTTCCGTCATTGGATTCCTGCAGCCCGTAGAGAACGGCAGCAACAGCTGATGCTGCAGTTCTCTACCCAAGATCGTCGTGGGACACACTCGTGGACTGCTTCGGATCGTGGGTGAGTATTTTTGTGGTTTGTTATGTTAATATTTATTCCGGAAAAGACAATGGCTTCGGGGAACAATGTGACAAGTATTGGTAAGTATGTTACTCTATGTTATATGTACTGTATGTCTATGTATGTATTGTATGAATGTATTGTATGTATGTAGTATATATGTGGTATGTATGTAGCATGTAGTATGTATGTAGTATGTATGTAGCATGCATGTAGCATGCAGTATGTATGTAGCATGCATGTAGTATATATGTAGTATGTATGTGGTATGTATGTAGCATGTAGTATGTATGTAGCATGCATGTAGTATGTATGTAGCATGCATGTAGTATATATGTAGTATGTATGTAGCATGCATGTAGTATATATGTAGTATGTATGTA
This sequence comes from Dendrobates tinctorius, assembly GCF_039654945.1. Classification (NCBI taxonomy): domain Eukaryota; kingdom Metazoa; phylum Chordata; class Amphibia; order Anura; family Dendrobatidae; genus Dendrobates; species Dendrobates tinctorius. The sequence goes on along the minus strand of NW_027361688.1, from coordinate 48,708,087 downwards.
GCATGTAGTATGTATGTAGCATGCATGTAGTATATATGTAGTATGTATGTAGCATGTAGTATGTATGTAGCATGCATGTAGTATGTATGTAGTATGTATGTAGTATATATGTAGTATGTATGTAGCATGTAGTATGTATGTAGCATGCATGTAGTATATATGTAGTATGTATGTAGCATGTAGTATGTATGTAGCATGCATGTAGTATGTATGTAGTATGTATGTAGTATATATGTAGTATGTATGTAGCATGTAGTATGTATGTAGCATGCATGTAGTATATATGTAGTATGTATGTAGCATGTAGTATGTATGTAGCATGCATGTAGTATATATGTAGTATGTATGTAGCATGTAGTATGTATGTAGCATGCATGTAGTATATATGTAGTATGTAGCATGTAGTATGTATGTAGCATGCATGTAGTATATATGTAGTATGTAGCATGTAGTATGTATGTAGCATGCATGTAGTATATATGTGTTATGTATGTAGCATGTAGCATGCATGTAGTATGTATGTAGTATATATGTGGTATGTATGTAGCATGCAGTATGTATGTAGCATGCATGTAGTATATATGTAGTATGTATGTTGCATGTAGTATTTATGTAGTATGAATGTAGCATGTATGTAGTATGTAGTATGAATGTAGCATGTATGTAGTATGCATGTTGTATGTATGTAGCATGTAATTTTTTTTTTTTTTTTTTTTTTTTTACATTTAACACATTAGCCGGATGATGGGACTACTACTGTCCCATCATTGGCTAATGTGTCAATCACTGTCATGGTAGCAGGCATCGCCCGATGGGACTTGTAGTCCCATCGGACGATGCCTGCACAGACCCCCGGAGCCTGCACAGACCACCGGCAGGCCGGCACAGCCCCCCGGCAGGCCGGCACAGCCCCCCGGAGCCTGCACAGCCCCCCGGCAGGCCGGCACAGCCCCCCGGCAGGCCGGCACAGCCCCCCGGAGCCTGCACAGCCCCCCGGCAGGCCGGCACAGCCCCCCGGCAGGCCGGCACAGCCCCCCGGAGCCTGCACAGACCACCGGCAGGCCGGCACAGACCACCGGAGCCTGCACAGACCCCCTGGCAGGCCGGCACAGCCCCCCGAAAGGCCCGTACAGACCCCAGAGAGGCTGTACAAGGGCAGGAAAGGGTTTTTCTTATTCCGATACCGGAAGTCCCATAGACTTGAATGGGACTTCCGGTATCGGAATCGGCGATACCGATACTTTTTTTAAAGATCGGCCGATACCATCCGATACGATACTTTGAAGTATCGGACGGTATCGCTCAACTCTATCCGTCACTAGTCTAAACTGGAGACCTAGTAAATAATAGCGCAAGGTGCACAGGGTCCATTTCACAGCCAGGGCTTCCCGCTCAACTACACTGTAGTTCTTTTCTGCTCTCGTAAGCTTTCTGCTTAGATAGGCCACTGGGTGTTCCTCGCCATATACTTCTTGAGACAAAACCGCGCCGAGGCCCACCCCAGAGGCGTCCGTTTGGACAATAAACTCCCGTTTAAAGTCTGGTGCAACCAACACTGGTTGGTCACAGAGGACCGTTTTCAATCGCTGAAAGGCCTCCTCTGCTTCTGTGTTTCACTTTATTGTGACAGATTTCGACCCCTTAGTAAGATCTGTGAGAGGAGCTGCGATGGTCGCAAAATGTTTGATGAACCGCCTATAATAACCAACGATCCCTAAAAAAGCTCCAACCTGTTTTTTGGTTACCGGTCGTGGCCAATTTTGAATAGCGTCCACTTTATTGGCTTGAGGCTTCACGACGCCTCTCCCTATGCTATATCCCAGATAGCGAGCCTCTTCCAATCCCAACGTACATTTCTTGGGATTGGCAGTCAACCCAGCTGTTTTTAGGGAGTCTAAGACGGCTTGTACTTTTGACAAATGCGTGTCCCAGTCATCGCTAAAGATAATGATGTCATCCAAGTACGTGGATGCATACTGGCCATGGGGTTTTAGGACAATATTAGTGATGGGCGAGTCCTAAATTACTCGGAATCGCTTGACTCTAGCGAGTTCGAGCCCGGGACTCGCTACTCGTTGCGAGTCTAGCGAGTCCAATGTTAATGAATGGGGAAGCGAGTCTTAGCGAGTAATGTGCGATTTACAAATCACAAAGGAACATAACAGATTCTATATTTGCGAGTCCCGAATCCAGTATACAGGACTCGGGATTCGTAGACTCGCTCAGACTCGCTCACAATCGCTGTGTGTTGACATAGGCTGTCTTGGAAACTTGTAGGAACATAACAGATTCTGTATAAGCGAGTCCCGAATCCAGTATACAGGACTCGGAATTGTAGACTCACTCAGAATCGCTCAGACTCGCTGTTGACAGCGATGTGATATAGCGAGTCTAGCGAGTGAGAAAAAAAAACTCTGACAAAACTAGGATTGCCATTGACTTGCATTGGACTCGTTACTGTGCGAGTAATCACTGGGAGACTCGCCGAGTAACGAGTCCAGCGAGTCCCTTACTATTCGCCGAGTAACGAGTCCTAGCGAGTAGACTCGCCCATCCCTAGACAATATCCATTAGACGTTGGAAGGTGGCTGCGGCACCATGCAACCCAAATGGCATATCTCGGTACTGGAATAATCCCTGGGGCGTAACAAAGGCAGTTTTCTCTTTGGCTGATTCCGTGAGGGGAATCTGCCAATAACCTTTTGTTAAGTCAATAGTGGATATGTACCTGGCTGAACCCAGTCTCTCTATCAGTTCATCGACTCTTGGCATCGGGTAGGCATCGAATTTCGATACTTCATTTACTTTCCGAAAATCGTTACAAAATCGGATAGTCCCATCGGGTTTGGGCACCAGTACGATAGGGCTAACCCAATCACTCCGGGACTCCTCAATGACCCCGAGCTCTAACATCTTCACTTCCAGGGAAATGGCTTGTCTCCGAGCCTCCGGAATTCGATATGGTTTTAGCCGTACCCGCGCCTTTGGATCAGTAACAATGTCATGTTTAATTAGGTGAGTCCGGCCAGGAAGTTCCGAGAAAATATCTGCGTTCCTCTGTATGAACTCCCTGGTCTCTCGTTTTTGGCTTTCGGATAGCGTGTCTGCAATACCCACTTCTGGCGGAGCTACCTGGGGGTCCTTTACCTTAGAAGGTGGTGCCCCTCGAGGCCCATTCTCAAGGGCAGCTCCTGCCACCAGACTCTCCCTGTCCCGCCAGGCCTTAAGCAAGTTTATGTGGTATATTTGTTCGGGCTTTCTCTTGTCTGGTTGGTGTATCTTATAATTTACCTCACCTATTCGTTCCAGCACTTTGTATGATCCCTGCCATTTCGCAAGAAATTTATTCTCTACGGTAAGCACCAATACCAACACCCTGTCTCCGGGTTGAAAGACTCGTGTTTTTGCCGCTCGGTTGTATACCGTGCTTTGGGCATGTTGTGCGCGCTCTAAACACTCTCTATCTATTGGCATAACTGCTGCAATTCGGTCCTGCATAAGTGTTATGTGTTCAATTACACTGCGATAAGGAGTCACCTCTTGTTCCCAAGTCTCCTTGGCAATATCTAACAGGCCTCTAGGACACCTCCCATAAACCAACTCAAAAGGTGAAAAGCCTGTGGAGGATTGGGGTACCTCACATATAGCGAACAGGAGGTATGGTAGTAGGGCATCCCAATCTCTCCCGTCCTTATCCACCACCCTTTTCAACATTCCCTTTAAGGTTTTGTTAAAGCGCTCCACCAAACCATCAGTCTGAGGGTGATATACTGAGGTACGCAAATGGGAGATTTTTAGTAGTTTACATAAATCCTTAAGTATACGAGACATAAAGGGGGTCCCTTGATCCGTAAGTATCTCTTTCGGAATGCCGGTGCGGGAAAACATATTAACCAGCTCCTTTGAAATTGATTTCGCATTGGCATTCCGCAAGGGCACTGCTTCGGGATAACGCGTGGCGTAATCCAATACTACCAAAATGTACTGATGACCCCTGGCAGATTTAACTAATGGACCGACTATATCCATTGCTATCCTCTCGAAGGGCACCTCTATTATTGGTAAGGGCACTAAGGGGCTTCTAAAATGTGACATAGGTGCGGTCAATTGACATGTAGGACATGACCGATAGTACTGGGTCACGTCTCCCACTAGACCCGGCCAAAAGAAATGTTGCAGAATACGGTGTTTTGTCTTTTCTACTGCCAGGTGTCCTCCCAAGGGATGTTTATGTGCCAACTCCAAAACTACCTGGCGAAAGGACTTAGGTACCACTAGTTGTTCTACCACCACCCCTCGCACCTTGTCTATGTGATACAACATATCCTGCTGCACCGCCATGTGTGGGAACTCGTTTTGAGCCCCTGGGTACAATGGTCTTCCCTCGGAGACCTTTATGTTTTCCCACGCCCTTGCTAGAGTAGGATCCTGGTGCTGAGCGGTCCCGAACTTACCACGGGCCACCTCAAGATCAGGCATTTCTAAAACATCCTCTAGCTGGTCTGCCTCGCCTGCATACACAGCCAGAGGAGAGTCCGCAGATTCTAGTACTTCCTCTGAGATGGGTTCTCCGTCGTCTTGCTGCAATGGTTCAGGGGCTAGCTCCGGAGTACCATCTTCAACTAGAGGGTTCATGCCACTTTTGAAGTTCCACAAGTCCCAAAATAAGGGAAAGTCTCTCCCCAGGATTACACTGTGTCCCATAGACTTTATGACTGCCGCCTGATGTCTTTTGGTCCCTACTGGCGTGGAAAGAGTAACCGAGGCAGTGGGGTAGTTCTTAGTATCCCCATGGATGCAACTAATGCCCACGGTTAAGTTCGTTAGGGCGCTAGAGTCCACCAAACTGGCATGTACCAAAGTTACTTGACTTCCGGAATCCAAGACGGCATTCACACTATAACCGTCAACCTCGACGTGACACACGTGTTGTTCATTTCCTGTGAGGGACTCACGGGAAATGACTCACACAGACTGACTGCACATATAACGAAAGACGCCTCATAGCGTTACAGTCCATTGGCTCTGTAGTCATAGGGCAGTTAGCTGCTACATGGCCAAGCCCGCGACATCGCCAACATTGTATAGGCCCTTGTCCCCTCAATGGAGATCCTAGACGAGGTCTACTGGCTTGATGTGAGCCCGTACCACCTCCATAGTCCTTTGTAGGTCTGCTACCCTTCATTATGACGTTCTCTTCTTTTGAAGATGAAGTAGGTTTCGCAGGACTCTCCAGCGATTTCTTGTGGAGCCAGTGGGGTGCTAACGTCCCTTGGAGTAGGCTTTCAGAAGCATTGTAGCGTTCGACCATATTCACCAACTGGTCAGCGGTAGTTGGGTCACCCTGTCCAACCCACCTCTGGATCTTAGCGGGTAAGGACCGCAGGTCCTTGTCTAGAACAACACGCTCCACCATCTGTGCGGACGTCAAAGCCTCTGGTTGCAGCCATTTTTTTACTAGATGGATGAGATCATGCATTTGTGAGCGGGCTGGCTGATGCTCCACAAAATTCCATAAATGCACCCTCTGTGCACGTACATACGTGTTTACTCCCAGCCTTGCCAGGATTTCACCTTAGAGTTTGATATAGTCCATAGCATCCGCTCCACTCAGATCGTAATAGGCCTTTTGTGGATCTCCGCTCAGAAATGGAGCAACTACCTCAGCCCATCTGTCCAGTGGTAAGTGCTCACGTTCTGCAATACGTTCAAACACAGTGAGGTATGCTTCCACATCATCGTCTGCGGTCATTTTAAGCAAAGTCTTTTGTACGGCTTTCTGCGCACTAGCAGCGCATTGTGCACGGTCTCCCTCATCTCGGGGTTGCCGAACCAAGGCCTGTTTTATTGCCTCCAACTGCTCTTGCTGCATCTGGTGTTGCTGCTCCAGAGCCTTCTGGAAGCATGTATTAGTCTGCTGTTGTTGCACATTTGCTTGCAATAACTGCTTCACTAGTTCCTCCATATTACTGGACACTTGGCTCTTCAAAAGCGCAGAAGCTTTCAGCCAGGACATACACAGCGTTTTCTCTGCAGTCACAGTCCAGCAGCCACAAGTGCCCGCATTCAAAACACCATTTGTGGGGAATAGATAGCTCAGCTGGGATCTTTGCTTTGGCACAAGCGTGTGGCTATGAAGTCACTTCAGCAGACTAGCAAGTTCCACATGAATATGAACACGGCATATTTATTGTGCACACTTGTTATTCAATGTTACACATGCCAAACATGAAATAAAACATCTAAGGCCGTCTGGCCACTAACTAACAATAGCAGGCTAACTACAAAATAAACCTATATAACAGCAAAGAAGTCCATGTAATCTTACTGTGTCAGCTCCCAGCTCAGCAGACGAGATAGACTGAGAGATGCCAGCTCCTCCTGATTATATTAGCTGGACCAGTCAGGAAACCAAAACCTGGATTGAATAAGTGGAGGGGGAACTACCAGTCCTTTCCATGCTGATCACTAAGGAAACCAGGACTGGATTACAGTGAAATAAACTGGCTTCATCATCAGTACAGGGAGACATATGAAATGAAACGGGGAGAAATATACCTGTTTTCTAGTACCTCTCCCCTTGGCACCTCACATAGGGTTTTTTGCAGGTTGCAGACAGTGACTTGCCTTTCCTTTCCTGTCTAGTTAGTTTGGGCCCCATCATTTGCTCAGCCTATTTTCCTGCCTGTGTTTGTGCCTTCATCTTGTTTCACCGTCGATGAGGCATCTAGGAACATCGTAGGCATGCTCCACGGCTACTGCTAGTTGTGTGGTAAGATCAGGGATCTGCAATCTGTATAGTTACCAACTTCTCTCGTTTTCTGTGGCTTAGCTTGTTTTGTTTTTTTTTTCCTCGGTGACCCATTCATAACACGGAGAACTCTTTCTGGAACTGACAACAGAGGCGTCCCCCTGTGTCACCACACTCACACCCCCGCAATTCACCAAGGGATACACCACCCTCCAACCCCCTCCCACTACGAGGTCTGCCCCTCTCAGGGTTGGCTAATAGCGAGGGTTGAGCCTTGCCCCTACTCTCCTGCAGCACCTCAGCTGCTACCACTGGAGAGGAAGGGGATGTTTGTAGAGAGACGGCAGAGACAGTAGCCCCTAGGCAGCAACCCTCACACGACTGCTCCCAGCTGACTACTTCCCTAGTCCACCAATCTAAGACCGGGTTGTGATTTTTAGACCAAGGGGGGCCCACAACGATAGGTGCTTGATTTCCCTCCAAGACATAGTATAACTGAGACTCATCATGATGTCCACTATGCAGCACAATGTCATCTAAGACTTGGTTTAACCCCTCCTGGCTCAGTGGGACAGAGTCAATGGCTTGGACGCTTATGGGTTTGTCTGGCGTCTCACACCTCAGACCATGAGTTTGGACAAACTGAGCATCCAGCAAACTGACTTCTGCTCCACTGTTAATAAGCACCGGTATGTCCTCAGGTACCTCGTCAACCATCACCTCTGCTGACATAGTACCTTCTGAGGGCGAGGAGGAAATATACACTCCCAGGTCATCTTCCTCCACACGACCAGGGGGACACGGCTTCTCTGATAGTACAGAAGTTTCGACGTGAGTGCCAAGGACTTAATCATTAGTCTGCTCTCTACAGGGATGTACCCCTTCACCTTGGGGAACACCAGGCAGAACCATGGGGACACCAACTCCTCCCACCTGCCTGGGTACGTCTGCATGTAAAAGCAAGTCCTGCTCCCCAGCAGGGACTCCAAGGCGCATCTTTGCCAAAGCCGCAAATGAACCTTCTAGTGGAGCCAGAGGGTAGGCCCCAGACCCATAATTCTGCTGCAGGTGCTGCTTAAACACTTCATTCAGCTCCTCACTCATCTCAGTGAGGACCAGCAGTAACAGCTCACCGATCTGAACTTGGCCCATGGCTCACAAGAGAAATGTTAGGGTTGTTGATAATGTAATGTCACGTGTGACAGGATACACCGCCTCCAGCAAGGCGAATTTCTATAACACCCGTGAACCTGGATATACCGCCTCCAGCAGAGTTAAAGGAAACACCGGGGAGACCATTACTATGGAGGGCCCTGCAATAGGGAACGGGGACGTGGAGACCTCATGCACTCCTCTGAGTCAGTGTCCCTACACTCCTGATGATCCCTAGGCAGGTTCCGCACCTGGTGACGAGCTGGATACCTCAAATCCCTAGCTCGCCCTCCACCTATCCCTTTCTAGTGAACTGGACGGTGCAGGAACTAATCCCACCACTGCACTAATACACACACAATGAAAGTCACAAATAGGGAAAAACACCACTTAGCTTTGCTCTGTTGCTATTGCTCCCAGCAACAGAGTACAACACCAAAGTTCAGCTTCACCCCTGAAGCTCGACACCTGAATTCAGCTTCCGCCTAACGCAATTACACCAGAGCTCACCTGAGCTGCCAGGAACTCCTCTCTGTAGTTCCTTCTTTCACCAGACTTGGTTGGAAATGAGCAATATCACCAAAAGTGAGTGAGACCACATGCAACTCCTTTATAGGTAGGAGCCAGGGAATCACACCTGTTTCATAATCACGTGCAATAACACTAGCGGCCACCGGGGGCAACTAAACTAAAGTAACCAGAGTGCAATGACCCTAACGGCCACCGGAGGCAAAACTAGAACTAAAACAACCACAGTGTAATGACCCTAATGGCCACCGGGGGCAAAACTAACTTTAAGCAAACAGCTAAAAGGAAAAAAAAAGGTAACTTGTGCAAAATCTGTCATCATCCAACCTGGTTCATAACAAGTAAAATACAGCCCAGCATGGTATAATACAGCCCAACATGGTATATAGCCCCCAGAATGGTATAATACAGCCCAGCATGGTATATAGCAGCCCAGAATGGAATAATACAGCCCAGTATGGTAGATAGCCCCCCTGAATGGTATAATACAGCCCAGCAAGGTATATAGCCCCCAGAAAGGAATAATACAGCCCAGCATGGTATAATACAGCCCAGTATGGTATATAGCCCCCCAGAATGGAATAGTACAGCCCAGTATGGTATAATACAGCCCAGCATGGTATAATACAGCCCAACATGGTATATAGCCACCCAGAATGGTATAATACAGTCCAGCATGGTAAATAGCACCCCAGAATGGAATTATACAGCCCAGTATGGTATATAACCCCCCAGAATGGTATAATACAGCTGAGCATGGTATATAGCCCCCAGAATGGTATAATACAGCCCAGCATGGTATAAAGCCCCCCCAAAATGGTATAATACAGCCCAGCACAGTATAATACAGCCCAGCATGGTATATAGCCCCCCTAGAATGGTATAATACAGCCCAGCACAGTATAATACAGCCCAGCATGGTATATAGCCCCCGTAGAATGGTATAATACAGCCCAACATGGTATAATACAGCACAGCATGTCATAATACAGCCCAGCATGGTATAACATGGTATAATACAGCCCAGCATGGTATACAGCCCCCCCAGAATGGTATAATACAGCCCAGCACGATATAATACAGCCCAGCATGGTATATAGCCCCCCCAGAATGGTATAATACAGCACAGCACGGTATAATACAGCCCAACATGGTCTAAAGCCCCCCCAGAATGGTATAATACAGCCCAGCAAGGTATAATACAGCCCAGCATGGTATATAGCCCCCCCAGAATGGTATAATACAGCTCAGCATGGTATAATACAGCCCAGCATGGTATATAGCCCCCCAGAATGGTATAATACAGCACAGCACGGTATATTACAGCCCAGCATGGTATATAGCCCCCCAGAATGGTATAAAACAAGCCAGCAAGGTGTAATACTACCCAGCATGGTATATAGCCCCCCAGAATGGTATAATACAGCCTAGCATGGTATAATACAGCCCAGCATGGTATATAGCCCCCCAGAATGGTATAATACAGCACAGCACGGTATAATACAGCCCAGCATGGTATATAGCCCCCCAGAATGGTATAATACAGCCCAGCATGGTATATAGCCCCCTCAGAATGGAATTATATGGCCCAGCATGGTATATAGCCTCCCCATTATGGTATCATACAGTCCAGCATGGTATATAGCCCCCCAGAGTGGCCCCACAGTCCAGTACTCACACTGATTTAAAAAAAAAAAATCACTCCTCACTTTCTCCTCGTGCCCGTGCTGCTGGCTGCTCCTGTCTTCTCCTGCTCTGTCTGGCACACAGTGAGAGCGCGATGACGTCATCGCGCCCCCACTGTGTCAGAGGCAGAGCGGGGAGTGATGGGAGAGGGAGCGTCAGCTGATGCTCTCTCCTCCTTCACTACCTACTTCAGTGCGGCGGCGGGAGGCGGCGCTGGGGGCAGGCGGGCCCCTGCCTCACAGGGGCTCCATAGCGGCTGTGTGATGTGCCGCTGGCTGGGGGCCCCTGGAGGAGTGGGGGCCCTAGGAAGCTGCCTGGTATGCCTGCCCATAACGTCGGCCCTGGGTAGGGGATACTCGCTAGGCAGCCGATAAATCACGTCCGGCACAGGTTTCTTAACATAACTCAGTCCATTCGGTTTATTATGCAGCAGAAACCAAAGCAACAGCAACAGAAAGTTCATATAAACAGCATAGCGTCCATGACAGAGCTTGACTCTGTTTATCCTGTGGTCACACAGGTTGTGCAATGTCCAGCACACAGGCTCTCTAGCCTCACAGTTATATCCCCTCTCCAGGTTACCTTCTCATAGCTGCTTCTCAGTCCTGAAGTTCATTCCCCCTTCTGGGAACTCTCAGACATATGCAGCCATTATCCACAGCCTCTCCACGTGCTGTCAGGAAGGCAGCCACGTCAGCCAGACAAGACCTTCCATACAGACCAACCGGGTCCAAGCATTCACTCATGTGACCTACCCTGGCCACCTTATATGGTCCGCAGCCACGCCCACCAGATCACATGGCTATGACCTCATCACAGGTCATTCAATCATTCAATCACATATACTTTACTGTGGCATTCTAAACACCTGCCCCTAGGTGGGTTTAGGTGATTGATCCCACCCGTATCAACAATCACCTGAAGGCTTCTCCCTAATTCATTGGCACGAAAGATCAGCTCTGCTGATCAGCACATAATCAAGCCTTCATCCCAACGCCACCCACCTTGGGATACATAACGATCCTTTAGCACTCTGCTCCTGTTACCACTCTGGACATGGCTATCCATCCATCCTGGGACACCCACACAGCGCCTCCTAGCGGACACAGTGGTCGCTACACCACACCATAAATAAAAAAAGAACCTAGACATGTTTGGTGTATGAGAACTCGTAATGAGCTGTAGAGTCATAACGGCAGGTCAGTTCTAGTATTTTGTGAACACAAGTGATTGTGAGCCCTTCGGGTGCGCACTGGGATTACGAACCACGCAATGGGGTGTAACTATGCAACAGAGTGACCTCGCAATGGGGTGTGACCACATACCAGACTGGGGTATGTGCAGACTAACAGCAAATATAAATACCTGGTATACCTCTCTTGCCACTCCTACCTTGTGTATGAAAAACCTCTGTTGTTAATATTGTTTGGGTAGAGCTATTCAATAGCGCTATCCATGAAGAAAGTGCACGGGTAGAGCTATCCCATAGAACTATTCCTAAAGGAAATGAACATGTAGATCTATCCGATAGCGCTATCCCCCAATGTTCCTGAGTGTAAGCTATTTTACATGGTTGAGCGCACTTGGGAACTGCCCCCAAGGCCCTGCCCATGCCCAATGTTTGGTCCGTAGACCGCGGCTAGGAGTTAGTCCCGCTTTTGTGTGCAAAAGTTTTGGGCTTTTACAATTGTTAAAAATATTAATAAAAGACTTCTTTGTACACACAGTTACTGCGTCCTCATCTGGGCCCAAATTGATTACTTCATCACCGGCATCAGGTATAGGGATCATGGTGCTTTTGAGGATATCTCTCTTTTCCACCATGGGTGCGTGAGGACGGAGTGATATCAGTCACAGTTTTTGTTTTGTCCTCATGCTTTCCTGTAATGTAGAATATTGAAATTAGGTTAAAATCCCACCAAAGACATTTGCAAGGAGTTTGTGTGGGTTACCTACGGATTCCTCCCACACTCCAAAGACATAGTGATGGGGAATTTTGATTGTAAGCCCCAATGGGGACAGTGATATCAATGGAAGTAAAGTTGTGGAATTTATGGTGCTACATACAGTGGGGAAAATAAGCATTTGACACACTGCCAATTTTGCCAGTTTACCCACCTACAAAGAATGGAGAGGTCTGTAATTTTTAATGTAGGCACACTTCAACTTTGAAAGACAGAATCTTAAAAAAAATCCAGAAAATCACATTGTATGATTTTTACATAACTAATTTGCATTTTATTGCATGAAATAAGTGTTTGAAACAATTGAAAAACAGAACTTAATATTTGGTACAGAAAACTTTGTTTGCAATTACAGAGGTCATATGTAGTAGTTCTTTCCCAAGTTTGCACACACTGCAGAAAGGATTGTTTCTCCCTCCTCCATACAGATCTGTCAGTTTTCGGGGCTGTCGCTGTGCAACATTGAGTTTCAGCTATTGTCATACCACAAGGGTGCCAAGCTCCGCTGTTAGGCAGGTATACAGAAAAGAGTATTAAACAGGGGCTATCCAGGATTATCTATTTACCTCTTCAATTTTTCACATTTCAGCATTTTAAGCGTGTGTCTTGTATGTTGTTAGTCCTTTTATAAATGGTTAATAAAGGTTTCTATTTTATATAATGGGGTCTTCAAATGTGAGCTGATTCCTGAACTTTCTCAGAATCATCCTTACCACATGAGGCAAGATCACGTACAGAGCCCCAGACCGAGGAAGATTGACAGTAATCTTGTTTATCCTCCATTTTCTAATAATTGTGCCAACAGCTGTTGCCTTCTCACCAATTGCCTATTGTGCTGTAGCCTATCCCAGCCTTGTACAGGTCTACAATTTTGTCCCTGATGTCCTTTAGACTTCATTTTGGTCTTGGCCATGGTGGAGAGGTTGGAGTGTGATTGAGTGTGTGGATAGGTGTCTTTTATACAGGTAACGAGTTCAAACAGGAGCAGTTAACACAAGTAATGAGCGTAGAGTAGGAGGGCTTCTTAAAGAAAAGCTAACAGGTCTGCGAGAGCAAGAATTATTTCTGGTTAGTAGGTGATCAACCACTTATTTCATGCAATAAAATGCAAATCAATTACGTAAAAATCATAAAATAAATCCGGAAAACCACATTGTAAGTTGAAGTGTACCTACAATAAAAATTACAGACATGTCCATTCTTTGTAGGTGGTAAAAGTTGCAAAATTGTCATTGTATCAAATACCGTATATACTCACATATAAGCCGAGATTTTCAGCCCATTTCTTGTGGCTGAAAGTCCCCTTTTCGCCTTATACGTGAGTCATATACGCCAGGAAGTCGGTGGGGGAGAGGGAGCGGGTGTGTCACATCATACTGATTCCCCTTGGCGAGTCTCTGCAACCCCCTGCTTGTCCCACGGTCTCAGGCGCCTGCCTTCAGCGGTCATGTGGTACCGTTCATTAAAGACATGAATATGCACATGAACGGGGCTGCAGAGACCACGCCAGGAGGGGTAAGTATATGCGATATTCACCTGTCCCCGTTCCCACGCTGCTCGCCGCTGACTGCGGCGTCCTCTGTCAGTGTCGTTCAGGCAGCAGAGGGTGGGGTCACCTAGTTATTGTGCTCCATGCCCTCTGCTGCCTGAACGTCACTGACAGACAACATGGCAGACAGCGGCGAGCAGCATGGCAACGGGGACAGGTGAATATCTCTGGTGCCGAGTCCTGAGCCAGCAGCAGCACACCCCCCATCATATTTACACATTCAGTATATTGAGGGTATTATGGAAAGTCCATGGTTAATTACTGATGTAAACTGGTCTGTGGCCCTGGGTCACGTCCGGTTGAAGGTTGGAGCGATCTCTTGGACCGTCATAGACTCTACATGCCATTTATAGACATGGGGTCACTTCCTGACCTTTTTGGGAAATCCGCTGATTCTGTTTTTCTGCAGGCACGATATTAGATGAGTCCTCATCTTCTGACGCTGGAAATTAGCTGTGGGTTCACCGTCATCTGCCATAAGCTCGTAGGCAAACGCTATAGCATATAAGCCACAGTCATAGTCATTGTTCTGCTGATCCACATCGATAAACCTCAGATGTTTCAGGGGATTGTCGACCACTTCACTGTACATGTTGGTAATCTGCTGACTGATGGATGGAGACGGATTCTTTTCTCTGACGCTGTCGGCTACAAAGATTTGGCCATTTTTATAGCAGGTTGTCAGCCAGTGCTCCCTGTCCTCATCATAGTGGATTTGTACAGCATTCTTCAGTACGGTGTACCCTGGTACCATAAGAGCGCAGGGGGGCTGCAGGCCATCAAAATCCTTAAACTGACTCTGCAGCAGGTCCTGGGCCATGATGATGATCTCGTCAACCAGGTAGCCTTCCTCCCCTTTGCTCTGAAGGATGGTTAAGATCTCTGGAGGCAGGTTGTTCTCTTGGTTCCCGATATCCGGCATCTCCACTTGTGGGGTCGCTGTCTCCGGGGTTACTTCTCGAAGTAGATCAGTAACGTTTTCTATAGCCGCTCTCTTGGCTGGTGGCAGCATCTCAGGCTTATTATTAGAGGAGATGGCCACATCCTTATCTGTTTCAATATCGATGACGACATAATCTGCACCCAGAGAAGAAATGTTGGTGTTCTCAAGGTCATCTGTCTTTTTGACCATTGGTCCATCCTCATTTTTTCCTGTTAAGGCTGGTTTCACATTTGCGTTTTTTAGCGCTGGAAAAAAACACATACGTGCGCATGCGATTTTTCCCCTATATTTAACATGGGTGCGCATACCTGCGCGCTTGTAAGCGCATGTATGCGATTTTCATGCGCTGCGTTTTTTTGGGGTGTGCGTTGGTATTTTCCAGACGCTGAATGTTGCATTTTTTGGCCCTTGAAAAAATCGCATGCGCACGTATGCGCACGTTTTGCGCTAAAAATGGCCATTATAGCCTATGGATGCGCATACGTGCGCACTGGCATGCGCAGGTATGCGATTTTTTAGCGCTGCGTTTTTTGGGTGGTGTCCACTTTTTATCCTAGTTAGAATCTTCTAAAGTCAAAAAAAAAAAGTCTATATAAAGGAGGTGCCTGCCAAAACTCTGCCACTACTACACTAGACAGATTGAAGAGCAGACATTCAACCAAGAACCCATTCTATCAGCGAAGAATGTGAGTATATTACATTATATGCCTGTCCTTTTAAATTATGTATGTACTAATGATTTTTATTATTTTTACATGCAGTATGTCTTCAGAATCAGAGTATTCCCCATCGCGGCAGGAATTGGCGCAAGCAGACCGTGAGGTGATTATTTTCGTGCATCTGGTAAGTATATCTGCTGCTTCTCCAAATCTCTTACGTTTTTTTCAACTTTCTTAAGACATCGTCATCATCATCTGCGGACGGCACTAGTGAGGGCGAAGAGCAGGAGCAGCGAAGCCAAGTCCCGGTGGTGATACGGAATGTAAGTATCAAATGATTTGTAATGTTCTTTATTTTTTATCTTCTATTTTTACTCATTTTTTTGTTTCTTTTTTTGTAACTTTTTAGTCAATTTAAATTTGATTATTCTAATGAATGTGTTTTGTCTAGGTTCCACAACGGGATGAAGACGTCTACCTGGATAATGAGCAGCTCATCAGCCTGGTCCAGGAGCGTTCGCCGTTGTGGGACAGCCGTGACCGGCTGTACAAGGACAATGTGGTGACCCGGCGGCTATGGAATGAGGTGGCCGCAGCGTTGATGGATGGCTGGGACAGCGCCACAGCATCCGCCAAAAAGGCGTTTAGTGAGTATTTCCCTGCTCTGTATTGTGCCGCAGTGACTGTTGTCCTTGACGGCACTGTTGGGTTTCGTGCTAGGCGTATTCTAGCAGGAAACCCAACAGTGTCATCGGGGTCTACAGTGACTGCTTTGAGTATTGTATTGCTACATTGTGCCGCAGTGACTGTTGTCCTTGACGGCACTGTTGGGTTTCGTGCTAGGCGTATTCTAGCAGGAAACCCAACAGTGTCATCGTGGTCTACAGTGACTGCTTTGAGTATTGTATTGCTACATTGTGACGCAGTGACTGTTGTCCTTGACGGCACTGTTGGGTTTCGTGCTAGGTGTATTCTAGCAGGAAACCCAACAGTGTCATCGGGGTCTACAGTGACTGCTTTGAGTATTGTATTGCTACATTGTGCCGCAGTGACTGTTGTCCTTGACGGCACTGTTGGGTTTCGTGCTAGGCGTATTCTAGCAGGAAACCCAACAGTGTCATCGGGGTCTACAGTGACTGCTTTGAGTATTGTATTGCTACATTGTGCCGCAGTGACTGTTGTCCTTGACGGCACTGTTGGGTTTCGTGCTAGGCGTATTCTAGCAGGAAACCCAACAGTGTCATCGTGGTCTACAGTGACTGCTTTGAGTATTGTATTGCTACATTGTGACGCAGTGACTGTTGTCCTTGACGGCACTGTTGGGTTTCGTGCTAGGTGTATTCTAGCAGGAAACCCAACAGTGTCATCGGGGTCTACAGTGACTGCTTTGAGTATTGTATTGCTACATTGTGCCGCAGTGACTGTTGTCCTTGACGGCACTGTTGGGTTTCGTGCTAGGCGTATTCTAGCAGGAAACCCAACAGTGTCATCGGGGTCTACAGTGACTGCTTTGAGTATTGTATTGCTACATTGTGACGCAGTGACTGTTGTCCTTGACGGCACTGTTGGGTTTCGTGCTAGGCGTATTCTAGCAGGAAACCCAACAGTGTCATCGTGGTCTACAGTGACTGCTTTGAGTATTGTATTGCTACATTGTGACGCAGTGACTGTTGTCCTTGACGGCACTGTTGGGTTTCGTGCTAGGTGTATTCTAGCAGGAAACCCAACAGTGTCATCGGGGTCTACAGTGACTGCTTTGAGTATTGTATTGCTACATTGTGCCGCAGTGACTGTTGTCCTTGACGGCACTGTTGGGTTTCGTGCTAGGCGTATTCTAGCAGGAAACCCAACAGTGTCATCGGGGTCTACAGTGACTGCTTTGAGTATTGTATTGCTACATTGTGACGCAGTGACTGTTGTCCTTGACGGCACTGTTGGGTTTCGTGCTAGGCGTATTCTAGCAGGAAACCCAACAGTGTCATCGTGGTCTACAGTGACTGCTTTGAGTATTGTATTGCTACATTGTGACGCAGTGACTGTTGTCCTTGACGGCACTGTTGGGTTTCGTGCTAGGTGTATTCTAGCAGGAAACCCAACAGTGTCATCGGGGTCTACAGTGACTGCTTTGAGTATTGTATTGCTACATTGTGACGCAGTGACTGTTGTCCTTGACGGCACTGTTTTTTTTTATCAACAGTGGACAAAGTCCGAACACGTTGGCGTTCGATCAAGGACCGCTTCAACAGTGATGTTCGTGCTGAGGGCCAGGTTCGCAGTGGATCTGCGTCAAGGACCAGAACTAGATACCGTCACTATCACGCGTTGCAGTTCCTAAGACCGGTCCTTGCCACAAGATCGTAAGTATTATACATTTTGGGTTTTTATTTTTATTAATCTGTGTTTTTCTAATCCACAGCTGATGCTTCTTGTAAAGGCATGGTAGTAATGATTTTCCTTTCTTCCACAGCACCTGGAGCAGCACCCTGCAACCTGGCCCTGGAGCGGTCCTTCCTCGGACGTCCTCTGACCCGTCCCAGCCATCCGACAGCCAGGAAGCACCTTGCAGGTCCCACACACACACAGCTGGTGACCAGGAAGCTGGGCCATCAGGTGTTCCCCTGTCCCAGGTCTCTGCCACTGGTTATGCGGGCACTACCCGCCAGCGGCAGAGGGCCTTGGACAGGAATGTCTTGCCCGAGTTTATGCATTTGAGCGAGACATTTAATTCCAGCCTCAAGTCACTGTCCGACAGAGTTGAAAGCGGTTTTGCACTGATGGAACGTGGTTTTAACCACTTTGAACACCGCTTCAATTCTGTAGAACAGCGCCTTGACCGTCTGGAGGCCGACCTCAACAGACCAGCACACCATTTTTTTAGTAAGATTGAAAAGGGCATGGCGGAACACCTTAGTCCTGATCAACAGCTGAATGTGCTGCAGGCCTGCAACAATGCTTTCTTGCAGGCTATGCAGCATAATCGGTACGGTCAGCAGTCAGTGGTGTCCTTTCCACCTGTGCCACCATTGACTCGCTTCACCTCACTACCGACTTGTGCTGCATACCACTGCACGGACACCTCTCTTCAAAGCCAGGACACCCACCGTTACACCACCACAAGTCTGAGTGCAGCTGGTCACTTCACCGACACCACCATGGCAAGCGCTGCTCCTGTCTGGAGCACCACCGCCAATCCCATGCATGCGTGGAGCTCAGCCACCACTAGGCAAACATGGAACAGCCCTGCCGCTACAACAACATGTAGTAGCCCTGCCACCACCACTCTGCAAACCTGGACCATCACTGCCGCCAACAGTCCTCCTGCAAGGACGAGCACTGACAACGAAGAGCAGCAGCAGCCACCTCAGCAGCAGCAGCCACCTCAGCAGCAGCCACCTCAGCAGCAGCCGCCACCTCAGCAGCAGCAGCAACCACCTCAGCAGCAGCCGCCACCTCAGCAGCAGCCGCCACCTCAGCAGCAGCCGCCACCTCAGCAGCAGCAGCCACCTCAGCAGCAGCCGCCACCTCAGCAGCAGCCGCCACCTCAGCAGCAGCAGCCATACCAGCAGACGGGGGACCTGCATTCCATATTTGCCCCTATTTCAAGGCGAAATCAATCAAGGCGGGCATTGGGCCAAAGTCGGTCCAGGCACACAAGCCTACGGCGACATGCCATTACAACTAATGTACCTGAACAGATTTCCTCTCCTACAAGTGTTCCTACTTTAATTCCCTTAACTGGACTACCTTCCCCCACAAGTTTTGTTGCCCCTTCCCCTCAAACACCGTCTTCAACTGCAAGTGTTGCATATTCCCTGCACACCCCCAAATTGAAACCATCTGCCCCCAAACGCCGTAAAAAATAATTTTTAGTTTTATTTTTGTGATAAAAAATAAATTTACATTTGTGGTTCACCATTAATACGTTTCATTAATGTTGTTTGCGCCGCTCACACACACTGATGGGTAAATACATGTTAAAAACAAACCCAAGGGCTAGTATAGTCATATGTGAAATAACATGGACTAGTATAGTCATTCCAAGGCCTAGTGTAATAACTCTATTTTTACCAAATAGAATCTGGTTTCATGAAAAACAAACTGTGGAAACTTGTCTAAAAAATAAGTTTCTTTCTAGTTTCACCAGTTTGTTTTTTGTGAAACAAGATGCTAGTTGTTAAAAATCGAGTTATTACAGTAGGCCTTGGTATGACTATACTAGGCCGTGGTATTTCACATATTACTATACTACTAGCCCCAAGGCCTACTATACTCATATTTGAAATACCACGGCCTAGTATAGTCATTACAAGGCCTAGTGTAATAACTCTAGTTTTACCAAATATAATCTGGTTTCATGAAAAACAAACTGTTGAAACTTGTCTAAAAAATAAGTTTATTTCTAGTTTCACCAGTTTGTTTTTTGTGAAACAAGATGCTAGTTGTTTAAAATCGAGTTATTACAGTAGGCCTTGGTATGACTATACTAGGCCGTGGTATTTCACATATTACTATACTACTAGCACCAAGGCCTACTATACTCATATTTGAAATACCACGGCCTAGTATAGTCATTCCAAGGCCTAGTGTAATAACTCTATTTTTACCAAATAGAATCTGGTTTCATGAAAAACAAACTGTTGAAACTTGTCTAAAAAATAAGTTTCTTTCTAGTTTCACCAGTTTGTTTTTTGTGAAACAAGATGCTAGTTGTTAAAAATCGAGTTATTACAGTAGGCCTTGGTATGACTATACTAGGCCGTGGTATTTCACATATTACTATACTACTAGCCCCAAGGCCTACTATACTCATATTTGAAATACCACGGCCTAGTATAGTCATTACAAGGCCTAGTGTAATAACTCTAGTTTTAGCAACTAGAATCTATCAAACTGTTGAAACTTGTCAAGTTTTGTGAAACAAGATACTAGTTTGCCAAAATCGAGTAGGCCTTGTGGCCTTGTTATGACTATACTAGGCCGTGGTATTTCACATATGAATATACTAGTAGGCACAAGGCCTAATATACTCATATTTGAAATACCACGGCCTAGTATAGTCATTCCAAGGCCTAGTGTAACTTACTTGTATTCCCCATGGACTTTCATTGGGGTTGGGTTTTGAGGGTTGTGTTTTGAGAAAATCACATACTTTGTTTTAAACTAGTTGCACAATTTTCTATTGAAAAAAAAATGGTTTCATGATTCATGGCCTGCAGCTTTGCTCATTCCAATATATTTCACGCAGACTAGCAATGCTGAATTTTAACTCATATGTGTATTTACCTGCCCAGGTGTGTGAACATAAAAAAATTCAGTTATACATGGGAAGTTTTTTAATTAATTGGAGTTTAAAAAATATAGTGCACTCAGTAATGGTATCAAATAAGGATTTTTATTACCATAAACAACAACATTACACCATTTCATCTTGCCAGTGCACCCGTCCTACATCAGAAATAAAGTAGGCCGCAAATTTGTCCCTCATTTGGCCAACTTCAACGGATGACCTGAGAGTGTGCTGAGTGAATTCAGGCAATGGGTTAGGAGCATCATCGTCCAGTTCAAAGGTCGGGTGCTCTTTAGCCATCACAAAGTTATGTAGAACCACACAGGCCTTCACCACCTCATCGACTGTTTCAAGTTTAAGATTAATGGCCGTGCCCAGAATTCGCCATCTGGAAACAAGAATCCCAAAAGCACACTCGACAGTTCTTCTGGCCCTGGTCAGCCTGTAATTAAATATTTTTTTGGTGTGGTCCAAGTCCCGGCTGGAGTAGGGTTTCAGTAAGTTTCCGCACATTTGAAAAGCCTCATCGCCAACCATTACAAAGGGCAGTGGCGGAGCTTCGGTGTGAGGAAGAGGCCGTGGCATAGGGAAATTAAATTGGTTGCCATACAACCTCCGGCCCATGTCTGAGTTTTTAAAAGCCTGTGAGTCATTACCACGGCCAAATGCTCCAATGTCCACTGCTACAAACATACATCCGGCATCCGCAATTGCAATGAGTACTATTGAAAAGTACTTTTTGTAATTATAGTACTCAGATCCCGTTCTTTGGGGTTTGATGATCCGTATGTGTTTCCCATCAACAGCTCCCAAACAGTTGGGAAAATTGCATACTGTCCAGAATTTGTCAGCAATTTCCATCCACTTTTCAGCGGTGGGCAGGGGCATAAATTCTGGGCAAAGAACATTCCAGAGAGCCCGGCAGGTGTCAGCAACAATTCCAGACAAGGTAGAGATTCCAATACGGTACTGGAAGTGTAGTGAGGATAGGGTTTCTCCAGTCGCCAGGAATCTGTGAACAGACAAAGAAGTAAAATTAATATTTATGTATATTATTTTTAAAAACTATAAAATAAGATATTAGTACATTCACGAAAACAAATTACCCAAGGTTTTGAATACTAAATTTCCAAAAAAAAACATCAGACCACACCCCTTTGTTTTTAAAACATACCGTAATGTCACCAGTAGCCGTTCCTCAGGAGGAATCGCACGACGGAGCTGTGTGTCCTGTCTCCGGATGGATTGTTGGACACGAGCAAGCAAATCCATGAAACTTTCGTGGGACATCCGGATATAATCATTAAATTTCTCCGGGTTTGCACGTAGCTCGCTGTAGAGGGTGTGGTATGCCCCACGGCTCTCCCGGAGTTCAACAATCGGATGTATCCACATACGCCGCCGTCTTCGCTGCCTCTCTCTCTTCCTTTGTTCATGGCAAGCAACTGCATACGCCTGAGCCATCGCGATGTCCAAATCCAAGTTGAAGTGAAAACTCTTCCAGCGCAGATCCATGGTCACGAGAAGAATCAAGCAAATGTGAAGAATACTGTAGACAAGGTCTATATATATTAACATACCACACCCACAATGAAGTCCCATTGGTCTTGTGTGTTGTTGAATGGTTGTATTTTCTTTTTTGTGGGGTTTTTCCAAAATCTGTAAAAAAACGCAAACGCACAAAAAACGCATACAAACGCGCAAAAACGCTGCGTTTTTTTCCTGCATGCGCATTAAAATGCTGGAAAAAAACGCAGCGTTTGTATGCATTTGTATGCGTTTTTTTAATGCGTTTTTTTGCGGGAAAAACGCGCTGCAAAAAAAAGCAAGTGTGAAACTAGCCTAAAGAGATCAAAGAAATAATAATTTTCTTAAATAAAATATTCTCTATATTTCTTATGGATTATTACATCTACTGCTCCTTTACTTCGCAACTGCCCACTGTAGATAAACGTTGGCGCTTGCTGGGCTCTATGCAATGCCGACGTTTGTCATGACATGGTTGGTAATCTTGCAGCGCTCACGACCCCCAGAGTCCTGCAAGCACTGCGATTCCAGTGCAAAGCGATAGCTCTGACAGGTGTTATCATTCCCATGAAGCACCTGAAGGGTTGATAAAAGTTTTGAATTTGGTTTTGAGCACTTTGAGGGGTGCAGTTTTTAGAATGGTGTTACTTTTTGGTATTTTCTGTATTAAATGCTCCTCAAAGTAACTTCAAATGTGATGTGGTCGCTAAAAAAATTGTTTTTGTAAATTTAGTTGGAAAAATGAGAAATCGCTGATCAACTTTTAACCCTTTTAACTTCTTAAGAAAAAAACAATTGTGTGTCAAAAATTGTGTTGATGGTAAATAGATATGTGGGAAATATTATTTATTAACTATTTTGTGTGACAACACTCTGGTTTAAAGACTTAAAAATAAAAAATTTAAAAATTGCAAAATTTTCAAAATTTTCGTCACATTTCCGATATTTTCAGACATAAACACAAGTTATATTGAACAAATTTTACCACTATAATAAAGTACAATATGTTGCGAAAAAACTATCTCAGAATCAGTGTGATCCGTTGTAGCATTCAAGAGCTGTAACCACATAAAGGGTCACTGGTCAGAATTGGCCTGGTCATGAGGGCGAAAAAAGGCTTTGGCACAAAAGGTTTAAGAGACCATTTTTAAAAGGCTGTTCTTCTATTGCCGCATATACTCGTGTATAAGCCAAGTTTTTCAGCAGAATTGTCCCAGAAAGCTGGCGGGGGAGGGGGAGCGGCGGAACAGCTGTCACAGAGGCACAAGCCGGTGGCTGTGGCTAATGCCTGTGCCACTGCTAAAGAGAAATGAATATTTATTTCTCTTATAGCGCGCACAGTAACAGCTGGAGGAGGGTGAGTAGGATGTTTTTTTTTTGTAATAGGAAGCATGCATACAAGGATGGGAGGGGGGTAGCCACGTTTACCAGGACAGCGACGAGGTAGCCACGCTTACCAGGACAGGCCAGGGGAGCCACGCATACCGGGACAGGGATGAGGGGACAATCCATACCAGGCTTATATGTGGTGCCCCTGAGGTTCGGTCGCCACAGAGGTACTGCACCTTCTCCTAAGGTGTAGTGCCCCACCATCCATGTAATGTGGGAACTCCTTTCCACGCTCCAACACTCGCACCCGACAAAACAAGGTAGTTCTGCACAACCAAATTGCGGCTCAGTGCTTAGAGAGTAGCAGAGCACCTATGGTGGTTCCCTGCATGGAACACTGGATGTGCTGGGAGGTGGGTGAAGTTGAGATATATAAAAGAGTGGGAAAGTGTAGGAGTAGGGGTTCAGTCTGACAGAAGGTCAGTGAGGAAGGAAGCCACTCGGGAGGAGTGGGGATCCCTGGAAGAAGGGATGGAGGAAGGAGTGCTGCAGCTGCCTCAGTGATCTGAGCCAGCTGGCACGGGAAAGGAACAGAAGGAGAAAGATGTAGAACTGCAACCTAAGCTTCCATAAGAGAGAGAAGGATCAGTACGGAACGAAGGAGTAGGAGAACAGAGAGGAGGCGTGGGTTGGAAGAGGAACCCTGCCTATAGGTTCTCAGCGCAAGGCCGGGGCCCGGTTCCCCGAGGTTGTATGGACACTTATGGCTCTGCAGCAGACACCGGCGGAGTAGTTGGCTGTAAATGCACTACTTACAACTAAGACTTGGGGCACAACAGCAATTGAATAGAGAGCCAGGACTCCGGAGAAGGGAGTTCCCGAGAGAGGCTACAGCTGTTTGCCATACTAGTAGAATTGTTAGGAACATCTGCCTGGAGGAACTCCAGAGTACCACGGTACTGGAGATCTTCACACCTTAAGGTACATGTTGGCGGAGTTTTGGAGAGGAGCTTCTCATCTGGCCTGGAGGTTGGCTGAGTCTCTGACACGGAGGACACGGCCCGGAGGCAGGCACCCTTGTGTACCGCAGACTGTGAGTAAAGCTTTGGAACTGCAAGCCTCGGTGTCCTCCATTCATTCTCGCGCCAACCCGCTCACCACCACTACATCTGGGTATCATCCTTTACACTGCCTGCGCCTTTCCACAACCCTTACAACTACTCTGCCCTGGGACACCAGCCCTGTCTGTGGAGGGCTATACCATCACTGTTGCATCCTACCCTCTGTCCCAGAAGATATGTCTGCAGCGTCGACTTAACACCTCCCTTGCCGAGCACCAAAGGTGGCGTTACAAACTATTCCATTCCATTAACTACATCTACATTCCGCCATTGACTTGGACGCCCAGGGCCACTGTCCAGGTCACCGCTGCTGTGACACATCCCCCTGAGACTGGCCCGGTACCGAGTACCCCACAGCCCTGGGAGGGGGACCCATATACTTGAGTCAATAAGCTTACTCAGTTTTCCGTGGCAAACATAGGTGCCTCGGCTTATACTTGGGTCAGCATATACTCAAGTATGTACGGTAATTACATACCAAATGTCCCCAGAGTTAGTCTATTACCAAGTTATAAAAAAGCAAAAAAATAACTACCGTATTTTACGGATTATAAGACCCACGTTTTTCCCCCAAATTTTTGGGGAAAATGGGGGTGCGTCTTATAATGCGTATATACCTTACCGGTACCGTTGCTGGCCACAGGCTGGGATGAGCAGGTGCTCAGCAGTGCTGCGGGTGCCTGACGGTGTTGCGCAGGGATTTCCCATTCCGCTGCTGGAGTCTCTGTTGCTACGGGGGCCTCTGCCGACATTTTGTGAAATGCCAGATTCCCCGGCAATTCCATGGCTTCCTGTGCGGTGTACTCCGGGAAAATGGCTGCCGTGTGGGTGGCACAGGCGTAGATGGAGATCTCGGCACCAAGATCTCGGGAGATGAGATCTCAGCCTGAAATCTCATCTTCCGAGATCTTGGTTCCGATATCTCCATCTGCGCATGTGCCTCCCCCCTCGTCAACCATCTTCCCGGAGTCCACCGCACAGGAAACCATGTAACTGCCAGGGGCTCTGGCCTTTCACAAAATGTCGGCAGAGGCCCCCGCAGCACGGAGTCCCCCACAGCACGTAGCACCCCACAGCATCTGCAGCAAGGAACCTCCCCATAGCACAGAGCACCCGGCAGCACGGAGCACCCCGCAGCACGGAATCCCCGCCTCATCCCAGCCTGCGGCCTGCAGCATCACCCCACTCCTGTCTCCTCCAGCAGTGACCCTGGGACCCCACTTCACCGCAGCCACCACTCCCAGTAAGGAATAAGACACCTGGATTATAAGAAGCACCACCATTTTATTAAAAACATTATTTTCCTATTTTTCTCCTCGAAATTTCGGGTGCGTCTTATAATCCGGAGCGTCTTATAATCCAAAAAATACGGTATTTGCATATAGATTTTATAGGCTTGTCCAGGGTTAGAAAAATGTAATTGGTTTGTTTGAAAAACAAGACCACCCCTGTCTACAGGTTGTGCCTGTAATTGCAGATCAGCTCCAATGAAGGGAATGGTATAGAGCTGCAATACCATGAACAAGCTGAAGATTTTGATGGCACAGATTTTTTTTTTTAAGAAGATGGCAGCCCTGTTTTTCTTATCTTGGAGAACTGCTTTAGTGTCAGATTGGTTTGGCTGTACTTACCACCAAAAAGTTTAGCACGAGTCTCTCTAACTCCATCATTAGATTGTTGAGATTCATCATTTCTCCTGGGTTTATCCTTTTTCAGATGTCTTTAAAATAGTAAAATATAAGGTATATTGTAAATTACAAAGTAACATATCTTTATTCTGCAGAATGAAATATAGACTCATATGTTTCATCATTCATTTTGTCTTTTACATTTTGTAGAAACATTGGCAAAAAGTAAAATTTTCGTATTTATCAACAATTTTTCATGTACATGAAATTTCAATATGTGTGGATCGCACTGGATTGTAAGGTAATATGAAGATTAGACATGAATGGATTTATTTGAGTGGAATTGAATTCTGCTCATACAAAACTCAGAATGTTGGAGAACAAAGATTTTTTTGTAATTCACTCCACGCGAATAAAGCAATGTGGAAGCTAGCTGCAGCCGCCAGCTTGCGGAAGAGTAGAGGGCTGGTAGAAAGTTGAGCTCACTTCTCTGACCGACTTCTGCTGCTTTATTCTCGATGGCCAGTTTTCCACACTACCATCATGCCGCACCTCTGGCCAAGTGTTCCCTTTGGGCTGAAACTTTGGCTACAAGCAGTCCCCGAAAGGTCTCTGCCCATGCAAGTCCCAACCAAGAGTCAACACTGGGCCAGAGTTGTGGGCAGAGATCAGTGGGGGCTTCCGGAGAGGGGCTTGGTGATATATGAACTTTATTTTCTTCTTACATCCTCCAGTTATTGTGATCTGGGACTGGGGAGACCCCAGAGCATAATAGGAAACAATCAATTTATGAAGAATAATTTTGCTGTGAATTAAATCTCTCTAAGCAAAGTCTGCATGATTTGGCAGAATTTTGTCAGAGCCTCTCATCTGTAATAAAGATGTCTTTTTTTACAGACTCCCATGCACAATATAAATCATCCTTTACAATACTTACCTACGTATGGTGTTACAGAAGACACCAATGAATGTTCCAAAGAGGAATATGGTGATGGTGAAAACTACAAAACATATGATGACTTTATTCGAAGGGATCTTTGAAGTATCAATACCATCTTCTAAAAAAACTGTAAATGAAGAAATAATATATATATTATATACTGTATATATCCAATAACTTGGCTGTAATTCACTATGCCATTATTATCGAAGCAGTCCTATAAAGGGAATCTGCCACCAGGCTTTTGCCATCTTATCAGAGAGAACCATAATGTAGAAGCATAGACTTTTACTATAGCGATGTGTCAATTACTGGACTGTTTTAATAGAATCACTGTTTTACCAGCAATTGATTATCACTTCAGGACAACTGGTCTTGTGCCTCCTAGTCCAGCCAGGCCTCCAGCAATATGCAATTTAAACACAAAGCTGTGGCGGGGTTATACACAGCTCAAAAACCGAGCTCTGCTCAATCTGTAGCTGAGAAAACTGTGATTATTCTATATTCTATTGGACTGTAGGACCCGGCAAGACTATTAAAAATATGGGACTTTAGTTTTGCTAAATAATGTCTCAGGGATGATGTCATATTAATATATGATGGATATAATTGACAATATAGAGATCTATCTAGTGGCTTAGGTAGAGGCTTTTGTGTTATGGTAAAAAATTTTGACCTTGGCCCCCACCTGCATATTTGTCAGATGTATGGTCCTTTGTAGCATTCCAGATCCTCTGAGGACATACTTGTTTGCCCTCTCATGTAAAATGTCCCCATCCTGTAATAAAGTCCCCATTTCTGACCCTTCATATAATAATATCACCCGACCTGGCCCCTTCCTGTAATAATGTCCCCCATCCTAACCCATTCCTGTAAAAAAATTCAGTAATAATATCCACCATCTTGATATAAAGTCTTTATCCTTGGCCCCTTTCTGGTATAATGTTTATCTTTCCTGGTATAATGTCCTCCATCCTGAACCTCTTGCTGGTATAATGTCCTCCATCCTGGGCCCTTTCCTGGTATAATGTCTCCTTTTCCTGGTATAATGTCCTCCATACTGGGCCTCTTCCTGGTATAATGCCCTCCATCTCCATCCTGGGCCCTTTTCTGGTATAATGTCTCTTTTTCCTGGTATAATGTCCTCCATCCTGGACCTCTTACAGATATAATGTCCTCCATCCTGGGCCCTTTCCTGGTATAATGTCTCTCTTTCCTGATATAATGTCCTTAATCCTTTGCCTCTTCCTGGTATAATGTCCTCCATCCTGGGCCCTTTCCTAGTGTAATGTCCCCCATCCTGGTCCACTTGCAGTAATATATGTCCTCCATCCTGGTATAATGCCTCCCTTTCTGGGCTCCTTCCAGTAATATATGTCTTGCATCCCGGTATATTTTTCTAGTAATAATATCCCTGCTCTGCAGTTTTTCTCTAACATAAGTAAAAAAAAATGAAGTGATTCTGTTCACATTCCCCCACTCCCACTACTTGCAACATCTTCTTCCATAGCCGGAGCAGAAGCCGGCAGTTGACTGCAGCACGTAAGCGACGGGAAGTGCATGACGTCACTCCCATGTGCCACTAGGCGGATATTTGTGTCTGGAGGTCCCACCCACCAGGGCCTGGTCTCACTCACTGTGACCTCGATCCTTGTGCCCCTGCATCTATCCTTCTATATCCAGGTATGTAAATATATCAATAGGGCCTGTGTGTCTAGAGGAAGAAAGTTTAAAAGACATCTGGAGGCTTTTCCATAAATAGATGATATTACTAGATCTCTGCGCTAGATTACTGGAGAGCAGGGATTGATCCGGGAGTGTCCTCTAACTGCAGGATTTATTAGGAAGGAACATTGGCTGCAGTATATAGGGTTTACTTCAGATTAATACTAGCAGATAACCTATCCACGTAACTATGTGACTTACATCCACAATCCTTAGGTCCTTCGCACTGTTCCGTGCGGAGAAGACATTTGTCCTGTCCGTTTAAGCAGCCTCTGGTGCTATAGACCACCCTGGTACCAATGCCTGAAAAAATGAGACATCAATTAGTTGTAGGAAAACACTGTAGGAACTTTTCTCAATGTATCAGTGCAATTCTCTTTAGTCTTCTAGTGGAGAACATCAGATGTCTACAGCTACTAACATATATCGTTTTTTTCGGACCATAAGACGCACTTTTTTCCCCAAAAATTTTTGAGGAAAATGTGGGTGCGTCTTATGGTCGCAATATACTTACAAATCCTGTTGCGGCGGTTCCGTAGTGGCGGTCCCAATGCAACCTCCCTGTGCTCTGTGGTGCGGTGGGGTCGGGGCTCTGTAATGTGGCTGCAGCGTGTCTCTGTGCTGCGCGGTGGCCTCCAGAAAGATGGCCGCCGGGAGCGTCGCATACTCAAATTCAAATCACGGCAACGAGATCTCGTCCCAAGATCTCGTCTCCCGAGATCTCGGGACAAGATCTCAATGCGGAGATCTGAAACTGAGCAGCGGCCATCTTTCCGGAGGCCCCTGGCGGACATCTGTCCGGAGGCCTCCGCGTCACAGCAACGGAGCTGCGGGGGGCTTTCGGGCTTTAGCGAAATGCAGGCAGAGCCCCCCACGAAGCACAGAGCCCCGCTGCAGCCACATTACAGAGCCCCGACACCACCGCACCACAGAACTCAGGGAGGCTGCATTGGGACCACCGCCACGGGACCGCCGCAACAGGATTTGTAAGTATATTGTAACCAAAGCACAGCCACCCCACAGAACACAGCCACCCCACGGACACAGCCACCCCACAGAACACAGCCACCCCACAGAACACAGCCACCCCACAGTACACAGCCACCCCACAGAGCACAGACACCCTATGGACACAGACACCCCACAGAATACAGCCACCCCACGGACACAGCCACCCCACAGAACACAGACACCCCACAGAACACAGCCACCCCACAGAACACAGCCACCCCACAGTACACAGCCACCCCACAGAGCACAGACACCCTATGGACACAGACACCCCACAGAACACAGCCACCCCACGGACACAGCCACCCCACAGAACACAGCCACCCCACAGAACACAGCCACCCCACAGAACACAGCCAGCCCACAGAACACAGCCACTCCACGGACACAGCCACCCCACAGAGCACAGCCACCCCACAGAATTCGGACTGTAAGACGGACCCCCATTTGACATATTATTTTTTTCCCCCTATTTACCACCCCAAAATTTGGATTGCGTCTTATAGTCCGGTACGTTTTATAGTCCAAAAAATACGGTACATTATTCACTGCACCTAATCTACTTATCCAGACCTAGGACCATTTCTTATGAGTAACTCTAGGACAGCTCAGATCACAATTATTGGAAAGCCCAGCATGTTGGACAAATTAGTCCCCGTTAGTTAAAAAACTGTATAATTTCCCCAGTGGTAAAGATGGAATCACACGACTGAAGATCACAGACACAAGTGACTCCATTATTCCTTACAGGAAGATCTACATTTACTCTTACAATTAGTGCGAGAGCCTAGAATAGGGAATACAGGATGGGAGAGGGTAACTCATGAAGACTCCTCCATGAAATGTATCATGTGACCTTTTAACAATCTCAGCCACTCAATAAAAGCTATATAAGTGCGAATATTCGGTGTCTCTAATGAAGCGGAGTCTGACACCCATCATATTACGCTGGGTCCTATTAGTGAATGTCAGTAGGTTCTGGTGCCAGATGTGAAATGTTGTATGTGAAGGTGATATCTTAATTGTGAGTTACTTACCGCATGTTTTGGAGCACGGACCAAAGATCAGGTGATCAGTGTTGCCTAGAAAATAAAAGAAGACATTAAAGATGATCTCTGCTGACAAAATGAGAGGTGACATATATTTCCTTTACCTCCCTTCTGTTACATGTACAAGTTATTGTTTCCAGCCCGCAGTATAACACCTCTATGTCTTATCTATATATTAATTGACTAAATGCTTGTATCAGTCCCTGGCCGTGTATTTCGCATTAGATCCTTCATGACCTTTGACGTACATGTAAGTCAAAGGTCGTGTCCTTGTCTTTAATGCCGTTCGCACGTTGAGCCTATCCACTCAACGTTGAGTTTATCCACTGCTATGTATAGCATAATCAACCAGACAATTGCAGCTTCAACTCCCTAAAGAGGACTATTGAGTACAGCAAAAATACAGTAAAAAGTGTAAAAAGTAATTTAAAAATTAAACGCTTAAAAAAAATTCAAAATACACCTTTGTAATCGCTGCATTTGTAAAACTTCGATCTATCAAAATCTAAACTAGATTTATCTGATCAGTAAACAGCATAACGAGAAAAAATAATCGAAATCGCCAGAATAAAATTTTTTGGCAGCCACAACATTGCAATAAGAGGCGATCAAAAAAACATAGTATCTACCCCAAAATGGTATCAGTAAGAATATCAACTCAGGGAGCAAAAAGTAAGCCTTCACCCAGCCTAATGAGGGTTACCCCATAACATGTGAATATTTGGAAAAGTACTTACCGGCTCGGATCGTATGCTTGGGCCAGGAATTATGGCGCTGGATGTTGATAGGCGCGCCTTCCACAGATGCTAATAGCAAAATCACGATTAGAAGAAATCGAAAGAGCATTTTAGCTTGGAGAAATATCGCTGAATGTGTAACACTCAGTGAGTCTTTTCAGACAAAGCCTCTTCCTGCAGCGTCACTCCGTATAACCACACATTCCGTGATGTCACAATGGAGATCTCATTGTGACATCACAAGGTGCGGAACACAGTGATGTCACAATGGGTCAGATAACTGCAACTACTCAACATGGAGCAGCTCCATCAATCTATCTATGATTAATATAATATTAATGCATAAGGACCAAGCCGCAATAGAGGATATTATGAATGTATGGGGGCGACACAGAGAGACATTATTCATGGGTTGGGCCACAGGGAGACATTACTTACTGGGCCACATAGGGTGGCAATATTAACTCATGATGAACACATAGGTGGACAGTTTTACCAGATGAGTGCCACATTTGGGCCAATATTAATATATTAATAGGGGGACATCATTACTATATGGGGGCCAGGAAAGGGACAATATTAATGTATATGGGTCACATAGGAGAAAATGATTAATATTAGGGGCACATAGAGGGACAATATTAATTTATGGGGGCCATATGGGAGGACATTGTTATTAAGTGGGGTACACATGATGAGATTTTTAATGTATGAGGGCCACAATTTGGAATGTTACTACTATATTGGGGGTCACAAAGAGGAATTCCACATCTGGATGAAGGCATAATAGTTGGACATTACTACTGTATGGGTGCCATGTTGGGGCAATAATGCTGTACATTATTTGGGCAAACAGGGGACCTAATTACTACTGAATGGGGACACAGAGAAGCATCATTACTCTATTGTATTTTATTTTGGAGGATACTGTTACCATATAAAAAAGGGAGGTACTATTTTTGTAGAATTGGAGGAAAAGTGGCAATGGTGACCAGGAAGCAATAATCCATAGATGTCTGTGTGCTAGGGTTGCGGATCGGACTAAATATAAAATATAATAAAGTGCGATCGCAACCTGGAGTCCACCGTGCAGAGATGACAAACTGCTGCTCGGTAATGGCGGACTCCAACTGAACACCTGCGAAGAGACCGCAGACCCGGTGTGCACAGGAGCGAGCTCTGTTACAGCACAGAGCTGCAGAAAGAGACGCCGAAGCCTGTTACTTCACAGGCTATGGCTAAACTTACCGCTACTGCAGCGCCAGGGATTAACCCTATAGAAATGCTGTGACCTGTTAACAAACAGAGAGCGCAGCCGACAGTGGTGTTACCGGACTGCTTGTGTACAGCGCCGTCCTGGTGGATGCCACTAACCAGCTGAAGCTTAGCGCTGGAAAGCGCAAAAACTGCGCACGGCACCGCTGAGACGGACACTGCGGCGTATGCGGTACAGAGGTGCTTAGTGCAGAGGACACTCTCTGGCTGAGCGTGTAATAGGTGGCGGGAGCACTGCGGCGCTATGCTGTGTCACCGCTTGGCGCTGACTCAAGACCCTAAACCGTACATATCAAAGGGAAGGGGTTTCTTAATGAGTCATTCAGTGGTTCACAAGCCTCCACGATCACACACAACACTATCCATAACTGTCTATACTAGCGCATGGCCGAGAGGCCATGCGGCTTTTATTGTGGCGTCCTTCCGGGACCTTCCCAGTAGTGGACCAATCCGAGCAGGAACGGGACCTGCGTATGCGACCTCTGGCCTCCAATGAGAGGTCGTCCCATGGGCATGCTCAGTACCCAAATGACAGGACTTAGTCACAGAAGCTTCTACTTGCTGCTGACTCAAGGATGGAGTTATAGCAGAGCCAAAAAAAGCAATCAGACACCTAGCATCAGCCTGGGCAAGATCCCTGGACAGACGTCTTTGCTGAGCAGGAATCGCTGCGGCTGCAGAGGAAATGGGAGACCGCAGAGGAAATTGCTTGAGATTCCCTCTGTGCAGTAGGGGAAACTTGTTGCCTAACATTACCACCACCTCGCTATGCTTGAAGGCTGCAATGAGTAGAGGAGCATGAATGTTCTCCACATGCTCCTAGGTCCCATCCTCTGAGCCATGACCTTTCCAGTCCACTCGATAATATTTTTTGCCCTGTACCACCTTACACCCCACGATGGCGTTCGCCTCGTACTCCTCCGAGGACAAGCTTGATGTCCCGATAGATAACTCCGAAAACCAGGACATGTGAACAGACTTATGAAGGGACACTTGGAAGGTGTCAGTGATACCCAGGTGGGGAGGAAGGGCCAGATGGTAAACCATAGGATTAACCTTCTCCAGGACCTTGAAGGGACCTAAAAAGCGAGGCACCAACTTAGTGGACTCAACCTGCAGCCTGATGTTATGAGCGGAGAGCCACACCAAGTCGCCGGGAACAAAGGTGGCAGCGGGGAGCCGGTGTTTATTAGCGCAGGACCTCATTCTCTCCTTGGAGGCCCGGATGGCATCCTGAGTGCAGTTCCAAATGTCAAGTGCCTCCACCGCCCAGTCTGCCACCCTAGAGTCGGTGGACGACATGGGCATGGGCACAGTAACGCGCAGATGCTGCCCATAATTAAGGAGGGATGGGGTCTGACCGGTGGCGTTGGCCAAAGCGTTGTTTAAAGTGAACTCCGCCCACGGCAGCAAGGATGCCCAGTCATCCTGCCTGACCGAAACAAAATGTCGCAGATATGTGACCAGGGTCTGGTTGGCCCTCTCTAAAGTACCTGTTAGGCATCAGATTTCAGTAGCTGCACAGCGAGAATCCCGAGCCTTACTTCCGGCGGTCTCCCTTTCCTCTGCAGCCACAGAGGAGCTTGCTCTGCAAACTCGTCGGTCCCGGCGCTCTGCCCAGACCAGCTCCGTGGGATTGCTTGCTGCTGCCACCTCTGGCACAGCTATGGCAATGCATGCTGCTCAGCAGCGAGATTCTCCAAGGACTAAGTCCTCATGTCGGGCCAATGAGCATGCCCGTGGTGTGATCTCCCATTGGGGATCGAAGGTCACATGCTCTGGTCCTGCTCGTGTTCGGATTGGCCCATCCGAGAAGCCAGGAAGGTCCCGGACGCTCGCGGCTATAAAAGGTTCACATGGCCGCTCGGCCATGCGCTAGAATATCCAGTATTTTCCGACTATATGGAGTGAGTGATGGATGCACGTGTGAATGTCTCTGCTGTCTGACTCATTATGAAACTCCTACCCTTGGTACGAATGTGTGTGCAGCCTAGCCTGCTAGCGCCCAGGCTTAGGCATAGGTAGGACAGAGTTGAGTCAGATATTAGTCACTATCAGTGACTCGGCACGCCTCAGAGCAAATGCTCTGCACTCCTTAGCCAGCGTCTATAGCGGCGTTTGTGGCAGCTACGCCGCGCGCTCAGTGGCCTAGAAGGACTCTAACCTCGTGCCTTGGGGTGGAGTTCTGTTGCTTTTTGCTGTGCACTCTGTGGCCTGGCTTGTGAGCTAAACAGGCTCCGGCATTCACTTTCAAGCGGCTGTGCGGTTCTGTGAAGTATCAGAATCCGCTCCTGTTCACACTGGGTGACATAACCCACGTGTGACTGTTTTTACGCCACTCTTCCCTTCCGCCATTACCTAGCAGCAGTGTACCACCTCTGCACGGTGGACCCCGGGCTGTGAACGCACTCTCTACTATTTTATAATCTGGTGCGTTCCGCCAGCCTTTACACTACCAACCTGTTCGTCTCAGGATGATAAGCCGAGGAGAGGTTTAGCTCAATGCTGAGCAGGATACAGAGCTCTCTCCAGAACCGACACGCAAACTGAGGACCCCGGTCGCTGGCAATCTTGTCCGGCATACCGTGCAGGTGGAAAACGTGCTTAATGAACAGCGCTACCAGGCCCCATACAGAAGGTAACCGAGAGAGTGGTATCAGGTGCTCTGTCTTAGAGAAATGGTCAGTGACAACCCAAATGACGGTGCTTCCCCTGGACCACAAAGTCCATACCGACCATCTCCCAGGGCCTGTTTGCTACTGGCAGGGGGTAAAGTGGTCCAGCAGGCCACTGCCAAGGAGAGTTATTCTGGGCACAAAGACGCACCACGATGACACCACGGAGCGCGAAAGAGCACCGGCGTGGACATTCTTCTCCCTGGAGAGAAAATGTAGGGTAAAGTGAAACCGGGAGAAGAACAAGGACCATCTGGCCTGGCGAGAGTTCAGCCGCTGGGACGTTTGCAAATACATCAAGTTCTTGTGGTTGGTGAACACCTGGAAAGGGTGGCGAGCCCCCTCCAGGAGGTGTCTCCACTCAGAAAAGGCCAACTTCATCGCTAGCAACTCCCTGTCCCCGATGGAATAATTCCTCTCTGCCGGGGTGAAGGTCTTGGAGAAAAATAAGCATGGCTGCTTCCGACCTTGCGTATCCTTCTGAAAAATGACCGTTATAGCACCAATGGAAGAAGCATCCACCTCCAGTATGCTACGAAGGGCTTATCTACATCGGGGTAATGTAGAATGGGAGCACTAGCGAAATGGGACTTAATGGAGGAGAAGGCCTCGGAGACCTGCACCGACCAGAACTTGGGATTTGCACCCTTCTTGGTGAGGGCTACCAAGGGGGCTACCAAAGTCAAGAAGTGATGGATGAATTGGCGATAGTAATTTATGAACCTCATAAAGTGCTGCACTGCTTTGAAAGAATGGAGTTCCTGCCAATCCATCATCGCCTGTAGCTTGGCAGGATCCATGGCTCAACCCTGGGTGGATATGATATAGCCCAGGAAAGGTAAGGACTCCTGCTCAAACACACACTTCTCCAACTTGGCATAGAGGGAGTTTACCCGCAGAAGGTCGAAAACTTTGCAAACATCTCTCCGGTTGGAGTTAATATCTGGAGAGCAGATGAGGAGATCATCCAGATAGACGACTACCGAGGTGGAAAGCATATCCCGGAAGATATCTGTAATGATCCATGCTGGATCATGTCAGATAAGAGCACTGGTGGTAACCTTTTTTTTTCCTCTCTCTAAGCTTTGTGCTTATAGATAGTTTTGCCCCTGGTGGCCAGTATGGCCATTGCACTGGTGTGCTTAGAGATAGTTTTGCCCCGGAGGCCAGTATGGTCATTGCACTGGTGTTTTTAGAGATAGTTTTGCCCTGGGTGGTGGTTAGTGTAATTGCACGGGAATCACTAACAGGTGTGTTTACTCAATAAAGGTGTGTCAGTTGTGCTCACGTTGGTGATATTGTTGGGCTTTTCCAACCCTGCTGGGTGAAGAAAGGAGCTGAGGAGAGTCCAGGAGAGCTCAGTTAGGGTCCTGGAGTGCCAGCTATGGGGTCAGACAGGAGTTCGTGTAAAGCATGGTGAAGTGGCAGGTATGGTGTCAGTGAAGAATTCTTACAAAGCTTGGCTGAGTGGCAGCTATGGTGTAGAGCTGCACTCAGTTGCTGGACTCTGTTGCTGGAAGCTGCACTCAGGTGCTGGACTCCATTGCTGGACAGCTGCACCCAGGTGTTGGACATGGTGGGAGGAAGATGCACTCAGATGTTGGACTCAGTTGCCTCGAGCAAGTGCATCAGAGCAAAGCTAAGTGTTTCCCTGTTTGTCACTTTTCCTCAAGTTGGTGTTAGTACAGCGGTGGGGCTAGTGCCTGCACCACCCTGCTTCCTAGTAAGGATTAGGTGTAGGGTGTGCTAGGGTGACAGGTATCCTGATCGATGACAGGTGAGGAGCCTGTATAGGGAACATTAGGAGTGTTAGGGACACTGACTTAGGGGAGTGCAGGAGGTCTCCATGTCCCCCGTTCCCTATCGCAGGGCACACTGTTTTAAATGTTTCCCTATCCCCTGGTTGTATTAGTTACTGGCCTGCGAGCCACGTCACACTGGACATTTACACGTGCTGTGTCCTGTTGTATTAGTTACCGGCCTACTGGCCGTGTCACACAGGATG
Organism: Dendrobates tinctorius; assembly: GCF_039654945.1. NCBI lineage: Eukaryota > Metazoa > Chordata > Amphibia > Anura > Dendrobatidae > Dendrobates > Dendrobates tinctorius. The sequence continues at coordinate 48,670,546 of NW_027361688.1, read as the reverse complement.
GAGCACGTGACTTTATCATTCACAAAGTCTTGGAAGACGGCCAGGGCATTACAGAGCCCGAAGGGCATCACCAGGTATTCATAGTGCTTGTCCCTGGTGTTAAATGCCATCTTCCATTCGTCCCCCTCACGGATGCGAATCAGGTTGTAAGTCCCCTGCATATCAAGTTTGGTAAACACTCTTGCTCCCCGCTCCCCGTAGCCTAAAGGTCAGCTTGGAGGATAACGCCACTGATTCTAGTGAACCACCTCCTATGTCCATTAGAGGCGAGCGTTTTCCCGACCGCTGTGGGCACCGGTTGGCACGGTGACCAGACTGCCAGCAAACAGGACAGACCACAGGTGCTCGAGCGGACTGGGACCAGGATCCCGCACAAGGAGCCTCCTGAGGCTCGAACACCCGATCGGGAGGTTCCAAAGGTTTAGCAAAACTAGGTGCCAACCTAGACCTTTTCCTACACTGGGACCGCTCCAACCTCGATGAAGCGAAGGTCTATACGAGTGGAGACGGTGATAAGCTCCTCCAGTGTGGCAGGAACCTCCCTGGTGGCCAGAGCATCCTTCACATGGTCAGCCAAGCCTCTCCAGAATGCCGGAATGAGGACCTTATCTGGCCTCTCAGACTCAGAGGCCAGTGTCCGGAACTGGATGGGGAAGTGGCTGACCATGGACGAGCCCTGTGATAATGCCAGCAGCCGGAGCGCTGTGCCATGGGTGACTTGCGGTCCCAAGAAGACCTGCTTCAGAGTGGCCAAGAACTGCGAGGCACTCTGCACCACATGATCAACACGCTCCCACAGTGGTGTGGCCCACTCCAAAGCCCTGCCCGACAAGAGGGAAAAGTCAAATCTCATCTTAGCCCGCTCAGAGGGGAATTGTGCAGCCAGCAGTTCTAGTTGTATAGCGCACTGGCTCACGAAACCCCTACAAGAGGCATTTTCGCCCGAGAACTTCTTGGGCAGTGGGAGCAGTCGGAGCAGGGATGGCAGTGGTCACACGGGAGACAACCTCTGTGGCTGCCTGTAGCACAACCGCAGTAACATCCGCAGCTGAAGCTGGACTCTAATGAGCCGCCAACCTGCCCTCCAGCTGCCGGATGTATGCAAGGACTCGCTGCTCGACCGCCATTACTAGCCAGACCCTGGCGCTAGTATAATGTTAGGGTTGCGGATCGCACTAAATTTAAAATATAAGGAAGTGCGATTGCAACCCGGGGTCCACCGTGCAGAGATGGAAAACTGCTGCTTAGTAATGGTGGAGTAGTAAGTGAACATCGGCGGGTTAACCACTGACTGTGTGCGCTGGGGCGAACTCTGTTACTCCACAGGGCCGCTGAAAGAAATGCTAGAACCTGTTAACACCACAGGACTTGGCAGAAGGAGCACACAGTGTAAGATCACAGGACTCGGCCTTTAGACCGCAGGACTGGAGTCCCTCTAGTCCGCTAGTGCTCAGCGCCACGGCTGTGATACCAGCAAGAGTATGTCATGGTCCAGTCCGGAGTTTATTTTCTGCTGTCTTCACTCCGGACTGGTCATGCGGGAGTTAATCACCTCAGCCTCGTTCTGGAGCTAGCTGGGCTATTTCAGTCTCTCACAGCCTGCTGACCAGTGTTAGTGATAGCTCAAGCTTCCAGTTTAGAGCCTCTGACACTTGTACCTTGGTGTTCCTCCTGCCTTTGACTGATATTCACATGTATGACCTGGACTGATTTCTGACCCCGTCTCTTGGTATTCGTCTCTACTGTTACGTTCCCTCTCTGGCATCTGACTCCCCGACTTGCACCCCGACCACGTATTTCGTCTCACGTTTTGGACCCCGTGCTCATGTTCTGGCTTTCTGACTCTCGGCTTGGTGTTTTGACTATGTGTATTGCTGCTCCTTCTGGTACGTCTGCTCCTGCTAGTTTCTGACTCGGTTGGTCTGACTATTCTCTCTCGCTACCTGTGGCACATGTGCTATTGCTCAGGGTTGCTGCTCTTAGTGTGTAACCTCTCTTCCCTCACCAGCTCCCCCTGGTGGAGGTTTCACTACAGAGTCACTATAATAGGTAACGCGTTCAAGTGTGCACAGTGCCGCTGTCACTTGCCGCAGTTCAATAGTGCCCAGCAGTGGGCGACACCATCGGACGCTAGTGTGCGAGTGCTAAGAGCACAGTGGCGGAAGCATAGCCACCTGTTGGCGCTGACTCAAATACCCTAACTCATGCGTATTAAAGGAGGGGGTAATTTAATGAGTCATTCACCAGATTCATGCATCCATCATCACACATACCAACAACATTATGAGTCTATACTAGCGCATGGCCGAGCGGCCATGCCAACCTTTTATAGCATTGTCTTTCCGGGACCTTCCTAGTGGTCCAATGGGAGCAGCAATATGACCTGAGCACGCGACCTCAGAGCTCCAATGAGCGGACTTCCCACGGGCATGCTCAGTGGGCAGAAATAAGGACTTAGTCACAAGAGCTGCTCGTTGCTGGCTATTGCAGTTTACCATAGCTGAACCCTTTTTGAAAGCAGTTACCAAGCCAATAGAAGTAGACTAAGCAAGACGCTGAGAACGACGTCTCTGCTGAGCAGGCTCCTCTGCGGCTGGAGAGGAATGGGAAATCGCAGAAAGCAAGGCCTGCGATTGACAAGGCAGATTTTTACAATTCTGACCACTGACCCTTTGAGAGGTAATAACTCTAGAATTCTTTTATGGATCCCAGTGATTCTGACATTGTTTTTCTCGTGACATATTGTACTTCATGATAGTGGTAACATTTCATTCATATAACTTTATTTGTGAAAAAAACGGAAATTTGGTGAAAATTTTGCAATTTTCCAACTTTGAATTTTTATGCCCTTAAATCACAGAGATATGGCACAGAAAAAACTTAATAAGTAACATTTCCCATATGTTTACTTTACAGCAGCACAATTTTGGAACCCAATTTTTTTTTGTTAGGAAGTTATAAGGGTTAAAAGATAACCAGCGATTTCTAATTTTTACAACACCATTTTTTTTTTAGGGACCACACCATATTTGAAGTCACTTTGAGGGGTCTATATGATAGAAAATGCCCAAAAGTGATAACATTCTTAAAACTGCACCCCTAAAGGTGCTCAAAACTACATGCAAGAAGTTTTTTAACCCTTCAGGTGCTTCACAGGAATTTTTTGAATGTTTAAAAAAAATGAACATTTAACAGGGTAACAAGATAAATTGGACTGCAAAAGTTATTGTATAATTTGTCCTCAGTACGCTGATACCTGACATGTGGGGGGAACCACTGTTTCGACGCATGGCAGAGCTCGAAAGGAAAGGAGCACCGTTTGACTTTTTCAACGCAAAATTGGAATTGAGATTGGACGCCATGTCATGTTTGGAGAGCCCCTGATATGCCTAAACAGTGGATACCCCCACAAATGACACCATTTTGGAAACTGTATATATACAGCCACACACACATTCATGTACATTTATGATATAGTCTCCTTTATTATGTTTATTGCTGTCCCTTACACAGTGCCCTCTCTTGTTAAGTATAGCACCGTCCCTTACATATTGGATTGTATAGAGCTCTGTTTTCTGTTTTTTATTACATGCCGTCCTGCCTCGTTAGCTGTATAATGCAATGATGGCTGATGGAGCATGGGAAAGCGTCCTTTTTAATGGAGGAGCTGATGGACTGGTAGTCTGGTCACCGGATTCTCGATCAACAGTCATTTTATATAAAAAAGAGAGGGGACTATGTAATAAAAGAAGGTGCTGTGTATAACAAAATATACAAGAATGCACTATGTGTTAGGCATCGGGTTCCTGCAGCTGCACAGCGGTAATCCAGAACCTTGCATCCTACGGTCTCCCATTCTTCTCCGATCGCTCAGGCGCTCTGCTCAGACCAGCTCTGTAGGACTGGTTGTTGCTGCCTCCTCTGGGTCAGCAATAGTAGCGCAGGCTGCCTTGCAGCAAACCACTCCAGTGGCTAAGTCCTCTCGTCACGCTATTGGGCATGCTCACGAGACGATCTCCCGTTGGAGATCGGGAGTCACATACTCAGGTCCCTCTCCTGATCTGATTGGTCCTTCCCAGAGATCTGGAATGTCCTGCACGGCTATAAAAAGTCCGCATGGCCGCTCGGTCATGCGCTAGTATAGGCTTTACTTGCTAGATGTGTGAATGGTGATGGATGTATGATTCTGCTGACTGACTCATTAAAATTCCCCTTCTTTTGATATTACGCATGTGGATAGGGAACTAAAGTAGCAGTCAGCGCCAGTCAGTGGCAAGCCATAGGTCACTGTGCACATCGCACCTCTACACTAGCGTCCAATTGTGTCACATCTCACGGCACTATCGTATAGCGGCTTAGATTACCACTGAGCTGCAGTCAGCAGCACTTACTGGCGTCTGCGGTAGCAGCGCCGCATGTACGGTAGGTCTAGACGGACACCGACCTCTGCCTTGGGTCCGTGTCCTGTGACCATATACAGCGCGTGGTGTTAACAGGCTCAGCCTTCTGTGTTTAACACATAGGCGCCTCTGTGAATTAACAAAGATCGCTTAGCGCACCTGTGTGGCGTTTAACCCGTGCGCATTTATACCGCCATATAGCGCGTCTGCCATTACTCAGCAGCAGTGATAACACCTTCTGCACGGTGGACGCCGAGCGGCGAACACATTTTCTTATTTATTTATTCGGAGCTTCCGCCGTTCCTAACATTATACTAGCGCCAGGGTCAGGCTAGTAATGACGGACCTGTAGCAGCTACAGCGGTACATTCGGCAGCTGGAGAGCAGGTTGGCGGCTATTGAGAGCTCCACCTCAGCTGTGAATGCTACAGTGGCCGCTGCTCAGGCAGTCGCAGAGGCTGTCTCACGCATGTCCACACCCACGCCTATGCCGAAAATAACCCGCCTTCCGTTGCCCGATAAGTTTTCCGGTGACAGCACCGCCTGCAGGGGTTTCGTGAGCCAGTACTCTATCCAGCTGGAGTTACTGGCCACGCGATTTCTCACAGAGTGGGCAAAGGTGGGGTTTATTGTTTCTCTCCTATCAGTCAGGGTGTTAGAGTGGGCTATGCCATTGTGGGTGCGTGATGACCCCGTGGTTCAGGGTGCTGCTCAGTTCCTCATGGCCCTGAAGCAGGTCTTTTTGGGACCACGGATCACGCACGACACCTCTCTCCAATTATTGGCCCTAATGCAGGGGTCTCTCTCGGTCAGCCATTATGCCGTCCGATTCCGGATATTGGCTTCCGAACTAGAGTGGCCAGACAAAGCACTCGTCCCTGTGTTTTGGAGAGGGTTAGCGGGGCATGTCAAAGATGCTCTAGCAACCAGAGAAGTCCCCACAAGTTTGGAGGAGTTTATTGCCATCTCCACCCGCATTGATCTCCGGTTTACGGAGCGCGGGCTGGAACGTGCGCAATCCAGACAAAGGGTTAATTTGGCTCCCACCTTCTCCGAGCCATTAAGATTTCCTGCTCAGGAGCTTACACCTTCTGAAACTATGGAGGTGTCTCGCGCCGGCTCCAAGCCAGTCCGTTGCGAAGCTCCGCATGCTGTTACGAATGCCGGCTGTTTGGTCACTCGGCTAACACGCGTCCTCTGCGGTCGAAAAAATGATCACGTCCAGTGGTCATAGGTGGAGGTCTAACTAATATGAAAGCCTTTTCCCCCAAACCAGTATTCTTAGGGACATTAGATAGCAGTGCTTCCACCTGGGAGGTAGAGGTCACGGTGGACTCCGGGTCAGAAGGAAACTTCATGTCCTCATCCTTTGCCAAAAAGCACGCTATTCCGCTGATACTACTGCCTCATCCATTGACCATCAGGGTGGTTGATGGTGCACCTTTACCATCCCAAGCTATACACCAGACAGCACCTCTTGGTTTCTCAATCTCACCCTCTCATCACGAGATGTTGTCCCTGTTAATTTTGCCAGGTGGCATCGACCAGGTGCTTCTCGGACCTCCGTGGTTCCATTACCATTCCCCTCATATAGATTGGTCTTCAGGGAGTATACTGGGTTGGAGCAAGAACTGTGAGGGAAGGTGCATGAGGGGCAGTGTTCAAGTAGCATCCACGGTGGTGCCCACAGATCTTTCCGCGCTCCCTGGACACTACCGGCAGTACGTGGATGTCTTCTCCAAAAAATCAGCGGAGACGCTTCCGCCACACCGTTCTTACGATTGCCCGATAGACCTATTGCCAGGCGGGGAGCCTCCTAGAGGCCGCGTGTACCCTCTATCTCTCCCGGAGACAGAGGCCATGTCACAATATATCCGGGAGAACCTGGCAAGAGGGTTTATCAGAAAATCGGTGTCACCGGCTGGTGCAGGGTTCTTCTTCATGTAGAAGAAGAGTGGGGAGTTGCGCCCCTGCATTGACTACAGAGGTCTCAGCGCCATTACCGTAAAAAACAAATACCCTCTTCCTTTGATCTCTGAGTTGTTTGAAAGGTTGCGAGGGGCCCGGATCTTTACAAAATTAGATCTATGGGGGGCATACAACCTGATCCGCATACATGAAGGAGACGAGTGGAAGACAGCCTTTAATACCAGGGATGGCCACTATGGGTATCTGGTCATGACCTTCGGCCTCTGTAATGCGCCTGCTGTCTTCCAGGACTTCGTAAATTACGTCTTTCGCGATATGCTCTCTACCTCGTTGGTGGTCTATCTGGATCACATCCTCATCTTTTCTCTAGATGTGGCCTCTCACTGGAGAGACGTCTGCAAGGTCTTTGACCGTTTGCGGGTGAATTCTCTCTTCGCCAAGCTGGAGAAGTGCCAGTTTGAGCAGGAGTCCTTGCCATTCCTGGGCTATATCATCTTGTCCCATGGGTTGGCTATGGATCCTGCCAAATTGCAAGCGGTAATGGACTGGCAGGAGCCCCATTCTTTAAAAGCGGTGCAGCGCTTTTTGGGGTTCATTAACTATTACCGCCAGTTCATTCCCCACACTGGTAGCTCCTTTGGTCGCTCTCACCAAGAAAGGAGCCAATCCAAAGGTTTGGTCAGAGCAGGTCTCCACGGCCTTTTCGTCTCTGAAAACCCATTTTGCTGGCGCTCCCATCCTCCACCGTCCCGATGTGGATAAACCCTTTATCCTAGAGGTAGATGCCTCGTCCGTTGGTGCAGGAGCAGTCCTTTTCCAGAAGGATGCTCAAGGTCGGAAGTGTTAGGTGTCAGGTTCCTGCCACTGCACAGCAGGAATACAGAGCTTTGCACCCAGGGGTTTCCCATTCTTCTTCGGCTGCAGTGGAGCCTGCTCAGCAGATTCGTCGGTCCCGGCGCTCTGCCCAGGCCAACTCCGTGGGTTTGCTTGCTGCTGCCACCTCTGGCACAGCTATGACAATGCAGGCTGCTCAGCAGCGAGATTCTCCAGGGACTAAGTCCTCATGTCTGGCCACTGAGCATGCCCGTGGAGTGATCTCCCATTGGAGATCGAGGGTCACGTGCTCAGGTCCTGCTCGTGTTCGGATTGGCCCATCCGAGAAGCCAGGAAGGTGAGAGATGTATGCACGTATAACTGAATCTGGTGACTGACTCATTATGAAACCCCTACCCTTGGTACGCATGTGTTGTGCAGCCTAGCCTGCTAGCGCCCAGGCATAGGTGTAGGTAGCTCAGGGTTTGAGTCGGACATTGGTCCTCACCAGTGACCCAGCATGCCTCAGTGCACGTGCTCCACACTCCACTGCCAGCGCCTTTAGCAGCGCTCGTGGCAGCGACGCCGCGCGCTCAGTGGGTCTAGAGGGACTCTAACCCCGTGTCCTAGGGGATGCGTTCTGTGGCCATACACTGTGTGCTCTTTTAGCCGAGCACTGTGAGCACAAACAGGCTCCGGCGTTTATGTTCAGCGGTAGTGCGGCTCTGTGAAGCAACAGATTCTGCCCCCGTACACACCGGGTGACGATAACCCTCATGTGCTCTTATAGTATACCGCCATATAGCATCCGCCGTTACTGAGCAGCAGGTTACCACCCCTGCACGATGGATCCCGGGCTGCGAATGCACCTTATTACCATCTTTATTATTTGGTGCGTTCCGCCAGCCCTAACAGGAAGCATCCCTGCTTCTTCTTCTCAAAGACCTTCTCACCAGCGGAGAGAAACTACTCCATCGGGGAAAAGGAGTTGCTGGCCATGAAATTGGCCTTTTCTGAGTGGAGACATCTCCTGGAGGGAGCCCGGTTTCCCTTCCAGATGTACACTGACCATAAAAACCTGGTCTATTTGCAAACGGCCCAGCACTTGAACTCTCATCAAGCTATGTGGTCGCTCTTCTTCTCCCACTTCCACTTCACCTTGCATTACCTGTCTGGAGAGAAGAACGTCCGTGCGGATGCTCTTTCTTGCTCGGTGGTATCAGCGGAGGAAGAGGAGGCTGAGCCTCGGCTAATTGTCCCCACGGAGAGCCTGAGGACCGTGGCTCCGGTCGCTCTTGAGGCAGTTCCGCTGGGCAAGACCTTTGTCCCTCCTCGCCTGCAGCTGGAGGTCCTCACGTGGGCACATGCGTCCAGGGTGGGTGGTAACTTTGGCATTAAGCGGACCACAGAACTCCTGGCAATGTCTTATTGGTAGCCGCTAGTGTTGAGCATTCCGATACCGCAAGTATCGGGTATCGGCCGATATTACCTGTATCGAAATTCCGATACTTAGTTCCGATACTTTTTTCATATCGAATACCGGAATCGGAAGTTCCCATAATGCTAGGAGCCCGCTCGATTTGATTCAGCCAATGGGGATCCTCAGAAGTGTGGGCACATCCTGTTAGGCATGTAGGCATGTTAACTACTGGCATGGCTGTGATTGGCTGCTGAAATGATGTCATGATGCACTATAAAAACCGCAGCAGCCTCCATTTCGGGTTCACTCTGCTGTGAATTCAGTTAGGGACAGGCTGCTGTTGAAGACTGTGAGGGACAGTTAGAAATAGCGATCATCAAACATATCTATTTCTCTACCCAGGCTACATAATCCACCACTGTAGCATTTTTTTAGCCCAGCAGCGCTGTTTTAATAGCTGTCTGCAAGGGCTGTGTGAGTGCAGACCCACGCTGTGTAGTGTGTCCTGCAGGCACGTCTGCTTGTAGGCCGCCCAGCATGTGTCTCTGCCTCATACACATTTTTCTTTTATTGCTGCTTTTTTTTCTCCTGTATAGTGTGCTTCCATACGTATCCATATACGTTGGTTGCAAACACTAAAGGAGTGGACAGTGGAGCCTTTCAGCAGCCTTTCAGTGCTATAGCCCATTTCTCTGCACTTTTTTTGGCTGTCTGATAGGTCTCTCTGTGTGTGAGTGCAGCTCACGTTGCAGTGTGCTCTACAGCCACCACTGGTTATAGTCCGCTCAGCGTGCGTCACTGCCTCATACATAGTCCTTTTTTGCAGCTAATTTGTCCAGATTTTTGCTCCTATATTAGTGTGCTTCCATCCGCATCCATTGTCATTGGTTGGTTGCAAACACTATATAGGATAAGATAGAGGAGCCTTTTTGCTGGCTTGTGCCCTTCAGGGCCAGCCAGACTAGTATCACCCTATTTTTTGGAGCCTCATCAATTACATTGTAGGTTAGCTTCCTGCATTGTAATCGCTCAAAAAAGTTTGTGATACTATAGCTTTCAAACTTTGGTCCCATCCTTTTATTTCCCCCCCCCCGAAAAAAAAAAGGAAATAAAGTTCACCAAACACTCCACTTTAGAGTTGTGTAGGCCACATTAGATCCAATTTAAGTGTAGTACACACACTCTTAGCAAAATTAGTGTTTCTTATACTGGTTAGCAGGTGTTCAGGAATGAGAACACTAAGCCCCCCCTTTTTACTTATCTGCCTATCTTAATCAGTCTACCAAGATGAAGAAGGCAGGGAGTAAGGCACGTGGTCGTGGCCGTGGAGTTTCAGCAGGGAGAGGACGGGGGGATTCAGCAGGGAGAGGACGTGGGGATTCGGTGTCTGCTGCGGCCACCAGTGACCCGGCATCCCCCACTTTTACCAGGCAACAGTCCTTCATAGGCAGCTTTGTAGGACCTCGCCGTACCCCACTGCTGCGTGACGAACAAATTGAAGCCGTTGTCGGATGGGTGGCAGCTAACGCATCCATTTCAATGACTTCCGCATCCTCTCAGGGCCAGAGCACTGAAGAGCAACCATCTGTCTCTTCACCACCTGCCAAATTGCCCAGGCAGTCTGAGAGCCCTGGACAGGAGCCATCTCAATCTTTACTTCTGCTCTCAGAATCTGTTGGCTTGGAAAGAGGTGGCCAGCCAAGCAGCATTCTAGAGCGTGAAGAAGAGGGAGTATGCAGTGATGCGCAACTGCTTTGTCCCTCTGAATCTGAAGAGGCGGGTGGGCCAGTGCCTATTGTCAGCACACCTCAGTACTCATCTGATGATGATGAGACTCAGTTGCCAATTTCTGGTGCGTACGGTGCTGGCGAGACAACCCAGGACCAGCCGGTGCTTGAAGAGGGGAGTGGAGATGATGAGGTCCTTGACCCATCATGGCGTCAGCCACAGGAACGTCGTGGGAGCAGCTCTGAGGAAGAGATTCCCCGAACGGCCAAAACAGGAGGGAGAGGGCGGGGGCAGACTTGGTTGCCTGTAGCCTCCACTTTGGCACCCGTGAGGAGCAATCCTCTTCCAAAACACAAAACGGGCACTCCCAGGACTTGCAGTGCGTGGTCTTTTTATGACACAGTTGCAGATGACATTTGCTTTGTCAAATGCAAGCTGTGTCATCAGAAAGTTAAACGAGGGAAAAATGTGAGCAACCTCAATACCACAAATATGTGGAAACATGTGCGTACCAAGCACGAGGTGGAGTTACACAGACACACTGAAGATGTAGGCCAGCCTTCAGGAGCACCTACCAACTCTTCAGCTCGTGTTGGGACCTCTTCCTCCAGCTCACACACAGCTGGTTCAGCTTCCACACTGGAACGCCATGGAAGAACCTCTGCCACTGTTGTCCAGAGACCCATTGAAATTCCACCCACTGAAACGTGTTCTCATTCATCAGCACACTCCCAGGTCACTCACCAGCAATCGGTAGCACAGGCATGTGAGAAAAAGCGGCCATACTCGGCAAACCATCTCCGAGCACTGGCTCTGAATGCCGGCATTGCCAAACTACTGGCCCTTGAGATGCTGTCATTCAGGCTGGTGGAGACTGACAGCTTCCGGAACTTGATGTCATTGGCAGTTCCACAATACAATGTGCCCAGCCACTTTTATTTCAGCAGGCAAGCCGTCCCTGCCCTGCAAAAGCATGTGGAGGGAAAAATTAAAAATGCGCTACTAAACGCCGTCAGTAGCAAGGTCCACCTGACCACCGATGCGTGGACCAGTAGCCATGGACAGGGACGATACCTTTCCCTCACTGCCCATTGGGTCAATGTTGTGGAGCCGGGTACAGATCTGGAGAGTGGCTCTGTACGTATTCTGCCAACTCCAAGGATTGCAGGAATGCAGTCTGTACATATTGAGTCCTCCTCCTACTCTAGTTCCTCGGAATCAGCACTGCATGAGCCTGTTAGGCCAGATATGAGCACAGGTGTGGCCAAACGTCAACAGGCCATCCTTAAATTAATTTCTTTGGGGAATCGGAGCCACACAGCACAGGAGCTCTGGAATGCCATCAAGCAGGAGAGCGATGTGTGGTTTGTGCCAGCGAATCTCCAGCCAGGTTTGGTAGTGAGTGACAATGGCCGAAATCTAGTTGCAGCTCTGGGCCTAGGCAACCTCACTCACATACCATGTCTGGCACACGTGCTCAATTTGGTCGTGCAGAGCTTTCTGAGGGACTATCCGGATCTTGATGCACTGCTGCACAAGGTTCGCCTAGAGTGTGCTCACTTGCGGCGTTCCAGCATGGCAAGATCGCACATTGCAACTCTGCAACGCCGATTCCGTCTGCCAGAACATCACATCATATGTGACCTCCCCACCAGGTGGAATTCAATGTTACATATGTTGGAGCGGTTGTGTGAGTAGCAGGCAGCAGTAATGGAGTACCAGCTGCATCAGGCGCAAACAAGTCGCACTGTGCGCCGGACACACTTCACGACCACTGAGTGGGCCACTATGAGGGACATCTGCCAAGTTTTGCGTGCCTTCGATGACTCCACGCGGATGGCCAGTGCAGATGATGCACTAGTCAGCATGACTGTCCCCCTTATCTGTCTGCTTCAAAAAACCTTACAAGCACTAAGTGAGGAGGTTTATGAAGAGGTCGAGGATGAGGAGTCAGAAATGCCATCTGCTTCTGGCAAGTCTGCGCAACGTGCTTCCACACAAAGGCCCAGGCAGGGGACACTTAGTGAGGAGGATGACGAGGAGTCAATGGAGGAGGAGGAACACATCTCTCGAGAGGAGGGAGGTACACAAGGCTCTAGTAGTCAGTGTGTACAGCGAGGGTGGGGTGATGCTGAGCAGGCTGAGATGCTGCCTCAAGCTGGGGACAGCGTTTCCGGTCCAGTTGGCAGTCTGCGGCACATGGTTGATTTCATGCTGCAGTGCTTGTTAAATGAACGCCGCATCGCCAACATTCTCCACACGGCTGATTATTGGGTGTACACCCTCCTAGATCCTCGCTACCGGGACAACTTACAAAGCCTCAAACCACAGTTGAACCGGGAGCGTAAAATGCGGGAGTACCAAGAAACACTTGTGCAGGCCATCATGTTCTCCATTCCCCCCGCAAGTGTTGCTGGTAGTGCTTTTCAAAGCAGCCATGTGGGTAGAAGCAGTGGAGGAAGCTCTGCACAAAGAGGTAGCAGAGGCAGTGCCGCAGAACAAGGCAAGGCCAGTATGGCCCAAATGTGGAAAAGTTTTGTGGGACCGCCACAAACGGCTACACCATCACAGACCACAAACAACCTCAGATTTACACCTGGCTCCAAGTTGGCCTCGGCCTACTACCTGATTTTCCCTGGGTTCCAACACCGTCAGTTGGTGCTCGGAAGTGCTGTCCACACAGAAAAAACACTCGTTCATGTGTAAGTGGGGTTCGGTAACGTCTGATGATCCCCTGCTGTGTGTATGTTAAAGTGTCCTGCTCCCTCCAAACTCAAAGTACCTCAGATTTACACCTGGCTCCAAGTAGACCTCGGCCTACTACCTGATTTTCCCTGGGCTCCGACACCGCCAGTTGGTGCTCAGAAGTTCTGTAACGCACAGACAAAACACTCGCTCATGTGTAAGTGGGGTTTGGTAACGTCAGCTGATCCCCTGCTGTGTGTACGGCAAACTCTCCTGCTGCCTCCAAATTCAAACAACGTCTTATCTTAAACTGCCTCCAAGTAGGCCTCAGCCTACAAAATGACTATCCCTGGGCTCCAACATCGTCAGTTGTTGTACGGAAGTGCTGTCCACACAGAAAAAAACACTCGTTCATGTGAATGTGGGGGTCAGTAACGTCAGCTGATCCCCTGCTGTGTGGAGGGCAAACTGCTGCTGCCTCCAAATTGTAACTACATCTGATTTAAACATTCTCTGATTTGGCCTCTGTCTCCACTCTGTCTCTTGTATTTCCCCGAAACTCCAACAACGCCAGTTCCTGCTCACAGTTGCCGTCGACGCATTCCACACTTGTTCCTGTGTTCCTGGTGTTCTGTTACGTGAGCTGATCCCCCAATGTGTGTCCAGCACTGTCTCCTGCACTGTCCACCTTCCCACTACAAGTGGTGGGAATGTGGACAGAGCAGGAGACATTGCCAGACACACATCAGGGGATCTGCTGACATTACAGAACCCCAGTAACACAGGAACACGTGTGGATTGGGCAGACGGCTACTGCACGCATGAACTGGCGGTGTTGTTGGTCAGGTGAAATCCTGGAAACAGAGTGGAGACAGATGCCTAATTGAAGCACGTTGACAGTCTGTTGTAGCCTACAAACGATATAAAAATGCCACCAAGTAGGCCTCGGCCTACACCATGATTGTCCCTGGGCTCCAACACCGCCAGTTGGTGCTCGGAAGTGCTGTCCACACAGAAATAAACACTCGTTCATGTGAAAGTGGGGTTCGGTAACGTCAGCTGATACCCTGCTGTGTGTATGGCAAAGTGTCCTGCTCCCTCCAAAGTCAAAATACCTCCGATTTACACCTGGCTCCTAGTAGGCCTCAGCCTACACCATGATTGTCCCTGGGCTCCAACAACGCCAGTTGGTGCTCGGAAGTGCTGTCCACACAGAAATAAACACTCGTTCATGTGAAAGTGGGGTTCGGTAACGTCAGCTGATCCCCTGCTGTGTGTACGGCATACTCTCCTGCTGCCTCCAAATTTAAAAAACGTCTTATCTTAAACTGCCTCCAAATAGGCCTCAGCCTACAAAATTACAATCCCTGGGCTCCAACATCGTCAGTTTTTGCTCGGAAGTGCTGTCCACACAGAAAAAACACTCGTTCATGTGAAAGTGGGGGTCAGTAACGTCAGCTGATACCCTGCTGTGTGGAGGGCAAGCTGCTGCTGCCTCCAAATTGTAACTACATCTGATTTAAACATTCTCTGATTTGGCCTCTGTCTCCACTCTGTCTCTAGTATTTTCCCTGACCTCCAACACCGCCAGTTCCTGCTCACAGTTGCCGTCCACGCATTCCACACTTGTTCCTGTGTTCCTGGTGTTCTGTTACGTGAGCTGATCCCCCAATGTGTGTCCAGCACTGTCTCCTGCGCTGTCCACCTTCCCAATACAAGTGGTGGGAATGTGGACAGAGCAGGAGACATTGCCAGACACACATCAGGGGATCTTCTGACATTACAGAACCCCAGTAACACAGGAACACGTGTGGATTGGGCAGACGGCTACTGTACGCATAAACTGGCGGTGTTGGTGGTCAGGTGAAATCCTGGAAACAGAGTGAAGACAGATACCTAATTGGAGCACGTTGACAGTCTGTTGTAGTCTACAACCTATATAATACTGCCACCAAGTAGGCCTCGGCCTACACCATGATTGTCTCTGGGCTCCAACATCACCAATTGCTGCTCAGAAGTTTCATTGGCACGGGTACTCCCTCCTGCCCAGCCTGATTCCAGCACGCCAGCTGTTTCCGAGTAGTGTCAAGGTCACTTTGCCACCAATCCGTTGTCCTGTCGTCTCGCGGCCGGGTTAGCCGACTCTACGGTGCCTGCAGTTTAGGTGACTCCTATGTGGACTACGGGATCTGGCACTGAAGGCTGGAGTCGTAGTACCAATGGGACATGGACCCCCTGTAGGACTGTGGGTTTTGGTAACTGCGGCCGGCTTGCGGCCTGGCTACTTTGCTTTGGTTGGTTACTTTCTGCTACCCATCCGGGTGCCAGCACTGTCAGCTGGTTCTCGCCAGAGCCTTTGGCCTAGGTGCCTCCATCTCGGTATCCGAGGTCCAGCAACGTCAGCTGGTCCTTGGTAGTGCTTTTTAGCACAGGTACCTTCTGCTTAGTAACCGTGGTCCAGCACCGTCAATTGGTCCTTGGTAGTGCCATTGGCTATTGTTTCTTCTGCTACCCATCCTTGTGCCAGCACTGTCAGCTGGTTCTCGCCAGAGCCTTTGGCATAGGTGCCTCCATCTCGGTATCCGAGGTCCAGCAACGTCAGCAGGTCCTTGGTAGTGCTTTCTAGCACAGGTACCTCCTGCCTAGTAACCATGGTCCAGCACCGTCAGCTGTTCCTCAGTATTGCCATTGGCTCTTGTAGCTTTTGCTACCCATCTGGGTTGCAGCACCGTCAGCTGGTTCTCGGCAGTGTCTTTGGCATGGGTACTCCCTGTTGCCCAGCCTGTTTTCAGCACGCCAGCTGTTTCCGGGTAGTGTCAAGGTCACTTTGCCACCAATCCGTTGTCCTGTCGTCTTGTGGCCAAGTTAGCCGACTCTATGGTGCCTGCAGTTTAGGTGACTCCTATGTGGACTGCTGGATCTGGCACTGAAGGCTGGATCCGTAGTGCCAATGGGACATGGACCCCCTGTTGGACTGTGGGTTTCGGTAACTGCGGCCGGCTTGCGGCCTGGCTACTTTGCTTTGGATGGGTACCTTCTGCTACCCATCCGGGTGCCAGCACTGTCAGCTGGTTCTCGCCAGAGCCTTTGGCCTAGGTGCCTCCATCTCGGTATCCGAGGTCCAGCAACATCAACTGGTTCTTGGTAGTGCTTTTTAGCACAGGTACCTTCTGCTTAGTAACCGTGGTCCAGCACCGTCAGTTGGTCCTCGATAGTGCCATTGGCTCTTGTTCCTTCTGCTACCCATCCGGGTTCCAGCACTGTCAGCTGGTTCTCGCCAGAGCCTTTGGCCTAGGTGCCTCAATCTCGGTATCCGAAGTCCAGCACCGTCAGCTGGTCCTTGGTAGTGCTTTTTAGCACAGGTACCTTCTGCTTAGTAACCGTGGTCCAGCACCGTCAGTTGATCCTCGGTAGTGCCATTGGCTATTGTTCCTTCTGCTACCCATCCGGGTTCCAGCACTGTCAGCTGGTTCTCACCAGAGCCTTTGGCCTAGGTGCCTCCATCTCGGTATCTGAGGTCCAGCAATGTCAGCTGGTCCTTGGTAGTGGTTTCTAGCACAGGTACCTCCTGCATAGTAACCGGGGTCCAGCACTGTCAGCTGTTCCTCAGTAGTGCCATTGGCTCTTGTTCCTTCTGCTGCCACTACGGGTTCCAGTACTGTCAGCTGGTTCTCGCCAGTTTCTCAGCCTTCTTGTACCTTCTGCTACATTTCCAAGATCAAGCTTTTTGAAATTGTCTTTGGTAATACTTATTGATCTCCATGACGACGACCCTGATGACGACGACTCTGAAGACCACACCAAAGAAGACCAGAAATATGACCCTAAATAATATGACCAAGAGGACAAAGAACATGAAGACAGCCACCAAGATACAGAACAAAAGACAGAAGAACAAGAAGCAGAAGAAGCAAAAGCAGAAGAACAGAAAGCAGAAGAACATTAAGCATAAGACTAAAAATCAGCATAGAAGATATCAAAATTGTAAGCAGAAGAAGACTAAGCAGTAAATGGGGGTGAGTCCATTCCACCTCGTGGTGCCCCTGGAAAATGCCTGCTGCTGCAGGCCAAACTGAACGCGGACAAATCCTGTTGTAAATCTTTTGTGACAGGCAGAACGTAAGATGTAATCTTATAACTTTTATAGATAAGTACTACAGGAATGCCTGTCACCATAAGAAAATGAAGAAAAAGAAGAATAGGAAGAAGATGAAGAAATAGCATATGAAAATTAATAATAGCTGAATAAGAAGAATATGAAGAATGGAAAAAAAAATAATGGGAAGAAGGTGAAGAAGATGAATAAGGTGAAGAAAAAGTTGATGAAAAAAATGCTACTGCTGCGGATCATGAAGGAGAAAGTGTGGGAGAAGTACAAAAGAAGGTGACGCGCATGGAAGTTGTGAAACATACATATCTGACAAAATATAAAAAAGTTAACATAGTCAATATCTTTTTAACTCCTAACGTCTTGAAAAAAAAATTTGGAATTAATGTGATTTGAATAAACCACTATGCCTTTAATGTCTCCTCCACCTCCCACAATACATTCTACATGATTCTTATTTGTTTTCAATTATGTAGAATTAGCCAACAAGGAAATAAAGGGCTTTTTTTAATTCCGATACCGGAAGTCCCATTGACTTGCATGGGACTTCCGGTATCGGAATCGGCGATACCCAATATTTTTTTCGTATCGGGCGATACCATCCGATACGATATTTTTGGGTATCGAACGGTATCGCTCAACACTAGTGGCCGCACATGGCTTGGGACACTAAAGAGTACATTCAAGCATGCGTCTCTTGTGCTCGGAACAGGTCCTCTAGGCAGAGGCCGGCTGGGTTACTGTATCCCTTGCTGGTGGCAGACAGACCCTGGTAGATGGTCGGCATGGACTTTGTGGTCGGCCTGCCCAAATCTGGTGGCAGTACGGTCATCTGGGTGGTCACCGATTATTTCTCTAGAATGTTGCATCTGGTGCCACTTGCGCGGCTGCCTTCCGCTCGTGGTCTCGCCACACTGTTCATAAAGAACATATTTCGTTTGCACGGTATTCCAGACAAAATGGTCAGTGACCAAGGTACCCAGTTTGCGTCTCGATTTTTGAAGGGAGCTCTGCAGTATACTCAATATAGAGCTCAATTTGTCCTCCGTATATCATCACGAGACGAACGGGTTGGTTGAGAGAGCCAATCAAACTCTGGTCACATACCTGCAACATTTTGTCTCTGCCAGGCAGGATGACTGGGCATCCTTACTACCGTGGGCTGAATTTACCCTGAATAACGCAGTGGCTGATTCCACTGGTCAGATGCCGTTCCTTCTCAATTACGGCCAGCATCTGCATGTCCCTGTCCCGATGCCAGTGTCTTCCACTGATTTCAGGGTGGCAGACTGGGCAGTGGAGGCTCGCGACATTTGTGATCGCATCCAGGATGCTAATCGAGCCTCTAAAAAGAGAATGAAAGCATCAGCCGACACACATCGGCGTCCCGCTCCAACTTTTGCCCCTGGCGACTTGGTATGGCTCTCTGCGTGTAACATCAAGCTGCCCGCCGAGTCCTCCAAGTTCACTCCGCGATACATTGGTCCCTTCAAGGTCCTCGAGTGCATCAGCTCAGTGGTCTACCGTCTGGCTCTTCCACAACACTTGTCCATCTCTGATGTCTTCCACGTGTACCTTCTCAAGCCTGTTCACATGGCTCGGTTTTCCGAATCATATGCCGGGACATCAGACCTGTCCTCAGAAGAGTTTGAGGTCAACGCCATTGTGGGACGCAGGATTGTGCGTCGCAAAAAATTTTATTTGGTGGACTGGAAGGGTCATGGTCTGGAGGCCCTGACCTGGGAGTCAGTGGAGAACATCCACGCCCCGCTCCTGATTGTGGCATTTGATCATGCCGAGGCTCAGAGGGGAGGGGGCCCTAGGAGGGGGAATAATGTTAGGCGTTGAGTTCCTGCAGCTGCACAGCGGAATCCAGAGCCTTGCATTCTGTGGTCTCCCATTCTTCTCCGACTGCTCAAGAGCCTGCACAGCAGTCTTGGCATCACAGGCCCTCTGCTCAGACCAGCTCTGTAGGACTGGTTGTTGCTGCCACCACTGGGTCAGCAATAGCAGCGCAGGCTGCCCTGCAGCAAGCCACTCCAGTGGCTAAGTCTTCTCGTCATGCTACTGGGCATGCTCACGAGACGAACTCCCATTGGAGATCGGGAGTCACGTACTCAGGTCCTTCTCCTGATCTGATTGGTCCATCCCAGAGATCTTGAAGGTCCCGCACGACTATAAAAGGTCAGCATGGCCACTCGGCCATGCGCTAGTATAGGCTTTACTTGCTAGATGTGTGAATGGTGATGGATGTATGATTCTGGTGACTGACTCATTAAGATTCCCCTCCCTTTGATATTACGCATGTGGATAGGGAACTAGAGTAGCAGTCAGTGCCAGTCAGTGGCAAGCCACAGGTCACTGTGCACATCGCACCTCTACACTAGCGTCCGATTGTGTCACGTCTCACGGCACTATCGTATAGTGGCTGAGGTTACCGCTGCGCTGCAGTCAGCAGCACTTACTGGTGTCCGGTGACCGTATACCGCGCGTGCAATTTAGCTAAGACCTGTGGCGTTAACAGGCTCAGCCTTCTGTGTTTAACACATAGGCACCTCTGTGAATTAACAGAGATCGCTCAGCACACCTGGGTGGCGTTTAACCCGTTCGTGTTTATACCGCCATATAGCGCGTCTGTCATTACTCACAGCAGTGATAACTCCTTCTGCACGGTGGACCCCGAGCGGTGAACGCACTTTATTATTTATTTATTTAGTGCGTTCCGCCGTTCCTAACACTATGTAAGAGACAGCACTATACATAACAGCAGAGGAAGGTATAATAAAGGACGGCACCATATATAACTAGAGAGGATGGTACGTAATAAGGGACGGTGTTATCTAATATATAAAGCTCAAAGTGTGTATGTATGTGTGTATGTATGTATGTGTGTGTGTATGTGTGTATGTCCGGGATAGGCATCCGCACCGTCGCAGCTACAGCCACAAAATTTGGCACAGTCGCATGTCTGGACCCCGATAGCGTCCTAAGCTATGTTGTGAGGCGAAATTTTAACCCCGCGCGTTCCAATTCACCAAACAATTTTGCCCCTATCTACATACTGTGGGGAAAAGTGTGTGCGCGTCAAGCCCCGCCCCTCGTTGTGATGTCACAATGCCCCTATTTGCATACTGGGGAAGCAGTGTGTGCGCGCCAAGCCCTACCCCTCATTATGATGTCACAATGGTTGCCATGGCGACGCTGATGTCATCAAAGGTTGCAAGCCCCGCCGCCGCTCATTATGATGTCATAATGGTTGACTATGGATTGGAGGATGTGTGATGAGTATATGGGCACCGGACTATGGGATGGAGGATATGTATGACAGGTATATGGGCACAGGACTATGGGATGGAGGATATGTATATGGGCACGGGACTATGGGATGGAGGCTATGTATGATGGGTATATGGACACGGGACTATGGGATGGCAGATATGTATATGGGCACGGGACTATGGGATGGAGGATGTGTGATGGGTATATGGGCACGGGACTATGGGATGGAGGATATGTATGATGGGTATATGGGCACGGGACTATGAGATGGCGGATATGTATGATGGGCATATGGGCACGGGACTATGGGATGGAGGATATGTATGATGGGTATATGGGCATGGGACTATGGGATGGAGAATATGTATGATGGGTATATGGGCATGGGACTATGGGATGGAGGTTGTGTGATGGGTATATGGGTATTCGACTATGGGATGGAGGATATGTATGATGGGTATATCGGCACGGGCCTATGGGATCGTGGATATGTATGATGGGTATATGGGCATGGGACTATGGGATGGAGGATAATTATAATTTTCTATGACTAACCACAGTTAGTTACTATGCCCAGGCAGCGCCGGGCTCTTCAGCTAGTACATAATAAAAGAGGAAACTATGTAACTAAGGATGGTGTTATACAGAATTAGTGTATACACTATATACTAAGGGACTGTGTTAGACATAGTGAGTACACTATATACTAAGGGACTGTGTTAGACATAATAAGCAATAATGTCTTCCTCTACCTCCCTCTGTTCCTAGGACCATTATAAGTCCCCCTTCCTCCCATTCCAATCACCCACACCTCTCATTGTCCTCCTCCCCTCGCATCCCATTATTGTCCTCTCCCCCACCCTATCATTGCCCTCTTCACCACCTCCATCATTTTCTTCTCCCCACCACTATCTTTGCTTTCTCCCCCACCACTCCCAACATTGCCCATTCCACCACCTCCATCATTTCCTCCTCCTCCACCACCCCCATTATTACCCTTTCCACCACCACCATCATTGCATTCTCCCCATCTCCCCATCATCATTTCTTTCTCCCCAACCACCCCATCACTGCCTTCTCCCCAAAACCCCCATCATTGCCTTCTCACCATCATTCCCATCATTGCCTTCTCCATCACTCCATCAATGCCTTCTCCCTATCACTTCCATCATTGCCTTCTCCATCACCCCATCACTGCCTTCTCCCCATCACTCCCATCATTGCCTTCTCCATCACCCCATCACTTCCTTCTCCCCATCACTCCCATCTTTGCCTTCTCACCATCACTCCCATCATTGCCTTCTCCCCATCACCACATCATGGCCTTCTCCCCATCACTCCCATCATTGCCTTCTCCCCATCACTCCCATCATGGCCTTCTTCCCATCATGACCTTCTCCCCACCACCCCATCATGGCCTTCTCCCCATCACCCCCATTATTGCCTTCTCCACATAACCCCGATCATTGCCTTCTCCATCACCCCATCATGGCCTTCTCCATCACCCCATCACTTCCTTCTCCCCATCATGGCCTTCTCCCCATCACCCCCCATCCTGGCCTTCCCCCATCACCCCATCATTGCCTTCTCCTGTCAATCCCGTCATGGCCTTCTCCCATCACCCCATCATGGCCTTCTCTCCCCATCACCCCATCATGGCCTTCTCTCCCCATTACCCCCATCATGGCCTTCTCTCCCCATCATCCCCATCATGGCCTTCTCTCCCCATCACGGCCTTCTCCCCATGTCCCCTTCATATCATTGCCTTCTCCTCCAGGGCCAGGCTCCACCTAAACACACACAGACATACACACATACATATATACACACACACAGCAGCACCTCTCACCTGTCACACACACACGCACCTGTCCTCAGCATCGCCCGTGCTTCCTCGCTTCTGTGCCACAGCAGCGCTCCTCTCTATGTCAGAGACAGGAAGCGCGGGCGTTGGGCAGGAGGGATCCATGCAGCTCCGCTGCTATTTTCTCTTGCAGGAAGCAGACCTACTTGGATCGCTCCCTGCCCACTGCACATGAGGGCAATCTGGCGAGGGGCCCCCAGAGCCTTGGGCCCGGAGAAACCGGCCATATTGCCTTCATCATTAGCTGCCGTGCAGGGCCCCCCATGGCAGTAAGGAATCGCAGCTCTGAATCTCCCTGGTTCAGGGAACCGGCTGCTTTTTTAACAAGCCGTTCCATCGAACCGGGGAGAACCAGCCGAATCCCACCCCTGCATTTAGGCCTTGATCAATTTCTAATTAGTTATCCCACTGCCTGCTAGAACATAACATACTGTTTATCATTAAGCATATATTTAAGTCTTTTGAACTTAATGTTTGATTTGGCTGAGGCGGGTTATAAGTTCTGTCATGAAATCGTAAACTTGAGGTGTAATTCCTGAAACAGGCGGAGGAGGTGGAATATGTTCTTTGTTGTTCTGTAAAATACACTGTTAGTGAGACTAGTTGATCTTGAAAAGGACATTGATTCTACTCTACAGTCAGCCTGGGATTGGAGACCCCTAGCATACTAGGAAATGACTTAAAGGGAAACTGTCACCATGAAAACACAGTCCAATCTGCAGATATCATATTATAGATCACACAATGTAGTTTTGTGAGAAAACATTTAGTATTACCTGGGTTTTAATCATTGATTCCTTTGCTTTTTCTTGGATTTTCGGGCCAGTTTGCGGTACTATCCCTAACTGACATATTTCATATTTCTTTGTACAAGTGTGTATCCAGAGGTAGCTGTCAACCACGGATAGGAATGCCCACTGGACCACAAATCCCAAATAGAGCAGACATTTAAAGGATTAACCCCTTCATGACCTATGACACATATATACATCATAGGTCATTGTAGTACAAATATAAAAATGGCTATTTTTGAGTCCATATTGAAATATATAGAATTAATTCTATATATTACAGAGCTGCATTTCTGGTCAAACAGTTACAGACTGAGACAGTGCTCATCTTGAGAACTATTATTTATTATCTGAAACCATTTCACTTCACACACAGTTCTATGTTTATCTATATTTGTTGTTTGTCATTGTAAAACATTAAGGTTTATTTAACCTCTGTCTGTGTTGGTTTTATCTAAATCCATGTGGCTTTCATATTGTAAGGGTTTGTGACCCATAGTCTGATGATGCAATGTTATCAGTTTCATCCAATCTTGAAAGCCGACCACTTGAAGGGTTGGGATGAAGCTAAAGTTACACATAAGTGTAATTTGGTATATAAGGCCAGAGAAACATGACTAAGACAGAAGCACAATTTGGATATATGTACACATGTACACATGTACAGTGTTGATACCTACATAAGTGGGGACGCTCATGCAGTGTAGTGAATCTTCCAGGGGTTCTCTGTCTTGGTGTTGCTTCTCTGATATTCCAGACCGATGATGTTTAAAAGCCTCTTGGTGATTGATGATGTGAGTATACTTTATATAGTTAATCTTTATATATACTTAACCATTATATGTATTCAATCTTTATATGTACTTAACCTTTGCATCTTAAAATATACAAAAGTGTACGCAATCACACTATTCAACCATACTCTTCCTTTAATTCTTTACCTTGTAATAAAATTGCGTTATATCGCAAGTAGTAGCCTTCTTTAAAGCCGTATCCGAACCTTAGTGTTAAAAACTTGGCAATACAGTTGTGTCCCTGCATTACCTGCAGGCTACTATTGTGAGCCCTCATGTTTTCAGGCACATGAGAGCTGATCGGATCAGCTGTCATGTGCCCCTATCAGACCTGGGTGTAATCACGATCCACCCGTGGCTGTTAACCTCTTAAATGCTGCTGTCAATTTCCAACAGCAGCAATTATCATGGTCATGTCGGAAACGCGTCACTAATCCCGCCCATCTGCGCGCCCGTCACATGAATTCGAGGTGCCAATCAGTTAGCATGACAACCCGGGGTCTGCAAGAGACCCCTGTGGTTGTCATTGCTGATCTGCTAGGTGCGCAGCCCTAAGGCCGGCTCTCGTAGCAAATAAGTTCTGATGCAGATAGCAGGGCTGAAGCGAACAGATGATTGCAGCTTTAAGTCTCCTAAATTGACTATTGAAGCAAGTAAAAAGTAGAAAAAAGTTTCAAAAATATGAAAAGAATTAAAATAATAAACGTTCAAATCACCCCCTTTTGCCCCATTCAAAATAAAAGAAAAAACAAAAAAATTCAAATACACACTTATTTGGTATTGATGCATTCAGAAACGCTTGATCTATCAAAATATAAAAATAATGAATTTGATTGGTAAACGGTGTAATGAGAGAAAGAAATTAAAACTCTAGAATTAAGTTTCTTTGGCTGCTACAACATTGCAATAACAGGCGATCAAAAGATCGTATCTGCACCAACATGGTATCAGTAAAAACGTCAGCTCAGCGCACAAAAAATAAGCCCTCACCCAACCCAAGATCCTAAAAATTGCAAATTCTGCGGGTCTAGGAAAATGGCGCCATTGTTTTTTTCTTTTTTCTTTTTTTTTTTTTTACAAACTTTAGATTTTTTTCACCATTAACCATTGTAAGGTAGCGCTTGTCATTAAGGTAGGGGCAGGGTCGGTTTTAGGCAAAGTGCGGCCCTAGGCAAAGTTTAAAATGGGGCCCCAAATGCTAACATATTGCACATCACACAGAAGCATTTCGGTTGTATTTACATGCGCTGAGATCAGGGCGCTAAATGATCGACAAAATTGAAGAAGTCATTCAATACTTGTTTCCCGGGCTCTTTCCACCGTCTGAGAAAGAATGATGGGGACAGAACGATTACACACACCCTAACAGATCACCATACAGTATCATGTTATCAGCAGCACATCTACAGTTTACAGCTCATAGTCCTCCATATAATATAATCTGCCCCATAGTCCTCCATATAGTATAATACACTCCTCAGTTCTCCATATAGTATAATACACTCCTCATAGCCCTCCATATATTAAAATACACTGCTCAGTCCTCCATATAGTATAATACACTCCTCATAGTTCACCATATAGTAATATGCACCGCCATAGTCACCCATGTAGTACAATTCACTTCCCATAGCATAATGCACCCCATAGATCTTCATATAATGTATTCCCCATAGTTCTCGATACTGTATAATGCAGCCCACATATAGTATAATGCAGCCACCCAATAGAGCATAATGCAGCCACCCCACAGAGTATAATGCAGCCCCGCCATACAATATAATGTAACCCCCATAGAATATAATGCAGCTCCCCTCTTATAGTATAATGCAGCCACCCCTTAGAGACTTAGAGAATAATGCAGCTACCCCAGAGTATAATGCAACCATTCCACAGAATATAATGTAACCCCCTATAGAATATAATGCAGCCCCACCCCCCATATAGTATAATGCAGCCCCTCCATAGAATATATGGCAACCCCTTCATAGGATATAATGCAGCCCGTTATATAGTATAATGTAGCCCCTCATAGAATACAATGTAGCCCTCCTCATATAGTCTAATGCAGCCCCTATCGAATATAATAAATATAATACCCCCCCATAGAATATAATGTAGCCCAAAATAGAATATAATACAGCCCACCTCCCCATAGAATATAATGTAGCCCCCATATTATTTAACACAGCCTCCCCTTATAGAATATAATGTAAAATGTACCCCCATGGTATATAACACAGCCGCATAGTATATAGCCCAGCACCACATGGTATACAGCCCAGCCCACCATGGCATACAGCACAGTCCACCATGGTATACAGCACAGCATGGCATATAGCCCACCATGGTATAATACAGCCCACCATGGCATACAGGCTGCATACCATGCTGGGCTGTATACCACGGTGAGCTGTATATTACAACCCAGCATTGTATACAGCCAACCACGGTATAATACAGCCCAGCATTGTATAATACAGCCCAGTATGGTCTAATACAGCCCAGCATGGTATATAGCCCCCCCAGAATTGTATAATACAGCCCAGCATGGTCTTATACAGCCCAGCATGGAATATAGCCCCCCCAAGGATGGTATAATACAGCCCAGCAAGGTTTATAGCCCCCCAGAATTTTATAATACAGCCCAGCATGGTATAATACAGCCCATTATGGTATATAATCCACCAGAATGGAATAATACAGCCCAGTATAATATTGTAATGTCACATGTGACTGGATACACCGCCTCCAGCAGGGCGTATTTCTATAACACCCATGAACCTGGATACACCGCCTACAGCAGGGCGAATTTAAACAGAGTTAAGGAAAACACCGGGGAAACCATTACAATGGAGAGCCCTGCAATAGGGAATGGGGACACGGAGACCTCCTGCACTCCCCTTATTCAGTGTCCCTACAATCCTGACGATCCCTAGGCAGGTTCCGCACCTGGTGACGAGCTGGATACCTTAAATCCCTAGCTTGCCCTGCACCTATCACTTTCTAGTGAACTGGACTGTGCAGAAACTAATCCCACCTCTGCACTAATACACACACAAGGAAAGTCACAAACAGGGAAAAACACCACTTAACTTTCTCTGTTGCTATTGCTCCCAGCAATAGAGTACAACACCATAGTTCAGCTTCACCCCTGAAACTCAACACCTGAATTCAGCTTCCGCCTGAAGCATTTATGCCAGAGCTCCCCTGAGCTACCGTGAACTCCTCTCTGTAGTTCCTTCCTTCACCAGACTTGGTTGGAAATGAGCAATATCACCAACAGTGACTGAGACCACCTGCAACTCCTTCATAGGTAGGAGCCAGGGAATCACAACGGCTTCATAATCACGTGCAATAACACTAGCGGCCACCGGGGGCAACTAAACTAAAGTAACCAGAGTACAATGACCCTAACAGCCACTGGGGGCAAAACTAGAACTAAAACAACCACAGTGTAATGACCTTAATGGCCAACGGGGGCAAACAGCTTTAAGGAAAAAAAAAGGCCACTTGTGCAAAATCTGTCATCATCCAGCCTGGATCATGACAGCACCCTCCCTCAATGAGGGGCCTCTGGACCCTCAAGACCACTCTTCACAAAAAAAACACCTACAGTGGGGACGCCCAGATCCAGAGTTGATATGGCAGATGGCTAGCAGTCGACTAGTGTAATGAATAAACGGTGCTAGTGAAAGTGAGCCTCTGGTCCCGTAAATGTAACGTCAATATAGAATCACTGCACACGTAAATTATGCTAAAGTGAGCTTTTTATTATGATTCACTGCTGAGGCACGGCGGTGCCTGCATCCCCCACTGCGCCACCAATGTTTTTTTGCCATTCCAACAGGATCTCTACTCCTCTAGCACCTGGACTATTGGCTATATTGGATAATCCGCATTTTTTTGAAATATTGCCTAGCAGTGATAAACTATCAACCGGTGACTACCAAAACTCTACTTCAAAAGGGCGACTATGTGATAAAGGTCGTTGTTAGGCCGAAACGTCAGCTGTCGCTTCATCACCGTCAATTAGATATTAAAAAGCTCACTTTAGCATAATTTATGTATGCAGTGATTCTATATTGACTTTACAGATCCAGAGTTCACCCCAACAACTACCTGAACTTCAGGTTTATGACAAACGAGCACCGCTGGTTTTGGCAATGCATGTTCTGGAGGCACCACCCATCTCCAAAGCGCCGATCTGGGGAACGAATGGCGTATGGGCAAGTTTGTGGGTAACTCCAGCTGGTAATTCTCCGGGCTGATGATGGCCGATACCAAATACGGCCCAATCACCTGAGAATTCCAGACTCCCACAACACATTTCCACTGGATGTTTTTGGTGGCCACCCAAACATGCTCGTTCACACACAGGTCCGGACCTGAACGTTTATTGCCACACATTCAATTGTCATAATACGGAGATGTTGTGAGTTCATTCTCACCAGTTGTGAGTTCCCCTTCTGGACTCCCTCTGATGGTGACGGGAGGTGGTGCGGCTGGTTTGATCGGTGGAAATCTGCCACCTGAGAATGAGGATGATGATTGGATCTCAGGATTCTCAGATTGGATTTAAGACAGCCGACGCCATATTCAGTTGCTGGTCATTCCTTCTGGCTTGTCAGCTCTTGGTTTTCACCTATGTTCCAGTCATCTAAAGCTAAGTTTTTCTGCTAATGTTCACACTTAATTTTGTTGGTCTATTCAGTTTTTTGTGTGGTCTGCCAGCCCCGGCTGGGGGCTGAGCTGAATTTCCACTCTTATTTATCAGTATTTTGCCAATTGGCTTTTTGTCCCTTACTAGATCGGTCTCTTTTTGCTCTGTCTCAGAATATTCCAGAGTGCTGATATACTGGGAGAAGTCTAGTGACTTCAGGGTTAATTTTGCTATCAGAAGTGTTGGACATGATTTTTGTAGGGTTTTTTGCAGGTTGCAGACAGTGACTTGCCTTTCCTTTCCTGTCTAGTTAGTTTGGGCCCCATCATTTGCTCAGCCTATTTTCCTGCCTGTGTTTGTGCCTTCATCTTGTTTCACCGTCAATACATGTGTGAGGGCTATCTATTCCTTTTGGGTCTGCTCTGGGGCAGTTAGCTTTCCCTTTTCTTGCTTTAGGCTTATGTAGTCCTCCGGCCGTGATGAGGCGTCTAGGAACATCGTAGGCACGCTCCACTGCTACTGCTAGTTGTGTGGTACGATCAGGGATCTGCAATCTTCATAGTTACCAACTTCTCTGGTTTTCTGTGGCTTAGCTTGTTTTGTTTTTTTCTCCTCGGTGACCCATTCATAACAGAGTCACCAGCCTTACCGCAGATTCTAGGGTACTCGAAAGATTTGTAAAAAAAAAAAAAGTGTCAGAATTTTTTTTTTTATATGTATATTTTTTCCTCTTTTTCTCTTGGGCCTTAGGAGGATTTTTTTTTTTAAATGGAGATTAAGCAATTGTCTGATCGTGTGGAGCAGCTCACTGCTGAAGTGCGGGGAATTTCCGCCTATCTCGCTCATTCTGTTGCTGCTGAATCAAGGATCCCTACTCCTGATGTGTTTTTTGGGGATTGGTCTAAATTTTTGAATTTTAATAATAATTGGAAATTATTTCATGCCTTGAAGCCTAATTCATCGGGGAGCTCTGCGCAGCAGGTTAAAATTGTCATCTCTTTGTTGCGCGTCGATCCCCAGGATTGGGCGTTTTCTTTGACACCTGAAGATCCTATTCTGACTAATGTGGATGCATTTTTTTCAGGCCTTGGTGTTGTGGTATGATGAACCTAATGCTATTGATCAAGCTGAGAAAGCCCTATTGGCATTGAACCAGGGTCAGGATTCTGTAGAGTTATACTGTCAAAAATTCCAAAAGTGGGCGGTCCTTACTACCTGGAATGATGGTGCCTTGGCAGCTCTCTTTCGGAAGGGTCTGTCAGAAACCGTAAAAGATACTATGGTGGGATTTCCTGTTCCCTCTGGTCTTGACGATTCTGTGTCATTAGCCATTCAAATTGATCGGTGTTTACGTGAACGCAAAACTACACGAGAGGTGCTGCCACCTTTTGGACAAATGTCTGAACCTATGCAATGTGATAGAGTTTTGTCTAGGGCGCAACATCAGGAGTTTAGAAGGCGTAATAAGCTGTGTTTTTCTGTGGAGACATCTCTCATATTATTTCTGTCTGCCCAAAATGAGAGAAACGTTTTGCACACACAATTGCTGTGGGCAGTATACAACCTAAGTTTCTTTTGGCAATTACACTGATCTGCTCCTTATCCACATTTTCCACGAAGGCTTTTGTGGATTCAGGAGCAGCGTTGAATCTGATGGATTTGGACTTTGCTAAACATTGTGGTTTTTCCATGACGCCTCTGCAGATGCCTATTCCTTTGAGGGGTATTGATGCTACTTCTTTGGCGGAGAATAAACCCCAGTTTTGGACCCAGGTGATGATGCGGGTTGCCCCAGACCACCAAGAAAATTGTAAATTTTTGGTGCTGCATAATTCGCATGATACTATTGTTCTGGGTTTTCCTTGGCTGCAAACTCATAATCCAGTTTTGGATTGGAAATCTGGGTCTGTGGTGAGTTGGGGTTGTCAGTGTGTTCTTAGGGACGCTCCTGTTTTCTCCACCTCTCCTCAGTCTCATGATATTCCCCATTATCTAGCCGACTTTTCTGATGTATTTAGTGAGAGCAAGTCTGCGTCTTTGCCTCCTCATAGGGGTTATGACTGTGCAATTGAGTTGATGCCTGGGTGTAAATTTCCCAAGGGTCGGCTTTTCAACTTATCAGTACCCGAACATGATGCTATGCGATCCTATATTAAGGAGTCATTGGAGAAGGGTCATATTAGACCATCCTCGTCTCCTTTAGGTGCTAGGGTTTTTTTTGTGGCCAAGAAAGATGGTTCATTAAGACCGTGTATTGATTATCGTTCCCTTAACAAGATGACGGTTAAATATCAGTACCCGTTACCTCTGATGTCTGATTTATTCTCCAGAGTTAAGAGTGACTGCTGGTTTACTAAGCTTGACCTGAGGGAGGCGTATAATTTTATTCGCATCAAGCACGGGGGGGTGAATGGAAGACGACGTTTAATACTCCGGAGGGACATTTTGAGTACCTGGTGATGCCTTTTGGGCTCACTAATGCCCCTTCTGTCTTCCAGTCCTTTATGAATGATATTTTCCGTGACTTTGTGGATAAGTTTTTGATCATCTATTTGGATGATATTTTGATCTTTTCTAGTGATTGGGATTCTCATGTGGAACACGTCCGGACTGTGTTCCGGATTTTGAGAGAGAATTCCCTGTTTGTTAAGGAATCAAAATGCCTCTTTGGTGTACAGAGGATTTCATTTTTGGGATTTATCTTATCTCCATCGACTATTGAAATGGACCCGGCCAAGGTACAGGCCATTTATGATTGGGTTCAGCCTACTTCTTTGAAAGCCCTCCAGAAGTTTTTGGGTTTTGCTAATTTCTATCGTAAATTTATAGGTAATTTTTCTGGTATTGTCAAACCGCTGACTGATCTGAACAAGAAGGGCGCTGATGTGTTGAATTGGTCTCCTGAGGCTATTTCAGCATTTCAGGAGCTTAAGCAGAGATTTACTTCAGCTGCAGTTTTACGGCAACCTGATGTCTCACTTTCATTTCAGGTGGAGGTAGATGCTTCTTAGATTGGTGCAGGAGCTGTTTTGTCCCAAAATGACCCTGTGACTTCTAAGATAAATCCCTGTGCCTTCTTTTCTCGAAAGTTCTCCCCATCTAAATGCAACTATGACGTGGGGAATCGGGAATTGTTGGCCATGAAGTGGGCATTTGAGGAGTGGAGACATAGGTTGGAGGGAGCTAAACATCAAGTTGTGGTCCTCACCGATCACAAGAATTTGATTTATCTGGAGTCGGCCAAACTCTTGAATGCTAGACAGGCTAGATGGGCCATGCTTTTCACGCTTTTTAATTATTTTGTGGTCTCTTTTCTTCCTGGCACTAAGAATGCTAAGGCAGACGCCCTTTCTAGGAGTTTCTTTGCTGATTCTCTTAGTGTGACCGAGCCTACTACCATCCTAGGTGAGGGGGTAGTTCTTTCTGCCATTTCGCCCGATTTGAGACGCGCCCTGGAGGAATTTCAGGAGGATAAACCTGAGCGTTGCCCTATGGGAAAATTGTATGTTCCTGACCAGTGGAGAAAGAGAGTGATGTCTGAAATTCAATGCTCCGCATTGGCTGGTCATCCAGGTATTTTTGGTACCAGAGATTTGGTGAGTCGGTCCTTTTGGTGGCCTGCCTTATCTCGTGATGTCAGGAATTTTGTACAGTCCTGTGGGACTTGTTCTCGGTCTAAACCCTGTTCTCGTTCTAGTGGGTTGCTGATGGCCTTGCCGGTGCCCAAGAGGCCATGGACCCTTATCTCAATGGATTTTATTTCTGATCTTCCTGTCTCTCAGAGAATGACTGTTATCTGGGTGATTTGTGATAGATTTTCGAAGATGGTCCATCTTGTACCACTCCCAAAGTTGCCATCTTCTGTTGAGTTGGTGCCCTTGTTTTTACAACAGGTGGTTCGGTTACATGGGATTCCTGGGAACATTGTGTCCGACAGAGGAGTCCAGTTTGTTTCCAGATTCTGGAAAGCCTTTTGTTCCAATCTGGGAATTCAGTTATCCTTCTCCTCCGCGTTTCATCCCCAGACCAATGGACAGACTGAGAGAACAAACCAGACCATGGAGTCTTATTTGAGATGTTTTATATCTGCTGATCAGGATGATTGGGTCTCATTTTTGCCCTTGGCCCAATTTGCGCTGAACAATAGAGCTGGTTCTGCCACTTTGATGTCACCCTTTTTCTGTAATTTTGGGTTTCATCCTCGGTTCTCTTCAGGGCAAGTGGAATCTTCGTCCTGCCCAGGTGTGGACACTGTGGTTAAGAGAATGCAGCAGATATGGGACCAAGTGGTGGATAAGTTGTCACTTTCTCAGGAAAAGGCCCATCGATTTTCCAACCGACATAGGACCATTGGTCCCCGGTTTAAAGTGGGTGATATGGTTTGGTTGTCGTCTAAGAATATTCCTATGAAGGTTGCATCTCCTAAATTTAAGCCAAGATTTATTGGTCCTTATAAGATTTTGGAAATTCTTAATCCTCTTTCGTTTCGATTGGCTCTCAGAAGTGTTTGACATTATTTTTGTAGGGTTTTTTGCAGGTTGCAGACTGTGACTTGCCTTTCCTTTCCTGTCTAGTTAGTTTGGGCCCAATCATTTGCTCAACCTATTTTCCTGCTTGTGTTTGTGCCTTCATCTTGTTTCACCATCGACGAGGCGTCTAGGAACATCGTAGGCACGCTCCACGGCTACTGCTAGTTGTGTGGTAAGATCAGGGATCTGCAATCTGCATAGTTACCAACTTCTCTCGTTTTCTGTGGCTGAGCTTGTTTTGTTTTATTTTTCCTCGATGACCCATTCATAACACGGAGAACTCTTTCTGGAACTGACAACAGAGGCGGCCCCTGTGTCACCACTCTCACACCCCCGCAATTCACCAAGGGATGCACCACCCTCCAACCCCTCCCACTACGAGGTCTGCGCCTCTCAGGGTTGGCTAATAGCGAGGGCTGAGCCTTGCCCCTACTCTCCTGCAGCACCTCAGCTGCTACCACTGGAGAGGAAGGGGATGTTTGTAGAGAGATGGCAGAGAGCCCTCACACGACTGCTACCTGTTGACCACTTCCCTATTCCACCAATCTAAGACCGGGTTGTGTTTTTTAGACCAAGGGGGGCCCACAACGATAGGTGCTTGATTTCCCTCCAAGACGTAGTATGACTGGGACTCATCATGATGTCCACTCTGCTGCACAATGTCATCTACGACTTGGTTTAACCCCCCTGGCTCAGTGGGACAGAGTCAATGGCTTGGACACTTATGGGTTTGTCTGGCGTCTTACACCTCAGACCATGAGTTTGGACAAACTGAGCATCCAGCAAACTGACTTCTGCTCCACTGTTAACAAGCACCGATATGCCCTCAGGTACCTCGTCAACCATCACCTCTGATAACGTAGTACCTTCAGAGGGCGAGGAGGAAATATACACTCCCAGGTCATCTTCCTCCACACGACCAGGGGGACACGGCTTCTCTGATTGTACAGAAGTTTCGACGTGAGCGCCAAGGACTAAATCTTTAGTCTGGTCTCTACAGGGACGTACCCCTTCACCTTGGGGGACACCAACTCCTCCCACCTGCCTGGGTACGTCCGCATGTATAAGCAAGTCCTGCTCCCCAGCAGGGACTCCAAGGCGCATCTTCGCCAAAGCCACCAATGGACCCTTTAGTGGAGCCAGAGGGTCGGCCCCAGACCCATAATTCTGCTGCAGGTGCTGCTTAAACACATCATTCAGCTCCTCACTCATCTCAGTGAGGACCAGCAGCAACAGCTCACCGGTCTGAACTTGGCCCATGGCTCACAAGAGAAAAATGTTAGCGTTGTTGATAATGTATTGTCACGTGTGACAGGATACACTGCCTCGAGGAGGGTGAATTTCTATAACACAAGTGATACTGAATACACCGCCTCCAGCAGAGTTAATGGAATCTCTGGGGAAACCGTTACAATGGAGGGCCCTGCAATAGGGACCGGGGACGTGGAGACCTCCTGCACTCCTCTGAGTCAGTGTCCCTACACTCCTGACGATCCCAAGGCAGGTTCCTCACCTGGTGACGAGCTGGATACCTCAGATCCCTAGCTCGCCCTGCACCTATCCCTTTCTAGTGAACTGGACGGTGCAGAAATTATTCCCACCACTGCACTAATACACACATAATTAAAGTCACAAACAGGGAAAAACACCACTTAGCTTTGCTCTGTTGCTATTGCTCCCAGCAACAGAGTACAACACCAAAGTTCAGCTTCACCCCTGAAGCTCGACACATGAATTCAGCTTCAGCCTAACGCAATTACACCAGAGCTCCCCTGAGCTGCCTGGAACTCCTCTCTGTAGTTCCTTCCTTCACCAGACTTGGTTGGAAATGAGCAACATCACCAAAAGTGAGTGAGACCACCTGCAACTCCTTTATAGGTAGGAGCCAGGGAATCACACCTATTTCATAATCACGTGCAATAACACTAGCGGCCACCGGGGGGCAACTAAACTAAAGTAACCAGAGTGCAATGACCCTAACGGCCACCGAGAGCAAAACTAGAACTAAAACAACCACAGTGTATTGACCCTAATGGCCACCGGGGGCAAAACTAACTTTAATCAAACAGCTAAAAGGAAAAAAAAAGTTACTTGTGCAAAATCTGTCATCAATCAACTGTTAAATATTAATAATCCGTTAATTTCTTATTACACCCAGTTCTGTACATTGCTTTAGCTTACACGACATAGGCTATTTTTAAGCTTGGCTCATGGTAGAAAGACAGCTCCATATATGTAGAGACCACGTGCTTTAGGAGACGTATATAATTCATGGCTAACTGTAGAGGTCGCTCTTCTTCCCTCACCATCATGAGAGACAGACACGAAGATGTCGCCTGTGTTGGGCCATGACATGACATAACAGCTGGTATATTACTTGACGGCGATGTGAGAAGCCGAACTGAGACACAGCAGCCATTTGCTATTCAGGATCTCGGAGAGAAGAAGAATACATGTTGCTTTTGCCATGTGGGATCTCAGAGAATGAAGATGGAAAGCTTTTGCTATGAACAATGGACAATATCTCACCTCTTTTTATTCACCTGAATTATTTTGTAATAACCTTTCTTTGATGGAGAAATCCAAATAAACCACTATATTTTTATCTGGTAATTAGTCCTGAGTATTTTACAGGATAAGCATTATTTTACATTGGAGAGCCAGCCAGATCTGAATTTTTGTACTTTTTTGCGGATTTCCCTCAACTTGCCCACACGGGGGATTGGACTTTGCTAACGTCAAATCATATGTGCAAGTTATCGGGAATTCCACTACTTACAAGAATCACATAGAACCTAGAAGTAAGAAGTACCAGATAGATTGAGAAGTACTACAAGTGCCAAAAGTACCAGACGTAAGCCAGACGTGTAAAGAAAGGAACCCAGCGTTGTCCATCAAAGGAGCTGAGACATTTCAAGGTAAGATAAAATGGATGT
The DNA here is from genome assembly GCF_039654945.1 of Dendrobates tinctorius. Classification (NCBI taxonomy): domain Eukaryota; kingdom Metazoa; phylum Chordata; class Amphibia; order Anura; family Dendrobatidae; genus Dendrobates; species Dendrobates tinctorius. The sequence continues at coordinate 48,634,607 of NW_027361688.1, read as the reverse complement.
CATTAATTGTCTTGCTAAGCAGAGTAAATTGAAATTTAAGTCTGTAGACAATTCTAATTCAGAAGTTTTATGGTTAAGTTTATATGCCGAGTGTGAACTCGAGAATCAGAGGTTAGATTCTAAGTTTTTCAATAGAGAAAGAGAGAGATTAAAAAATATTCTACAGATGGTAGATATATTTCATAGATCTGTGTCAGAGAAATCCAAAAATGATTGTTGTGATGTTCTCGAGATTGGCTGTAAAGTTAGGGAGATTGACTGTAATCAAGTGTCTGTAGCAGCCATTGAAGGTGACCTTGCAGACGTGGAACAAGATGGAGAAGTAGGAGGAGACTTCAGAACTGACGTAGAGGACGTACAAGGGAAAGACGTACCACTAAAAATAGACGACTCACAGGCCCAAATCCGAAGTAGCGTGAGGAAGGATTTGATAAAGATATGCCAAATAATTCCTGCTTATGACAACAAAATAGATGTTTGTAGGATCTCTGAGATTTTTGAAAGTTGTTCTGAAAAATTTGATTTATCTAACGAGGAGAAGAATCAGTTGTTCAAAATGTGGATCCCTGTAAATTTTGCTAGGAGATTGTCTTTAAAGTTATCTGGTGAAACACATGAGAATTTAACTGATAAAGACAGATTAAAAATTCTCATTTTTTGTTCATCAAATGAAAATCATCCAGATATTGATATTCTTCAAAAATTAAGAATTGGTCGGAAGGAATGTATTTTTACGTTCATGTCCATATATGAACGTTTGTACAAAATGCTGAGTGAGAATGTCAAAACACCGTCCCTCATAAGGAGTTTTGTAAGCAAATTTTGGTTTCTAAATCCTGCATCTCGTGTTATTGCGTCACAAAAAGATTCTTTGTTTGAATGTGCGCAATCCCTTGATTTTGCCAGAAAACACGAGAATCGTGAGAGGAAAGTAAATTGTGCTAATTTTGTAAAGACAGGCAGAGTAAAATCTTATCAGAAGCCTGTATTAGCAAAGCCTTCTAAAATGAGATTTCCCCAAAATCAAATCTACGAAGAAAGAAAAAGAAAATCACATGTTTGTTATAAGCCATATGGAATGATGCAAAAGAACACCGAAAAGACACAAATGGAATTAAGAAAAATGATGAGTTCTGATTTTCTTTCTGTAACAAAGATGGCCGAATTTAACAGACAGAAACAGGTGGTGAGTGACATCATGGCCTGTAAACTGAATACTCTGCTCCAAGAATCTATCAGCTTTAAAATGGCAAGAACCTTTCAGGATATTTTTTGCAGAGAAATAAGTATGGGTGTAGGAATTGGCTAGGAAAAAAGTAATATATATATTGTGTAACAGTGTTATACAATTAGTGAGTTATAGAGTATAATCCTGTAGTTTTATGGTTTGTGGATATATACATAGTCATACAGTATATATAGAGTGTTTGTAGAAGTAGAAATAGTAGAACTGTATTTTTTAATGAATTAAAATCTACATCAGTAATAATATTTAGAATTATATGATATTAACCTTATTTTTTATGTTTCCTTAGAATTTTCATTTCAAAGCAGGACTTAATCGAGAAAAATTCTCTTCCAAGGATTTATGCCTTTATTTACACAGGAATTTGCAATATTGCATGATTTTATATATCTAACCATTAAAAGGAAATAACTAATTGCTTTTTAAAATGTTCTGGGTGTGTGCTTTACTGCATGGTTTGAATGACAACCACAGCAGGGGAATTTGAACCTTGTTCTAATAATACAAGTATACCAGTATACTATGTCCCTGTTCCTTAGGAAAAGAATTTTAAAGGGGGTCTCAACTTTTGCAAAGCAATGGAATTTTTTTTTTCCAGGCCTAAATGTCAAGTATAGCTATACATATATTTATGTCATGTGTATTTGGGGAATATTCAAAGAAATATTAAGAGACTAAATTGAAATAGTTTACAATGCATTGATAATTAGGATAATTTGGGTTAAAATACGTGTATTCATCACACCTTCATATGTGAGGTATTTGGTTTAAAGTTAATATGTGACACAGTCTGAGTGACAGTGACTGAGTGTATGAGCAGCTGCTGAGCGAGTAATGTGATACGTTTGTATGAGGCCTCAGGATTCTGAATGAGGAAAGAAAAAAAACCCCAAAAGCTTTTATCTTTAGGAGAAATATGCAGATCAGTTAAATTATTAGAATATTAGGATATATAATGAAATATTATCTATACAACATATATTTCTATATTTCTATAGTAATTATTATTTCTTAATTTAGTTAATTGTGGATAAGTGCAAAGTGCAATCGCACATCAAAATGGTTTATGCAAATTAATTTTTCCAAAGGATAATTTTATGATATTCAAATTAATTTTAATGGTTACACATCTTCAGACAAATAATGGTATAAGCAAGTATAATATTTACACAATTTATTAATTAATTATTTTTAATTTTGGTTTTGATAAATGAATTATTTCATGAAACAATATTTTTTGGTATTAAGGGGGAAAATATGTTTTTTATCCTGACTACATCATCACATTTGATTAATACCTCTTCTTCACACATTTTAATAGGAAAAAATATTAATAAGGTACAATGGTATAAGTATTGGGTATAATAACAAGTATTATAAAGAGTAATTTCTTTACACTAAGAGGAATTATATGCAAAGTTGCATGATTTGAATATTTTGATAACACAAGTGTATGACAATTATGAAATAATCCAGATCATGGAAATATTAAGGGTATATGTTACTGAAGACATAACTACTCTGCATCAACATAAAGGCCTTATTCTTATTTTTATTTTTATTCTTATTTTTCATTATTTTTAATTCTTTCACCAATATTTAGTAAAGTAATATCTACTGAGAATATTGCTTCATTAAATATAGCAATTATATGGTTCTATTACTAAGGAAATGTTTCACTTCTGAGTTATATGCAACAATTCTTTTATTCATTCATTCGCTCACTCATATATTCTTATTTTGGTTCATGGCTTTACATTCCTACATATTATTAGTATAATGAATATATTCCTTATTAATAAAGATGATAACACTGGTTACATAAAACACAGTGACACCTATGGGTTGAAAAAGGTAATTACACCTATGACATAAAAAAATGTTCTATCACATGAAAAATGCGGATAATAATGTATTATCGTTTATTATTTCAAATATTGAAATCCATATATGGTACAAATTCTGATAATAATTATATGGATATTACTGATTGCTATGGTAAGCTGTGATATTATGGGATAGGGAAATTACCAGATTTGGTATAGAATAGGGAATGAAGACTTCAAGCAAGATACTGAAATTATGTTAATAAAGACTTTTCACATTTCTAAACTTCATTGATTTTTATCAGTTGCAAGAAGAAGAATGCCGCGATCCAGAAGTCCCAGAAGGTAACAAAGCTATGATTACTGAGTAATAGACTGTGTTAATTACAAATGCAGTATCCACCACTGACAGTCACAAGTGCAGTATTCACCACTGACAGCCACAAGTGCAGTATCCACCACTGACAGTCACAAGTGCAGTATCCACCACCGACAGTCACAATTAAAGTGTCTAACCTGACAACCAGAGGACGATGATCCTATGATGCTGAGATGAACGGTGTTATCACGTTCTTATCAAGTTCCAGAGGTTTTCAATCACCTGAAAAGCTTCGATGAAAGCTGGTGAACAATGAAGGTAATTATCAGGAAGCTACAACCCTGACATATGTCCTGTGCATTAGGACAAGGACTGGTTATGGTGCTATGTTTAGCAAGGAAGAGTCATTTTAACCCTTGCTTTGCTGACCAAAGACGTCACACCTGTTCAAAGACCAGTGCCGATGGAGGATTCCAGAATATCCAAGGCGAGCCAATGTAAGCCCAGGTTTTTAAAGATGACACTGCACAGATATTAAAGCTGCATAGACTTTGTTTTCGTATTAACATTTGAAATTATGGACTTTGATTTGATACACAACACAACATCTATATGCTATAAGAAAACTGTATTTTTAAAAGAACCAAGAAGAAGACAGAAGACATCAAAATGAAGACCAGATGACATCAGATGATGATGACTGGACCTGAGATGCTTCAATTTAGACTTAGGGAAGTATAATTATACATATTTTATAAGAATATTGTTCACGGCTTACCATAACATGAATTCACATCAATTATGTCATTGAGTACTTAAAACGGTAATCTGATATTATTATTATTATTATTATTATTATTATTATTATTATTGATATTAAATTATTTTGTCAAAGAAGAAGGAAAGAAGAAAAAGATCTTGTTATATTTGAGGGTTCCAATTAATGTCTGTCTCCCTCAAAAGGGGGAATTGTTAAATATTAATAATCCGTTAATTTCTTATTACACCCAGTTCTGTACATTGCTTTAGCTTACACGACATAGGCTATTTTTAAGCTTGGCTCATGGTAGAAAGACAGCTCCATATATGTAGAGACCACGTGCTTTAGGAGACGTATATAATTCATGGCTAACTGTAGAGGTCGCTCTTCTTCCCTCACCATCATGAGAGACAGACACGAAGATGTCGCCTGTGTTGGGCCATGACATGACATAACAGCTGGTATATTACTTGACGGCGATGTGAGAAGCCGAACTGAGACACAGCAGCCATTTGCTATTCAGGATCTCGGAGAGAAGAAGAATACATGTTGCTTTTGCCATGTGGGATCTCAGAGAATGAAGATGGAAAGCTTTTGCTATGAACAATGGACAATATCTCACCTCTTTTTATTCACCTGAATTATTTTGTAATAACCTTTCTTTGATGGAGAAATCCAAATAAACCACTATATTTTTATCTGGTAATTAGTCCTGAGTATTTTACAGGATAAGCATTATTTTACATCAACCTGGTTCATAAGAAGTATAATACAGCCCAGCATGGTATAATACAGCCCAACATGGTATATAGCCCCCCAGAGTGGTATAATATAGCCCAGCATGGTATATAGCACTCCAGAATGGAATAATACAGCCCATTATGGTATATAGCCCCCCCAGAAAGGTATAATACAGCCCAGCATGTTATATAGCCCCCCAGAATGGAATAATACAGCCCAGCATGGTATAATACAGCCCAGTATGGTATATAGCCCCCCAGAATGGTATAGTACAGCCCAGTATGGTATAATACAGCCCAGCATGGTATAATACAGCCCAACATGGTATATAGCCCCCCAGAATAGTATAATACAGTCCAGCATGGTATACAGCACCCCAGAATGGAATTATACAGCCCAGTATGGTATATAACCCCCCCCCAGAATGGTTTAATACAGCCGAGCGTGGTATATAGACCCCCCAGAATGGTATAATACAGCCCAGCTTGGTATAAAGCCCCCCAAAATGGTATAACACAGCCCAGCACGGTATAATACAGCCCAGCATGGCATATAGCCCCCCTAGAATGGTATAATACAGCCCAGCACAGTATAATACAGCCCAGCATGGTATATGGCCCACCTACAATGGTATAATACAGCCCAGCATGGTATAATGCAGCACAGCATGGCATAATACAGCCCAGCATGGTATAATACAGCCCAGCATGGTATATAGCCCCCCCAGAATGGTATAATACAGCACAGCACGGTATAATACAGCCCAGCATGGTATATAGCCCCCCCAGAATGGTATAATACAGCCCAGCAAGGTATAATATAGCCCAGCATGGTAAATAGCCCCCCCAGAATGGTATACTACAGCCCAGCATGTTATAATACAGCCCAGCATGGTATATACGCCCCCAGAATGGTATAATACAGCACAGCATGGTATATTACAGCCCAGCATGGTATAGAGCCCCCCAGAATGGTATAATACAAGCCAGCAAGGTGTAATACTGCCCAGCAGGGTATATAGCCCCCCAGAATGGTATAATACAGCCTAGCATGGTATAATACAGCCCAGCATGGCATATAGCCCCCAGAATGGTATAATACAGCACAGCACGGTATAATATAGCCCCCTCAGAATGGAATTATATGGCCCAGCATTGTATATATCCTCCCCATTATGGTATGATACAGTCCAGCATGGTATATAGCCCCCCAGAGTGACCCCACAGTCCAGTACTCACACAGATTTAAAAAAAAAAAAAAATCACTCCTCACTTTCTCCTCGTGCCCGCGCTGCTGGCTGCTCCTGTCTCCTCCTGCTCTGTCTGGCACACAGTGAGAGCGCGATGACGTCATCGCGCCCCCGCTGTGTCAGAGGCAGAGTGGTGAATTATGGGAGAGGGAGCGTCAGCTGACGCTCTCTCCTCCATCACTACCTCCTTCAGTGCGGCGGCGGCGGTGGGAGTCGGCACTGGGGGCAGGCGGGCCCCTGCCTCACAGGGGCTCCATAGCGGCTGTGTGATGTGCCGCTGGCTGGGGTCCCCTGGAGGAGTGAGGGCCCTAGGAAGCTGCCTGGTCTGCCTGCCCATAACATCGGCCCTGGGTAGGGGATACTCGCTAGGCAGCCAACATATCACGTCCGGCACAGGTTTCTTAACATAACTCAGTCCATTCGGTTTATTATGCAGCAGAAACCAAAGCAACAGCAACAGAAAGTTCATATAAACAGCATAGCATCCATGACAGAGCTTGACTCTGTTTATCCTGTGGTCACACAGGTTGTGCAATGTCCAGCACACAGGCTCTCTAGCCTCACAGTTATATCCCATCTCCGGGTTACCTTCTCATAGCTGCTTCTCAGTCCTGAAGTTCATTCCCCCTTCTGGGAACTCTCAGACATATGCAGCCATTATCCACAGCCTCTCCACGTGCTGTCAGGAAGGCAGCCACATCAGCCAGACAAGACCTTCCATATGGACCAAGAGGGTCCAAGCATTCACTCATGTGACCTACCCTGGCCAACTTATATGGTGCGCAGCCACGCCCACCGGATCACATGACAATTACCTCATCACAGGTCCTTCAATCATTCAATAACATATACTTTATTATGGCATTCTAAACACCTGCCCCTAGGTGGGTTTGTAGGTGATTGATCCCACCCGTCTCACCAATCACCTGAAGGTTTCTCCCTAATACATTGGCACGAAAGATCAGCTCTGCTGATCAGCACATAATCAAGCCTTCATCCCAAAGCCACCCACCTTGGGATACATAATGAACCTTTAGCACCCTGCTCCTGTTACCACTCTGGACATGGCTATCCGTCCATCTTGGGACACCCACACAGCGCCCCCTAGCGGACACAGTGGTCACTACACCACACCATGAATAAAAAAAGAACCTAGACATGTTTGGTGTATGAGAACTTGTAATGAGCTGTAGAGTCATAACAGAAGGTCAGTTCTAGTATTTTGCGAACACGAGTGATTGCAAGCCCTTCGGGTGCGCACTGGGATTACGAACCACGCAATGGGGTGTAACCATGCAACCATGTAACCATGCAACAGACTGACCTCGCAATGGGGTGTAACCACACACCAGACTGGGGTATGTGCAGACTAACAGCAAACATAAATACCTGGTATACCTCTCTTGCCACTCCTACCTTGTGTATGAAAAAGCTCTATCATTAATATTGTTTGGGTAGAGCTATTCGATAGCGCTATCCATGAAGAAAGTGCACGGGTAGAGCTATCCCATAGAACTATTCCTAAAGGAAATGAACAGGTAGAGCTATCCGATAGCGCTATCCCCCAATGTTCCTGAGTGTAAGCTATTTTACATGGTTGAGCGCACTTGGGAACTGCCCCCAAGGCCCTGCCCATGCCCAATGTTTGGTCCGTAGACCGCGGCTAGGAGTTAGTCCCGCTTTTGTGTGCAAAAGTTTTGGGCTTTTACAATTGTTAAAAATATTAATAAAAGACTTCTTTGTACACACAGTTACTGCGTCCTCATCTGGGCCCAAATTGATTACTTCATCACCGGCATCAGGTATAGGGATCATGGTGCTTTTGAGGATATCTCTCTTTTCCACCATGGGTGCGTGAGGACGGAGTGACATCAGTCACAGTTTTTGTTTTGGCCTCATGCTTTCCTGTAATGTAGAATATTGAAATTAGGTTAAAATCCCACCAAAGACATTTGCAAGGAGTTTGTGTGGGTTACCTACGGATTCCTCCCACACTCCAAACATACTGATGAGGAATTTTGATTGTAAGCCCCAATGGGGAAAGTGATATCAATGGAAGTAAAGTTGTGGAATTTATGGTGCTACATACAGTGGGGAAAATAAGCATTTGACACACTGCCAATTTTGCCAGTTTACCCACCTACAAAGAATGGAGAGGTCTGTAATTTTTAATGTAGGCACACTTCAACTTTGAAAGACAGAATCTTAAAAAAAATCCAGAAAATCACATTGTATGATTTTTACATAATTAATTTGCATTTTATTGCATGAAATAAGTATTTGAAACAATTGAAAAACAGAACTTAATATTTGGTACAGAAAACTTTGTTTGCAATTACAGAGGTCATATGTAGTAGTTCTTTCCCAAGTTTGCACACACCGCAGCAAGGATTGTTTCTCCCTCCTCCATACAGATCTGTCAGTTTTCGGGGCTGTCGCTGTGCACATTGAGTTTGAGCTATTGTCGTACCACAAGGGTGCCAAGCTCCGCTGTTAGGCAGGTATACAGGAAAGGGTATTAAACAGGGGCTATCCAGGATTATCTATTTACCTCTTCAATTTGTCGCATTTCAGCATTTTAAGCGTGTGTCTTGTATGTTGTTAGTCCTTTTATAAATGGTTAATAAAGGTTTCTATTTTATATAATGGGGTCTTCTTTTGTGAGCTGATTCCTGAACTTTCTCAGAATCATCCTTACCACATGAGGCAAGATCTCGTACAGAGCCCCAGACCGAGGAAGATTGACAGTCATCTTGTTTATCCTCCATTTTCTAATAATTGTGCCAACAGCTGTTGCCTTCTCACCAATTGCCTATTGTGCTGTAGCCTATCCCAGCCTTGCACAGGTCTACAATTTTGTCCCTGATGTCCTTAGACTTCATTTTGGTCTTGGCCATGGTGGAGAGGTTGGAGTGTGATTGAGTGTGTGGATAGGTGTCTTTTATATAGGTAACGAGTTCAAACTGGAGCAGTTAGCACAAGTAATGAGCGTAGAGTAGGAGGGCTTCTTAAAGAAAAGCTAACAGGTCTGCGAGAGCAAGAATTCTTTCTGGATAGTAAGTGATCAACCACTTATTTCATGCAATAAAATGCAAATCAATTATGTAAAAATCATAAAATAAATCCAGAAAACCAAATTGTAAGTTGAAGTGTACCTACAATAAAAATTACAGACATCTCCATTCTTTGTAGGTGGTAAAAGTTGCAAAATTGTCATTGTATCAAATACTGTATATACTCACATATAAGCCGAGATTTTCAGCCCATTTCTTGGGGCTTAAAGTCCCCCTTTCGACTTATACGTGAGTAATATACGCCAGGAAGTCGGTGGGGGAGAGGGAGCAGGTGTGTCACATCATACTGACTCCCCTTGGCGCGTCTCTGCAGCCCCCTGCTTGTCCCACGGTCTCAGGCGTCTGCCTTCAGCGGTCATGTGGTACCGTTAATTAAGGACATGAATATGCACATGAACGGGGCTGCAGAGACCACGCCAGGAGGGGTAAGTATATGCGATATTCACCTGACCCCGTTCCCACGCTGCTCGCCGCTGCCTGCGGCGTCCTCTGTCAGTGTCGTTCAGGCAGCAGAGGGCGGGGTGACGTAGTTAATGTGCTCCGTGCCCTCTGCTGCCTGAACGTCATTGACAGACATGGCAAACAGCGGTGAGTAGCATGGGAACGGGGACAGGTGAATATCACTGGTGCCGAGTCCTGAGCCAGCAGCAGCACATCCCCCATCATATTTACACATTCAGTATATTGAGGGTATTATGGAAAGTCCATGGTTAATTACTGGTGTAAACTGGTCTGTGGCCCCGGGTCGTGTCCGGTTGAAGGTGGGAGCCATCTCTTGGACCGCCATAGACTCTACATGCCATTTATAGACATGGATTCACTTCCTGACCTTTTTGGGAAATCCGCTGATTCTGTTTTTCTGCAGGCACGATATTAGATGAGTCCTCACCTTCTGACGCTGGAAATTTGCTGTGGGTTCACCGTCATCTGCCATAAGCTCGTAGGCAAAAGCTATAGCATATAAGCCACAGTCATAGTCGTTGTTCTGCTGATCCACATCGATAAACCTCAGATGTTTCAGGGGATTGTCGACCACTTCACTGTACATGTTGGTAATCTGCTGACTGATGGATGGAGACGGATTCTTTTCTCTGACGCTGTCAGCTACAAAGATTTGGCCATTTTTATAGCAGGTTGTCAGCCAGTGCTCCCTGTCCTCATCATAGTGGATTTGTACAGCATTCTTCAGTACGCTGTACCCTGGTACCATAAGAGCGCAGGGGGGCTGCAGGCCATCAAAACCCTTAAACTGACTCTGCAGCAGGTCCTGGGCCATGATGATGATCTCGTCAACCAGGTAGCCTTCCTCCCCTTTGCTCTGAAGGATAGTTAAGATCTCTGGAGGCAGGTTGCTCTCTTGGTTCCCGATATCGGGCATCTCCACTTGTGGGGTCGCTGTCTCCGTGGTTACTTCTCGAAGTAGATCAGTAATGTTTTCTGTAGCCACTGTCTTGGCTGGTGGCAGCATCTCAGGCTTACTATTAGAGGAGATGGCCACATATTTATCTGTTTCAATATCGATGACAACATAATCTGCACCCGGAGAAGAAATGTTGGTGTTCTCAAGGTCATTTGTCTTTTTGACCATTGGTCCATCCTCATTTTTTCCTGTTAAAGAGATCAAAGAAATCATAATTTTTTAAGATAAAATATTCTCCATATTTCTTATGGATTATTACATCTACTGCTCCTTTACTTCACAACTGCCCACTGTAGATAAACGTTGGCGCTTGCTGGGCTCTATGCAACGCTGACGTTTGTCATGACATGGTTGGTGATCTTGCAGCGCTCACGACCCCCAGAGTCCTGCAAGCACTGCGATTCCAGTGCAGAGGGATAGCTCTGACAGGTGTTATCATTCCCATGAAGCACCTGAAGGGTTGATAAACGTTTTGAATTTGGTTTTGAGCACTTTGAGGGGTACAGTTTTTAGAATGGTGTCACTTTTGGGTACCAACGCACAGGAAACCATGTAACTGCCAGGGGCTCTGGCCTTTCACAAAATGTCGGCAGAGGCCCCCGCAGCATGGAGTCCCCCACAGCACGTAGCACCCCACAGCATCTGCAGCAAGAACCTCCCCATAGCACAGAGCACCCGGCAGCACGGAGCACCCCGCAGCACGGAATCCCCGCCTCATCCCAGCCTGCGGCCTGCAGCATCACCCCACTCCTGTCTCCTCCAGCAGCGACCCTGGGACCCCACTTCACCGCAGCCACCACTCCCAGTAAGGAATAAGACAAATGAATTATAAGAAGCACCACCATTTTATTAAAAAAATGTTTTTCCTATTTTTCTGCTTGAAATTTGGGGTGCGTCTTATAATCCGGATCGTCTTATAATCCAAAAAATACGGTATTTGCATTTAGATTTTATAGGCTTGTCCAGGGTTAGAAAAATGTAATTGGTTTGTTTGAAAAACAAGACCACCCCTGTCTACAGGTTGTGCCTGTAATTGCAGATCAGCTCCAATGAAGGGAATGGTATCGAGCTGCAATACCATGAACAAGCTGAAGATTTTGATGGCACAGATTTTTTTTTTAAGAAGATGGCAGCCCTGTTTTTCTTATCTTGGAGAACTGCTTTAGTGTCAGATTGGTTTGGCTGTACTTACCACCAAAAAGTTTAGCACGAGTCTCTCTAACTCCATCAGTAGATTGTTGAGATTCATCATTTCTCCTGGGTTTATCCTTTTTCAGATGTCTTTAAAATAGTAAAATATAAGGTATATTGTGAATTACAAAGTAACAAATCTTTATTCTGCAGAATGAAATATAGACTTATATGTTTCATCATTCATTTTGTCTTTTACATTTTGTAGAAACATTGGCAATAAGTAAAATTTTCGTATTTATCAACAATTTTTCATGTACATGAAATTTCAATATGTGTGGATCGCACTGGATTGTAAGGTAATATGAAGATTAGACATGAATGGATTTATTTGAGTGGAATTGAATTCTGCTCATACAAAACTCAGAATGTTGGAGAACAAAGATTTTTTTGTAATTCACTCCACGCGAATAAAGCAAAGTGGAAGCTAGCTGCAGCCGCCAGCTTGCGGAAGAGTAGAGGGCTGGTAGAAAGTTGAGCTCACTTCTCTGACCGACTTCTGCTGCTTTATTCTCGATGGCCAGTTTTCCACACTACCATCATGCCGCACCTCTGGCCAAGAGTTCCCTTTGGGCTGAAACTTTGGCTACAAGCAGTCCCCGAAAGGTCTCTGCCCATGCAAGTCCCAACCAAGAGTCAACACTGGGCCAGAGTTGTGGGCAGAGATCAGTGGGGGCTTCCGGAGAGGGGCTTGGTGATATATGAACTTTATTTTCTTCTTACATCATCCAGTTATTGTGATCTGGGACTGGGGAGACCCCACAGCATAATAGGAAACAATCAATTTGTGAAGAATAATTTTGCTGTGAATTAAATCTCTCTAAGCAAAGTCTGCATGATTTGGCAGAATTTTGTCAGAGCCTCTCATCTGTAATAAAGATGTCTTTTTTTTACAGACTCCCATGCACAATATAAATCATCCTTTACAATACTTACCTACGTATGGTGTTACAGAAGACACCAATGAATGTTCCAAAGAGGAATATGGTGATGGTGAAAACTACAAAACATATGATGACTTTATTCGAAGGGATCTTTGAGGTATCAATACCATCTTCTAAAAAAACTGAAAAAGAAGAAATAATATATATATTATATACTGTATACATCCAATAACTTGGCTGTAATTCACTATGCCATTATTATCGAAGCAGTCCTATAAAGGGAATCTGTCACCAGGCTTTTGCCATGTTATCGGAGAGAACTATAATGTAGAAGCATAGACCCTTTCTATAGCGATGTGTCAATTACTGGACTGTTTTAATAGAATCACTGTTTTACCAGCAATTGATTATCACTTCAGGACAACTGGTCTTGTGCCTCCTAGTCCAGCCAGGCTTCCAGCAATATGCAATGTAAACACAAAGCTATGGAGGGGTTATACACAGCTCAAAAACTGAGCTCTGCTCAATCTGTAGCAGAGAAAACTGTGACTATTCTATATTCTATTGGACTGTAGGACCCGACAAGACTATTAAAAATATGGGACTTTAGTTTTGCTAAATAATGTCTCAGGGATGATGTCATATTAATATATGATGGATATAATGGACAATATAGAGATCTATCTAGTGGCTTAGGTAGAGGCTGATGTGTTATGGTAAAAAATTTTGACCTGGGCCCCCACCTGCATATTTGTCAGATGTATGGTCCTTTGTAGCATTCCAGATCCTCTGAGGACATACTTGTTTGCCCTCTCATGTAAAATGTCCCCATCCTGTAATAAAGTTCTCATTTCAGACCCTTCATGTAATAATATCACCTGTCCTGGCCCCTTCCTGTTATAATGTCCCCCATCCTAGCCCATTCCTGTAAAAAAATTCAGTAATAATATCCACCATCTTGATATAAAGTCTTTATCCTTGGCCCCTTTCTGGTATAATGTTTATCTTTTCTGGTATAATGTCCTCCATCCTGAACCTCTTCCTGGTATAATGTCCTCCATCCTGGGCCCTTTCCTGGTATAATTTCACCTTTTCCTGGTATAATGTCCTCCATCCTGGGCCTCTTCCTGGTATAATGCCCTCCATATCCATCTTGGGCCCTTTCCTGGTATAATGACCTCCACCCTGGACCTCTTACAGATATAATGTCCTCCATCCTGGGCCCTTTCCTGGTATAATGTCTCCCTTTCCTGATATAATGTCCTCAATCCTTTGCCTCTTCCTGGTATAATGTCCTCCATCCTGGGCCCTTTCCTGGTATAATGTCCCCCATCCTGGTCCACTTGCAGTAATATATGTCCTCCATCCTGGTATAATGCCTCCCATTCTGGGCTCCTTCCAGTAATATATGTCCCCCATCCCGGTATATTTTTCTAGTAATAATAAACCTGCTCTGCTGTTCTTCTCTAACATAAGTAAAAAAAAAATGAAATGATTCTGTTCACATTCCTCCACTCCCACTACTTGCAATATCTTCTTCCATAGCCGGAGCAGAAGCCGGCAGTTGACTGCAGCACGTAAGCGATGGGAAGCGCATGACGTCACACCCATGCGCCACTTGGCGAATATTTGTGTCTGGAGGTCCCACCCACCCGGGCCTGGTCTCACTCACTGTGACCTCGATCATTGTGCCCCTGCATCTATCCTTCTATATCCAGGCATGTAAATATATCAATAGGGCCTGTGTGTCTAGAGGAAGAAAGTTTAAAAGACATCTGGAGGCTTTTCCATAAATAGATGATATTACTAGATCTCTGCGCTAGATTACTGGAGAGCAGGGATTGATCCGGGAGTGTCCTCTAACTGCAGGATTTATTAGGAAGGAACATTGGCTGCAGAATATAGGGTTTACTTCAGATTATTACTAACAGATAACCTATCCACGTAACTATGTGACTTACATCCACAATCCTTAGGTCCTTCGCACTGTTCCGTGCGGAGAAGACAATTGTCATGTCCGTTTAAGCAGCCTCTGGTGCTATAGACCACCCTGGTACCAATGCCTGAAAAAATGAGACATCAATTAGTTGTAGGAAAACACTGTAGGAACTTTTCTCAATGTATCAGTGTAATTCTCGGTAGTCTTCTAGTGGAGGAGAACATCAGATGTCTACAGCTACTAACATATATCGTTTTTTTCGGACCATAAGACGCACTTTTTCCCCAAAAAATTTTTTGGGGAAAATGGAGGTGCGTCTTATGGTCGCAATATACTTACAAATCCTGTTGCGGCGGTTCCGTAGCGGCGGTCCCAATGCAGCCTCCCTGTGCTCTGTAGTGCGGTGGGGTCGGGGCTCTGTAATGTGGCTGCAGTGGGGCTCTGTGCTGCGTGGGAGGCTCCGCCGGCATTTCGTTAAAGTCTGAAAGCCCCCCACAACTCAGTTGCTGCAGCGCGGTGGCCTCCAGAAAGATGGCCGCCGGGAGCGTTGCATACTCAAATTCAAATCACGGCAACGAGATCTCGTCCCAAGATCTCGTCTCCCGAGATCTCGGGACAAGATCTCGGGACAAGATCTCGTTGCGGAGTTCTGAAACTGAGCAGCGGCCATCTTTCCGGAGGCCCCTGGCGACCATCTGTCCGGAGGCCTCCGTGTCACATCATCGGAGCTGCGGGGGGCTTTCGGGCTTTAGCGAAATGCAGGCAGAGCCCCCACGCTCACAGAGCCCCACTGCAGCCACATTACAGAGCCCTGACACCACTGCACCACAGAGCTCAGGGAGGCTGCGTTGGGACTACCACCACGGGACCGCCGCAACAAGATTTGTAAGTATATTGTAACCAAAGCACAGCCACCCCACAGAACACAGCCACCCCACGGACACAGCCACCCCACAGAACACAGCCACCCCACAAAACACAGCCACCCCACAGATCACAGCCACCCTATGGACACAGACACCCCACAGAATACAGCCACCCCACGGACACAGCCACCCCACAAAACACAGCCACCCCACAGAACACAGCCACCCCACAGAGCACAGCCACCCCACGGACACAGCCACCCCACAGAGCACAGCCACCCCACCGAATTCGGACTGTAAGACGGACCCCCATTTGACACATTATTTTTTTCCCCCTATTTATCACCCCAAAATTTGGAGTGCGTCTTATAGTCCGGTACGTTTTATAGTCCAAAAAATACGGTCATTATTCACTGCACCTAATTTACTTATCCAGACCTAGGACCATTTCTTATGAGTAACTCTAGGACAGCTCAGATCACAATTATTGGAAAGCCCAGCATGTTGGACAAATTAGTCCCCGTTAGTTATAAAACTGTATAATTTCCCCAGTGGTAAAGATGGAATCACGCGACTGAAGATCACAGACACAAGTGACTCCATTATTCCTTACAGGAAGATCTACATTTACTCTTACAATTAGTGCGAGAGCCTAGAATGGGGAATACAGGATGGGAGAGGGTAGCTCATGAAGACTCCTCCATGAAATGTATCATGTGACCTATTAACAATCTCAGCCACTCAATAAAAGCTATATAAGTGCGAATATTCGGTGTCTCTAATGAAGCGGAGTCTGACACCCATCATATTACGCTGGGTCCTATTAGTGATTGTCATTAGGTTCTGGTGCCAGATGTGAAATGTTGTATGTGAAGGTGATATCTTAATTGTGAGTTACTTACCGCATGTTTTGGAGCACGGACCAAAGATCAAGTGATCAGTGTTGCCTAGAAAATAAAAGAAGACATTAAAGATGATCTCTGCTGACAAAATGAGAGGTGACATATATTTCCTTTACCTCCCTTCTGTTACATGTACAAGTTATTGTTTCCAGCCCGCAGTATAACACCTCTATGTCTTATCTATATATTAATTGACTAAATGCTTGTATCAGTCCCTGGCCGTGTATTTAGCATTAGATCCTTCATGACCTTTGACGTACATGTAAGTCAAAGGTCATGTCCTTGTCTTTAATGCCATTCGCACGTTGAGCCTATCCACTCAACGTTGAGTTTATCCACTGCTATGTATAGCACAATCAACCAGTCAATTGCAGCTTCAACTCCCTAAAGAGGACTATTGAGTACAGCAAAAATACAGTAAAAAGTGTAAAAAGTAAATTAAAAATTAAACGCTTAAAAAAAATTCAAAATACACCTTTGTAATCGCTGCATTTGTAAAAGTTCGATCTATCAAAATCTAAACTAAATTTATCTGATCAGTAAACAGCATAACGAGAAAAAATAATCGAAATCGCCAGAATAAAATTTTTTGACAGCCGCAACATTGCAATAAGAGGCGATCAAAAAAACATAGTATCTACCCCAAAATGGTATCAGTAAGAATATCAACTCAGGCAGCAAAAAGTAAGCCTTCACCCAGCCTAATGAGGGTTACCCCATAACATGTGAATATTTGGAAAAGTACTTACCGGCTCGGATCGTATGCTTGGGCCAGGAATTATGGCGCTGGATGTTGATAGGCGCGCCTTCCACAGATGCTAATAGCAAAATCACGATTAGAAGAAATCGAAAGAGCATTTTAGCTTGGAGAAATATCGCTGAATGTGTAACACTCAGTGAGTCTTTTCAGACAAAGCCTCTTCCTGCAGCGTCACTCCGTATAACCACACATTCCGTGATGTCACAATGGAGATCTCATTGTGACATCACGAGGAGCGGAACACAGTGATGTCACAATGGGTCAGATAACTGCAACTACTCAACATGGAGCAGCTCCATCAATCTATCTATGATTAATATAATATTAATGTATAAGGACCAAGCCGCATTAGAGGATATTATGAATGTATGGGGGCGACACAGAGAGACATTATTCATGGGTTGGGCCACAGGGAGGCATTACTTACTGGGCCACATAGGGTGGCAATATTAACTCATGATGAACACATAGGTGGACAGTTTTACCAGATGAGTGCCACATTGGGGCCAATATTAATGTATTAATAGGGGGACATCATTACTATATGGGGGCCAGGAAAGGGACAATATTACTGTATATGGGTCACATAGGAGAAAATGATTAATATTAGGGGCACATAGAGGGACAATATTAATTTATGGGGGCCATATGAGAGGACATTGTTATTAAGTGGGGTACACATGATGAGATTTTTAATGTATGAGGGCCACAATTTGGAATGTTACTACTATATTGGGGGTCATAAAGAGGAATTCCACATCTGGATGAAGGCATAATAGTTGGACATTACTACTGTATGGGTGCCATGTTGGGGCAATTATGCTGTACATTATTTGGGCAAACAGGGGACCTAATTACTACTGAATGGGGACACAGAGGAGCATCATTACTGTATTGTATTTTATTTTGGAGGATACTGTTACCATATAAAAAAGGGAGGTACTATTTTTGTAGAATTGGAGGAAAAGTGGCAATGGTGACCAGGAAGCAATAATCCATAGATGTCTGTGTGTGCTAGGGTTGCGGATCGCACTAAATATAAAATATAATAAAGTGCGATCGCAACCCGGAGTCCACCGTGCAGAGATGACAAACTGCTGCTCTGTAATGGCGGACTCCAACTGAACACCTGCGAAGAGACCGCAGACCCGGTGTGCACAGGAGCGAGCTCTGTTACAGCACAGAGCTGCAGAAAGAGACGCCGAAGCCTGTTACTTCAAAGGCTACGGCTAAACTTACCGCTACTGCAGTGCCAGGGATTAACCCTAGAGAAATGCTGTGCCCTGTTAGCAAACAGAGAGCGCAGCCGACAGTGGTGTTACCGCACTGCTTGTGTACAGCGCCGTCCTGGTGGATTCCACTAACCAGCTGAAGCTTAGCGCTGGAAAGCGCAAAAACTGCGCACGGCACCGCTGAGACGGACACTGCGGCGTTTGCGGTACAGAGGTGTTTAGTGCAGAGGACACTCTCTGGCTGAGCGTGTAATAGGTGGCGGGAGCACTGCGGCGCTATGCTGTGTCACCGCTTGGCGCTGACTCAAGACCCTAAACCGTACATATCAAAGGGAAGGGGTTTCTTAATGAGTCATTCAGTGGTTCACAAGCCTTCACAATCACACACAACACTATCCATAACTGTCTATACTAGCGCATGGCCGAGAGGCCATGCGGCTTTTATAGTGGCGTCCTTCCGGGACCTTCCCAGTAATGGACCAATCCGAGCAGGAACGGGACCTGCGCATATGACCTCTGGCCTCCAATGAGAGGTCGTCCCACGGGCATGCTCAGTACCCAAATGACAGGACTTAGTCACAGAAGCTTCTACTTGCTGCTGACTCAAGGATGGAGTTATAGCAGAGCCAAAAGAAGCAACCAGACACATAGCATCAGCCTGGGCAAGATCCCTGGACTGATGTCTTTGCTGAGCAGGAATCACTGCAGTTGCAGAGGAAATGGGAGACCGCAGAGGATATGGCTTGAGATTCCCTCTGTGCAGTAGGTTAAACTTGATGCCTAACATTACCGCCACCTCGCTATGCTTGAAGGCTGCAATGAGTAGAGGAGCATGAATATTCTCCACAGGCTCCTAGGTCCTATCCTCTGAGCCATGACCTTTCCAGTCCACTCGATAATATTTTTTGCCCTGTACCACCTTACACCCCACGATGGCGTTCGCCTCGTACTCCTCCGAGGACAAGCTTGATGTCCCGATAGATAACTCCGAAAACCGGGACATGTGAACAGGCTTATGAAGGGACACTTGGAAGGTGTCAGTGATACCCAGGTGGGGAGGAAGGGCCAGATGGTAAACCATAGGATTAACCTTCTCCAGGACCTTGAAGGGACCTAAAAAGCGAGGCACCAACTTAGTGGACTCAACCTGCAGCCTGATGTTATGAGCGGAGAGCCACACCAAGTCGCCTGGAACAAAGGTGGCAGCGGGGAGCTGGTGTTTATTAGCGCAGGACCTCATTCTCTCCTTGGAGGCCCGGATGGCATCCTGAGTGCAGTTCCAAATGTCACATGCCTCCACCGCCCAGTGTGCCACCCTAGAGTCGGTGGACGACATGGGCATGGGCACAGTAACGCGCGGATGCTGCCCATAATTAAGGAGGGATGGGGTCTGACCAGTGGCGTTGGCCACAGCATTGTTTAAAGTGAACTCCGCCCACGGCAGCAAGGATGCCCAGTCATCCTGCCTGACCGAAACAAAATGTCGCAGATATGTGACCAGGGTCTGGTTGGCCCTCTCTAAAGTACCTGTTAGGCGTCAGATTTCAGTCTCTGCACAGCGAGAATCCTGAGCCTTACTTCCGGCGGTCTCCCTTTCCTCTGCAGCCACAGAGGAGCTTGCTCTGCAAACTCGTTGGTCCCGGCGCTCTGCCCTGACCAGCTCCGTGGGATTGCTTGCTGCTGCCACCTCTGGCACAGCTATGGCAATGCATGCTGCTCAGCAGCGAGATTCTCCAAGGACTAAGTCCTCATGTCGGGCCACTGAGCATGCCCGTGGTGTGATCTCCCATTGGGGATCGAAGGTCACGTGCTCTGGTCCTGCTCGTGTTCGGATTGTCCCATCCGAGAAGCCAGGAAGGTCCCGGACGCTCGCGGCTATAAAAGGTTCACATGGCCGCTCGGCCATGCGCTAGGATATCCAGTATTTTCCGACTATATGGAGTGAGTGATGGATGCACGTGTGAATGTCTCTGGTGTCTGACTCATTATGAAACTCCTACCCTTGGTATGCATGTGTTGTGCAGCCTAGCCTGCTAGCGCCCAGGCTTAGGCATAGGTAGGACAGAGTTGAGTCAGATATTAGTCACTATCAGTGACTCGGCACGTCTCAGAGCAAATGCTCTGCACTCCTTAGCCAGCGTCTATAGCGGCGTTCGTGGCAGCGACGCCGCGCGCTCAGTGGCCTAGAAGGAATCTAACCTCGTGCCTTGGGGTGGAGTTCTGTTGCTTTTTGCTGTGCACTCTGTGGCCGGGCTTGTGAGCTAAACAGGCTCCGGCATTCACTTTCAAGCGGCTGTGCGGTTCTGTGAAGTATCAGAATCCGCTCCTGTTCACACTGGGTGACATAACCCACGTGTGACTGTTTTCACGCCGCACTTCCCTTCCGCCGTTACCTAGCAGCAGTGTACCACCTCTGCACGGTGGACCCCGGGCTGTGAACGCACTCTCTACTATTTTATAATCTGGTGCGTTCCGCCAGCCTTTACACTACCAACCTGTTCATCTCAGGATGATAAGCCGAGGAGAGGTTTAGCTCAATGCTGAGCAGGATACAGAGCTCTCTCCAGAACCGACACGCAAACTGAGGACCCCGGTCGCTGGCAATCTTGTCCGGCATACCGTGCAGGTGGAAAACGTGCTTAATGAACAGCGCTACCAGGCCCCGTACAGAAGGTAACCGAGAGAATGGTATCAGGTGCTCCGTCTTAGAGAAATGGTCGGTGACAACCCAAATGACTGTGCTTCCCCTGGACCACAAAGTCCATACCGACCATCTCCCAGGGCCTGTTTGCTACTGGCAGGGGGTAATGTAGTCCAGCAGGCCACTGCCAAGGAGAGATATTCTGGGCACAAAGACGCACCACGATGACACCACGGAGCGCGAAAGAGCACCGGCGTGGACGTTCTTCTCCCTGGAGAGAAAATGTAGGGTAAAGTGAAACCGGGAGAAGAACAAGGACCATCTGGCCTGGCGAGAGTTCAGCCGCTGGGACGTTTACAAATACACCAAGTTCTTGTGGTTGGTGAACACCTGGAAAGGGTGGCGAGCCCCCTCCAGGAGGTGTCTCCACTCAGAAAAGGCCAACTTCATCGCTAGCAACTCCCTGTCCCCGATGGAATAATTCCTCTCTGCCGGGGTGAAGGTCTTGGAGAAAAATAAGCATGGCTGCTTCCGACCTTGCGTATCCTTCTGAAAAATGACCGCTATAGCACCGATGGAAGAGGCATCCACCTCCAGTATGCTATGAAGGTCTTATCTACATCGGGGTGATGTAGAATGGGAGCACTAGCGAAATGGGACTTAATGGAGGAGAAGGCCTCGGAGACCTGCACCGACCACAACTTGGGATTTGCACCCTTCTTGGTGAGGGCTACCAAGGGGGCTACCAAAGTCAAGAAGTGGTGGATGAATTGGCGATAGTAATTTATGAA
This sequence comes from Dendrobates tinctorius, assembly GCF_039654945.1. NCBI lineage: Eukaryota > Metazoa > Chordata > Amphibia > Anura > Dendrobatidae > Dendrobates > Dendrobates tinctorius. The sequence continues at coordinate 48,612,766 of NW_027361688.1, read as the reverse complement.
CCTCATAAAGTGCTGCACTGCTTTGAAAGAATGGAGTTCCTGCCAATCCATCACCGCCTGTAGCTTGGCAGGATCCATGGCCCAACCCTGGGTGGACATGATATAGCCCAGGAAAGGTAAGGACTCCTGCTTAAACACACACTTCTCCAACTTGGCATAGAGGGAGTTTACCCGCAGGAGGTCGAAAACTTTGCAAACATCTCTACGGTTGGAGTCAATATCTGGAGAGTAGATGAGGAGATCATCCAGATAGACGACTACCGAGGTGGAAAGCATATCCCGGAAGATATCTGTAATGATCCATGCGGGATCATGTCAGATAAGAGCACTGGTGGTAACCTTTTTTTTTCCTCTCTCTAAGCTTTGTGCTTAGAGATAGTTTTGCTCCTGGTGGCCAGTATGGCCATTGCACTGGTGTGCTTAGAGATAGTTTTGCCCCGGAGGCCTGTATGGTCATTGCACTGGTGTTTTTAGAGATAGTTTTGCCCCGGGTGGTGGTTAGTGTAATTGCACGGGAATCACTAACAGGTGTGTTTACTCAATAAAGGTGTGTCAGTTGTGCTCACGTTGGTGATATTGTTGGGCTTTTCCAACCCTGCTGGGTGAAGGAAGGAGCTGAGGAGAGTCCAGGACAGCTCAGTCAGGGTCCTGGAGTGCCAGCTATGGGGTCAGACAGGAGTTCGTGTAAAGCATGGTGAAGTGGCAGGTATGGTGTCAGTGAAGAATTCTTACAAAGCTTGGTGGAGTGGCAGCTATGGTGTAGAGCTGCACTCAGTTGCTGGACTCTGTTGCTGGAAGCTGCACTCAGGTGCTGGACTCCAATGCTGGACAGCTGCACCCAGGTGTTGGACATGGTGGGAGGAAGATGCACTCAGGTGTTGGACTCTGTTGCCTCGAGCAAGTGCATCAGAGCAAAGCTAAGTGTTTCCCTGTTTGTCACTTTTCCTCAAGTTGGTGTTAGTACAGCGGTGGGGCTAGTGCCTGCACCACCCAGCTCCTAGTAAGGATTAAGTGTAGGGTGTGCTAGGGTGACAGGTATCCTGATCGATGACAGGTGAGGAGCCTGTATAGGGAACGTTAGGAGTGTTAGGGACACTGACTCAGGGGAGTGCTGGAGGTCTCCACGTCCCCCGTTCCCTATCGCAGGGCCCACTGTTGTAAATGTTTCCCTATCCCCTGGTTGTATTAGTTACTGGCCTGCGAGCCACGTCACACTGGACATTTACACGTGCTGTGTCCTGTTGTATTAGTTACCGGCCTACTGGCCGTGTCACACAGGATGGGGCACGTGACATTATCATTCACAAAGTCTTGGAAGACGGCCAGGGCATTGCAGAGCCCGAAGGGCATCACCAGGTATTCATAGTGCTTGTCCCTGGTGTTAAATGCCATCTTCCATTCATCCCCCTCACGGATGTGAATCAGGTTATCAGGTTGTAAGTCCCCCGCATATCAAGTTTGGTAAACACTCTTGCTCCCCGTAGCCTAAAGGTCAGCTTGGAGGATAACGCCACTGATTCTAGTGAACCACCTCCTATGTCCATTAGAGGCGAGCGTTTTCCCGACCACTGTGGGCACCGGTTGGCACGGTGACCAGACTGCCAGCAAACAGGACAGACCACAGGTGCTCGAGCGGACTGGGACCAGGATCCCGCACAAGGAGCCTCCTGAGTCTCGAACACCCGATTGGGAGGTTCCAAAGGTTTAGCAAAACTAGGTGCCAACCTAAACATTTTCCTACACTGGGACCGCTCCAACCTCGATGAAGCGAAGGTCTATACGAGTGGAGACGGTGATAAGCTCCTCCAGTGTGGCAGGAACCTCCCTGGTGGCCAGAACATCCTTCACATGGTCAGCCAAGCCTCTCCAGAATGCCAGAATGAGGACCTTATCTGGCCTCTCAGACTCAGAGGCCAGTGTCCGGAACTGGATGGGGAAGTGGCTGACCATGGACGAGCCCTGTGATAATGTCAGCAGCCGGAGTGCTGTGCCATGGGTGACTTGCGGTCCCAAGAAGACCTGTTTCAGAGTGGCCAAGAACTGAGAGGCACTCTGCACCACATGATCACCACGCTCCCACAGTGGTGTGGCCCACTCCAAAGCCCCGCCCGACAAGAGGGAAAAGTCAAATCCCATCTTAGCCCGCTCAGAGGGGAATTGTGCAGCCAGCAGCTCTAGTTGTATAGCGCACTGGCTCACGAAACCCCTACAATAGGCACTTTCGCCCGAGAACTTCTCGGGCAGTGTGAGCAGTCGGAGCAGGGATGGCAGTGGTCACACTGGAGACAACCTCTGTGGCTGCCTGTTGCACAACCGCAGTAACATCCGCAGCTGAGGCTGGACTCTAATGAGCCGCCAACCTGCCCTCCAGCTGCCGGATGTATGCAAGGACTCGCTGCTCGTCCGCCATTACTAGCCAGACCCTGGCGCTAGTATAGTGTTAGGGTTGCGGATCGCACTAAATATAAAGAAGTGCGATTGCAACCAGGGGTCCACCGTGCAGAGATGGAAAACTGCTGCTTAGTAATGGTGGAGTAGTAAGTGAACATCGGCGGGCTAACCACTGACTGTGTGCGCTGGGGCGAACCCTGTTACTCCACAGAGCCACTGAAAGAAATGCCAGAACCTGTTAACACCACAGGACTTGGCAGAAGGAGCACACAGTATAAGATCACAGGACTCGGCCTTTAGACCGCAGGACTGGAGTCCCTCTAGTCCGCTAGTGCTCAGCGCCACGGCTGTGATACCAGCAAGAGTATGTCATGGTCCAGTCCGGAGTTTATTTTCTGCTGTCTTCACTCCGGACTGGTCATGCGGGAGTTAATCTCCTCAGCCTCGTTCTGGAGCTAGCTGGCCTATTTCAGTTTCTCACAGCCTGCTGACCAGTGTTAGTGATAGCTCAAGCTTCCAGTTTAGAGCCTCTGACACTTGTACCTTGGTGTTCCTCCTGCCTTTGACTGATATTCACGTGTATGACCTGGACTGATTTCTGACCCTGTCTCTTGGTATTCGTCTCTACTGTTACGTTCCCTCTCTGGCATCTGACACCCCGACCACGTATTTCGTCTCACGTTTTGGACCCCAAATTTTTTTTGTTAGGAAGTTATAAGGGTTAAAAGATGACCAGCGATTTCTAATTTTTACAACACCATTTTTTTTTTAGGGACCACACCATATTTGAAGTCACTTTGAGGGGTCTATATGATAGAAAATGCCCAAAAGTGATAACATTCTAAAAACTGCACCCCTCAAGGTGCTCAAAACCACATGCAAAAAGTTTTTTAACCCTTCAGGTGCTTCACAGGAATTTTTTGAATGTTTAAAAAAAATGAACATTTAACAGGGTAACAAGATAAATTGGACTGCAAAAGTTATTGTATAATTTGTCCTCAGTACGCTGATACCTGACATGTGGGGGGAACCACTGTTTCGACGCATGGCAGAGCTCGAAAGGAAAGGAGCACCGTTTGACTTTTTCAACGCAAAATTGGAATTGAGATTGGACGCCATGTCATGTTTGGAGAGCCCCTGATATGCCTAAACAGTGGATACCCCCACAAATGACACCATTTTGGAAACTGTATATATACAGCCACACACACATTCATGTATATATATGATATAGTCTCCTTTATTATGTTTATTGCTGTCCCTTACACAGTGCCCTCTCTTGTTAAGTACAGCACCGTCCCTTACATATTGGATTGTATAGAGCTCTGTTTTCTATTTTTTATTACATGCCGTCCTGTCTTGCTAGCTGTATAATGCAATGATGGCTGATGGAGCATGGGAAAGCGTCCTTTTTAATGGAGGAGCTGATGGACTGGTAGTCTGGTCACCGGATTCTCGATCAACAGTCATTTTATACAAAAAAGAGAGGGGACTATGTAATAAAAGAAGGTGCTGTGTATAACAAAATTTACAAGAATGCACTATGTGTTAGGCATCGGGTTCCTGCAGCTGCACAGCGGTAATCCAGAGCCTTGCATCCTACGGTCTCCCATTCTTCTCCGACCGCTCAGGCGCTCTACTCAGACCAGCTCTGTAGGACTGGTTGTTGCTGCCTCCTCTGGGTCAGCAATAGTAGCGCAGGCTGCCTTGCAGCAAACCACTCCAGTGGCTAAGTCCTCTCGTCACGCTATTGGGCATGCTCACGAGACGATCTCCCGTTGGAGATCGGGAGTCACATACTCAGGTCCCTCTCCTGATCTGATTGGTCCTTCCCAGAGATCTGGAAGGTCCTGCACGGCTATAAAAGGTCCGCATGGCCGCTCGGCCATGCGCTAGTATAGGCTTTACTTGCTAGATGTGTGAATGGTGATGGATGTATGATTCTGGTGACTGACTCATTAAGATTCCCCTTCTTTTGATATTACGCATGTGGATAGGGAACTAAAGTAGCAGTCAGCGCCAGTCAGTGGCAAGCCATAGGTCACTGTGCACATCACACCTCTACACTAGCGTCCAATTGTGTCACATCTCACGGCACTATCGTATAGCGGCTTAGGTTACCGCTGAGCTGCAGTCAGCAGCACTTACTGGCGTCTGCGGTAGCAGAGCCGCATGCACGGTAGGTCTAGACGGACACCGACCTCTGCCTTGGGTCCGTGTCCTGTGACCATATACAGCGCGTGGTGTTAACAGGCTCAGCCTTCTGTTTTTAACACATAGGCGCCTCTGTGAATTAACAAAGATCGCTTAGCACACTTGTGTGGCGTTTAACTCGTGCGCATTTATACCGCCATATAGCGCGTCTGCCATTACTCAGCAGCAGTGATAACACCTTCTGCACGGTGGACGCCGAGCGGCGAACGCACTTTCTTATTTATTTATTCGGAGCTTCCGCCGTTCCTAACATTATACTAGCGTCAGGGTCAGGCTAGTAATGGCGGACCTGTAGCAGCTACAGCGGTACATTCGGCAGCTGGAGAGCAGGTTGGCGGCTATTGAGAGCTCCACCTCAGCTGTGAATGCTACAGTGGCCGCTGCTCAGGCAGTCGCAGAGGCTGTCTCACGCGTGTCCACACCCACGCCTATGCCGAAAATAACCCGCCTTCCGTTGCCCGATAAGTTTTCCGGTGACAGCACCGCCTGCAGGGGTTTCATGAGCCAGTACTCTATCCAGCTGGAGTTACTGGACACGCGATTTCTCACAGAGTGGGCAAAGGTGGGGTTTATTGTTTCTCTCCTATCAGTCAGGGTGTTAGAGTGGGCTATGCCATTGTGGGTGCGTGATGACCCCGTGGTTCAGGGTGCTGCTCAGTTCCTCATGGCCCTGAAGCAGGTCTTTTTGGGACCACGGATCACGCACGACACCTCTCTCCAATTATTGGCCCTAATGCAGGGGTCTCTCTCGGTCAGCCATTATGCCGTCCGATTCCGGATATTGGCTTCCGAACTAGAGTGGCCAGACAAAGCACTCGTCCCTGTGTTTTGGAGAGGGTTAGCGGGGCATGTCAAAGATGCTCTAGCAACCAGAAAAGTCCCCACAAGTTTGGAGGAGTTTATTGCCATCTCCACCCGCATTGATCTCCGGTTTACGGAGCGCGGGCTGGAACGTGAGCAATCCAGACAAAGGGTTAATTTGGCTCCCACCTTCTCCAAGCCATTAAGATTTCCTGCTCAGGAGCTTACACCTTCTGAAACTATGGAGGTGTCTCGCGCCGGCTCCAAGCCATGTCCGTTGCGAAGCTCCGCATGCTGTTACCAATGCCCGCTGTTTGGTCACTCGGCTAACACGCGTCCTCTGCGGTCGAAAAAATGATCACGTCCAGTGGTCATAGGTGGAGGTCTAACTAATATGAAAGCCTTTTCCCCCAAACCAGTATTCTTAGGGACATTAGATAGCAGTGCTTCCACCTGGGAGGTAGAGGTCACGGTGGACTCCGGATCAGAAGGAAACTTCATGTCCTCATCCTTTGCCCAAAAGCACGCTATTCCGCTGATACTACTGCCTCATCCATTGACCATCAGGGTGGTTGATGGTGCACCTTTACCATCCCAAGCTACACACCAGACAGCACCTCTTGGTTTCTCAATCTCACCCTCTCATCACGAGACGTTGTCCCTGTTCATTTTGCCAGGTGGCATCGACCAGGTGCTTCTCGGACTTCCGTTGTTCCATTACCATTCCCCTCATATAGATTGTTCTTCAGGAAGTATACTGGGTTGAAGCAAGGACTGTGAGGGAAGATGCATGAGGGGCAGTGTTCAAGTAGCATCCACGGTGGTGCCCTCAGATCTTTCCGCGCTCCCTGGACACTACCGGCAGTACGTGGATGTCTTCTCCAAAAAATCAGCGGAGACGCTTCGCCACACCGTTCTTACGATTGCCCGATAGACCTATTGCCAGGCGGGGAGCCTCCTAGAGGCCGCGTGTACCCTCTATCTCTCCCGGAGACAGAGGTCATGTCACAATATATCCGGGAGAACCTGGCAAGAGGATTTATCAGAAAATCGGTGTCGCCGGCTGGTGCAGGGTTCTTCTTCATGCAGAAGAAGAGTGGGGAGTTGCGCCCTTGCATTGACTACAGAGGTCTCAGCGCCATTACCGTAAAAAACAAATACCCTCTTCCTTTGATCTCTGAGTTGTTTGACAGTTTGTGAGGGGCCCAGATCTTTACAAAATTAGATCTATGGGGGGCATACAACCTGATCCGCATACATGAAGGAGACGAGTGGAAGACAGCCTTTAATACCAGGGATGGCCACTATTGGTATCTGGTCATGACCTTCGGCCTCTGTAATGAGCCTGCTGTCTTCCAGGACTTCGTAAATTACGTCTTTTGCGATATGCTCTCTATCTCGTTTGTGGTCTATCTGGATCACATCCTCATCTTTTCTCCAGATGTGGCCTCTCACTGAAGAGACGTCTGCAAGGTCTTTGACCGTTTGCGGGCGAATTCTCTCTTCGCCAAGCTGGAGAAGTGCCAGTTTGAGCAGGAGTCCTTGCCGTTCCTGGGCTATATCATCTTGTCCCAGGGGTTGGCTATGGATCCTGCCAAATTGCAAGCGGTAATGGACTGGCAGGAGCCCCATTCTTTAAAAGCGGTGCAGCGCTTTTTGGGGTTCATTAACTATTACCGCCAGTTCATTCCCCACACTGGTAGCTCCTTTGGTCGCTCTCACCAAGAAAGGAGCCAATCCAAAGGTTTGGTCAGAGCAGGTCTCCACGGCCTTTTCGTCTCTGAAAACCCATTTTGCTGGCGCTCCCATCCTCCACCGTCCCGATGTGGATAAACCCTTTATCCTAGAGGTAGATGCCTCGTCCGTTGGTGCAGGAGCAGTCCTTTAACAGAAGGATGCTCAAGGTCGGAAGTGTTAGGTGTCAGGTTCCTGCCACTGCACAGCAGGAATACAGAGCTTTGCACCCAGCGGTTTCCCATTCTTCTTCGGCTGCAGTGGAGCCTGCTCAGCAGATTCGTCGGTCCCGGCGCTCTGCCCAGGCCAACTCTGTGGGTTTGCCTCAGCCTACTACCTGATTTTCCCTGGGCTCCGACACCGCCAGTTGGTGCTCAGAAGTGCTGTACGCACAGACAAAACACTCGCTCATGTCTAAGTGGGGTTTGGTAACGTCAGCTGATCCCCTGCTGTGTGTATGGCAAAGTGTCCTGCTCCCTCCACAGTCAAACAACCTCAGATTTACACCTGGCTCCAAGTTGGCCTCGGCCTACTACCTGAATTTCCCTGGGTTCCAACACCGCCAGTTGGTGCTCGGAAGTGCTGTCCACACAGAAAAAACACTCGTTCATGTGTAAGTGGGGTTTGGTAACGTCTGATGATCCCCTGCTGTGTGTATGTTAAAGTGTCCTGCTCCCTCCAAACTCAAAGTACCTCAGATTTACACCTGGCTCCAAGTAGGCCTCGGCCTACTACCTGATTTTCCCTGGGCTCCGACACCGCCAGTTGGTGCTCAGAAGTGCTGTCCACACAGAAAAAAACACTCGTTCATGTGTAAGTGGGGTTCGGTAATGTCTGCTGATCCCCTGCTGTGTGTATGGCAAAGTGTCCTGCTCCCTCCAAACTCAAAGTACCTCAGATTTACACCTGGCTCCAAGTATGCCTCGGCCTACTACCTGATTTTCAATGGGCTCCGACACCGCCGGTTGGTGCTCAGAAGTGCTGTACGCACAGACAAAACACTTGCTCATGTGTAAGTGGGGTTTGGTAACGTCAGCTGATCCCCTGCTGTGTGTACGGCAAACTCTCCTGCTGCCTCCAAATTCAAACAACGTCTTATCTTAAACTGCCTCCAAGTAGGCCTCAGCCTACAAAATGACTATCCCTGGGCTCCAACATCGTCAGTTGTTGTACGGAAGCGCTGTCCACACAGAAAAAAACACTCGTTCATGTGAATGTGGTGGTCAATAACGTCAGCTGATCCCCTGCTGTGTGGAGGGCAAACTGCTGCTGCCTCCAAATTGTAACTACATCTGATTTAAACATTCTCTGATTTGGCCTCTGTCTCCACTCTGTCTCTTGTATTTCCCCTGAACTCCAACACCGCCAGTTCCTGCTCACAGTTGCCGTCCACGCATTCCACACTTGTTCCTGTGTTCCTGGTGTTCTGTTAAGTGAGCTGATCCCCCAATGTGTGTCCAGCACTGTCTCCTGCGCTGTCCACCTTCCCACTACAAGTGGTGGGAAGGTGGACAGAGCAGGAGACATTGCCAGACACACATCAGGGGATCTGCTGACATTACAGAACCCCAGTAACACAGGAACACGTGTGGATTGGGCAGACGGCTACGGCACGCATGAACTGGCGGTGTTGTTGGTCAGGTGAAATCCTGGAAACAGAGTGGAGACAGATGCCTAATTGGAGCACGTTGACAGTCTGTTGCAGCCTACAAACGATATAAAAATGCCACCAAGTAGGCCTCGGCCTACACCAAGATTGTCCCTGGGCTCCAACACCGCCAGTTAGTGCTCGGAAGTGCTGTCCACACAGAAAAAAACACTCGTTCATGTGAAAGTGGGGTTCGGTAACGTCAGCTGATCCCCTGCTGTGTGTATGGCAAAGTGTCCTGCTCCCTCCAAAGTCAAAATACCTCCGATTTACACCTGGCTCCTAGTAGGCCTCAGCCTACACCATGATTGTCCCTGGGCTCCAACAACGCCAGTTGGTGCTCGGAAGTGCTGTCCACACAGAAATAAACACTCGTTCTTGTGAAAGTGGGGTTCGGTAACGTCAGCTGATCCCCTGCTGTGTGTACGGCATACTCTCCTGCTGCCTCCAAATTCAAACAACGTCTTATCTTAAACTGCCTCCAAATAGGCCTCAGCCTACAAAATGACTATCCCTGGGCTCCAACATCGTCAGTTGTTGCTCAGAAGTGCTGTCCACACAGAAAAAAACACTTGTTCATGTGAAAGTGGGGGTCAGTAACGTCAGCTGATCCCCTGCTGTGTGGAGGGCAAACTGCTGCTGCCTCCAAATTGTAACTACATCTGATTTAAACATTCTCTGATTTGGCCTCTGTCTCCACTCTGTCCCTAGTATTTCCCCTGTCCTCCAACACCGCCAGTTCCTGCTCACAGTTGCCGTCCACGCATTCCACACTTGTTCCTGTGTTCCTGGTGTTCTGTTACGTGAGCTGATCCCCCAATGTGTGTCCAGCACTGTCTCCTGCACTGTCCACCTTCCCAATACAAGTGGTGGGAATGTGGACAGAGCTGGAGACATTGCAAGACACACATCAGGGGATCTGCTGACATTACAGAACCCCAGTAACACAGGAACACATGTGGATTGGGCAGACGGCTACTGTACGCATAAACTGGCGGTGTTGGTGGTCAGGTGAAATCCTGGAAAAAGAGTGAAGACAGATGCCTAATTGGAGCACGTTGACAGTCTGTTGTAGTCTACAACCTATATAATACTGCCACCAAGTAGGCCTCGGCCTACACCATGATTGTCCCTGGGCTCCAACTTCACCAATTGCTGCTCAGAAGTTTCATTGGCACGGGTACACCCTCCTGCCCAGCCTGATTCCAGCACGCCAGCTGTTTCCGGGTAGTGTCAAGGTCACTTTGCCACTAATCCGTTGTCCTGTCGTCTTGCGGCCGGGTTAGCCGACTCTACGGTGCCTGTAGTTTAGGTGACTCCTATGTGGACTACGGGATCTGGCACTGAAGGCTGGATCTGTAGTGCCAATGGGACATGGACCCCCTGTAGGACTGTGGGTTTTGGTAACTGCAGCCGGCTTGCGGCCTGGCTACTTTGCTTTGGATGGGTACCTTCTGCTACCCATCCGGGTGCCAGCACTGTCAGCTGATTCTCACCAGAGCCTTTGGCCTAGGTGCCTCCATCTCGGTATCTGAGGTCCAGCAACATCAGCTGGTCCTTGGTAGTGCTTTTTAGCACAGGTATCTTCTGCTTAGTAACCGTGGTCCAGCACCGTCAGTTGGTCCTTGGTAGTGCCATTGGCTATTGTTTCTTCTGCTACCCATCCGGGTGCCAGCAATGTCAGCTGGTTCTTTCCAGAGCCTTTGGCATAGGTGCCTCCATCTCGGTATCCGAGGTCCAGCAACGTCAGCAGGTCTTTGGTAGTGCTTTCTAGCACAGGTACCTTCTGCCTAGTAACCATGGTCCAGCACCGTCAGCTGTTCCTCAGTAGTGCCATTGGCTCTTGTAGCTTTTGCTACCCATCTGGGTTGCAGCACCGTCAGCTGGTTCTCGGCAGTGTCTTTGGCACGGGTACTCCCTGTTGCCCAGCCTGTTTTCAGCACGCCAGCTGTTTCTGGGTAGTGTGATGGTCACTTTGCCACCAGTCCGTTGTCCTGTCGTCTTGCGGCCGGGTTAGCCGACTCTACGGTGCCTGCAGTTTAGGTGACTCCTATGTGGACTGCTGGATCTGGCACTGAAGGCTGGATCCGTAGTGCCAATGGGACATGGACCCCCTGTTGGACTGTGGGTTTCGGTAATTGCGGCCGGCTTGCGGCCTGGCTACTTTGCTTTGGATGGGTACCTTCTGCTACCCATCCGGGTGCCAGCACTGTCAGCTGGTTCTCGCCAGAGCCTTTGGCCTAGGTGCCTCCATCTCGGTATCCGAGGTCCAGCAACATCAGCTGGTCCTTGGTAGTGCTTTTTAGCACAGGTACCTTCTGCTTACTAACCATGGTCCAGCACCGTCAGTTGGTCCTCGATAGTGCCATTGGCTCTTGTTCCTTCTGCTACCCATCCAGGTTCCAGCACTGTCAGCTGGTTCTCGCCAGAGCCTTTGGCCTAGGTGCCTCAATCTCGGTATCCGAAGTCCAGCACCGTCAGCTGGTCCTTGGTAGTGCTTTTTAGCACAGGTACCTTCTGCTTAGTAACTGTGGTCCAGCACCGTCAGTTGGTCCTCGGTAGTGCCATTGGCTCTTGTTCCTTCTGCTACCCATCCGGTGCCAGCACTGTCAGCTGGTCCTCGCCAGAGCCTTTGGCCTAGGTGCCTCCATCTCGGTATCCGAGGTCCAGCAACGTCAGCTGGTCCTTGGTAGTGGTTTCTAGCACAGGTACCTCCTGCATAGTAACCGGGGTCCAGCACTGTCAGCTGTTCCTCAGTAGTGCCTTTGGCTCTTGTTCCTTCTGCTGCCACTACGGGTTCCAGTACTGTCAGCTGGTTCTCGCCAGTTTCTCAGCCTTCTTGTACCTTCTGCTACATTTCCAAGATCAAGCTTTTTGAAATTGTCTTTGGTAATACTTATTGATCTCCATGACGACGACCCTGATGACGACGACTCTGAAGACCACACCAAAGAAGACCAGAAATATGACCCTAAATAATATGACCAAGAGGACAAAGAACATGAAGACAACCACCAAGATACAGAACAAAAGAAAGAAGAACAAGAAGCAGAAGAAGCAAAAGCAGAAGAACAGAAAGCAGAAGAACATTAAGCATAAGACTAAAAATCAGCATAGAAGATATCAAAATTATAAGCAGAAGAAGACTAAGCAGTAAATGGAGGTGAGTCCGTTCCTCCTCGTTTTGCCCCTGGAAAATGCCTGCTGCTGCAGGCCAAACTGAACGCGGACAAATCCTGTTGTAAATCTTTTGTGACAGGCAGAATGTAAGGTGTAATCTTATAACTTTTATAGATAAGTACTACAGGAATGCCTGTCAACATAAGAAAATGAAGAAAAAGAAGAATAGGAAGAAGATGAAGAAATAGCATATGAAAATTAATAATAGCTGAATAAGAAGAATGTGAAGAATGGAAAAAAAAATAATGGGAAGAAGGTGAAGAAGATGAATAAGGTGAAGAAAAAGTTGATGAAAAAAATGCTACTGCTGCGGATCATGAAGGAGAAAGTGTGGGAGAAGTACAAAAGAAGGTGACTCGCATGGAAGTTGTGAAACATACATATCTGACAAAATATAAAAAGGTTAACATAGTCAATATCTTTTTAACTCCTAACGTCTTGAAAAAAAAAATTGGAATTAATGCTATGCCATGTGATTTGAATAAACCACTATGCCTTTAATGTCTCCTCCACCTCCCACAATACATTCTACATGATTCTTATTTGTTTTCAATTATGTAGAATTAGCCAACAAGGAAATAAAGGGCTTTTTTTAATTCCGATACCGGAAGTCCCATTGACTTGAATGGGACTTCCGGTATCGGAATCGGCGATACCCGATATTTTTTCGTATCGGGCGATACCATCCGATACGATATTTTTGGGTATCGAACGGTATCACTCAACACTAGTGGCCGCACATGGCTTGGGACACTAAAGAGTACATTCAAGCATGCGTCTCTTGTGCTCGGAACAGGTCCTCTAGGCAGAGGCCGGCTGGGTTACTGTATCCCTTGCTGGTGGCAGACAGACCCTGGGAGATGGTCGGCATGGACTTTGTGGTCGGCCTGCCCAAATCTGGTGGCAGTACGGTCATCTGGATGGTCACTGATTATTTCTCTAGAATGGTGCATCTGGTGCCACTTGCGCGGCTGCCTTCCACTCGTGGTCTCGCCACACTGTTCATAAAGAACGTATTTCGTTTGCACGGTATTCCAGACAAAATGGTCAGTGACCAAGGTACCCAGTTTGCGTCTCGATTTTTGAAGGGAGCTCTGCAGTCTACTCAATATCGAGCTCAATTTGTCCTCCGTATATCATCACGAGACGAACGGGTTGGTTGAGAGAGCCAATCAAATTCTGGTCACATACCTGCGACATTTTGTCTCTGCCAGGCAGGATGACTGGGCATCCTTACTACCGTGGGCTGAATTTGCCCTGAATAACGCAGTGGCTGATTCCACTGGTCAGATGCCGTTCCTTCTCAATTACGGCCAGCATCCGCACGTCCCTGTCCCGATGCCAGTGTCTTCCACTGATTTCAGGGTGGCAGACTGGGCAGTGGAGGCTCGCGACATTTGGGATCACATCCAGGATGCTATTCGAGCCTCTAAAAAGAGAATGAGAGCATCAGCCGATGCGTCCCGCTCCAACTTTTGCCCCTGGTGACTTGGTATGGCTCTCTGCGTGTAACATCAAGCTGCGCGCCGAGTCCTCCAAGTTCGCTCCGCGACACACTGGTCCCTTCAAGGTCCTCGAGTGCATCAGCTCAGTGGTCTACCGTCTGGCTCTTCCACAACACTTGGCCATCTCTGATGTCTTCCACGTGTACCTTCTCAAGCCTGTTCACATGGCTCGGTTTTCCGAATCATATGCCGGGACATCAGACCTGTCCTCAGAAGAGTTTGAGGTCAACGCCATTGTGGGACGCAGGATTGTGCGTCGCAAAAAATTTTATTTGGTGGACTGGAAGGGTCATGGTCCGGAGGCCCTGACCTGGGAGTCAGTGGAGAACATCCACGCCCCGCTCCTGATTGTGGCATTTGATCATGCCGAGGCTCAGAGGGGAGGGGGCCCTAGGATGGGGAATAATGTTAGGCGTTGGGTTCCTGCACCTGCACAGCGGAATGCAGAGCCTTGCATTCTGTGGTTTCCCATTCTTCTCCAACTGCTCAAGAGCCTGCACAGCAATCTTGGCATCACAGGCCCTCTGCTCAGACCAGCTCTGTAGGACTGGTTGTTGCTGCCTCCTCTGGATCAGCAATAGCAGCAAGCCACTCCAGTGGCTAAGTCCTCTTGTCACGCTACTGGGCATGCTCACGAGACGATCTCCCATTGGAGATCGGGAGTCACATACTCAGATCCCTCTCCTGATCTGATTGGTCCATCCCAGAGATCTGGAAGGTCCCGCACGGCTATAAAAGGTCCGCATGGCCGCTGGGCCATGCGCTAGTATAGGCTTTACTTGCTAGATGTGTGAAAGGTGATGGATGTATGATTCTGGTGACTGACTCATTAAGATTCCCCTCCCTTTGATATTACGCATGTGGATAGGGAACTAGAGTAGCAGTCAGTGCCAGTCAGTGGCAAGCCACAGGTCACTGTGCACATTGCACCTCTACACTAGCGTCCGATTGTGTCACGTCTCACGGCACTATCGTATAGTGGCTGAGGTTACCGCTGCGCTGCAGTCAGCAGCACTTACTGGTGTCCGGTGACCGTATACCGCACGTGCAATTTAGCTAAGACCTGTGGCGTTAACAGGCTCAGCCTTCTGTGTTTAACACATAGGCACCTCTGTGAATTAACAGAGATCGCTCAGCGCACCTGGGTGGCGTTTAACCCGTTCGTGTTTATACCGCCATATAGCGCATCTGTCATTACTCACAGCAGTGATAACACCTTCTGCACGGTGGACCCCGAGCGGTGAACGCACTTTATTATTTATTTATTTAGTGCGTTCCGCCATTCCTAACACTATGTAAGAGACAGCACTATACATAACAGCAGAGGAAGGTATAATAAAGGACGGCACCATATATAACTAGAGAGGATGGTACGTAATAAGGGACGGTGTTATACATAATAAAAGAGGAAACTATGTAACTAAGGATGGTGTTATACAGAATTAGTGTATACACTATATACTAAGGGACTGTGTTAGACATAGTGAGTACACTATATACTAAGGGACTGTGTTAGACATAATAAGCGATAATGTCTTCCTCCACCTCCCTCTGTTCCTAGGGCCATTATAAGTCCCCCTTCCTCCCATTCCAATCACCCACACCTCTCATTGTCCTCCTCCCCTCGCATCCCATTATTGTCCTCTCCCCCACCCTATCATTGCCCTCTTCACCACCTCCATCATTTTCTTCTCCCCACCACTATCTTTGCTTTCTCCCCCACCACTCCCAACATTGCCCATTCCACCACCTCCATCATTTCCTCCTCCTCCACCACCCCCATTATTGCCCTTTCCACCACCATCATTGCATTCTCCCCATCTCCCCATCATCATTTCTTTCTCCCCGACCACCCCATCACTGCCTTCTCCCCAAAACCCCCATCATTGCCTTCTCACCATCATTCCCATCATTGCCTTCTCCATCACTCCATCAATGCCTTCTCCCTATCACTCCCATCATTGCCTTCTCCATCACCCCATCACTGCCTTCTCCCCATCACTCCCATCATTGCCTTCTCCATCACCCCATCACTTCCTTCTCCCCATCACTCCCATCTTTGCCTTCTCACCATCACTCCCATCATTGCCTTCTCCCCATCACCACATCATGGCCTTCTCCCCATCACTCCCATCATTGCCTTCTCCCCATCACTCCCATCATGGCCTTCTTCCCATCATGACCTTCTCCCCACCACCCCATCATGGCCTTCTCCCCATTATTGCCTTCTCCACATAACCCCGATCATTGCCTTCTCCATCACCCCATCATGGCCTTCTCCATCACCCCATCACTTCCTTCTCCCCATCATGGCCTTCTCCCCATCACCCCCCATCATGGCCTTCCCCCATCACCCCATCATTGCCTTCTCCTGTCACCCCATCATGGCCTTCTCCCATCACCCCATCATGGCCTTCTCTCCCCATCACCCCATCATGGCCTTCTCTCCCCATTACCCCCATCATGGCCTTCTCTCCCCATCACCCCCATCATGGCCTTCTCTCCCCATCACGGTCTTCTCCCCATGTCCCCATCATATCATTGCCTTCTCCTCCAGGGCCAGGCTCCACCTACACACACACAGACATACACACATACATATATACACACACACAGCAGCACCTCTCACCTGTCACACACACACACCTGTCCTCAGCATCGCCCGTGCTTCCTCGCTTCTGTGCCACAGCAGCGCTCCTCTCTGTGTCAGAGACAGGAAGCGCGGGCGTTGGGCAGGAGGGATCCTTGCAGCTCCGCTGCTATTTTCTCTTGCAGGAAGCAGACCTAATTGGATCGCTCCCTGCCCACCGCACATGAGGGCAATCTAGAGCCTTGGGCCCGGAGAAACCGGCCATATTGCCTTCATCATTAGCTGCCGTGCAGGGCCCCCCATGGCAGTAAGGAATCGCAGCTCTGAATCTCCCTGGTTCGGGGAACCGGCTGCTTTTTTAACAAGCCGTTCCATCGAACCGGGGAGAACCGGCCGAATCCCACCCCTGCATTTAGGCCTTGATCAATTTCTACTTAGTTATCCCACTGCCTGCTAGAACATAACATACTGTTTATCATTAAACATATATTTAAGTCTTTTGAACTTAATGTTGGATTTGGCTGAGATGGGTTATAAGTATAGTTGAGCGATACCGTCCGATACTTCAAAGTATCGGATCGGAATGGATCGGCCGATCTTTAAAAAAAGTATCGGTATCGCCGATTCTGATACCGGAAGTCCCATTCAAGTCTATGTTTTTGCCTTGTACAGCCTCTCTGAGGTCTGTACGGGCCTTTCGGGGGGCTGTGCCGGCCTGCCAGGGGGTCTGTGCAGGCTCCGGTGGTCTGTGCCGGCCTGCCGGGGGGCTGTGCCGGCCTGCCGGTGGTCTGTGCAGGCTCCGGTGGGCTGTGCCGGCCTGCCGGGGGGCTGTGCCGGCCTGCCGGTGGTCTGTGCAGGCTCCGGGGGGCTGTGCCGGCCTGCCGGGGGGGCTGTGCAGGCTCCGGTGGTCTGTGCCGGCCTGCCGGGGGGCTGTGCCGGCCTGCCGGTGGTCTGTGCAGGCTCCGGGGGGCTGTGCCGGCCTGCCGGGGGGCTGTGCCGGCCTGCCGGTGGGCTGTGCAGGCTTCGGGGGTCTGTGCAGGCATCGTCCGATGGGACTACAAGTCCCATCGGGCGATGCCTGCTACCATGACAGTGATTGACACATTAGCCATTGATGGGACAGTAGTAGTCCCATCATCCGGCTAATGTGTTGAATGTAAAAAAAAAAAAAAAAAAATTACATGCTACATACATACTACATATATACATACTACATACATACTACATACATACTACATACATACTACTTGCATGCTACATACATACTACATGCATGCTACATACATACTACATGCATGCTACATGCATGCTACATACATACTACATACATACTACATACATACTACATGCATGCTACATACATACTACATGCATGCTACATGCATGCTACATACATACTACATGCTACATACATACCACATACATACTACATACATACTACATGCTACATACATACTATATATATACTACATGCATGCTACATACATACTACATGCTACATACATACCACATACATACTACATACATGCTACATGCTACATACATACTACATATATACTACATGCATGCTACATACATACTACATATATACTACATGCATGCTACATACATACTACATGCTACATACATACCACATACATACTACATACATGCTACATACATACTACATATATACTACATGCATGCTACATACATACTACATATATACTACATGCATGCTACATACATACTGCATGCTACATACATACTACATACATACTACATACATACTACATACATACTACATGCTACATACATACTACATATATACTACATGCATGCTACATACATACTGCATGCTACATGCATGCTACATACATACTACATACATACTACATGCTACATACATACCACATATATACTACATACATACAATACATTCATACAATACATACATAGACATACAGTACATATAACATAGAGTAACATACTTACCAATACTTGTCACATTGTTCCCCGAAGCCATTGTCTTTTCCGGAATAAATATTAACATAACAAACCACAAAAATACTCACCCACGATCCGAAGCAGTCCACGAGTGTGTCCCACGACGATCTTGGGTAGAGAACTGCAGCATCAGCTGATGCTGCCGTTCTCTACGGGCTGCAGGAATCCAATGACGGAAGGTAGGTATCCTTCCGCACTGTATTCCTCCGCCACTTAAAAAAAAAAAAGTCCCTAGTCTCACTTTATGCCATTGCTGTGTGGGAATTTCCCACGCAGCAATGGCATAAAGTGAGACTAGGGACTTTTTTTTTTTTAACTGGCGGAGGAATACAGTGCGGAAGGATACCTACCTTCCGTCATTGGATTCCTGCAGCCCGTAGAGAACGGCAGCATCATCTGATGCTGCAGTTCTCTACCCAAGATCGTCGTGGGACACACTCGTGGACTGCTTCGGATCGTGGGTGAGTATTTTTGTGGTTTGTTATGTTAATATTTATTCCGGAAAAGACAATGGCTTCGGGGAACAATGTGACAAGTATTGGTAAGTATGTTACTCTATGTTATATGTACTGTATGTCTATGTATGTATTGTATGAATGTATTGTATGTATGTAGTATATATGTGGTATGTATGTAGCATGTAGTATGTATGTAGTATGTATGTAGCATGCATGTAGCATGCAGTATGTATGTAGCATGCATGTAGTATATATGTAGTATGTATGTAGCATGCATGTAGTATATATGTAGTATGTATGTAGCATGTAGCATGTATGTAGTATGTATGTGGTATGTATGTAGCATGTAGTATGTATGTAGCATGCATGTAGTATATATGTAGTATGTATGTAGCATGTAGTATGTATGTAGTATGTATGTAGTATGTATGTGGTATGTATGTAGCATGTAGTATGTATGTAGCATGCATGTAACATGCATGTAGTATGTATGTAGCATGCATGTAGTATGTATGTATGTAGTATGTATGTAGCATGCATGTAGTATGTATGTAGTATGTATGTAGTATGTATGTAGTATGTATGTAGCATGCAGTATGTATGTAGCATGTATGTAGCATGTATGTAGCATGTATGTAGTATATATGTAGTATGTATGTAGCATGTAGTATGTATGTAGCATGCATGTAGTATGTATGTAGTATGTATGTAGCATGTAGTATGTATGTAGCATGCATGTAGTATATATGTAGTATGTATGTAGCATGTAGTATGTATGTAGCATGCATGTAGTATGTATGTAGCATGCATGTAGTATGTATGTAGTATGTATGTAGTATTTTTTTTTTTAACATTTAACACATTAGCCGGATGATGGGACTACTACTGTCCCATCATTGGCTAATGTGTCAATCACTGTCATGGTAGCAGGCATCGCCAGATGGGACTTGTAGTCCCATCGGACGATGCTTGCACAGACCCCCGGACATCAGCACAGCCCCCCGGCAGGCCGGCACAGCCCCCCGGCAGGCCGGTACAGACCCCCACAGGGTGCACAGACCACCGGCAGGCCGGCACAGCCCCCCGGCAGGCCGGTACAGACCCCCACAGGGTGCACAGACCACCGGCAGGCCGGCACAGCCCCCCGGCAGGCCGGTACAGACCCCGGGCAGTCCACACAGCCCCCCGGCAGGCCGGCAGTGACCCCCGGAAGGCCCGAAATGACGGCGCATCATGATGCGCACACACCGCGCATCATGATGACGTCAGGCTGTCAATCAACTTTGAACTTCCGATGCCGAATTCCGATATTGAAAAAATATCGGAAGTCGGTATCGGAATTCCGATACAGCAAGTATCGGCCGATACCCGATACTTGCGGTATCGGAATGCTCAACACTAGTTATAAGTTCTGTCATGAAATCATAAACTTGAGGTGTAATTCCTGAAACAGGCGGAGGAGGTGGAATATGTTCTTTGTTGTTCTGTAAAATACACTGTTAGTGAGACTAGTTGATCTTGAAAAGGACATTGATTCTACTCTACAGTCAGCCTGGGATTGGAGACCCCTAGCATACTAGGAAATGACTTAAAGGGAAACTGTCACCATGAAAACACAGTCCAATCTGCAGATATCATATTATAGATCACACAATGTAGTTGTGTGAGAAAACATTTAGTATTACCTGGGTTTTAGTCACTGATTCCTTTGCTTTTTCTTGGATTTTCGGGCCAGTTTGCGGTACTATCTTTAACTGACATATATCATATTTCTTTGTACAAGTGTGTATCCAGAGGTAGCTGTCAACCACGGATAGGAATGCCTACTGGACCACAAATCCCACATAGAGCAGACGTTTAAAGGGTTAACCCCTTCATGACCTATGACACATATATACATCATAGGTCATTGTAGTGCAAATATAAAAATGGCTATTTTTGAGTCCATAATGAAATATATAGAATGAATTCTATATATTACAGAGCTGCATTTCTGGTCAAACAGTTACAGACTGAGACAGTGCTCATCTTGAGAACTATTGTTTATTGTCTGAAACCATTTCACTTCACAAACAGTTCTATGTTTATCTATATTTGTTGTTTATCATTGTAAAACATTAAGGTTTATTTAACCTCTGTCTGTGTTGGTTTTATCTAAATCCATGTGGCTTTCATATTGTAAGGGTTTGTGACCCATAGTCTGATGATGCAATGTTATCAGTTTCATCCAATCTTGAAAGGCGGCCACTTGAAGGGTTGGGATGAAGCTAAAGTTACACATAAGTGTAATTTGGTATATAAGGCCAGAGAAACATGACTAAGACAGAAGCACAATTTGGATATATGTACACATGTACACATGTACAGTGTTGATACCTGCATAAGTGGGGACGCCCATGCAGTGTAGTGAATCTTCCAGGGGTTCTCTGTCTTGGTGTTGCTTCTCTGATATTCCAGACCGATGATGTTTAAAAGCCTCTTGGTGATTGATGATGTGAGTATACTTTATATAGTTAATCTTTATATATACTTAATCATTATATGTATTCAATCTTTATATGTACTTAACCTTTGCATCTTAAAATATACAAAAGTGTACGCAATCACACTATTCAATCATACTCTTCCTTTAATTCTGTACCTTGCAATAAAATTGGATTATATCGCAAGTAGTAGCCTTCTTTAAAGCCATATCCAAACCTTAGTGTTAAAAACTTGGCAATACAGTTGTATCCCTGCATTACCTGCAGGCTACTATTGTGAGCCCTCATGTTTTCAGGCACATGAGAGCTGATCGGATCAGCTGTCATGTGCCCCTAACAGACCTGGGTGTAATCACGATCCACCCGTGGCTGTTAACCTCTTAAATGCTGCTGTCAATTTCCAACGGCAGCAATTATCATGGTAATCTCAGAAACGCGTCACTAATCCCGCCCATCTGCGCGCCCGTCACATGAATTTGAGGTGCCAATCAGTTAGCATGACAACCCGGGGTCTGCAAGAGACCCCTGTGGTTGTCATTGCTGATCTGCTAGGTGCGCAGCCCTAAGGCCGGCTCTCGTAGCAAATAAGTTCTGCTGCAGATAGCAGGGCTGAAGCGAACAGATGATTGCAGCTTTAAGTCTCCTAAATTGACTATTGAAGCAAGTAAAAAGTAGAAAAAAGTTTCAAAAATATGAAAAGAATTAAAATAATAAATGTTCAAATCACCCCCTTTTGCCCCATTCAAAATAAAAGAAAAAACAAAAAAATTCAAATACACACTTATTTGGTATTGATGCATTCAGAAACGCCTGATCTATCAAAATATAAAAATAATGAATTTGATCGGTAAACGGTGTAATGAGAGAAAGAAATTAAAATTCTAGAATTAAGTTTCTTTGGCCGCTGCAACATTGCAATAACAGGCGATCAAAAGATCGTATCTGCACCAACATGGTATCAGTAAAAACGTCAGCTCAGCGCACAAAAAATAAGCCCTCACCCAACCCAAGATCCTAAAAATTGCAAATTCTGCGGGTCTAGGAAAATGGCGCCATTGTTTTTTTCTTTTTTTTTTTTTTTTACAAACTTTAGATTGTTTTCACCATTAACCATTGTAAGGTAGCGCTTGTCATTAAGGTAGGGGCAGGGTCGGTTTTAGGCAAAGTGGGGCCCTAGGCAAAGTTTAAAATGGGGCCCCAAATGCTAACATATTGCACATCACACAGAAGCATTTCGGTTGTATTTACATGCGCTGAGATCAGGGCGCTAAATGATCGACAAAATTGAAGAAGTCATTCAATACTTGTTTCCCGGGCTCTTTCCACCGTCTGAGAAAGAATGATGGGGACAGAACAATTACACACACCCTAACAGATCACCATACAGTATCATGTTATCAGCAGCACATCTACAGTTTACAGCTCATAGTCCTCCATATAATATAATCTGCCCCATAGTCCTCCATATAGTATAATACACTCCTCAGTTCTCCATATAGTATAATACACTCCTCATAGCCCTCCATATATTAAAATACACTGCTCAGTCCTCCATATAGTATAATACACTCCTCATAGTTCACCATATAGTAATATGCACCGCCATAGTCACCCATGTAGTACAATTCACTTCCCATAGCATAATGCACCCCATAGATCTTCATATAATGTATTCCCCATAGTTCTCGATACTGTATAATGCAGCCCACATATAGTATAATGCAGCCACCCAATAGAGCATAATGCAGCCACCCCACAGAGTATAATGCAGCCCCGCCATACAATATAATGTAACCCCCATAGAATATAATGCAGCTCCCCTCTTATAGTATAATGCAGCCACCCCTTAGAGACTTAGAGAATAATGCAGCTACCCCAGAGTATAATGCAACCATTCCACAGAATATAATGTAACCCCCTATAGAATATAATGCAGCCCCACCCCCCATATATTATAATGCAGCCCCTCCATAGAATATATGGCAACCCCTTCATAGGATATAATGCAGCCCGTTATATAGTATAATGTAGCCCCTCCATAGAATACAATGTAGCCCTCCTCATATAGTTTAATGCAGCCCCTATCGAATATAATAAATATAATACCCCCCCATAGAATATAATGTAGCCCAAAATAGAATATAATACAGCCCACCTCCCCATAGAATATAATGTAGCCCCCATATTATTTAACACAGCCTCCCCTTATAGAATATAATGTAAAATGTACCCCCATGGTATATAACACAGCTGCATAGTATATAGCCCAGCACCACATGGTATTCAGCCCAGCCCACCATGGCATACAGCACAGTCCACCATGGTATACAGCACAGCATGGCATATAGCCCACCATGGTATAATACAGCCCACCATGGCATACAGGCTGCATACCATGCTGGGCTGTATACAGTGTTGGCCAAAAGTATTGACACCCCTGCAATTCTGTCAGATAATACTCAGTTTCTTCCTGAAAATGATTGCAAACACAAATTCTTTGGTATTATTATCTTCATTTAATTTGTCTTAAATGAAAAAACACAAAAAGAATTGTCCTAAAGCCAAATTGGATATAATTCCACACCAAACATAAAAAAGAGGGTGGACAAAAGTATTGGCACTGTTCGAAAAATCATGTGATGCTTCTCTAATTTGTGTAATTAACAGCACCTGTAACTTACCTGTGGCACCTAACAGGTGTTCGCAATAACTAAATCACACTTGCAGCCAGTTGACATGGATTAAAGTTGACTCAACCTCTGTCCTGTGTCCTTGTGTGTACCACATTGAGCATGGAGAAAAGAAAGAAGAACAAAGAACTGTCTGAGGACTTAAGAAACCAAATTGTGAGGAAGCATGAGCAATCTCAAGGCTACAAGTCCATCTCCAAAGACCAGAATGTTCCTGTGTCTACCGTGCGCAGTGTCATCAAGAAGTTTAAAGCCCATGGCACTGTGGCTAACCTCCCTAGATGTGGACGTAAAAGAAAAATTGACAAGGGATTTCAACGCAAGATTGTGCGGATTTTGGATAAAGAACCTCGACTAACATCCAAACAAGTTCAAGCTGCCCTGCAGTCCGAGGGTACAACAGTGTAAACCCGTACTATCCGTCGGTGTCTGAATGAAAAGGGACTGTATGGTAGGAGACCCAGGAAGACCCCACTTCTTACCCCGAGACATAAAAAAGCCAGGCTGGAGTTTGCCAAAACTTACCTGAAAAAGCCTAAAACATTTTGGAAGAATGTTCTCTGGTCAGATGAAACAAAAGTAGAGCTTTTTGGGCAAAGGCATTAACATAGAGTTTACAGGAGAAAAAAAGAGGCATTCAAAGAAAAGAACACAGTCCCTACAGTCAAACATGGCGGAGGTTCCCTGATGTTTTGAGGTTGCTTTGCTGCCTCTGGCACTGGACTGCTTGACCGTGTGCATGGCATTATGAAGTCTGAAGACTACCAACAAATTTTGCAGCATAATGTAGGGTCCAGTGTCAGAAAGCTGGGTCTCCCTCAGAGGTCATGGGTCTTCCAGCAGGACAATGACCCAAAACACACTTCAAAAAGCACTAGAAAATGGTTTGAGAGAAAGCACTGGAGACTTCTAAGGTGGCCAGCAATAAGTCCAGACCTGAATCCCATAGAACACCTGTGGAGAGATCTAAAAATGGCAGTTTGGAGAAGGCACCATTCTAATATCAAGGACCTGGAGCAGTTTGCCAAAGAAGAATGGTCTAAAATTCCAGTAGAGCATTGTAAGAAACTCGTTGATGGTTACCGAAAGCGGTTGGTCGCAGTTATTTTGGCTAAAGGTTGTGCAACCAAGTATTAGGCTGAGGGTGCCAATACTTTTGTCTGGCCCATTTTTGGAGTTTTGTGTGAAATGATCAATGTTTTGCTTTTTTCTTCATTCTCTTTTGTGTTTTTTCATTTAAGACAAATTAAATGAAGATAATAATACCAAAGAATTTGTGTTTGCAATCATTTTCAGGAAGAAACTGAGTATTATCTGACAGAATTGCAGGGGTGTCAATACTTTTGGCCAATACTGTACCACGGTGGGCTGTATAATACAACCCAGCATGGTATACAGCCAACCACGGTATAATACAGCCCAGCATTGTATAATACAGCCCAGTATGTTCTAATACAGCCCAGCATGGTATATAGCCCCCCCCAGAATGGTATAATACAGCCCAGCATGGTCTAATACAGCCCAGCATGGAATATAGCCCCCCCAAGGATGGTATAATACAGCCCAGCAAGGTATATAGCCCCCCAGAATTTTATAATACAGCCCAGCATGGTATAATACAGCCCAGTATGGTATATAATCCACCAGAATGGAATAATACAGCCCAGTATAATATTGTAATGTCACGTGTGACTAGAGTTGAGCGACTTTTGTTTTTTTAGGGTCGAGTTTCGTTTCGTGAAACCCGACTTTTCCAAAAGTCGGGTCGAGCAAGATCGGCCGATTATAGGGAAAAGTCGGGGTCGTCCCGAAACACGAAACCCAATGTAAGTCAATGGGGAATAAAAGTCGGCAGTGAGAGGAGGACAGGAAACACACCTACAGTGCTCATTTGAATGCCAAAAGCATCAATTCTTCTTACTTAAGCTTGTCAACCTTAATTAACTTCATTATACAAGTGACGCACTGAAAAATGGGGGTTATTTGGCTAAAGTTGTGGGGGGGTAGGGCTGGCTCCAGGTTTTCATGTGCCCTGGGCGAAAGAGCGCCCCTTTAACACATGCCACAACTCATCATGCTCCGATACGGCAGAGAAATAGCGGTATAGTACAATGAAAAATACTTCACTTTTTACATCTCATGACGAGGCCCATCTATTTCTCCATACAGAATCATTGGTCCCATATAATGTTTGAAACAGTATATGATGAGCTCCACATAATGCTACAGTATATTTTGGTCCCCATGGATGAAGCTCCACTGTCTTATGGGCCCAAATAATGCTCCAAACATAATGGGCCCCATTTCTAATGCTCTAGTGTATAATGGGCCCTGTAAATGCTGCTCCAGTGTCTGATGTCCACCTTTGGAATGTTCCAGTGTATGGTGGGCCCCATCTATCATTCTCCAGAGTATAGTGCTCCCCAAAAATTGCTGTCCCAACATTGAAAACAATCAAATAAGTCTCCTCGCTAGGGAATCCCTGTACTAGTCTGGACTCCTCGTCGTCCCCATCTTCCATTTCACTGCACAGTATTTCAACCTTGCAAGTGCTGTGATCCTGAGCAAGCAGGGGGGGCCCACTCGTTGGCAACGGCACTGGCACAGGGCCCCTGATAGTACGGTGGTGTGTCTGATGGCGGGTGGGCCGAACCTGCACTTTCATCTGCAGCTTCCTCTTTGTCACTGTGTAAGATGGAACTGTATATGGGAAGGGTAACCTGAGTTTCATCAGGGTCAGATTCAGGCCGTGTAGCATGCAAGGGGAATGTAGTGGTCTGGGTCAATGTACCAGCAGATTAATCGAGCAGTGGCTGGGCATCAGTGCACTTGTGTCACCCCCAGGAGTACGGTCGCCACAGTGGCATTACCTTCCTCCTAGGGAGTGTGATGTCATGCTTGGGAGCAACGAAGGATCTCTCTAGCAGGTTAACTGATTGGGCGGCGTTATTCCCACGAGTCATGACCCTCCAAACAGCGTTCATGAAGGCAAAGTGTTTGTTTTACGTGGGCAGTATGGTTGCAAAGCTGAACCTTAAAGGAATGTCCAGAAGGGCACCACCAGGAGTGGAGCCTACGGTTAAATTCGACTCCACCTGGGAAACCTCAACCATGCCAGCTACAGAACAGATGCACACATTGCAAGCTTAATTCCGTTAACGAACGAGACTCCGTCATGCCCCGCGGTCCGAGTCCAGCTTACTAGAGGGACACGTGAGGCTCTGGCACATGAGATTGGCCAATAACTGGTGTGTCATGCCCTTACATGTCCGTGGCTGCATGTGCGCTACACTGAAAAGGCCAGCGTTTGTCGCTTACAGGTGCAGATAACCCGCTGAACAACGTTAGTGATGGGGATCACTGATTACAATTACTGCAATAGGGAACGGGGACATGGAGACCTTCTGCACTCCCCTTATTCAGTGTTCCTACACTCCTGACGATCCCTAGGCAGGTTCCGCACCTGGTGACGAGCTGGATACCTTAAATCCCTAGCTTGCCCTGCACCTATCACTTTCTAGTGAGCTGGACGGTGCAGAAACTAATCCCACCTCTGCACTAATACACACACAAGGAAAGTCACAAACAGGGAAAAACACCACTTGACTTTCTCTGTTGCTATTACTCCCAGCAATAGAGTACAACACCAAAGTTCAGCTTCACCCCTGAAACTCGACACCTGAATTCAGCTTCCGCCTGAAGCATTTATGCCAGAGCTCCCCTGAGCTACCGTGAACTCCTCTCTGTAGTTCCTTCCTTCACCAGACTTGGTTGGAAATGAGCAATATCACCAACAGTGACTGAGACCACCTGCAACTCCTTCATAGGTAGGAGCCAGGGAATCACAACGGCTTCATAATCACGTGCAATAACACTAGCGGCCAACGGGGGCAACTAAACTAAAGTAACCAGAGTGCAATGACCCTAACAGCCACTGGGGGCAAAACTAGAACTAAAACAACCACAGTGTAATGACCTTAATGGCCAACGGGGGCAAACAGCTTTAAGGAAAAAAAAAGGTCACTTGTGCAAAATCTGTCATCATCCAACCTGGATCATGACAGCACCCTCCCTCAATGAGGGGCCTCTGGACCCTCAAGACCACTCTTCACAAAAAAAACACCTACAGTGGGGACGCCCAGATCCAGAGTTGATATGGCAGATGGCTAGCACTCGACTAGTGTAATGAATAAATGGTGCTAGTGAAAGGGAGCCTCTGGTCCCGTAAATGTAAAGTCAATATAGAATCACTGCACACGTAAATTATGCTAAAGTGAGCTTTTTATTATGATTCACTGCTGAGGCACGGCGGTGCCTGCATCCCCCACTGCGCCACCAATGTTTTTTTGCCATACCAACAGGATCTCTGCTCCTCTAGCACCTGGACTATTGGCTATATTGGATAATCCGCATTTTTTTGAAATATTGCCTAGCAGTGATAAACTATCAACCGGTGACTACCAAAACTCTACTTCAAAAGGGCGACTATGTGATAAAGGCCGTTGTCAGGCCAAAACATCAGCTGTCGCTTCAGTACCCGTCAATTAAATAATAAAAAGCTCACTTTAGCATAATTTACGTGTGCAGTGATTCTATATTGACTTTACAGATCCAGAGTTCACCCCAACAACTACCTGAACTTCAGGTTTATGACAAACGAGCACCGCTGGTATTGGCAATGTATGTTATGGAGGCACCACCCATCTCCAAAGTGCTGATCTGGGGAACAAATGGTGTATGGGCAAGTTTGTGGGTAACTCCAGCTGGTAATTCTCCGGGCTGATGATAGCCGATACCAAATACGGCCCAATCACCTGAGAATTCCAGACTCCCACAACACATTTCCACTGGATGTTTTTGGTGGCCACCCAAACATGCTCGTTCACACACAGGTCCGGACCTGAACGTTTATTGCCACACATTCAATTGTCATACTACGGAGATGTTGTGAGTTCATTCTCACCAGTTGTGAGTTCCCCTTCTGGACTCCCTCTGATGGTGACGGGAGGTGGTGCGGCTGGTTTGATCGGTGGAAATCTGCCACCTGAGAATGAGGATGATGATTGGATCTCAGGATTCTCAGATTGGATTTAAGACAGCCGACGCCATATTCAGTTGCTGGTCATTCCTTCTGGCTTGTCAGCTCTTGGTTTTCACCTATGTTCCAGTCATCTAAAGCTAAGTTTTTCTGCTAATGTTCACACTTAATTTTGTTGGTCTATTCAGTTTTTTGTGTGGTCTGCCAGCCCCGGCTGGGGGCTGAGCTGAATTTCCACTCTTATTTATCAGTATTTTGCCAATTGGCTTTTTGTCCCTTACTAGATCGGTCTCTTTTTGCTCTGTCTCAGAATATTCCAGAGTGCTGATATAGTGGGAGAAGTCTAGTGACTTCAGGGTTAATTTTGCTATCAGAAGTGTTGGACATGATTTTTGTAGGGTTTTTTGCAGGTTGCAGACAGTGACTTGCCTTTCCTTTCCTGTCTAGTTAGTTTGGGCCCCATCATTTGCTCAGCCTATTTTCCTGCCTGTGTTTGTGCCTTCATCTTGTTTCACCGTCAATACATGTGTGAGGGCTATCTATTCCTTTGGGGTCTGCTCTGGGGCAGTTAGCTTTCCCTTTTCTTGCTTTAGGCTTATGTAGTCCTCCGGCCGTGATGAGGCGTCTAGGAACATCGTAGGCACGCTCCACTGCTACTGCTAGTTGTGTGGTACGATCAGGGATCTGCAATCTTCATAGTTACCAACTTCTCTGGTTTTCTGTGGCTTAGCTTGTTTTGTTTTTTTCTCCTCAGTGACCCATTCAAAACAGAGTCGCCAGCCTTACCGCAGATTCTAGGGTACTCAAAAGCAGGAAAGATTTGTAAAAAAAAAAAAAATGTGTCAGAATTTTTTTTTTACATGTATATTTTTTCCTCTTTTTCTCTGGGGCCTTAGGAGGATTTTTTTTTTTTTTAAATGGAGATTAAGCAATTGTCTGATCGTGTGGAGCAGCTCACTGCTGAAGTGCGGGGAATTTCCACCTATCTCGCTCATTCTGTTGCTGCTGAATCAAGGATCCCTACTCCTGATGTGTTTTTTGGGGATTGGTCTAAATTTCTGAATTTTAAGAATAATTGGAAATTATTTCTTGCCTTGAAGCCTAATTCATCGGGGAGCTCTGCGCAGCAGGTTAAAATTGTCATCTCTTTGTTGCACGGCGATCCCCAGGATTGGGCGTTTTCTTTGACACCTGAAGATCCTATTCTGACTAATGTGGATGCATTTTTTTCAAGCCTTGGTGTTGTGGTATGATGAACCTAATGCTATTGATCAAGCTTAGAAAGCCCTATTGGCATTGAACCAGGGTCAGGATTCTGTAGAGTTATACTGTCAAAAATTCCAAAAGTGGGCGGTCCTTACTACCTGGAATGATGGTGCCTTGGCAGCTCTCTTTTGGAAGGGTCTGTCAGAAACCGTAAAAGATACTATGGTGGGATTTCCTGTTCCCTCTGGTCTTGACGATTCTATGTCATTAGCCATTCAAATTGATCGGCGTTTACGTGAACGCAAAACTACACGAGAGGTGCTGCCACCTTTTGGGCAAATGTCTGAACCTATGCAATGTGATAGAGTTTTGTCTAGGGCGCAACATCAGGAGTTTAGAAGGTGTAATAAGCTGTGTTTTTTCTGTGGAGACGTCTCTCATATTATTTCTGTCTGCCCAAAATGAGAGAAACGTTTTGCACACACATTTGCTGTGGGCAGTATACAACCTAAGTTTCTTTTGGCAATTACACTGATCTGCTCCTTATCCACATTTTCCACGAAGGCTTTTGTGGATTCAGGAGCAGCGTTGAATCTGATGGATTTGGACTTTGCTAAACATTGTGGTTTTTCCATGACGCCTCTGCGGATGCCTATTCCTTTGAGGGGTATTGATGCTACTTCTTTGGCGGAGAATAAACCCCAGTTTTGGACCCAGGTGATGATGCGGGTTGCCCCAGACCACCAAGAAAATTGTAAATTTTTGGTGCTGCATAATTCGCATGATACTATTGTTCTGGGTTTTCCTTGGTTGCAAACTCATAATTCAGTTTTGGATTGGAAATCTGGGTCTGTGGTGAGTTGGGGTTGTCAGTGTGTTCTTAGGGACGCTCCTGTTTTCTCCACCTCTCCTCAGTCTCATGATATGCCCCATTATCTAGCCGACTTTTCTGATGTATTTAGTGAGAGCAAGTCTGCGTCTTTGCCTCCTCATAGGGGTTATGACTGTGCAATTGAGTTGATGCCTCGGTGTAAATTTCCCAAGGGTCGGCTTTTCAACTTATCAGTACCCGATCATGATGCTATGCGATCCTATATTAAGGAGTCATTGGAGAAGGGTCATATTAGACCATCCTCATCTCCTTTAGGTGCTGGTTTTTTTTTTGTGGCCAAGAAAGATGGTTCATTAAGACCGTGTATTGATTATCGTTCCCTTAACAAGATGACGGTTAAATATCAGTACCCGTTACCTCTGATGTCTGATTTATTCTCCAGAGTTAAGAGTGACTTCTGGTTTACTAAGCTTGACCTGAGGGAGGCGTATAATTTTATTCGCATCAAGCACGGGGATGAATGGAAGATGTCGTTTAATACTCCGGAGGGACATTTTGAGTACCTGGTGATGTCTTTTGGGCTCACTAATGCCCCTTCTGTCTTCCAGTCCTTTATGAATGATATTTTCCGTGACTTTGTGGATAAGTTTTTGATCATCTATTTGGATGATATTTTGATCTTTTCTAGTGATTGGGATTCTCATGTGGAACACGTCCGGACTGTGTTCCGGATTTTGAGAGAGAATTCCCTGTTTGTTAAGGGATCGAAATGCCTCTTTGGTGTACAGAGGATTTCATTTTTGGGATTTATCTTATCTCCATCGACTATTGAAATGGACCCGGCCAAGGTACAGGCCATTTATGATTGGGTTCAGCCTACTTCTTTGAAAGCCCTCCAGAAGTTTTTGGGTTTTGCTAATTTCTATCGTAAATTTATAGGTAATTTTTCTGGTATTGTCAAACCGCTGACTGATCTGACCAAGAAGGGCGCTGATGTGTTGAATTGGTCTCCTGAGGCTATTTCAGCATTTCAGGAGCTTAAGCAGAGATTTACTTCAGCTGCAGTTTTACGGCAACCTGATGTCTCACTTCCATTTCAGGTGGAGGTAGATGCTTCTTAGATTGGTGCAGGAGCTGTTTTGTCCCAAAAAGACCCTGTGACTTCTAAGATAAATCCCTGTGCCTTCTTTTCTCAAAAGTTCTCCCCATCTAAATGCAACTATGACGTGGGGAATCGGGAATTGTTGGCCATGAAGTGGGCATTTGAGGAGTGGAGACATTGGTTGGAGGGAGCTAAACATCAAGTTGTGGTCCTCACCGATCACAAGAATTTGATTTATCTGGAGTCGGCCAAACGCTTGAATGCTAGACAGGCTAGATGGGCCATGCTTTTCACGCTTTTTAATTATTTTGTGGTCTCTTTTCTTCCTGGCACTAAGAATGCTAAGGCAGACGCCCTTTCTAGGAGTTTCTTGCTGATTCTCTTAGTGTGACCGAGCCTACTACCATCCTAGGTGAGGGGGTAGTTCTTTCTGCCATTTCGCCCGATTTGAGACGCGCCCTGGAGGAATTTCAGGAGGATAAACCTGAGCGTTGCCCTATGGGAAAATTGTATGTTCCTGACCAGTGGAGAAAGAGAGTGATGTCTGAAATTCATTGCTCCGCATTGGCTGGTCATCCAGGTATTTTTGGTACCAGAGATTTGGTGAGTCGGTCCTTTTGGTGGCCTGCCTTATCTCGTGACGTCAGGAATTTTGTACAGTCCTGTGGGACTTGTTCTCGGTCTAAACCCTGTTCTCGTTCTAGTGGGTTGCTGATGGCCTTGCCGGTGCCCAAGAGGCCATGGACCCATATCTCAATGGATTTTATTTCTGATCTTCCTGTCTCTCAGAGAATGACTGTTATCTGGGTGATTTGTGATAGATTTTCGAAGATGGTCCATCTTGTACCACTCCCAAAGTTGCCATCTTCTGTTGAGTTGGTGCCCTTGTTTTTACAACAGGTGGTTCGGTTACATGGGATTCCTGGGAACATTGTGTCCGACAGAGGAGTCCAGTTTGCTTCCAGATTCTGGAAAGCCTTTTGTTCCAATCTGGGAATTCAGTTATCCTTCTCCTCCGCGTTTCATCCCCAGACCAATGGACAGACTGAGAGAACAAACCAGACCATGGAGTCTTATTTGAGATGTTTTATATCTGCTGATCAGGATGATTGGGTCTCATTTTTGCCCTTGGCCCAATTTGCGCTGAACAATAGAGATGGTTCTGCCACTTTGATGTCACCCTTTTTCTGTAATTTTACGTTTCATCCTCGGTTCTCTTCAGGGCAAGTGGAATCTTCGTCCTGCCCAGGTGTGGACACTGTGGTTAAGAGAATGCAGCAGATATGGGATCAAGTAACATAGTAACATAGTAACATAGTAACATAGTTATTAAGGTTGAAGGGAGACTTTAAGTCCATCTAGTTCAACCCATATCCTATCCTAACTTGCCCTAACATGTTGATCCAGAGGAAGGCAAAAAAAACCCATGTGGCAACAAGTAAGCTTCACATTGGGGAAAAAAATTCCTTCCTGACTCCACATACGGCAATCAGACTTGCTCCCTGGATCAACGCAATATTAAGGAAACTAGTGTATATACCCTGTAATATTATACTTTTCAAGAAAGGCATCCAGTCCATTCTTAAATTTTAGTAGGGAATCACTCATTACAACATCATATGGCAGAGAGTTCCATAGTCTCACTGCTCTTACAGTAAAGAATCCGCATCTGTGAGTATGCTTAAACCTTCTTTCCTCCAGACGTAGAGGATGCCCCCTTGTCCCCGTCACAGGTCTAAGAGTAAAAAGATCATTAGAAAGCTCTTGGTATTGTCCCCGCATATATTTATACATTGTAATAAGTTCACCCCTAAGCCTTCGATTCTCCAAACTAAATAACCCCAAATGTAATAACCTGTCTTGGTATTGCAGACCCCCTAGTTCCCTAATAACCTTGGTCGCTCTTCTCTGCACCCGCTCCAGTTCAGCTATGTCTTTCTTATACACCGGAGACCAGAACTGTACACAGTATTCTAAGTGTGGTCGCACTAGTGACTTATATAGAGGTAAAATTATGTTCTCCTCATCAGCATCTATGCCTCTTTTAATGCATCCCATTATTTTATTTGCCTTTGCAGCAGCTGCCTGACACTGGCCGCTAAATGTGAGTTTGTCATCCACCCATACACCCAGGTCTTTTTCAGTGACTGTTTTGCCCAGTGTTTTACAATTAAGCACATAATTATACATCTTGTTCGTTCTACCCAAGTGCATGACCTTACATTTATCCCCATTAAAGCTCATTTGCCATTTATCAGCCCAAGCTTCTAGTTTACATAAATCCTCCTGTAATATAAAATTGTCCTCCTCTGTATTGATTACCCTGCAGAGTTTAGTGTCATCTGCAAATATTGAAATTCTACTCTCTATGCCCCCTACAAGGTCATTAATAAATATGTTAAAAAGAAGCGGGCCCAAAACTGACCCCTGTGGTACCCCACTGCTAACCGTGACCCAGTCTGAGTGTGCTCCATTAATAACCACCCTTTGTTTCCTATCCCTGAGCCAGCTCTTAACCCACCTACACATATTTTTCCCTGTCCCCATTGTTCTCATTTTATGTATCAACCTTTTGTGTGGCACCGTATCAAAAGCTTTTGAAAAGTCCATGTACACCACATCCACTGCATTCCCTTGGTCCAGTCCGGAACTTACCTCTTCATAAAAGCTTATCAGATTAGTCTGACAGGAACGGTCCCTTGTAAACCCATGTTGATATTGGGTCATGAGGTTATTCTTCTCCAGATACTCCAGTATAGTATCTTTTAGAAAACCCTCCAGGATTTTACCCACAGTTGAGGTAAAACTTACTGGCCTATAATTTCCAAGTTCAGTTTTTGTCCCCTTTTTGAATATTGGCACCACATTTGCTATACTCCAGTCCTGTGGTACAGACCCTGTTATTATGGAATCTTTAAAGATTAAAAATAATGGTCTATCTATGACTGTGCTTAATTCCTGCAGTACTCGGGGGTGTATCCCATCCGGGCCCGGGGATTTGTCAATTTTAGTGATTTTTAGACGCCGCCGTACTTCCTGCTGGGTTAAGCAGGTGACATTTAACAGAGAATTGTTATCCCTGATCATGTTATCCGTCATGGGATTTTCTTGTGTAAACACTGTTGAAAAAAGTCATATAGCATATTGGCTTTTTCCTCATCCTCATCCACCATTTCACCCAGACTATTTTTAAGGGGGCCAACACTATCATTTTTTAGTTTCTTACTGTTTATGTAGTTAAAGAATATTTTGGGATTATTTTTACTTTCTCTGGCAATGAGTCTCTCTGTCTCAATCTTTGCTGTCTTGATTTGCTTTTTACAGAATTTATTTAATCTTCTGTATTTAGTTAATGCCTCATCACTACCTATTTGCTTTAATTCGCTAAATGCTTTATTTTTGTCCCTTATTGTGCCCCTTACAGCTCTATTTAGCCATAGTGGTTTCTTCCTATTTCTCGCATGTTTATTCCCATACGGTATATATTGTGCACAGGTCCTATTCAGGATGCTAATAAACGTCTCCCATTTTCTTTGTGTATTTTTATGTCTCAGGATATCGTCCCAGTTAATTCCACCAAGATCATCTCTCATCCGTTGGAAATTTGCTTTCCTGAAGTTTAGTGTCCTTGTAACCCCTCTACTACATTTCTTATTAAAGGATACATGAAAACTTATTAATTTGTGATCACTGTTACCCAAGTGACCCCCAACCCTTACATTTGATATGCGGTCTGGCCTGTTGGTTAATATTAGGTCTAGCAGTGCCCCCCCTCTTGTTGGGTCCTGAACCAGTTGTGAAAGGTAATTGTCTCTCATAGTAGTCAAAAACCTATTACCTTTGCTGGAACTGCAGGTTGCTGTTCCCCAATGTATTTCAGGGTAGTTGAAGTCCCCCATAATAATGACTTCTCCTTGAGTCGCAGCTTCATCTATTTGCTTTATGAGGATATTCTCTGTTGCTTCCATTATTTTTGGAGACTTATAAAAAACCCCTATCAGTAATTTATTATTTTTCCCCCCTCCCCTTATCTCTACCCACAGGGACTCTACATTTTCATTAGATTCATATATATTATCACGAAGGATGGGTTTTAAGGATGATTTTACATATAAACACACGCCTCCCCCTCGCTTATTTGTTCGGTCATTTCTGAACAGACTATAGCCCTGTAAATTAACCGCCAAGTCGTGGCTCTCGTCCAGCCATGTCTCAGATATCCCCACCATGTCATAATTATGTTCCAACAACATTAACTCCAATTCCTCCATTTTGTTGGCAAGGCTTCTGGCATTAGTATACATGCACTTTATGTATCTCTTGTACCTCTATTCTTTCTTAAATTATTAACTGTTCTAACCCCACCCCCCATCCCACCCCCACCCCCAATGTCATTATTTGGGGGTGGGGGTGGCATGTGGGGTGGGGATAAGTGGTGGATAAGTTGTCACTTTCTCAGGAAAAGGCCCAGCGTTTTTCCAACCGACATAGGACCATTGGTCCCCGGTTTAAAGTGGGTGATATGGTTTGGTTGTCGTCTAAGAATATTCCTGTGAAGGTTGCATCTCCTAAATTTAAGCCAAGATTTATTAGTCCTTATAAGATTTTGGAAATTCTTAATCCTCTTTCGTTTCGATTGGCTCTCAGAAGTGTTTGACATTATTTTTGTAGGGTTTTTTGCAGGTTGCAGACAGTGACTTGTCTTTCCTTTCCTGTCTAGTTAGTTTGGGCCCAATCATTTGCTCAACCTATTTTCCTGCTTGTGTTTGTGCCTTCATCTTGTTTCACCATCGACGAGGCGTCTAGGAACATCGTAGGCACGCTCCACGGCTACTGCTAGTTGTGTGGTAAGATCAGGGATCTGCAATCTGCATAGTTACCAACTTCTCTCGTTTTCTGTGGCTGAGCTTGTTTTGTTTTTTTTTTCCCCGGTGACCCATTCATAACATGGAGAATTCTTTCTGGAACTGACAACAGAGACGTCCCCCTGTGTCACCACACTCACACCCCCGCAATTCACCAAGGGATGCACCACCCTCCAACCCCTCCCACTACGAGGTCTGCGCCTCTCAGGGTTGGCTAATAGCGAGGGTTGAGCCTTGCCCCTACTCTCCTGCAGCACCTCAGCTGCTACCACTGGAGAGGAAGGGGATGTTTGTAGAGAGACGGCAGAGAAAGTAGCTCCTAGGCAGCAGCCCTCACACGACTGCTACCAGTTGACTACTTCCCTAGTCCACCAATCTAAGACCGGGTTGTGTTTTTTAGACCAAGGGGGGCCCACAACGATAGGTGCTTGATTTCCCTCCAAGACGTAGTATGACTGGGACTCATCATGATGTCCACTCTGCTGCACAATGTCATCTACGACTTGGTTTAACCCCCCTGGCTCAGTGGGACAGAGTCAATGGCTTGGACGCTTATGGGTTTGTCTGGCGTCTCACACCCCAGACCATGAGTTTGGACAAACTGAGCATCCAGCAAACTGACTTCTGCTCCACTGTTAACAAGCACCGATATGCCCTCAGGTACCTCGTCAACCATCACCTCTGCTAACATAGTACCTTCAGAGGGCGTGGAGGAAATATACACTCCCAGGTCATCTTCCTCCACACGACCAGGGGGACACGGCTTCTCTGATAGTACAGAAGTTTCGACGTGAGCTCCAAGGATTAAATCATTAGTCTGCTCTCTACAGGGACGTACCCCTTCACCTTGGGGGACACCAACTCCTCCCACCTGCCTGGGTACGTCCGCATGTATAAGCAAGTCCTGCTCCCCAGCAGGGACTCCAAGGCGCATCTTCGCCAAAGCCGCAAATGGACCCTCTAGTGGAGCCAGAGGGTCGGCCCCAGACCCATAATTCTGCTGCTGGTGCTGCTTAAACACATCATTCAGCTCCTCATTCATCTCAGTGAGGACCAGCAGCAACAGCTCACCGGTCTAAACTTGGCCCATGGCTCACAAGAGAAAAATGTTAGCGTTGTTGATAATGTATTGTCACGTGTGACAGGATACACCGCCTCGAGCAGGGTGAATTTCTATAACACAAGTGATACTGAATACACCGTCTCCAGCAGAGTTAAGGGAATCACTGGGGAAACCGTTACAATGGAGGGCCCTGCAATAGGGACCGGGGACGTGGAGACCTCCTGCACTCCTCTGAGTCAGTGTCCCTACACTCCTGACGATCCCAAGGCAGGTTCCGCACCTGGTGACGAGCTGGATACCTCAGATCCCTAGCTCGCCCTGCACCTATCCCTTTCTAGTGAACTGGACGGTGCAGAAACTATTCCCACCACTGCACTAATACACACATAATGAAAGTCACAAACAGGGAAAAACATCACTTAGCTTTGCTCTGTTGCTATTGCTCCCAGCAACAGAGTACAACACCAAAGTTCAGCTTCACCCCTGAAGCTCGACACCTGAATTCAGCTTCCGCCTAACGCAATTACACCAGAGCTCCCCTGAGCTGCCTGGAACTCCTCTCTGTAGTTCCTTCCTTCACCAGACTTGGTTGGAAATGAGCAATATCACCAAAAGTGAGTGAGACCACCTGCAACTCCTTTATAGGTAGGAGCCAGGGAATCACACCTATTTCATAATCACGTGCAATAACACTAGTGGCCACCGGGGGGCAACTCAACTAAAGTAACCAGAGTGCAATGACCCTAACGGCCACCGAGGGCAAAACTAGAACTAAAACAACGACAGTGTAATGACCCTAATGGCCACCGGGGGCAAAACTAACTTTAAGCAAACAGCTAAAAGGAAAAAAAAAGTTACTTGTGCAAAATCTGTCATCAATCAACTTGGTTCATAAGAAGTTTAATACAGCCCAGCATGGTATAATACAGCCCAACATGGTATATAGCCCCCCAGAGTGGTATAATATAGCCCAGCATGGTATATAGCACTCCAGAATGGAATAATACAGCCCAGTATGGTATATAGCCCCCCCAGAAAGGTATAATACAGCCCAGCATGTTATATAGCCCCCCCAGAATGGAATAATACAGCCCAGCATGGTATAATACAGCCCAGTATGGTATATAGCCCCCCAGAATGGTATAGTACAGCCCAGTATGGTATAATACAGCCCAGCATGGTATAATACAGCCCAACATGGTATATAGCCCCCCAGAATAGTATAATACAGTCCAGCATGGTATACAGCACCCCAGCATGGAATTATACAGCCCAGTATGGTATATAACCCCCCAGAATGGTTTAATACAGCCCAGCTTGGTATAAAGCCCCCCAAAATGGTATAACACAGCCCAGCATGGTATAATACAGCCCAGCATGGCATATAGCCCCCCTAGAATGGTATAATACAGCCCAGCACAGTATAATACAGCCCAGCATGGTAAATGGCCCCCCTAGAATGGTATAATACAGCCCAGCATGGTATAATGCAGCACAGCATGGCATAATACAGCCCAGCATGGTATAATACAGCCCAGCATGGTATATAGCCCCCCCCAGAATGGTATAATACAGCACAGCACGGTATAATACAGCCCAGCATGGTATATAGCCCCCCCAGAATGGTATAATACAGCCCAGCAAGGTATAATATAGCCCAGCATGGTAAATAGCCCCCCCAGAATGGTATACTACAGCCCAGCATGTTATAATACAGCCCAGCATGGTATATACGCCCCCAGAATGGTATAATACAGCACAGCATGGTATATTACAGCCCAGCATGGTATATAGCCCCCCAGAATGGTATAATACAAGCCAGCAAGGTGTAATACTGCCGAGCAGGGTATATAGCCCCCCAAGAATGGTATAATACAGCCTAGCATGGTATAATACAGCCCAGCATGGTATATAGCCCCCCAGAATGGTATAATACAGCACAGCACGGTATAATATAGCCCAGCATGGTATATAGCCCCCCAGAATGGTATAATACAGCCCAGCATGGTATATAGCCCCCTCAGAATGGAATTATATGGCCCAGCATTGTATATAGCCTCCCCATTATGGTATGATACAGTCCAGCATGGTATATAGCCCCCCAGAGTGACCCCACAGTCCAGTACTCACACTGATTTAAAAAAAAAAAAATCACTCCTCACTTTCTCCTCGTGCCCGCGCTGCTGGCTGCTCCTGTCTCCTCCTGCTCTGTCTGGCACACAGTGAGAGCGCGATGACGTCATCGCGCCCCCGCTGTGTCAGAGGCAGAGCGGTGAATTATGGGAGAGGGAGCGTCAGCTGACGCTCTCTCCTCCATCACTACCTCCTTCAGTGCGGCGGCGGCGGCGGGAGTCGGCACTGGGGGCAGGCGGTCCCGTGCCTCACAGGGGCTCCATAGCGGCTGTGTGATGTGCCGCTGGCTGGGGTCCCCTGGAGGAGTGAGGGCCCTAGGAAGCTGCCTGGTCTGCCTGCCCATAACATCGGCCCTGGGTAGGGGATACTCGCTAGGCAGCCGACAAATCACGTCCGGCACAGGTTTCTTAACATAACTCAGTCCATTCGGTTTATTATGCAGCAGAAACCAAAGCAACAGCAACAGAAAGTTCATATAAACAGCATAGCGTCCATGACAGAGCTTGACTCTGTTTATCTTGTGGTCACACAGGTTGTGCAATGTCCAGCACACAGGTTCTCTAGCCTCACAGTTATATCCCCTCTCCGGGTTACCTTCTCATAGCTACTTCTCAGTCCTGAAGTTCATTCCCCCTTCTGGGAACTCTCAGACATATGCAGCCATTATCCACAGCCTCTCCACGTGCTGTCAGGAAGGCAGCCACGTCAGCCAGACAAGACCTTCCATATGGACCAAGAGGGTCCAAGCATTCACTCATGTGACCTACCCTGGCCACCCTATATGGTCCGCAGCCACGCCCACCGG
Organism: Dendrobates tinctorius; assembly: GCF_039654945.1. Taxonomy (NCBI): domain Eukaryota; kingdom Metazoa; phylum Chordata; class Amphibia; order Anura; family Dendrobatidae; genus Dendrobates; species Dendrobates tinctorius. Next base: position 48,572,042 of record NW_027361688.1, on the reverse strand, counting down.
ATCACATGACTATGACCTCATCACAGGTCCTTCAATCATTCAATAACATATACTTTATTATGGCATTCTAAACACCTGCCCCTAGGTCGGTTTGTAGGTGATTGATCCCACCCGTCTCACCAATCACCTGAAGGTTTCTCCCTAATACATTGGCACGAAAGATCAGCTCTGCTGATCAGCACATAATCAAGCCTTCATCCCAAAGCCACCCACCTTGGGATACATAATGAACCTTTAGCACCCTGCTCCTGTTACCACTCTGGACATGGCTATCCGTCCATCTTGGGACACCCACACAGCGCCCCCTAGCGGACACAGTGGTCACTACACCACACCATGAATAAAAAAAGAACCTAGACATGTTTGGTGTGTGAGAACTCGTAATGAGCTGTAGAGTCATAACAGAAGGTCAGTTCTAGTATTTTGCAAACACGAGTGATTGCGAGCCCTTCGGGCGCGCACTGGGATTACGAACCACGCAATGGGGTGTAACCATGCAACCATGTAACCATGCAACAGACTGACCTCGCAATGGGGTGTAACCACACACCAGACTGGGGTATGTGCAGACTAACAGCAAACATAAATACCTGGTATACCTCTCTTGCCACTCCTACCTTGTGTATGAAAAAGCTCTGTCATTAATATTGTTTGGGTAGAGCTATTCGATAGCGCTATCCATGAAGAAAGTGCACGGGTAGAGCTATCCCATAGAACTATTCCTAAAGGAAATGAACAGGTAGAGCTATCCGATAGCGCTATCCCCCAATGTTCCTCAGTGTAAGCTATTTTACATGGTTGAGCGCACTTGGGAACTGCCCCCAAGGCCCTGCCCATGCCCAATGTTTGGTCCGTAGACCGCGGCTAGGAGTTAGTCCCGCTTTTGTGTGCAAAAGTTTTGGGCTTTTACAATTGTTAAAAATCTTAATAAAAGACTTCTTTGTACACACAGTTACTGCGTCCTCATCTGGGCCCAAATTGATTACTTCATCACCGGCATCAGGTATAGGGATCATGGTGCTTTTGAGGATATCTCTCTTTTCCACCATGGGTGCGTGAGGACGGAGTGACATCAGTCACAGTTTTTGTTTTGGCCTCATGCTTTACTATAATGTAGAATATTGAAATTAGGTTAAAATCCCACCAAAGACATTTGCAAGGAGTTTGTGTGGGTTACCTACGGATTCCTCCCACACTCCAAAGACATACTGATGAGGAATTTTGATTGTAAGCCCCAATGGGGAAAGTGATATCAATGGAAGTAAAGTTGTGGAATTTATGGTGCTACATACAGTAGGGAAAATAAGCATTTGACACACTGCCAATTTTGCCAGTTTACCCACCTACAAAGAATGGAGAGGTCTGTAATTTTTAATGTAGGCACACTTCAACTTTGAAAGACAGAATCTTAAAAAAAATCCAGAAAATCACATTGTATGATTTTTACAGAACTAATTTGCATTTTATTGCATGAAATAAGTATTTGAAACAATTGAAAAACAGAACTTAATATTTGGTACAGAAAACTTAGTTTGCAATTACAGAGGTCATATGTAGTAGTTCTTTCCCAAGTTTGCACACACCGCAGCAAGGATTGTTTCTCCCTCCTCCATACAGATCTGTCAGTTTTCGGGGCTGTCGCTGTGCAACATTGAGTTTGAGCTATTGTCGTACCACAAGGGTGCCAAGCTCCGCTGTTAGGCAGGTATACAGGAAAGGGTATTAAACAGGGGCTATCCAGGATTATCTATTTACCTCTTCAATTTGTCGCATTTCAGCATTTTAAGCGTGTGTCTTGTATGTTGTTAGTCCTTTTATAAATGGTTAATAAAGGTTTCTATTTTATATAATGGGGTCTTCATATGTGAGCTGATTCCTGAACTTTCTCAGAATCATCCTTACCACATGAGGCAAGATCACGTACAGAGCCCCAGACCGTGGAAGATTGACAGTCATCTTGTTTATCCTCCATTTTCTAATAATTGTGCCAATAGCTGTTGCCTTCTCACCAATTGCCTATTGTGCTGTAGCCTATCCCAGCCTTGTACAGGTCTACAATTTTGTCCCTGATGTCCTTTAGACTTCATTTTGGTCTTGGCCATGGTGGAGAGTTTGGAGTGTGATTGAGTGTGTGGATAGGTGTCTTTTATACAGGTAACGAGTTCAAACAGGAGCAGTTAGCACAAGTAATGAGCGTAGAGTAGGAGGGCTTCTTAAAGAAAAGCTAACAGGTCTGCGAGAGCAAGAATTCTTTCTGGATAGTAAGTGATCAACCACTTATTTCATGCAATAAAATGCAAATCAATTATGTAAAAATCATAAAATAAATCCAGAAAACCACATTGTAAGTTGAAGTGTACCTACAATAAAAATTACAGACATCTCCATTCTTTGTAGGTGGTAAAAGTTGCAAAATTGTCATTGTATCAAATACCATATATACTCACATATAAGCCGAGATTTTCAGCCCATTTCTTGGGGCTGAAAGTCCCCCTTTCGCCTTATACGCAAGTCATATACGCCAGGAAGTCGGTGGGGGAGAGGGAGCAGGTGTGTCACATCATACTGACTCCCCTTGGCGAGTCTCTGCAGCCCCCTGCTTGTCCCACGGTCTCAGGCGCCTGCCTTCAGTGGTCATGTGGTACCGTTCATTAAAGACATGAATATGCACATGAACGGGGCTGCAGAGACCGCGCCAGGAGGGGTAAGTATATGCGATATTCACCTGACCCAGTTCCCACGCTGCTCGCCGCTGCCTGCGGCGTCCTCTGTCAGTGTCGTTCAGGCAGCAGAGGGCGGGGTGACGTAGTTAATGTGCTCCGTGCCCATTGCTGCCTGAACGTCATTGACAGACATGGCAGACAGCGGCGAGTAGCATGGGAACGGGGACAGGTGAATATCACTGGTGCCGAGTCCTGAGCCAGCAGCAGCACACCCCCATCATATTTACACATTCAGTATATTGAGCGTATTATGGAAAGTCCATGGTTAATTACTGGTGTAAACTGTTCTGTGGCCCCGGGTCGTGTCCGGTTGAAGGTGGGTGCCATCTCTTGGACCGCCATAGACTCTACATGCCATTTATAGACATGGAGTCACTTCCTGACCTTTTTGGGAAATCCGCTGATTCTGTTTTTCTGCAGGCACGATATTAGATGTGTCCTCATCTTCTGACGCTGGAAATTAGCTGTGGGTTCACCGTCCTCTGCCATAAGCTCGTAGGCAAAAGCTATAGCATATAAGCCACAGTCATAGTCGTTGTTCTGCTGATCCACATCGATAAACCTCAGATGTTTCAGGGGATTGTCGACCACTTCACTGTACATGTTGGTAATCTGCTGACTGATGGATGGAGACGGATTCTTTTCTCTGATGCTGTCAGCTACAAAGATTTGGCCATTTTTATAGCAGGTTGTCAGCCAGTGCTCCCTGTCCTCATCATAGTGGATTTGTACAGCATTCTTCAGTACGCTGTACCCTGGTACCATAAGAGCGCAGGGGGGCTGCAGGCCATCAAAACCCTTAAACTGACTCTGCAGCAGGTCCTGGGCCATGATGATGATCTCGTCAACCAGGTAGCCTTCCTCCCCTTTGCTCTGAAGGATGGTTAAGATCTCTGGAGACAGGTTGTTCTCTTGGTTCCCGATATCGGGCATCTCCACTTGTGGGGTAGCTGTCTCCGGGATTACTTCTCGAAGTAGATCAGTAACGTTTTCTGTAGCCACTGTCTTGGCTGGTGGCAGCATCTCAGGCTTACTATTAGAGGAGATGGCCACATCCTTATCTGTTTCAATATCGATGACAACATAATCTGCACCCGGAGAAGAAATGTTGGTGTTCTCAAGGTCATCTGTCTTTTTGACCATTGGTCCATCCTCATTTTTTCCTGTTAAAGAGATCAAAGAAATTATAATTTTTTAAAATAAAATATTCTCCATATTTCTTATGGATTGTTACATCTACTGCTCCTTTACTTCACAACTGCCCACTGTAGATAAACGTAGGCGCTTGCTGGGCTCTATGCAGCGCCGAAGTTTGTCATGACATGGTTGGTGATCTTGTAGCGCTCACGACCCCCAGAGTCCTGCAAGCACTGCGATTCCAGTGCAGAGCGATAGCTCTGACAGGTGTTATCATTCCCATGAAGCACCTGAAGGGTTGTTAAACGTTTTGAATTTGGTTTTGAGCACTTTGAGGGGTACAGTTTTTAGAATGGTGTCACTTTTGGGTATTTTCTGTATTAAACGTTCCTCAAAGTAACTTCAAATGTGATGTGGTCGCTAAAAAATTGTTTTTGTAAATTTAGTTGTAAAAATGAGAAATCGCTGATCAACTTTTAACCCTTTTAACTTCTTAAGAGAAAAACAATTGTGTATCAAAAATTGTGTTGATGATAAATAGATATGTAGGAAATATTATTTATTAACTATTTTGTGTGACAACACTGGTTTAAAGACTTAAAAATAAAAAATTTAAAAATTGCAAAATTTTCAGAATTTTCGTCACATTTCCGATATTTTCAGACATAAACACAAGTTATATTGAACAAATTTTACCACTATAATAAAGTACAATATGTTGCGAAAAAACTGTCTCAGAATCAGTGTGATCCGTTGTAGCATTCAAGACCTATAACCACATAAAGGGACACTGGTCAGAATTGGCCTGGTTATGAGGGCGAAAAAAGGCTCTGGCACGAAAGGTTTAAGAGACAATTTTTAAAAGGCTGTTCTTCTATTGCCGCATATACTCGTGTATAAGCCAATTTTTTCAGCAGAATTGTCCCAGAAAGTTGGCGGGAGAGGGCGAGCGGCGGAACAGCTGTCACAGAGGCACAAGCCAGTGGCTGTGGCTAATGCCTGTGCCACTGCTAAAGAGAAATGAATATTTAATTCTCTTATAGCGTGCACAGTGACAGCTGCAGCCGCGAGGGCACGCTGAAGGAGGGTGAGTAGGATGGGTTTTTTTTATAATAGGAAGCATGCATACAAGGGTGGGAGGGGGGTAGCCACGTTTACCAGGACAGCGATGAGGTAGCCACGCTTACCAGGACAGGCCAGGGGAGCCACGCATACTGGGACAGGGATGAGGGGACAATCCATACCAGGCTTATATGTGGCGCCCCTGAGGCTCGGTCGCCACAGAGGTACTGCACCTTCTCCTAAGGTGCAGTGCCCACCATCCAGGTAATGTGGGAACTCCTTTCCACGCTCCAACACTCGCACCCCACACAACAGGGTAGTTCTGCACAACCACATTGCGGCTCAGTGCTTAGAGAGTAGCAGAGCACCTCTGGTGGTTCCCTGCATGGACAACTGGATGTGCTGGGAGGCGGGTGGAGTTGAGATATATAAAAGAGTGGGAAAGTGTAGGATTAGGGGTTCAGTCTTATAGAAAGTCAGTGAGGAAGGAAGCCACTCGGGAGGAGTGGGGATCCCTGGAAGAAGGGATGGAGGAAGGAGTGCTGCAGCTGCCTCAGTGATCTGAGCCAGCTGGCACGGGAAAGGAACAGAAGGAGAAAGATGTAGAACTGCAACCTAAGCTTCCATAAGAGAGAGAAGGATCAGTACGGAACGAAGGAGTAGGAGAACAGAGAGGAGACGTGGGTTGGAAGAGGAACCCTGCCTATAGGTTCTCAGTGCAAGGCCGGGGCCCGGTTCCCCGAGGTTGTATGGACACTTATGGTTCTGCAGCAGACACCGGTGGAGTAGTTGGCTCTAAATGCACTACTTCCAACTAAGACTTGGGGCACAACAGCAATTGAATAGAGAGCCAGGTCTCCGGAGAAGGGAGTACCCGAGAGAGGCTACAGCTGTTTGCCATACGAGTAGAATTGTAAGGAACATCTGACAGGAGGAACTCCAGAGTATCAGGGTACTGGAGATCTTCACACCTTAAGGCGCAATAGAGTAGTCGTTCAGGAAAGGTACATGTTGGCGGAGTCTTGGAGAGGAGCTTCCCATCTGGCCTGGAGGTTGGCTGAGTCTCTGACCCGGAGGACACGGCCCGGAGGCAGCCACCCTTGTGCACCGCAGACTGTGAGTAAAGCTTTGGAACTGCAAGCCTCGGTGTCCTCCATTCATTCTCGTGCCAACCCGCTCAGCACCACTACATCTGGGTATCATCCTTTACACTGCCTGCGCCTTTCCACAACCCTTACAACTACACTGCCCTGGGACATCAGCCCTGTCTGTGGAGGGCTATACCATCACTGTTGCATCCTACCCACTGTCCCAGAGGATCTGTCTGCAGCGTCGACTTAACACCTCCCTTGCCGAGCATCAAAGGTGGCGTCACAAACTATTCCATTCCATTAACTACATCTACATTCCGCCATTGACTTGGGCGCCCAGGGCCACTGTCCGGGTCACCACTGCTATGACACATCCCCCTGAGACTGGCCCGGTACCGAGTACCCCACAGGCCTGGGAGGGCGACCATATACTTGAGTCAATAAGCTTACTCAGTTTTCCGTGGCAAACATAGCTGCATCGGCTTATACTTGGGTCGGCTTATACTCAAGTATGTATAGTAATTACATTCCAAATGTCCCCAGAGTAAGTCTATTACCAAGTTATAAAAAAGCAAAAAAAAACTACAGTATTTTACGGATTATAAGACCCACGTTTTTCCCACAAATTTTGGGGGAAAATGGGGGTGCGTCTTATAATGCGTATATACCTTACCGATACCGTTGCTGGCCACAGGCTGGGATGAGCAGGTGCCCAGCAGTGCTGCGGGTGCCTGACGGTGTTGCGCAGGGATTTCCCATTCCGATGTGAGGGTCTCTGTTGCTATGGGGGCCTCTGCTGAGATTTTGTGAAAGCCAGATTCCCCGACAATTCCATGGCTTCCTGTGCGGTGTACTCCGAGAAAATGGCTGCCGGGTGGGCGGCACATGCGCAGATGGAGATCTCGGCACCAAGATCTCGGGAGATGAGATCTCAGCCCTGAAATCTCATCTTCCGAGATCTTGGTGCAGATATCTCCATCTGCGCATGTGCCTCCCTCCTCGTCAACCATCTTCCCGGAGTCCAACGCACAGGAAACCATGTAACTGCCAGGGGCTCTGGCCTTTCACAAAATGTCGGCAGAGGCCCACGCAGCACGGAGTCCCCCACAGCACGTAGCACCCCACAGCATCTGCAGCAAGAACCTCCCCATAGCACAGAGCACCAGACAGCACGGAGCACCCCACAGCACAGAATCCCTGCCTCATCCCAGCCTGCGGCCTGCAGCATCACCCCACTCCTGTCTCCTCCAGCAGCGACCCTGGGACCCCACTTCACCGCAGCCACCACTCCCAGTAAGAAATAAGACAAATGAATTATAAGAAGCACCACCATTTTATTAAAAAAATGTTTTTCCTATTTTTCTGCTCGAAATTTGGGATGCGACTTATAATCCGGAGCGTCTTATAATCCAAAAAATACGGTATTTGCATATAGATTTTATAGGCTTGTCCAGGGTTAGAAAAATATAATTGGTTTGTTTGAAACACAAGACCACCCCTGTCTACAGGTTGTGCCTGTAATTGCACATCAGCTCCAGTGAAGGGAATGGTATAGAGCTGCAATACCATGAACAAGCTGAAGATTTTGATGGCACAGATTTTTTTTTTTTAAGAAGATGGCAGCCCTGTTTTTCTTATCTTGGAGAACTGCTTTAGTGTCAGATTGGTTTGGCTGTACTTACCACCAAAAAGTTTAGCACGAGTCTCTCTAACTCCATCAGTAGATTGTTGAGATTCATCATTTCTCCTGGGTTTATCCTTTTTCAGATGTCTTTAAAATAGTAAAATATAAGGTATATTGTGAATTACAAAGTAACATATCTTTATTCTGCAGAATGAAATATAGACTCATATGTTTCATCATTCATTTTGTCTTTTACATTTTGTAGAAACATTGGCAATAAGTAAAATTTTGGTATTTATCAACAATTTTTCATGTACATGAAATTTCAATATGTGTGGATCGCACTGGATTGTAAGGTAATATGAAGATTAGACATGAGTGGATTTATTTGAGTGGAATTGAATTCTGCTCATACAAAACTCAGAATGTTGGAGAACAAAGATTTTTTTGTAATTCACTCCACGCGAATAAAGCAAAGTGGAAGCTAGCTGCAGCCGCCAGCTTGCGGAAGAGTAGAGGGCTGGTAGAAAGTTGAGCTCACTTCTCTGACCGACTTCTGCTGCTTTATTCTCGATGGCCAGTTTTCCACACTACCATCATGCCGCACCTCTGGCCAAGTGTTCCCTTTGGGCTGAAACTTTGGCTACAAGCAGTCCCCGAAAGGTCTCTGCCCATGCAAGTCCCAACCAAGAGTCAACACTGGGCCAGAGTTGTGGGCAGAGATCAGTGGGGGCTTCCGGAGAGGGGCTTGGTGATATATGAACTTTATTTTCTTCTTACATCCTCCAGTTATTGTGATCTGGGACTGGGGAGACCCCAGAGTATAAAAGGAAACAATCAATATGTGAAGAATAATTTTGCTGTGAATTAAATCTCTGTAAGCAAAGTCTGCATGATTTGGCAGAATTTTGTCAGAGCCTCTTTTCTGTAATAAAGATGTCTTTTTTTACAGACTCCCATGCACAATATAAATTATCCTTTACAATACTTACCTACGTATGGTGTTACAGAAGACACCAATGAATGTTCCAAAGAGGAATATGGTGATGGTGAAAACTACAAAACATATGATGACTTTATTCGAAGGGATCTTTGACGTATCAATACCATCTTCTAAAAAAACTGAAAAAGAAGAAACAATATATATATTATATACTGTATATATCCAATAACTTGTCTGTAATTCACTATGCCATTATTATCGAAGCAGTTCTATAAAGGGAATCTGTCACCAGGCTTTTGCCATCTTATCGGAGAGAACTATAATGTAGAAGCATAGACCTTTACTATAGCGATGTGTCAATTACTGGACTGTTTTAATAGAATCACTGTTTTACCAGCAATTGATTATCACATCAGGACAACTGGTCTTGTGCCTCCTAGTCCAGCCAGGCTTCCAGCAATATGCAATGCAAACACAAAGCTATGGCGGGGTTATACACAGCTCAAAAACTGAGCTCTGCTCAATCTGTAGCAGAGAAAACTGTGACTATTCTATATTCTATTGGACTGTAGGACCCGACAAGACTATTAAAAATATGGGACTTTAGTTTTGCTAAATAATGTCTCAGGGATGATGTCATATTAATATATGATGGATATAATGGACAATATAGAGATCTATCTAGTGGCTTAGGTAGAGGCTGATGTGTTATGGTAAAAATTTTTGACCTGGGCCCCCACCTGCATATTTGTCAGATGTATGGTCCTTTGTAGCATTCCAGATCCTCTGAGGACATACTTGTTTGCCCTCTCAGGTAAAATGTCCCCATCCTGTAATAAAGTTCCCATTTCAGACCCTTCATGTAATAATATCACCCGTCCTGGCCCCTTCCTGTAATAATGTCCCCCATCCTAACCCATTCCTGTAAAAAAATTCAGTAATAATATCCACCATCTTGATATAATGTCTTTATCCTTGGCCCCTTTCTGGTATAATGTTTATCTTTCCTGGTATAATGTCCTCCATCCTGAACCTCTTCCTGGTATAATGTCCTCCATCCTGGGCCCTTTCCTGGTATAATGTCTCCTTTTCCTGTTTTAATGTACTCCATCCTGGGCCTCTTCCTGGTATAATGCCCTCCATCTCCATCTTGGGCCCTTTCCTGGTATAATGTCCTCCATCCTGGACCTCTTACAGATATAATGTCCTCCATCCTGGGCCCTTTCCTGGTATAATGTCTCCCTTTCCTGATATAATGTGCTCAATCCTTTGCCTCTTCCTGGTATAATGTCCTCCATCCTGGGCCCTTTCCTGGTATAATGTCCCCCATCCTGGTCCACTTGCATTAATATATGCCCTCCATCCTGGTATAATGCTTCCCATTCTGGGCTCCTTCCAGTAATATATGTCCCCCATCCCGGTATATTTTTCTAGTAATAATATCCCTGCTCTGCTGTTCTTCTCTAACATAAGTAAAAAAGAAATGAAATGATTCTGTTCACATTCCCCCACTCCTACTACTTGCAACATCTTCTTCCATAGCCGGAGCAAAAGCCGGCAGTTGACTGCAGCACGTAAGCGACGGGAAGTGCATGACGTCACTCCCATGCGCCACTCTGCGAATATTTGTGTCTGGAGGTCCCACCCACCCGGGCCTGGTCTCACTCACTGTGACCTCGATCGTTGTGCCCCTGCATCTATCCTTCTATATCCAGGCATGTAAATATATCAATAGGGCCTGTGTGTCTAGAGGAAGAAAGTTTAAAAGACATCTGGAGGCTTTTCCATAAATAGATGATATTACTAGATCTCTGCGCTAGATTACTGGAGAGCAGGGATTGATCCGGGAGTGTCCTCTAACTGCAGGATTTATTAGGAAGGAACATTGGCTGCAGAATATAGGGTTTACTTCAGATTAATGCTAACAGATAACCTATCCACGTAACTATGTGACTTACATCCACAATCCTTAGGTCCTTCGCACTGTTCCGTGCGGAGAAGACATTTGTCCTGTCCATTTAAGCAGCCTCTGGTGCTATAGACCACCCTGGTACCAATGCCTGAAAAAATGAGACATCAATTAGTTGTAGGAAAACACTGTAGGAACTCTTCTCAATGTATCAGTGCAATTGTCGGTAGTCTTCTAGTGGAGGAGAACATCAGATGTCTACAGCTTCTAACATATATCGCTTTTTTCGGACCATAAGACGCACTTTTTTCCCAAAATTTTTTTGGGGAAAATGGGGGTGCGCCTTATGGTCGCAATATACTTACAAATCCTGTTTCGGCGGTTCCGTAGTTGCGGTCCCAATGCAGCCTCCCTGTGCTCTGTGGTGTGGTGGGGTCGGGGCTCTGTAATGTGTCTGCAGCGGGGCTCTGTGCTGCATGGGAGGCTCCGCCGGCTTTTCATTAAAGTCTGAAAGCACCCCGCAACTCAGTTGCTGCAGCGCGGTGGCCTCCAGAAAGATGGCCACCGGGAGCGTCGCATACTCAAATTCAAATCACGGCAATGAGATCTCGTCCCAAGATGTCGTCTCCCGAGATCTCGTCCCAAGATCTCGTCTCCCGAGATCTTGGGACAAGATCTTGGGACAAGAACTCATTGCGGAGATCTGAAACTGAGCAGCGGCCATCTTTCCGGAGGCCCCTGGTGGCCATCTGTCCGGAGGCCTCCGCATCACAGCAACGTAGCTACGGGGGGCTTTCGGGCTTTAGCGAAATGCAGGCAGAGCCCTCCACGCAGCACAGAGCCCCGCTGCAGCCACATTACAGAGCCCCGACACCAACGCACCACAGAGCTCAGGGAGGCTGCATTGGGACCACCGCCACGGGACCGCCGCAACAAGATTTGTAAGTATATTGTAACCAAAGCACAGCCACCCCACAGAACACAGCCACCCCACAGAACACAGCCACCGCACGGACACAGCCACCCCACAGAACACAGCTACCCCTCAGAACACAACCACCCCACAGAGCACAGCCACCCTATGGACACAGACACCCCACAGAATACAGCCACCCCACGGACACAGCCACCCCACAGAACACAGCCACCCCACAGAACACAGCCACCCCACAGAGCACAGCCACCCCACGGACACAGCCACCCCACAGAGCACAGCCACCCCACAGAATTCGGACTGTAAGACGGACCCCCATTTGACACATTATTTTTTCCCCCTATTTACCACCCCAAAATTTAGAGTGCGTCTTATGGTCCGGTGCATTTTATAGTCCAAAAAATACGGTACATTATTCACTGCACCTAATTTACTTATCCAGACCTAGGACCATTTCTTATGAGTAACTCTAGGACAGCTCAGATCACAATTATTGGAAAGCCCAGCATGTTGGGCAAATTAGTCCCCGTTAGTTATAAAACTGTATAATTTCCCCAGTGGTAAAGATGGAATCACACGACTGAAGATCACAGACACAAGTGACTCCATTATTCCTTACAGGAAGATCTACATTTACTCTTACAATTAGTGTGAGAGCCTAGAATAGGGAATACAGGATGGGAGAGGGTAACTCATGAAGACTCCTCCATGAAATGTATCATGTGACCTATTAACAATCTCAGCCACTCAATAAAAGCTATATAAGTGCGAATATTCGGTGTCTCTAATGAAGCGGAGTCTGACACCCATCATATTACGCTGGGTCCTATTAGTGAATGTCAGTAGGTTCTGGTGCCAGATGCGAAATGTTGTATGTGAAGGTGATATCTTAATTGTGAGTTACTTACCGCATGTTTTGGAGCACGGACCAAAGATCAGGTGATCAGTGTTGCCTAGAAAATAAAAGAAGACATTAAAGATGATCTCTGCTGACAAAATGAGAGGTGACATATATTTCCTTTACCTCCCTTCTGTTACATGTACAAGTTATTGTATCCAGCCCGCAGTATTACACCTCTATGTCTTATCTATATATTAATTGACTAAATGCTTGTATCAGTCCCTGGCTGTGTATATAGCATTAGATCCTTCATGACCTTTGACGTACATGTAAGTCAAAGGTCGTGTCCTTGTCTTTAATGCCGTTCGCACGTTGAGCCTATCCACTCAACGTTGAGTTTATCCACTGCTATGTATAGCACAATCATCCAGACAATTGCAGCTTCAACTTCCTAAAGAGTACTACTGAGTACAGCAAAAATACAGTAAAGAGTGTAAAAAGTAAATTAAAAATTAAACGCTTAAAAAAAATTCAAAATACACCTTTGTAATCGCTGCATTTGTAAAAGTTTGATCTATCAAAATCTAAACTAAATTTATCTGATCAGTAAACAGCATAACGAGAAAAAATAATCGAAATCGCCAGAATAAAATTTTTTGACAGCCGCAACATTGCAATAAGAGGCGATCAAAAAAACATAGTATCTACCCCAAAATGGTATCAGTAAGAATATCAACTCAGGGAGCAAAAAGTAAGCCTTCACCCAGCCTAATGAGGGTTACCCCATAACATGTGAATATTTGGAAAAGTACTTACCGGCTCGGATCGTATGCTTGGGCCAGGAATTATGGCGCTGGATGTTAATAGGCGCGCCTTCCACAGATGCTAATAGCAAAATCACGATTAGAAGAAATCGAAAGAGCATTTTAGCTTGGAGAAATATCGCTGAATGTGTAACACTCAGTGAGTCTTTTCAGACAAAGCCTCTTCCTGCAGCGTCACTCCGTATAACCACACATTCCGTGATGTCACAATGGAGATCTCATTGTGACATCACGAGGAGCGGAACACAGTGATGTCACAATGGGTCAGATAACTGCAACTACTCAACATGGAGCAGCTCCATCAATCTATCTATGATTAATATAATATTAATGTATAAGGACCAAGCCGCATTAGAGGATATTATGAATGTATGGGGGCGACACAGAGAGACATTATTCATGGGTTGGGCCACAGGGAGACATTACTATTACTAGGCCACATAGGGTGGCAATATTAACTCATGATGAACACATAGGTGGACAGTTTTACCAGATGAGTGCCACATTGGGGCCAATATTAATGTATTAATAGGGGGACATCATTACTATATGGGGGCCAGGAAAGGGACAATATTACTGTATATGGGTCACATAGGAGAAAATGATTAATATTAGGGGCACATAGAGGGACAATATTAATTTATGGGGGCCATATGGGAGGACATTGTTATTAAGTGGGGTACACATGATGAGATTTTTAATGTATGAGGGCCACAATTTGGAATGTTACTACTATATTGGGGGTCATAAAGAGGAATTCCACATCTGGATGAAGGCATAATAGTTGGACATTACTACTGTATGGGTGCCATGATGGGGCAATTCTACTGTACATTATTTGGGCAAACAGGGGACCTAGTTAAAACTGAATGGGGACACAGAGGAGCATCATTACTCTATTGTATTTTATTTTGGAGGATACTGTTACCATATAAAAAAGGGAGGTACTATTTTTGTAGAATTGGAGGAAAAGTGGCAATGGTGACCAGGAAGCAATAATCCATAGATGTCTGTGTGCTAGGGTTGCGGATCGGACTAAATATAAAATATAATAAAGTGCGATCGCAACCCGGAGTCCACCGTGCAGAGATGACAAACTGCTGCTCGGTAATGGCGGACTCCAACTGAAAACCTGCGAAGAGACCGCAGACCCGGTGTGCACAGGAGCGAGCTCTGTTACAGCACAGAGCTGCAGAAAGAGACGCCGAAGCCTGTTACTTCATAGGCTACGGCTAAACTTACCTCTACTGCAGCGCCAGGGATTAACCATAGAGAAATGCTCTTCCCTGTTAGCAAACAGAGAGCGCAGCCGACAGTGGTGTTACCGCACTGCTTGTGTACAGCGCCGTCCTGGTGGATGCCACTAACCAGCTGAAGCTTAGCGCTGGAAAGCGCAATAACTGCGCACGGCACCGCTGAAATGGACACTGCGGCGTATGCGGTACAGAGGTGTTTAGTGCAGAGGACACTCTCTGGCTGAGCGTGTAATAGGTGCCGGGAGCACTGTGGCGCTATGCAGTGTCACCGCTTGGCGCGGACTCAAGACCCTAAACCGTATATATCAAAGGGAAGGGGTTACTTAATGAGTCATTCAGTGGTTCACAAGCCTCCACGATCACACACAACACTATCCATAACTGTCTACACTAGCGCATGGCCGAGAGGTTCCCCCTGTGCAGTAGGGGAAACTTGATGCCTAACATTACCACCCCCTCCTAGAGCCACCTCGCTAAGCTTGAAGGCTGCAATGAGTAGAGGAGCACAAATATTCTCCACAGGCTCCTAGGTCCTATCCTCTGGGCCATGAGCTTTCCAGTCCACTAGATAATATTTTTTGCCCTGTACCACCTTACACCCCACGATGGCCATCGCCTCGTACTCCTCCGAGGACAAGCTTGATGTCCCGATAGATGACTCCGAAAACCGGGACATGTGAACAGGCTTATGGAGGGACACATGGAAAGTGTCAGTTATATCCAGGTGGGGAGGAAGGGCCAGATGGTAAACCATAGGATTATCCTTCTCCAGGACCTTGAAGGGACCTAAAAAGCGAGGCGCCAACTTAGTGGACTCAACCTGCAGCCTGATGTTACGAGCGGAGAGCCACACCAAGTCGCCGGGAACAAAGGTGGCAGCGGGGAGCCGGTGTTTATTAGCGCAGGACATCATTCTCTCCTTGGAGGCCCGGATGGCATCCTGAGTGCAGTTCCAAACGTCACGTGCCTCCACCGCCCAGTCTGCCACCCTAGAGTCGGTGGACAACACGGGCATGGGCACAGTAACGCGCGGATGCTGCCCATAATTAAGGAGGAATGGGGTCTGACCGGTGATGCTGGCCACAGCGTTGTTTAAAGTGAACTCCGCCCATGGCAGCAAGGATGCCCAGTCATCCTGCCTGACCGAAACAAAATGTCACAGATATGTGACAAGGGTCTGGTTGGCCCTCTCTAAAGTACCTGTTAGGCAGCGGATTTTTGTCGCTGCACAGCGAGAATCCCGAGCCTTACTTCCGGCGGTCTCCCATTCCTCTCCAGCCGCAGAGGAGCTTGCTCAGCAAACTCGTCGGTCCCGGAGCTCCGCCCAGACCAGCTCCGTGAGTTTGGTTGCTGCTGCTACCTCTGGAACAGCTATGGCAATGCATTCTGCTCAGCAGCGAGATTCTCCAGGGACTAAATCCTCATGTCGGGCCACTGAGCATGCCCGTGGTGTGATCTCCCATTGGAGATCGAAGGTCACGTGCTCAGGTCCTGCTCGTGTTCGGATTGGCCCATCCGAGAAACCAGGAAGGTCCCGGACGCTCGTGGCTATAAAAGGTTCGCATGGCCGCCCGGCCATGTGCTAGGATAGCCAGTATTTTCAGACTATAAGGAGTGAGTGATGGATGCACATATGAATGTCTCTGGTGACTGACTCATTATGAAACCCCTACCCTTGGTACGCATGTGTTGTGCAGCCTAGCCTGCTAGCGCCCAGGCTTAGGTGTATGTAGGACAGTGTTGAGTCAGATATTAGTCACTATCAGTGACTCGGCACACCTCAGAGCAAGTGCTCTGCACTCCTTAGCCAGCGTCTATAGCGGCGTTCTTGGCAGCGACGCCGCACGCTCAGTGGCCTAGAAGGACTCTAACCCCGTGCCTTGGGGTGGAGTTCTGTGGCTATTTGCTGTGAGCTCTGTGGCCGGTCTCTATGAGCTAATCAAGCTCAATGCTGAGCAGGATACAGAGCTCTCTCCAGAACCGACACGTAAACTGAGTACCCCGGTTGCTGGCAATCTTGTCCGGCATACCGTGCAGGTGGAAAACGTGCTTAATGAACAGCGCTACCAGACCCCGTACAGAAGGTAACCGAGAGAGTGGTATCAGGTGCTCCGTCTTGGAGAAATGGTCGGTGACAACCCAAATGACGGTGCTTCCCCTGGACCACAAAGTCCATACCGACCATCTCCCAGGGCCTGTTTGCTACTGGCAGGGGGTAAAGTAGTCCAGCAGGCCACAGCCAAGGAGAGTTATTCTGGGCACAAGAGAAGCACCACGATGACACCACAGAGCACAAAAGAGCACCGGCGTGGACGTTCTTCTCCCTGGAGAGAAAATGTAGGGTAAAGTGAAACCGGGAGAAGAACAAGTACCATCTGGCCTGGCGAGAGTTCATCCACTGGGCCGTTTGCAAATATACCAAGTTCTTGTGGTCGATGAACACCTGGAAAGGGTGGCGAGCCCCCTCCAGGAGGTGTCTCCACTCAGAAAAGGCCAACTTCATCGCTAGCAACTCCCTGTCCCTGATGGAATAATTCCTCTCTGCCGGGGTGAAGGTCTTGGAGAAAAATAAGCATGGCTGCTTCCGACCTTGCGTATCCTTCTGAAAAAAGACCGCTATAGCACCGACGGAAGAGGCATCCACCTCCAGTATGCTATGAAGGGCTTATTTACATTGGGGTAATGTAGAATGGGAGCACTAGCAAAATGGGACTTAATGGAGGAGAAGGCCTCGGAGACCTGCACCGACCACAACTTGGGATTTGCACCCTTCTTGGTGAGGGCTACCAAGGGGGCTACCAAAGTCAAGAAGTGGGGGATGAATTGGCGATAGTAATTTATGAACCCCATAAAGTGCTGCACCACTTTGAAAGAATGGAGTTCGTGCCAATCCATCACTGCCTGTAGCTTGGCAGGATCCATGGCCAAACCCTGGGCGGAGATGATATAGCCCAGGAAAGGTAAGGACTCCTGCTCAAACACA
This sequence comes from Dendrobates tinctorius, assembly GCF_039654945.1. NCBI lineage: Eukaryota > Metazoa > Chordata > Amphibia > Anura > Dendrobatidae > Dendrobates > Dendrobates tinctorius. The sequence goes on along the minus strand of NW_027361688.1, from coordinate 48,554,715 downwards.
CACTTCTCCAACTTGGCATAGAGGGAGTTTGCCCGCAGGAGGTCAAAAACTTTGCAAACATCTCTCTGGTTGGAGTCAATATCTGGAGAGCAGATGAGGAGATCATCCAGATAGACGACTACCGAGGTGGAAAGCATATCCCGGAATATATCTGTAATGATCCATGCGGGATCATGTCAGATAAGAGCTCTGGTGGTAACCTTTTTTTTCCTCTCTCTAAGCTTTGTGCTTAGAGATAGTTTTGCCCCTGGTGGCCAGTATGGTCATTGCACTGGTGTGCTTAGAGATAGCTTTTCCCCGGAGGCCAGTATGGTCATTGCACTGGTGTTTTTAGCGATAGTTTTGCCCCCGGTGGTGTTTAGTGTAATTGCACGGGAATCACTAACAGGTGTGTTTACTCAATAAAGGTGTGTAAGTTGTGCTCACGTTGGTGATATTGTTGGGCTTTTCCAACAATGCTGGGTGAAGGAAGGAGCTGAGGAGAGTCCAGGACAGCTCAGTCAGAGTCCTGGAGTGCCAGCTATGGGGTCAGACAGGAGTTCGTGTAAAGCATGGTGAAGTGGCAGGTATGGTGTCAGTGAAGAATTCTTACAAAGCTTGGTGGAGTGGCAGCTATGGTGTAGAGCTGCACTCAGTTGCTGGACTCTGTTACTGGAAGCTGCACTCAGGTGCTGGACTCCATTGCTGGACAGCTGCACCCAGGTGTTGGACATGGTGGGAGGAAGATGCACTCAGGTGTTGGACTCTGTTGCCTCGAGCAAGTGCATCAGAGCAAAGCTAAGTGTTTCTCTGTTTGTCACTTTTCCTCATGTCGGTGTTAGTACAGCGGTGGGGCCATTGCCTGCACCACCCAGCTCCCTAGTAAGGATTAGGTGTAAGGTGTGCTAGGGTGACAGGTATCCTGATCGGTGACAGGTGAGGAGCCTGTATAGGGAACGTTAGGAGTAGAGTTGAGCGAAACGGGTCGAAAAAATTCAAAAGTCGCCGACTTTTGGCAAAGTCGGGTTTCATGAAACGAAACCCGACCCTAGGATGAGGTCGGCCACGAGGTCGGCGACTTACGTGCCAAAGTCGCGTTTCAAAAGTTTGTTTTGCGCTCTTTTTCAGCCAATCAGGATCCACGGACACTGTGGGCAACGTGATGACCTAGGCACGGGTCACCACCATCTTTCAGAAGGGCATGCAAGTGATTGGCTTGCTTTGGTGGGCGTCACAGGGGGTATAAAAGGGCGTGCACGCCGACCGCCATCTTACTTCTGCCGATCTTAGTATAGGGAGAGGTTGCTGCTGATTCTGTAGGGAGAGCGTTAGTCAGGGAAGAAGCCAAAAAAACTGCTTCTGCTGCTAGCGATTTGGCCTGCACAACACACAAGTCACTGTGTGTGCAGTGCAAGGGGAGGCTACATAGTGGTGTATCAGTGGTGTTGGTTGTTGGGCTGCCTTTTAAGGCTTCCTGACATGCTGGCATTGCTGTTTACCCACTGCTCCGCAAACTGCTTTATTAAAAGCAATCCAATCTCCCTTATCCTCTAGTCACTTTTGTCACAGCTGTGCCATCGAGCCTGTCACATAGCGCTCAGATATCAGTGGGCCTCACACAATCCACAAGTGTCCAGTATCCAAAAGTGTGCGCAGAGATTCAAAATCTCCATTATCCTCTCGTCACTTTTGTCACAGGCAGCTGTGCCATCGAGCCTGTCACATAGCGCTCAGATATCAGTGGGCCTCACACAATCCACAAGTGTCCAGTGTCCAAAAGTGTGCGCAGAGATTCAAAATCTCCATTATCCTCTCGTCACTTTTGTCACAGGCAGCTGTGCCATCGAGCCTGTCACATAGCGCTCAGATATCAGTGGGCCTCACACAATCCACAAGTGTCCAGTGTCCAAAAGTGTGCGCAGAGATTCAAAATCTCCATTATCCTCTCGTCACTTTTGTCACAGGCAGCTGTGCCATCGAGCCTGTCACATAGCGCTCAGATATCAGTGGGCCTCACACAATCCACAAGTGTCCAGTGTCCAAAAGTGTGCGCAGAGATTCAAAATCTCCATTATCCTCTCGTCACTTTTGTCACAGGCAGCTGTGCCATCGAGCCTGTCACATAGCGCTCAGATATCAGTGGGCCTCACACAATCCACAAGTGTCCAAAAGTGTGCGCAGAGATTCAAAATCTCCATTATCCTCTCGTCACTTTTGTCACAGGCAGCTGTGCCATCGAGCCTGTCACATAGCGCTCAGATATCAGTGGGCCTCACACAATCCACAAGTGTCCAGTGTCCAAAAGTGTGCGCAGAGATTCAAAATCTCCATTATCCTCTCGTCACTTTTGTCACAGGCAGCTGTGCCATCGAGCCTGTCACATAGCGCTCAGATATCAGTGGGCCTCACACAATCCACAAGTGTCCAGTGTCCAAAAGTGTGCGCAGAGATTCAAAATCTCCATTATCCTCTCGTCACTTTTGTCACAGGCAGCTGTGCCATCGAGCCTGTCACATAGCGCTCAGATATCAGTGGGCCTCACACAATCCACAAGTGTCCAGTGTCCAAAAGTGTGCGCAGAGATTCAAAATCTCCATTATCCTCTCGTCACTTTTGTCACAGGCAGCTGTGCCATCGAGCCTGTCACATAGCGCTCAGATATCAGTGGGCCTCACACAATCCACAAGTGTCCAGTGTCCAAAAGTGTGCGCAGAGATTCAAAATCTCCATTATCCTCTCGTCACTTTTGTCACAGGCAGCTGTGCCATCGAGCCTGTCACATAGCGCTCAGATATCAGTGGGCCTCACACAATCCACAAGTGTCCAGTGTCCAAAAGTGTGCGCAGAGATTCAAAATCTCCATTATCCTCTCGTCACTTTTGTCACAGGCAGCTGTGCCATCGAGCCTGTCACATAGCGCTCAGATATCAGTGGGCCTCACACAATCCACAAGTGTCCAGTGTCCAAAAGTGTGCGCAGAGATTCAAAATCTCCATTATCCTCTCGTCACTTTTGTCACAGGCAGCTGTGCCATCGAGCCTGTCACATAGCGCTCAGATATCAGTGGGCCTCACACAATCCACAAGTGTCCAGTGTCCAAAAGTGTGCGCAGAGATTCAAAATCTCCATTATCCTCTCGTCACTTTTGTCACAGGCAGCTGTGCCATCGAGCCTGTCACATAGCGCTCAGATATCAGTGGGCCTCACACAATCCACAAGTGTCCAGTGTCCAAAAGTGTGCGCAGAGATTCAAAATCTCCCTTATCCTCTCGTCACTTTGGTCACAGCTGTGCCATCGAGCCTGTCACATAGCGCTCAGATATCAGTGGGCCTCACACAATCCACAAGTGTCCAGTGTCCAAAAGTGTGCGCAGAGATTCAAAATCTCCATTATCCTCTCGTCACTTTTGTCACAGGCAGCTGTGCCATCGAGCCTGTCACATAGCGCTCAGATATCAGTGGGCCTCACACAATCCACAAGTGTCCAGTGTCCAAAAGTGTGCGCAGAGATTCAAAATCTCCATTATCCTCTCGTCACTTTTGTCACAGGCAGCTGTGCCATCGAGCCTGTCACATAGCGCTCAGATATCAGTGGGCCTCACACAATCCACAAGTGTCCAGTGTCCAAAAGTGTGCGCAGAGATTCAAAATCTCCCTTATCCTCTCGTCACTTTGGTCACAGCTGTGCCATCGAGCCTGTCACATAGCGCTCAGATATCAGTGGGCCTCACACAATCCAAAAGTGTCCACTGTCCACAAGTGTGTGCAGAAATTCTAAATCTCCCCTGTCCTATAGACACCTTGTACCTTGTTTTACATTACTATATAGTTTGTTGGATTTTGTCTACATTTCTACCAAAAATGAGGAAGGCTGGTGGAAGAGGCCGTGGAATTGGGCGGGGGTTGGCAGCTGGTAATGTTGGTGTTGGTGGTGGATCTGATGGTAGTGGCAAGAGCAAAATAGGACCGAATGCAGGAGGTGCTGACCCTGCGTCATCGTCTGGCTACATAAGGCCTCGAACGCTTAGTTTTCTAGGAGTTGGCAAACCGCTTTTAAAGCCAGAGCATCAGGAAAAAGTTTTGTCTTACATTGCTGACTCAGCCTCCAGCTCTATCGCCTCCTCTTCTTCAGTTGTGAAAAGTAAAAGCACTGAGTCGTCATTGGAGGCTCATGTTCATGAACCACACCTTTCCTTGTGTCCTTCACCCCAACCAAGATTGAAGGATGACGCAGGCCATACTACTGATTACTCCATGGAGCTGTTTTCACATACCATGCCTGGATTATCAAGTGAAATGGTGAATTACCCAGGCCAAGATGAATCTGACATGGAGTGCACTGATGCACAGCCGCTGATGGATGATTCTGCTGGTACATTCACTCAGAGCACTACATTGTCCTCGCAGTGTACAGAGCCAGATTCTGACCCTGATGAGACTCAGGTGCCCCTTCCCGCACACTATACCACCATACACGGTGACACAGAGGAAGGTGCACATGACATAGAAGAGGAGGTGATGGATGACCCAGTTGTTGACCCAGATTGGCATCCATTGGGGGAAGAGGGTGCTGCTTCCAATAGCTCAGATGAGGAGCATCCACAGCAGACATCGACATCGCAACAGCTGTTATCTGGCAGGCCCGGAGCACTCCAAAGACAGGTTCCAAACATCAAAAGAGTTGCTGGACAGCTTGTCCAGAGGGTCAAAAGATCACAGCGTGCTAGGCCGCAAAATGTCTGCCAAAGTAGGAAGAGTGCAGTGTGGCACTTTTTTGAACAAAATCCTCATGTTCAGGCCAAGGTTATCTGTAAGAAGTGCGCAAAGACCTTTAGCCGAGGGAAAAATCTGAAAAATTTGAATACCAGTTGCATGCTTAGACATTTAACCAGCATGCACTTGCAAGCGTGGACACAACACCAAACCTCAAGTGCCACATGTGCAACTGATCACAATGAAGGTAGTCAGCAACGCTACATTGTTTCCCCCACTGTAAGCCCACCGGTTAGCACAGCAGCAAATGTTGAGGTGTCGTTGCAAGACCACAGCAGTCAGGGAATCCCACTGTTATATCAACGAAAGACTGATTCTAGGCCATCAGAAAGAACACCAACTCCATCACCATCATCAACCCTCTCTCAGTCCGCCCTGTCCACCGCTACTTCCACCATATGCAGCTCTCAAGTCCAGCTCACCCTCCCAGACACTATGAGTAGGTCAAGAAAGTACTCAGTCTCTCATCCGCGTACACTGGGTTTGAACGCTCACATTGCCAAACTAATCTCGTTTGAGATGATGCCCTTTCGGTTGGTGGAAAGCACAGCTTTCCGCGAACTCATGGCCTATACAGTACCACGCTATGACCTACCCAGTCGCCACTTCTTCTCTCGCAGAGCCATCCCAGCTCTCCACCATCATGTGAAAGACCGCATTGTCCATGCACTCAAGCAGTCAGTGAGCGGAAAGGTGCACCTCACAACTGATGCATGGTCCAGTCGGCATGGCCAGGGCCGTTACGTGTCCATCACTGCGCACTGGGTTAATGTGGTGGATGCAGGGTCCACAGGGGACAGCGGTGGTGGGACAGTGCTGCCTAGCCCACGGTATAGGAAACAGTTGGCTGTAGGCGTTCGACCCTCCTCCTCCTCCTCCTCCTCCAGAAGCGAAAGCTCGTCCACAGAGCGCAGTCGTACGAGCACTCCATCTGCAGCTGCCACTGTTGCACACGATGTGTCCCCCTATCGAGCAGCTAGTGGAAAGCGTCAGCAGGCTGTGTTGCAGATGATGTGTTTGGGCGACAGACACACCGCCGAGGTGCTGGCCGAGTACTTGAAGCGACAAACTGAGTCATGGCTGGGCAGTGTACATCTTGAGGCAGGCAAGGTAGTTAGTGATAACGGCCGTAATTTTGTGGCAGCCATAGCCCTTTCAAAACTCAGCCACATACCTTGCTTGGCTCACACCTTGAACCTGGTGGTGCAGTGCTTCCTCAAAAATTATCCGGAGTTAACAGCCCTGCTCCAGAAGGTGTGAAGACTGTGCGCGCACATCCGCCAGTCGCCTGTACACTCCGTTCTTATGCAGAAGCTGCAGCGATTGCTCCACCTTCCCAACCACCACCTCATTATCGACATTGCAACAAGGTGGAACTCCACCCTGCACATGGTGGAGCGGCTGTGCGAGCAGAGGCAGGCCATAATGCATTTGTGGGAGGATACACGGCCAGGCACTTTGAGAGCAGACATGGAGTTGACAGGCGTGCAGTGGTCGAAGCTGAAAGACCTTTGTAAAGTCCTTCAGTGTTTTGAGGAATGCACACGGCTGGTAAGCGCAGACGACGCCATCCTAAGCATGAGCATCCCACTTATGCGTCTGCTCATGCAAACTTTGACGCACCTTAAGGAGCAGGCGTCTGCAGCCAATGTTGATGAGGAGGAAGAGGAGGAGGGAATCCTTGATGACATTCAGCCATTGTCTGCTCAGGGACCTCTCCTGGACGAGGTGGAGGAAGAAGAGGAGGAGGAAGAGGATGATGGGGATGATTACTTAGGGGAGGAGGATGCATCTCGTGGGGCAAGTGAAAATGTTGGCGTGGCAAGGTCTGGTACAGGGTTTGTGCGTGACTGGAGGGATGTGGATTTGCCAGAAAGTGCTCCTCCACCCAGCACTCGCAGTGCATCATTGACACCGGGAACATTGGCCCACATGTCAGATTATGCCTTGCGGATCCTAAAAAGGGACCCCCGCATTGCCAAAATGATGAACGATGACGACTACTGGTTGGCCAGCATCCTGGATCCACGCTATAAAGGCAAATTACAAAACATCATGCCACAGGAGAACCTTGACCTAATATTGGCTAATAAACAAGCAACTCTGGTAAATCGGTTGCTTGAGGCATTCCCAGCACACAGCAGCGGTGATGGTTCTCACACGAGCCGTACGGGCCGGGGGCAGCTTGGCAGAGGTGTTCATGGTGCACACAGCAGAAGTGGCGTTGGAGACAGGGGTTTCATGACAATGTTGTGGACTGATTTTTCAAATACCGCTCACACAACTGGTAATACTGCATCGATGGAAAGTGACAGGAGACAGCAGTTGTCAACTATGGTTACAAACTACTTTTCCTCCCATATCGATGTTCTCCCACACAGGTCATTCCCCTTTGACTATTGGGCCGCTAAACTGGACACCTGGCCTGAATTGGCCCAATATGCCTTACAGGAGCTCGCTTGCCCAGCTGCAAGTGTGCTATCGGAAAGAGTCTTCAGTGCAGCTGGATCAATCCTGACAGAAAAAAGGACCCGTTTGTCAACCCAAAATGTGGATGATCTAACCTTCATTAAAATGAACCACGCATGGGTGTCCAAGGATTTCGTCCCACCTTCCCCTGATGACACATAGGGTGACAGAAAAATGGCTTGCTTTGGTCCACCTCTTCCTGGTACTTCACTTATTTCGCCTTTTGCATCAGCTGAATGTCCAACATCAACATATGCCACTTTCTAAAACTCCCTAACTGTGCTGCCTCCCCCCCCATGGCCGGGGTCAACACCTAGCGCATGACACCGTTCGAGTGCCGTTGCCCTGGACAGGTGGGTAGGCCGACTCTTGGGCGCGGGCACTGGCACAGGGTCCCTCATAGTGCAATCAAGTGTCTCTGACGGTGGTGGTGCACACCCGCCGTCAGACACACCGCTGTACTATGAGGGGTCCAGTGCCAGTACCGACGCCCACGAGTGGGCCCCCCTTGCTTGGGCAGGGCCCCAGCATTTGCAATCTTTACCTCTCCCTGCTCTTCCGCTGTGTAATCTGGGCCGTCAAATCCATACTGGGCCTAACACCGTCTGAGCCTGCCTCCTGAGACATATATTTTGAATGTGTACGCTATCCATACATGTTATCCAGGGATACGGTACCCTTTCTAACCTTTGTGCAATCACGTGCAATCCATACTGGGCCTAACACCGTCTGAGCCTGCCTCCTGAGACATATATTTTGAATGTGTACGCTATCCATACATGTTATCCAGGGATACGGTACCCTTTCTAACCTTTGTGCAATCACGTGCAATCCATACTGGGCCTGACACCGTCTGAGCCTGCCTCATGCTGTATAGACATATATTTTGAATGTGTACGCTATCCATACATGTTATCCAGGGATACGGTACCCTTTCTAACCTTTGTGCAATCACGTGCAATCCATACTGGGCCTAACACCGTCTGAGCCTGCCTCATGCTGTATAGACATATATTTTGAATGTGTACGCTATCCATACATGTTATCCAGGGATACGGTACCCTTTCTAACCTTTGTGCAATCACGTGCAATCCATACTGGGCCTAACACCGTCTGAGCCTGCCTCATGCTGTATAGACATATATTTTGAATGTGTACGCTATCCATACATGTTATCCAGGGATACGGTACCCTTTCTAACCTTTGTGCAATCACGTGCAATCCATACTGGGCCTAACACCGTCTGAGCCTGCCTCCTGAGACATATATTTTGAATGTGTACGCTATCCATACATGTTATCCAGGGATACGGTACCCTTTCTAACCTTTGTGCAATCACGTGCAATCCATACTGGGCCTAACACCGTCTGAGCCTGCCTCCTGAGACATATATTTTGAATGTGTACGCTATCCATACATGTTATCCAGGGATACGGTACCCTTTCTATCCTTTGTGCAATCACGTGCAATCCATACTGGGCCTAACACCGTCTGAGCCTGCCTCATGCTGTATAGACATATATTTTGAATGTGTACGCTATCCATACATGTTATCCAGGGATACGGTACCCTTTCTAACCTTTGTGCAATCACGTGCAATCCATACTGGGCGTGAGAACGGCTGGCGAGCTGTTAAGCAAGCTACAGCACCTGTCCAGACAAGTACAGGGATTCCCTAGCGAGGAGACTTATTTGATTGTTTTCAATGTTGGGGCAGCAATTTTTGGGGAGCACTATACTCTGGAGAATGATAGATGGGGCCCACCATACACTGGAACATTCCAAAGGTGGACATCAGACACTGGAGCAGAATTTACAGGGCCCATTATACACTAGAGCATTAGAAATGGGGCCCATTATGTTTGGAGCATTATTTGGGCCCATGAGACAGTGGAGCTTCATCCATGGGGACCAACATATACTGTAGCATTATGTGGAGCTCATCATATACTGTTTCAAACATTATATGGGACCAATGATTCTGTATGGAGAAATAGATGGGCCTCGTCATGAGATGTAAAAAGTGAGGTATTTTTCATTATACTATACCGCTATTTATCTGCCGTATCGGAGCATGATGAGTTGTGGTATGTGTTAAAGGGGCGCTCTTTCGCCCAGGGCACATGAAAACCTGCAGCCAGCCCTCCCCCCCCACAACTTTAGCCAAATAACCCCCATTTTTCAGTGCGTAACTTGTATTATGAAGTTAATTAAGGTTGACAAGCTTAAGTAAGAAGAATTGATGCTTTTGGCATTCTAATGGGCACTGTAGGTGTGTTTCCTGTCCTCCTCTCACTGCCGACTTTTATTCCCCTTTGACTTACATTGGGTTTCGTGTTTCGGGACGACCCCGACTTTTCCCTATAATCGGACGATCTTGCTCGACCCGACTTTTGGAAAAGTCGGGTTTCACGAAACGAAACGCGACCCTAAAAAACCAAAAGTCGCTCAACTCTAGTTAGGAGTGTTAGGGACACTGACTCAGGGGAGTGCAGGACATCTCCACGTCCCCCGTTACCTATCGCAGGGCCGACCGTTGTAAATGTTTCCCTATCCCCTGGTTGTATTAGTTACTGGCCTGCGGGCCACGTCACACTGGACATTTACACGTGCTGTGTCCTGTTGTATTAGTTACCGACCTACTGGCCATGTCACACAGGATAGGGCACGTGACATTATCATTCACAAAGTCTTGGAAGACGGCCAGGGCATTACAGAGCCCGAAGGGCATAACCAGGTATTCATAGTGCTCGTCCCTGGTGTTAAATGCCATCTTCCATTCGTCCCCCTCACGGATGCGAATCAGGTTGTAAGTCCCCCGCATATCAAGTTTGGTAAACACTCTCGCTCCCCGTAGCCTAAAGGTCAGCTTGGAGGATAACGCCGCTGATTCTAGTGAACCCACTCCTATGTCCATTAGAGGCGAGTGTTTTCCCGACCGCTGTGGGCCCCAGTTGGCACGGTGACCAGACTGCCAGCAAACAGGACAGACCACAGGTGCTCGAGCTGACTGGGACCAGGATCGCGCACAAAGAGCCTCCTGAGGCTCGAACACCCGATCGGGAGGTTCCAAAAGTTTAGCAAAACTAGGTGCCAACCTAAACCTCTGCCTACACTGGGAACGCTACAGCCTCGATGAAGCGAAGGTCTATACGAGTGGAGACGGTGATAAGCTCCTCCAGTGTGGCAGGAACCTCCCTGGTGGCCAGAGCTTCCTTCACATGGTCAGCCAAGCCTCTCCAGAATGCCAGAATGAGGACCTTATCTGGCCTCTCAGACTCAGAGGCCAGTGCCCGGAACTGGATGGGGAAGTGGCTGACCATAGGCGAGCCCTGTGATAATGCCAGCAGCCGGAGCGCTGTGTCATGGGTGACTTGCGGTCCCAAGAAGACCTGCTTCAGAGTGGCCAAGAACTGCGAGGCACTCTGCACCACATGATCAACACGCTCCCACAGCGGTGTGGCCCACTCCAAAGCCCTGCCCGACAAGAGGGAAAAGTCAAATCCCATCTTAGCCCGCTCAGAGGGGAATTGTGCAGCCAGCAGCTCTAGTTGTATAGCGCACTGGCTCAAGAAACCCCTACAAGAGGCATTTTCGCCCGAGAACTTCTTGGGCAGTGGGAGCAGTCGGAGCAGGGATGGCAGTGGTCACACGGGAGACAACCTCTGTGGCTGCCTGGAGCACAACCACAGTAACATCCGCAGCTGAGGCTGGACTCTAACGAGCCGCCAACCTGCCCTCCAGCTGCCGGATGTATGCAAAGAGTCGCTGCTCGTCCGCCATTACTAGCCAGACACTGGTGCTAGTATAATGTTAGGGTTGTGGATCGCACTAAATATAAAATTCAAGGAAGTGCGATTGCAACGCGGGGTCCACCGTGCAGAGATGGAAAACTGCTGCTTAGTAATGGCGGAGTAGTAAGTGAACATCGGCGGGTTAACCACTGACTCGGTGTCCGCTGGGGCGAACTCTGTCACTCCACAGAGCCGCTGAAAGAAACGCCAGAACCTGTTAACACCACAGGACTTGGCAGAAGGAGCGCACAGTGTAAGATCACAGGACTCGGCCTTTAGACCGCAGGACTGGAGTCCCTCTAGTCCACTAGTGCTCAGCGCCACAGCTGTGGTACCAGCAAGAGTCTGTCATGATACAGTCCGGAGTTTATTTTCTGCTGTCTTCAGTCCGGACTGGTCATGCGGGAGTTAATCTCCTCAGCCTCGTTCTGGAGCTAGCTGGGCTATTTCAGTCTCTCACAGCCTGCTGACCAGTGTTAGTGATAGCTCAAGCTTCCAGTTTAGAGCCTCTGACCCTTGTACCTTGGTGTTCCTCCTGCCTTTGACTGATATTCACGTGTGTGACCCGGACTGATTTCTGACCCCGTCTCTTGGTATTTATCTCTGCTGTTACTTTCCCTCTCTGGCATCTGACTCCCCGGCTTGTACCCCAACCACGTATTTCGTCTCACGTTTTGGACCCCGTGCTCATGTTCTGGCTTTCTGACTCTCGGCTTGGTATTTTGACTACGTGTATTGCTGCTCCTTCTGGTACGTCTGTTCCTGCTAGTTTCTGACTCGGTTCGTCTGACTATTCTCTCTCGTTACCTGTGGCACCTGTGCTGTTGCTCAGGGTTGCTGCTCTTAGTGTGTAACCTCTCTTCCCTCACCAGTTCCCCCTGGTGGAGGTTTCACTACAGAGTCACTATAATAGCTAACGCGTTCAAGTGTGCACAGTGCCGCTGTCACTTGCCGCAGTTCAATAGTGCCCAGCAGTGGCGACACCATCGGACGCTAGTGTGCGAGTGCTAAGAGCACAGTGGCGGAAGCATAGCCACCTGTTGGCGCTGACACAAATACCCTAACTCATGCATATTAAAGGAGGGGGTAATTTAATGAGTCATTCACCAGATTCATGCATCCATCATCACACATACCAACAACATTATGAGTCTATACTAGCGCATGGCCGAGCGGCCATGCAAACCTTTTATAGCAGTGATTTTCCGGGACCTTCCTAGTGGTCCAATGGGAGCAGCAATATGACCTGAGCACATGACCTCAGAGCTCCAATGAGCGGACTTCCCACGGGCATGCTCAGTGGGCAGAAATAAGGACTTAGTCCCAAGAGCTGTTCGTTGCTGGCTATTGCAGGTTACCATAGCTGAACCCTGTTTGAAATCAGTAACCAAGCCAATAGAAGTAGACTGAGCAAGACACTGAGAATGACGTCTCTGCTGAGCAGGCTCCTCTGCGGCTGGAGAGGAATGGGATATCGCAGAAAGCAAGGCCTGGGATTGACCAGGCCAGTTTTTACAATTCTGACCACTAACCCTTTATGAGGTAATAACTCTGGAAAGCTTTTAAGGATCCCTGTGATTCTGACATTGTTTTTCTTGTGACATATTGCACTTCATGATAGTGGTAAAATTTCACTCATATAACTTAATTTGTGAAAAAAACGGAAATTTGGTGAAAATTTTGCAATTTTCCAACTTTGAATTTTTATGCCCTTAAATCACAGAGATATGGCGCAGAAAAAACTTAATAAGTAACATTTCCCACATGTTTACTTTACAGCAGCACAATTTTGGAACCCAATTTTTTTTTTTGTTAGGAAGTTATAAGGGTTAAAAGTTGACCAGCGATCTCTAATTTTTACAACACCATTTATTTTTTTAGGGACCACACCATATTTGAAGTCACTTTGAGGGATCTATATGATGGAAAATACCCAAAAGTGATACCATTCTAAAAACTGCACCCCTCAAGGTGCTCAAAAGCACATTCAAGAAGTTTTGTAACCCTTCAGGTGCTTCACAGGAATTTTTTGAATGTTTAAGAAAAAATGAACATTTAACTTTTTCACAAAAAAATTATTTCAGGTCCAATTTTTTTATTTTACCAAGGGTAACAAGATAAATTGGACTGCAAAAGTTACTGTATAATTTGTCCTCAGTATGCTGATACCTGACATGTGGGGGGGAACCACTGTTTCGGCGCATGGCAGAGCTCGAAAGGAAAGGAGCACCGTTTGACTTTAAAGGTCTATGCTTCTACATTATGGTTCTCTCCGATAAGATGGCAAAAGCCTGGTGACAGATTCCCTTTATAGGACTGCTTCGATAATAATGGCATAGTGAATTACAGCCAAGTTATTGGATGTATACAGTATATAATATATATATTATTTCTTCTTTTTCAGTTTTTTTAGAAGATGGTATTGGTATTTCAAAGATCCCTTCGAATAAAGTCATCATATGTTTTGTAGTTTTCACCATCATCATATTCCTCTTTGGAACATTCATTGGTGTCTTCTGTAACACCATACGTAGGTAAGTATTGTAAAGGATGATTTATATTGTGCATGGGAGTCTGTAAAAAAAAGACATCTTTATTACAGATGAGAGACTCTGACAAAATTCTGCCAAATCATGCAGACTTTGCTTAGAGAGATTTAATTCACAGCAAAATTATTCTTCACAAATTGATTGTTTCCTATTATGCTCTGGGGTCTCCCCAGTCCCAGATCACAATAACTGGATGATGTAAGAAGAAAATAAAGTTCATATATCACCAAGCCCCTCTCCGGAAGCCCCCACTGATCTCTGCCCACAACTCTGGCCCAGTGTCGACTCTTGGTTGGGACTTGCATGGGCAGAGACCTTTCGGGGACTGCTTGTAGCCAAAGTTTCAGCCCAAAGGGAACACTTGGCCAGAGGTGCGGCATGATGGTAGTGTGGAAAACTGGCCATCGAGAATAAAGCAGCAGAAGTCGGTCAGAGAAGTGAGCTCAACTTTCTACCAGCCCTCTACTCTTCCGCAAGCTGGCGGCTGCAGCTAGCTTCCACTTTGCTTTATTCGCGTGGAGTGAATTACAAAAAAATCTTTGTTCTCCAACATTCTGAGTTTTGTATGAGCAGAATTCAATTCCACTCAAATTCATTCATGTCTAATCTTCATATTACCTTACAATCCAGTGCGATCCACACATATTGAAATTTCATGTACATGAAAAATGGTTGATAAATACCAAAATTTTACTTATTGCCAATGTTTCTACAAAATGTAAAAGACAAAATGAATGACGAAACATATGAGTCTATATTTCATTCTGCAGAATAAAGATATGTTACTTTGTAATTTACAATATACCTTATATTTTACTATTTTAAAGACATCTGAAAAAGGATAAACCCAGGAGAAATGATGAATCTCAACAATCTAATGATGGAGTTAGAGAGACTCATGCTAAACATTTTGGTGGTAAGTACAGCCAAACCAATCTGACAATAAAGCAGTTCTCCAAGATAAGAAAAACAGGGTTGCCATCTTCTTAAAAAAAAAAATCTGTGCCATCCAAATCTTCACCTTGTTCATGGTATTGCAGCTCTATACCATTCCCTTCATTGGAGCTGATCTGCAATTACAGGCACAACCTGTAGACAGGGGTGGTCTTGTTTTTCAAACAAACCAATTACATTTTTCTAACCCTGGACAAGCCTATAAAATCTATTTGCAAATACCGTATTTTTTGGATTATAAGACGCTCCGGATTATAAGACGCACCCGAAATTTCGAGGAGAAAAATAGGAAAAAAATGTTTTTAATAAAATGGTGGTGCTTCTTATAATCCATGTGTCTTTTTCCTTACTGGGAGTGGTGGCTGCGGTGAAGTGGGGTCCCAGGGTCGCTGCTGGAGGAGACAGAAGTGGGGTGATGCTGCAGGCAGCAGGCTGGGATGAGGCGGGGATTCCGTGCTGCGGGGTGCTCCGTGCTGCCGGGTGCTCTGTGCTATGGGGAGGTTCCTTGCTGCAGATGCTGTGGGGTGCTACGTGCTGCGGGGGCCTCTGCCGACATTTTGTGAAAGGCCAGAGCCCCTGGCAGTTACATGGTTTCCTGTGCGGTGGACTCCGGGAAGATGGTTGACGAGGGGGGAGGCACATGCGCAGATTGAGATATCGGAACCAAGATCTCGGAAGATGAGATTTCAGGGCTGAGATCTCATCTCCCGAGATCTTGGTGCCGAGATCTCCATCTACGCATGTGCCGCCCACCCGGCAGCCATTTTCCCGGAGTACACCGGACAGGAAGCCATGGAATTGCCGGGGAATCTGGCCTTTCACAAACTGTCGGCAGAGGCCCCCGTAGCAACAGAGACCCCAGCAGCAGAATGGGAAATCCCTGCGCAACACCGTCAGGCCTTGCAGCACTGCTAGGCACCTGCTCATCCCAGCCTGTGGCCAGCAATGGTACCGGTAAGTTATATACGCATTATAAGACGCACCCCCATTTTTCCCCCAAAATTTTGGGGAAAAAGTGGGTCTTATAATCCGTAAAATACGGTAGTTATTTTTTTTGCTTTTTTATAACTTGGTAATAGACTTACTCTGGGGACATTTGGTATGTAATACCACACATACTTGAGTATAAGCCAACCCAAGTATAAGCCGAGGCACCTATGTCTGCCGTGGAAAACTGAGTAAGCTTATTGACTCAAGTATATGGGTCACCCTCCCAGGGCTGTGGGGTACTCGGTACCGGGCCAGGGTCAGGGGGATGTGTCACAGCAGCGGTGACCCGGATAGTGGCCCTGGGCGCCCAAGTCAATGGCGGAATGTAGATGTAGTTAATGGAATGGAATAGTTTGTGACGCCACCTTTGGTGCTCAGCAAGGGAGGTGTTAAGCCGATGCTGCAGACAGATCCTCTCGGACAGATGGTAGGATGCAACAGTGATGGTGTAGCCCTCCACATACAGGGCTGATGTCCCAGGTCAGTGTAGTTGTAAGGGTTGTGGAACGGCGCAGGCAGTGTAAAGGATGATACCCAGATGTAGTGGTGCTGAGCGGGTTGGCGCGAGAATGAATGGAGGACACCGAGGCTTGCAGTTCCAAAGCTTTACTCACAGTCTGCGGTACACAAGGGTGCCTGCCTCCGGGCCGTGTCCTCCGGGTCAGAGATTCAGCCAAGCTCCAGGCCAGATGGGAAGCTCCTCTCCAAAACTCCGCCAACATGTACCTTTCCTGAACGACTACTCTATTGCGCCTTAAGGTGTGAAGATCTCCAGTACCGTGGTACTCTGGAGTTCCTCCTGTCAGATGTTCCTAACAATTCTACTCGTATGGCAAACAGCTGTAGCCTCTCTCGGGGACTCCCTTCTCCGGAGTCCTGGCTCTCTATTCAATTGCTGTTGTGCCCCAAGTCTTAGTTGGAAGTAGTGCATTTACAGCCAACTACTCCACCGGTGTCTGCTGCAGAGCCATAAGTGTCCATACAACCTCGGGGAACCGGGCCCCGGCCTTGCGCTGAGAACCTATAGGCAGGGTTCCTCTTCCAACCCACGTCTCCTCTCTGTTCTCCTACTCCTTCGTTCCGTACTGATCCTTCTCTCTCTTATGGAAGCTTAGGTTGCAGTTCTACATCTTTCTCCTTCTGTTCCTTTCCCGTGCCAGCTGGCTCAGATCACTGAGGCAGCTGCAGCACTCCTTGCTCCATCCCTTCTTCCAGGAATCCCCACTCCTCCCGAGTGGCTTCCTTCCTCACTGACCTTCTGTCAGACTGAACCCCTACTCCTACACTTTCCCACTCTTTTATATATCTCAACTCCACCCACCTCCCAGCACATCCAGTGTTCCATGCAGGGAACCACCATAGGTGCTCTGCTACTGTCTAAGCACTGAGCCGCAATGTGGTTGTGCAGAACTACCCTGTTGTGTGGGGTGCGAGTGTTGGAGCGTGGAAAGGAGTTCCCACATTACCTGGATGGTGGGGCACTACACCTTAGGAGAAGGTGCAGTACCTCTCAGGCGACCGAACCTCAGGGGTACCACATATAAGCCTGGTATGGATTGTCCCCTCATCCCTGTCCCGATATGCGTGGCTCCCCCCCTCCCATCCTTGTATGCATGCTTCCTATTACAAAAAAAAAAATCCTACTCACCCTCCTCCAGCTGTCACTGTGCGTGCTATAAGAGAAATAAATATTCATTTCTCTTTAGCAGTGGCACAGGCATTAGCCACAGCCACCGGCTTGTGCCTCTGTGATAGCTGTTCCGCCGCTCCCCCTCCCCCGCCAGCTTTCTGGGACAATTCTGCTGAAAAACTTGGCGTATATGCGGCAATAGTAGAACAGCCTTTTAAAAATTGTCTCTTAAACCTTTCGTGCCAGAGCCTTTTTTCGCCCTCATGACTAGGCCAATTCTGACCAGTGTCCCTTTATGTGGTTATAGCTCTTGAATTTTTTTAGCGACCACATCACATTTGAAGTTACTTTGAGGAGCATTTAATAAAGAAAATACCAAAAAGTGACACCATTCTAAAAACTGCACCCCTCAAAGTGCTCAAAACCAAATTCAAAACTTTTATCAACCCTTCAGGTGCTTCATGGGAATGCTAACACCTGTCAGAGCTATCGCTTTTCACTGGAATCGCAGTGCTTGCAGGACTCTGGGTGTCGTGAGCGCTGCAAGATTACCAACCATGTCATGACAAACGTCGGCGTTGCATAGAGCCCAGCAAGCGCCAACGTTTATCTACAGTGGGCAGTTGCGAAGTAAAGGAGCAGTATATGTAATAATCCATAAGAAATATGGAGAATATTTTATTTAAGAAAATTATGATTTCTTTGATCTCTTTAACAGGAAAAAATGAGGATGGACCAATGGTCAAAAAGACAGATGACCTTGAGAACACCAACTTTTCTTCTCCGGGTGCAGATTATGTCGTCATCGATATTGAAACAGATAAGGATGTGGCCATCTCCTCTAATAATAAGCCTGAGATGCTGCCACCAGCCAAGAGAGTGGCTATAGAAAACTTTACTGATCTAATTCAAGAAGTAACCCCGGAGACAGCGACCCCACAAGTGGAGATGCCCGATATCAGGAACCAAGAGAACAACCTGCCTCCAGAGATCTTAACCATCCTTCAGAGCAAAGGGGAGGAAGGCTACCTGGTTGACGAGATCATCATCATGACCCAGGACCTGCTGCAGAGTCAGTTTAAGGGTTTTGATGGCCTGCAGCCCCCCTGCGCTCTTATGGTACCAGGGTACAGCGTACTGAAGAATGCTGTACAAATCCACTATGATGAGGACAGGGAGCACTGGCTGACAACGTGCTATAAAAATGGCCAAATCTTTGTAGCCGACAGCGTCAGAGAAAAGAATCCGTCTCCATCCATCAGTCAGCAGATTACCAACATGTACAGTGAAGTGGTCGACAATCCCCTGAAACATCTGAGGTTTATCGATGTGGATCAGCAGAACAATGACTATGACTGTGGCTTATATGCTATAGCGTTTGCCTACGAGCTTATGGCAGATGACGGTGAACCCACAGCTAATTTCCAGCGTCAGAAGATGATGACTCATCTAATATCGTGCCTGCAGAAAAACAGAATCAGCGGATTTCCCAAAAAGGTCAGGAAGTGACTCCATGTCTATAAATGACATGTAGAGTCTATGACGGTCCAAGAGATCGCTCCGACCTTCAACCGGGCGCGACCCGGGGCCACAGACCAGTTTACACCAGTAATTAACCATGGACTTTCCATAATACCCTCAATATACTGAATGTGTAAATATGATGGGGGGTGTGCTGCTGCTGGCTCAGGACTCGGCACCAGAGATATTCACCTGTCCCCGTTCCCATGCTGCTCGCCGCTGTCTGCCATGTTGTCTGTCAGTGACGTTCAGGCAGCAGAGGGCACGGAGCACATTAACTAGGTCACCCCACCCTCTGCTGCCTGAACGACACTGACAGAGGACGCCGCAGGCAGCGGCGAGCAGCGTGGGAACGGGGACAGGTGAATATCGCATATACTTACCCCTCCTGGCGTGGTCTCTGCAGCCCCGTTCTTGTGCATATTCATGTCTTTAATGAACGGTACCACATGACCGCTGAAGGCAGGCGCCTGAGACCGTGGGACAAGCAGGAGGCTGCAGAGACGCGCCAAGGGGAGTCAGTATGATGTGACACACCTGCTCCCTCTCCCCCACCGACTTCCTGGCGTATATGTCTCGCATATAAGGCAAAAGGGGGACTTTCAGCCACAAGAAAAGGGCTGAAAATCTCGGCTTATATGTGAGTATATACGGTATTTGATACAATGACAATTTTGCAACTTTTACCACCTACAAAGAATGGAGATGTCTGTAATTTTTATTGTAGGTACACTTCAACTTACAATGTGGTTTTCTGGATTTATTTTATGATTTTTACGTAATTGATTTGCATTTTATTACATGAAATAAGTGGTTGATCACCTACTAACCAGAAAGAATTCTTGCTCTCGCAGACCTCTTAGCTTTTCTTTAAGAAGCCCTCCTACTCTACGCTCATTATTTGTGCTAACTGCTCCTGTTTGAACTCGTTACCTGTATAAAAGACACCTATCCACACACTCAATCACACTCCAACCTCTCCACCATGGCCAAGACCAAAATGAAGTCTAAAGGACATCAGCGACAAAATTGTAGACCTGTACAAGGCTGGGATAGGCTACAGCACAATAGGCAATTGGTGAGAAGGCAACAGCTGTTGGCACAATTATTAGAAAATGGAGGATAAACAAGATGACTGTCAATCTTCCTCGGTCTGGGGCTCTGTACGTGATCTTGCCTCATGTGGTAAGGATGATTCTGAGAAAGTTCAGGAATCAGCTCACATATGAAGACCCCATTATATAAAATAGAAACCTTTATTAACCATTTGTAAAAGGACTAACAACATACAAGACACACGCTTAAAATGCTGAAAAGCGACAAATTGAAGAGGTAAATAGATAATCCTGGATCGCCCCTGTTTAATACCCTTTCCTGTATACCTGCCTAACAGCGGAGCTTGGCACCCTTGTGATACGACAATAGCTGAAACTCAATGATGCACAGCCACAGCCCTGAAAACTGACAGATCTGTATGGAGGAGGGAGAAACAATCCTTGCTGCGGTGTGTGCAAACTTGGGAAAGAACTACTACATATGACCTCTGTAATTGCAAACAAAGTTTTCTGTACCAAATATTAAGTTCTGTTTTTCAATTGTTTCAAATACTTATTTCATGCAATAAAATGCAAATTAGTTATGTAAAAAACATACAATGTGATTTTCTGGATTTTTTTTAAGATTCTGTCTTTCATAGTTGAAGTGTGCCTACATTAAAAATTACAGACCTCTCCATTCTTTGTAGGTGGGTAAACTGGCAAAATTGGCAGTGTGTCAAATGCTTATTTTCCCCACTTTATGTAGCACCATAAATTCCACAACTTTACTTCCATTGATATCACTGTCCCCATTGGGGCTTACAATCAAAATTCCCCATCACTATGTCTTTGGAGTGTGGGAGGAATCCGTAGGTAACCCACACAAACTCCTTGCAAATGTCTTTGGTGGGATTTTAACCTAATTTCAATATTCTACATTACAGGAAAGCATGAGGACAAAACAAAAACTGTGACTGATGTCACTCCGTCCTCACGCACCCATGGTGGAAAAGAGAGATATCCTCAAAAGCACCATGATCCCTATACCTGATGCCGGTGATGAAGTAATCAATTTGGGCCCAGATGAGGACGCAGTAACTGTGTGTACAAAGAAGTCTTTTATTAATATTTTTAACAATTGTAAAAGCCCAAAACTTTTGCACACAAAAGCGGGACTAACTCCTAGCCGCGGTCTACGGACCAAACATTGGGCATGGGCAGGGCCTTGGGGGCAGTTCCCAAGTGCGCTCAACCATGTAAAATAGCTTACACTCAGGAACATTGGGGGATAGCGCTATCGGATAGCTCTTCCTGTTCATTTCCTTTAGGAATAGTTCTATGGGATAGCTCTACCCGTGCACTTTCTTCATGGATAGCGCTATCGAATAGCTCTACCCAAACAATATTAACGACAGAGCTTTTTCATACACAAGGTAGGAGTGGCAAGAGAGGTATACCAGGTATTTATGTTTGCTGTTAGTCTGCACATACCCCAGTCTGGTGTGTGGTCACACCCCATTGCGAGGTCAGTCTGTTGCAAAGTTACACCCCATTGCGTGGTTCGTAATCCCAGTGCGCGCCCGAAGGGCTTGCAATCAATCGTGTTCACAAAATACTAGAACTGACCTGCCGTTATGACTCTACAGCTCATTACGAGTTCTCATATACCAAACAGGTCTAGGTTCTTTTTTTATTTATGGTGTGGTGTAGTGACCACTGTGTCCGCTAGGGGGCGCTGTGTGGGTGCCCCAAGATGGACGGATAGCCATGTCCAGAGTGGTAACAGGAGCAGAGTGCTAAAGGATCGTTATGTATCCCAAGGTGGGTGGCCTTGGGATGAAGGCTTGATTATGTGCTGATCAGCAGAGCTGATCTTTCGTGCCAATGTATTAGGGAGAAGCCTTCAGGTGATTGTTGAGATGGGTGGGATCAATCACCTAAACCCACCTAGGGGCAGGTGTTTAGAATGCCATTATAAAGTATATGTGATTGAATGATTGAAGGACCTGTGATGAGGTCATAGCCATGTTATCCGGTGGGCGTGGCTGTGGACCATGTAAGGTGGCCAGGGTAGGTCACATGAGTGAATGCTTGGACCCGGTTGGTCCGTATGGAAGGTCTTGTCTGGCTGACGTGGCTGCCTTCCTGACAGCACGTGGAGAGGCTGTGGATAATGGCTGCATATGTCTGAGAGTTCCCAGAAGGGGGAATGAACTTCAGGACTGAGAAGCAGCTATGAGATGGTAACCTGGAGAGGGGATATAACTGTGAGGCTAGAGAGCCTGTGTGCTGTACATTGCACAACCTGTGTGACCACAGGATAAACAGAGTCAAGCTCTGTCATGGACGCTATGCTGTTTATATGAACTTTCTGTTGCTGTTGCTTTGGTTTCTGCTGCATAATAAACCGAATGGACTGAGTTATGTTAAGAAACCTGTGCCGGACGTGATTTATCGGCTGCCTAGCGAGTACCCCCTACCCAGGGCCGACGTTATGTGCAGGCAGACCAGGCAGCTTCCTAGGGTCCCCACTCCTCCCACTCCTCCAGGGGCCCCCAGCCAGCGGCACATCACACAGCCGCTATGGAGCCCCTGTGAGGCAGGGACCCGCCTGCCCCCAGCGTCGACTCCCGCGGCCGCCGCACTGAAGGAGGTAGTGATGGAGGAGAGAGCGTCAGCTGACGCTCCCTCTCCCATTATTCCCCGCTCTGCCTCTGACAGAGCGGGGGTGCGATGGCGTCATCGCGCTCTCACTGTGTGCAAGACAGAGCAGGAGGAGACAGGAGCAGCCAGCAGCGTGGGCACGAAGAGAAAGTGAGGAGTGATTTTTTTTTTTAAATCAGTGTGAGTACTGGACTGTGGGGCCACTCTGGGGGGCTATATACCATGCTGGACTGTATCATACCATAATGGGGAGGCTATGTACCATTCTGGGCCATATAATTCCATTCTGAGCGGGTTATATACCATGCTGGGCTGTATTATACCATTCTGGGGGGCTATATACCATGCTGGGCAGTATTACACCTTGCTGGCTTGTTTTATACCATTCTGGGGGGCTATATACCATGCTGGGCTGTAATATACCTTGCTGTGCTGTATTATACCATGCTGGGCTGTATTATACCATGCTGGGCTGTATTATACCATGCTGTGCTGTATTATACCATTCTGGGTTGCTATATACCATGCTGGGCTGTAATATATCGTGCTGGGCTGTATTATACCATTCTGGGGGGCTATATACCATGCTGGGCTGTATTATACCATGCTGGGCTGTATTATGCCATTCTAGGGGGGCTATATACCATGCTGGGCTGTATTATACTGTGCTGGGCTGTATTATACCATTCTAGGAGGGCTATATACCATGCTGGGCTGTATTATACCGTGCTGGGCTGTACTATACCATTTTGGGGGGGCTTTATACCATGCTGGGCTGTATTATACCATTCTGGGGGGTTATATATCATACTGGGCTGTATAATTTCATTCTGGGGTGCTATTTACCAAACTGGACTGTATTATACCATTCTGGGTGGCTATATACCATGTTGGGCTGTATTATACCATACTGGGCTGTACTATTCCATTCTGGGGGGCTATATACCATACTGGGCTGTATTATACCATGCTGGGCTGTATTATTCCTTTCTGGGGGAGCTATATACCATGCTGGGCTGTATTATACCATTCTGGGCTGCTATATACCATACTGGGCTGTATTATTCCATTCTGGGCTGCTATATACCATGCTGGGCTGTATTATACCATTCTGGGGGGCTATATACCATGTTGGGCTGTATTATACCATGCTGGGCTGTATTTTACTTGTTATGAACCAGGATGGATGATGACAGATTTTGCACAAGTTACCTTTTTTTCTCCTTTTAGCTGTTTGCTTAAAGTTAGTTTTGCCCCCCCGGTGGCCATTAGGGTCATTACACTGTGGTTGTTTTAGTTCTAGTTTTGCCCTCAGTGGCCGTTAGGGTCATTGCACTCTGGTTACTTTAGTTTAGTTGCCCCCGGTGGCCGCTAGTGTTATTGCACGTGATTATGAAACAGGTGTGATTCCCTGGCTCCTACCTATAAAGGAGTTGCAGGTGGTCTCACTCACTTTTGGTGATATTGCTCATTTCCAACCAAGTCTGGTGAAGGAAGGAACTACAGAGAGGAGTTCCTGGCAGCTCAGGTGAGCTCTGGTGTAATTGCGTTAGGCGGAAGCTGAATTCAGGTGTCGAGATTCAGGGGTGAAGCTGAACTTTGGTGTTGTACTCTGTTGCTGGGAGCAATAGCAACAGAATAAAGCTAAGTGGTGTTTTTCCGTTTGTGACTTTCATTGTGTGTGTATTAGTGCAGTGGTGGGATTAGTTTCTGCACCGTCCAGTTCACTAGAAAGGGATAGGTGCAGGGCGAGCTCGGGATTTGAGGTATCCAGCTCGTCACCAGGTGCGGAACCTGCCTTGGGATCGTCAGGAGTGTAGGGACACTGACTCAGAGGAGTGCAGGAGGTCTCCACATCCCCGTTCCCTATTGCAGGGCCCTCCATAGTAACGGTTTCCCCGGTGTTTCCCTTAACTATGCTGGAGGCGGTATATCCAGGTTCACGGGTGTTATAGAAATTCGTCCTGCTGGAGGCGGTGTGTCCTGTCACACGTGACATTACATTATCAACAACCCTAACATTTCTCTTGTGAGCCATGGGCCAAGTTCAGATCGGTGAGCTGTTACTGCTGGTCCTCACTGAGATGAGTGAGGAGCTGAATGATGTGTTTAAGCAGCACCTGCAGCAGAATTATGGGTCTAGGGCCTACCCTCTGGCTCCACTAGAGGGTCCATTTGTGGCTTTGGCGAAGATGCGCCTTGGCGTCCCTGCTGGAGAGCAGGACTTCCTTATACATGCGGACGTACCCAGGCAGGTGGGAGGAGTTGGTGTCCCCATGGTTCTGCCTGGTGTTCCCCAAGGTGAAGGGGTACATCCCTGTAGAGAGCAGACTAATGATTTAGTCCTTGGCGCTCACGTCGAAACTTCTGTACTATCAGAGAAGCCGTGTCCCCCTGGTCGTGTGGAGGAAGATGACCTGGGAGTGTATATTTCCTCCTCGCCCTCAGAAGGTACTATGTCAGCAGAGGTGATGGTTGACGAGGTACCTGAGGACATATCGGTGCTTGTTAACATTGGAGCAAAAGTCAGTTTGCTGGATGCTCAGTTTGTCCAAACTCATGGTCTGAGGTGTGAGACGCCAGTCAAACCCATAAGCGTCCAAGCCATTGACTCTGTCCCACTGAGCCAGGGGGGTTAAACCAAGTCGTATATGACATTGTGCTGCATAGTGGACATCATGATGAGTCCCAGTCATACTACGTCTTGGAGGGAAATCAAGCACCTATCGTTGTGGGCCCCCCTTGGTCTAAAAAACACAACCCGGTCATAGATTGGTGGACTAGGGAAGTAGTCAGCTGGCAGCAGTCGTGTGATGGCTGCTGCCTAGGGGCTACTGTCTCTGCCGTCGCTCTACAAACATACCCTTCCACTCCAGTGGTAGCAGCTGAGGTGCTGCAGGAGAGTAGGGGTAAGGCTCAACACTCGCTATTAGCCAACCCTGAGAGGCGCAGACCTCGTAGTGGGAGGGGTTGGAGGGTGGTGTATCCCTTGGTGAATTGTGGGGGTGTGAGTGTGGTGACACAGGGGGACGCCTCTGTTGTCAGTTCCAGAAAGAGTTCTCCGTGTTATGAATGGGTCACCGAGGAGAAAAAAAACAAAACAAGCTAAGCCACAGAAAACGAGAGAAGTTGGTAACTATGCAGATTGCAGATCCCTGATCTTACCACACAACTAGCAGTAGCCGTGGAGCGTGCCTACGAAGTTCCTAGATGCCTCGTCGACGGTGAAACAAGATGAAGGCAAAAACACATGCAGGAAAATAGGCTGAGCAAATGATGGGGCCCAAACTAACTAGACAGGAAAGGAAAGGCAAGTCACTGTCTGCAACCTGCAAAAAACCCTACAAAAATAATGTCAAACACTTCTGAGAGCCAATCGAAATGAAAGAGGATTAAGAATTTCCAAAATCTAATAAGGACCAATAAATCTTGGCTTAAATGTAGGAGATGCAACCTTCATAGGAATATTCTTAGACGACAACCAAACCATATCACCCACTTTAAACCGGGGACCAATGATCCTATGCCGGTTGGAAAATCGCTGGGCCTTTTCCTGAGAAAGTGACAACTTATCCACCACTTGGTCCCATATCTGCTGCATTCTCTTAACCACAGTGTCCACACATGGGCAGGACGAAGATTCCACTTGCCCTGAAGAGAACCGAGGATGAAACCCAAAATTACAGAAAAAGGGTGACATCAAAGTGGCAGAACTAGCTCTATTGTTCAGCGCAAATTCGGCCAATGGCAAAAAAGAGACCCAATCATCCTGATCAGCAGATATAAAAAATATCAAATAAGAATCCATGGTCTGGTTTGTTCTCTCAGTCTGTCCATTGGTCTGGGGATGAAATGTGGAGGAGAAGGATATCTGAATTCCCAGATTGGAACAAAAGGCTTTCCAGAATCTGGAAACAAACTGGACTCCTCTGTCGGACACAATGTTCTCAGGAATCCCATGTAACCGAACCACCTGTTGTAAAAACAAGGGCACCAACTCAACAGAAGATGGCAACTTTGGGAGTGGTACAAGATGGACCATCTTCGAAAATCTATCACAAATCACCCAGATAACAGTCATTCTCTGAGAGACAGGAAGATCAGAAATAAAATCCATTGAGATATGGATCCATGGCCTCTTGGGCACCGGCAAGGCCATCAGCAACCCACAAGAACGAGAACAGGGTTTAGACAGAGAACAAGTCCCACAGGACTGTACAAAATTCCTGACGTCAAGAGATGAGGCAGGCCACCAAAAGGACCGACTCACCAAATCTCTGGTACCAAAAATACCTGGATGACCAGCCAATGCAGAGCAATGAATTTCAGACATCACTCTCTTTCTCCACTGGTCAGAAACATACAATTTTCCCATAGGGCAACGCTCAGGTTTATCCTCCTGAAATTCCTCCAGGGCGCGTCTCAAATCGGGCAAAATGGCAGAAAGAACTACCCCCTCACCTAGGATGGTAGTAGGCTCGGTCACACTAAGAGAATCGGCAAAGAAACTCCTAGAAAGGGCGTCTGCCTTAACATTCTTAGTGCCAGGAAGAAAAGAGACCACAAAATTAAAAAGCGTGAAAAACATGGCCCATCTAGCCTGTCTAGGATTCAAGCGTTTGGCCGACTCCAGATAAATCAAATTCTTGTGATCGGTGAGGACCACAACTTGATGTCTAGCTCCCTCCAACCAATGTCTCCACTCCTCAAATACCCACTTCATGGCCAACAATTCCCGATTCCCCACATCATAGTTGCATTCAGATGGGGAGAACTTTCGAGAAAAGAAGGCACAGGGATTCATCTTAGAAGTCACAGGGTCGTTTTGGGACAAAACAGCTCCTGCACCAATCTAAGAAGCATCTACCTCCACCTGTAATGGAAGTGAGACATCAGGTTGCCGTAAACCTGGAGCTGAAGTAAATCTCTGCTTAAGCTCCTGAAATGCTGAAATAGCCTCAGGAGACCAAATCAGCACATCAGCGCCCTTCTTGGTCAGATCAGTCAGTGGTTTGACAATACCAGAAAAATTACCTATAAATTTACGATAGAAATTAGCAAAACCCAAAAACTCCTGGAGGGATTTAAAGAAGTAGGATGAACACAATCATAAATGGCCTGTACCTTGGCCGGGTCTATTTGAATAGTCGATGGAGATAAGATAAATCCCAAAAATGAAATCCTCTGTACACCAAAGAGGCTTTTCGATCCCTTAACAAACAGGGAATTCTCTCTCAAAATCCGGAACACAGTCCGGACGTGTTCCACATGAGAATCCCAATCACTAGAAAAGATCAAAATATCATCCAAATAGATGATCAAAATCTTATCCACAAAATCTCGGAAAATATCATTCATAAAGGACTGGAAGACAGAAGGGGCATTAGTGAGCCCAAAAGGCATCACCAGGTACTCAAAATGTCCCTCTGGAGTATTAAACGCTGTCTTCCATTCATCCCCGTGCTTGATGCGAATAAGATTATACGCCCCCCTGAGGTCAAGCTTAGTAAACCAGCAGTCACTCTTAACTCTGGAGAATAAATCAGACATCAGAGGTAACGGGTACTGATATTTAACCGTCATCTTGTTAAGGGAACGATAATCATTACACGGTCTTAATGAACCATCTTTCTTGGCCACAAAAAAAACCCAGCACCTAAAGGTGACGAGGATGGTCTAATATGACCCTTCTCCAATGACTCCTTAATATAGGATCGCATAGCATCATGTTCGGGTACTGATAAGTTGAAAATCCGACCCTTGAGAAATTTACACCCAGGCATCAACTCAATTGCACAGTCATAATCCCTATGAGGAGGCAAAGACGCAGACTTGCTCTCACTAAATAAATCAGAAAAGTCGGCTAGATAATGAGGAATATCATGAGACTGAGGAGAGGTGGAGAAAACAGGAGCGTCCCTAAGCACACACTGACAACCCCAACTCACCACAGACCCAGATTTCCAATCCAAAACTGGATTATGAGTTTGCAACCAAGGAAAACCCAGAATAGTATCATGCGAATTATGCAGCGCCAAAAATTTACAATTTTCTTGGTGGTCTGGGGCAACCCGCATCATCACCTAGGTCCAAAACTGGGGTTTATTCTCCGCCAAAGGAGTAGCATCAATACCCCTCAAAGGAATAGGCGTCCGCAGAGGCATCATGGAAAAACCACAATGTTTAGCAAAGTCCAAATCCATCAGATTCAACGCTGCTCCTGAATCCACAAAAGCCTTCGTGGAAAATGTGGATAAGGAGCAGATCAGTGTAATTGACAAAAGAAACTTAGGTTGTATACTGCCCACAGCAAATGTGTGTGCAAAACGTTTCTCTCGTTTTGGGCAGACAGAAATAATATGAGAGACGTCTCCACTGAAAAACACAGCTTATTACACCTTCTAAATTCCTGATGTTGCGCCCTAGACAAAACTCTATCACATTGCATAGGTTCAGACATTTGTCCAAAAGGTGGCAGCACCTCTCGTGTAGTTTTGTGTTCACGTAAACGCCGATCAATTTGAATGGCTTATGAGATAGAATCGTCAAGACCAGATAGAACAGGAAATCCCACCATAGTATCTTTTACGGTTTCTGACAGACCCTTCCAAAAGAGAGCTGCCAAGGCATCATCATTCCAGGTAGTAAGGACCGCCCACTTTCGGAATTTTTGACAGTATAACTCTGCAGAATCCTGACCCTGGTTCAATGCCAATAGGGCTTTCTCAGCTTGATCAATAGCATTAGGTTCATCATACAACAACCCCAAGGCTTGAAAAAAATGCATCCACATTAGTCAGAATAGGATCTTCAGGTGTCAAAGAAAACGCCCATTCCTGGGGATCGCCGCGCAGCAAAGAGATGACGATTTTAACCTGCTGCACAGAGCTCCCCGATGAATTAGGCTTCAAGGCAAGAAATAATTTACAATTATTCTTAAAATTCAAAAATTTATACCGATCCCCAAAAAACACATTAGGAGTAGGGATCCTTGGTTCAGCAGCATGAGAATGAGCGAGATAGGCGGAAATTCCCCGCACTTCAGCAGTGAGCTGCTCCACACGATCAGGCAATTGCTTAATCTCCATTTAAAAAAAAAATCCTCCTACGGCCCCAGAGAAAAAGAGGAAAAAATATACATATAAAATTAAAAAATTCTGACACTTTTTTTTTTTTTTACAATTCTTTCCTGCTTTTGAGTACCCTTGAATCTGCGGTAAGGCTGGTGATTCTGTTATGAATGGGTCGCCGAGGAGAAAAAAAACAAAACAAGCTAAGCCACAGAAAACCAGAGAAGTTGGTAACTATGCAGATTGCAGATCCCTCATCTTACCACACAACTAGCAGTAGCCGTGGAGCATGCCTACGATGTTCCTAGATGCCTCGTCACGGCCGGAGGACTACATAAGCCTAAAGCAAGAAAAGGGAAAACTAACTGCCCCAGAGCAGACCCCAAAGGAATATATAGCCCTCACACATGTATTCACGGTGAAACAAGATGAAGGCACAAACACAGGCAGGAAAATAGGCTGAGCAAATGATGGGGCCCAAACTAACTAGACAGGAAAGGAAAGGCAAGTCACTGTCTGCAACCTGCAAAAAACCCTACAAAAATAATGTCCAACACTTCTGATAGCAAAATTAACCCTGAAGTCACTAGACTTCTCCCACTATATCAGCACTCTGGAATATTCTGAGACAGAGCAAAAAGAGACCGATCCAGTAAGGGACAAAAAGCCAATTGGCAAAATACTGATAAATAAGAGTGCAAATTCAGCTCAGCCCCTAGCCGGGACTGCCAGACCACACAAAAAGCTGAATAGACCAACAAAATCAAGTGTGAACATTAGCAGAAAAACTTAGCTTTAGATGACTGGAACATAGGTGAAAACCAAGAGCTGACAAGCCAGAAGGAATCACCAGCAACTGAATACGGCGTCGGCTGTCATAAATCCAATCTGAGAAACCTGAGATCCAATCATCATCCTCATTCTCAGGTGGCAGATTTCCACCGATCAAACCAGCCGCACCACCTCCCGTCACCATCAGAGGGAGTCTAGAAGGGGAACTCACAACTGGTGAGAATGAACTCACAACATCTCCGTATTATGACAAATGAATGTGTGGCAATAAATGTTCTGGTCCGGACCTGTGTGTGAACGAGCATGTTTGGGTGGCCACCAAAAACATCCAGTGGAAATGTGTCGTGTGAGTCTGGAATTCTCAGGTGATTGGGCCATATTTGGTATCGGCCATCATCAGCCCCGAGAATTACCAGCTGGAGTTACCCACAAACTTGCACATACACCAATCGTTCCCCAGATCGGCGCTTTGGAGATGGGTGGTGCCTCCAGAACATACATTGCCAATACCAGCGGTGCTCGTTTGTCATAAACCTGAAGTTCAGGTAGTTGTTGGGGTGAACTCTGGATCTGGGCGTCCCCACTGTAGGTGTTTTTTTTGTGAAGAGTGGTCTTGAGGGTCCAGAGGCCCTTCATTGAGGGAGAGTGCTGTCATGATCCAGGTTGGATGATGACAGATTTTGCACAAGTGACCTTTTTTTTTCCTTTAAGCTGTTTACCCCTGTTGGCCATTAGGGTCCTTACACTGTGGTTGTTTTAGTTCTAGTTTTGCCCCCAGTGGCTGTTAGGGTCATTGCACTCTGGTTACTTTAGTTTAGTTGCCCCCGGTGGCCGCTAGTGTTATTGCACGTGATTATAAAGCAGGTGTGATTCCCTGGCTCCTACCTATAAAGGAGTTGCAGGTGGTCTCACTTACTGTTGGTGATATTGCTCATTTCCAACCAAGTCTGGTGAAGGAAGGAACTGCAGAGAGGAGTTCGTGGTAGCTTAGGGGAGCTCTGGCATAATTGCTTCAGGCGGAAGCTGAAATCAGGTGTCGAGCTTCAGGGGTGAAGCTGAACTTTAGTTTTGTACTCTATTGCTGGGAGCAATAGCAACAGAGAAAGTTAAGTGGTGTTTTTCCCTGTTTGTGACTTTCCTTGTGTGTGTATTAGTGCAGTGGTGGGATTAGTTTCTGCACCGTCCAGTTCAGTGATAGGTGCAGGGCAAGCTAGGGATTTGAAGTATCCAGCTCGTCACCAGGTGCGGAACCTGCCTAGGGATCGTCAGGAGTGTAGGGACACTGAATAAGGGGAGTGCAAGAGGTCTCCACGTCCCCTTTTCCTATTGCAGGGCCCTCCATCGTAATGGTTTCCCCGGTGTTTCCCTTAACTCTGTTTAAATTCGCCCTGCTGTAGGCGGTGTATCCAGGTTCACGGGTGTTATAGAAATACACCCTGCTGGAGGCGGTGTATCCTGTCACACTGTAAGAAAAAGTCCTACTGAGAGCTGGAAGAGTCGGGAAGAAGTTCCACAGACGATCTCTTATCAAGCTGAGGTTGAAGGTTTATTCGGAGATACACGGCAAAACAGATACAGAATAACAGAGGAGCTGGAATATGCGGGCAAAAACAGGAATTCAGACAGGCAGAGATTTGCTAGGAAGTCTGGCGATGGTAAGGCTCTGTGCCCTGGCCATGGTGAGGCACAGTGGCATGATGGCGATGGAATGGCCCCGATCGACAGTAACAGGGGCTTCTTATACATTATCAGAACAAAGAAAGCTGCATTTTGCCGCAGAGGGCGTTAACATTATAATTCTAAGGCGTTTTCATGGTAATCTACAGAAACGTGGTTTAGAAAAGAAAATATAATGACATAATACGAAGATATTAATTACCATTTCTTCAAGCAACACTAAAACCCATAAGTCATTGGTATCTATGGCTACTGTCCTAAAATCTTATCATTGTCTCCAGTCTAGGTCCCTAAATTCTTACATCCTGACATTTTAACTACTCTACTCTTCGCTACCACACTATCACGTATAAGCATACTGACCATATATTTGGTAACCTGTGACCCTATTGATTGATCCAATCTTCCTCTACGCACATCGGCTGAGGTTGCTAGGAGACATGATCTCATTTTCCATCCTCCATTTAATACATTTTATCAGCTCTTTTGTAAAAGTTGAATCTTCTCTAACTTTCAACAAAATGGCTGCTAGAGACAACATGGCCGCTCAGTATATTATGACTGACCATTCTCTTACAAGTCCCCCTCTTGTACTCTATCCAGAGTACAACATACAGGACTGTAATATTCATGGGTGAATTATTGAAAATAAGAATATGGAGGTAATTCAGCACTTTATGCACGTGTGTGTGTAAGGCAAAAGTCCCTAAAAATAGAACAAACACATAATAAAAAAATAATTCAAATAGTCCCGAAAAAAAATAAGTTGCACAATAGTCAAGTCTTTTGGTCTATTTCTTCTCATTCTTTGTCTTCTGGATTTTCCTGATCTTCTCCCCCTCTCACACTATCAGAGTCCCACTGTATAGTGTGAAACATCTTCTCCTGATCATCCAATAGGTTCACAGTCCCAGGAGTCGAATATGAAAATCTTCAGCTGACCTGGAGGAAATAGAAAAAAAAAGCGGAGTATCAGTCCTTACCAGAAATCTCAGTAAAATAATTAAGAAGTCTACACTGATTGATATGAACCATTTTAACAACTTTGTAGCTTGAAATTTGAGCAAAGACTTAATCATTGTAGTTGGAATATAAGGCACAAGTCTATCATTAACCCGTTTGTAGTACAAGCACTCCCCCTCAATGGGCAGGGACTCAAGGGAATTGAACAGAGATGAGTCTCCATCCTTCTCCTGTGCTTTTACGAGATATTGAAGAGAAGAATAAACAAGGGGGGGGCTCTCAGGGTTTTTTTAGTAACTGCAGCGATGACTTCTTGGGGATATTTGTCCTCGCCTGTGAGTGCAGCTTCCCTGGCTGCGTGATCTACATATGCATTGCCAAGGATGTGAGGGTCAGGAATTAGCCTTTGGTGTCCTTTAATTTTGCAGAAGGACCATAATTTTGGGAATTCTTTACCCCGTTGCTCAATTTGTTTTAGAATGTCTGCATGCTGCAAGGGCTTGTTCTGAGAATCAACCATCCCCCTAAGGGCCCATACATTAAGATATAGAGTGAGTGACGACACGACATATGCGCTATCACTGAAGATATTCATTGGCTCTGGACACACGAGAATGACCTGTAGAGCTGCTTCCAACTCAGCTCTTTGAGCGGAGAAATGACCAGGGAGTTTATACTGCAGCAGCAATGGCTTAGCTGGAAACCACACAGCGAAGCCTGTGACGTAATGCCCCTCATGCCAATAGCAAGCTCCGTCAATAAAGGCACAGGGGATTCCCTCTTGAAAATCTGCTCGGAAGGGAGAGGGAGTAACATTAGCCTGTTCAATTTGACAATTGTGACTTTTTCCTGCATACTGCATCATCTGGGCTAAGTGATATTTCTCACCCACCTCAACTTGTAAGTCTCTAGTCTCAAAATCAATGATCCATTGGGCCATTCTCTGTGAATTGATACCTGAAGCTTTTCCCTTCAGCAAAGTTTTTAAAGTGACATGCGGGGTTTGTAGAATTAAGGGAGCAAATCCCACTATATGCTTCACTTGATTCATAGTCCAGTGCACGCCCAGTAGGTGCTTCATACACTGAGTGAATCCTTTTTCCACGGGGGTAAGCAACCTAGAATAATAACCTAAGGCATACAACTGACTAGATACCTCGGGGCTTTCTTTGGGCCATTTTTGAAGGAGCACTGAAGAAATAGAGATATCACCGGTGTGAGTCTGAATGTAGAAAGGCTGGGAAGGGTCAGGGTTAATCAATGCAGCAGCTGCCGTAAGGGCGCGCTTCAATCACTCAAAAGCCTGTAAGGCGGTTCCCTCTACATTAACAGGGTCAAGGTCATTATCAACATTTTTCAATAAATCATACAGTGGTTTAGCCAAATAAGCAAAATCTTCAATGAATTCTCTGGAAAAATTAATAAGACCCAAAAATTTTCTGAGTTCAGTAATGTTAGTTGGTATGGGGACAGCCTGAATAGCTTTAACCCTATCATGCATGGGCTTCTTTCCTTCTGCTGAGACAGACACACCCAGAAATGTAACCTCTGATTTCATCAATTGTACTTTATCTAGACTCATTTTGAGTCCTGCCTCTTGTAAAGCCTGACAAACATTTTCAAGGGTTTCTCTGTGTTCACATTCATCGACAGTTTGAATCAATAAATCATCCCCATACTGTAAGACTTTGTCTCCGTAACCAAGGGATTCTAACATCTGAGCCAATGCCTGATGGAAATACACAGGAGAACTGTGAAATCCCATGGGCAACCGCGTGCGAAGCGGAGTGCAGATTCAGGTGTTAGGGGTACTGAGAAAAAGCCATTTGCAATATCCAAACAAGAAAATACCTTACAATCACTCCTCAGCTGCGACATAACTTCAGGGACAGATGCCACAAGGTGAGCAGCTGAGGGAGTGTACTTATTTACAAGTCTCAGGTCTACTACCATTCGAAAACTGCCATCTTCCTTTTTTACAGGTAGAATAGGACTGTTACATGGAGAATTACCTTTCACAACAACACCTTGTTTCTCCAATTCACTGACTGCTACCCTTATGTAAGGGATTGCGTCCTCCGGAATACGGTACTGACGCTGGAAAGGTGGCAGTTTTTCACCATCAATTTTAACCTGAGTTTGCATTAACCCACAATCAGTTTTCTTTGAGATCCACAATTCAGGGAACTTTTGCTTCAATTCATTCTTTAAAGCATCATTGTCAGTGTTTTCAACATTTTCATTAGCACCTAATCCGAAGCTAGCAATGGGTAATTTATGACTCTCCTCCTCTACAGGGACAATTACAGAACAGATAGTGGCTTCTTTCTTCCGCCACAAGACTTTGTTACATAAATCAACAACAATTCCCATTGCTCCCAAAATATCAGTTCCCAAAATAGTGTACCGTAACTGTGGGTTTACCCAAAAAGCGCATCGAAGACCCCTTTGCTTCGATCCCCCTGTGTCCTGAAATCTCAGGTTTACTGTACGACTTTTTACCGCCTCAATACAGGATCCTTCGAATCCTACCAAAGTTGTAGTTTCAGGCAGTCCAGGGGGTGACTGCAATTTGTGTCGTGTTATTGAAACTGAGGCTCCTGTATCGATGAGGATGTCTTCCCAAGGCAGCCCCTCTATTCTCCCTCTGACATAAGGTCTACCGTCCCTGCCCAGGGAAAGGGGAGCAAGGAGGGTGAGGGGAACAGGGGGAACACTCCATCAATCAGTGTTACCTGTCATGGGAAGCCCGAAAAATCCATCATCCCCATCTGGACACGGCTTCCGTCCAACAGCTGCCACCTCCGCCCCAAAGAGATCCTTGGTCAGGGTCCGGTCCTCATGTTCCCGCAGCTCCTTAATCAGCGGAGCATAGGGACGAGGAGGAGTGACCCCTCCCTGAATAGCATGGACCTCCGGGCGTGGATGAGTGAAAGCTATTGGGGAGGGAGCAGGAGCAGAAGGCTCCTGTGAGACTGGGTTAACCATTTGAAGACCGTTGTACTGCTGATGCTGATACTGCCTAGGGTCATTCACTGCTGGATACGGAGGTCTAACTCCGAAAGGTGGTCTAGAGAACTCCCGAGTCTGTTGGGGGTTAAATGGTGCCCGGGGTTCTTGAGGAGCAATCCCTGGCTCAAGGTTGGGACAAAAACGTCTAACATGTCCTAAATGTCCACGAAAATAACACAAGGGGGGACCTCTCATAGGATCCTGTGGGGGCTCTGCCGAACGGGACCTGCCCATTCTCGGCAGCTGCGCATACCCCCCCGGAACTCCTGGCCTCCCCTAATCAACAGATACACCCCGAGGTGAATGGCATGCAAAAACATTGGACTCATCACCCTTCACCTCGGACTGCATCGTCCTAACAAAACACTTTCCTCCCAATTAGGCAAATTTTTTTATAAATTTAAGATGGATCAGGAACATTTGGTCAGGGATATTTTTCTCGGGGTTGAAGCAGCTTCACACCTAACCTAGGGTCTGCATGTGCTGAAGCTGTTGGGACAATATATCTTTCCTCAACTGTATCTGCATAAGCTGGAGCTGTTGGGACACTATATCTTGTTATGTACTACTTCACTCATTCTCCTAACTCTTCTCCAGTCTACAAGTGTATTTACATCAGCACTGTGTTTCGAAGCTGCAGTGTCCATCTGTGACATAACTGCTCTCAGCTGCTGCTGCTCTCACCCCTCCTCTCTGTGCTTCGCTGCTAGCTCCAGCATCTCGCTCAGCTGTTCTGATCTCTCCCTATACGCTGCCCCTCCCCGGGTGATCATGTTAACATATTGCTGTGTAAGCTACCTATCAAGAGCCTGATCAAAAGTTATGACTGTCTTACACAAAGCCACTACTTGGCTATTAGCTTAACCTAGCGAATTTTTTCTATCTAGTTCCCTGTTCTCTGTGGTAAACCATCGCATACAATTTAACCACGTGGTTTCCACATTAACCCCCTCCAGCTGGGGTGTGCCAGCATATTTCTCTGCCTGCTTCCGTAACCACTCCATATTTACAGTGGTCTACAAGGACGAGTTTTACTCTGTCCTAGTATCAACAAATGCAATTTAAGCAAAGTTAGATACTCACACCTCTCTCGAATGGAAGACCTCCTGCAGGCTGGGTCGACCAGATATCAAAAGAGGTGCAGCCGTGATTCCAGCCTCACTCGTTAGCTTGCCAGGCGTCTCCCCACGCCCTTTTAAAGCTTCTTGCTACCCGGCACAACAAATTCTCACGTCCTTGTAGATAGC
This sequence comes from Dendrobates tinctorius, assembly GCF_039654945.1. Classification (NCBI taxonomy): domain Eukaryota; kingdom Metazoa; phylum Chordata; class Amphibia; order Anura; family Dendrobatidae; genus Dendrobates; species Dendrobates tinctorius. The sequence continues at coordinate 48,517,594 of NW_027361688.1, read as the reverse complement.
TTCTTCTTAGTTACTCATCTTTTTATAGTCTTTTTCTTTGTCCGTGGTTTTATTATAAAAAAATCGGGCAGGCGGTTTCAGAGCGATTACGAGAGGTTCTCCTTCAGGCTGGCTTCCTTTGACCGGTTTAACGTATGGCCATACGCGTTTCTTTTATTTTTTCTCTTCCTCTTCCCACCTCCAAGCCCTCATCTGCGGCTTCTTCCACAAAGGTTCTTCTGGAGGCCACTCTCTGGAGCTGCTCCTCCTGGCTGGCAATCGCCACTTGTAAGAAAAAGTCCTACTGAGAGCTGGAAGAGTCGGGAAGAAGTTCCACAGACGATCTCTTATCAAGCTGAGGTCGAAGTTTATTCGGAGATACACGGCAAAACAGATACAGAATAACAGAGGAGCTGGAATATGCGGGCAAAAACAGGAATTCAGACAGGCAGAGATTTGCTAGGAAGTCTGGCGATGGTAAGGCTCTGTGCCCTGGCCATGGTCAGGCACAGTGGCATGATGGCGATGGAATGGCCCCGATCGACAGTAACAGGGGCTTCTTATACATTATCAGAACAAAGAAAGCTGCATTTTGCCGCAGAGGGCGTTAACATTATAATTCTAAGGCGTTTTCATGGTAATCTACAGAAACGTGGTTTAGAAAAGAGAATATAATGACATAATATGAAGATATTAATTACCATTTCTTCAAGCAACACTAAAACCCATAAGTCATTGGTATCTATGGCTACTGTCCTAAAATCTTATCATTGTCTCCAGTCTAGGTCCCTAAATTCTTACATCCTGACATTTTAACTACTCTACTCTTCGCTACCACACTATCACGTATAAGCATACTGAACATATTTTTGGTAACCTGTGACCCTATTGATTGATCCAATCTTCCTCTACGCACATCGGCTGAGGTTGCTAGGAGACATGATCTCATTTTCCATCCTCCATTTAATACATTTTATCAGCTCTTTTGTAAAAGTTGAATCTTCTCTAACTTTCAACAAAATGGCTGCTAGAGACAACATGGCCGCTCAGTATATTATGACTGACCATTCTCTTACAACACGTGACATTACATTATCACTATCACTATTATCACTCATCCTTATGTTCATAGCCTTTCACTAGGCATTGCTCCTACTAGCCAGTTTCCTACTCCACACTGATGAGGGGCAATACCCCGAAACAGCTGTCTGTGGATGGATACCATGTTTTGGCATAGGTGGTTTCCTTTATTGGAGACTGCCCTTCCCGTGGTTGTTCCTTCCCGGGGAAAGACCTGGCTAGTCATTGCTTGCGTTGAGAAACATGTGATGGTGTCTCCGCGGCTGTTGATTTACATGCTTTTGCATATTTCCCATAAGGGATGGGGGCATTGCTCTAGATCACTGCGTTGAGAAACATGTGATTGTGTCTCCGCAGTGTTGGATGTTGATCTCCATGAGGTCACTCATCCTTATGTTCATAGCCTTTCACTAGGCATTGCTCCTACTAGCCAGTTTCCTACTCCACACTGATGAGGGGCAATACCCCGAAACAGCTGTCTGTGGATGGATACCATGTTTTGGCATAGGTGGTTTCCTTTATTGGAGACTGCCCTTCCCGTGGTTGTTCCTTCCCGGGGAAAGACCTGGCTAGTCATTGCTTGCGTTGAGAAACATGTGATGGTGTCTCCGCGGCTGTTGATTTACATGCTTTTGCATATTTCCCATAAGGGATGGGGGCATTGCTCTAGATCACTGCGTTGAGAAACATGTGATGGTGTCTCCGCAGTGTTGGATGTTGATCTCCATGAGGTCACTCATCCTTATGTTCATAGCCTTTCACTAGGCATTGCTCCTACTAGCCAGTTTCCTACTCCACACTGATGAGGGGCAATACCCCGAAACAGCTGTCTGTGGATGGATACCATGTTTTGGCATAGGTGGTTTCCTTTATTGGAGACTGCCCTTCCCGTGGTTGTTCCTTCCCGGGGAAAGACCTGGCTAGTCATTGCTTGCGTTGAGAAACATGTGATGGTGTCTCCGCGGCTGTTGATTTACATGCTTTTGCATATTTCCCATAAGGGATGGGGGCATTGCTCTAGATCACTGCGTTGAGAAACATGTGATGGTGTCTCCGCAGTGTTGGATGTTGATCTCCATGAGGTCACTCATCCTTATGTTCATATCCTGTCACACGTGACATTACAATATTATAATGGGCTGTATTATTCCATTCTGGTGGGTTATATACCATTCTGGGCTGTATTATACCATGCTGGGCTGTATTATACCATTCTGGGGGGCTATATACCTTGCTGGGCTGAATTACACCATTCTTGGGGGGGCTATATTCCATGCTGGGCTGTATTAGACTATGCTGGGCTGCATTATACCATTCTGGGGGGCTATATACCATGCTGGGCTGTATTAGATCATGCTGGGCTGTATTATACAATGCTGGGCTGTATTATACCGTGGTTGGCTGTATACCATGCTGGGTTATATTATACAGCCCACCGTGGTATACAGCCCAGCATGGTATACAGCCTGTATACCATGCTGGGCTGTATTATACCATGGTGGGCTATATGCCATGCTGTGCTGTATACCATGGTGGGCTGTGCTTTATACCATGGTGGGCTGGGCTGTATACCATGTGGTGCTGGGCTATATACTATGCGGCTGTGTTATATATCATGGGGGTACATTTTACATTATATTCTATAAGGGGAGGCTGTGTTATATAATATGGGGGCTACATTATATTCTATGGGGAGGTGGGCTGTATTATATTCTATTTCGGGCTACATTATATTCTATGGGGGGTATTATATTTATTATATTTGATAGGGGCTGCATTAGACTAAATGAGGAGGGCTACATTGTATTCTATGGAGGGGCTACAATATACTATATAAGGGGCTGCATTATATCCTATGAAGGGGTTGCCATATATTCTATGGAGGGGCTGCATTATACTATATGGGGGTGGGGCTGCATTATATTCTATGGGGGGTTACATTATATTCTGTGGAATGGTTGCATTATACTCTGGGGCAGCTGCATTATTCTCTAAGTCTCTAAGGGGTGGCTGAATTATACTATAAGAAGGGGGCTGCATTATATTCTATGGGGGTTACATTATATTGTATGGCGGAGCTGCATTATACTCTGTGGGGTGGCTGCATTATGCTCTATTGGGTGGCTGCATTATACTATATGTGGGCTGCATTATACTGTGTCGAGAACTATGGGGAATACATTATATGAAGATCTATGGGGTGCATTATGCTATGGGAAGTGAATTGTACTACATGGGTGACTATGGCGGTGCATAATACTATATGGTGAACTATGAGGAGTGTATTATACTATATGGAGGACTGAGCAGTGTATTTTAATATATGGAGGGCTATGAGGAGTGTATTATACTATATGGAGAACTGAGGAGTGTATTATACTATATGGAGGACTATGGGGCAGATTATATTATATGGAGGACTATGGGCTGTAAACTGTAGATGTGCTGCTGATAACATGAAACTGTATGGTGATCTGTTAGGGTGTGTGTGATCATTCTGTCCCCATCATTCTTTCTCAGACGGTGGAAAGAGGCCAGGAAACAAGTATTGAACGACTTCTTCAATTTTGTCGATCATTTAGCGCCCTGATCTCAGCGCATGTAAATACAACCGAAATGCTTCTGTGTAATGTGCAATATGTTAGCACTTGGGGCCCCATTTTAAACTTTGCCTAGGGCCCCACTTTGCCTAAAACCGGCCCTGCCCCTACCTTAATGTCAAGCGCTACCTTACAATGGTTAATGGTGAAAAAAATCTAAAGTTTGTAAAAAAAAAAAAAAAAGAAAAAAACAATGGCGCCATTTTCATAGACCCGCAGAATTTCCAATTTTTAGGATCTTGGGTTGGGTGAGGGCTTATTTTTTGTGCGCTGAGCTGACGTTTTTACTGATACCATATTGGTGCAGATACGATCTTTTGATCGCCTGTTATTGCAATGTTGCAGCGTCCAAAGAAATTCTAGAGTTTTGATTTCTTTCTCTCATTACACCGTTTACCGATCGAATTCATTATTTTTATATTTTGATAGATCAGGCGTTTTTGTTTTTTCTTTTATTTTGAATGGGGCAAAAGGGGGTGATTTGAACGTTTATTATTTTAATTCTTTTCATATTTTTAAAAACTTTTTTCTACTTTTTACTTGCTTCAATAGTTGATTTAGGAGACTTAAAGCTGCAATCTTCTGTTCGCTTCAGCCCTGCTATCTGCAGTAGAACTTATTTGCTACGAGAGCCGGCCTTAGGGTTGCGCACCTAGCAGATCAGCAATGACAACCACAGGGGTCTATTGCGGACCCCGGGTTGTCATGCTAACCGATTGGCACCTCGAATTCATGTGACGGGCGCGCAGATGGGCGGGATTAGTGACGCATTTCCGACATGACCATGATAATTGCTGCCGTTGGAAATTGACAGCAGCATTTAAGAGGTTAACAGCCACGGGTGGATCGTGATTACACCCAGGTCTGTTAGGGGCACATGACAGCTGATCAGATCAGCTCTCATGTGCCTGAAAACATGAGGGCTCACAATAGTAGCCTGCAGGTAATGCAGGGACACAACTGTATTGCCAAGATTTTAACACTAAGGTTCGGATACGGCTTTAAAGAAGGCTACTACTTGCGATATAACGCAATTTTATTACAAGGTCCGGAATTAAAGGAATAGTATGATTGAATAGTGTGATTGCGTACACTTTTGTATATTTTAAGATGCAAAGGTTAAGTACATATAAAGATTGAATACATATAATGATTAAGTATATATAAAGATTAACTATATACAGTATACTCACATCATCAATCACCAAGAGACTTTTAAACATCATCGGTCTGGAATATCAGAGAAGCAACACCAAGACAGAGAACCCCTGGAAGATTCACTACACTGCATGGGCGTCCCCACTTATGCAGGTATCAACACTGTACATGTGTACAGATATCCAAATTGTGCTTCTGTCTTAGTCATGTTTCTCTGGCCTTATATACCAAATTACACTTATGTGTAACTTTAGCTTCATCCCAACCCTTCAAGTGGCTGGCTTTCAAGATTGGATGAAACTGATAACATGACATCATCAGACTATGGGTCATAAACCCTTACAATATAAAAGCCACATGGATTTAGATAAAACCAACAAAGACAGAGGTTAAATAAAACTTAATGTTTTACAATGACAAACAACAAATATAGATAAACATAGAACTGTTTGTGAAGTGAAATGGTTTCAGATAATAAACAATAGTTCTCAAGATGAGCATTGTCTCGGTCTGCAACTGTTTGACCGGAAATGCAGCTCTGTAATATATAGAATTCATTCTATATATTTCAATATGGACTCAAAAATAGCCATTTTTATATTTGCACTACGACGACCTATGATGTATATATATGTGTCATAGGTCATGAAGGGGTTAATCATTTAAATGTCTGCTCTATGTGGGATTTGTGGTCCAGTGGGCAGTCCTATCCGTGGTTGACAGCTACCTCTGGATACACACTTGTACAAAGAAATATGTCAGTTTGGGATAGTACCGCAAACTAGCCCGAAAAATCAAGAAAAAGCAAAGGAATCAATGATTAAAACCCAGGTAATGCTTAATGTTTCTCACACAACTACATTGTGTGATCTATACTATGATGTCTGCAGATTGGACTGTGTTTTCATGGTGACAGTTTCCCTTTAAGTCATTTCCTAGTATGCTAGGGGTCTCCAATCCCAGGCTGAATGTAGAGTAGAATCAATGTCCTTTTCAAGATCAACTAGTCTCACTAACAGTGTATTTTACAGAACAACAAAGAACATATTCTACCTCCTCCACCCGTTTCAGGAATTACACCTCAAGTTTATGATTTCATGACAGAACTTATAACCCGTCTCAGCCAAATCCAACGTTAAGTTCAAAAGACTTAAATATATGCTTAATGATAAACAGTATGTTATGTTCTAGCAGGCAGTGGGATAACTAATTAGAAATTGAGCAAGGCCTAAATGCAGGGGTGGGATTCGGCCGGTTCTCCCCGGTTCGATGGAACGGCTTGTTAAAAAAGCAGCCGGTTCCCCGAACCAGGGAGATTCAGAGCTGCGATCCCTGCACGGCAGCTAATGATGAAGGCAATATGGCCGGTTTCTCTGGGCCCATGGCTCTGGGTGCCCCTCGCCAGATTGCCCTCATGTGCGGTGGGCAGGGAGCAATCCAAGTAGGTCTGCTGCCTGCAAGAGAAAATAGCAGCGGAGCTGCAAGGATCCGTCCTGCCCACCGCCCGCGCTTCCTGTCTCTGACACAGAGAGGAGCGCTGCTGTGGCACAGCAGTGAGGAAGCACAGGCGATACTGAGGACAGGAGTGTGTGTGTGACAGGTGAGAGGTACTGCTGTGTGTGTTTATATATGTATGTGTGTATGTCTGTGTGTGTGTAGGTGGAGCCTGGCCCTGGAGGAGAAGGCAATGATATGATGGGGACATGGGGAGAAGGCCGTGATGGGGAGAGAAGGCCATGATGGGGGTGGTGGGGAGAGAAGGCCATGATGGGGGTAATGGGGAGAGAAGGCCATGATGGGGTGATGGGGAGAGAAGGCCATGATGGGGTGATGGGAGAAGGCCATGATGGGGTGACAGGGGAAGGCCATGATGGGGTGATGGGGGAAGGCCATGATGGGGGGGTGATGGGGAGAAGGCCATGATGGGGAGAAGGCAGTGATGAGGTGATGGAGAAGGCCATGATGAGGGTGAAGTGGAGAAGGCAATAATGGGGGTGATGTGGAGAAGGCCATGATGGGGTGGTGAGGAGAAGGTCATGATGGGGAGGCCATGATGGGAGTGATGGGGAGAAGGCAATGATGGGAGTGATGGGGAGAAGGCCATGATGGGGTGATGGGGAGAAGGCAATGATGGGAGTGATGGTGAGAAGGCAAAGATGGGAGTGATGGGGAAAAGGCAGTGATGGGGTGATGGAGAAGGCAATGATGGGAGTGATAGGGAGAAGGCATTGATGGAGTGATGGAGAAGGCAATGATGGGAATGATGGTGAGAAGGCAATGATGGGGGTGTTGGGGAGAAGGCAGTTATGGGGTGGTCGGGGAGAAAGAAATGATGATGGGGTGATGGGGAGAATGCAATGATGGTGGTGGTGGAAAGGGCAATAAAGGGGGTGGTGGAAGAGGAAGAAATGATGGAGGAGGTGGAATGGGCAATGATGGGAGTGGTGGGGGAGAAAGCAAAGATAGTGGTGGGGAGAAGAAAATGATGGAGGTGGTGAAGAGGGCAATGATAGGGTGGGGGAGAGGACAATAATGGGATGCGAGGGGAAGAGGACAATGAGAGGTGTGGGTGATTGGAATGGGAGGAAGGGGGACTTATAATGGCCTTAGGAACAGGGGGAGGTGGAGAAAGACATTATCGCTTATTATGTCTAACACAGTCCCTTAGTATATAGTGTACACACTAATTATGTATAACACCATCTCTTTTATTATGTATAACACCGTCTCTTATTACGTACCATCCTCTCTAGTTATATATGGTGCCGTCCTTTATTATACCTTCCTCTGCTGTTATGTATAGTGCTGTCACTTACATAGTGTTAGGAACGGCGGAACGCACTAAATAAATAAATAATAAAGTGCGTTCACTGCTCGGGATCCACCGTGCAGAAGGTGTTACTACTGCTGTGAGTAATGGCAGACGCGCTATATGGCGGTATAAACACGCATGTGTTAAACGCCACCCAGGTGCGCTGCGCGATCTCTGTTAATTCACAGAGGCGCCTATGTGTTAAACACAGAGGGCTGAGCCTGTTAACGCCACAGGCCTCAGCTAAATTGCACGCGCGGTATACGGTCACGGACCCAAGGCAGAGGTCGGTGTCCATCTAAATCTACCGTGCGTGCGGTGTCGCTACTGCGTACACCGGTAAGTGCTGCTGACTGCAGCGCAGCGGTAACCTCAGCCACTATACGATAGTGCCGTGAGTCGTGACACAATCGGACGCTAGTGTAGAGGTGCGATGTGCACAGTGACCTATGGCTTGCCACTGACTGGTGCTGACTGCTACTCTAGTTCCCTATCCACATGCGTAATATCAAAGGGAGGGGAATCTTAATGAGTCAGTCACCAAAATCATACATCCATCACCATTCACACATCTAGCAAGTAAAGCCTATACTAGCGCATGGCCGAGCGGCCATGCCGACTTTTTATAGCCGTGCGGGACATTCCAGATCTCTGGGATGGACCAATCAGATCAGGAGAAGGACCTGAGTACGTGACTCCCGATCTCCAATGGGAGTTCGTCTCGTGAGCATGCCCAGTAGCATGACGAGATGACTTAGCCACTGGAGTGGCTTGCTGCAGGGCAGCCTGCGCTGCTATTGCTGACCCAGAGGTGACAGCAACAACCAGTCCTACAGAGCTGGTCTGAGCAGAGGGCCTGTGACGCCAAGATTGCTGTGCAGACTCTTGAGCAGTAGGAGAAGAATGGGAGACCACAGAATGCAAGGCTCTGGATTCCCGCTGTGCAGCTGCAGGAACCCAACGCCTAACATTATTCCCCCTCCTAGGGCCCCCTCCCCTCTGAGCCTCGGCATGATCAAATGCCACGATCAGGAGCGGAGCGTGGATGTTCTCCACTGGCTCCCAGGTCCGGGCCTCCAGACCATTACCCTTCCAGTCCACCAAATAAAATTTTTTGCGACGCACAATCCTGCGTCCCACAATGGCGTTGACCTCAAACTCTTCTGAGGACAGGTCTGTGTTATGAGTTCATTTTCTCCTTCACCTCTGATGTCTGATGAACTCCCTCTGCTGGTGAAAGGAGGTAGTGAAATTGATCTGGAGGGAAGAACCTGTCATCTGAACAGGTGGAGTGTGATTGGACATCCGGAATTTCTGAGTGGATATAAGGCAGCTGACACCCTGCAGGGTTGCTGGTGATCCATTCTGCTCTGAGCTCTGGCATCTAGTTTAGTTCCTGTCTACTAAAAGTTAATTTTTTGCTCTGCTATTTTTCCATGAGATTTTGTCTGTTTACTTAGTGTTTGTGTTCAGCCTGTCCTGGTTGGGACGGGCTGAACTCCATTTTTGTCTCTGATCAGTTGATCTCTTTGCTCTGTCTTCAGAATATACCTGAGTGCTGATATAGTGATTTTGAAGTCTAGTGACTTCAGGGCCTTTTCTATCAGACGTGTTGGACATTATTTTTGGCAGGGTTTTTTGCGTGATTGCAGCCAGCATCTTTTCTGTCCTTTCCTATCTAGTTAGTTGGGCCCCATCATTTGCTCAGCCTGTCTTTCTGTCTGTTTGTGTTTTCATCTGTTTTTCACCGACAATACATGTTGGGGGCTGTCTATTGCTTTGGGTTCTGCTCTGGGGCAGTTTCGATTTCCCCTTTCATTCTTTAGGCTTATTTAGCTCTCCAGCTGTGACAAGGGGACTAGGGCACCGTAGGAACCCCCCACGGCTACTGTTAGTTGTGGTGAATAGGATCAGGGGTCTGCAATCCGCTAGTTACCAACCTCTCCGGTTTTTTGGGACTTAGCTTGTGTTTTTGCTTTTTCCTCCTCCGGTGACTCATTCATAACAGAATCACCAGCCATACCGCAGATTCTAGGGTACTCAATAGCAGGAAAAAATTGTAAAAAAAAAAAAAGTGTCAGAATTTTTTTTGTGTATATTATTTCTCTGAGGCCGTAGGGGGAATTTTTTCTCAATGGAGATTAAGCAATTGTCTGATCATGTGGACCAGCTCACTGCTGAAGTGCGGGGAATTTCCGCCTATCTTGCTCATTCACATGCTGCTGAACCAAAGATCCCTACTCCTGATGTGTTTTTTGGGGATCGGTCTAAATTTTTGAATTTTAAGAATAATTGTAAATTATTTTTTGCCTTGTAGCCTAACTCATCGGGGAGCTCCGCGCAGCAGGTTAAAATTGTCATCTCTTTGCTGCGCGGCGATCCCCAGGATTGGGCGTTTTCTTTAAAACCTGATGATCCTATTCTAACTAATGTGAACGCATTCTTTCAAGCCTTGGGGTTGTTGTATGATGAACCTAATGCTATTGATCAGGCTGAAAAGGCCCTGTTGGCATTGAGCCAGGGTCAGGATTCTGCAGAGTTGTACTGTCAAAAATTCCGAAAGTGGGCGGTCCTTACTACCTGGAATGATGGTGCCTTGGCAGCTCTCTTTCGGAAGGGTTTGTCAGAAACCGTAAAAGATACTATGGTGGGATTTCCTGCTCCCCCTGGTCTTGACGATTCTATGTCATTAGCCATTCAGGTTGATCGGCGTTTGCGTGAACGCAAAACTGCACAATAGGTGTTGCCACCTGTTGAACAAATGTCTGAACCTAAGCAATGTGATAGATTTTTGTCTAGGGCACAACGCAGGAGTTCAGAAGGCGTAATAAGCTGTGTTTTTTTGTGTGGAGATGCCTCGCATATTATTTCTGTCTGCCCTGAACGAGATAAACGTTTTGCACACACGTTTGCTGTGGGTGGTGTTCAACCTAAGTTTCTTCTGGCAATTACTCTGATCTGCTCCCTGTCCACATTTTCCGCTAAGGCTTTTGTGGATTTGGGAGCAGCTCTGAACCTGATGGACTTGGATTTTGCTAAACATTGTGGGTTTCCTATGACACCTCTGCGGACACCTATCCCTTTGAGGGGTATTGATGCTACTCCTTTGGCGAAGAATAAACCTCAGTTTTGTACCCAGGTGGTAATGCAGGTCGCCCCAGACCATTAAGAAAATTGCAGATTTTTGGTGTTGCATAATTTGCATGATACCATTGTTCTGGGGTTTCCTTGGATGCAAATCCATAATCCAGTTTTGGATTGGAAATCTTTGTCTGTAGTGAGTTGGGGTTGTCGGTGTGCCCTTAGTGACGCTCCTGTTTTCTCCACCTCTCCCCAGTCGCATGATGTTCCTGACTATTTGGCTGATTTTTATGATGTATTTAGTGAGAATGAGTCTGCGTCTTTGCCTCCTCATAGGAGTTATGACTGTGCAATTGAGCTGAGCCCTGGGTGTAAATTTCCCAAGGGTCGACTTTTCAATTTATCTGTACCCGAGCATGAGAGTGTGCGATCCTATATTAAGGAGTTGTTGGAGAAGGGTCATATTAGACCATCCTCTTCACCCTTAGGTGCTGGGTTTTTTTTCGTGACCAAGAAAGATTGTTCATTAAGGCCTTGTATTGACTATCGTTCCCTCAGCAAAATTACTGTTAAATATCAGTATCTGTTACCCCTGATTTCTAATCTATTCTCCAGAGTTAAAGGTGCTTGCTGGTTTACCAAGCTTGACCTCAGGGGGGCGTATATTCTTATTCGCATTAAGCATGGGGATGAATGGAAGTCGGCGTTTAATACTCCGGAGGGACATTTTGAGTACCTGGTGATGCCTTTTGGGCTCACTAATGCCCCTTCTGTCTTCCAGTGCTTCATGAATGATATTTTCCTAGACTTTGTGGATGAATTTTTGATCATCTATCTGGATGATATTTTGATCTTTTCCAGGGATTGGGACTCTCATGTGGAACATGTTCGGACTGTGTTCCAGATTTTGAGGGAGAATTCCCTGTATGTCAAGGGATCGAAATGCTTTTTTGGGGTACAGAGGATTTCATTTTTTGGATTTATTTTGTCTCCATCAACTATTGAAATGGACCCGGCCAAGGTACAGGCCATTTATGGTTGGGTTCAGCCCACTTCTTTGAAGGCCCTCCAGAAGTTTTTGGGGTTTGCTAATTTTTATCGTAAATTTATAGCTAATTTTTCTGGTATTGCCAAACCATTGACTGATTTGACTAAAAAGGGTGCTGATGTGCTGAATTGGTCTCCGGAGGCTGTTTCTTCCTTTCAGGAGCTGAAGCGAAGGTTCACTTCTGCTCCGGTCTTGCGGCAACCTGATGTCTCACTCCCATTTTAGGTAGAGGTGGACGCTTCTGAGATTGGTGCAGGAGCTGTTTTGTCCCAAAAAGATCCTGTAACATCTAAAATTAATCCCTGTGCTTTCTTTTCCCGAAAGTTCTCCCCATCCGAACGTAACTATGATGTGGGGACACGGGAACTATTAGCCATGAAATGGGCATTTGAGGAGTGGAGACATTGGTTGGAGGGAGCTAAACATCAAGTCGTGGTCCTTACTGACCACAAGAATTTGATTTACCTGGAGTCGGCCAACCGCTTGAATCCTAGACAGGCTAGGTGGGCCTTGTTTTTCACACGTTTTGATTTTGTGGTCTCTTTTCTTCCGGGCACTAAGAATGTCAAGGCAGACTCCCTCTCTAGGAGTTTCTTTGCTGATTCTCCTGTTGTGACCAAGCCTGCTACCATCTTAGGTGAGGGGGTAGTTCTTTCTGCCATCTCGCCCAATTTGAGACGTTCTCTGGAAGAGTTTCAGGAGGGCAAACCTGAGCGTTGTCCCATTGGAAAATTGTATGTTCCTGACCAGTGGAGGAAGAGAGTAATGTCTGAAGTTCATTGCTCCGCATTGGCTGGTCATCCAGGTATTTTTGGTACTAGAGATTTGGTGAGTCGGTCTTTTTGGTGGCCCGCCTTGTCTCGTGATGTCAGGAATTTTGTGCAGTCCTGTGGGACTTGCTCCCGGTCTAAACCATGTTCTCCCTCTAGTGGGTTGTTGATGCCTTTGCTGGTGCCCAGGAGGCCATGGAACCATATTTCAATGGATTTTATCCCTGATATACTTGTCTCTCAGAAAATGACTGCTATTTGGGTGATTTGAATATCTCTATGAAGGTGGCTTCTTCAAAGTTTAAACCTAGATTTATTGGACCTTACAAAATTTTGGAGATTCTTAATCCTGTCGCGTTTCGATTGGCTCTTCCCGTTACATTCAAGATCCATAACGTATTTCATAAGTCTCTGTTAAAGAGGTTTGTTGAGCCAGTAGTTCCTGTGGTGGCACCTCCTGACCCTGTATTGGTTGAAGGTAATGTGGAATATGAGGTTGAGAAGATACTGGACTCTCGTCTGGCTAGACGGAGACTCCAGTATTTGGTTAAATGGAAGGGTTATTGCCAGGAGGATAATTCTTGGGTCTCTGCATCCGATATTCATTCCGAAAGATTGGTTCGTGCTTTTCATCGGGCCCATTCTGATTGCCCTGGTGGCGTGGATGAGAGTTCGGTGACCCCTCCTCAAGGGGGAGGTACTGTTATGAGTTCATTTTCTCCTTCACCTCTGATGTCTGATGAACTCCCTCTGCTGGTGAAAGGAGGTAGTGAAATTGATCTGGATGGGAAGAACCTGTCATTTGAACAGATGGAGTGTGATTGGACATCCAGAATTTCTGAGTGGATATAAGGCAGCCGACGCCCTGCAGGGTTGCTGGTGATCCTTTCTGCTCTGAGCTCTGGCATCAAGTTTAGTTCCTGTCTACTAAAAGCTAAGTTTTTGCTCTGCTATTTTTCCATGAGATTTTGTCTGTTTACTTAGTGTTTGTGTTCAGCCTGCCCTGGTTGGGACGGGCTGAACTCCATTTTTGTCTCTGATCAGTTGATCTCTTTGCTCTGTCTTCAGAATATACCTGAGTGCTGATATAGTGATTTTGAAGTCTAGTGACTTCAGGGCCTTTTCTATCAGACGTGTTGGACATTATTTTTGGCAGGGTTTTTTGCGTGATTGCAGCCAGCATCTTTTCTGTCCTTTCCTATCTAGTTAGTTGGACCCCATCATTTGCTCAGCCTGTCTTTCTGTCTGTGTTTGTGTTTTCATCTGTTTTTCACCGACAATACATGTTGGGGGCTGTATATTGCTTTGGGTTCTGCTCTGGGGCAGTTTAGATTTCCACTTTCTTTTTTTAGGCTTATTTAGCTCTCTGGCTGTGACGAGGGGTCTAGGGCACCATAGGAACCCCCCACGGCTACTGTTAGTTGTGGTGAATAGGATCAGGGTCTTAAAGGTCCCGGCGCTCTGCCCAGACCAGCTCCGTGGGTTTGCTTGGTGCTGCCACCTCTGGTACAGCTATGGCAATGCATGCTGCTCAGCAGCGAGATTCTCCAGGGACTAAGTCCCCATGTTGGGCCACTGAGCATGCCCGTGGTGTGATCTCCCATTGGAGATCGAAGGTCACATGCTCAGGTCCTGCTCGTGTTCGGATTGGCCCATCCGAGAAGCCAGGAAGGTCCCGGACGCTCGAGGCTATAAAAGGTTCACATGTCCGTTCGGCAATGCGCTAGGATATCCAGTATTTTCAGACTATAAGGAGTGAGTGATGGATGCACGTGTGAATGTCTCTGGTGACTGACTCATTATGAAACTCCTACCCTTGGTATGCATGTGTTGTGCAGCCTAGCCTGCTAGCGCCCAGGCTTAGGCATAGGTAGGACAGAGTTGAATCAGATATTAGTCACTATCAGTGACTCGGCACGCCTCAGAGAAAGTGCTCCGCACTCCTTAGGCAGCGTCTATAGCGGCGTTCGTGGCAGCGACGTCGCGCGCTCAGTGGCCTAGAAGGACTCTAACCTCGTGCCTTGGGGTGGAGTTCTGTTGCTTTTTGCTGTGCACTCTGTAGCCGGGCTCTGTGATCTAAACAGGCTCCGGCATTCACTTTCAAGCGGCTGTGCGGTTCTGTGAAATATCTGAATCCGCTCCTGTTCACACTCGATGACATAGCCCACGTGTGACTGTTTTCACGTCGCTCTTCCCTTCCGCCATTACCTAGCAGCAGTGTACCACCTCTGCATGGTGGACACCGGGCTGTGAACGCACTCTCTACTATTTTATAATCTGGTGCGTTCCGCCAGCCTTAACATTATCCTAGCCCCAGGGTATGGCTAGTAATGGCGGACGAACAGCAACTGCATAGATACATCCAGCAGCTGGAGGGTAGGTTGGCAGCACTAGAGCGTTCCACCTCAGCTGCGGATGTCACTTCGGTCGCCGTCCAAGCAGCTACAAAGGCTGTCGTTCGTGTCTCCACGGCCAGTCCTGCTCCGACCTTGTCCCACCTCCTTCTGCCCGAGAAGTTCTCGTGCGATAGTGCTTCATGTAGGAGGTTCGTGAGTCAGTGCTCCATTCACCTGGAGTTGCTGGCCACACGATTTCCCTCCGAGCGGGCCAAGGTGGGGTTTATCATCTCCCTCCTGTCGGGCAGGGCCCTGGAGTGGGCCACCCCGCTGTGGGAGCACGGGGATGCCCTGGTACAGAGAGCCACCCATTTCCTGGACACTCTGAAGCAGGTGTTCTTGGGTCCTCGGGTCACACACGACACCGCACTTCAGTTGCTGGCTCTGACCCAGGGTGCATCTTTGGTCGGCAAGTATGCCATCCTCTTCCGAACTCTGGTCTCGGAGTTGGATTGGCCAGAAAAAGTTCTCATACCCATATTCTGGAGAGGGCTGGCTGATCACGTCAAAGACGCCCTGGCCACCAGCGAGGTGCCCACCACTTTAGAGGAGCTCATTACGGTCGCTACCCGAATAGACATTCGCTTGATGGAGTGAGGACTGGAGCGTTGCAGGTCCCGCCAACGTTAAAAGTTGACTTCAAATTTCGCGAGACCTCTGGAACCTTCCGGTCAGCCTCCCGAGCCTCCAGAGGCCATAGAGGTGTCCCGCACGGGGTCCAGGACCCGGTCTATGCGGGTACGTCCAGTCTGCTTCCGCTGTCGGCAGACTGGGCATCTTGCTAACCAGTGCCCACAGTGCTCAGGAAACGCTCCCGTCTAGTGGTTATCGGAGGGGTCCTACTAGACACCGCGACTTTCTCCTCCAAGCTCCTGTTTAAAGGGGCATTAGAATTTAATTCCTCTACTCTGATGGTGGAGGTTTGTGTGGACTCAGGAGCGGAGGGCAATTTCATGTCAACTGCCTTCGCTCAACAACACGCAGTCCCCCTGTTCTTGCTACCTCAACCAGTCAACATCAGAGTGGTAAATGGGGCGACACTCCTGTCCCATATCACCCACCAGACGGCTCCACTGAGACTCTCTTTGTCTCCTTCTCATCAGGAGATGCTGTCTCTCCTTGTTATGCCCGAAGGGATCGACCAGGTCCTCCTAGGGGTTCCCTGGTTGCGATCTCACTCTCCCCATATAGAGTGGTCTTCAGGAAAAATCCTCAGTTGGAGCAAGGCCTGCGAGGGTAGGTGTCAGAGGCACTGCATACAGGTCACCACTTCTGAGGTTCCTGCAGATCTCTCCTCGCTTCCCAAGCCATATTGACAGTATGCAGACGTATTCTCCAAGAAGGTGGCAGAGACCCTTCCACCGCACTGCCCATACGACTGTCCTATAGACCTCTTGCCCGGTGCTGAGCCTCCCCAGGGTCGAGTATATCCACTATCTCTCCCAGAGACAGAGGCCATGTCTCAGTATATCCGGGAGAATCTGGCAAGAGGATTCATTAGGAAGTCGGTGTCTCCGGCGGGTGCGGGATTCCTCTTTGTCCAAAAGAAGAATGGAGAATTACGTCCATGCATCGTTTACAGGGGTCTTAATGCTATAACTGTTAAGAACAAGTATCCTTTGCCCCTGATATTGGAACTGTTTGATAGGCTACGGGGAGCGAGAGTGTTTACTAAGCTCGATCTGCGGGGAGCCTATAACCTGATTCGCATCCGTGAGGGGGATGAATGGAAGACGGCTTTTAACACCAGAGACGGGCACTATGAATACCTAATGATGCCCTTCGGGCTATGTAATGCGCCAGCCGTCTTCCAAGACTTTGTGAACGACATCTTCCAGGATATGCTTACCACCTCGGTAGTAGTCTATCTGGATGATATTCTCATTTACTCTCCAGATATTGACTCCCACCGGAGAGATGCTCGCAAAGTTTTCGATCTCTGGTGGGCCAACTCTCTTTATGCCAAATTGGAGAAATGTATGTTTGTGCAGGAGTCCTTGCCTTTCCTGGGCTACATCATCTCAGCCCAGGGTTTGGCCTTGGATCCTGGCAAGCTACGGGCAGTGATAGATTGGCAGGAACCCCATTCTCTCAAAGCGGTGCAGCGCTTTATGGGGTTCATAAATTACTATCTCCAATTCATTCCCCATTTCTCAACTTTGGTCGTGCCCTTGGTTGCCCTCACCAAGAAGGGTGCAAATCCCAAACTGTGGTCGGAGACTGTCTCCAAGGCATTCGCCTCCATTAAGTCCCACTTCGCTAGCGCTCCCATTCTACATCGCCCTGATGTAGATAAGCCCTTCATCCTGGAGGTGAATGCCTCCTCTGTCGGTGCTGGAGCGGTCCATTTTCAGAAGGACTCACAAGGTCGGAAGCACCCTTGCTGCTTCTTCTCTAAGACCTTCACACCGGCGGAGAAGAATTATTCCATCGGGGACATGGAGTTGCTAGCAATGAAGCTGGCCTTCTCAGAGTAGAGACACCTCCTGGAAGGGGCTCGCCACCCATTCCATGTGTTCATCGACCACAAAAATTTGGTCTATTTACAGACAGCCCAGCAGCTGTATTCTCGCAGGGCCAGATGGTCCTTGTTCTTCTCCTGATTCCATTTCACGCTGCATTTTCTCTCCGGGGAGAAGAACGTCCGGGCCGATGTTCTTTCCCGCTCCGTGGTGTCATCGGAGGAGGAGGAGCCTCGGTTGATAGTCCCATCAGAGAGCCTGAGGACCGTGGCTCCGGTTGCTTTCGAGTCTGTACCTCCGGGAAAGACTTTAGTTCCTGCCCATCTGCGACTGGAGGTCCTCTCTTGGGCCCATTCGTCAAAGGTGGGTGGCCATTTTGGGATCAAGTGGACATCTGAACTCCTGGCGAGGACGTACTGGTGGCCGCATATGGCCCATGATGTCAGGGACTATATTCAGGTGAGAGTCTCTTGCGCCCAGAATCGGTCCTCTCGGCAGCAGCCCGCTGGTTTACTCTATCCTCTGCCGGTTGCGGACAGGCCCTGGGAGATGGTCGGTATGGACTTTGTGGTGGGTCTGCCAAGTCGAGCGGCAGCACTGTCATTTAAGTGGTCACCAATCATTTCTCCAATATGGTGCATCTGGTACCACTCTCTCGGCTACCATCGGCACGGGGTCTGGCAGCGTTGTTTATTAAACATGCCGGATAAATTGTCAGCGACCGGGGTCCTCAGTTTGCGTCTTGGTTCTGGAGAGAGCTCTGTTCTCTCCTCAGCATTGAGCTAAATCTCTCCTCAGCCTATCATCCCGAGACGAATGGGTTGATTGAGAGAGCCAACCAGACCCTGGTGACATATCTGCAACATTTTGCCTCGGCCTGGCAGGATGATTGGGCATCCTTGCTGCCATGGGCGGAGTTCGCCTTAAACAATGCTGTGGCCGACTCCACCGGTCAGACCCCATTCCTTTTAAATTACGGTCAGCATCCGCACGTCCCCGTGCCCATGCCCGTGTCGTCCACCAACTCTAGGGTGGCAGACTGGGCGGTGGAGGCATGTGACATTTGGGATCACACGCAGGATGCTATCCGGGCCTCCAAGGAGAGAATGAGGTCCTCCGCTGTTTCTCGCCGGCGCCCTGCTCTGACCTTCGCTCCTGGTGACTTAGTGTGGCTCTCCGCTCGAAACATCAGGCTGCGGGTGGAATCCGCTAAGTTCGCACCACGATATATTGGCCCTTTCAAGGTCCTCGAGCAGGTTAGTCCTGTGGTCTACCATCTGGCCCTTCCACCACATTTGGCTATCTCGGACACGCTTCATGTGTCTCTCCTTAAGCCGGTTCACATGTCCCGGTTTTCTGAGCCATCTGCCAGGACATCAGACCTATCGTCTGATGAGTTTAAGGTCAATGCTATCGTGGGATGCAAGGCAAAAAGTTTTACTTAGTGGATTGCAAGGGCACGGTGCAGAGGCTCGGACCTGGGAGCCAGTGAAGAACATCCACGCTCCTCTTCTTATTGTGGAGTTTGAGCGGAGTGAGGCTCAGAGTGGAGGGGTCCCTAGGAGACAAGGTAATGTTAGGGGTCAGATTTTTGTTGCTGCACAACGAGAATCCTGAGCCTTACTTCCGGCGGTCTCCCATTTCTCTCCAGCTGCAGAGGAGCTTGCTCAGCAAACTCCTCTGTCCCGGTGCTCTGCCCAGACCAGCTCCATGGGTTTGCTTGCTGCTGCCACCTCTGGCACAGCTATGGCAATCATGCTGCTCAGCAGCGAGATTATCCAGGGACTAAATCCTCATGTCGGGCCACTGAGCATGCCCGTGGTGTGATCTCTCATTGGAGATCGAAGGTCATGTGCTTAGGTCCTGCTCGTGTTCGGATTGGCCCATCCGAGAAGCCAGGAAGGTCCCGGACGCTCGCGGCTATAAAAGGTTCGCATGGCCGCCCGGCCATGTGCTAGGATAGCCAGTATTTTCTGACTATATGGAGTGAGTGATGGATGCACGTATGAATGTCTCTGGTGACTGACTCATTATGAAACCCCTACCCTTGGTACGCATGTGTTGTGCAGCCTAGCCTGCTAGCGCCCAGGCTTAGGCATAGGTAGGACAGAGTTGAGTCAGATATTAGTCACTATCAGTGACTCGGCACACCTCAGAGCAAGTGCTCTGCACTCCTTAGCCAGCGTCTATAGCAGCGTTCGTGGCAGCGACGCCGCGCACTCAGTGGCCTAGAAGGACTCTAACCCCGTGCCTTGGGGTGGAGTTCTGTGGCTATTTACTGTGAGCTCTGTGGCCGGGCTCCATGAGCTAATCAAGCTCCGCCATTCACTTTCAAGCGGCTGTGCAGTTCTGTGAAGTAACAAAATCCGCTCCTGTTCACACTGGGTGACGTAACCCACATGTGACTGTTTTCACGCCGCTCTTCCCTTCCGCTATTACCTAGCAGCAGTGTACCACCTCTGCACGGTGGACCCCGGGCTGCGAACGCACTCTCTACTATTTTATAATCTGGTGCGTTCCGCCAGCTTTAACACTACCAACCTGTTCTTCTCAGGATGATAGGCCGAGGAGAGGTTTAGCTCAATGCTGAGCAGGATACAGAGTCTCTCCAGAACCGACACGCAAACTGAGGACCCCTGTCACTGGCAATCTTGTCCGGCATACCGTGCAGGTGGAAAACGTGCTTAATGAACAGCGCTACCAGGCCCCGTACAGAAGGTAACCGAGAGAGTGGTATCAGGTGCTCCGTCTTGGAGAAATGGTCGGTGACAACCCAAATGACGGTGCTTCCCCTGGACCACAAAGTCCATACCGACCATCTCCCAGGGCCTGTTTGCTACTGGCAGGGGGTAAAGTAGTCCAGCAGGCCACTGCCAAGGAGAGTTATTCTGGGCACAAGAGACTCACCACGATGACACCACAGAGCGCAAAAGAGCACCGGCGTGGACATTCTTGTCCCTGGAGAGAAAATGTAGGGTAAAGTGAAACCGGGAGAAGAACAAGGACCATCTGGCCTGGCGAGAGTTCATCCGCTGGGCCGTTTGCAAATACACCAAGTTCTTGTGGTCGGTGAGCACATGGAAAGGGTGGCGAGCCCCCTCCAGGAAGTGTCTCCACTCAGAAAAAGCCAACTTCATCGCTAGCAACTCCCTGTCCCCGATGGAATAATTCCTCTCTGCCGGGGTGAAGGTCTTGGAGAAAAATAAGCATGGCTGCTTCCGACCTTGCGTATCCTTCTGAAAAAGGACCGCTATAGGACCGATGGAAGAGGCATTCACCTCCAGTATGCTATGAAGGGCTTATCTACATCGGGGTAATGTAGAATGGGAGCACTAGCGAAATGGGACTTAATGGAGGAGAAGGCCTCGGAGACCTGCACCGACCACAACTTGGGATTTGCACCCTTCTTGGTGAGGGCTACCAAGTGGGCTACCAAAGTCAAGAAGTGGGGGATGAATTGGCGAAAGTAATTTATGAACCCTATAAAGTGCTGCACCGCTTTGAAAGAATGGAGTTCCTGCCAATCCATCACCGCCTGTAGCTTGGCAGGATCCATGGCCAAACCCTGGGCAGAGATGATATAGCCCAGGAAAGGTAAGGACTCCTGCTCAAACACACACTTCTCCAACTTGGCATAGAGGGAGTTTGCCCGCAGGAGGTCGAAAACTTTGCAAACATCTCTCCGGTTGGAGTCATTATCTGGAGAGCAGATGAGCAGATCATCCAGATGGACGACTGCTGAGGTGGAAAGCATATCCCGGAAGATATCTGTAATGATCCATGCGGGATCATGTCAGATAAGAGCACTGGTGGTAACCTTTTTTTTACTCTCACTAAGCTTTGTGCTTAGAGATAGTTTTGCCCCCGGTGGCCAGTATGGTCATTGCACTGGTGTGCTTAGAGATAGCTTTGCCCCGGAGGCCAGTATGGTCATTGCACTGGTGTTTTTAGAGATAGTTTTGCCCCCGGTGGTGGTTAGTGTAATTGCACGGGAATCACTAACAGGTGTGTTAACTCAATAAAGGTGTGTCAGTTGTGCTCACGTTGGTGACATTGTTGGGCTTTTCCAACCATGCTGGGTGAAGGAAGGAGCTGAGGAGAGTCCAGGACTGCTCAGTCAGAGTCCTGGAGTGCCAACTATGGGGTCAGACAGAAGTTCGTGTAAAGCATGGTGAAGTGGCAGGTATGGTGTCAGTGAACAATTCTTACAAAGCTTGGTGGAGTGGCAGCTATGGTGTAGAGCTGCACTCAGTTGCTGGACTCTGTTGCTGGAAGCTGCACTCAGGTGCTGGACTCCATTGCTGGACAGCTGCACTCAGGTGTTGGACATGGTGGCAGGAAGATGCACTCAGGTGTTGGACTCTGTTGCCTCGAGCAAGTGCATCAGAGCAAAGCTAAGTGTTTCCCTGTTTGTCACTTTTCCTCATGTTGGTGTTAGTACAGCGGTGGGGCCAGTGCCTGCACCACCCAGCTCCCTAGTAAGGATTAGGTGTAGGGTGTGCTAGGTTGACAGGTATCCTGATCGATGACAGGTGAGGAGCCTGTATAGGGAACGTTAGGAGTGTTAGGGACACTGATTCAGGGGACTGCAGGAGGTCTCCACGTCCCCCGTTACTTATCGCAGGGCCGACTGTTGTAAATGTTTCCCTATCCCCTGCTTGTATTAGTTACTGGCCTGCGGGCCACGTCACACTGGACATTTACACGTGCTGTGTCCTGTTGTATTAGTTACCGACCTACTGGCCATGTCACACAGGATAGGGCACGTGACATTATCATTGAAAAAGTCTTGGAAGACGGCCAGGGCATTACAGAGCCCGAAGGGCATCACCAGGTATTCATAGTGCTCGTCCCTAGTGTTAAATGCCATCTTCCATTCGTCCCCCTCATGGATGCGAATCAGGTTGTAAGTCCCTTGCATATCAAGTTTGGTAAACACTCTCGCTCGCCGTAGCCTAAAGGTCAGCTTGGAGGATAACGCCGCTGATTCTAGTGAACCCACTCCTATGTCCATTAGAGGCGAGCGTTTTCCCGACCGCTGTGGGCACCGGTTGGCATGGTGACCAGACTGCCAGCAAACAGGACAGACCACAGGTGCTCGAGCGGACTGGGACCAGGATCCCGCACAAGGAGTCTCCTGAGGCTCGAACACCCGATCGGGAGGTTCCAAAAGTTTAGCAAAACTAGGTGCCAACCTAAACCTCTGCCTACACTGGGAACGCTACAACCTCGATGAAGCAAAGGTCTATACGAGTGGAGACGGTGATAAGCTCCTCCACTGTGGCAGGAACCTCCCTGGTGGCCAGAGCATCCTTCACATGGTCAGCCAAGCCTCTCCAGAATGCCGGAATGAGGACCTTATCTGGCCTCTCAGACTCAGAGGCCAGTGTCTGGAACTGGATGGGGAAGTGGCTGACCATGGGCGAGTCCTGTGATAATGCCAGCAGCCGGAGCGCTGTGTCATGGGTGACTTGCGGTCCCAAGAAGACCTGCTTCCGAGTGGCCAAGAACTGCAAGGCACTCTGCACCACATGATCACCACGCTCCCACAGCGGTGTGGCCCACTCCAAAGCCCTGCCCGACAAGAGGGAAAAGTCAAATCCCATCTTAGCCCGCTCAGAGGGGAATTGTGCAGCCATCAGCTCTAGTTGTATAGCGCACTGGCTCACGAAACCCCTACAAGAGGCACTTTCGCCCGAGAACTTCTTGGGTAGTTGCAGCAGTCAGAACAGGGATGGCAGTGGTCACACGGGAGACAACCTCTGTGACTGCCTGGAGCACAACCGTAGTAACATCCGCAGCTGAGGCTGGACTCTACCGAGCCGCCAACTTGCCCTCCAGCTGCCGGATATATGCAAGTAGTCGCTGCTCGTCCGCCATTACTAGCCAGACCCTGGCGCTAGTATAATGTTAGGGTTGTGGATCGCACTAAATATAAAATATAAGGAAGTGCGATTGCAACCCGGGGTCCACCGTGCAGAGACGGAAAACTGCTGCTTAGTAATGGCGGAGTAGTAAGTGAACATCGGCGGGTTAACCACTGACTCGGTGTGCGCTGGGGCAAACTCTGTTACTCCACAGAGCCGCTGAAAGAAACGCCAGAACCTGTTAACACCACAGGACGTGGCAGAAGGAGCGCACAGTGTAAGATCACAGGACTCGGCCTTTAGACCGCAGGACTGGAGTCCCTCTAGTCCGCTAGTGCTCAGCTCCACGGCTGTGGTACCAGCAAGAGACTGTCATGGTCCAGTCCGGAGTTTATTTTCTGCTGTCTTCAGTCTGGACTGGTCATGCGGGAGTTAGTCTCCCCAGCCTCGTTCTGGAGCTAGCTGGGCTATTTCAGTCTCTCACAGCCTGCTGACCAGTGTTAGTGATAGCTCAAGCTTCCAGTTTAGAGCCTCTGACCATTGTACCTTGGTGTTCCTCCTGCCTTTGACTGATATTCACGTGTATGACCCGGACTGATTTCTGACCCCGTCTCTTGGTATTCGTCTCTGCTGTTACGTTCCCTCTCTAGCATCTGACTCCCCGGCTTGTACCCCGACCACGTATTTCGTCTCACGTTTTGGACCCCGTGCTCATGTTCTGGCTTTCTGACTCTCGGCTTGGTATTTTGACTACGTGTATTGCTGCGCCTTCTGGTACGTCTGCTCCTGCTAGTTTCTGACTCGGTTCGTCTGACTATTCTCTCTCGTTACCTGTGGCACCTGTGCTGTTGCTCAGGGTTGCTGCTCTTAGTGTGTAACCTCTCTTCCCTCACCAGTTCCCCCTGGTGGAGGTTTCACTACAGAGTCACTATAATAGCTAACGCTTTCAAGTGTGCACAGTGCCGCTGTCACTTGCCGCAGTTCAATAGTGCCCAGCAGTGGGCGACACCATCGGACGCTTGTGTGCGAGTGCTAAGAGCACAGTGGCGGAAGCATAGCCACCTGTTGGCGCTGACTCAAATACCCTATCTCATGCGTATTAAAGGAGGGGGTAATTTAATGAGTCATTCACCAGATTCATGCATCCATCATCACACATACCAACAACATTATGAGTCTATACTAGCGCATGGCCGAGCGGCCATGCAAACCTTTTATAGCAGTGTCTTTCCGGGACCTTCCTAGTGGTCCAATGAGAGCAGCAATATGACCTGAGCACGTGACCTCAGAGCTCCAATGAGGGGACTTCCCACGGGCATACTCAGTGGGCAGAAATAAGGACTTAGTCCCAATAGCTGCTCGTTGCTGGCTATTGCAGGTTACCATAGCTGAACCCTGTTTGAAATCAGTAACCAAGCCAATAGAAGTAGACTGAGCAAAACTCTGAGAACAACATCTCTGCTGAGCAGGCTCCTCTTTGGCTGGAGAGGAATGCGAGATCGCAGAAAGCAAGGCTTGGGATTGACCAGGCTAGTTTTTACAATTCTTACCACTGACCTTTTATGAGGTAATAACTCTGGAACGCTTTAATGGATCCCAGTGATTCTGACATTGCTTTTCTCGTGACATATTGTACTTCATGATAGTGGTAAAATTTCACTCATATAACTTTATTTGTGAAAAAAATGGAAATTTGGTGAAAATTTTGCAATTTTCTAAATTTGAATTTTTATGCCCTTAAATCACAGAGATATGGCACAGAAAAAACTTAATAAGTAACATTTCCCACATTTTTACTTTACAGCAGCACAATTTTGGAACCCAAATTTAACTTTTTTCACAAAAAAAATATTTCAGGTCCAATTTTTTTATTTTACCAAGGGTAACAAGATAAATTGGACTGCAAAAGTTATTGTATAATTAGTCCTCCATATGCTGATGCCTGACATGTGGGGGGAACCACTGTTTCGGCGCATGGCAGAGCTCGAAAGGAAAGGAGCACCGTTTGACTTTTTCAACGCAAAATTGGATTTGAGATTGGACGCCATGTCATGTTTGGAGAGCCCCTGATGTGCCTAAACAGTGGATACCCCCACAAATGACACCATTTTGGAAACTATATATATATACAGCCACACACACATACATGTATATATATTATATAGTCTCCTTTATTATGTTTATTGCTGTCCCTTACACAGTGCCCTCTCTTGTTAAGTACAGCACCGTCCCTTACATATTGGATTATATAGAGCCCTGTTTTCTGTTTTTTATTACATGCCGTCCTGTCTTGTTAGCTGTATAATGCAATGATGGCTGATGGAGCATGGGAAAGCGTCCTTTCTAATGGAGGAGCTGATGGACTGGTAGTCTGGTCGCCGGATCCTCGATCAACAGTCATTTTATATAAAAAAGAGAGGGGACTATGTAATAAAAGAAGGTGCTGTGTATAACAAAATTAACAAGAATACACTATGTGTTAGGCATCGGGTTCCTGCATCTGCACAGCGGTAATCCAGAGCCTTGCATCCTACGGTCTCCCATTCTTCTCCGACCGCTCAGGCGCTCTGCTCAGACCAGCTCTG
This sequence comes from Dendrobates tinctorius, assembly GCF_039654945.1. NCBI lineage: Eukaryota > Metazoa > Chordata > Amphibia > Anura > Dendrobatidae > Dendrobates > Dendrobates tinctorius. The sequence goes on along the minus strand of NW_027361688.1, from coordinate 48,491,756 downwards.
TAGGACTGGTTGTTGCTGCCTCCTTTGGGTCAGTAATAGCAGCACAGGCTGCCCTGCAGCAAGCCACTCCAGTGGCTAAGTCCTTTCGTCACGCTACTGGGCATGCTCACGAGAAGATCTCCCATTGGAGATCGGGAGTCACATACTCAGATCCCTCTCCTGATCTGATTGGTCCTTCCCAGAGATCTGGAAGGTCCTGCACGGCTATAAAAGGTCCGCATGGCCGCTTGGCCATGCGCTAGTATAGGCTTTACTTGCTAGATGTGTGAATGGTGATGGATGTATGATTCTGGTGACTGACTCATTAAAATTCCCCTTCCTTTGATATTACGCATGTGGATAGGGAACTAAAGTAGCAGTCAGTGCCAGTCAGTGGCAAGCCATAGGTCACTGTGCACATCGCACCTCTACACTAGCGTCCGATTGTGTCACATCTCACGGCACTATCGTATAGTGGCTGAGGTTACCGCTGAGCTGCAGTCAGCAGCACTTACTGGCGTCCACGGTAGTGGCGCCGCATGCACGGTAGGTCTAGACGGACATCGACCTCTGCCTTGGGTCCGTGTCCTGTGACCGTATACCACGCATGGTGTTAACAGGCTCAGCCTTCTGTGTTTAACACATAGGCGCCTCTGTGAATTAACAGAGATCGCTTAGCGCACCTGTGTGGTGTTTAACCCGTGCGTTTTTATACCGCCATATAGCGCATCTGCCATTACTCAGCAGCAGTGATAACACCTTCTGCACAGTGGACGCCAAGCGGCGAATGCACTTTATTATTTATTTATTCGGTGCTTCCGCCATTCTTAACATTATACTAGCGCCAAGGTCAGGCTAGTAATGGCGGACCTGCAGCAGTTACAGCGCTACATTCGGCAGCTGGAGAGCAGGTTGGCGGCTATTGAGAGCTCCACCTTAGCTGTGAATGCTACAGTGGCCGCTGCTCAGGCAGTCACAGAGGCTGTCTCACGCGTGTCCACACCCACGCCTATGCCGACAATAACCCGCCTTCCGTTGCCCGATAAGTTTTCCGGTGACAGCACCGCCTTCAGGGGTTTCGTGAGCCTGTACTCTATCCAGCTGGAGTTACTGGCCATACGATTTCCCACAGAGCGGGCAAAGGTGGGGTTTATTGTTTCTCTCCTATCAGGCAGGGTGTTAGAGTGGGCTACGCCATTGTGGGAGCGTGATGACCCCATGGTTCAGGGTGCTGCTCAGTTCCTCACGGCCCTGAAGCAGGTCTTTTTGGGACCACGGATCACGCACAACACCTCTCTCCAATTATTGGCCCTAACGCAGGGGTCTCTTTCGGTCAGCCATTATGCCGTCCGATTCCGGACATTGGCTTCCGAACTAGAGTGGCCAGACAAAGCACTCGTCCCTGTGTTTTGGAGAGGGTTAGCGGGGCATGTCAAAGATGCTCTAGCAACCAGAGAAGTCCCCACAAGTTTGGAGGAGTTTATTGCCATCTCCACCCGCATTGATCTCCGGTTTACGGAGCACGGGCTGGAACGTGCGCAATCCTGACAAAGGGTTAATTTGGCTCCCACCTTCTCCGAGCCATTAAGATTTCCCGCTCAGGAGCTTACACCTTCTGAAACTATGGAGGTGTCTCGCGCCGGCTCCAAGCCACGTCCGTTGCGAAGCTCCGCATGCTGTTACCAATGCCGGCTGTTTGGTCACTCGGCTAACACGTGTCCTCTGCGGTCGAAAAAATGATCACGTCCAGAGGTCATAGGTGGAGGTCTAACTAATATGAAAACCTTTTCCCCCAAACCAGTATTCTGAGGGACATTAGATAGCGATGCTTCCACCTGGGAGGTAGAGGTCACGGTGGACTTTGGGGCAGAAGGAAACTTCATGTCCTCATCGTTTGCCCATCAGCACGCTATTATGCTGATACTACTGCCTCATCCATTGACCATCAGGGTGGTTGACGGTGCACCTTTACCATCCCAAGCTACACACCAGACAGCACCTCTTGGTTTCTCAATCTCACACTCTCATTATGACACGTTGTCCGTGTTCATTTTGCCAGATGGCATCGACCAGGTGCTTCTCGGACTTCCGTGGCTCCATTACCATTCCCCTCATATAGATTGGTCTTCAGGGAGTATACTGGGTTGGAGCAAGGACTGTGAGGGAAGGTGCATGAGGGGCAGTGTTCAAGTAGCATCCACGGTGTTGCCCGTGGATCTTTCTGCGCTCCCTGGACACTATCGGCTGTACGTGGACGTCTTCTCCAAAAAATCAGCGGAGACGCTTCCGCCACACCATTCTTACGATTGCACGATAGACCTATTGCCAGGCGGGGAGCCTCCTAGAGGCCGCGTGTACCCTCTGTCTCTCCCGGAGACAGAGGCCATGTCACAATATATCCGGGAGAACCTGGCAAGAGGGTTTATCAGAAAATCTGTGTCACCGGCTGGTGCAGGGTTCTTCTTCATGCAGAAGAAGAGTGGGGAGTTGCGCCCCTGCATTGACTACAGAGGTCTCAGCGCCATTACCGTAAAAAACAAATACCCTCTTCCTTTGATCTCTGAGTTGTTTGACAGGTTGTGAGGGGCCCGGATCTTTGCGAAATTAGATCTACGGGGGGGCATACAACCTGATCCGCATACATGAAGGAGACGAGTGGAAGACAGCCTTTAATACCAGGGATGGCCACTATGGGTATCTGGTCATGACCTACGGCCTCTGTAATGCGCCTGCTGTCTTCCAGAACTTCGTAAATGACATCTTTCGCGATATGCTCTCTACCTCGTTGGTAGTCTATCTGGGTGACATCCTCATCTTTTCTCCAGATGTGGCCTCTCACCAGAGAGACGTCTGCAAGGTCTTTGACCGTTTGTGGGCGGATTCTCTCTTCGCCAAGCTGGAGAAGTGCCAGTTTGTGCAGGAGTCCTTGCCGTTCCTGGGCTATACCATCTTGTCCCAGGGGTTGGCTATGGATCCTGCCAAATTGCAAGCGGTAATGGACTGGCTGGAGCCCCATTCTTTAAAAGCGGTGCAGCACTTTTTGGGGTTAATTAACTATTACCGCCAGTTCATTAACCACACTGGTAGCTCCTTTGGTCGCTCTCACCAAGAAAGGAGCCAATCCAAAGGTTTGGTCAGAGCAGGTCTCCACGGCCTTTTTGTCTCTGAAAACCCATTTTGCTGGCGCTCCCATCCTCCACCGTCCCGATGTGGATAAACCCTTTATCCTAGAGGTAGATTCCTCGTCCGTTGGTGCAGGAGCAGTCCTTTTCCAGAAGGATGCTCAAGGTCGGAAGTGTTAGGTGTCAGGTTCCTGCCACTGCCCAGCAGAAATACAGAGCCTTGCACCCAGCGGTTTCCCATTCTTCTTCGGCTGCAGTGGAGCCTGCTCAGCAGATTCGTCGGTCCCGGCGCTCTGCCCAGGCCAACTCCGTGGGTTTGCTTGCTGCTGCCACCTCTGGCACAGCTATGACAATGCAGGCTGCTCAGCAGCGAGATTCTCCAGGGACCAAGTCCTCATGTCGGGCCACTGAGCATGCCCGTGGAGTGATCTCCCTTTGGAGATCAAGGGTCACGTGCGCAGGTCCTGCTCGTGTGCGGATTGGCCCATCCGAGAAGCCAGGAAGGAGAGAGATGTATGCACGTATGACTGTATCTAGTGACTGACTCATTATGAAACCCCTACCCTTGGTACGCTTGTGTTGTGCAGCCTAGCCTGCTAGCGCCCAGGCATAGGTGTAGGTAGCTCAGGGTTTGAGTGGGACATTGGTCCTCACCAGTGACCCAGCATGCCTCAGTGCACGTGCTTCACACTCCACTGCAAGCGTCTTTAGCGGCGCTCGTGGCAGCGACGCCGCACGCTCAGTGGGTCTAGAGGGACTCTAACCCCGTGTCCTTGGGGTAGCGTTCTTTGGCCATACACTGTGTGCTCTTTTCGCCGAGCTCTGTGAGCACAAACAGGCTCCGGCGTTTATGCTCAGCGGTAGTGCGGCTCTGTGAAGCAAAAGAGTCAGCCCCCGTACACACCAGGTGACGATAACCCGCCTGTGTTCTTATAGTATACCGCCATATAGCATCCGCCATTACTGAGCAGCAGGTTACCACCCCTGCACGGTGGACCCCCGGCTGCGAACGCACCTTATTACCATCTTTATAATTTGGTGCGTTCCTCCAGCCCTAATAGGAAGCATCCCTGCTTCTTCTTCTCAAAGACCTTCTCACCAGCGGAGAGAAACTACTCCATCGGGGACAAGGAGTTGCTGGCCATGAAATTGGCCTTTTCTGAGTGGAGACATCTCCTGGAGGGAGCCCGGTTTCCCTTTCAGATGTACACTGACCATAAAAACCTGGTCTATTTGCAAACGGCCCAGCGCTTGAACTCTCATCAAGCTACGTGGTCGCTCTTCTTCTCCCGTTTCAACTTCACCTTGCATTACCTGTCTGGAGAGAAGAACGTCAGTGCAGATGCTCTTTCTCACTCGGTGGTATCAGCGGAGGAAGAGGAGGCTGAGCCTCGGGCTAATTGTCCCCACGGAGAGCCTGAGGACCGTGGCTCCGGTCGCTCATGAGGCAGTTCCACCGGGCAAGACCTTTGTCTCTCCCTTCCTGCGGCTGGCGGTCCTCACGTGGGCATACGCGTCCAGGGTGGGTGGTCACTTTGGCATTAAGCGGACCACAGAACTCCTGGCAAGGTCTTATTGGTGGCCGCACATGGCTCGGGACAGTAAAGAGTACATTCAAGCATGCGTCTCTTGTGCTCGGAACAGGTCCTCTAGGCAGAGGTCGGCTGGGTTACTGTATCTCTTGCTGGTGGCAGACAGACCCTGGGAGATGGTCGGCATGGACTTTGTGGTCGGCCTGCCCAAATCTGGTGGCAGCACGGTCATCTGGGTGGTCACCGATCATTTCTCTAGAATGGTGCATCTGGTGCCACTTGCGCGGCTGCCGTCCGCTCGTGGTCTCGCTACACTGTTCATAAAGCACGTATTTCGTTTGCACGGTATGCCAGACAAAATAGTCAGTGACCGAGGTCCCCAGTTTGCGTCTCGATTTTTGAAGGGAGCTCTGCAGTCTACTCAGTATCGAGCTCAATTTTTCCTCCGTATATCATCCCGAGATGAACAGGTTGGTTGAGAGATCCAATCAAACTCTGGTCACATACCTGTGACATTTTGTCTCTGCCAGGCAGGATGACTGGGCATCCTTACTACTGTGGGCTGAATTTGCCCTGAATAACGCAGTGGCTGATTCCACTGGTCAGACGCCGTTCCTTCTCAATTACGGCCAGCATCCGCACGTCCCTGTCCCGATGCCAGTGTCTTCCACTGATTTCAGGGTGGCAGACTGGGCAGTGGAGGCTCGCGACATTTGGGATCGCATCCAGGATGCTATTCGAGCCTCTAAAGAGAGAATGAGAGCATCAGTCGACACTAGAGTTGAGCGAAACGGGTCGAAAAAATTCAAAAGTCGCCGACTTTTGGCAAAGTCGGGTTTCATGAAACGAAACCCGACCCTAGGATGAGGTCGGCCACGAGGTCGGCGACTTACGCGCCAAAGTCGCGTTTCAAAAGTTTGTTTTGCGCTCTTTTTCAGCCAATCAGGATCCACGGACACTGTGGGCAACGTGATGACCTAGGCACGGGTCACCACCATCTTTCAGAAGGGCATGCAAGTGATTGGCTTGCTTTGGTGGGCGTCACAGGGGGTATAAAAGGGCGTGCACGCCGACCGCCATCTGACTTCTGCCGATTTTAGTATAGGGAGAGGTTGCTGCTGATTCTGTAGGGAGAGCGTTAGGCAGGGAAGAAGACAAAAGAACTGCTTCTGCTGCTAGCTATTTGGCCTGCACAACACACAAGTCACTGTGTGTGCAGTGCAAGGGGAGGCTATATTGTGGTGTATCAGTGGTGTTGGTTGTTGGGCTGCCTTCTAAGGCTTCCTGACACGCTGGCATTGCTGTTTACCCACTGCTCCGCAAACTGCTTTTTTAAAAGCAATCCAATCTCCCTTATCCTCTAGTCACTTTTGTCACAGCTGTGCCATCGAGCGTGTCACATAGCGCTCAGATATCAGTGGGCCTCACACAATCCACAAGTGTCCAGTGTCCAAAAGTGTACACAGAGATTCAAAATCTCCATTATCCTCTCGTCACTTTGGTCACAGGCAGCTGTGCCATCGAGCGTGTCACATAGCGCTCAGATATCAGTGGGCCTCACACAATCTACAAGTGTCCAAAAGTGTACGCAGAGATTCAAAATCTCCATTATCCTCTCGTCACTTTGGTCACAGGCAGCTGTGCCATCGAGCGTGTCACATAGCGCTCAGATATCAGTGGGCCTCACACAATCTACAAGTGTCCAGTGTCCAAAAGTGTACGCAGAGATTCAAAATCTCCATTATCCTCTCGTCACTTTGGTCACAGGCAGCTGTGCCATCGAGCATGTCACATAGCGCTCAGATATCAGTGGGCCTCACACAATCTACAAGTGTCCAGTGTCCAAAAGTGTACGCAGAGATTCAAAATCTCCATTATCCTCTCGTCACTTTGGTCACAAGCAGCTGTGCCATCGAGCGTGTCACATAGCGCTCAGATATCAGTGGGCCTCACACAATCTACAAGTGTCCAGTGTCCAAAAGTGTACGCAGAGATTCAAAATCTCCATTATCCTCTCGTCACTTTGGTCACAAGCAGCTGTGCCATCGAGCGTGTCACATAGCGCTCAGATATCAGTGGGCCTCACACAATCTACAAGTGTCCAGTGTCCAAAAGTGTACGCAGAGATTCAAAATCTCCATTATCCTCTCGTCACTTTGGTCACAGGCAGCTGTGCCATCGAGCGTGTCACATAGCGCTCAGATATCAGTGGGCCTCACACAATCTACAAGTGTCCAGTGTCCAAAAGTGTACGCAGAGATTCAAAATCTCCATTATCCTCTCGTCACTTTGGTCACAGGCAGCTGTGCCATCGAGCGTGTCACATAGCGCTCAGATATCAGTGGGCCTCACACAATCTACAAGTGTCCAGTGTCCAAAAGTGTACGCAGAGATTCAAAATCTCCATTATCCTCTCGTCACTTTGGTCACAGGCAGCTGTGCCATCGAGCGTGTCACATAGCGCTCAGATATCAGTGGGCCTCACACAATCCACAAGTGTCCAGTGTCCAAAAGTGTACGCAGAGATTCAAAATCTCCATTATCCTCTCGTCACTTTGGTCACAGGCAGCTGTGCCATCGAGCGTGTCACATAGCGCTCAGATATCAGTGGGCCTCACACAATCCACAAGTGACAAGTGTCCAAAAGTGTACGCAGAGATTCAAAATCTCCATTATCCTCTCGTCACTTTGGTCACAGGCAGCTGTGCCATCGAGCGTGTCACATAGCGCTCAGATATCAGTGGGCCTCACACAATCCACAAGTGTCCAGTGTCCAAAAGTGTACGCAGAGATTCAAAATCTCCATTATCCTCTCGTCACTTTGGTCACAGGCAGCTGTGCCATCGAGCGTGTCACATAGCGCTCAGATATCAGTGGGCCTCACACAATCCAAAAGTGTCCACTGTCCACAAGTGTGTGCAGAAATTCTAAATCTCCCCTGTCCTATAGACACCTTTTACCTTGTTTTACATTACTATATAGTTTGTTGGATTTTGTCTACATTTCTACCAAAAATGAGGAAGGCTGGTGGAAGAGGCCGTGGAATTGGGCGGGGGTTGGCAGCTGGTAATGATGGTGTTGGTGGTGGATCTGATGGTAGTGGCAAGAGCAAAATAGGACCGAATGCAGGAGGTGCTGACCCTGTGTCATCGTCTGGCTACATAAGGACTCGAACGCTTAGTTTTCTAGTAGTTGGCAAACCGCTTTTAAAGGCAGAGCATCAGGAAAAAGTTTTGTCTTACATTGCTGACTCAGCCTCCAGCTCTATCGCCTCCTCTTCTTCAGTTGTAAAAAGTAAAAGCACTGAGTCGTCATTGGAGGCTCATGTTCATGAACCACACCTTTCCTTGTGTCCTTCACCCCAACCAAGATTGAAGGATGACGCAGGCCATACTACTGATTACTCCATGGAGCTGTTTTCACATACCATGCCTGGATTATCAAGTCAAATGGTGAATTACCCAGGCCAAGATGAATCGGACATGGAGTGCACTGATGCACAGCCGCTGATGGATGATTCTGCTGGTACATTCACTCAGAGCACTACATTGTCCTCGCAGTGTACAGAGCCAGATTTTGACCCTGATGAGACTCAGGTGCCCCTTCCCGCACACTTTACCACCATACACGGTGACACAGAGAAAGGTGCACATGACATAGAAGAGGAGGTGATGGATGACCCAGTTGTTGACCCAGATTGGCATCCATTGGGGGAAGAGGGTGCTGCTTCCAATAGCTCAGATGAGGAGCATCCACAGAGGACATCGACATCGCAACAGCTGTTATCTAGCAGGCCCGGAGCACTCCAAAGACAGGTTCCAAACATCAAAAGAGTAGCTGGACAGCTTGTCCAGAGGGTCAAAAGATCACAGCGTGCTAGGCCGCAAAATGTCTGCCAAAGTAGGAAGAGTGCAGTGTGGCACTTTTTTGAACAAAATCCTCATGATCAGGCCAAGGTTATCTGTAAGAAGTGCGCAAAGACCTTTAGCCGAGGGAAAAATCTGAAAAATTTGAATACCAGTTGCATGCTTAGACATTTAACCAGCATGCACTTGCAAGCGTGGACACAACACCAAACCTCAAGTGCCACATGTGCAACTGATCACAATGAAGGTAGTCAGCAACGCTACATTGTTTCCCCCACTGTAAGCCCACCGGTTAGCACAGCAGCAAATGTTGAGGTGTCGTTGCAAGGCCACAGCAGTCAGGGAATCCCACTGTTATATCAACGAAAGACTGATTCTAGGCCATCAGAAAGAACACCAACTCCATCACCATCATCAACCCTCTCTCAGTCCGCCCTGTCCACCGCTACTTCCACCATATGCAGCTCTCAAGTCCAGCTCACCCTCCCAGACACTATGAGTAGGTCAAGAAAGTACTCAGTCTCTCATCCGCGTACACTGGGTTTGAACGCCCACATTGCCAAACTAATCTCGTTTGAGATGATGCCCTTTCGGTTGGTGGAAAGCACAGCTTTCCGCGAACTCATGGCCTATGCAGTACCACGCTATGACCTACCCAGTCGCCACTTCTTCTCTCGCAAAGCCTTTCCAGCCCTCCACCATCATGTGAAAGACCGCATTGTCCATGCACTCAAGCAGTCAGTGAGCGGAAAGGTGCACCTCACAACTGATGCATGGTCCAGTCGGCATGGCCAGGGCCGTTACGTGTCCATCACTGCGCACTGGGTTAATGTGGTGGATGCAGGGTCCACAGGGGACAGCGGTGGTGGGACAGTGCTGCCTAGCCCACGGTATAGGAAACAGTTGGCTGTAGGCGTTCGACCCTCCTCCTCCTCCTCCTCCTCCTCCAGAAGCGAAAGCTCGTCCACAGAGCGCAGTCGTACGAGCACTCCATCTGCAGCTGCCACTGTTGCACACGATGTGTCCCCCTATCGAGCAGCTAGTGGAAAGCGTCAGCAGGCTGTGTTGCAGATGATGTGTTTGGGCGACAGACACACCGCCGAGGTGCTGGCCGAGTACTTGAAGCGACAAACTGAGTCATGGCTGGGCAGTGTACATCTTGAGGCAGGCAAGGTAGTTAGTGATAACGGCCGTAATTTTGTGGCAGACATAGCCCTTTCAAAACTCAGCCACATACCTTGCTTGGCTCACACATTGAACCTGGTGGTGCAGTGCTTCCTCAAAAATTATCCGGAGTTAACAGCCCTTCTCCAGAAGGTGCGAAGACTGTGCGCGGGCACATCCGCCGGTCGCCTGTACACTCCGTTCGTATGCAGAAGCTGCAGCGATTGCTCCACCTTCCCAACCACCGCCTCATTATCGACATTGCAACAAGTTGGAACTCCACCCTGCACATGGTGGAGCGGCTGTCCGAGCAGAGGCAGGCCATAATGCATTTGTGGGAGGATACACGGCCAGGCACTTTGAGAGCAGACATGGAGTTGACAGGCGTGCAGTGGTCGAAGCTGAAAGACCTTTGTAAAGTCCTTCAGTGTTTTGAGGAATGCACACGGCTGGTAAGCGCAGACGACGCCATCCTAAGCATGAGCATCCCACTTATGCGTCTGCTCATGCAAACTTTGACGCACCTTAAGGAGCAGGCGTCTGCAGCCAATGTTGATGAGGAGGAAGAGGAGGAGGGAATCCTTGATGACATTCAGCCATTGTCTGCTCAGGGACCTCTCCTGGATGAAGTGGAGGAAGAAGAGGAGGAGGAGGAGGATGATGTGGATGATTACTTAGGGGAGGAGGATGCATCTCGTGGGGCAAGTGAAAATGTTGGCGTGGCAAGGTCTGCTACAGGGTTTGTGCGTGACTGGAGGGATGTGGATTTGCCAGAAAGTACTCCTCCACCCAGCACTCGCAGTGCATCATTGACACCGTGAACATTGGCCCACATGTCAGATTATGCCTTGCGGATCCTAAAAAGGGACCCCCGCATTGCCAAAATGATGAACGATGACGACTACTGGTTGGCCAGCATCCTGGATCCACGCTATAAAGGCAAATTACAAAACATCATGCCACAGGAGAACCTTGACCTAATATTGGCTAATAAACAAGCAACTCTGGTAAATCGGTTGCTTGAGGCATTCCCAGCACACAGCAGCGGTGATGGTTCTCACACGAGCCGTACGGGCCGGGGGCAGCTTGGCAGAGGTGTTCGTGGTGCACACAGCAGAAGTGGCGTTGGAGACAGGGGTTTCATGACAATGTTGTGGACTGATTTTTCAAATACCGCTCACACAACTGGTAATACTGCATCGATGGAAAGTGACAGGAGACAGCAATTGTCAACTATGGTTACAAACTACTTTTCCTCCCATATCGATGTTCTCCCACACAGGTCATTCCCCTTTGACTATTGGGCCGCTAAACTGGACACCTGGCCTGAATTGGCCCAATATGCCTTACAGGAGCTCGCTTGCCCAGCTGCAAGTGTGCTATCGGAAAGAGTCTTCAGTGCAGCTGGATCAATCCTTACAGAAAAAAGGACCCGTCTGTCAACCCAAAATGTGGATGATCTAACCTTCATTAAAATGAACCACGCATGGGTTTCCAAGGATTTTGTCCCACCTTCCCCTGATGACACATAGGGTGACAGAAAAATGGCTTGCTTTGGTCCACCTCTTCCTGGTACTTCACCTATTTTGCCTTTTGCATCAGCTGAATGTCCAACATCAACATATGCCACTTTCTAAAACTCCCTAACTGTGCTGCCTCCCCCCCCATGGCCGGGGTCACCACCTACCGCACGACACCGTGCGAGTGCCGTTGCCCTGGACAGGTGGGTAGGCCGACTCTTGGGCGCGGGCACTGGCACAGGGTCCCTCATAGTGAAATCAAGTGTCTCTGTACTATGAGGGGCCCAGTGCCAGTACCGACGCCCACAAGTGGGCCCCCCTTGCTTGGGCAGGGCCCCAGCATTTGCAATCTTTACCTCTCCCTGCTCCTCCGCTGTGTAATCTGGGCCGTCAAATCCATACTGTGCCTGACACCGTCTGAGCCTGCCTCCTGAGACATATATTTTGAATGTGTACGCTATCCATACATGTTATCCGGGGATACGGTACCCTTTCTAACCTTTGTGCAATCACGTGCAATCCATACTGGGCCTAACACTGTCTGAGCCTGCCTCATGCTGTATAGACATATATTTTGAATGTGTATGCTATCCATACATGTTATCCGGGGATACGGTACCCTTTCTAACCTTTGTGCAATCACGTGCAATCCATACTGGGCCTAACACCGTCTGAGCCTGCCTCATGCTGTATAGACATATATTTTGAATGTGTACGCTATCCATACATGTTATCCGGGGATACGGTACCCTTTCTAACCTTTGTGCAATGACGTGCAATCCATACTGGGCCTAACACCGTCTGAGCCTGCCTCATGCTGTATAGACATATATTTTGAATGTGTACGCTATCCATACATGTTATCCGGGGATACGGTACCCTTTCTAACCTTTGTGCAATGACGTGCAATCCATACTGGGCCTAACACCGTCTGAGCCTGCCTCATGCTGTATAGACATATATTTTGAATGTGTACGCTATCCATACATGTTATCCGGGGATACGGTACCCTTTCTAACCTTTGTGCAATGACGTGCAATCCATACTGGGCCTAACACCGTCTGAGCCTGCCTCATGCTGTATAGACATATATTTTGAATGTGTACGCTATCCATACATGTTATCCAGGGATACGGTACCCTTTCTAACCTTTGTGCAATCACGTGCAATCCATACTGGGCCTAACACCGTCTGAGCCTGCCTCATGCTGTATAGACATATATTTTGAATGTGTACGCTATCCATACATGTTATCCAGGGATACGGTACCCTTTCTAACCTTTGTGCAATCATGTGCAATCCATACTGGGCCTAACACCGTCTGAGCCTGCCTCATGCTGTATAGACATATATTTTGAATGTGTACGCTATCCATACATGTTATCCAGGGATACGGTACCCTTTCTAACCTTTGTGCAATCACGTGCAATCCATACTGGGCCTAACACCGTCTGAGCTTGCCTCATGCTGTATAGACATATATTTTGAATGTGTACGCTATCCATACATGTTATCCAGGGATACGGTACCCTTTCTAACCTTTGTGCAATCACGTGCAATCCATACTGGGCGTGAGAACGGCTGGCGAGCTGTTAAGCAAGCTACAGCACCTGTCCAGACAAGTACAGGGATTCCCTAGCGAGGAGACTTATTTGATTGTTTTCAATGTTGGGACAGCAATTTTTGGGGAGCACTATACTCTGGAGAATGATAGATGGGGCCCACCATACACTGGAACATTCCAAAGGTGGACATCAGACACTGGAGCAGCATTTACAGGGCCCATTATACACTAGAGCATTAGAAATGGGGCCCATTATGTTTGGAGCATTATTTGGGCCCATAAGACAGTGGAGCTTCATCCATGGGGACCAACATATACTGTAGCATTATGTGGAGCTCATCATATACTGTTTCAAACATTATATGGGACCAATGATTCTGTATGGAGAAATAGATGGGCCTCGTCATGAGATTTAAAAAGTGAGGTATTTTTCATTGTACTATACTGCTATTTATCTGCCGTATCGGAGCATGATGAGTTGTGGTATGTGTTAAAGGGGCGCTCTTTCGCCCAGGGCACCTGAAAACCTGCAGCCAGCCCTCCCCCCCCACAACTTTAGCAAAATAACACCCATTTTTCAGTGCGTAACTTATATTATGAAGTTAATTAAGGTTGACAAGCTTAAGTAAGAAGAATTGATGCTTTTGGCATTCAAATGGGCACTGTTGGTGTGTTTCCTGTCCTCCTCTCACTGCCGACTTTTATTCCCCATTGACTTACATTGGGTTTCGTGTTTCGGGACGACCCCGACTTTTCCCTATAATCGGACGATCTTGCTCGACCCGACTTTTGGAAAAGTCGGGTTTCACGAAACGAAACGCGACCCTAAAAAAACAAAAGTCGCTCAACTCTAGTCGACACACATCGGCGTCCCGCTCCAACTTTTGCCCCTGGCGACTTGGTATGGCTCTCTGCGTGTAACATCAAGCTGCGCGCCGAGTCCTCCAAGTTCGCTCTGTGATACATTGTTCCCTTCAAGGTCCTCGAGTGCATCAGCTCAGTGGTCTACCGTCTGGCTCTTCCACCACACTTTGCCATCTCTGACGTATTCCACGTGTACCTTCTCAAGCCTGTTCACATGGCTCAGTTTTCCGAGTCATATGCCGGGACATCAAACCTGTTATGAATGAGTCACCGGAGGAGGAAAAAACAAAAAAAACACAAGCTAAGTCCAGAAAACCGGAGAGGTTGGTAACTGGAGGATTGCAGACCCCTGGAGGGCCTTCAAATAAGTGGGCTGAACCCAATCATAAATGGCCTGTACCTTGGCTGGGTTTATTTCAATAGTTGACGGAGACAAAATAAATCCCAAAAATGAAATCCTCTGTACCCCAAAAAGGCATTTCGATCCCTTGACATACAGGGAATTCTCCCTCAAAATCCGGAACACAGTCCGAACATGTTCCACATGAGAGTCCCAATCCCTGGAAAAGATCAATTTGATAGATGATCAAAAATTTATCCACAAAGTCTCGGAAAATATCATTCATGAAGCACTGGAAGACAGAAGGGGCATTAGTGCGCCCAAAAGGCATCACCAGGTACTCAAAATGTCCCTCCGGATTATTAAACGCTGTCTTCCATTCATCCCCATGCTTAATGTGAATAAGATTATACGCCCCCCTGAGGTCAAGCTTGGTAAACCAGCAAGCACCTTTAACTCTGGAGAATAGATTAGAAATCAGGGGTAACGGATACTGATATTTAACCGTAATTTTGCTGAGGGAATGATAGTCAATACAAGGCCTTAATGAACCATCTTTCTTGGCCACGAAAAAAAACCCAGCACCTAAGGGTGAAGAGGATGGTCTAATATGACCCTTCTCCAACGACTCCTTAATATAGGATCGCATAGCCTGATGCTCGGGTACAGATAAATTGAAAAGTCGACCCTTGGGAAATTTACACCCAGGGCTCAGCTCAATTGCACAGTCATAACTCCTATGAGGAGGCAAAGACGCAGACTCATTCTCACTAAATACATCATAAAAATCAGCCAAATAGTCAGGAACATCATGCGACTGGGGAGAGGTGAAGAAAAAAGGAGCGTCACTAAGGGCACACCGACAACCCCAACTCACAACAGACAAAGATTTCCAATCCAAAACTGGATTATGGATTTGCAACCAAGGAAACCCCAGAACAATGGTATCATGCAAATTATGCAACACCAAAAATCTGCAATTTTCTTAATGGTCTGGGGCGACCCGCATTACCACCTGGGTCCAAAACTGAGGTTTATTCTTCGCCAAAGGAGTAGCATCAATACCCCTCAAAGGGATAGGCGTCCGCAGAGGTGTCATAGGAAGCCCACAATGTTTAGCAAAATCCAAGTCCATCAGGTTCAGAGCTGCTCCCGAATCCACAAAAGCCTTAGTGGAAAATGTGGACAGGGAGCAGATTAGAGTAATTGCCAGAAGAAACTTAGGTTGAACACCACCCACAGCAAACGTGTGTGCAAAACGTTTCTCTCGTTCAGGGCAGACAGAAATAATATGAGAGGCATCTCAACAAAAAAAAAACACAGCTTATTACGCCTTCTAAACTCCTAATGTTGCGCCCTAGACAAAACTCTATCACATTGCTTAGGTTCAGACATTTGTTCAACAGGTGGCAACACCTATCGTGCAGTTTTGCGTTCACGCAAACGCCGATCAACCTGAATGGCTAATGACATAGAATCGTCAAGACCAGAGGGAACAGGAAATCCAGAGCAGACCCCAAAGCAATAGACAGCCCCCAACATGTATTGTCGGTAAAAAACAGATGAAAACGCAAACACAGACAAGAAAGACAGGCTGAGCAAATGATGGGGCCCAACTAACTAGATAGGAAAGGACAGAAAAGATGCTGGCTGCAATCACGCAAAAAACCCTGCCAAAAATAATGTCCATCACGTCTGATACAAAAAAAAAGGCCCTGAAGTCTCTAGACTTCAAAATCACTATATCAGCACTCAGGTATATTCTGAAGACAGAGCAAAGAGATCAACTGATCAGAGACAAAAATTGAGTTCAGCCCGTCCCAACCAGGGTAGGCTGAACACAAACACTAAGTAAACAGACAAAATCTCATGGAAAAATAGCAGAGCAAAAAAATAACTTTTAGTAGATAGGGACTAAACTTGATGCCAGAGCTCAGAGCAGAAAGGATCACCAGCAACCCTGCAGGGTGTCGGCTGCCTTATATCCACTCAGAAATTCCGGATGTCCAATCACACTCCTCCAGTTCAGATGACAGGTTCTTCCCATCCAAATCAATTTCACTACCTCCTTTCACCAGCAGAGGGAGTTCATCAGACATCAGAGGTGAAGGAGAAAATGAACTCATAACACAGACCTGTCCTCAGAAGAGTTTGAGGTCAACGCCATTGTGGGACGCAGGATTGTGCGTCGCAAAAAATTTTATTTAGTGGACTGGAAGGGTCATGGTCTGGAGGCCTGGACCTGGGAGCCAGTGGAGAACATCCACGCCCCGCTCCAGATTGTGGCATTTGATCATGCTGAGGCTCAGAGGGGAGGGGGCCCTAGGAGGGGGAATAATGTTAGGCGTTGGGTTCCTGAAGCTGCACAGCGGGAATCCAGAGCCTTGCATTCTGTGGTCTCCCATTGTTCTCCGACTGCTCAAGAGTCTGCACAGCAATCTTGGCGTCACAGGCCCTCTACTCAGACCAGCTCTGTAGGACTGGTTGTTGCTGTCACCTCTGGGTCAGCAATAGCAGTGCAGGCTGCCCTGCAGCAAGCCACTCCAGTGGCTAAGTCCTCTCGTCATGCTACTGGGCAGGCTCACGAGATGAACTCCCATTGGAGATCAGGACTCACGTACTCAGGTCCTTCTCCTGATCTGATTGGTCCATCCCAAAGATCTGGAAGGTCCCGCACGGCTATAAAAGGTCGGCATGGCCGCTCGGCCAATGCGCTAGTATAGGCTTTACTTGCTAGATGTGTGAATGGTGATGGATGCACGGTAGGTTTAGACAGACACCGACCTCTGCCTTGGGTCCGTGTCCTGTGACCGTATACCGCGCGTGCAATTTAGCTGAGACCTGTGGCGCTAACAGGCTCAGCCTTCTGTGTTTAACACATAGGCTCCTCTGTGAATTAACAGAGATCGCGCAGCGCACCTGGGTGGCGTTTAACCCGTGCGTGTTTATACCGCCATATAGGGCGTCTACCATTACTCACAGCAGTGGTAACACCTTCTGCACGGTGGACCCCGAGCGGTGAACACACTTTATTATTTATTTATTTAGTGGGTTCCGCCGTTCTTAACACTATGTAAGTGACAGCACTATACATGACAGCAAAGGAAGGTATAATAAAGGACGGCACCATATATAACTAGAGAGGATGGTACGTAATAAGGGATGGTGTTATACATAATAAAAGAGGAAACTATGTAACTAAGGATAGTGTTATACAGAATTAGTGTGTACACTATATACTAAGGGACTGTGTTCGACATAGTGAGTACACTATATACTAAGGGACTGTGTTAGACATAATAAGCGATAATGTCTGCCTCCACCTCCCCCTGTTCCTAAGGCCATTATAAGTTCCCCTTCCTCCCATTCCAATCACCCACACCTCTCATTGTCCTCCTCCCCTCGCATCCCATTATTGTCCTCTCCCTCACCCTATCATTGCCCTCTTCTCCACCTCCATCATTTTCTTCTCCCCACCAATATCTTTGCTTTCTCCCCCACCACTCCCACCATTGCCCATTCCACCACCTCCATCATTTCCTCCTCCTCCACCACCCCCATTATTGCCCTTTCCACCACCACCATCATTGCATTCTCCCCCATCACCCCATCATCATTTCTTTCTCCCCGACCACCCCATCACTGCCTTCTCCCCAACACCCCCATCATTGCCTTATCACCATCATTCCCATCATTGCCTTCTCCATCACTCCATCAATGCCTTCTCCCTATCACTCCCATCATTGCCTTCTCCATCACCCCATCACTGCCTTCTCCCCATCACTCCCATCATTGCCTTCTCCAACACCCCATCACTGCCTTCCCCCCATCTCTCCCATCTTTGCCTTCTCACCATCACTCCCATCATTGCCTTCTCCCCATCACCCCATCATGGCCTTCTCCCCATCACTCCCATCATTGCCTTCTCCCCATCACTTCCATCATGGCCTTTTTCCCATCATGACCTTCTTCCCACCACCCCATCATGGCCTTCTCCACATCACCCATATCATTGCCTTCTCCATCACCCCATCATGGCCTTCTCCATCACCTCATCACTGCCTTCTCCCCGTCATGGCCTTCTCCCCATCACGCCCCCATCATGGCCTTCCCCCATCACCCCATCATGGCCTTCCCCTGTCACCCCATCATGGCCTTCTCCCATCACCCCATCATGGCCTTCTCTCCCCATCACCTCATCATGGCCTTCTCTCCCCATCATGGCCTTCTCCCCATGTCCCCATCATATCATTGCCTTCTCCAGGGCCAGGCTCCACCTACACACACACAGACATACACACATACATATATACACACACACAGCAGCACCTCTCACCTGTCACACACACACGCACCTGTCCTCAGCATCGCCTGTGCTTCCTCGCTGCTATGCCACAGCAGCGCTCCTCTCTGTGTCAGAGACAGGAAGCGTGGGTGGTCTGCAGAACCTGCAGGGCACAAATCAGATTATCTAAAGCTGAAAATGAACTGAGGCTTGCAAGAGATGTCAAAAGCAATAATAAAGGATTTTGGGGATATGTCAAAAGTAAAAGAAAAGTCAAAGATGCTATAGGATTTTTACAGGATGAAAATGATGAAATGGTAAGACAGGATGTTGAGAAGGCTGAACTTTTAAATTCCTATTTTGCATCTGTTTTCTCTCAGAAAGGAAATGCAACATCAACTGTTATTCACTGTCCTATTAAGGGAATAGAAGAATCCAGGATATCTATAAACAGAAAGATAGTGAGGAAACACTTAGCTAACCTAAATGAATTCAAGTCTCCAGGTCCAGATGAATTACACCCCAGAGTACTGAAGGAGATAGCAGAAGAAATTTTTGAACCCCTCTCCATAATCTTTGAAAATTCTTGGAGAACAGGAGAAGTGCCAGAAGACTGGAGAAGAGCAAATGTTGTTCCTATCTTCAAAAAGGGGAAGAAGGTGGACCCAGGCAACTATAGGCCGGTGAGTCTGACTTCTATACCAGGAAAGATCTTTGAACAAATTATTAAACAACATGTATGTCAATACCTGGATAAGAATGAAGTGATTAAACAGAGTCAGCATGGGTTTCTAACTAATAAGTCATGTCAGACTAACTTAATTTCCTTCTATGACGGTATCACTGATTGGGTGGATCAAGGAAATGCTGTAGATATAGTATATCTTGACTTCAGCAAAGCATTTGACAAAGTCTCTCATACAATCCTTATTGAAAAAATGACTAAGTATGGAATGGACAAGGCAACTGTTAGGTGGATTCATAACTGGCTTAGTGATCGGACCCAAAGAGTGGTCGTAAATGGCTGCACATCCAGTTGGAAGAATGTCTCAAGTGGGGTACCACAGGGCTCTGTCCTGGGCCCTGTATTGTTCAACATCTTTATCAACGATTTAGATGAAGGAATTGAGGGTAAACTGATTAAATTTGCTGATGACACAAAGCTAGGAGGGATAGCTAATACTAGAGAAGAGAGAGAGAGGATTCAAAAAGATTTAAATAAACTGGAGAAGTGGGCAGCAACTAACAGAATGGTTTTTAACAGGGAGAAATGCAAAGTACTACATCTGGGCAATAAAAATGAAAAAAGCATATATAGAATGGGAGGAAGTGACAGCACATGTGAAAAAGACTTGGGTATACTAATAGATCACAGACTGAATATGAGTCAACAGTGTGATGCAGCAGCAAAAAAGGCAAATGCAATTCTAGGATGTATTAACAGAAGCATACAGTCTAGATCACGTGAAGTCATTATTTCCCTCTACTCCTCTTTGGTCAGACCTCATCTGGAATATTGTGTCCAGTTTTGGGCACCACATTTTAAAAAAGACATCAACAAACTGGAGCAAGTTCAGAAAAGAGCGACCAGAATGGTGACCGGTCTGCAAACCCTGTCTTATGAGGAAAGGTTGCAGGATTTGGGAATGTTTAGTTTGCAAAAGAGAAGACTGAGAGGAGACTTAATAGCTGTCTACAAATATCTAAAGGGCTGTCACATTGTAGAAGGATCAACTTTATTCTCATTTGCACAAGGAAAGACTAGAAGCAATGGGATGAAACTGAATGGGAAGAGACACAGATTAGATATTAGAAAAAAACTTTTTGACAGTTAGAGTGATCAATGAGTGGAACAGGCTGCCACGAGAAGTGGTGAGTTCTCCTTCAATGGAAGTCTTCAAACAGAGGCTGGACAGACATCTGACTGGGATGATTTAGCGAATCCTGCTTTGAGTAGGGGGTTGGACCAGATGGCCCAGGAGGTCCCTTCCAACTCTACGATTCTATGATTCTATGATTCTATGGGCAGGAGGGATCTTTGCAGCTCCGCTGCTATTTTCTTTTGCAGGCAGCAGACCTACTTGGATCGCTCCCTGCCCACCGCACATTAGGGCAATCTGGCGAGGGGCCCCCAGAGCCATGGGCACGGAGAAACCGGCCATATTGCCTTCATCATTAGCTGCCGTGCAGGGCCCCCCATGGCAGAACTGGATCGCAGCTCTGAATCTCCCTGGTTCGGGGAACCGGCTGCTTTATTAACAAGCCATCCCATCGAACCGGGGAGAACCGGCCGAATCCCACCCCTGCATTTAGGCCTTGATCAATTTCTAATTAGTTATCCCACTGCCTGCTGGAACATAACATACTGTTTATCATTAAACATATATTTAAGTCTTTTGAACTTAATGTTGGATTTGGCTGAGACGGGTTATAAGTTCTGTCATGAAATCATAAACTTGAGGTGTAATTCCTGAAACAGGCGGAGGAGGTAGAATATGTTCTTTGTTGTTCTGTAAAATACACTGTTAGTGAGACTAGTTGATCTTGAAAAGGACATTGATTCTACTCTACATTCAGCCTTGGATTGGAGACCCCTAGCATACTAGGAAATGACTTAAAGGGAAACTGTCACCATGAAAACACAGTCCAATCTGCAGACATCATATTACAGATCACACAATGTAGTTGTGTGAGAAAACATTTAGTATTACCTGGGTTTTAATCATTGATTCCTTTGCTTTTCTTGGATTTTCGGGCTAGTTTGCGGTACTATCCCTAACTGACATATTTCTTTGTACAAGTGTGTATCCAGAGGTAGCTGTCAACCACGGATAGGACTGCCCACTGGACCACAAATCCCACATAGAGCAGACATTTAAATGATTAACCCCTTCATGACCTATGACACATATATATACATCATAGGTGGTTGTAGTGCAAATATAAAAATGGCTATTTTTGAGTCCATATTGAAATATATAGAATGAATTCTATATATTACAGAGCTGCATTTCTGGTCAAACAGTTACATACCGAGACAATGCTCATCTTGAGAACTATTGTTTATTATCTGAAACCATTTCACTTCACAAACAGTTCTATGTTTATCTATATTTGTTGTTTGTCATTGTAAAACATTAAGTTTTACTTAATCTCTGTCTTTGTTGGTTTTATCTAAATCCATGTGGCTTTTATATTGTAAGGGTTTATGACCCATAGTCTGATGATGCCATGTTATCAGTTTCATCCAATCTTGAAAGCCACACTTCCGAAAAGTTTGATTTTGGCGCGCACGGCGCACCGTCAAAAGTGCGCAGCGCAGGTCAAAGCGCAACTAGCGCACGGCCTGCGCACGATCTGCGCACCCTATGCTAAAGATAGGGTGCGCCGATCGCAGGCGCCGCTGTGCGCTAGGAGGCGGCGCTACAAGCAAGGGGCGGGCACGCCGGGCAGAGAGCCGGCTCGGGGGCGGAGCTACCCCCGGCCATGCGTGCGCTTAAAAAGCGCTAATGTGAAACCAGCCTAAGTCTCCTAAATCGACTACTGAAGCAAGTAAAAAGTAAGAAAAAAGTTTTTAAAAATATGAAAAGAATTAAAATAATAAAAGTACAAATCACCCCCTTTTGCCCCATTCAAAATAAAAGAAAAAACAAAAAAAATTCAAATACACACTTATTTGGTATTGATGCATTCAGAAACGCCTGATCTATCAAAATATAAAAATAATGAATTTGATCGGTAAACGGTGTAATGAGAGAAAGAAATCAAAACTCTAGAATTAAGTTTCTTTGGCCGCTACAACATTGCAATAACAGGCGATCAAAAGATCGTATCTGCACCAACATGGTATCAGTAAAAACGTCAGCTCAGCGCACAAAAAATAAGCCCTCACCCAACCCAAGATCCTAAAAATTGGAAATTCTGCGGGTCTATGAAAATGGCGCCATTGTTTTTTTCTTTTTTTTTTTTTTTTTACAAACTTTAGATTTTTTTCACCATTAACCATTGTAAGGTAGCGCTTGACATTAAGGTAGGGGCAGGGCCGGTTTTAGGCAAAGTGGGGCCCTAGGCAAAGTTTAAAATGGGGCCCCAAGTGCTAACATATTGCACATTACACAGAAGCATTTCGGTTGTATTTACATGCGCTGAGATCAGGGCGCTAAATGATCGACAAAATTGAAGAAGTCGTTCAATACTTGTTTCCCGGCCTCTTTCCACCGTCTGAGAAAGAATGATGGGGACAGAATGATCACACACACCCTAACAGATCACCATACAGTTTCATGTTATCAGCAGCACATCTACAGTTTACAGCCCATAGTCCTCCATATAATATAATCTGCCCCATAGTCCTCCATATAGTATAATACACTCCTCATAGCCCTCCATATATTAAAATACACTGCTCAGTCCTCCATATAGTATAATACACTCCTCATAGTTCACCATATAGTATTATGCACCGCCATAGTCACCCATGTAGTACAATTCACTTCCCATAGCATAATGCACCCCATAGATCTTCATATAATGTATTCCCCATAGTTCTCGATACAGTATAATGCAGCCCACATATAGCATAATGCAGCCACCCAATAGAGCATAAAGCAGCCACCCCACAGAGTATAATGCAGTCCCGCCATACAATATAATGTAACCCCCATAGAATATAATGCAGCCCCCATCTTATAGTATAATTCAGCCACCCCTTAGAGACTTAGAGAATAATGCGCTGCCCCAGAATATAATGCAACCATTCCACAGAATATAATGTAACCCCCCATAGAATATAATGCAGCCCCACCCCCCATATAGTATAATGTAGCCCCTCCATAGAATATATGGCAACCCCTTCATAGGATATAATGCAGCCCCTTATATAGTATAATGTAGCCCCTCCATAGAATACAATGTAGCCCTCCTCATTTAGTCTAATGCAGCCCCTATCGAATATAATAAATATAATACCCCCCATAGAATATAATGTAGCCCGAAATAGAATATAATACAGCCCACCTCCCCATAGAATATAATGTAGCCCCCATATAATATAACACAGCCTCCCCTTATAGAATATAATGTAAAATGTACCCCCATGGTATATAACACAGCCGCATAGTATGTAGCCAAGCACCACATGGTGTACAGCCCAGCCCACCATGGTATACAGCACAGCCCACCATGGTATACAGCATGGCATATAGCCCACCATGGTATAATACAGCCCAGCATGGTATACAGGCTGTATACCATGCTGGGCTGTATACCAAGGTGGGCTGTATAATACAACCCAGCATGGTATACAGCCAACCACGGTATAATACAGCCCAGCATGGTCTAATACAGCCCGGCATGGTATATAGCCCCCCCAGAATGGTATAATACAGCCCAGCATGGTCTAATACAGCCCAGCATGGAATATAGCCCCCCAAGAATGGTATAATACAGCCCAGCAAGGTATATAGCCCCCCAGAATGGTATAATACAGCCCAGCATGGTATGATACAGCCCAGTATGGTATATAACCCACCATAATGGAATAATACAGCCCAGTATAATATTGTAATGTCACGTGTGCCTGGATACACCGCTTCCAGCAGGGCGTATTTCTATAACACCCGTGAACCTGGATACACCGCCTACAGCAGGGCGAATTTAAACAGAGTTAAGGGAAACACCGGGGAAACCATTACAATGGAGGGCAATGCAATAGGGAACGGGGACGTGGAGACCTCCTGCACTCCCCTTATTCAGTGTCCCTACACTCCTGACGATCCCTAGGCAGGTTCCGCACCTGGTGACGAGCTGGATACCTCAAATCCCTAGCTTGCCCTGCACCTATCACTTTCTAGTGAACTGGACGGTGCAGAAACTAATCCCACCACTGCACTAATACACACACAAGGAAAGTCACAAACAGGGAAAAACACCACTTAACTTTCTCTGTTGCTATTGCTTCCAGCAATAGAGTACAACACCAAAGTTCAGCTTCACCCCTGAAGCTCGACACCTGAATTCAGCTTCTGCCTGAAGCAATTATGCCAGAGCTCCCCTCAGCTACCACAAACTCCTCTCTTTAGTTCCTTCCTTCACCAGACTTGGTTGGAAATGAGCAATATCACCAACAGTAAGTGAGACCACCTGCAACTCCTTTATCGGTAGGAGCCAGGGACTCACACCTGCTTCATAATCACGTGCAATAACACTAGCGGCCACCGGGGGCAACTAAACTAAAGTAACCAGAGTGCAATGACCCTAACAGCCACTGGGGGCAAAACCAGAACTAAAACAACCACAGTGTAATGACCCTAATGGCCAACAGGGGCAAAGAGCTTTAAGGAAAAAAAAAGGTCACTTGTGCAAAATCTGTCATCATCCAACCTGGATCATGACAGCACCCTCCCTCAATGAGGGGCCTCTGGACCCTCAAGACCACTCTTCACAAAAAAAACACCTTCAGTGGGGACGCCCAGATCCAGAGTTCACCCCAACAACTACCTGAACTTCAGGTTTATGACAAACGAGCACCGCTGGTATTGGCAATGTATGTTCTGGAGGCACCACCCATCTCCAAAGCGCCGATCTGGGGAATGAATGGTGTATGGGCAAATTTGTGGGTAACTCCAGCTGGTAATTCTCTGGGCTGATGATGGCCGATACCAAATACGGCCCAATCACCTGAGAATTCCAGACTCCCACGACACATTTCCACTGGATGTTTTTGGTGGCCACCCAAACATGCTCGTTCACACACAGGTCCAGACCTGAACGTTTATTGCCACATTCACATTCATTTGTCATTATACGGAGATGTTGTGAGTTCATTCTCACCAGTTGTGAGTTCCCCTTCTGGACTCCCTCTGATGGTGACGGGAGGTGGTGTGGCTGGTTTGATCGGTGGAAATCTGCCACCTGAGAATGAGAATGATGATTGGATCTCAGGCTTCTCAGATTGGATTTAAGACAGCCGACGCCGTATTCAGTTGCTGGTGATTCCTTCTGGCTTGTCAGCTCTTGGTTTTCACCTATGTTCCAGTCATCTAAAGCTAAGTTTTTCTGCTAATGTTCACACTTGATTTTGTTGGTCTATTCAGTTTTTTGTGTGGTCTGGCAGTCCCGGCTAGGGGCTGAGCTGAATTTGCACTCTTATTTATCAGTATTTTGCCAATTGGCTTTTTGTCCCTTACTTGATCGGTCTCTTTTTGCTCTGTCTCAGAATATTCCAGAGTGCTGATATAGTGGGAGAAGTCTAGTGACTTCAGGGTTAATTTTGCTATCAGAAGTGTTGGACATTATTTTTGTAGGGTTTTTTGCAGGTAGCAGACAGTGACTTGCCTTTCCTTTCCTGTCTAGTTAGTTTGGGCCCCATCATTTGCTCAGCCTATTTTCCTGCCTGTGTTTGTGCCTTCATCTTGTTTCACCATCAATACATGTGTGAGGGCAATATATTCCTTTGGGGTCTGCTCTGGGGCAGTTAGTTTTCCCTTTTCTTGCTTTAGTCTTATGTAGTCCTCTGGCCATGACGAGGCATCTAGGAACATCGTAGGCACGCTCCACGGCTACTGCTAGTTGTGTGGTAAGATCAGGGATCTGCAATCTGCATAGTTACCAACTTCTCTGGTTTTCTGTGGCTTAGCTTGTTTTGTTTTTTTTTTCTCCTCGGTGACCCATTCATAACAGAATCACCAGCCTTACCGCAGATTCTAGGGTACTCAAAAGCAGGAAAGAATTGTAAAAAAAAAAAAAAAAAGTGTCAGAATTTTTTATTTTTATATGTATATTTTTCCTCTTTTTCTCTGGGGCCGTAGGAGGATTTTTTTTTTTTAAATGGAGATTAAGCAATTGTCTGATCGTGTGGAGCAGCTCACTGCTGAAGTGCAGGGAATTTCCGCCTATCTCACTCATTCTCATGCTGCTGAACCAAGGATCCCTACTCCTGATGTGTTTTTTGGGGATCGGTATAAATTTTTGAATTTTAAGAATAGTTGTAAATTATTTCTTGCCTTGAAGCCTAATTCATCGGAGAGCTCTGTGCAGCAGGTTAATATTGTCATCTCTTTGCTGCGCGGCGATCCCCAGGATTGGGCGTTTTCTTTGACACCTGAAGATCCTATTCTGACTAATGTGGATGCATTTTTTTCAAGCCTTGGGGCTGTTGTATGATGAACCTAATGCTATTGATCAAGCTGAGAAAGCCCTATTGGCATTGAACCAGGGTCAGGATTCTGCAGAGTTATACTGTCAAAAATTCCAAAAGTGGGCGGTCCTTACTACCTGGAATGATGGTGCCTTGGCAGCTCTCTTTCGGAAGGGTCTGTCAGAAACCGTAAAAGATACTATGGTGGGATTTCCTGTTCCCTCTGGTCTTGACGATTCTATGTCATTAGCTATTCAAATTGATCGACGTTTACGTGAACGCAAAACTACACGAGAGGTGCTGCCACCTTTTGGACAAATATCTAAACCTATGCAATGTGATAGAGTTTTGTCTAGGGCGCAACATCAGGAGTTTAGAAGGCGTAATAAGCTGTGTTTTTTCTGTGGAGACGTCTCTCATATTATTTCTGTCTGCCCAAAACGAGAGAAACGTTTTGCACACACATTTGCTGTGGGCAGTATACAACCTAAGTTTCTTTTGGCAATTATACTGATCTGCTCCTTATCCACATTTTCCACAAAAGCTTTTGTGGATTCAGGAGCAGCGTTGAATCTGATGGATTTGGACTTTGCTAAACATTGTGGTTTTTCCATGACTCCTCTGCGGACGCCTATTCCTTTGAGGGGTATTGATGCTACTCCTTTGGCAGAGAATAAACCCCAGTTTTGGACCCAGGTAATGATGCGGGTTGCCCCAGACCACCCGGAAAATTGTAAATTTTTGGTGCTGCATAATTTCGCATGATACTATTGTTCTGGGTTTTCCTTGGTTGCAAACTCATAATCCAGTTTTGGATTGGAAATCTGGGTCTGTGGTGAGTTGGGGTTGTCAGTGTGTTCTTAGGGACGCTCCTGTTTTCTCCACCTCTCCTCAGTCTCATAATATTCCTCATTATCTAGCCGACTTTTCTGATGTATTTAGTGAGAGCAAGTCTGCGTCTTTGCCTCCTCATAGGGGTTTTGACTGTGCAATTGAGTTAATGCCTGGGTGTAAATTTCCCAAGGGTCGGATTTTCAACTTATCAGTACCCGAACATGATGCTATGCGATCCTATATTAAGGAGTCATTGGAGAAGGGTCATATTAGACCATCCTCGTCACCTTTAGGTGCTGGGTTTTTTTTGTGGCCAAGAAAGATGGTTCATTAAGACCGTGTATTGATTATCGTTCCCTTAACAAGATAACGGTTAAATATCAGTACCGATTACTTCTGATGTCTGATTTATTCTCCAGAGTTAAGAGTGACTGCTGGTTTACTAAGCTTGACCTCAGGGGGGCGTATAATCTTATTCGCATCAAGCACGGGTATGAATGGAAGGAAGCGTTTAATACTCCGGAGGGACATTTTGAGTACCTGGTGATGCCTTTTGGGCTCACTAATGCCCCTTCTGTCTTCCAGTCCTTTATGAATGATATTTTCCGAGAATTTGTGGATAAGTTTTTGATCATCTATTTGGATGATATTTTGATCTTTTCTAGTGATTGGGATTCTCATGTGGAACACGTCAGGACTGTGTTCCGGATTTTGAGAGAGAATTCCTTGTTTGTTAAGGGATCGAAATGCCTCTTTGGTGTACAGAGGATTTCATTTTTGGGATTTATCTTATTTCCATCGACTATTGAAATGGACCTGGCCAAGGTACAGGCCATTTATGATTGTGTTCAGCCTCCTTCTTTGAAGGCCCTCCAGAAGTTTTTGGGTTTTGCTAATTTCTATCGTAAATTTATAGGTAATTTTTCTGGTATTGTCAAACCACTGACTGATCTGACCAAGAACGGCGCTGATGTGCTGATTTGGTCTCCTGAGGCTATTTCAGCATTTCAGGAGCTTAAGCAGAGATTTACTTCAGCTTCAGCTTTACGGCAACCTGATGTCTCACTTCCATTTCAGGTGGAGGTAATAATAATAATAATAATAAGAATCTTTATTTATATAGCGCCAACATATTCCGCAGCGCTTTACAGTTGAACAGTTTCAAACACAACAGTCATAAGTAACAACGTTAACAATACAATAATTAAAGCGAAATAAGACGACCCTGCTCGTGAGAGCTTACAATCTACAATGAGGTGGGGGGGATACAAAGCACAGGTTTGTATTTACAATGATGTATTTACAATGACGGTCCAGCCATCTTCAGGGGGTGGGGGTTAGATGGAGATAGTGAATGGGCTACACACACAAACATGACTTTGATTACTGAATGTGATAGGCCGCTCTGAACAAATGTGTTTTGAGCGAGCGTCTAAAACTATGCAAATTGTGGATGGTCCTAATATTTTGGGGTAGAGCATTCCAGAGGATTGGCGCAGCACGGGAGAAGTCTTGGAGTCGGGAGTGGGAGGTACGGATTAGGGCAGAGGTTAGTCGAAAGTCATTTGCAGAGCGCAGCGGTCGGTTAGGCCGATAGACAGAAATGAGGGAGGAGATGTAAGGGGGTGCCGCACTGTGGAGAGCTTTGTGGGTGAGAACAAGTACTTTGAATTGTACCCTGTAATGAATTGGCAGCCAGTGTAACGACTGGCGAAGAGTGGACGCGTCTGAGAAACGATTAGCCAGATGGACAACCCTGGCTGCTGCATTAACGATAGACTGGAGAGGGGAGAGTCGAGTGAGAGGGAGGCCAATTAATAGAGCATTACAGTAGTCTAGGCGGGAGTGGATCAGGGCGACAGTGAGAGTTTTTGTTGTTTCCATGGTGAGAAAAGGGCGAATTCTAGAGATGTTCTTTAGGTGTAAGCAGCATGAGCGGGCAAGAGATTGTATATGGGAGGTGAAGGAGAGATCGGAGTCGAACATAACACCCAGACAGCGCACCTGCTGTCGGGGTGTTATTATGGTGCCACCCACAGAGAGGGAAATGTCAGATTTAGGGAGGTTAGTAGATGGTGGGAGCAGAAGAAGTTCAGTTTTGGAGAGGTTGAGTTTCAGATAGAGAGCAGACATGATGTTGGAGACTGCAGACAGACAGTCAGTGGCGTTCTGTAGTACAGCGGAGGTAAGGTCAGGGGATGATGTGTACAGTTGTGTGTCATCAGCATAAAGATGGTACTGAAAGCCAAATCTGCTGATGGTCTGTCCAATTGGGGCTGTATAGAGAGAGAAGAGAAGGGGGCCAAGGACTGAGCCCTGAGGTACCCCAACAGTGAGAGGAAGAGGAGATGAAGTGGAGCCAGAAAACAGAACACTGAAGGAGCGGTCGGAAAGATAGGAGAAGAACCAGGAAAGAGCAGTGTCCTTAATGCCTAGTGACTGGAGCCTAGAGAGTAGGAGAGGATGGTCAACAGTGTCGAAAGCTGCAGAAAGGTCGAGAAGAATGCGCAGAGAATGGTCATCATTACGTTTTGCTGTCAGAAGGTCATTGGTCACTTTGATGAGTGCAGTTTCTGTCGAATGTAGGGGGCGGAAACCGGACTGTGAAGGGTCTAGGAGGGAGTGAGTGGAGAGGTAACGGGTAAGGCGTGAGTATATCAGGCGCTCCAAGA
This sequence comes from Dendrobates tinctorius, assembly GCF_039654945.1. Taxonomy (NCBI): domain Eukaryota; kingdom Metazoa; phylum Chordata; class Amphibia; order Anura; family Dendrobatidae; genus Dendrobates; species Dendrobates tinctorius. Next base: position 48,461,877 of record NW_027361688.1, on the reverse strand, counting down.
GTTTAGAGATGAAGGGGAGATTGGAGACTGGTCTGTAGTTGTTTGTGCAGGATGGGTCAAGGGTGGGTTTCTTTAGTAATGGAGTAATGATAGAGTGTTTGAAGGAGGAGGGGAAAATGCCAGAGGAGAGGGAGAGATTAAAGATTGTAGTTAGGTGAGTTGTGACGACTGGGGAGAGAGACTGGAGGAGATGTGAGGGAATGGGGTCGGTTGTGCATGTAGTTGGACGAGAAGAGGAGAGGAGCCTGGAGACTTCTTCTTCTGTGATGGGAGCAAATGTGGAGAGTGAGCCAGGGGAAATGCAGGGAGGGATGGGAGTCACTGAACTTGGTGATTGGGAGCGGATTTCCTGACGGATATTGTCTATTTTCTCTATAAAGTGGGAGGCCAGGTCATCAGCGCAAATGTCTGTGATAGGGGCTTGTGCTTTTGGCCTGAGGAGGGAGTGAAAGGTGTCAAAAAGTTTCTTGGGGTTGTTGGATAGTGAGGAGATCAGGGTGGTGAAGTAGGTCTGTTTGGCGAGGTGAAGGGCAGAGTTATATGTCCTTAACATAAATTTGAAGTGTATGAAGTCTTCTGGTGTGTGTGTTTTCCTCCATAAGCGTTCAGCACACCTAGAGCATCGCTGGAGAAATCGGGTTTGCGATGTGAGCCAGGGCTGTTTCACTCTGTGTTTGGAGGTTCTGAGGGTGAGGGGAGCTACTTGGTCAAGGGTGCTTCTAAGAGTGTCATTGAAGTGATGTACAGCCAGATCAGGACAGGACAAAGAAGAGATTGGGGACAATGATGAGTGTAGGGAGTCTGAAAGTGTATGAGGGTTAATGGCTTGTAGATTTCTGACTGAATGGTAGGTAGGAGGGTGCTGGGGTGAGCGAGGATTTGTGAGTGTAAAGGAGAGAATGTTGTGGTCAGAGAGGGGAAGCGGTGAGTTATCTAGGTAGGAGATTGAGCAGAGCCGGGCGAAAACCAGGTCCAGGGTGTTACCGTCTTTGTGTGTTTCAGAGGTTGAAAGCTGAGAGAAAGGGACAGCAGAGTGAGGGTTACCTGACTCCAGCCTTGACTAACTGCCATGTAATAACTGCTGTATCCCGACGCTTATCTTCGTGACGCTTTGCTTCTGTGATGCGTGCACCCCTATGGATGGTTCTAAATTTATAGTCCAGACTGCAGGGTCAGAAGAGATGGATTGTGGGAACTGGTTGAGGATAATTTGGCAGCTGGGGTCAGCACACCAGGGTTTTTTTTTTTTGTTTTTTTTGGGGATGATCAAAGACATTCAGCCTGGCAACATCTATTTTAACACCTCCACCAGATAATATCTACACTGATCCCAGTCATGGAAATGCAACAGTGAGTTTTAAGTACAATGCACCAAATGATTTATAACAAAGAATTAGCAGACACATTAAACTATGTTTCTAGATGGTAAAGCAGCAGATGACACAGCAGACAGCAAGCAGAGGGAATTTTTACCATTAGAGTCTATTGCAGCAGATGAGACAGCAATCAGAGGTGGGAAGTTGTACCATTTGAATATGTTGCAGAAGACAGCAAGCAGAGGGAATTTTTACCATTAGAGTCTATTGCAGCAGATGAGACAGCAATCAGAGGTGGGAAGTTGTACCATTTGAATATGTTGCAGAAGACAGCAAGCAGAGGGAATTTTTACCATTAGAGTCTATTGCAGCAGATGAGACAGCAATCAGAGGTGGGAAGTTGTACCATTTGAATATGTTGCAGAAGACAGCAAGCAGAGGGAATTTTTACCATTAGAGTCTATTGCAGCAGATGAGACAGCAATCAGAGGTGGGAAGTTGTACCATTTGAATATGTTGCAGAAGACAGCAAGCAGAGGGAATTTTTACCATTAGAGTCTATTGCAGCAGATGAGACAGCAATCAGAGGTGGGAAGTTGTACCATTTGAATATGTTGCAGAAGACAGCAAGCAGAGGGAATTTTTACCATTAGAGTCTATTGCAGCAGATGAGACAGCAATCAGAGGTGGGAAGTTGTACCATTTGAATATGTTGCAGAAGACAGCAAGCAGAGGGAATTTTTACCTGTATGAAGAGAGAAGATGGATTTTAGTTCTGTGCCATGTAATAACTGCTGTATCCCGACGCTTATCTTCGTGACGCTTTGCTTCTGTGATGCGTGCACCCCCACATAATAATAATAATCTTTATTTATATAGCGCCAACATATTCCGCAGCGCTTTACAATTTAACAGTTTCAAAACACAAGTCATAAGTAACAACGCTAACAATACAATAATTAAAGCAAAATAAGACGAAATAAGACGACCCTGCTCGTGAGAGCGTACAATCTACAATGAGGTGAGGGAGATACAGAGTACAGGTGTGTATTTACAATGGTGTATTTACAATGAAGGTCCAGCCATCTTGCAGGAGTGAAGGATGGATGGAGATAGTGAATGGGCTACGCACGCACACTTACACAGAGAATGACTTTGATTAGTGAATGTGATAGGCCGCTCTGAACAGGTGTGTTTTGAGGGAGCGCCTAAAACTATGCAAATTGTGGATAGTCCTGATTTCTTGGGGTAGAGCATTCCAGAGGATAGGAGCAGCACGGGAGAAGTCTTGGAGTCGGGAGTGGGAGGTTCGGATTAGTGCAGAGGTTAGTCGAAAGTCGTTTGCAGAGCGCAGCGATCGGCTAGGCCGATAGACAGAAATGAGAGAAGAGATGTAAGGGGGTGCCGCACTGTGGAGAGCTTTGTGGGTGAGAACAAGTACTTTGAATTGGATCCTATAATGAATGGGCAGCCAATGTAAGGACTGGCGAAGAGCGGACGCGTCCGAGTACCGATTACCCAGATGGACGATCCTGGCTGCTGCATTGAGTATGGACTGGAGAGGGGATAGTCGAGTGACGGGGAGGCCAATTAATAGAGCGTTGCAGTAATCCAGGCGAGAGTGGATCAATGCAACAGTGAGGGTTTTTGTTGTTTCCATAGTGAGAAAAGGGCGGATTCTAGAGATGTTCTTTAGGTGTAAGCGGCAGGAGCGGGCAAGGGATTGTATATGGGATGTAAAGGAGAGATTGGTGTCAAACATAACACCCAGACAGCGCACCTGCTGCCGGGGTGTTATTGTGGTACCACCCACGGAGAAGGAAATGTCAGATTTAGGGAGGTTAGTAGACGGCGGGAGCAGAAGAAGTTCAGTTTTGGAGAGGTTGAGTTTCAGATAGAGAGCGGACATGATATTGGAGACTGCGGACAGACAGTCACTGGCGTTCAGTAGTACAGCGGGGGTAAGGTCAGGGGAAGACGTGTATAGTTGTGTGTCATCAGCATAAAGATGGTACTGAAAGCCAAATCTGCTGATGGTCTGACCAATTGGGGCCGTGTAGAGAGAGAAAAGAAGGGGGCCAAGGACTGAGCCCTGAGGTACCCCGACAGCAAGAGGAAGAGGAGATGACGTGGAGCCAGAGAACAAAACACTGAAGGAGCGGTCAGAGAGATAGGAAGAGAACCAGGAGAGTGCAGTGTCCTTAATGCCTAGTGACTGGAGCCTAGAGAGTAGGAGATGGTGGTCAACAGTATCGAAAGCTGCAGATAGGTCAAGAAGAATGAGCAGAGAGTGGTCACCGTTACGTTTTGCTGTCAGAAGGTCATTGGTCATTTTGATGAGTGCAGTTTCAGTCGAATGTAGGGGGCGGAAGCCGGACTGTGAAGGGTCTAGAAGGGAGTGAATGGAGAGGTAACGGGTAAGGCGGGAGTAAACTAGGCGTTCCAAAAGTTTAGAGATGAAGGGGAGATTGGAGACTGGTCTGTAGTTGTTTGTGCAGGATGGGTCGAGAGCAGGTTTCTTTGGTAGTGGAGTAACGATGGCGTGTTTGAAGGAGGATGGGAAAATGCCCGAGGAGAGGGAGAGATTAAAGATTGTAGTTAGGTGGGTTGTGACGACTGGAGAGAGAGACTGGAGGAGATGTGAGGGAATGGGGTCGGTAGTGCATGTAGTCGGACGAGAAGAAGAGAGGAGTCTGGAGACTTCTTCTTCTGTTATGGGATCAAATGTGGAGAGTGAGCCAGGGGAGATGTAGGAAGGGATGGGAGTCACAGCACTTGGTGGTTGGGAGCAGATTTCTTGACGGATATTATCTATTTTTTCTGTAAAGTGGGAGGCCAGGTCATCAGCACAAATGTCTGTGATAGGGGCTTGTGCTTTTGGCCTGAAGAGGGAGTGAAAAGTGTCAAAAAGTTTCTTGGGGTTGTTGGCTAGTGAGGAGATCAGGGTGGTGAAGTAGGTCTGTTTGGCAAGGTGAAGGGCAGCGTTATAGGTTCTTAACATAAATTTGAAGTGGATGAAGTCTTCTGGTGTGCGGGTTTTTCTCCATAGGTGTTCAGCACTCCTGGAGCATCGCTGGAGAAGTTGAGTTTGCGATGTGAGCCAGGGCTCTTTTACTCTGTGTTTGGAGGTTCTGAGGGTGAGGGGAGCTACTTGGTCAAGGGTGCTTCTAAGGGTGTCATTGTAGTGATGAACAGCCAGATTAGGACAGGAAAGAGAGGAGATTGGGGACAGAGATGAGTGTAGGGAATCTGAAAGTGTCTGAGGGTTAATAGCTTGTAGATTTCTGACTGTGTGGTAGGTAGGAATGAGCTGGGGTGGGCGAGGATTTGTGAGCGTGAAGGAGAGAATGTTGTGGTCAGAGAGTGGAAGCGGTGAGTTGTTTAGGTGGGAGATTGAACAGAGCCGGCAGAAGACCAGATCAAGGGTGTTACCGTCCTTATGTGTCTCAGAGGTTGAAAGCTGTGAGAGGCCTAGAGAGGTGGTTAGTGATAGAAGCTGGGATGCAGATGTGGAATTAGGGCTGTTAATGGGGATGTTGAAGTCTCCCAGGATGAGGGTTGGTAGTTCTGAGGACATGAAGTGTGGCAGCCAGGCTGAAAAGTGGTCAAGGAAGAGGGTGGGTGAGCCTGGGGGCCGGTATATGACCGCTACCCTGAGGGAGAGGGGACGGAAGAGCCTGATGGTGTGGACCTCAAAAGAAGGGAATAAGAGTGATGGGACTGGGGGGATGACCTGGAAAGTGCATTGTGGGGACAGGAGTATGCCAACTCCACCACCAGGTCTGTTTGTGGGTCTCGGGGAGTGAGAGAATTGTAAGCCACCGTAGGAAATGGCAGCAGGAGAGACAGTGTCAGAATCCTGAATCCAGGTTTCAGTGAGGGCCAACAGATTAAGAGAGTTGTTCAGAAAGTAGTTGTGTAGGAAAGGAAGCTTGTTACAAGCAGACCGTGGATTCCAGAGGGCACAATTAAAAGATTGAGATGAGGGAGTGCAAGTAATGTTAATCAGATTATTGTGGTTTCGATATGAGGTAGGGTAGGGGTCGAGGTTGGGGGATGGTGGACCAGGGTTGGGGGAGATGTCCCCTGAAATCAGTAGGAGAAGGAAGATAAAGAGCCAATAGTTGTTGGAATTGTAAGTAGTTTTTTTCTGCGATGTGTTTGGGCAAGATGGGCTGAGGTTTCTCAGGAAGGTGAGGAGTGTGTGGGAGCTGTACATGGGAGAGGGAAGTATAGAGGGGCTGATGTGTATGAGTCGTGATGGAGGGTGGATAGGGTGATGAATGTGGATGGCAAGGGAACACAGGAGGATAAAAATAAAGCACATGGTTAAAGGGGAAGGCAAGGTGTGGGTTACCTGACTCCTGCCCTGACTAACTGCCATGTATAACTGCCGTTTTGCTGGATGCTTATCTTCTGTGATGCTTTGCTTATGGGATGCTTGCGTGCTGTAGCCCACACTGCGTGCTTCCCCTTAGCAACTACTACATATATAGGCCACACTACAGGGTCAGGAGAGAGGGATTGTGGGAGATGGTTGGGTATAATTTGGCAGCTGGGGCCAGCACACCAGGGGATGGTTAGATGATCAAAGGCACTAGACCAAGATGTGGCAAAATGCTATAGCACCTTCCACCTGATAAGATCTAGAAAGGCCCCAGTCACAGATCTAAAGCAGTAAGTATTACATACAGTGCAACAAATGAATTATACCAAAACTTTAGCAAGCACATTTAAATATGCAGCAAAATGGTCAAGCAGCAGAAGTATGGAGTTGTACCATTTGGATATATTACAGCAGAGAAATAGAGGCAGCAGAGGTGGGAAGTTGTATCATTCAGGCTGCTTGCTGGCAGTGAATGGAGTAAATACATGCAGGGTGGCTCAGTTGATTACCATTTGGATATATTACAGCAGAGAAATAGAGGCAGCAGAGGTGGGAAGTTGTATCATTCAGGCTGCTTGCTGGCAGTGAATGGAGTAAATACATGCAGGGTGGCTCAGTTGATTACCATTTGGATATATTACATCAGAGAAATAGAGGCAGCAGAGGTGGGAAGTTGTATCATTCAGGCTGCTTGCTGGCAGTGAATGGAGTAAATACATGCAGGGTGGCTCAGATGATTACCATTTGGATATATTACAGCAGAGAAATAGAGGCAGCAGAGGTGGGAAGTTGTATCATTCAGGCTGCTTGCTGGCAGTGAATGGAGTAAATACATGCAGGGTGGCTCAGTTGATTACCATTTGGATATATTACAGCAGAGAAATAGAGGCAGCAAAGGTGGGAAGTTGTATCATTCAGGCTGCTTGCTGGCAGTGAATGGAGTAAATACATGCAGGGTGGCTCAGTTGATTATCTGTGTGAAGAGAGAAGATGAATGTTAATTCCATGCCATGTATAACTGCCGTTTTGCTGGATGCTTATCTTCTGTGATGCTTTGCTTATGGGATGCTTGCGTGCTGTACCCCACACTGCGTGCTTCCCCTTAGCAACTACTACATATATAGGTAGATGCTTCTTAGATTGGTGCAGGAGCTGTTTTGTCCCAAAAAGACCCTGTGACTTCTAAGATGAATCCCTGTGCCTTCTTTTCTCGAAAGTTCTCCCCATCTGAATGCAACTATGACGTGGGGAATCGGGAATTGTTGGCCATGAAGTGGGTATTTGAGGAGTGGAGACATTGGTTGGAGGGAGCTAGACATCAAGTTGTGGTCCTCACCGATCACAAGAATTTGATTTATCTGGAGTCGGCCAAACACTTGAATCCTAGACAGGCTAGATGGGCCATGTTTTTCACGCTTTTTAATTTTGTGGTCTCTTTTCTTCCTGCCACTAAGAATGTTAAGGCAGACGCCCTTTCTAGGAGTTTCTTTGCCAATTCTCTTAGTGTGACCGAGCCTACTACCATCCTAGGTGAGGGGGTAGTTCTTTCTGCCATTTTGCCCGATTTGAGATGCGCCCTGGAGGAATTTCAGGAGGATAAACCTGAGCGTTGCCCTATGGGAAAATTGTATGTTCCTGACCAGTGGAGAAAGAGAGTGATGTCTGAAATTCATTGCTCTGCATTGGCTGGTCATCCAGGTATTTTTGGTACCAGAGATTTGGTGAGTCGGTCCTTTTGGTGGCCTGCCTTATCTCGTGACGTCAGGAATTTTGTACAGTCCTGTGGGACTTGTTCTCGGTCTAAACCCTGTTCTCATTCTAGTGGGTTGCTGATGGCCTTACCGGTGCCCAAGAGGCCATGGATCCATATCTCAATGGATTTTATTTCTGATCTTCCTGTCTATCAGAGAATGACTGTTATCTGGGTGATTTGTGATAGATTTTCGAAGATGGTCCATCTTGTACCACTCCCAAAGTTGCCATCTTCTGTTGAGTTGGTGCCCTTGTTTTTACAACAGGTGGTTCAGTTACATGGGATTCCTGAGAACATTGTGTCCGAAAGAGGAGTCCAGTTTGTTTCCAGATTCTGGAAAGCCTTTTGTTCCAATCTGGGAATTCAGTTATCCTTCTCATCCATGTTTCATCCCCAGACCAATGGACAGACTGAGAGAACAAACCAGACCATGGAGTCTTATTTGAGATGTTTTATATCTGCTGATCAGGATGATTGGGTCTCATTTTTGCCCTTTGCCGAATTTGCGTTGAACAATAGAGCTAGTTCTGCCACTTTGATGTCACCCTTTTTCTGTAATTTTGGGTTTCATCCTCGGTTCTCTTCAGGGCAAGTGGAATCTTCTTCCTGCCCAGGTGTGAACACAGTGGTTAAGAGAATGCAGCAGATATGGGACCAAGTGGTGGATAAGTTGTCACTTTCTCAGGAAAAGGCCCAGCGATTTTCCAACCGGCATAGGACCATTGGTACCCGGTTTAAAGTGGGTGATATGGTTTGTTTGTCGTCTAAGAATATTCCTATGAAGGTTGCATCTCCTACATTTAAGCCAAGATTTATTGGTCCTTATAAGATTTTGGAAATTATTAATCCTCTTTCGTTTCGATTGGCTCTCAGAAGTGTTTGACATTATTTTTGTAGGTGTGGGGAATAGATAGCTCAGCTGGGATCTTTGCTTTGGCACAAGCGTGTGGCTATGAAGTCACTTCAGCAGACTAGCAAGTTCCACATGAATATGGACACGGCATATTTATTGTGCACACTTGTTATTCAATGTTACACATGCCAAACATGAAATAAAACATCTAAGGCCGTCTGGCCACTAACTAACAATAGCAGGCTAACTACAAAATAAACCTATATAACAGCAAAGAAGTCCATGTAATCTTACTGTGTCAGCTCCCAGCTCAGCAGACGAGATAGACTGAGAGATCCCAGCTCCTCCTGATTATATCAGCTGGACCAGTCAGGAAACCAAAACCTGGATTGAATAAGTGGAGGGGGAACTACCAGTCCTTTCCATGCTGATCACTAAGGAAACCAGGACTGGATTACAGTGGAAAAAACTGGCTTCATCATCAGTACAGGGAGACATATGAAATGAAACGGGGAGAAATATACCTGTTTTCTAGTACCTCTCCCCTTGGCACCTCACACACCCCCCTCCTCTGTTCGAGTCCGTGGGGTCGGACACAACGAGTCACCAAGCAGTGCGTTCTAGACAACGCATCTGCATTTCTGTGCGCTGTGCCCGCCCTGTGCTCAATGGAAAATTTAAAACCTTGTAATGCTAAGAACTAGCGTGTCACCCGCGCATTGCCTTCTTTTGCCCGGGACATCCACGTTAGGGGCGAATGGTCCGTCACTAGTCTAAACTGGCGACCTAGTAAATAATAGCGCAAGGTGCACAGGGCCCATTTCACAGCCAGGGCTTCCCGCTCAACTACACTGTAGTTCTTTTCTGCTCTCGTAAGCTTTCTGCTTAGATAGGCCACTGGGTGTTCCTCGCCATTTACTTCTTGAGACAAAACCGCGCCGAGGCCCACCCCAGAGGCGTCCGTTTGGACAATAAACTCCCGTTTAAAGTCTGGTGCAACCAACACTGGTTGGTCACAGAGGACCGTTTTCAATCGCTGAAAGGCCTCCTCTGCTTCTGTGTTCCACTTTATTGTGACAGATTTCGGCCCCTTAGAAAGATCTGTGAGAGGAGCTGCGATGGTCGCAAAATGTTTGATGAACCGCCTATAATAACCAACGATCCCTAAAAAAGCTCCAACCTGTTTTTTGGTTACCGGTCGTGGCCAATTTTGAATAACGTCCACTTTATTGGCTTGAGGCTTCACAACGCCTCTCCCTATGCTATATCCCAGATAGCGAGCCTCTTCCAATCCCAACATACATTTATTGGGATTGGCAGTCAACCCAGCTCTTTTTAGGGAGTCTAAGACGGCTTGTACTTTTGACAAATGCGTGTCCCAGTCATCGCTAAAGATAATGATGTCATCCAAGTACGCGGATGCATACTGGCCATGGGGTTTTAGGACAATATCCATTAGATGTTGGAAGGTGGCTGCGGCACCATGCAACCCAAATGGCATATCTCGGTACTGGAATAATCCCTGGGGCGTAACAAAGGCAGTTTTCTCTTTGGCTGATTCCGTGAGGGGAATCTGCCAATAACCTTTTGTTAAGTCAACAGTGGATATGTACCTGGCTGAACCCAGTCTCTCTATCAGTTCATCGACTCTTGGCATCGGGTAGGCATCGAATTTCGATATTTCATTTACTTTCCGAAAATCGTTACAAAATCGGATAGTCCCATCGGGTTTGGGCACCAGTACGATAGGGCTAACCCAATCACTCCGGGACTCCTCAATGACCCCAAGCTCTAACATCTTCTTCACTTCCTGGGAAATGGTTTGTCTCCGAGCCTCCAGAATTCGATATGGTTTTAGCCGTACCCGCGCCTGTGGATCAGTAACAATGTCATGTTTAATTAGGTGAGTCCGGCCAGGAAGTTCCGAGAAAATATCTGCGTTCCTCTGTATGAACTCCCTGGTCTCTCGTTTTTGGCTTTCGGATAGCGTGTCTGCAATACCCACTTCTGGCGGAGCTACCTGGGGGTCCTTTACCTTAGAAGGTGGTGCCCCTCGAGGCCCATTCTCAAGGGCAGCTCCTGCCACCAGACTCTCCCTGTCCCGCCAGGCCTTAAGCAAGTTTATGTGGTATATTTGTTCGGGCTTTCTCTTGTCTGGTTGGTGTATCTTATAATTTACCTCACCTATTCGTTCCAGCACTTCGTATGGTCCCTGCCATTTCTCAAGAAATTTATTCTCTACGGTAGGCACCAATACCAACACCCTGTCTCCGGGTTGAAAGACTCGTGTTTTTGCCGCTCGGTTGTATACCGTGCTTTGGGCATGTTGTGCGCACTCTAAACACTCTCTAACTATTGGCATAACTGCTGCAATTCGGTCCTGCATAAGTGTTATGTGTTCAATTACACTGCGATAAGGAGTCACCTCTTGTTCCCAAGTCTCCTTGGCAATATCTAACAGGCCTCTAGGACACTGCCCATAAACCAACTCAAAAGGTGAAAAGCCTGTGGAGGATTGGGGTACCTCACATATAGCGAACAGGAGGTATGGTAGTAGGGCATCCCAATCTCTCCCATCCTTATCCACCACCCTTTTCAACATTCCCTTTAAGGTTTTGTTAAAGCGCTCCACCAAACCGTCAGTCTGAGGGTGATATACTGAGGTACGCAAATGGGAGATTTTTAGTAGTTTACATAAATCCTTAAGTATACGAGACATAAAGGGGGTCCCTTGATCGATAAGTATCTCTTTCGGAATGCCGGTGCGGGAAAACATATTAACCAGCTCCTTTGAAATTGATTTCGCATTGGCATTCAGCAAGGGCACTGCTTCGGGATAACGCGTGGCGTAATCCAATACTACCAAAATGTACTGATGACCCCTGGCAGATTTAACTAATGGACCAACTATATCCATTGCTATCCTCTCTCTATTATTGGTAAGGGCACTAAGGGGCTTCTAAAATGTGACATAGGTGCGGTCAATTGACATGTAGGACATGACCGACAGTACTGGGTCACGTCTCCCACTAGACCCGGCCAAAAGAAACGTTGCAGAATACTGTGTTTTATCTTTTCTACTGCCAGGTGTCCTCCCAAGGGATGTTTATGTGCCAACTCCAAAACTACCTGACGAAAGGACTTAGGTACCACTAGTTGTTCTACCACCACCCCTCGCACCTTGTCTATGTGATACAACATATCCTGCTGCACCGCCACGTGTGGGAACTCGTTTTGAGCCCCTGGGTACAATGGTCTTCCCTCAGAGACCTTTATGTTTTCCCACGCCCTTGCTAGAGTAGGATCCTGGTGCTGAGCGGTCCCGAACTTACCACGGGCCACTTCAAGATCAGGCATTTCTAAAACATCCTCTAGCTGGTCTGCCTCGCCTGCATACACAGCCAGAGGAGAGTCCGCAGATTCTAGTACTTCCTCTGAGATGGGTTCTCCGTCGTCTTGCTGCAATGGTTCAGGCGCTAGCTCCGGAGTACCGTCTTCAACTAGAGGGTTCATGCCACTTTTGAAGTTCCACAAGTCCCAAAATAAGGGAAAGTCTCTCCCCAGGATTACACTGTGTCCCATAGACTTTATGACTGCCGCCTGATGTCTTTTGGTCCCTACTGGCGTGGCAAGAGTAACCCAGGCAGTGGGGTAGTTCTTAGTATCCCCATGGATGCAACTAATGCCCACGGTTAAGTTCGTTAGGGCGCTAGAGCCCACCAAACTGGCATGTACCAAAGTTACTTGACTTCCAGAATCCAAGACGGCATTCACACTATAACCGTCAACCTCGACGTGGCACACGTGTTGTTCATTTCCCGTGAGGGTCTCCGCCACACAGACTGACTGCACATATAACGAAAGACGCCTCATAGCATTACAGTCCATTGGCTCTGTAGTCTGTTATGATTGAGTCACCGTAGGAGGCAGACACAAAAATAGAAGCTACGTCCAGAAAACCAGAGAAGTTGGCAACTATCAGATTGCAGACCCCTGAACCTATCAACACAACTAGCAGTAGCCGTGGGGGGTTCCTACGATGCCCTAGACCCCTCGATCACAGCCGGAGCGCTAAATAGCCTAAAGACAGAAAAGGAAATCTAAACTGCCCGAGAGCAGACCCCAAAGTAAAAGGCAGCCCCCAACATATAATGACGGTGAAGCAAGATGAAAAAACACTCACACAGATAGAAAGATAGGCTGAGCAAATGATGGGGCCCAAGCTAGCTAAACAGAACAGGAAAGGAAGGTTGCTGTCTGAAATCTGCCAAAACCCTATCAAAGACATAAGCCAACAAGCTGATATGAAAAAGACCCTGAAGCAGCTAGGCTTCAAAAACTAAATCAGCACTCAGGTATTTTCAGAAGACAGAGCTAAAGGAATTCAGCACACCCCAGCAGGGAATGGCATAAATCCAGAAAAACAAAGCAAAACAAAGTCTAAACACAAATGCTAAAGGCCGAGCAGAAAACTTAGCTTTAGAGGAGCAGGAATTCAGACTGGTCTCCAAGGATCCCACAGAGAAATCACCCGCAGGGCAGAAGGGCGTCGGCAGCCTTATATCCAGTCAGTAACTCCACTCAGCCAGTCATCATCATCAGACTCAGGTGTTTGATAATCAGGCTCACTACCTTTCTTTACCAGAAGAGGGAGTTCCTCGGGCCTCAGTAGTGAAGGGGAAAATGAACTCACAACAGTACCTCCCCCTTGAGGAGGGGTCACCGAACCCTCAACCACGCCACCAGGGCGATCAGGGTGAGCCCGATGAAAGGCACGCACCAATCTTTTGGCATGAATATCAGAGGCAGAGACCCAGGAATTATCCTCCTGACCATAACCCTTCCACTTAACCAAATACTGGAGTCTCCGTCTAGCCAGACGGGAATCCAGTACTTTCTCTACCTCATATTCCATGTTACCTTCAACCAATACAGGGTCTGGAGGTACCACCCCCGGAACAACAGGCTCAACAAACCTCTTCAACAAAGATTTATGGAACACATAATGGATTTTAAATGTGACAGGAAGAGCCAAACGAAAAGAGACCGGATTAATAATCTCCAAAATCTTGTAAGGTCCAATAAATCTAGGCTTAAACTTAGGAGAAGCCACCTTCATAGCAATATTTTTTGATGATAACCACACCATATCACCAACCTTAAACTGGGGACCAATGGTCCTATGTCGGTTGGAAAACCGCTGGGCCTTTTCCTGGGAGAGAGATAACTTATCCACCACTTGGTCCCAGATCTGGTGCATTCTCTCCACCACAGTGTCAACACCTGGGTAGGCAGAGTGCTCCACCTGCCCTGAAGAAAATCGAGGATGAAACCCAAAGTTACAAACAAAAAAAAGGTGACATCAAAGTGGCAGAACTAGCTCTATTATTTAAAGCAAATTCGGCCAAGGGCAAAAATGAAACCCAATCATCCTGATCAGCAGAAATAAAATATCTCAAATATGACTCCAAGGTCTGGTTTGTTCTCTCTGTCTGCCCATTGGCCTGAGGGTGAAAAGCAGAGGAGAAGGACAACTGAATTCCCAGCTTGGAACAGAATGTTCTCCAAAATCTAGACACAAACTGGACTCCTCTGTCAGATACAATGTTCTCAGGAATCCCGTGCAAGCGAACCACCTGTTGTAAAAACAGGGGCACCAACTCAGAGGAAGACGGCAACTTAGGGAGTGGTACAAGATGAACCATCTTAGAGAACCTATCAGAAATCACCCAAATAACAGTCATCCTTTGAGAGACAGGCATATCAGCGATGAAATCCATTGAAATATGGGTCCATGGCCTCTTGGGGACAGGCAAAGGCATCAACAACCCACGAGAGCGAGAACACGATTTAGACCGGGAGCACGTCCCACAGGACTGCACAAAATTCCTGACATCACGAGACAAGGAGGGCCACCAAAAACCAAATCTCTAGTACCAAAAATACCTGGATGACCAGCCAAAGCAGAGCAATGAACTTCAGACATCACTCTCTTCTTCCACTGGTCAGGAACATACAACTTTCCACTGGGACAACGCTCACGTTTGTCCTCCTGGAACTCTTCCAGAGCACGTCTCAAATTGGGCGAGATGGCAGAAAGAACTACCCCTTCGCCTAAGATGGTAGCAGGCTTGGTCACCACAGGAGAATCAGCAAAGAAGCTCCTAGAGAGGGCGTCTGCCTTGACATTCTTAGTTCCAGGAGGAAAAGAAACCACAAAATCAAAACGTGTAAAAAACAAGGCCCACATAGCCTGTCTAGGGTTCAAGCGCTTAGCCGACTCTAGGTAAGTCAAATTCTTGTGGTCAGTGAGGACCACGACTTGATGCTTAGCTCCCTCCAGCCAATGTCTCCACTCCTCAAATGCCCATTTCATGGCCAACAGTTCCCGATTCCCCACATCATAGTTACGTTCAGATGGAGAGAACTTTCGGGAAAAGAAAGCACAGGGATTCATTTTAGATGTTACAGGATCCTTTTGGGACAAAACAGCTCCTGCACCAATCTCAGAAGCATCCACCTCTACCTGGAACGGAAGTGAGACATCAGGTTGCCGCAAAACCGGGGCGGAGGTGAATCTTCGCTTCAGCTCCTGAAAGGAAGAAACAGCCTCCGGAGACCAATTTAACACATCAGCACCCTTCTTAGTCAAATCAGTCAATGGCTTGGCAATACTAGAAAATTTTGCTAGAAATTTCCGATAAAAATTAGCAAAACCCAAAAACTTCTGGAGGGTCTTCAAAGAAGTGGGCTGAACCCAATCGTAAATGGCCTGTACCTCGGCCGGGTCCATTTCAATAGTTGACGGGGACAAAATAAATCCCAAAAAAGAAATCCTCTGTACTCCAAAAAGGCATTTAGATCCTTTGACATACAGGTAATTCTCCCTCAAGATCCGGAACACAGTCCGAATATGTTCCACATGAGAATCCCAATCCTTGGAGAAGATCAAAATATCATCCAGATAGATAATCAAAAAGTTATCGACAAAATCTCGGAAAATATCGTTAATGAAGCACTGGAAGACAGAAGGGGCATTAGTGAGCCCAAAAGGCATCACCAGGTATTCAAAATGTCCCTCCGGAGTATTAAACGCCATCTTCCATTCATCCCCATGCTTAATGCGAATAAGATTATACGCCCCCCTGAGGTCAAGCTTGGTAAACCAGCAAGCACCTTTAACTCTGGAGAATAGATCAGAAATCAGGGGTAACGGATACTGATATTTAACAGTAATTTTGTTGAGGGCACGTTAATCAATACAAGGTCTTAATGATCCATCCTTTTTGGCTACAAAAAAAAAAAACGGCACCTAAGGGTGACGAGGATGGTCTAATATGACCCTTCTCCAACGCCTCCTTAATATAGGATCGCATAGCCTCGTGCTCGGGTACAGATAGATTGAAGAGCCGACCCTTGGGAAATTTACACCCCGGGCTCAGTTCAATTGCACAGTCATAACTCCTATGAGGAGGCAGAGATGCAGACTCATTCTCACTAAATACATCATAAAAGTCCGCCAAATAATCAGGAACATCATGCGACTGAGGAGAGGTGGAAAACACCGGAGCCTCACTAAAGGCACACCGACCCAACTCACCACAGACACAGATTTCCAATCCAAAACTGGATTATGAATTTGTAACCAGGGAAACCCCAGAGCAATAGTATCATGCAGATTATGTAACACCAAAAATCTGCAATTTTCTTGATGGTCTGGGGCGACCCGCATTACCACCTGGGTCCAAAACTGAGGTTTATTTTTAGCCAAAGGAGTAGCATCAATCCCCCTCAAAGGGATAGGCGTCTGCAGAGGTGTCATCGGAAATCCACAACGTTTAGCAAAATCCAAGTCCATTAGGTTTAGGGCTGCTCCCGAATCCACAAAAGCCTTGGCGGAAAATGTGGACAGGGAGCAGATCAGAGTAATAGCCAGAAGAAACTTAGGTTGAACACCACCAACAGAAAACGTGTGTGCAAAGCGTTTCTCTCGTTTAGGACAGACAGAAATAATATGCGAGGCATCTCCACAGAAAAAACACAACTTATTACGCCTTCTGAACTCCTGACGCTGCTCTCTGGAAAAAACTCTATCACATTGCATAGGTTCAGATATGTGTTCAACAGGTGGCAACACCTCTCGTGCAGCTTTGCGTTCGCGCAAACGCCGATCAACCTGAATGGCTAATGACATAGAATCGTCAAGACCAGAGGGAACAGGAAATCCCACCATAGTATCTTTTACGGCTTCTGACAACCCCTTCCGAAAGAGAGCAGCCAAGGCATTATCATTCCAGGTAGTAAGTACTGCCCACTTTCGGAATTTTTGACAGTACAATTCTGCAGAATCACGACCCTGGTTCAATGCCAGCAGGGTCTTTTCAGCCTGATCAAGGGCATTAGGTTCGTCATACAACAACCCCAAGGCCTGAAAAAATGCGTTCACATTAGTCAGAATAGGATCATCTGGTTTCAAAGAAAACGCCCAATCCTGGGGATCGCCACGCAGCAAAGAGATGACAATTTTAACCTGCTGCGCGGAGCTCCCTGACGAGTTAGGCTTCAAGGCAAAATTAATTTACAATTATTTTTGAAATTCAAAAATTTAGACCGATCCCCAAAAAATACATCAGGTGTAGGAATCTTTGGTTCAGCAGCATGTGAA
This sequence comes from Dendrobates tinctorius, assembly GCF_039654945.1. NCBI lineage: Eukaryota > Metazoa > Chordata > Amphibia > Anura > Dendrobatidae > Dendrobates > Dendrobates tinctorius. Next base: position 48,444,903 of record NW_027361688.1, on the reverse strand, counting down.
TGAGCAAGGTAGGCGGAAATTCCCCGCACTTCCGCAGCGAGCTGCTCCACACGATCAGACAATTGCTTTATCTCCATTGAGAGAAAAAAAAATTCCCCCTACGGCCTCAGAGATATAGTTGAAAAAATATACACTTTTTTTTTTTTTCTTTACAATTCTTTCCTGCTATTGAGTACCCTAGGATCTGCGGTATAGCGGGTGATTCTGTTATGATTGAGTCACCGTAGGAGGCAGACACAAAAATAGAAGCTACGTCCAGAAAACCAGAGAAGTTGGCAACTATCAGATTGCAGACCCCTGAACCTATCAACACAACTAGCAGTAGCCGTGGGGGGTTCCTACGATGCCCTAGACCCCTCGATCACAGCCGGAGCTCTAAATAGCCTAAAGACAGAAAAGGAAATCTAAACTGCCCCAGAGCAGACCCCAAAGTAAAAGGCAGCCCCCAACATATAATGACGGTGAAGCAAGATGAAAAAACACTCACACAGATAGAAAGATAGGCTGAGCAAACGATGGGGCCCAAGCTAGCTAAACAGAACAGGAAAGGAAGGTTGCTGTCTGCAATCTGCCAAAACCCTATCAAAGACATAAGCCAACAAGCTGATATGAAAAAGACCCTGAAGCAGCTAGGCTTCAAAACCTAAATCAGCACTCAGTTATTTTCAGAAGACAGAGCTAAAGGAATTCAGCACACCCCAGCAGGGAATGGCATAAATCCAGAAAAACAAAGCAAAACAAAGTCTAAGCACAAATGCAAAATGCTGAGCAGAAAACTTAGCTTTAGAGGAGCAGGAATTCAGACTGGTCTCCAAGGATCCCACAGAGAAATCACCCACAGGGCAGAAGGGCGTCGGCAGCCTTATATCCAGTCAGTAACTCCACTCAGCAAGTCATCATCATCAGACTCAGGTGTTTGATAATCAGGCTCACTACCTTTCTTTACCAGAAGAGGGAGTTCCTCGGGCCTCAGTAGTGAAGGGGAAAATGAACTCACAACAGTAGTCATTGGGCAGTTAGCTGCTACATGGCCAAGCCCGCGACATCGCCAACATTGTATAGGCCCTTGTCTCCTCGATGGAGATCCCAGACGAGGTCTGCTGGCTTGATGTGAGCCCGTACCACCTCCATAGTCCTTTGTAGGTCTGCTACCCTTCATTATGACGTTCTCTTCTTTTGAAGATGAAGTAGGTTTCGCAGGACTCTCCAGCGATTTCTTGGGGAGCCAGTGGGGTGCTAACGTCCCTTGGAGTAGGCTTTCAGAAGCATTGTAGCGTTCGACCATATTCACCAACTGGTGACAGCGGTAGTTGGGTCACCCTGTCCAACCCACCTCTGGATCTTAGCGGGTAAGGACCGCAGGTACTTGTCTAGAACAACACGCTCCACCATCTGTGCGGACGTCAAAGCCTCTGGTTGCAGCCATTTTTTTACTAGATGGATGAGATCATGCATTTGTGAGCGGGCTGGCTGATGCTCCACAAAATTCTATAAATGCACCCTCTGTGCACGTACATACGTGTTTACTCCCAGCCTTGCCAGGATTTCACCTTTGAGTTTGATATAGTCCATAGCATCCGCTCCACTCAGATCGTAATAGGCCTTTTGTGGATCTCCGCTCAGAAATGGAGCAACTACCTCAGCCCATCTGTCCAGTGGTAAGTGCTCACGTTCTGCATTACGTTCAAACACAGTGAGGTATGCTTCCACATCATTGTCTGCGGTCATTTTAAGCGAAGTCTTTTGTACGCTTTCTGCCCACTAGCAGCGCTTTGTGCACGGTCTCCCTCATCTCGGGGTTGCCGAACCAAGGCCTGTTTTATTGCCTCCAACTGCTCTTGCTGCATCTGGTGTTGCTGCTCCAGAGCCTTCTGGAAGCATGTATTAGTCTACTGTTGTTGCACATTTGCTTGCAATAACTGCTTCACTAGTTCCTCCATATTACTGGACTCTTGGCTCTTCAAAAGCGCAGAAGCTTTCAGCCAGGACATACACAGCGTTTTCTCTGCAGTCACAGTCCAGCAGCCACAAGTGACCGCATTCGAAACACCATTTGTGGGGAATAGATAGCTCAGCTGGGATCTTTGCTTTGGCACAAGCGTGTGGCTATGAAGTCACTTCAGCAGACTAGCAAGTTCCACATGAATATGGACACGGCATATTTATTGTGCACACTTGTTATTCAATGTTACACATGCCAAACATGAAATAAAACATCTAAGGCCGTCTGGCCACTAACTAACAATAGCAGGCTAACTACAAAATAAACCTATATAACAGCAAAGAAGTCCATGTAATCTTACTGTGTCAGCTCCCAGCTCAGCAGACGAGATAGACTGAGAGATCCCAGCTCCTCCTGATTATATCAGCTGGACCAATCAGGAAACCAAAACCTGGATTGAATAAGTGGAGGGGGAACTACCAGTCCTTTCCATGCTGATCACTAAGGAAACCAGGACTGGATTACAGTGAAATAAACTGGCTTCATCATCAGTACAGGGAGACATATGAAATGAAACGGGGAGAAATATACCTGTTTTCTAGTACCTCTCCCCTTGGCACCTCACATAGGGTTTTTTGCAGGTTGCAGACAGTGACTTGCCTTTCCTTTCCTGTCTAGTTAGTTTGGGCCCCATCATTTACTCAGCCTATTTTCCTGCCTGTGTTTGTGCCTTCATCTTGTTTCACCGTCGACGAGGCGTCTAGGAACATCGTAGGCACGCTCCACGGCTACTGCTAGTTGTGTGGTAAGATCAGGGATCTGCAATCTGTATAGTTACCAACTTCTCTCGTTTTCTGTGGCTTAGCTTGTTTTGTTTTTTTTCCTCGGTGACCCATTCATAACACGGAAAACTCTTTCTGGAACTGACAACAGAGGCGTCCCCTTGTGTCACCACACTCACACTCCCGCAATTCACCAAGGGATTCACCACCCTCCAACCCCTCCCACTACGAGATCTGCGCCTCTCAGGGTTGGCTAATAGCGAGGGTTGAGCCTTGCCCCTACTCTCCTGCAGCACCTCAGCTGCTACCACTGGAGAGGAAGGGGATGTTTGTAGAGAGACGGCAGAGACAGTAGCCCCTAGGCAGCAGCCCTCACACGACTGCTCCCTGCTGACTACTTCCCTAGTCCACCAATCTAAGACCGGGTTGTGTTTTTTAGACCAAGGGGGGCCCACAACGATAGGTGCTTGATTTCCCTCCAAGACATAGTATAACTGAGACTCATCATGATGTCCACTATGCAGAACAATGTCATCTACGACTTGGTTTAACCCTCCCTGGCTCAGTGGGACAGAGTCAATGGCTTGGACGCTTATGGGTTTGTCTGGCGTCTCACAAGTCAGACCATAAGTTTGGACAAACTGAGCATCCAGCAAACTGACTTCTGCTCCACTGTTAATAAGCACCGATATGTCCTCAGGTACCTCGTCAACCATCACCTCTGCTGACATAGTACCTTCTGAGGGCGAGGAGGAAATATACACTCCCAGGTCATCTTCCTCCACACGACCAGGGGGACACGGCTTCTCTGATCGTACAGAAGTTTCGACGTCAGCGCCAAGGACTAAATCATTAGTCTGCTCTCTACAGGGATGTACCCCTTCACCTTGGGGAACACCAGGCAGAACCATGGGGACACCAACTCCTCCCACCTGCCTGGGTACGTCCGCATGTATAAGCAAGTCCTGCTCCCCAGCAGGGACTCCAAGGCGCATCTTCGCCAAAGCCGCAAATGGACCTTCTAGTGGAGCCAGAGGGTAGGCCCCAGACCCATAATTCTGCTGCAGGTGCTGTTTAAACACATCATTCAGCTCCTCACTCATCTCAGTGAGGACCAGCAGTAACAGCTCACCGATCTGAACTTGGCCCATGGCTCACAAGAGAATTGTTAGGGATGTTGATAATGTAACGTCACATGTGACAGGATACACCGCCTTCAGCAGGGCGAATTTCTATAACACCTGTGAACCTGGATATACCGCCTCCAGCAGTGTTAAGGGAAACACCGGGGAAACCGTTACTATGGAGGGCCCTGCAATAGGGAACGGGGACGTGGAGACCTCATGCACTCCTCTGAGTCAGTGTCCCTACACTCCTGACGATCCCTAGGCAGGTTCCGCACCTGGTGACGAGCTGGATACCTCAAATCCCTAGCTCACCCTTCACCTATCCCTTTCTAGTGAACTGGACGGTGCAGGAACTAATCCCACCACTGCACTAATACACACAAAATGAAAGTCACAAACAGGGAAAAACACCACTTAGCTTTGCTCTGTTGCTATTGCTCCCAGCAACAGAGTACAACACCAAAGTTCAGCTTCACCCCTGAAGCTCGACACCTGAATTCAGCTTCCGCCTAACGCAATTACACCAGAGCTCACCTGAGCTGCCAGGAACTCCTCTCTGTAGTTCCTTCCTTCACCAGACTTGGTTGGAAATGAGCAATATCACCAAAAGTGAGTGAGACCACCTGCAACTCCTTTATAGGTAGGAGCCAGGGAATCACACCTGTTTCATAATCACGTGCAATAACACTAGCGGCCACCGGGAGCAACTAAACTAAAGTAACCAGAGTGCAATGACCCTAACGGCCACCGGGGGCAAAACTAGAACTAAAACAACCACAGTGTAATGACCCTAATGGCCACCGGGGGCAAAACTAACTTTAAGCAAACAGCTAAAAGGAAAAAAAAAGGTAACTTGTGCAAAATCTGTCATCATCCAACCTGGTTCATAACAAGTAAAATACAGCCCAGCATGGTATAATACAGCCCAACATGGTATATAGCCCCCCAGAATGGTATAATACAGCCCAGCATGGTATATAGAAGCCCAGAATGGAATAATACAGCCCAGTATGGTATATAGCCCCCCAGAATGGTATAATACAGCCCAGCAAGGTATATAGCCCCCAGAAAGGAATAATACAGCCCAGCATGGTATAATACAACCCAGTATGGTATATAGCCCCCAGAATGGAATAGTATAGCCCAGTATGGTATAATACAGCCCAGCATGGTATAATACAGCTCAACATGGTATATAGCCCCCCAGAATGGTATAATACAGCACAGCACGGTATAATACAGCCCAGCATGGTATATAGCCCCCCAGAATGGTATAATACAGCCCAGCATGGTATATAGCCCCCTCAGAATGGAATTATATGGCCCAGCATGGTATATAGCCTCCCCATTATGGTATGATACAGTCTAGCATGGTACATAGCCCCCCAGAGTGGCCCCACAGTCCAGTACTCACACTGATTTAAAAAAAAAATCACTCCTCACTTTCTCCTCGTGCCCGCGCTGCTGGCTGCTCCTGTCTCCTCCTGCTCTGTCTGGCACACAGTGAGAGCGCGATGACATCATCGTGCCCCCACTGTGTCAGAGGCAGAGCGGGGAATGATGGGAGAGGGAGCGTCAGCTGATGCTCTCTCCTCCATCACTACCTACTTCAGTGCGGCGGTGGGAGTCGGCGCTGGGGGCAGGCGGGCCCCTGCCTCACAGGGGCTCCATAGCGGCTGTGTGATGTGCCGCTGGCTGGGGGCCCCTGGAGGAGTGGGGGCCCTAGGAAGCTGCCTGGTATGCCTGCCCATAACGTCGGCCCTGGGTAGGGGATACTCGCTAGGCAGCCGATAAATCACGTCCGGCACAGGTTTCTTAACATAACTCAGTCCATTCGGTTTATTATGCAGCAGAAACCAAAGCAACAGCAACAGAAAGTTCATATAAACAGCATAGCGTCCATGACAGAGCTTGACTCTGTCCAGCACACAGGCTCTCTAGCCTCACAGTTATATCCCCTCTCCAGGTTACCTTCTCATAGCTGCTTCTCAGTCCTGAAGTTCATTCCCCCTTCTGGGAACTCTCAGACATATGCAGCCATTATCCACAGCCTCTCCACGTGCTGTCAGGAAGGCAGCCACGTCAGCCAGACAAGACCTTCCATACGGACCAACCGGGTCCAAGCATTCACTCATGTGACCTACCCTGGCCACCTTATATGGTCCGCAGCCACGCCCACCAGATCACATGGCTATGACCTCATCACAGGTCCTTCAATCATTCAATCACATATACTTTACTATGGCAATCTAAACACCTGCCCCTAGGTGGGTTTAGGTGATTGATCCCACCTGTATCAACAATCACCTGAAGGCTTCTCCCTAATTCATTGGCATGAAAGATCAGCTCTGCTGATCAGCACATAATCAAGCCTTCATCCCAAGGCCACCCACCTTGGGTTACATAACGATCCTTTAGCACTCTGCTCCTGTTACCACTCTGGACATGGCTATCCATCCATCCTGGGACACCCACACAGCGCCCCCTAGCGGACACAGTGGTCACTACACCACACCATAAATAAAAAAAGAACCTAGACATGTTTGGTGTATGAGAACTCGTAATAAGCTGTAGAGTCATAACGGCAGGTCAGTTCAAGTATTTTGTGAACACGAGTGATTGTGAGCCCTTCGGGCGCGCACTGGGATTACGAACCACGCAATGGGGTGTAACTATGCAACAGACTGACCTCGCAATGGGGTGTGACCACACACCAGACTGGGGTATGTGCAGACTAACAGCAAACATAAATACCTGGTATACCTCTCTTGCCACTCCTACCTTGTGTATGAAAAACCTCTGTCGTTAATATTGTTTGGGTAGAGCTATTCAATAGCGCTATCCATGAAGAAAGTGCACGGGTAGAGCTATCCCATAGAACTATTCCTAAAGGAAATGAACAGGAAGAGCTATCCGATAGCGCTATCCCCCAATGTTCCTGAGTGTAAGCTATTTTACATGGTTGAGCGCACTTGGGAACTGCCCCCAAGGCCCTGCCCATGCCCAATGTTTGGTCCGTAGACCGCGGCTAGGAGTTAGTCCCGCTTTTGTGTGCAAAAGTTTTGGGCTTTTACAATTGTTAAAAATCTTAATAAAAGACTTCTTTGTACACACAGTTACTGCGTCCTCATCTGGGCCCAAATTGATTACTTCATCACCGGCATCAGGTATAGAGATCATGGTGCTTTTGAGGATATCTCTCTTTTCCACCATGGGTGCGTGAGGACGGAGTGACATCAGTCACAGTTTTTGTTTTGGCCTCATGCTTTCCTGTAATGTAGAATATTGAAATTAGGTTAAAATCCCACCAAAGACATTTGCAAGGAGTTTGTGTGGGTTACCTACGGATTCCTCCCACACTCCAAAGACATAGTGATGGGGAATTTTGATTGTAAGCCCCAATGGGGACAGTGATATCAATGGAAGTAAAGTTGTGGAATTTATGGTGCTACATAAAGTGGGGAAAATAAGCATTTGACACACTGCCAATTTTGCCAGTTTACCCACCTACAAAGAATGGAGAGGTCTGTAATTTTTAATGTAGGCACACTTCAACTATGAAAGACAGAATCTTAAAAAAAATCCAGAAAATCACATTGTATGTTTTTTACATAACTAATTTGCATTTTATTGCATGAAATAAGTATTTGAAACAATTGAAAAACAGAACTTAATATTTGGTACAGAAAACTTTGTTTGCAATTACAGAGGTCATATGTAGTAGTTCTTTCCCAAGTTTGCACACACCGCAGCAAGGATTGTTTCTCCCTCCTCCATACAGATCTGTCAGTTTTCGGGGCTGTCGCTGTGCAACATTGAGTTTCAGCTATTGTCGTATCACAAAGGTGCCAAGCTCCGCTGTTAGGCAGGTATACAGGAAAGAGTATTAAACAGGGGCTATCCAGGATTATCTATTTACCTCTTCAATTTGTCGCATTTCAGCATTTTAAGCGTGTGTCTTGTATGTTGTTAGTCCTTTTATAAATGGTTAATAAAGGTTTCTATTTTATATAATGGGGTCTTCATATGTGAGCTGATTCCTGAACTTTCTCAGAATCATCCTTACCACATGAGGCAAGATCACGTACAGAGCCCCAGACCGAGGAAGATTGACAGTCATCTTGTTTATCCTCCATTTTCTAATAATTGTGCCAACAGCTGTTGCCTTCTCACCAATTGCCTATTGTGCTGTAGCCTATCCCAGCCTTGTACAGGTCTACAATTTTGTCGCTGATGTCCTTTAGACTTCATTTTGGTCTTGGCCATGGTGGAGAGGTTGGAGTGTGATTGAGTGTGTGGATAGGTGTCTTTTATACAGGTAACGAGTTCAAACAGGAGCAGTTAGCACAAATAATGAGCGTAGAGTAGGAGGGCTTCTTAAAGAAAAGCTAACAGGTCTGCGAGAGCAAAAATTCTTTCTGGTTAGTAGGTGATCAACCACTTATTTCATGCAATAAAATGCAAATCAATTACGTAAAAATCATAAAATAAATCCAGAAAACCACATTGTAAGTTGAAGTGTACCTACAATAAAAATTACAGACATCTCCATTCTTTGTAGGTGGTAAAAGTTGCAAAATTGTCATTGTATCAAATACCGTATATACTCACATATAAGCCGAGATTTTCAGCCCATTTCTTGTGGCTGAAAGTCCCCCTTTCGCCTTATACGCAAGTCATATACGCCAGGAAGTCGGTGGGGGAGAGGGAGCAGGTGTGTCACATCATACTGACTCCCCTTGGCGCGTCTCTGCAGCCTCCTGCTTGTCCCACGGTCTCAGGCGCCTGCTTCAGCGGTCATGTGGTACCGTTCATTAAAGACATGAATATGCACATGAACGGGGCTGCAGAGACTGCGCCAGGAGGGGTAAGTATATGCGATATTCACCTGTCCCCGTTCCCACGCTGCTCGCCGCTGCCTGCAGCGTCCTCTGTCAGTGTCGTTCAGGCAGCAGAGGGTGGGGTGACCTAGTTAATGTGCTCCGTGCCCTCTGCTGCCTGAACGTCACTGACAGACAACATGGCAGACAGCGGCGAGCAGCATGGGAACGGGGACAGGTGAATATCTCTGGTGCCGAGTCCTGAGCCAGCAGCAGCACACCCCCATCATATTTACACATTCAGTATATTGAGGGTATTATGGAAAGTCCATGGTTAATTACTGGTGTAAACTGGTCTGTGGCCCCGGGTCGCGCCCGGTTGAAGGTCGGAGCGATCTCTTGGACCGTCATAGACTCTACATGTCATTTATAGACATGGAGTCACTTCCTGACCTTTTTGGGAAATCCGCTGATTCTGTTTTTCTGCAGGCACGATATTAGATGAGTCCTCATCTTCTGACGCTGGAAATTAGCTGTGGGTTCACCGTCATCTGCCATAAGCTCGTAGGCAAACGCTATAGCATATAAGCCACAGTCATAGTCATTGTTCTGCTGATCCACATCGATAAACCTCAGATGTTTCAGGGGATTGTCGACCACTTCACTGTACATGTTGGTAATCTGCTGACTGATGGATGGAGACGGATTCTTTTCTCTGACGCTGTCGGCTACAAAGATTTGGCCATTTTTATAGCACGTTGTCAGCCAGTGCTCCCTGTCCTCATCATAGTGGATTTGTACAGCATTCTTCAGTACGCTGTACCCTGGTACCATAAGAGCGCAGGGGGGCTGCAGGCCATCAAAACCCTTAAACTGACTCTGCAGCAGGTCCTGGGCCATGATGATGATCTCGTCAACCAGGTAGCCTTCCTCCCCTTTGCTCTGAAGGATGGTTAAGATCTCTGGAGGCAGGTTGTTCTCTTGGTTCCTGATATCGGGCATCTCCACTTGTGGGGTCGCTGTCTCCGGGGTTACTTCTTGAAGTAGATCAGTAAAGTTTTCTATAGCCGCTCTCTTAGCTGGTGGCTGCATCTCAGGCTTATTATTAGAGGAGATGGCCATATCCTTATCTGTTTCAATATCGATGACAACATAATCTGTACCCGGAGAAGAAATGTTGGTGTTCTCAAGGTCATCTGTCTTTTTGACCATTGGTCCATCCTCATTTTTTCCTGTTAAAGAGATCAAAGAAATCATAATTTTCTTAAATAAAATATTCTCCATATTTCTTATGGATTATTACATCTACTGCTCCTTTACTTCGCAACTGCCCACTGTAGATAAACGTTGGCGCTTGCTGGGCTCTATGCAACGCCGACGTTTGTCATGACATGGTTGGTAATCTTGCAGCGCTCACGACCCCCAGAGTCCTGCAAGCACTGCGATTCCAATGCAAAGCGATAGCTCTGACAGGTGTATTCCCATGAAGCACCTAAAGGGTTGATAAAAGTTTTGAATTTGGTTTTGAGCACTTTGAGTGGTGCAGTTTTTAGAATGGTGTCACTTTTTGGTATTTTCTGTATTAAATGCTCCTCAAAGTAACTTCAAATGTGATGTGGTCGCTAAAAAAATTGTTTTTGTAAATTTAGTTGGAAAAATGAGAAATCGCTGATCAACTTTTAACCCTTTTAACTTCTTAAGAAAAAAACAATTGTGTGTCAAAAATTGTGTTGATGATAAATAGATATGTGGGAAATATTATTTATTAACTATTTTGTGTTACAACACTCTGGTTTAAAGACTTAAAAATAAAAAATTTAAAAATTGCAAAATTTTCAAAATTTTCGTCACATTTCCGATATTTTCAGACATAAACACAAGTTATATTGAACAAATTTTACCACTATAATAAAGTACAATATGTTGCGAAAAAACTTTCTCAGAATCAGTGTGATCCGTTGTAGCATTCAAGAGCTATAACCACATAAAGGGACACTGGTCAGAATTAGCCTGGTCATGAGGGCGAAAAAAGGCTCTGGCACGAAAGGTTTAAGAGACAATTTTTAAAAGGCTGTTCTTCTATTGCCGCATATACTCATGTATAAGCCAAGTTTTTCAGCAGAATTGTCCCAGAAAGCTGGCGGGGGAGGGGGAGCGGCGGAACAGCTGTCACAGAGGCACAAGCTGGTGGCTGTGGCTAATGCCTGTGCCACTGCTAAAGAGAAATGAATATTTATTTCTCTTATAGCGTGCACAGTGACAGCTGGAGGAGGGTGAGTAGGATGTTTTTTTTTTGTAATAGGAAGCATGCATACAAGGATGGGAGGGGGGGAGCCACGCATACCGGGACAGGGATGAGGGGACAATCCATACCAGTCTTATATGTGGTGCCCCTGAGGTTCGGTCGCCACAGAGGTACTGCACCTTCTCCTAAGGTGTAGTGCCCCACCATCCAGGTAATGTGGGAACTCCTTTCCACGCGCCAACACTCGCACCCCACACAACAGGGTAGTTCTGCACAACCACATTGAGGCTCAGTGCTTAGAGAGTAGCAGAGCACCTATGGTGGTTCCCTGTATGGAACACTGGATGTGCTGGGAGGTGGGTGGAGTTGAGATATATAAAAGAGTGGGAAAGTGTAGGAGTAGGGGTTCAGTCTGACAGAAGGTCAGTGAGGAAGGAAGCCACTCGGGAGGAGTGGGGATCCCTGGAAGAAGGGATGGAGGAAGGAGTGCTGCAGCTGCCTCAGTGATCTGAGCCAGCTGGCACGGGAAAGGAACAGAAGGAGAAAGATGTAGAACTGCAACCTAAGCTTCCATAAGAGAGAGAAGGATCAGTACGGAACGAAGGAGTAGGAGAACAGAGAGGAGACGTGGGTTGGAAGAGGAACCCTGCCTATAGGTTCTCAGCGCAAGGCCGGGGCCCGGTTCCCCGAGGTTGTATGGACACTTATGGCTCTGCAGCAGACACCGGTGGAGTAGTTGGCTGTAAATGCACTACTTCCAACTAAGACTTGGGGCACAACAGCAATTGAATAGAGAGCCAGGACTCCGGAGAAGGGAGTCCCCGAGAGAGGCTACAGCTGTTTGCCATACGAGTAGAATTGTTAGGAACATCTGACAGGAGGAACTCCAGAGTACCACGGTACTGGAGATCTTCACACCTTAAGGCGCAATAGAGTAGTCGTTCAGGAAAGGTACATGTTGGCGGAGTTTTGGAGAGGAGCTTCCCATCTGGCCTGGAGGTTGGCTGAATCTCTGACCCGGAGGACACGGCCCGGAGGCAGGCACCCTTGTGTACCGCAGACTGTGAGTAAAGCTTTGGAACTGCAAGCCTCGGTGTCCTCCATTCATTCTCGCGCCAACCCGCTCAGCACCACTACATCTGGGTATCATCCTTTACACTGCCTGTGCCATTCCACAACCCTTACAACTACACTGACCTGGGACATCAGCCCTGTATGTGGAGGGCTATACCATCACTGTTGCATCCTACCATCTGTCCGAGAGGATCTGTCTGCAGCATCGGCTTAACACCTCCCTTGCTGAGCACCAAAGGTGGTGTCACAAACTATTCCATTCCATTAACTGCATCTACATTCCGCCATTGACTTGGGCGCCCAGGGCCACTATCTCAGCCCTGAAATCTCATCTTCCGAGATTTTGGTTCCGATATCTCCATCTGCGCATGTGCCTCCCCCCTCGTCAACCATCTTCCCGGAGTCCACCGCACAGGAAACCATGTAACTGCCAGGGGCTCTGGCCTTTCACAAAATGTCGGCAGAGGCCCCCGCAGCACGGAGTCCCCCACAGCACGTAGCACCCCACAGCATCTGCAGCAAGGAACCTCCCCATAGCACAGAGCACCCGGCAGCATGGAGCACCCCGCAGCACGGAATCCCCGCCTCATCCCAGCCTGCGGCCTGCAGCATCACCCCACTCCTGTCTCCTCCAGCAGCGACCCTGGGACCCCACTTCACCGCAGCCACCACTCCCAGTAAGGAATAAGACACATGGATTATAAGAAGCACCACCATTTTATAAAAAACATTTTTTTCCTATTTTTCTCCTCGAAATTTCGGGTGCGACTTATAATCCGGAGCGTCTTATAATCCATAAAATACGGTATTTGCAAATAGATTTTATAGGCTTGTCCAGGGTTAGAAAAATGTAATTGGTTTGCTTGAAAAACAAGACCACCCCTGTCTACAGGTTGTGCCTGTCATTGCAGATCAGCTCCAATGAAGGGAATGGTATAGAGCTGCAATACCATGAACAAGGTGAAGATTTTGATGGCACAGATTTTAAGAAGATGGCAACCCTGTTTTTCTTATCTTGGAGAACTGCTTTAGTGTCAGATTGGTTTGGCTGTACTTACCACCAAAAAGTTTAGCATGAGTCTCTCTAACTCCATCATTAGATTGTTGAGATTCATCATTTCTCCTGGGTTTATCCTTTTTCAGATGTCTTTAAAATAGTAAAATATAAGGTATATTGTAAATTACAAAGTAACATATCTTTATTCTGCAGAATGAAATATAGACTCATATGTTTCGTCATTCATTTTGTCTTTTACATTTTGTAGAAACATTGGCAATAAGTAAAATTTTGGTATTTATCAACAATTTTTCATGTACATGAAATTTCAATATGTGTGGATCGCACTGGATTGTAAGGTAATATGAAGATTAGACATGAGTGGATTTATTTGAGTGGAATTGAATTCTGCTCATACAAAACTCAGAATGTTGGAGAACAAAGCTTTTTTTGTAATTCACTCCACGCGAATAAAGCAAAGTGGAAGCTAGCTGCAGCCGCCAGCTTGCGGAGGAGTAGAGGGCTGGTAGAAAGTTGAGCTCACTTCTCTGACCGACTCCTGCTGCTTTATTCTCGATGGCCAGTTTTCCATACTACCATCATGCCGCACCTCTGCTCTGGCCAAGTGTTCCCTTTGGGCTGAAACTTTGGCTACAAGCAGTCCCCGAAAGGTCTCTGCCCATGCAAGTCCCAACCAAGAGTCAACACTGGGCCAGAGTTGTGGGCAGAGATCAGTGGGGGCTTCCGGAGAGGGGCTTGGTGATATATGAACTTTATTTTCTTCTTACATCCTCCAGTTATTGTGATCTGGGATTGGGGAGACCCCAGAGTATAAAAGGAAACAATCAATATGTGAAGAATAATTGTGCTGTGAATTAAATCTCTCTAAGCAAAGTCTGCATGATTTGGCAGAATTTTGTCAGAGCCTCTCATCTGTAATAAAGATGTCTTTTTTTTACAGACTCCCATGCACAATATAAATCATCCTTTACAATACTTACCTACGTATGGTGTTACAGAAGACACCAATGAATGTTCCAAAGAGGAATATGGTGATGGTGAAAACTATAAAACATATGATGACTTTATTCGAAGGGATCTTTGAAGTATCAATACCATCTTCTAAAAAAACTGAAAAAGAAGAAATAATATATATATTATATACTGTATATATCCAATAACTTGTCTGTAATTCACTATGCCATTATTATCGAAGCAGTCCTATAAAGGGAATCTGTCACCAGGCTTTTGCCATCTTATCGGAGAGAACTATAATGTAGAAGCATAGACCTTTACTATAGCGATGTGTCAATTACTGGACTGTTTTAATAGAATCACTGTTTTACCAGCAATTGATTATCACTTCAGGACAACTGGTCTTGTGCCTCCTAGTCCAGCCAGGCCTCCAGCAATATGCAATGTAAACACAAAGCTATGGTGGGGTTATACACAGCTCAAAAACTGAGCTCTGCTCAATCTGTAGCAGAGAAAACTGTGACTATTCTATATTCTATTGGACTGTAGGACCGACAAGACTATTAAAAATATGGGACTTTAGTTTTGCTAAATAATGTCTCAGGGATGATGTCATATTAATATATGATGGATATAATGGACAATATAGAGATCTATCTAGTGGCTTAGGTAGAGGCTGATGTGTTATGGTAAAAATTTTTGACCTGGGCCCCCACCTTGCATATTTGTCAGATGTATGGTCCTTTGTAGCATTCGAGATCCTCTGAGGACATGCTTGTTTGCCCTCTCATGTAAAATGTCCCCATCCTGTAATAAAGTCCCCATTTCAGAACCTTCATGTAATAATATCACCTATCCTGGCCCCTTCCTGTAATAACGTCCCCCATCCTAACCCAATCCTGTAAAAAAATTCAGTAATAATATCCACCATCTTGATATAAAGTCTTTATCCTTGGCCCCTTTCTGGTATAATGTTTATCTTTCCTGGTATAATGTCCTCCATCCTGGGCCTCTTCCTGGTATAATGCCCTCCATCTCCATCTTGGGCCCTTTCCTGGTATAATGTCCTCCATCCTGGACCTCTTACAGATATAATGTCCTCCATCCTGTGCCCTTCCCTGGTATAATGTCTCCCTTTCCTGATACAGTATAATGTCCTCAATCCTTTGCCTCTTCCTGGTATAATGTCCTCCTTCCTGGGCCCTTTCCTGGTATAATGTCCCCCATCCTGGTCCACTTGCAGTAATGTATGTCCTCCATCATGGTATAATGCCTCCCTTTCTGGGCTCCTTCCAGTAATATATGTCCCCCATCCCGGTATATTTTTCTAGTAATAATAAACCTGCTCTGCAGTTCTTCTTTAACATAAGTAAAAAAAAAAAATGAAATGATTCTGTTCACATTCCCCCACTCCCACTACTTGCAACATCTTCTTCCATAGCCGGAGCAGAAGCCGGCAGTTGACTGCAGCACGTAAGCGACGGGAAGCGCATGACGTCACTCCCATGTGCCACTCGGCGGATATTTGTGTCTGGAGGTCCCACCCACCAGGGCCTGGTCTCACTCACTGTGACCTCGATCCTTGTGCCCCTGCATCTATCCTTCTATATCCAGGCATGTAAATATATCAATAGGGCCTGTGTGTCTAGAGGAAGAAAGTTTAAAAGACATCTGGAGGCTTTTCCATAAATAGATGATATTACTAGATCTCTGCGCTAGATTACTGGAGAGCAGGGATTGATCCCGGAGTGTCCTCTAACTGCAGGATTTATTAGGAAGGAACATTGGCTGCAGAATATAGGGTTTACTTCAGATTAATACTAACAGATAACCTATCCACGTAACTATGTGACTTACATCCACAATCCTTAGGTCCTTCGCACTGTTCCGTGCGGAGAAGACATTTGTCCTGTCCGTTTAAGCAGCCTCTGGTGCTATAGACCACCCTGGTACCAATGCCTGAAAAAATGAGACATCAATTAGTTGTAGGAAAACACTTTAGGAACTTTTCTCAATGTATCAGTGCAATTCTCGGTAGGCTTCTAGTGGAGGAGAACATCAGATGTCTACAGCTACCAACATATATAGTTTTTTTCGGACCATAAGGCGCACTTTTTTCCCCAAAAATGTTTGGGGAAAATGGGGGTGCGCCTTATGGTCGCAATATAAGTACAAATCCTGTTGCGGCGGTTCCGTAGCGGCGGTCCCAAAGCAGCCTCCCTGTGCTCTGTGGTGCGGTGGGGTCGGGGCTCTGTAATGTGGCTGCAGCGGGGCTCTGTACTGCGTGGGAGGCTCCGCCGGCATTTCGTTAAAGTCCGAAAAAAACCCACTACTCAGTTGCTGCAGCGCGGTGGCCTCCAGAAAGATGGTCGCCGGGAGCGTCGCATACTCAAATTCAAATCACGGCAACGAGATCTCGGGACAAGAACTCGGGACAAGATCTCATTGCGGAGATCTGAAACTGAGCAGCGGCCATCTTTCCGGAGGCCCCTGGCGGCCATCTGTCCGGAGGCCTCCGCGTCACAGCAACGGAGCTGCGGGGGGCTTTCGGGCTTTAGCGAAATGCAGGCGGAGCCCCCCACGCTGCACAGAGCCCCGCTGCAGCCACATTACAGAGCCCCGACACCACCGCACCACAGAGCTCAGGGAGGCTGCATTGGGACCACCGCCATGGGACCGCCGCAACAAGATTTGTAAGTATATTGTAACCAGAGCACAGCCACCCCACAGAACACAGCCACCCCACGGACACAGCCACCCCACAGAACACAGCCACCCCACAGAACACAGCCACCCCACAGAGCACAGCCACCCCACAGAACACAGCCACCCCACGGACACAGCCACCCCACGGAACACAGCCACCCACAGAACACAGCCACCCCACAGAGCAAAGCCACCCTAAGAACACAGACACCCCACAGAATACAGCCACCCCACCGAAACAGCCACCCCACAGAACACAGCCACCCCACAGAGCACAGCCACCCCACAGAACACAGCCACCCCACAGAACACAGCCACCCCACGGACACAGCCACCCCACAGAGCACAGCCACCCCACGGAGTTCGGACTGTAAGACGACCCCCATTTGACACATTATTTTTTTTCCCCCTATTTTCCACCCCGAAACTTGGAGTGCGTCTTATGGTCCGGTGCGTCTTATAGTCCAAAAAATACGGTACATTATTCACTGCACCTAATTTACTTATCCAGACCTAGGACCATTTCTTATGAGTAACTCTAGGACAGCTCAGATCACAATTATTGGAAAGCCCAGCATGTTGGACAAATTATTCCCTTTAGTTATAAAACTGTATAATTTCCCCAGTGGTAAAGATGGAATCACACGACTGAAGATCACAGACACAAGTGACTCCATTATTCCTTACAGGAAGATCTACATTTACTCTTACAATTAGTGTGAGAGCCTAGAATAGGGAATACAAGATGGGAGAGGGTAACTCATGAAGACTCCTCCATGAAATGTATCATGTGACCTATTAACAATCTCAGCCACTCAATAAAAGCTATATAAGTGCGAATATTCGGTGTCTCTAATGAAGCGGAGTCTGACACCCATCATATTACGCTGGGTCCTATTAGTGATTGTCAGTAGGTTCTGGTGCCAGATGTGAAATGTTGCATGTGAAGGTGATATCTTAATTGTGAGTTACTTACCGCATGTTTTGGAGCACGGACCAAAGATCAGGTGATCAGTGTTGCCTAGAAAATAAAAGAAGACATTAAAGATGATCTCTGCTGACAAAATGAGAGGTGACATATATGTCCTTTACCTCCCTTCTGTTACATGTACAAGTTATTGTATCAAGCCCGCAGTATAACACCTCTATGTCTTATCTATATATTAATTGACTAAATGCTTGTATCAGTCCCTGGCTGTGTATATAGCATTAGATCCTTCATGACCTTTGACATACATGTAAGTCAAAGGTCGTCTCCTTGTATTTAATGCCGTTCGCACGTTGAGCCTATTCACAACGTTGAGTTTATCCACTGCTATGTATAGCACAATCAACCAGACAATTGCAGCTTCAACTCCCTAAAGAGTACTACTGAGTACAGCAAAAATACAGTAAAAAGTGTAAAAAGTAAATTAAAAATTAAACGCTTAAAAAAATTCAAAATACACCTTTGTAATCGCTGCATTTGTAAAAGTTCGATCTATCAAAATCTAAACTAAATTTATCTGATCAGTAAACAACATAACGAGAAAAAATAATCGAAATCGCCAGAATAAAATTTTTTGACAGCCGCAACATTGCAATAAGAGGCGATCAAAAAAAACATAGTATCTACCCCAAAATAGTATCAGTAAGAATATCAACTCAGGGAGCAAAAAGTAAGCCTTCACCCAACCTAATGAGGGTTACCCCATAATATGTGAATATTTGGAAAAGTACTTACCGGCTCGGATCGTATGCTTGGGCCAGGAATTATGGCGCTGGATGTTGATAGGCGCGCCTTCCACAGATGCTAATAGCAAAATCACGATTAGAAGAAATCGAAAGAGCATTTTAGCTTGGAGAAATATCGCTGAATGTGTAACACTCAGTGAGTCTTTTCAGACAAAGCCTCTTCCTGCAGCGTCACTCCGTATAACCACACATTCCGTGATGTCACAATGGAGATCTCATTGTGACATCACAAGGAGCGGAACACAGTGATGTCACAATGGGTCAGATAACTGCAACTACTCAACATGGAGCAGCTCCATCAATCTATCTATGATTAATATAATATTAATGTATAAGGACCAAGCCGCATTAGAGGATATTATGAATGTATGGGGGCGACACAGAGAGACATTATTCATGAGTTGGGCCACAGGGAGACATTACTTACTGGGCCACATAGGGTGGCAATATTAACTCATGATGAACACATAGGTGGACAGTTTCACCAGATGAGTGCCACATTGGGGCCAATATTAATGTATTAATAGGGGGACATCATTACTATATGGGGGCCAGGAAAGGGACAATATTACTGTATATGGGTCACATAGGAGAAAATGATTAATATTAGGGGCACATAGAGGGACAATATTAATTTATGGGGGCCATATGGGAGGACATTGTTAATAAGTGGGGTACACATGATGAGATTTTTAATGTATGAGGGCCACAATTTGGAATGTTACTACTATATTGGGGGTCACAAAGAGGAATTCCACATCTGGATGAAGGCATAATAGTTGGACATTACTACTGTATGGGTGCCGTGATGGGGCAATTCTACTGTACATTATTTGGGCAAACAGGGGACCTAATTACTACTGAATGGGGACACAGAGGAGCATCATTACTCTATTGTATTTTATTTTGGAGGATACTGTTACCATATAAAAAAGGGAGGTACTATTTTTGTAGAATTGGAGGAAAAGTGGCAATGGTGACCAGAAAGCAATAATCCATAGATGTCTGTGTGTGCTAGGGTTGCGGATCGGACTAAATATAAAATATAATAAAGTGCGATCGCAACCCGGAGTCCACCGTGCAGAGATGACAAACTGCTGCTCGGTAATGGCGGACTCCAACTGAAAACCTGCGAAGAGACCGCAGACCCGGTGTGCACAGGAGCGAGCTCTGTTACAGCACAGAGCTGCAGAAAGAGACGCCGAAGCCTGTTACTTCATAGGCTATGGCTAAACTTACCGCTACTGCAGCGCCAGGGATTAACCCTAGAGAAATGCTGTGCCCTGTTAGCAAACAGAGAGCGCAGCCGACAGTGGTGTTACCGCACTGCTTGTGTACAGCGCCGTCCTGGTGGATGCCACTAACCAGCTGAAGCTTAGCGCTGGAAAGCGCAATAACTGCGCACGGCACCGCTGAAACGGACACTGGGGCGTATGCAGTACAAAGGTGTTTAGTTCAGAGGACACTCTCTGGCTGAACGTGTAATAGGTGCCGGGAGCACTGCGGCGCTATGCAGTGTCACCACTTGGCGCGTACTCAAACCGTACATATCAAAGGGAAGGGGTTTCTTAATGAGTCATTCAGTGGTTCACAAGCCTCCACGATCACACACAACACTATCCATAACTGTCTATACTAGCGCATGGCCGAGAGGTTCCCCCTGTGCAGTAGGGGAAACTTGATGCCTAACATTACCACCCCCTCCTACAGCCACCTCGCTATGCTTGAAGGCTGCAATGAGTAGAGGAGCACGAATATTCTCCACAGGCTCCTAGGTCCTATCCTCTGGGACATGACCTTTCCAGTCCACTAGATAATATTATTTGCCATGTACTACCTTACACCCCACGATGACGTTCACCTCGTACTCCTCCGAGGACAAGCTTGATGTCCCGGTAGATGACTCCGAAAACCGGAACATGTGAACAGGCTTATGGAGGGACACATGGAAAGTGTCAGTGATACCCAGGTGGGGAGGAAGGGCCAGATGGTAAACCATAGGATTATCTTTCTCCAGGACCTTGAAGGGACCTAAAAAGCGAGGCGCCAACTTAGTGGACTCAACCTGCAGCCTGATGTTACGAGTGGAGAGCCACACCAAGTCGCCGGGAACAAAGGTGGCAGTGGGGAGCCGGTGTTTATTAGCGCAGGACCTCATTCTCTCCTTGGAAGCCCGGATGGCATCCTGAGTGCAATTCCAAATGTCAAGTGCCTCCACCGCCCAGTCTGCCACCCTAGAGTCGGTGGACAACACAGGCATGGGCACAGTAACACGCGGATGCTGCCCATAATTAAGGAGGAATGGGGTCTGACCGGTGGCGCTGGCCACAGCGTTGTTTAAAGTGAACTTCGCCCACGACAGCAAGGATGCCCAGTCATCCTGCCTGACCGAAACAAAATGTCACAGATATGTGACCAGGGTCTGGTTGGCCCTCTCTAAAGTACCTGTTAGGCATCAGATTATTGTCACTGCACAGCAAGAATCCCGAGCCTTACTTCCGGCGGTCTCCCATTCCTCTCCAGCCGCAGAGGAGCTTGCTCAGCAAATTCATCAGTCCCGGTGCTCTGCCCAGACCAGCTCCGTGGGTTTGCTTGCTGCTGCCATCTCTGGCACAGCTATGGCAATGCATGCTGCTCAGCAGCGAGATTCTCCAGGGACTAAGTCCTCAAGTCGGGCCACTGAGCATGCCCGTGATGTGATCTCCCATTGGAGATCACGTGCTCAGGTCCTGCTCGTGTTCGGATTGGCCCACCCGAGAAGCCAGGAAGGTCCCGGACGCTCACGGCTATAAAAGGTTCACATGGCCGCTCGGCCATGCGCTAGGATAGCCAGTATTTTCTGACTATAAGGAGTGAGTGATGGATGCACGTGTGAATGTCTCTGGTGACTGACTCATTATGAAACTCCTACCCTTGGTACGCATGTGTTATGCAGCCTAGCCTGCTAGCGCCCAGGCTTAGGCATAGGTAGGACAGAGTTGAATCAGATATGAGTCACTATCAGTGACTCGGCACGCCTCAGAGCAAGTGCTCCGCACTCCTTAGCCAGCGTCTATAGCAGCGTTCGTGGCAGCGACGCCGCACGCTCAGTGGCCTAGAAGGACTCTAACCTCGTGCCTTGGGGTGGAGTTCTGTTGCTTTTTGCTGTGCACTCTGTAGCTGGGCTCTGTGATCTAAACAGGCTCCGGCATTCACTTTCAAGTGGCTGTGCGGTTCTGTGAAATATCAGAATCCGCTCCTGTTCACACTCGGTGACATAACCCACGTGTGACTGTTTTCACATCGCTCTTCCCTTCCGCCATTACCTAGCAGCAGTGTACCACCTCTGCACGGTGGACACCGGGCTGTGAACGCACTTTCTACTATTTTATAATCTGGTGCGTTCCGCCAGCCTTAACATTATCCTAGTGCCAGGGTATGGCTAGTAATGGCGGACGAACAGCGACTGCATAGATACATCCAGCAGCAGGAGGGTAGGTTGGCAGCATTAAAGCATTCCACCTCAGCTGCGGATGTCACTTCGGTCGCCGTCCAAACAGCTACAGAGGCTGTCATTTGTGTCTCCACAGCCAGTCCTGCCCCGACCTTGTCCCACTGCCTGCTGCCCGAGAAGTTCTCGGGCGATAGTGCTTCATGTAGGAGGTTCGTGAGTCAGAGCTCCATTCACCTGGATTTGCTGGCCACACGATTTCCCTCCGAGCGGGCCAAGGTGGGGTTTATCATCTCCCTCCTGTCGGGCAGGGACCTGGAGTGGGCCACCCCCCTGTGGGAGCGCGGGGATGCCCTGGTACAGAGAGCCACCCATTTCCTGGTCACTCTGAAGCCGGTGTTCCTTGGTCCTCAGGTCACATACGACACCGCACTTCAGTTGCTGGCTCTGACCAAGGGTGCGTCTTTGGTCAGCAAGTATGCCATCCTCTTCCGAACTCTGGTCTCGGAGTTGGAGTGGCCAGATAAGGTTCTCTTACCCATATTCTGGAGAGGCCTGGCTGATCACGTCAAAGACGCCCTGGCCACCAGGGAGGTGCCCACCACTTTAGAGGAGCTCATTACGGTCGCTACCCGAATGGACATTCGCTTGATGGAGTGAGGGCTGGAGCGTTCCAGGTCCCGCCAACGTTATAAGTTGGCTTCAAATTTCGCGAGACCTCTGGAACCTTCCGGTCAGGCTCCCGAGCCTCCAGAGGCCATAGAGGTGTCCTGCACGGGGTCCAGGACGCGGTCTACGTGGGTACGTCCAGTCTGCTTCCGCTGTCGGCAGACTGGGCATCTTGCTAACCAGTGCCCACAGTGCTCAGGAAACGCTCCCGTCTAGTGGTTATCGGAGGGGTCCTACTAGACACCGAGACTTTCTCCTCCAAGCTCCTGTTTAAAGGGGCATTAGAATTTAATTCCTCCACTCTGATGGTGGAGGTTTGTGTGGACTCAGGGGCGGAGGGCAATTTCATGTCAACTGCCTTCGCTCAACAACACGCAGTCCCTCTGTTCTTGCTACCTCAACCAGTCACCATCAGAGTGGTGAATGGGGCGACACTCCTGTCCCATATCACCCACCAGACGGCTCCGCTGAGACTCTCTTTGTCTCCTTCTGATCAGGACATGCTGTCTCTCCTTGTTATGCCCGAAGGGATCGACCAGGTCCTACTAGGGGTTCCCTGGTTGTGATCTCACTCTCCCCATATAGAGTGGTCTTCAGGAAAAATCCTCAGTTGGAGCAAGGCCTGTGAGGGTAGATGTCAGAGGCACTGCATACAGGTCGCCACTTCTGAGGTTCCTGCAGATCTCTCCTCGCTTCCCAAGCCATATTGACAGTATGCAGACGTATTCTCCAAGAAGGTGGCAGAGACCCTTCCACCGCACTGCCCATACAACTGTCCTATAGACCTCTTGCCCGGTGCTGAGCCTCCCCGGGGTCGAGTATATCCACTATCTCTCCCAGAGACAGAGGCCATGTCTCAGTATATCCAGGAGAATCTGGCAAGAGGTTTCATTAGGAAGTCGGTGTCTCCGGCGGGTGCGGGATTCCTCTTTGTCCAAAAGAAGAATGGAGAATTACCTCCATGCATCGATTACAGGGGTCTTAACGCTATAACCGTTAAGAGCAAGTATCCTTTGCCCCTGATATCGGAACTGTTTGATAGGCTACGGGGAGCGAGAGTGTTTACTAACCTCGATCTGCGGGGAGCCTATAACCTGATTCGCATCCGTGAGGGGGATGAATGGAAGACGGCTTTTAACACCAGAGACAGGCACTATGAATACCTAATGATGCCCTTCAGGCTATGTAATGCGCCAGCCGTCTTCCAAGACTTTGTGAACGACATCTTCCGGGATATGCTTACCACCTCGGTAGAAGTCTATCTGGATGATATTCTCATTTACTCTCCAGATATTGACTCCCACCGGAGAGATGTTCGCAAAGTTTTCGATCTCCGGTGGGCCAACTCTCTTTATGCCAAATTGGAGAAATGTGTGTTTGAGCAGGAGTCCTTGCCTTTCCTGGGCTACATCATCTGAGCCCAGTGTTTGGCCTTGGATCCTGCCAAGCTACAGGCAGTGATGGATTGGCAGGAACCCCATTCTCTCAAAGCGGTGCAGCGATTTATGGGGTTCATAAATTACTATCACCAATTCATTCCCCATTTCTCAACTTTGGTCGGGCCCTTGGTTGCCCTCACCAAGAAGGGTGCAAATCCCAAACTGTGGTCTGAGACTGTCTCCAAGGCATTCGCCTCCATTAAGTCCCACTTCGCTAGCGCTCCCATTCTACATCGCCCTGATGTAGATAAGCCCTTCATCCTGGAGGTGAATGCCTCCTCCGTCGGTGCTGGAGCGGTCCATTTTCAGAAGGACTCACAAGGTCGGAAGCACCCTTGCTGCTTCTTCTCTAAGACCTTCACACCGGCGGAGAAGAATTATTCCATCGGGGACAGGGAGTTGCTAGCAATGAAGCTGACCTTCTCAGAGTGGAGAAACCTCCTGGAAGGGGCTCGCCACCCATTCCAGGTGTTCACCGACCACAAAAATTTGGTCTATTTACAGACAGCCCAGTAGCTGAATTCTCGCCTGGCCAGATGGTCCTTGTTCTTCTCCCAATTCCATTTCACGCTGCATTTTTTCTCCGGGGAGAAGAACATCCGGGCCGATGTTCTTTCCCGCTCTGTGGTGTCATCGAACGAGGAGGAGCCTCGGTTGATAGTCCCATCAGAGAGCCTGAGGACTGTGGCTCTGGTTGCTTTCGAGTCTGTATTTACGGGCAAGACTTTAGTTCCTGCCCATCTGCGACTGGAGGTCCTCTCTTGGGCCCATTTGTCAAAGGTGGTGGCCATTTTGGGATCAAATGGACATCTGAACTCCTGGCGAGGACGTACTGGTGGCCACATATGGCCCATGATGTCAGGGACTATATTCAGGCATGAGACTCCTGCGCCCAGAATCGGTCCTCTCGGCAGCGGCCCGCTGGTTTACTCTGTCCTCTGCCAGTTGCGGACAGGCCCTGGGAGATGGTCGGTATGGACTTTGTGGTGGGTCTGCCCAAGTCGAGCGGCAGCACTGTCATTTGAGTGGTCACCAATCATCTCTCCAAGATGGTGCATCTGGTACCACTCTCTCGGCTACCATCGGCACGGGGTCTGGCAGCGCTGTTTATTAAACATGCCGGATAAATTGTCAGCGACCGGGGTCCTCAGTTTGCGTCTAGGTTCTGGAGAGAGCTCTGTTCTCTCCTCAGCATTGAGCTAAATCTCTCCTCAGCCTATCATCCCGAGACGAATGGGTTGATTGAGAGAGCCAACCAGACCCTGGTGACATATCTGCAACATTTTGTCTCGGCCAGGCAGGATGATTGGGCATCCTTGCTGCCATGGGCGTAGTTCGCCTTAAACAACGCTGTGGCCGACTCCACCGGTCAGACCCCATTCCTTTTAAATTACTGTCAGCATCCGCACGTCCCCGTGCCCATGCCCGAGTCGTCCACCGACTCTAGGGTGGCAGACTGGGCGGTGGAGGCACGTGACATTTGGGATCACACGCAGGATGCTATCCGGGCCTCCAAGGAGAGAATGAGGTCCTCCGCTGTTTCTCGCCGGCGCCCTGCTCTGACCTTCGCTCCTGGTGACTTAGTGTGGCTCTCCGCTCGAAACATCAGACTGCGGGTGGAATCTGCTAAGTTCGCACCGCGATATATTGGCCCTTTCAAGGTCCTCGAGCAGGTTAACCCTGTGGTCTACTGTCTGGCCCTTCCACCACATTTGGCTATCTCGGACACGCTTCATGTGTCTCTCCTTAAGCCGGTTCAAATGTCCTGGTTTTCTGAGCCATCTGCCAGGACA
The DNA here is from genome assembly GCF_039654945.1 of Dendrobates tinctorius. Classification (NCBI taxonomy): domain Eukaryota; kingdom Metazoa; phylum Chordata; class Amphibia; order Anura; family Dendrobatidae; genus Dendrobates; species Dendrobates tinctorius. The sequence goes on along the minus strand of NW_027361688.1, from coordinate 48,419,170 downwards.
TCAGACCTGTCGTCTGACGAGTTTGAAGTCAATGCCATCGTGGGATGCAAGGTAATGCGGGGCAAAAAGTTTTACTTGGTGGATTGGAAGGGCATGGTCCAGAGGCTAGAACCTTGGAGCCACTGGAGAACATCCACGCTCCTCTTCTTATTGTGGAGTGAGGCGGGGGCCCTAGGAGACAGGGTAATGTTAGGTGTTGGATTTTTGTCGCTGCACAACGAGAATCCCGAGTCTTACTTCTGGCGGTCTCCCATTCCCCTCCAGCCGCAGAAGAGCTTGCTCAGCAAACTCATCTGTCCCAGCGCTCTGCCCAGACCAGCTCCATAGGTTTGCTTGCTGCTGCCACCTCTGGCACAGCTATGGCAATCATGCTGCTCAGCAGCGAGATTCTCCAGGGACTAAGTCCTCATGTCGGGCCACTGAGCATGCCCGTGGTGTGATCTCCCATTGGAGATCGAGGGTCACGTGCGCAGGTCCTGCTCGTGTTCGGATTGGCCCATCCGAGAAGCCAGGAATGTGAGAGATGTATGCACGTATGACTGAATCTGGTGACTGACTCATTATGAAACCCCTACCCTTGGTATGCATGTGTTGTGCAGCCTAGCCTGCTAGCGCCCAGGCATAGGTGAAGGTAGCTCAGGGTTTGAGTTAGACATTGGTCCTCACCAGTGACCCAGCATGCCTCAGTGCACGTGCTCCACACTCCACTGCCAGCGTCTTTAGTGGCACTCGAGGCAGCGACGCCGCACGCTCAGTGGGTCTAGATGGACTCTAACCCCGTGTCCTTGGTGTAGCGTTCTTTGGCTATACACTGTGTGCTCTTTTCGCCGAGCTCTGTGAGCACAAACAGGCTCCGGCGTTTATACTCAGCGGTAGTGCGGCTCTGTGAAGCAAAAGAGTCCGCCCCCTACACACCAGGTGACGATAACCCGCGTGTGTTCTTATAGTATACCGCCATATATCATCCACCATTACTGAGCAGCAGGTTACCACCCCTGCACGGTGGACCCCGGGCTGCGAACGCACCTTATTACCATCTTTATTATTTGGTGCGTTACGCCAGCCCTAAAAGGAAGCATCCCTGCTTCTTCTTCTCAAAGACCTTCTCACCAGCGGAGAGAAACTACTCCATCGGGGACAAGGAGTTGCTGGCCATGAAATTGGCCTTTTCTGAGTGGAGACATCTCCTGGAGGGAGCCCGGTTTCCCTTCGAGATGTACACTGACCATAAAAACCTGGTCTATTTGCAAACGGCCCAGCTCTTGAACTCTCATCAAGCTATGTGGTCGCTCTTCTTCTCCCGCTTCCACTTCACCTTGCATTACCTGTCTGGAGAGAAGAACGTCCGTGCAGATGCTCTTTCTCACTCGGTGGTATCAGCGGAGGAAGAGGAGGCTGAGCCTTGGCTAATTGTCCCCACGGAGAGCCTGAGGACAGTGGCTCCGGTCGCTCTTAAGGCAGTTCCGCCGGGCAAGACCTTTGTCCCTCCCCGCCTGCGGCTGGAGGTCCTCACGTGGGCACAAGCGACCAGGGTCGGTGGTCACTTGGCATTAAGCGGACCACAGAACTCCTGGCAAGGTCTCATTGGTGGCCGCACATGGCTCGGGACAGTAAAGAGTACATTCAAGCATGCGTATCTTGTGCTCGGAACAGGTCCTCTAGGCAGAGGCCGGCTGGGTTGCTGTATCCCTTGCTGGTGGCAGACAGACCCTGGGAGATGGTCGGCATGGACTTTGTGGTCGGCCTGCCCAAATCTGGTGGCAGCACGGTCATCTGGGTGGTCACCGATCATTTCTCTAGAATGGTGCATCTGGTGCCACTTGCGCAGCTGCCTTCCGCTCGTGGTCTCGCCACACTGTTCATAAAGCACGTATTTCGTTTGCACGGTATGCCAGACAAAATAGTCAGTGACCGAGGTCCCCAGTTTGCATCTCGATTTTTGAAGGGAGCTCTGCAGTCTACTCAGCATCAAGCTCAATTTGTCCTCCGTATATCATCCCAAAACTAACAAGTTGGTTGAGAGAGCCAATCAAACTCTGGTCACATACCTGCGACATTTTGTCTCTGCCAGGCAGGATGACTGGGCATCCTTACTACTGTGGGCTGAATTTGCCCTGAATAACACAGTGGCTGATTCCAATGGTCAGACGCCGTTCCTTCTCAATTACGGCCAGCATCCGCACGTCCCTGTCCCGATGCCAGTGTCTTCCACTGATTTCAGGGTGGCAGACTGGGCAGTGGAGGCTCTCGACATTTGGGATCGCATCCAGGATGCTATTCGAGCCTCTAAAGAGAGAATGAGAGCATCAGCCGACACACATCGGCGTCCCGCTCCAACTTTTGCACCTGGCGACTTGGTATGGCTCTCTGCGTGTAACATCAAGCTGCGCGCCGAGTCCTCCAAGTTCGCTCCGTGATTCATTGTTCCCTTCAAGGTCCTTGAGTGCATCAGCTCAGTGGTCTACCATCTGGCTCTTCCACCACACTTGGCCATCTCTGACGTCTTCCACGTGTACCTTTATCAAGCCTGTTCACGTGGCTCGGTTTTCCGAGTCATATGGCGGGACAACTGACCTGTAATGAATGAGTCACCAGAGGTGGAAAAAACAAAAACACAAGCTAAGTCCAGAAAACCAGAGAGGTTGATAACTAGCGGATTGCAGACCCCTGATCCTATTCACCACAACTAACAGTAGCCGTGGGGGGTTCCTACGGTGCCCTAGACCCCTCATCACAGCCGGAGAGCTAAATAAGCCTAAAGAAAGAAAGGGGAAATCTAAACTGCCCAAGAGCAGACCCCAAAGCAATAGACAGCCCCCAACATATATTGTCGGTGAAAAACAGATGAAAACACAAACACAGACAGAAAGACAGGCTGAGCAAATGATGGGGCCCAACTAACTAGATAGGAAAGGACAGAAAAGATGCTGGCTGCAATCACGCAAAACACCCTGCCAAAAATAATGTCCAACACGTCTGATAGAAAAGGCCCTGAAGTCACTAGACTTCAAAATCACTATATCAGCACTCAGGTATATTCTGAAGACAGAGCAAAGAGATCAACTGATCAGAGACAAAAATAGAGTTCAGCCCGTCCCAACCAGAGCAGGCTGAACACAAACACTAAGTAAACAGACAAAATCTCATGGAAAAATAGCAGAGCAAAAACTTAGCTTTTAGTAGACAGGAACTAAACTTGATGCCAGAGCTCAGAACAGATAGAATCACAAGCAACCCTGCAGGGCGTCGGCTGCCTTATATCCACTCAGAAATTCCGGAGGGAGTTCATCAGACATCAGAGGTGAAGGAGAAAATGAACTCATAACAGTACCTCCCCCTTGAGGAGGGGTCACCGAACTCTCATCCACGCCACCAGGGCGATCAGGATGGACCCGATGAAAAGCACGAACCAATCTTTTGGCATGAATATCGGATGCAGAGACCCAAAAATTATCCTCCTGGCAATAACCCTTCCATTTAACCAAATACTGGAGTCTCCGTCTAGCCAGACGGGAGTCCAGTATCTTCTCAACCTCGTATTCCACATTACCTTCAACCAATACAGGGTCAGGAGGTGCCACCACAGGAACTACTGGCTCAACAAACCTCTTTAACAGAGACTTATGAAATACGTTATGGATCTTGAATGTAACAGGAAGAGCCAATCGAAAAGAGACTGGATTAAGAATCTCCAAAATCTTGTAAGGTCCAATAAATCTAGGTTTAAACTTTGGAGAAGCCACCTTCATAGAGATATTCTTTGACAACCAAACCATATCACCCACCTTAAACCGGGGACCAATGGTCCTATGCCGGTTGGAAAACCGCTGGGCCTTTTCCTGGGAGAGAGACAACTTATCCACCACTTGGTCCCAGATCTGGTGCATTCTCTCCACCACAGTGTCAACACCTGGGCAGGCAAAAGACTCCACCTGCCCTGAAGAGAATCAAGGATGTAACCCAAAGTTACAAAAAAGGTGACATCAAAGTGGCAGAACTAGCTCTATTATTTAAAGCAAATTCGGCCAAGGGCAAAAATGAAACCCAATCATCCTGATCAGCAGAAATAAAGCATCTCAAATACGACTCCAAAGTCTGGTTTGTTCTCTCCGTCTGCCCATTGGTCTGAGGGTGAACCGCAGAGGAGAAGGACAACTGAATTCCCAACTTGGAACAGAAAGTCCTCCAAAATCTAGAAACAAACTGAACTCTTCTGTCAGATACAATGTTCTCAGGAATCCCGTGCAAGCGAAGCACCTGTTGCAAAAATAAGGGCACCAACTCTGAGGAAGATGGCAACTTAGGGAGTGGTACAAGATGGACTATCTTAGAGAATCTATCACAAATCACCCAAATAACAGTCATTTTCTGAGAGACAGGCATATCAGGGATAAAATCCATTGAAATATGGATCCATGGCCTCCTGGGCACCGGCAAAGGCATCAACAACCCATTAGAGCGAGACCAAGGTTTAGACCGGGAGCAAGTCCCACAGGACTGCACAAAATTCCTGACATCACGAGACAAGGCGGGCCACCAAAAAGACCGACTCACCAAATCTCTAGTACCAAAAATACCTGGATGACCAGCCAATGCGGAGCAATGAACTTCAGACATTACTCTCTTCCTCCACTGGTCAGGAACATACAATTTTCCAATGGGACATCGCTCAGGTTTGCCCTCCTGAAACTCTTCCAGAGCACGTCTCAAATCGGGCGAGATGGCAGAAAGAACTACCCCCTCACCTAAGATGGTAGCAGGCTTGGTCACAATAGAAGAATCAGCAAAGAAACTCCTAGAGAGGGCGTCTGCCTTGACATTCTTAGTGCCCGGAAGAAAAGAGACCACAAAATCAAAACGTGTGAAAAACAAGGCCCACCTAGCCTGTCTAGGATTCAAGCATTTGGCCGACTCCAGGTAAATCAAATTCTTGTGGTCAGTAAGGACCACGACTTGATGTTTAGCTCCCTCCAACCAATGTCTCCACTCCTCAAATGCCCATTTCATGGCTAACAGTTCCCGATTCCCCACATCATAGATATGTTCGGATGGGGAGAACTTTCGGGAAAAGAAAGCATAGGGATTCATTTTAGATGTTACAGGATCTTTTTGGGACAAAACAGCTCCTGCATCAATCTCAGAAGCGTCCACCTCTACCTGAAATGGGAGTGAGACATCAGGTGCCGCAAGACAGAACAGATGTGAACCTTCGCTTCAGCTCCTGAAAGGAAGAAACAGCCTCCGGAGACCAATTCAGCACATCAGCATCCTTTTTAGTCAAATCAGTCAATGGTTTGGCAATACCAGAAAAATTAGCTATAAATTTACGATAAAAATTAGCAAAACCTAAAAACTTCTGGAGGGCCTTCAAAGAAGTGGGCTGAACCCAATCATAAATGGCCTGTCCCTAGGCCGGGTCCATTTCAATAGTTGACGGAGACAAAATAAATCCCAAAAATGAAATCCTCTGTACCCCAAAAAGGCATTTCGATCCCTTGACATACAGGGAATTCTCCCTCAAAATCTGGAACACAGTCCGAACATGTTCCACATGAGAGTCCCAATCCCTGGAAAAGATCAAAATATCATCTAGATAGATGATCAAAAATTTATCCACAAAGTCTTGGAAAATATCATTCATGAAGCACTGGAAGACAGAAGGGGCATTAGTGAGCCCAAAAGGCATCACCAGGTACTCAAAATGTCCCTCCGGAGTATTAAACGCCGTCTTCCATTCATCCCCATGCTTAATGCGAATAAGATTATACGCCCCCCTGAGGTCAAGCTTGGTAAACCAGCAAGCACCTTTAACTCTGGAGAATAGATTAGAAATCAGGGGTAACGGATACTGATATTTAACAGTAATTTTGCTGAGGGAACGATAGTCAATACAAGGCCTTAATGAACCATCTTTCTTGGCCACGAAAAAAAACCCAGCACCTAAGGGTGAAGAGTATGGTCTAATATGACCCTTCTCCAACGACTCCTTAATATAGGATCGCATAGCCTCATGCTCGGGTACAGATAAATTGAAAAGTCAACCCTTGGGAAATTTACACCCAGGGCTCAGCTCAATTGCACAGTCATAACTCCTATGAGGAGGCAAAGACGCAGACTCATTCTCACTAAATACATCATAAAAATCAGCCAAATAGTCAGGAACATCATGCGACTGGGGAGAGGTGGAGAAAACAGGAGCGTCACTAAGGGCACACTGACAACTCCAACTCACCACAGACAAAGATTTCCAATCCAAAACTGAATTATGGATTTGCATCCAAGGAAACCCCAGAACAATGGTATCATGCAAATTATGCAACACCAAAAATCTGCAATTTTCTTAATGGTCTGGGGCGACCCGCATTACCACCTGGGTCCAAAACTGAGGTTTATTCTTCGCCAAAGGAGTAGCATCAATACCCCTCAAAGGGATAGGCGTCCGCAGAGGTGTCATAGGAAACCCACAATGTTTAGCAAAATCCAAGTCCATCAGGTTCAGAGCTGCTCCCGAATCCACAAAAGCCTTAGCGGAAAATGTGGACAGGGAGCAGATCAGAGTAATTGCCAGAAGAAACTTAGGTTGAACACCAACCACAGCAAACGTGTGTGCAAAACGTTTCTCTCGTTCAGGGCAGACAGAAATAGTATGAGAGGCATCTCCACAAAAAAAACACAGCTTATTACGCCTTCTGAACTCCTGACGTTGTGCCCGAGACAAAACTCTATCACATTGCTTAGGTTCAGACATTTATTCAACAGGTGGCAACACCTATCGTGCAGTTTTGCGTTCACACAAATGCCGATCAACCTGAATGGCTAATGACATAGAATCGTCAAGACCAGAGGGAGCAGGAAATCCCACCATAGTATCTTTTACGGTTTCTGTCAAACCCTTCCGAAAGAGAGCTGCCAAGGCACCATCATTCCAGGTAGTAAGGACCGCCCACTTTCTGAATTTTTGACAGTACAACTCTGCAGAATCCTGACCCTGGCTCAATGCCAACAGGGGCTTTTCAGCCTGATCAATAGCATTAGGTTCATCATACAACAACCCCAAGGCTTGAGAGAATGCGTTCACATTAGTTAGAATAGGATCATCAGGTTTTAAAGAAAACGCCCAATCCTGGGGATCGCCGCGCAGCAAAGAGATGACAATTTTAACCTGCTGCGCGGAGCTCCCCGATGAGTTAGGCTTCAAGGCAAAAAATAATTTACAATTATTCTTAAAATTCAAAAATTTAGACCGATCCCCAAAAAACACATCAGGAGTAGGGATCTTTGGTTCAGCAGCATGTGAATGAGCAAGATAGGTGGAAATTCCCCGCACTTCAGCAGTGAGCTGCTCCACACGATCAGACAATTGCTTAATCTCCACTGAGAAAAAATTCCCCCTATGGCCTCACAGAAATAGAGGAAAAAATATACACAAAAAAAATTCTGACACTTTTTTTTTTCACAAATCTTTCCTGCTATTGAGTACCCTAGAATCTGCAGTATGGCTGGTGATTCTGTTATGAATGAGTCACCGGAGGAGGAAAAAGCAAAAACATGAGCTAAGTCCAGAAAACCGGAGAGGTTGGTAACTAGCGGATTGCAGACCCCTGATACTATTCACCACAACTAACAGTAGCTGTGGGGGGTTCCTACGGTGCCCTAGACCCCTCATCACAGCCGGAGAGCTAAATAAGCCTAAAGAAAGAAAGGGGAAATCTAAACTGCCCCAGAGCAGACCCCAAAGCAATAGACAGCCCCCAACATATATTGTCGGTGAAAAACAGATGAAAACACAAACACAGACAGAAAGACAGGCTGAGCAAATGATGGGGCCCAACTAACTAGATAGGAAAGGACAGAAAAGATGCTGGCTGCAATCACGCAAAACACCCTGCCAAAAATAATGTCCAACACGTCTGATAGAAAAGGCCCTGAAGTCACTAGACTTCAAAATCACTATATCAGCACTCAGGTATATTCTGAAGACAGAGCAAAGAGATCAACTGATCAGAGACAAAAATGGAGTTCAGCCCGTCCCAACCAGGACAGGCTGAACACAAACACTAAGTAAGCGGACAAAATCTCATGGAAAAATAGCAGAGCAAAAAATTAACTTTTAGTAGACAGGAACTAAACTGGATGCCAGAGCTCAGAACAGATAGGATCACCAGCAACCCTGCAGGGCGTCGGCTGCCTTATATCCACTCAGAAATTCCAGATGTCCAATCACACTCCACCTGTTCAGATGACAGGTTCTTCCCATCCAGATCAATTTCACTACCTCCTTTCACCAGCAGAGGGAGTTCATCAGACATCAGAGGTGAAGGAGAAAATGAACTCATAACACAGACCTGTCCTCAGAAGAGTTTGATTTCAACGCCATTGTGGGACGCAGGATTGTGCGTCGCAAAAAATTTTATTTGGTGGACTGGAAGCCCGGACCTGGGAGCCAGTGGAGAACATCCACACCCCGCTCCTGATTGTGGCATTTGATCATGTCGAGGCTCAGAGGGGAGGGGGCCCTAGGAGGGGGAATAATGTTAGGCGTTGGGTTCCTGCAGCTGCACAGCAGGAATCCAGAGCCTTGCATTCTGTGGTCTCCCATTCTTCTCCGACTGCTCAAGAGTCTGCACAGCAATCTTGGCGTCACAGGCCCTCTGCTCTGACCAGCTCTGTAGGACTGGTTGTTGCTGTCACCTCTGGATCAGCAATAGCAGCGCAGGCTGCCCTGCAGCAAGCCACTCCAGTGGCTAACTCCTCTCGTCATGCTACTGGGCATGCTCACGAGACGAACTCCCATTGGAGATCGGGAGTCACGTACACAGGTCCTTCTCCTGATCTGATTGGTCCATCCCAGAGATCTGGAAGGTCCCGCACGGCTATAAAAGGTCGGCATGGCCGCTCGGCCATGCGCTAGTATAGGCTTTACTTGCTAGATGTGTGAATGGTGATGGATGTATAATTCTGGTGACTGACTCATTAAGATTCCCCTCCCTTTGATATTACGCATGTGGATAGGGAACTAGAGTAGCAGTCAGTGCCAGTCAGTGGCAAGCCATAGGTCACTGTGCACATCGCACCTCTATACTAGCGTCCGATTGTGTCACGACTCACCGCACTATCGTATAGTGGCTGACGTTACCGCTGCACTGCAGTCAGCAGCACTTACCGGCGTCCGCAGTAGCGACGCCGCACGCACGGTAGGTTTAGATGGACACCGACCTCTGCCTTGGGTCCGTGTCCTGTGACCATATACCGCGCGTGCAATTTAGCTGAGACCTGTGGCGTTAACAGACTCAGCCTTCTGTGTTTAACACATAGGCGTCTCTGTGATTTAACAGAGATCGCGCAGCGCACCTGGGTGGCGTTTAACCCGTGCGTGTTTATACCGCCATATAGCGTGTCTGCCATTACTCACAGAAGTAGTAACACCTTCTGCACGGTGGACCCCGAGCCGTGAACGCACTTTATTATTTATTTATTTAGTGTGTTCCGCCGTTCCTAACACTATGTAAGAGACAGCACTATACATAACAGCAGAGGAAGGTATATTAAAGGACGGCACCATATATAACTAGAGAGGATGGTACGTAATAAGGGACGGTGTTATACATAATAAAAGAGGAAACTATATAACTAAGAATAGTGTTATACAGAATTAGTGTGTGCACTATATACTAAGGGACTGTGTTAGACATAGTGAGTACACTATATACTAAGGGACTGTGTTAGACATAATAAGCGATAATGTCTTTCTCCACCTCCCCCTGTTCCTAAGGCCATTATAAGTCCCCCTTCCTCCCATTCCAATCACCCACACCTCTCAATGTCCTCCTCCCCTCGCATCCTATTATAGTCCTCTCCCCCACCCTATCATTGCCCTCTTCACCACCTCCATCATTTTCTTCTCCCCACCACTAGCTTTGCTTTCTCCCCCACCACTCCCATCATTGCCCATTCCACCACCTCCATCATTTCCTCCTCCTCCACCACCCCCTTTATTGCCCTTTCCACCACCACCATCATTGCATTCTCCCCATCACCCCATCATCATTTCTTTCTCCCCGACCACCCCATCACTGCCTTCTTACCATCATTCCCATCATTGCCTTCTCCATCACTCCATCAATGCCTTCTCCCTATCGCTCCCATCATTGCCTTCTCCATCACCCCATCACTGCCTTCTCCCCATCACTCCCATCATTGCCTTCTCCACCACCCCATCACTGCCTTCTCCCCATCACTCCCATTTTTGCCTTGTCACCATCACTCCCATCATTGCCTTCTCCCCATCACCCCATCATGGCCTTCTCCCCATCACTCCCATCATTGCCTTCTCCCCATCACTCCCATCATGGCCTTCTCCCTATCATGACCTTCTCCCCACCACCCCATCATGGCCTTCTCCACATCACCCCCATTATTGCCTTCTCCATCACCCCATCATGGCCTTCTCCATCACCTCATCACTGCCTTCTCCCCATCATGGCCTTCTCCCCATCACCCCCCCATCATGGCCTTCCCCCATCACCCCATCATGGCCTTCCCCTGTCATCCCATCATGGCCTTCTCCCATCACCCCATCATGGCCTTCTCTCCCCATCACCCCATCGTGGCCTTCTCTCCCCATCACCCCTATCATGGCCTTCTCGCCCCATCATGGCCTTCTCCCCATGTCCCCATCATATCATTGCCTTCCCCTCCAGGGCCAGGCTCCACCTACACACACACATACATACACACATACATATATACACACACACAGCAGCATCACTGTTATGAATGAGTCACTGTAGGAGGCAAAAACAGAAATACTAGCTAAGTTCAGAAAACCAGAGAAGTTGGCAGCTATCGGATTGCAGACCCCTGAACCTAACAACAACAACTAGCAGTAGCCGTGGGGGGTTCCTACAGTGCCCTAGACCCCTCGATCACAGCTGGAGAACTACATAGCCTAAAGACAGAAAGGGAAATCTAAACTGCCCCAGAGCAGACCCCAAAGCAACAGGCAGCCCCCAACATATAATGACAGTGAAGCAAGATGAAAAAACACTCACACAGATAGAAAAATAGGCTGAGCAAATGATGGGGCCCAAGCTAACTAAATAGGAAAGAACAGAAAAGCTGCTGTCTGCAACCCGCCAAAACCCTCTCAAAAACAAGAGCCAACAGACTGATAGGGAAAAAAGCCCTGAAGACGCTAGGCTTCAAAAATACTATATCAGTACTCAGGTATTTTCTGAAGACAGAGCAAAAAGGAATTCAGCTCACCCAGCAGGGAAAGGCAGAAATCCAGAAAAACAAGGCAAAACAAAACCAAAACACAAATGCAAAAAGTAGAGCAGAAAACTTAGCTTTTGAGGAGCAGGAATCAGACTGGTATCCAAGAATCCCTCAGAGTAATCACCCGCAAGGCAGAAGGGCATTGGCTGCCTTATATCCAGTCAGCAATTCTAGTCAGCCAGTCATCATTATTCTGCTCAGGTGCTTTGTAATCAGCTCACTACATTCCTTCACCAGAAGAGGGAGTTCATCAGACCTCAATGGTGAAGGGTAAAATGAACTCACAACACACCTCTCACCTGTCACACACACACCTGTCCTCAGCATCGCCCGGTGGGCAGGACGGATCCTTGCAGCTCCGCTGCTATTTTCTCTTGCAGGCAGCAGACCTACTTGGATCGCTCCCTGCCCACCGCACATGAGGGCAATCTGGCGAGGGGCCCCCAGAGCCATGGGCCCGGAGAAACCGGCCATATTGCCTTCATCATTAGCTGCCGTGCAGGGATCGCAGCTCTGAATCTCCCTGGTTCAGGGAATCGGCTGCTTTTTTAACAAGCCGTTCCATCGAACCGGGGAGAACCGGCCGAATCCCACCCCTGCATTTAGGCCTTGATCAATTTCTAATTAGTTATCCCACTGCCTGCTAGAACATAACATACTGTTTATCATTAAATATATATTTAAGTCTTTTGAACTTAATGTTGGATTTGGCTGAGACAGGTTATAAGTTCTGTCATGAAATCATAAACTTGAGGTGTAATTCCTGAAACAGGTGGAGGAGGTAGAATATGTTCTTTGTTGTTCTGTAAAATACACTGTTAGTGAGACTAGTTGATCTTGAAAAGGACATTGATTCTACTCTACATTCAGCCTGGGATTGGAGACCCCTAGCATACTAGGAAATGACTTAAAGGGAAACTGTCACCATGAAAACACAGTCCAATCTGCAGACATCATATTATAGATCACACAATGTAGTTGTGTGAGAAAACATTTAGTATTACCTGGATTTTAATCATTGATTCCTTTGCTTTTTCTTGGATTTTCGGGCTAGTTTGCGGTACTATCCCTAACTGACATATTTCTTTGTACAAGTGTGTATCCAGAGGTAGCTGTCTACCACAGATAGGACTGCCCACTGGACCACAAATCCCACATAGAGCAGACGTTTAAATGATTAACCCCTTCATGACCTATGACACATATATATACATCATAGGTCGTCGTAGTGCAAATATAAAAATGGCTATTTTTGAGTCCATATTGAAATATATAGAATGAATTCTATATATTACAGAGCTGCATTTCTGGTCAAACAGTTACAGACCGAGACAATGCTCATCTTGAGAACTATTGTTTATTATCTGTAACCATTTCACTTCACAAACAGTTCTATGTTTATCTATATTTGTTGTTTGTCATTGTAAAACATTAAGTTTTATTTAACCTTTGTCTTTGTTAGTTTTATCTAAATCCATGTGGCTTTTATATTGTAAGGGTTTATGACCCATAGTCTGATGATGCCATGTTATCAGTTTCATCCAATCTTGAAAGCCGGCCACTTGAAGGGTTGGGATGAAGCTAAAGTTACACATAAGTGTAATTTGGTATATAAGGCCAGAGAAACATGACTAAGACAGAAGCACAATTTGAATATGTGTACACATGTACAGTGTTGATACCTGCATAAGTGGGGACGCCCATGCAGTGTAGTGAATCTTCCAGGGGTTCTCTGTCTTGGTGTTGCTTCTCTGATATTCCAGACCGATGATGTTTAAAAGCCTCTTGGTGATTGATGATGTGAGTATACTGTATATAGTTAATCTTTATATATACTTAATCATTATGTGTATTCAATCTTTATATGTACTTAACCTTTGCATCTTAAAATATACAAAAGTGTACGCAATCACACTATTCAATCATACTATTCCTTTAATTCCGGACCTTGTAATAAAATTGTGTTATATCGCAAGTAGTAGCCTTCTTTAAAGCCGTATCCGAACCTTAGTGTTAAAATCTTGGCAATACAGTTGTGTCCCTGCATTACCTGCAGGCTACTATTGTGAGCCCTCATGTTTTCAGGCACATGAGAGCTGATCTGATCAGCTGTCATGTGCCCCTAACAGACCTGGGTGTAATCACGATCCACCCGTAGCTGTTAACCTCTTAAATGCTGCTGTCAATTTCCAACGGCAGCAATTATCATGGTCATGTCGGAAATGCGTCACTAATCCCGCCCATCTGCGCGCCCATCACATGAATTCGAGGTGCCAATCGGTTAGCATGACAACCCGGGGTCTGCAAGAGACCCCTGTGGTTGACATTGCTGATCTGCTAGGTGCGCAGCCCTAAGACCGGCTCTAGTAGCAAATAAGTTCTGCTGCAGATAGCAGGGCTGAAGCGAACAGATGATTGCAGCTTTAAGTCTCCTAAATCGACTATTGAAGCAAGTAAAAAGTAGAAAAAAGTTTTTAAAAATATGAAAAGAATTAAAATAATAAATGTTCAAATCACCCCCTTTTGCCCCATTCAAAATGATCGCCTGATCTATCAAAATATAAAAATAATGAATTCGATTGGTAAACGGTGTAATGAGAGAAAGAAATCAAAACTCTAGAATTAAGTTTCTTTGGCCGCTGCAACATTGCAATAACAGGCGATCAAAAGATCGTATCTGCACCAACATGGTATCAGTAAAAACGTCAGCTCAGCGCACAAAAAATAAGCCCTCACCCAACCCAAGATCCTAAAAATTGGAAATTCTGCGAGTCTAGGAAAATGGCGCCATTGTTTTTTTCTTTTTTCTTTTTTTTTTTTTTACAAACTTTAGATTTTTTTCACCATTAACCATTGTAAGGTAGCGCTTGTCATTAAGGTAGGGGCAGGGCCGGTTTTAGGCAAAGTGGGGCCCTAGGCAAAGTTTAAAATGGGGCCCCAAATGCTAATATATTGCACATTACACAGAAGGATTTCGGTTGTATTTACATGCGCTGAGATCAGGGCGCTAAATGATCGACAAAATTGAAGAAGTCGTTCAATACTTGTTTCCCGGCCTCTTTCCACCGTCTGAGAAAGAATGATGGGGACAGAATGATCACACACACCCTAACAGATCACCATACAGTATCATGTTATCAGCAGAACATCTACAGTTTACAGCCTATAGTCCTCCATATAATATAATCTGCCCCATAGTCCTCCATATAGTATAATACACTCCTCAATTCGCCATATAGTATAATACACTCCTCATAGCCTTCCATATATTAAAATACACTGCTCAGTCCTCCATATAGTATAATACACTCCTCACAGTTCACCATATAGTATTATGCACCGCCATAGTCACCCATGTAGTACAATTCACTTCCCATAGCATAATGCACCTCATAGATCTTCATATAATGTATTCCCCATAGTTCTCGATACAGTATAATGCAGCCCACATATAGTATAATGCAGCCACCCAATAGAGCATAATGCAGCCACCCCACAGAGTATAATGCAGCCCTGCCATACAATATAATGTAACCCCCATAGAATATAATGCAGCCCCCCTCTTATAGTATAATGCAGCCACCCGTTAGAGACTTAGAGAATAATGCAGCTGCCCCAGAGTATAATGCAACCATTCCACAGAATATAATGTAACCCCCCATAGAATATAATGCAGCCCCACCCCCCATATAGTATAATGCAGCCCCTCCATAGAATAAATGGCAACCCCTTCATAGGATATAATGCAGCCCCTTATATAGTATAATGTAGCCCCTCCATAGAATACAATGTAGCCCTCCTCATATACAGGCTGTATACCATGCTGGGCTGTATACCACGGTAGGCTGTATAATACAACCCAGCATGGTAAACAGCCAACCACGGTATAATACAGCCCAGCATTGTATAATACAGCCCAGCATCATCTAATACAGCCCAGCATGGTATATAGCCCCCCCCCGAATGGTATAATACAGCCCAGCATGGTCTAATACAGCCCAGCATGGAATATAGCCCCCCAAGAATGGTATAATACAGCCCAGCAAGGTATATAGCCCCCCAGAATGGTATAATACAGCCCAGCATGGTACTGTATAATACAGCCCAGAATGGTATATAACCCACCAGAATGGAATAATACAGCCCAGTATAATATTGTAATGTCACGTGTGACTGGATACACCACCTCCAGCAGGGCGTATTTCTATAACACCCGTGAATCTGGATACACCGCCAACAGCAGGGCAAATTTAAACAGAGTTAAGGGAAACACCGGGGAAACCATTACAATGGAGGGCCCTGCAATAGGGAACGGGGACGTGGAGACCTCCTGCACTCCCCTTATTCAGTGTCCCTACACTCCTGACGATCCCTAGGCAGGTTCCGCACCTGGTGACGAGCTGGATACCTCAAATCCCTAGCTTGCCCTGCACCTATCCTTTTCTAGTGAACTGGACGGTGCAGAAACTAATCCCACCACTGCACTAATACACACACAAGGAAAGTCACAAACAGGGAAAAACACCACTTAACTTTCTCTGTTGCTATTGCTCCCAGCAATAGAGTACAACACCAAAGTTCAGCTTCACCCCTGAAGCTCGACACCTGAATTCAGCTTCCGCCTGAAGCAATTATGCCAGAGCTCCCCTGAGCTACCATGAACTACTCTCTGTAGTTCCTTCCTTCACCAGACTTGGTTGGAAATGAGCAATATCACCAACAGTAAGTGAGACCACCTGCAACTCCTTTATAGGTAGGAGCCAGGGAATCACACCTGCTTCATAATCATGTGCAATAACACTAGCGGCCACCGGGGGCAACTAAACTAAAGTAACCAGAGTGCAATGACCCTAACAGCCACTGGGCGCAAAACTAGAACTAAAACAACCACAGTGTAATGACCCTAATGGCCAACAGGGGCAAACAGCTTTAAGGAAAAAAAAAGGTCACTTGTGCAAAATCTGTCATCATCCAACCTGGATCATGACAGCACCCTCCCTCAATGAGGGGCCTCTGGTCCGTCTAGACCACTCTTCACAAAAAAAACAACTACAGTGGGGACGCCCAGATCCAGAGTTCACCCCAACAACTACCTGAACTTCAGGTTTATGACAAATGAGCACCGCTGTTATTGGCAATGTATGTTCTGGAGGCTACCCATCTCCAAAGTGCCGATCTGGGGAACGAATGGTATATGGGCAAGTTTGTGGGTAACTCCAGCTGGTAATTCTCCGGGCTGATGATGGCCGATACCAAATACGGCCCAATCACATGTTTTTGGTGGCCACCCAAACATGCTCGTTCACACACAGGTCCGGACCTGAACGTTTATTGCCACACATTCATTTGTCATAATACGGAGATGTTGTGAGTTCATTCTCACCAGTTGTGAGTTCCCCTTCTGGACTCCCTCTGATGGTGACGGGAGGTGGTGCGGCTGGTTTGATCAGTGGAAATCTGCCACCTGAGAATGAGGATGATGATTGGATCTCAGGTTTCTCAGATTGGATTTACGACAGCCGACGCCATATTCAGTTGCTGGTGATTCCTTCTGGCTTGTCAGCTCTTGGTTTTCACCTATGTTCCAGTCATCTAAAGCTAAGTTTTTCTACTAATGTTCACACTTGATTTTGTTGGTCTATTCAGTTTTTTGTGTGGTCTGGCAGTCCCGGCTAGGGGCTGAGCTGAATTTGCACTCTTATTTATCAGTATTTTGCCAATTGGCTTTTTGTCCCTTACTAGATCGGTCTCTTTTTGCTCTGTCTCAGAATATTCCAGAGTGCTGATATAGTGGGAGAAGTCTAGTGACTTCAGGGTTAATTTTGCTATGAGAAGTGTTGGACATTATTTTTGTAGGGTTTTTTGCAAGTTGCAGACAGTGACTTGCCTTTCCTTTCCTGTCTAGATAGTTTGGGCCCCATCATTTGCTCAGCCTATTTTCCTGCCTGTGTTTGTGCCTTCATCTTGTTTCACCGTCAATACATGTGTGAGGGCCATATATTCCTTTGGGGTCTGCTCTGGGGCAGTTAGTTTTCCCTTTCCTTGCTTTAGGCTTATGTAGTCCTCCGGCCGTGACGAGGCATCTAGGAACATCGTAGGCATGCTCCACGGCTACTGCTAGTTGTGTGGTAAGATCAGGGATCTGCAATCTGCATAGTTACCAACTTCTCTGGTTTTCTGTGGCTTAGCTTGTTTTGTTTTTTTTCTCCTCGGTGACCCATTCATAACTGAATCACCAGCCTTACCGCAGATTCTAGGGTACTCAAAAGCAGGAAAGACTTGTAAAAAAAAAAAAAAAGTGTCAGAATTTTTTTTTTTTATATGTATATTTTTTCCTCTTTTTCTCTGGGGCTGTAGGAGGATTTTTTTTTTAAATGGAGATTAAGCAATTGTCTGATCGTGTGGAGCAGCTCACTGCTGAAGTGCGGGGAATTTCCGCCAATCTCGCTCATTCTCATGCTGCTGAACCAAGGATCCCTACTCCTGTTGTATTTTTTGGGGATCGGTCTAAATTTTTGAATTTTAAGAATAATTGTAAATTATTTCTTGCCTTGAAGCCTAATTCATCGGGGAGCTCTGCGCAGCAGGTTAAAATTGTCATCTCTTTGTTGCGCGGCGATCCCCAGGATTGGGTGTTTTCTTTGACACCTGAAGATCCTATTCTGACTAATGTGACTTCGTTTTTTTCAAGCCTTGGTGTTGTGGTATGATGAACCTAATGCTATTGATCAAGCTGAGAAAGCCCTATTGGCATTGAACCAGGGTCAGGATTCTGCAGAGTTATACTGTCAAAAATTCCGAAAGTGGTCGGTCCTTACTACCTGGGTTTTTTTTTGTGGCCAAGAAAGATGGTTCATTAAGACCGTGCATTGATTATCGTTCCCTTAACAAGATGACAGTTAAATATCAGTACCCGTTACCTCTGATGTCTGATGTATTCTACAGAGTTAAGAGTGACTGCTGGTTTACTAAGCTTGACCTCAGGGGGGCGTATAATCTTATTTGCATCAAGCACGGGGATGAATGGAAGACGGCGTTTAATACTCCGGAGGGACATTTTGAGTACCTGGTGATGCCTTTTGGGCTCACTAATGCCCCTTCTGTCTTCCAGTCCTTTATGAATGATATTTTCTGTGACTTTGTGGATAAGTTTTGGATCATCTATTTGGATGATATTTTGATCTTTTCTAGTGATTGGGATTCTCATGTGGAACACGTCCGGACTGTGTTCCGGATTTTGAGAGAGAATTCCCTGTTTGTTAAGGGATAGAAATGCCTCTTTGGTGTACAGAGGATTTCATTTTTGGTATTTATCTTATCTCCATCGACTATTGAAATGGACCCTGCCAAGGTACAGGCCATTTATGATTGTGTTCAGCCTACTTCTTTGAAGGCCCTCCAGAAGTTTTGGGGTTTTGCTAATTTCTATGGTAAATTTATAGGTAATTTTTCTGGTATTGTCAAACCACTGACTGATCTGACCAAGAAGGGCACTGATGTGCTGATTTGGTCTCCTGAGGCTATTTCAGCATTTCAGGAGCTTAAGCAGAGATTTACTTCAGCTCCAGTTTTACTGCAACCTGATGTCTCACTTCCATTTCAGGTGGAGGTAGATGCTTCTTAGATTGGTGCAGGAGCTGTTTTGTCCCAAAAAGACCCTGTGACTTCTAAGATGAATCCCTGTGCCTTCTTTTCTCGAAAGTTCTCCCCATCTGAATGCAACTATGACGTGGGGAACCGGGAATTGTTGGCCATGAAGTGGGCATTTGAGGAGTGGAGACATTGGTTGGAGGGAGCTAGACATCAAGTTGTGGTCCTCACCGATCACAAGAATTTGATTTATCTGGAGTCGGCGAAACGCTTGAATCCTAGACAGGCTAGATGGGCCATGTTTTTCACGCTTTTTAATTTTGTGGTCTCTTTTCTTCCTGGCACTAAGAATGTTAAGGCAGACGCCCTTTCTAGGAGTTTCTTTGCTGATTCTCTTAGTGTGACCGAGCCTACTACCATCCTAGGTGAGGGGGTAGTTCTTTCTGCCATTTCGCCCGATTTGAGATGCGCCCTGGAGGAATTTCAGGAGGATAAACCTGAGCGTTGCCCTATGGAAAAATTGTATGTTCCTGACCAGTGGAGAAAGAGAGTGTTGTCTGAAATTCATTGCTCCGCATTGGCTGGTCATCCAGGTATTTTTGGTACCAGAGATTTGGTGAGTCGGTCCTTTTGGTGGCCTGCCTTATCTCGTGACGTCAGGAATTTTGTACAGTCCTGTGGGACTTGTGCTCGGTCTAAACCCTGTTATCGTTCTAGTGGGTTGCTGATGGCCTTGCCGGTGCCAAAGAGGCCATGGATCCATATCTCAATGGATTTTATTTCTGATCTTCCTGTCTCTCAGAGAATGACTGTTATTCTGGGTGATTTGTGATAGATTTTCGAAGATGGTCCATCTTGTACCACTCCCAAAGTTGCCATCTTCTGTTGAGATGGTGCCCTAGTTTTTACAACAGATGGTTCGGTTACATGGGATTCCTGAGAACATTGTCCGACAGAGGAGTCCAGTTTGTTTCCAGATTCTGGAAAGCATTTTGTTCCAATCTGGGAATTCAGTTATCCTTCTCCTCCACGTTTCATCCCCATACCAATGGAGAGACTGAGAGAACAAACCAGACCATGGAGTCTTATTTGAGATGTTTTATATCTGCTGATCAGGATGATTGGGTCTCATTTTTGCCCTTGGCCGAATTTGCGTTGAACAATAGAGCTAGTTCTGCCACTTTGATGTCACCCTTTTTCTGTAATTTTGGGTTTCATCCTCGGTTCTCTTCAGGGCAAGTGGAATCTTCGTCCTGCCCAGGTGTGGACACTGTGGTTAAGAGAATGCAGCCGATATGGGACCAAGTGGTGGATAAGTTGTCACTTTCTCAGGAAAAGGCCCAGCGATTTTCCAACCGGCATAGGACCATTGGTCCCCGGTTTAAAGTGGGTGATATGGTTTGGTTGTCGTCTAAGAATATTCCTATGAAGGTTGTATTTCCTACAGTTAAGCCAAGATTTATTGGTCCTTATAAGATTTTCGAAATTCTTAATCCTCTTTCGTTTCGATTGGCTCTCAGAAGTGTTTGACATTATTTTTGTAGGGTTTTTTGCAGGTTGCAGACAGTGACTTGCCTTTCCTTTCCTGTCTAGTTAGTTTGGGCCTCATCATTTGCTCAGCCTATTTTCCTGCCTGTGTTTGTGCCTTCGTCTTGTTTCACCGTCGACGAGGCGTCTAGGAACATCGTAGGCACGCTCCACGGCTACTGCTAGTTGTGTGGTAAGATCAGGGATCTGCAATCTGCATAGTTACCAACTTCTCTCATTTTCTGTGGCTTAGCTTGCTTTTTTTTTTTTCTCCTCGGTGACCCATTCATAACACGGAGAACTCTTTCTGGAACTGACAACAGAGGCGTCCCCCTGTGTCACCACACTCACACCCCCGCAATTCACCAAGGGATACACCACCCTCCAACCCCTCCCACTACGAAGTCTGCGCCTCTCATGGTTGGCTAATAGCGAGGGTTGAGCCTTGCCCTTACTCTCCTGCAGCACGTCAGCTGCTACCACTGGAGAGGAAGGGGATGTTTGTAGAGAGACGACAGAGACAGTAGCCCCTAGGCAGCAGCCCTCACATGACTGCTGCCAGCTGACTACTTCCCTAGTCCACCAATCTAAGACCGGGTTGTGTTTTTTAGACCAAGGGGGGCCCACAACGATAGGTACTTGATTTCCCTCCAAGACGTAGTATGACTGGGACTCATCATGATGTCCACTATGCAGCACAATGTCATCTACGACTTGGTTTAACCCCCCTGGCTCAGTGGGACAGAGTCAATGGCTTGGACGCTTATGGGTTTGTCTGGCGTCTCACACCTCAGACCATGAGTTTGGACAAACTGAGCATCCAGCAAACTGACTTCTGCTCCACTGTTAACAATCACCGATATGTCCTCAGGTACCTCGTCAACCATCACTTCTGCTGACATAGTACCTTCTGAGAGCAAGGAGGAAATATACACTCCCAGGTCATCTTCCTCCAC
Source organism: Dendrobates tinctorius (assembly GCF_039654945.1). Taxonomy (NCBI): domain Eukaryota; kingdom Metazoa; phylum Chordata; class Amphibia; order Anura; family Dendrobatidae; genus Dendrobates; species Dendrobates tinctorius. The sequence goes on along the minus strand of NW_027361688.1, from coordinate 48,397,820 downwards.
ACGACCAGGGGGACACGGCTTCTCTGATAGTACAGAAGTTTCGATGTGAGCACCAAGGGCGAAATCTTTAGTCTGCTCTCTACAGGGACGTACCCCTTCACCTTGGGGAACACCAGGCAGAACCATGGGGACACCAACTCTTCCCACCTGCCTGGGTACGTCCGCATGTATAAGCAAGTCCTGCTCCCCAGCAGGGACTCCAAGGCGCATCTTCGCCAAAGCCGCAAATGGACCCTCTAGTGGAGCCAGAGGGTAGGCCCCAGACCCATAATTCTGCTGCAGGTGCTGCTTAAACACATCATTCAGCTCCTCACTCATCTCAGTGAGGACCAGCAGCAACAGCTCACCGGTCTGAACTTGGCCCATGGCTCACAAGAGAAAAATGTTAGGGTTGTTGATAATGTAATGTCACATGTGACAGGATACACCGCCTCCAGCAGGGCGAATTTCTATAACACCCGTGAACCTGGATATACCGCTTCCAGCAGAGTTAAGGGAAACACCGGGGAAACCGTTACAATGGAGGGCTGTTGTGAGTTCATTTTCCCCTTCGTCACTGAGGTCTAGTGAACTCCCTATTCTGGTAAGGGAAGGTAATGAGCCTGATTATCAGGCACCTGAGCCTAATGAGGATGACTGGCTGAGTGGAGTCACGGACTGGATATAAGGCAGCCGATGCCCTTCTGCCCTGCGGGTGATTTCTCTGTGGACTTCTAGGACACCAGTCTGATTCCTGCTCCTCTAAAGCTAAGTTTTCTGCTTTGCCTGTCAGCATTTGTGTTTTGTTTTTGTTTTCCTTGCTTTTCTGGATTCTGCCATTCCCTGCTGGGGTGAGCTGAATCTCCTTTTGCCTGTTGCTCTGTCTTCAGAATATTCCTGAGTACTGACATAGCTTTTTTGAAGCCTAGCGTCTTCAGGGCCTTTTTCACTGTCAGTCTGTTGGCTCTTATTTTCATAGGGTTTTTCACGGATTGTAGACAGCAGCCTTCCTGTCTTTTCCTATCTAGTTAGCTTGGGCCCCGTCTTTGCTCAGTCTATCTTTCTGTCTGTGTTAGTGCTTTCATCTTGCTTCACCGTCATTATATGTTGGGGGCTGCCTATTGCTTTGGGGTCAGCTCTGGGGCAGTTTAGATTTCCCCTTTCTTTCTTTAGGCCTATTTAATTCTCCAGCTGTGATCGAGGGGTCTAGGGCATCGTAGGAACCCCCCACGGCTTCTGTTAGTTGTGTGGATAGGATCAGGGGTCTGCAATCCGATAGCTGCCAACCTCTCTGGTTTTCTGGACTTAGCTAGCATTTCTGTTTTTGCCTCCTACGGTGACTCAATCATAACAGGGCCCTGCAATAGGGAACGGGGACGTGGAGACCTGCTGCACTCCTCTGAATCAGTGTCCCTACACTCCTGATGATCCCAAGGCAGGTTCCGCACCAGGTGACGAGCTGGATACCTCAAATCCCTAGCTCGCCCTGCACCTATCCCTTTCTAGTGAACTGGACGGTGCAGAAACTAATCCCACCACTGCACTAATACACACACAATGAAAGTCACAAACAGGGAAAAACACCACTTAGCTTTGCTCTGTTGCTATTGCTCCCAGCAACAGAGTACAACACCAAAGTTCAGCTTCACCCCTGAAGCTCGGCACCTGAATTCAGCTTCCGCCTAACGCAATTACACCAGAGCTCACCTGAGCTGCCAGGAACTCCTCTCTGTAGTTCCTTCCTTCACCAGACTTGGTTGGAAATGAACAATATCACCAAAAGTGAGTGAGACCACCTGCAACTCCTTTATAGGTAGGAGCCAGGGAATCACACCCGTTTCATAATCACGTGCAATAACACTAGCGACCACCGGGGGCAACTAAACTAAAGTAACCAGAGTGCAATGACCCTAACGGCCACCGGGGGCAAAACTAGAACTAAAACAACCACAGTGTAATGACCCTAATGGCCACTGGGGGCAAAACTAACTTTAAGCAAACAGCTAAAAGGAAAAAAAAAGGTTACTTGTGCAAAATCTGTCATCATTCAACCTGGTTCATAACAAGTAAAATACAGCCCAGCATGGTATAATACAGCCCAACATGGTATATAGCCCCCCCAGAATGGTATAATACAGCCCAGCATGGTATATAGCAGCCCAGAATGGAATAATACAACCCAGTATGGTATATAGCCCCCCCAGAAAGGTATAATACAGCCCAGCATGGTATAATACAGCCCAGTATGGTATATAGCCCCCCAGAATGGAATAGTACATCCCAGTATGGTATAATACAGCCCAGCATGGTATAATACAGCCCAACATGGTATATAGCCACCCAGAATGGTGTAATACAGTCCAGCATGGTATATAGCACCCCAGAATGGTATAATACAGCCGAGCATGGTATATAGCCCCTCAAAATGGTATAAAACAGCCCAGCATAGTATAAAGCCCCCCCAAAATGGTATAATACAGCCCAGCACGGTATAATACAGCCCAACATGGTATATAGCCCCCCTAGAATGATATAATACAGCCCAGCACAGTATAATACAGCCCAGCATGGTATATAGCCCCCCTAGAATGGTATAATCCAGCCCAGCATGGTATAATACAGCACAGCATGGCATAATACAGCCCAGCATGGTATAATACAGCCCAGCATGGTATATAGCACCCCCAGAATGGTATAATACAGCACAGCACGGTATAATACAGCCCAGCGTGGTATATAGCCCCCCCAGAATGGTATAATACAGCCCAGCAAGGTATAATACAGCCCAGCATGGTATATAGCCCCCCAGAATGGTATAATACAACCCAGCATGGTATAATACAGCCCAGCATGGTATATAGCCCCCCAGAATGGTATAATACAGCACAGCACGGTATATTACTGCCCAGCATGGTATATAGCCCCCCAGAATGGTATAAAACAAGCCAGCAAGGTGTAATACTGCCCAGCATGGTATATAGCCCCCCAGAATGGCATAATACAGCCTAGCATGGTATAATACAGCACAGCATGGTATATAGCCCCCCAGAATGGTATAATACAGCACAACACGGTATAATACAGCCCAGCATGGTATATAGCCCCCCAGAATGGTATAATACAGCCCAGCATGGAATATAGCCCCCTCAGAAGGGAATTATATGGCCCGGCATGGTATATAGCCTCCCCATTATGGTATGACACAGTCCAGCATGGTATATAGCCCCCCAGAGTGGCCCCACAGTCCAGTACTCACACTGATTTAAAAAAAAAAAATCACTTCTCACCTTCTCCTCGTGCCCGCGCTGCTGGCTGCTCCTGTCTCCTCCTGCTCTGTCTGGCACAAAGTGAGAGCGCGATGACGTCATCTCGCCCCCGCTGTGTCAGAGGCAGAGCGGGGAATGATGGGAGAGGGAGCGTCAGCTGACACTCTCTCCTCCATCACTACCTCCTTCAGTGCGGCGGCGGAGGGAGTTGGCGCTGGGGGCAGGCGGGCCCCTGCCTCACAGGGGCTCCATAGCAGCTGCGTGATGTGCCGCTGGCTGGGGGCCCCTGGAGGATTGGGGGCCCTAGGAAGCTGCCTGGTCTGCCTGCCCATAAAGTCAGCCCTGGGTAGGGGATATTCGCTAGGCAGCCGATAAATCACGTCCGGCACAGGTTTCTTAACATAACTCAGTCCATTCGGTTTATTATGCAGCAGAAACCAAAGCAACAGCAACAGAAAGTTCATATAAACAGCATAGCGTCCATGACAGAGCTTGACTCTGTTTATCCTGTGGTCACACAGGTTGTGCAATGTCCAGCACACAGGCTCTCTAGCCTCACAGTTATATCCCCTCTCCGTGTTACCTTCTCATAGCTGCTTCTCAGTCCTGAAGTTCATTCCCCCTTCTGGGAACTCTCAGACATATGCAGCCATTATCCACAGCCTCTCCACGTGCTGTCAGGAAGGCAGCCACGCCAGCCAGACAAGACCTTCCATACGGACCAACCGGGTCCAAGCATTCTCTCATGTGACCTACCCTGGCCACTTTATATGGTCCGCAGCCACGCCTACCGGATCACATGGCTATGACCTCATCACAGGTCCTTCAATCATTCAATCACATATACTTTATTATGGCATTCTAAACACCTGCCCCTAGGTGGGTTTAGGTGATTGATCCCACCTGTCTCAACAATCACCTGAAGGCTTCTCCCTAATACATTGGCACGAAAGATCAGCTCTGCTGATCAGCACATAATCAAGCCTTCATCCCAAGGCCACCCACCTTGGGATACATAACGATCCTTTAGCACTCTGCTCCTGTTACCACTCTGGACATGGCTATCCGTCCATCCTGGGACACCCACACAGCGCCCCCTAGCGGACACAGTGGTCACTACACCACACCATAAATAAAAAAAAGAACCTAGACATGTTTGGTGTATGAGTACTCGTAATGAGCTGTAGAGTCATAACGGCAGGTCAGTTCTAGTATTTTGTGAACACGAGTGATTGCGAGCCCTTCGGGCGCGCACTGGGATTATGAACCACGCAATGGGGTGTAACTATGCAACAGACTGACCTCGCAATGGGGTGTGACCACACACCAGACTGGTGTATGTGCAGAAAAACAGCAAACATAAATACCTGGTATACCTCTCTTGCCACTCCTACCTTGTGTATGAAAAAGCTCTGTCGTTAATATTGTTTGGGTAGAGCTATTCGATAGCGCTATCCATGAAGAAAGTGCACGGGTAGAGCTATCCCATAGAACTATTCCTAAAGGAAATGAACAGGTAGAGCTATCCGATAGCGCTATCCCCCAATGTTCCTGAGTGTTAGCTATTTTACATGGTTGAGCGCACTTGGGAACTGCCCCCAAGGCCCTGCCCATGCCCAATGTTTGGTCCGTAGACCGCGGCTAGGAGTTAGCCCCGCTTTTGTGTGCAAAAGTTTTGGGCTTTTACAATTGTTAAAAATATTAATAAAAGACTTCTTTGTACACACAGTTACTGCGTCCTCATCTGGGCCCAAATTGATTACTTCATCACCGGCATCAGGTATAGGGATCATGGTGCTTTTGAGGATATCTCTCTTTTCCACCATGGGTGCGTGAGGACGGAGTGACATCAGTCACAGTTTTTGTTTTGTCCTCATGCTTTCCTGTAATGTAGAATATTGAAATTAGGTTAAAATGCCACCAAAGACATTTGCAAGAAGTTTGTGTGGGTTACCTACGTATTCCTCCCACACTCCAAAGACATAGTGATGGGGAATTTTGATTGTGAGCCCCAATGGGGACAGTGATATCAATGGAAGTAAAGTTGTGGAATTTATGGTGCTACATACAGTGGGGAAAATAAGCATTTGACACACTGCCAATTTTGCCAGTTTACCCACCTACAAAGAATGGAGAGGTCTGTAATTTTTAATGTAGGCACACTTCAACTTTGAAAGACAGAATCTTAAAAAAAATCCAGAAAATCACATTGTATGATTTTTACATAACTAATTTGCATTTTATTGCATGAAATAAGTATTTGAAACAATTGAAAAACAGAACTTAATATTTGGTACAGAAAACTTTGTTTGCAATTAGAGAGGTCATATATGTAGTATTTCTTTCCCAAGTTTGCACACACCGCAGCAAGGATTGTTTCTCCCTCCTCCATACAGATCTGTCAGTTTTCGGGGCTGTCGCTGTGCAACATTGAGTTTCAGCTATTGTCATACCACAAGGGTGCCAAGCTCCGCTGTTAGGCAGGTATACAGGGAAGGGTATTAAACAGGGGCGATCCAGGATTATCTATTTACCTCTTCAATTTGTCGCATTTCAGCATTTTAAGCGTGTGTCTTGTATGTTGTTAGTCCTTTTATAAATGGTTAATAAAGGTTTCTATTTTATATAATGGGGTCTTCATATGTGAGCTGATTCCTGAACTTTCTCAGAATCATCCTTACCACATGAGGCAAGATCACGTACAGAGCCCCAGACCGAGGAAGATTGACAGTCATCTTGTTTATCCTCCATTTTCTAATAATTGTGCCAACAGCTGTTGCCTTCTCACCAATTGCCTATTGTGCTGTAGCCTATCCCAGCCTTGTACAGGTCTACAATTTTGTCCCTGATGTCCTTTAGACTTCATTTTGGTCTTGGCCATGGTGGAGAGGTTGGAGTGTGATTGAGTGTGTGGATAGGTGTCTTTTATACAGGTAACGAGTTCAAACAGGAGCAGTTAGCACAAGTAATAAGCATAGAGTAGGAGGGCTTCTTAAAGAAAAGCTAACAGGTCTGCGAGAGCAAGAATTCTTTTTGGATAGTAAGTGATCCATCACTTATTTCATGCAATAAAATGCAAATCAATTACGTAAAAATCATAAAATAAATCCAGAAAACCACATTGTAAGTTGAAGTGTACCTACAATAATAATTACAGACATCTCCATTCTTTGTAGGTGGTAAAAGTTGCAAAATTGTCATTGTATCAAATACTGTATATACTCACATATAAGCCGAGATTTTCAGCCCATTTCTTGGGGCTGAAAGTCCCCCTTTCGCCTTATACGCGAGTCATATACGCCAGGAAGTCGGTGGGGGAGAGGGAGCAGGTGTGTCACATCATACTGACTCCCCTTGGCGCGTCTCTGCAGCCCCCTGCTTGTCCCACGGTCTGAGGCGCCTGCCTTCAGCGGTCATGTGGTACCGTTCATTAAAGACATGAATATCCACCTGAACGGGGCTGCAGAGACCGCGCCAGGAGGGGTAAGTATATGCGATATTCACCTGTCCCCGTTCCCACGCTGCTCGCCGCTGCCTGCGGCGTCTTCTGTCAGTGTCGTTCAGGCAGCAGAGGGTGGGGTGACCTAGATAATGTGCTCCGTGCCCTCTGCTGCCTGAACGTCACTGACAGACAACATGGCAGACAGCGGCGAGCAGCATGGGAACGGAGACAGGTGAATATCTCTGGTGCCGAGTCCTGAGCCAGCAGCAGCACACCCCCCATCATATTTACACATTCAGTATATTGAGGGTATTATGGAAAGTCCATGGTTATTTACTGGTGTAAACTGGTCTGTGGCCCCGGGTCGTGTCCGGTTTAAGGTCGGAGCGATGTCTTGGACCATCATAGACTCTACATGCCCTTTATAGACATGGATTCACTTCCTGACCTTTTTGGGAAATCCGCTGATTCTGTTTTTCTGCAGGCACGATATTAGATGAGTCCTCATCTTCTGATGCTGGAAATTAGCTGTGGGTTCACCGTCATCTGCCATAAGCTCGTAGGCAAACGCTATAGCATATAAGCCACAGTCATAGTCGTTGTTCTGCTGATCCACATCGATAAACCTCAGATGTTTCAGGGGATTGTCGACCACTTCACTGTACATGTTGGTAATCTGCTGACTGATGGATGGAGACGGATTCTTTTCTCTGACGCTGTCAGCTACAAAGATTTGGCCATTTTTATAGCAGGTTGTCAGCCAGTGCTCCCTGTCCTCATCATAGTGGATTTGTACAGCATTCTTCAATACGCTGTACCCTGGTTCCATAAGAGCGCAGGGGGGCTGCAGGCCATCAAAACCCTTAAACTGACTCTGCAGCAGGTCCTGGGCCATGATGATGATCTCGTCAACCAGGTAGCCTTCCTCCCCTTTGCTCTGAAGGATGGTTAAGATCTCTGGAGGCAGGTTGTTCTCTTGGTTCCCGATATCGGGCATCTCCACTTGTGGGGTCGCTATCTCCGGGGTTACTACTCGAAGTAGATCAGTAACGTTTTCTATAGCCGCTCTCTTGGCTGGTGGCAGCATCTCAGGCTTATTATTACAGGAGATGGCCACATCCTTATCTGTTTCAATATCGATGACGACATAATCTGCACCCGGAGAAGAAATGTTGGTGTTCTCAAGGTCATCTGTCTTTTTGACCATTGGTCCATCCTCATTTTTTCCTGTTAAAGAGATCAAAGAAATCATAATTTTTTTAAATACAATATTCTCCATATTTCTTATGGATTATTACATCTACTTCTCCTTTAATTCGCAACTGCCCACTGTAGATAAACGTTGGCGCTTGCTGGGCTCTATGCAGCGCCGACGTTTGTCATGACATGGCTGGCGATCTTGCAGCGCTCACGACCCCCAGAGTCCTGCAAGCACTGCGATTCCAGTGCAAAGCGATAGCTCTGACAGGTGTTATCATTCCCATGAAGCACCTGAAGGGTTGGTAAACGTTTTGAATTTGGTTTTGAGCACTTTGAGGGGTGCAGTTTTTAGAATGGTGTCACTTTTGGGTATTTTCTGTATTAAACGCTCCTCAAAGTATCTTCAAATGTGATGTGGTCGCTAAAAAAATTGTTTTTGTAAATTTAGTTGGAAAAATGAGAAATCGCTGATCATCTTTTAACCCTTTTAACTTCTTAAGAAACAAACAATTGTGTATCAAAAATTAGTGTTGATGATAAATAGATATGTGGGAAATATTATTTATTAACTATTTTGTGTGAAAACACTCTCTGGTTTAAAGACTTAAAAATAAAAAATTTAAAAATTGCAAAATTTTCAGAATTTTCGTCACATTTCTGATATTTTCAGACATAAACACAAGTTATACTGAGCAAATTTTATAACTATAATAAAGTACAATATGTTGCGAAAAAACTTTCTCAGAATCAGTGTGATCCGTTGTAGCATTCAAGAGCTATAACCACATAAAGGAACACTGGTCAGAATTGGCCTGGTCATGAGGGCAAAAAAAGGCTCTGGCACGAAAGGTTTAAGAGACAATTTTTAAAAGGCTGTTCTTCTATTGCCGCATATATTCATGTATAAGCCAAGTTTTTCAGCAGAATTGTCCCAGAAAGCTGGCGGGGGAGGGGGAGCGGCGGAACAGCTGTCACAGAGGCACAAGCCGGTGGCTGTGGCTAATGCCTGTGCCACTGCTAAAGAGAAATTAATATTTATTTCTCTTATAGCGTGCACAGTGACAGCTGCAGCTGTGTGGGCACGCTGGAGGAGGGTGAGTAGGATGGGTATTTTTTATAATAGGAAGCATGCATACAAGGGTAGGAGGGGGGTCGCCATGTTTACCAGGATAGCGACCAGGTAGCCACGCTTACCAGGACAGGCCAGGGGAGCCACGCACACCGGGACAGGGATGAGGGGACAATCCATACCAGGCTTATATGTGGCACCCCTGAGGCTCGGTCGCCACAGAAGTACTGCACCTTCTCCTAAGGTGTAGTGCCCCACCATCCAGGTAATGTGGGAACTCCTTTCCATGCTCCAACACTCGCACCCCACACAACAGGGCAGTTCTGCACAACCACATTGCGGCTCAGTGCTTAGAGAGTAGCAGAGCACGTCTGGTGGTTCCCTGCATGGAACACTGGATGTGCTGGGAGTTGGGTGGAGTTGAGATATATAAAAGAGTGGGAAAGTATAGGATTAGGGGTTCAGTCTGACAGAAGGTCAGTGAGGAAGGAAGCCATTCTGGAGGAGTGGGGATTCCTGGAAGAAGGGATGGAGGAAGGAGTGCTGCAGCTGCCTCAGTGATCTGAGCCAGCTGGTACGGGAAAGGAACAGTAGGATAAAGATGTAGAACTGCAACCTAAGCTTCCATAAGAGAGAGAAGGATCAGTACGGAATGAAGGAGTTGGAGAGCAGAGAGGAGACGTGGGTTGGAAGAGGACCTCTGACTATAGGTTCTCAGCGCAAGGCCGGGGCCCGGTTCCCCGAGGTTGTATGGACACTTATGGTTCTGCAGCAGACACCGGTGGAGTAGTTGGCTGTAAATGCACTACTCCCAACTAAGACTTGGGGCACAACAGCAATTGAATAGAGAGCCAGGACTCCGGAGAAGGGAGTCCCCGAGAGAGGCTACAGCTGTTTGCCATACGAGTAGAATTGTTAGGAACATCTGACAGGAGGAAGTCCAGAGTACCATGGTACTGGAGATCTTCACACCTTAAGGCGCAATAGAGTAGTCGTTCAGGAAAGGTACATGTTGGCGGAGTTTTGGAGAGGAGCTTCCCATCTGGCCTGGAGGTTGGCTGAGTCTCTGACCTGGAGGACACGGCCCGGAGGCAGGCACCCTTGTGTACCGCAGACTGTGAGTAAAGCTTTGGAACTGCAAGCCTCGGTGTCCTCCATTCATTCTCGCGCCAACCCGCTCAGCACCACTACATCTGGGTATCATCCTTTACACTGCCTGCGCCTTTCCACAACCCTTACAACTACACTGCCCTGGGACATCAGCCCTGTCTGTGGAGGGCTATACTATCACTGTTGCATCCTACCATCTGTCCCAGAGGATCTGTCTGCAGCGTCGGCTTAACACCAAATTTTGGGGGAAAATGGGGGTGCGTCTTATAATGCGTATATACCTTACCGGTACCGTTGCTGGCCACAGGCTGGGATGAGCAGGTGCCCAGCAGTGCTGCGGGTGCCTGACGGTGTTGCGCAGGGATTTCCCAATCCGCTGCGGGGGTCTCTGTTACTAAGGGGGCCTCTGCCGACATTTTGTGAAAGGCCAGATTCCCCGGCAATTCCATGGCATCCTGTGCGGTGTACTCCGGGAAAATGGCTGCCGGGTGGGTGGCACATGCGCAGATGGAGATCTCGGCACCAAGATCTCGGGAGATGAGATCTCAGCCCTGAAATCTCATCTTCCGAGATCTTGGTGCCGATATCTCCATCTGCGCATGTGCCTCCCCCCTCGTCAACCATCTTCCCGGAGTCCACCGCACAGGAAACCATGTAACTGCCAGGGGCTCTGGCCTTTCACAAAATGTCGGCAGAGGCCCCCGCAGCACGGAGTCCTCCACAGCACGTTGCACCCCACAGCATCTGCAGCAAGGAACCTCCCCATGGCACAGAGCACCCGGCAGCATGGAGCAGCCCACAGCACAGAATCCCTGCCTCATCCCAGCCTGCGGCTTGCAGCATCACCCCACTCCTGTCTCCTCCAGCAGTGACCCTGGGACCCCACTTCACCGCAGCCACCACTCCCAGTAAGGAATAAGACACATGGATTATAAGAAGCACCACCATTTTATTAAAAAAAAAAATTTCCTATTTTTTTGCTCGAAATTTGGGGTGCGTCTTATAATCCGGATCGTCTTATAATCCAAAAAATACGGTATTTGCATATAGATTTTATAGGCTTGTCCAGGGTTAGAAAAATGTAATTGGTTTGTTTGAAAAACAAGACCACCCCTGTCTACAGGTTGTGCCTGTAATTGCAGATCAGCTCCAGTGAAGGGAATGGTATAGAGCTGCAATACCATGAACAAGCTGAAGATTTTGATGGCACAGATTTTTTTTTTTTAAGAAGATGGCAGCCCTGTTTTTCTTATCTTGTAGAACTGCTTTAGTGTCAGATTGGTTTGGCTGTACTTACCACCAAAAAGTTTAGCACGAGTCTCTCTAACTCCATCAGTAGATCGTTGAGATTCATCATTTCTCCTGGGTTTATCCTTTTTCAGATGTCTTTAAAATAGTAAAATATAAGGTATATTGTGAATTACAAAGTAACATATCTTTATTCTGCAGAATGAAATATAGACTCATATGTTTCATCATTCACTTTGTCTTTTACATTTTGTAGAAACATTGGCAATAAGTAAAATTTTGGTATTTATCAACAATTTTTCATGTACATGAAATTTCAATATGTGTGGATCGCACTGGATTGTAAGGTAATATGAAGATTAGACATGAGTGGATTTATTTGAGTGGAATTGAATTCTGCTCATACAAAACTCAGAATGTTGGAGAATAAAGATTTTTTTGTAATTCACTCCACGCGAATAAAGCAAAGTGGAAGCTAGCTGCAGCCGCCAACTTGCGGAAGAGTAGAGGGCTGGTAGAAAGTTGAGCTCATTTCTCCGACCGACTTCTGCTGCTTTATTCTCGATGGCCAGTTTTCCACACTACCATCATGCCGCACCTCTGGCCAAGAGTTCCCTTTGGGCTGAAACTTTGGCTACAAGCAGTCCTCGAAAGGTCTCTGCCCATGCAAGTCCCAACCAAGAGTCAACACTGGGCCAGAGTTGTGGGCAGAGATCAGTGGGGGCTTCCGGAGAGGGGCTTGGTGATATATGAACTTTATTTTCTTCTTACATCCTCCAGTTATTGTGATCTGGGACTGGGGAGACCCCAGAGCATAATAGGAAACAATCAATTTATGAAGAATAATTTTGCTGTGAATTAAATCTCTCTAAGCAAAGTCTGCATGATTTGGCAGAATTTTGTCAGAGCCTCTCATCTGTAATAAAGATGTCTTTTTTTACAGACTCCCATGCACAATATAAATTATCCTTTACAATACTTACCTACGTATGGTGTTACAGAAGACACCAATGAAAGTTCCAAAGAGGAATATGGTGATGGTGAAAACTACAAAACATATGATGACTTTATTCGAAGGGATCTTTGAAGTATCAATACCATCTTCTAAAAAAACTGTAAATGAAGAAATAATATATATATTATATACTGTATATATCCAATAACTTGGCTGTAATTCACTATGCCATTATTATCGAAGCAGTCCTATAAAGGGAATCTGTCACCAGGCTTTTGCCATCTTATCGGAGAGAACTATAATGTAGAAGCATAGACCTTTACTATAGCGATGTGTCAATTGCTGGACTGTTTTAATAGAATCACTGTTTTACCAGCAATTGATTATCACTTCAGGACAACTGGTCTTGTGCCTCCTAGTCCAGCCAGGCCTCCAGCAATATGCAATGTAAACACAAAGCTATGGCGGGGTTATACACAGCTCAAAAACTGAGCTCTGCTCAATCTGTAGCAGAGAAAACTGTGAATATTCTATAGTCTATTGGACTGTAGGACCCGACAAGACGATTAAAAATATGGGACTTTAGTTTTGCTAAATAATGTCTCAGGGATGATGTCATATTAATATATGATGGATATAATGGACAATATAGAGATCTATCTAGTGGCTTAGGTAGAGGCTGATGTGTTATGGTAAAAATTTTTGACCTGGGCCCCCATCTGCGTATTTGTCAGATGTATGGTCCTTTGTAGCATTCCAGATCCTATGAGGACATACTTGTTTGCTCTCTCATGTAAAATGTCCCCATCCTGTAATAAAGTCCCCATTTCAGACCCTTCATGTAATAATATCACCCGTCCTGGCCCCTTCCTGTAATAATGTCCCCCATCCTAGCCCATTCCTGTAAAAAAATTCAGTAATAATATCCACCATCTTGATATAATGTCTTTATCCTTGGCCCCTTTCTGGTATAATGTTTATCTTTCCTGGTATAATGTCCTCCATCTTGAACCTCTTCCTGGTATAATGTCCTCCATCCTGGGCCCTTTCCTGGTATAATGTCTCCTTTTCCTGGTATAATGTCCTCCATCCTGGGCCTCTTCCTGGCATAATGCCCTCCATCTCCATCCTGGGCCCTTTCCAGGTATAATGTCTCCCTTTCCTGATATAATGTCCTCAATCCTTTGCCTCTTCCTGGTATAATGTCCTCCATCCTTGGCCCTTTCCTGGTGTAATGTCCCACATCCTGGTCCACTTGCAGTAATATATGTCCTCCATCCTGGTATATTTTTCTAGTAATAATATCCCTGCTCTGCTCTTCTTCTCTAACATAAGTAAAAAAAAAATGAAATGATTCTGTTCACATTCCCCCACTCCCACTACTTTCAACGTCTTCTTCCATAGCCGGAGCAGAAGCCGGCAGTTGACTGCAGCACGTAAGCGACGGGAAGCGCATGACGTCACTCCCATGCGCCACTCGGCGGATATTTGTGTCTGGATGTCCCACCCACCCAGGCCTGGTCTCACTCACTGTGACCTCGATCGTTGTGCCCCTGCATCTATCCTTCTATATCCAGGCATGTAAATATATCAATAGGGCCTGTGTGTCTAGAGGAAGAAAGTTTAAAAGACATCTGGAGGCTTTTCCATAAATAGATGATATTACTAGATCTCTGCGCTAGATTACTGGAGAACAGGGATTGATCCGGGAGTGTCCTCTAACTGCAGGATATATTAGGAAGGAACATTGGCTGCAGAATATAGGGTTTACTTCAGATTAATACTAGCAGATAACCTATCCACGTAACTATGTGATTTACATCCACAATCCTTAGGTCCTTTGCACTGTTCCGTGCGGAGAAGACATTTGTCCTGTCCGTTTAAGCAGCCTCTGGTGCTATAGACCACCCTGGTACCAATGCCTGAAAAAATGAGACAACAATTAGTTGTAGGAAAACACTGTAGGAACTTTTCTCAATGTATCAGTGCAATTCTCGGTAGTCTTCTAGTGGAGGAGAACATCAGATGTCTACAGCTACTAACATAAATCATTTTTTTGGGACCATAAGACGCACGTTTTTCCCCAAAAATATCTGGGGAAAAAGGGGGTGAGTCTTATGGTCGCAATATACTTACAAATCCTGTTGCGGCGGTCCCGTAGCGGCGGTCCCAATGCCTCCGCGTCACAGCAACGGAGCTGTGGGGGGCTTTCGGGCTTTATCGAAATGCAGGCGGATCCCCCCACGCAGCACAGAGCCCCGCTGCAGCCACATTACAGAGCCCCGACACCACCGCACCACAGAGCTCAGGGAGGCTGCATTGGGACCACCGCCACGGGACCGCCGCAACAAGTAAATTGTAACCAGAGCACAGCCACCCCACAGAACACAGCCACCCCACGGACACAGCCACCCCACAGAACACAGCCACCCCACAGAACACAGCCACCCCACAGAGCACAGCCACCCCACGGAATTCGGACTGTAAGACGGACCCCCATTTTATACATTATTTTTTTCCCCCTATTTTCCACCCCAAAATTTGGGGTGCATCTTATGGTTCGGTGCGTCTTATAGTCCAAAAAATATGGTACATTATTCACTGCACCTAATTTACTTATCCAGACCTAGGACCATTTCTTATGAGTAACTCTAGGACAGCTCAGATCACAATTATTGGAAAGCCCAGCATGTTGGACAAATTAGTCCCCGTTAGTTATAAAACTGTATAATTTTCCCAGTGGTAAAGATGGAATCACGCGACTGAAGATCACAGACACAAGTGACTCCATTATTCCTTACAGGAAGATCTACATTTACTCTTACAATTAGTGTGAGAGCCTAGAATAGGGATTACAGGATGGGAGAGGGTAACTCATGAAGACTCCTCCATGAAATGTATCATGTGACCTATTAACAATCTCAGCCACTCAATAAAAGCTATATAAGTGCGAATATTCGGTGTCTCTAATGAAGCGGAGTCTGACACCCATCATATTACGCTGGGTCCTATTAGTGATTGTCAGTAGGTTCTGGTGCCAGATGTGAAATGTTGTATGTGAAGGTTATATCTTAATTGTGAGTTACTTACCGCATGTTTTGGAGCACGGACCAAAGATCAGGTGATCAGTGTTGCCTAGAAAATAAAAGTAGATATTAATGATGATCTCTGCTGACAAAATGAGAGGTGACATATATTTCCTTTACCTCCCTTCTGTTACATGTACAAGTTATTGTATCAAGCCTGCAGTATTACACCTCTATGTCTTATCTATATATTAATTGACTAAATGCTTGTATCAGTCCCTGGCCGTGTATTTAGCATTAGATCCTTCATGACCTTTGACGTACATCTAAGTCAAAGGTCGTGTCCTTGTCTTTAATGCCGTTCGCACGTTGAGCCTATCCACTCAACGTTGAGTTTATCCACTGCTATGTATAGCACAATCAACCAGACAATTGCAGCTTCAACTCCCTAAAGAGGACTATTGAGTACAGCAAAAATACAGCAAAAAGTGTAAAAAGTAAATTAAAAATTAAACGCTTAAAAAAATTCAAAATACTCCTTTGTAATCGCTGCATTTGTAAAAGTTCGATCTATCAAAATCTAAACTAAATTTATCTGATCAGTAAACAGCATAACGAGAAAAAATAATCGAAATCGCCAGAATAAAATTTTTTGGCAGCCGCAACATTGCAATAAGAGGCGATCAAAAAAAACATAGTATCTACCCCAAAATGGTATCAGTAAGAATATCAACTCAGGGAGCAAACAGTAAGCCTTCACCCAGCCTAATGAGGGTTACCCCATAATATGTGAATATTTGGAAAAGTACTTACCGGCTCGGATCGTATGCTTGGGCCAGGAATTATGGCGCTGGATGTTGATAGGCGCGCCTTCCACAGATGCTAATAGCAAAATCACGATTAGAAGAAATCGAAAGAGCATTTTAGCTTGGAGAAATATCGCTGAATGTGTAACACTCAGTGAGTCTTTTCAGACAAAGCCTCTTCCTGCAGCGTCACTCCGTATAACCACACATTCCGTGATGTCACAATGGAGATCTCATTGTGACATCACGAGGAGCGGAACACAGTGATGTCACAATGGGTCAGATAACTGCAACTACTCAACATGGAGCAGCTCCATCAATCTATCTATGATTAATATAATATTAATGTATAAGGACCAAGCCGCATTAGAGGATATTATGAATGTATGGGGGCGACATAGAGAGACATTATTCATGGGTTGGGCCACAGGGAGACATTACTATTACTAGGCCACATAGGGTGGCAATATTAACTCATGATGAACACATAGGTGGACAGTTTTACCAGATGAGTGCCACATTGGGGCCAATATTAATGTATTAATAGGGGGACATCATTACTATATGGGGCCCAGGAAAGGGACAATATTACTGTATATGGGTCACATAGGAGAAAATGATTAATATTAGGGGCACATAGAGGGACAATATTAATTTATGGGGGCCATATGGGAGGACATTGTTATTAAGTGGGGTACACATGATGAGATTTTTAATGTATGAGGGCCACAATTTGGAATATTACTACTATATTGGGGGTCATAAAGAGGAATTCCACATCTGGATGAAGGCATAATAGTTGGACATTACTACTGTATGGGTGCCATGTTGGGGCAATTCTACTGTACATTATTTGGGCAAACAGGGGACCTAATTACTACTGAATGGGGACACAGAGGAGCATCATTACTCTATTGTATTTTTTTTTGGAGGATACTCTTACCATATAAAAAAATGAGGTACTTTTTTGTAGAATTGGAGGAAAAGTGGCAAAGGTGACCAGGAAGCAAAAATCCATAGATGTCTGTCTGGCTGAGCGTGTAATAGGTGTCGGGAGCACTGCGGCGCTATGCAGTGTCACCGCTTGGTGCTCACTCAAGACCCTAAATCGTACATATCAAAGGGAAGGGGTTTCTTAATGAGTCATTCAGTGGTTCACAAACATCCACGATCACACACAACACTATCCATAACAGTCTATACTAGCGCATGGCCGAAAGGCCATGCGACTCTTTTATAGCGGCATCCTTCCGGGACCTTCCCAATAGTGGACCAATCCGAGCAGGAAGGGGACCTGCGCATGTGACCTCTGGCCTCCAATGAGAGGTCGTCCCACGGGCATGCTCAGTACCCAAAAGACAGGACTTAGTCCCAGAAGCTTCTACTTGCTGCTGACTCAAGGATGGAGTTATAGCAGAGCCAAAAGAAACAACCAGACGCCTAGCATCAGCCTGGGCAAGATGCCTGGACTGAAGAGGATATGCAGAGGATATGGCTTGAGATTCCCCCTGTGCAGTGGGGGAAACTTGATGCCTAACATTACCACCCAATCCTAGAGCCACCTTGCTATGCTTGAAGGCTGCAATGAGTAGAGGAGCACAAATATTCTCCACAGGCTCCTAGGTCCTATCCTTTGGGCCATGACCTTTCCAGTCCACTAGATAATATTTTTTGCCCTGTACCACCTTACACCCCACGATGGCGTTCGCCTCGTACTCCTCCGAGGACAAGCTTGATGTCCTGGTAGATGACTCCGAAAACCGGGACATGTGAACAGGCTTAAGGAGGGACACATGGAAGGTGTCAGTGATACCCAGGTGAGGAGGAAGGGCCAGATGGTAAACCATAGGATTAACCTTCTCCAGGACCTTGAAGGGACCTAAAAAGCGAGGCGCCAACTTAGTGGACTCAACCTGCAGCCTGATGTTACGAGCGGAGAGCCACACCAAGTCGCCGGGAACAAAGGTGGTAGCGGGGAGTCGGTGTGTATTAGCGCATGACCTCATTCTCTCCTTGGAGGCCCTGATGGCATCCTGAGTGCAGTTCCAAAAGTCACGTGCCTGCACCGCCCAGTCTTCCACCCTAGAGTCGGTGGACGGCACGGGCATGGGCACAGTAACGTGCGGATGCTGCCCATAATTAAGGAGGAATGGGGTCTGACCGGTGGCGTTGGCCACAGCGTTGTTTAAAGTTAACTTCGCCCAAGGCAGCAATGATGCCCAGTCATCCTGCCTGACTGAAACAAAATGTCGCAGATATGTGACCAGGGTCTGGTTGGCCCTCTCTAAAGTACCTGTTAGGCATCGGATATCTGTCGCTGCACAGTGAGAATCCCGAGCCTTACTTCCGGCGGTCTCTCATTCCTCTCCAGCCGCAGAGGAGCTTGCTCAGCAAACTCGTTGGTCCCGGCACTCTGCCCAGACCAGCTCCGTGGCACAGCCATGGCAATGCATGCTGCTCAGCAGTGAGATTCTTCAGGGACTAAGTCCTCATGTCGGGCCTCTGAGCATGCCCGTGGTGTGATCTCCCATTGGAGATCGAAGGTCATGTGCTCAGGTCTTGCTCGTATTCGGATTGGCGCATCTAAGAAGCCAGGAAGGTCCCGGACGCTCGTGGCTATAAAAGGTTCGCATGGCCACTCGGCCATGCGCTAGGATAGTCAGTATTTTCCGACTATAAGGAGTGAGTGATGGATGCACGTGTGAATGTCTCTGGTGACTGACTGATTCTGAAACTCCTACCCTTGGTACGCATGTGTTGTGCAGCCTAGCCTGCTAGCGCCCAGGCTTAGGCGTAGGTAGGATAGAGTTGAGTCAGATATTAGTCACTATCAGTGACTCGGCACGCCTCAGAGCAAGTGCTCCGCACTTCTTAGCCAGCGACTATAGCGGCGTTCGTGGCAGCGACGCCGCACGCTCCGTGGCCTAGAAGGACTCTATCCCCGTGCCTTGGGGTGGAGTTCTGTGGCTTTTTGCTGTGCGCTCTGTGGCCGGGCTCTGTGAGCTAAACAGGCTCCGACATTCACTTTCAAGCGGCTGTGCGGTTCTGTGAAGTATCAGAATCCGCTCCTGTTCACACTGGGTGACATAACCCACGTGTGACTGTTTTCATGCCGCTCTTCCCTTCCGCTATTACCTAGCAGCAGTGTTCCACCTCTGCACGGTGGACCCCGGGCTGTGAACGCACTCTCTACTATTTTATAATATGGTGCGTTCCGCCAGCCTTAACATTATCCTAGCGCCAGGGTCTGGCTAGTAATGGCGGACGAACAGCGACTGCATAGATACATCCAGCAGCTGGAGGGTAGGTTGGCAGCACTAGAGCGTTCCACCTCAGCTGCGGATGTCACTTCGGTCGCCGTGCAAGCAGCTACAGAGGCTGTCGTCCGTATCTCCACAGCCAGTCCTGTCCCGACCTTGTCCCACCTCCTGCTGCCCGAGAAGTTCTCGGGTGATAGTGCTTCATGTAGGGGTTTCGTGAGTCAGTGCTCCATTCACCTGGAGTTGCTGGCCACACGATTTCCCTCCGAGCGGGCCAAGGTGGGATTTATCATCTCCCTCCTGTCGGGCAGGGCCTTGGAGTGGGCCACTCCGCTGTGGGAGCGCGGGGATCCCCTGGTACAGAGAGCCACCCATTTCCTGGTCACTCTGAAGCAGGTGTTCCTGGGTCCTCGGGTCACGCACGACACCGCACTTCAGTTGCTGGCGCTGACCCAGGGTGCGTCTTTGGTCAGCCAGTATGCCATCCTCTTCAGAACTCTGGTCTCGGAGATGGAGTGGCCAGATAAGGTTCTCATACCCATATTCTGGAGAGGCCTGGCTGATCACGTCAAAGGCGCCCTGACCATCAGGGAGGTGCCCACCACTTTAGAGGAGCTCATTACGGTCGCTACCCGAATAGACATTCGCTTCATGGAGTGAGGGCTGGAGCGTTCCAGGTCCCGCCAACGTTATAAGTTGGCTTCAAATTTCGCGAGACCTCTGGAACCTTCCGGTCAGCCTCCCGAGCCTCCAGAGGCCATGGAGGTGTCCCGCACGGGGTCCAGGACCTGGTCTGCATGGGTACGTCCAGTCTGCTTCCGCTGTCGGCAGACTGGGCATCTTGCTAACCAGTGCCCACAGCGCTCGGGAAATGCTCCTGTCTAGTGGTTATCGGAGGGGGCATACTAGACACCGCGACTTTCTCTGTTTAAAGGGGCATTAGAATTTAATTTCTCCATTCTGATGGTGGAGGTTTGTGTGGACTCAGGGGCGGAGGGCAATTTCATGTCAACTGCCTTCGCTAAACAACACGCAGTCCCCCTGGTCTTGCTACCTCAACCAGTCACCATCAGAGTGGTGAATGGGGCGACATTCCTGTCCCATATCACCCACCAGATGGCTCCACTGAGACTCTCTTTGTCTCCATCTCATCAGGAGATGCTGTTTCACCTTGTTATGCCCGAAGGGATCGACCAGGTCCTCCTAGGTGTTCCCTTGTTGCGATCTCACTCTCCCCATATAGAGTGGTCTTCAGGAAAAATCCTCAGTTGGAGCATGGCCTGCGAGGGTAGGTGTCAGAGGCACTGCATACAGGTCGCCACTTCTGAGGTTCCTGCAGATCTCTCCTTGCTTCCCAAGCCATATTGACAGTATGCAGACGTATTCTCCAAGAAGGTGGCAGAGACCCTTCCACCGCACCGCCCATACGATTGTCCTATAGATCTCTTGCCCGGTGCTGAGCCTCCCCGGGGTAGAGTATATCCACTATCTCTCCCAGAGACAGAGGCCATGTCTCAGTATATCAGGGAGAATCTGGCAAGAGGATTCATTAGGAAGTCGGTGTCTCCGGCGGGTGCGGGATTCCTATTTGTCCAAAAGAAGAATGGAGAATTACGTCCATGCATCGATTACAGGGGTCTTAACGCTATAACCGTTAAGAACAAGTATCCTTTGCCCCTGATATCGGAACTGTTTGATAGGCGACGGGGAGCGAGAGTGTTTACTAAGCTTGATCTGTGGGGAGCCTATAACCTGATTCGCATCCGTGAGGGGAATGAATGGAAGACGGCTTTTAACACCAGAGACGGGCACTATGAATACCTAATGATGCCCTTTGGGCTATGTAACGCGCCAGCCGTCTTCGAAGAAGTTGTGAACGATATCTTCCGGGATGCGCTTACCACCTCGGTAGTAGTCTATCTGGATGATATTCTCATTTACTCTCCAGATATTGACTCCCACCGGAGAGATGTTCGCAAAGTTTTCGATCTCCTGCCGGCCAACTCTCTTTATGCCAAATTGGAGAAATGTGTGTTTGAGCAGGAGTCCTTGCCTTTCCTGGGCTACATCATCTCAGCCTAGGGTTTGGCCTTGGATCCTGCCAAGCTACGGGCAGTGATGGATTGGCAGGAACCCCATTCTCTCAAAGCGGTGCAGTGCTTTATGGGGTTCATAAATTACTATCGCCAATTCATTCCCCATTTCTCAACTTTAGTCGCGCCTTTGGTTGCCCTCACCAAGAAGGGTGCAAATCCCAAACTGTGGTCGGAGACAGTCTCCAAGGCCTTCGCCTCCATTAAGTCCCACTTCGCTAGCACTCCCATTCTACATCGCCCTGATGTAGATAAGCCCTTCATCCAGGATGTACTGTAGATGCCTCCTCCGTCAGTGCAGGAGCCATCCATTTTCAGGAGGACTCGCAAGGTCGGAAGCACCCTTGCTTCTTCTTCTCTAAGACCTTCACACCGGCGGAGAGAAATTATTCCATCGGGGACAGGGAGTTGCTAGCAATGAAGCTGGCATTCTCAGAGTGGAGACACCTCCTGGAAGGGGCTCGCCACCCATTCCAGGTGTTCATCGACCACAAAAATTTGGTCTATTTACAGACAGCCCAGCAGCTGAATTCTCGCCGAGCCAGATGGTCCTTATTCATCTCCCAATTCCATTTCACGCTGCATTTTCTCTCCGGGGAGAAGAACGTCCGGGCCGATGTTCTTTCCCGCACCGTGGTGTCATCGGAGCAGGAGGAGCCTCGGTTGATAGTCCCATCAGAGAGCCTGAGGACCGTGGCTCCGGTTGCTCTCGAGCCTGTGCCTCTGGGCAAGACTTTAGCTCCTGCCCATCTGCGACCAGAGGTCCTCTCTTGGGCCCATTCATCAATGGTGGGTGGCCATTTTGGGATCAAACGGACCTCTGAACTCCTGGCGAGGACGTACTGGTGGCCGCATATGGCCCGTGATGTCAGGGACTATAGTCAGGCGTGAATCTCTTGCTCCCAGAATCGGTCCTCTCGGCAGCGGCCCGCTGGGTTACTCTATCCTCTGCCGGTTGCGGACAGGCCCTGGGAGATGGTCGGAATGGACTTTGTATTGGGTCTGCCCAAGTCCAGCGGCAGCACTGTCATTTGGGTGGTCACCAATCATTTCTCCAAGATGGTGCATCTGGTACCACTCTCTCAGCTACTATCAGCACGGGGTCTGGCAGCGTTGCTTATTAAACATGTTTTCCGCTTGCACGGCATGCCGGATAAATTGTCAGCGACCAGGGTCCTCAGTTTGCGTCTTGGTTCTGGAGAGAGCTCTGTTCTCTCTTCAGCATTGAGCTAAATCTCTCCTCAGCCTATCATCTCGAGACGAATGGGTTGGTTGAGAGAGCCAACCAGACCCTGGTGACATATCTGCAACATTTTGTCTCGGCCAGGCAGGATGATTGGGCATCCTTGCTGCCATGGGTGGAGTTCTCCTTAAAAAACGCTGTGGCCGACTCCACCGGTCAGACCCCATTCCTCTTAAATTACGGTCAGCATCCGAGCAACCCCCGTGCCCATGCACGTGTCGTCCGACTCTAGGGTAGCAGGCTGGGCGGTGGAGGCACGTGACATTTGGGATCACACGCAGGATGCTATCCGGGCCTCCAAGGAGAGAATGAGGTCCTCCGCTGATTCTCGTCGGCGCCCTGCTCTGACCTTTGCTCCTGGCGACTTAGTGTGGGTCTCCACTCGAAAAATCAGGATGCTGGTGGAATCCGCTAAGTTCGCACCGCGCTATATTGGCTCTTTCAAGGTCCTCGAGCTTACTTGGTGGATTTGAAGGGTCATGGTCCAGAGGCTCGGACCTGGGGAGAACATCCACGCTCTTCTTGTTATTGTGGAATTTGAGCGGAGTGAGTCGGGGGCCAATGCTAGGCGTCAGATTTCTGTCACTGCACAGAAAGAATCCCGAGCCTTACTTTCGGTGGTCTCCCATTCCTCTCCAGCCACAGAGGAGCTTGCTCAGCAAACTCAACGGTCCCAGAGCTCTGCCCAGACCAGCTCCGTGGGTTTGCTTGCTGCTGCCACCTCTGGCACAGCTATGGCAATCATGCTGCTCAGCAGCGAGATTCTCCAGGGACTAAGTCCTCATGTCGGGCCACTGAGCATGCCCGTGGTGTGATCTCCTATTGGAGATCGAAGGTCACATGCTCAGGTCCTGCTCGTGTTCGGGTTGGCCCATTCGAGAAGCCAGGAAGGTCCTGGACGCTCGCGGCTATAAAAGGTTCGCATGGCCGCTCGGCCATGAGCTAGGATAGCCAGTATTTTCCGACTAAGGAGTGAGTGATGGATGCACGTATGAATGTCTCTGGTGACTGACTCATTATGAAACCCCTACCCTTGGTACGCATGTGTTGTGCAGCCTAACCCAGGCTTAGGCGTAGGCAGGACAGAGTTGAGTCAGATATTAGTCACTATCAGTGACTCAGCACGCCTCAGATCAAGTGCTCCACACTCCTTAGCCAGCGCCTATAGCGGCGTTCGTGGCAGCAATGCCGCACGCTCAGTGGCCTAGAAGGACTCTAACCCCGTGCCTTGGGGTGGAGTTCTGTGGCTATTTGCTGTGCTCTCTGTGGCCGGGCTCTGTGAGCTAAACAGGCTCCGGCATTCACTTTCAAGCGGCTGTGCGGTTCTGTGAAGTAACAGAATCCGCTCCTGTTCACACTGGGTGACTTAACCCACATGTGACTGTTTCATGCCGCTCTTCCCTTCCACCATTACCTAGCAGCAGTGTACCACCTCTGCACGGTGGACCCCGGGCTGCGATCGCACTCTCTACTATTTTATAATCTGGTGTGTTCCGCCTTCCTTAACACTACGAACCCGTTCGTCTCAAGATGATAAGCCGAGGAGAGGTTTAGCTCAATGCTGAGCAGGATACAGAGCTCTCTCCACAACCGAGACGCAAACTGAGGACCCCGGTCGCTGGCAATCTTGTCCGGCATACCGTACAGATGGAAAACGGGCTTAGTGAACAGCGCTACCAGGCCCCGTACAGAAGATAACCGAGAGAGTGGTATCAGGTGCACCATCTAGG
This sequence comes from Dendrobates tinctorius, assembly GCF_039654945.1. Taxonomy (NCBI): domain Eukaryota; kingdom Metazoa; phylum Chordata; class Amphibia; order Anura; family Dendrobatidae; genus Dendrobates; species Dendrobates tinctorius. Next base: position 48,373,393 of record NW_027361688.1, on the reverse strand, counting down.
AGAAATGGTCAGTGACAACCCAAATGACGGTGCTGCCCCTGGACTTGGGCAGTCCCACCACAAAGTCCATACCGACCATCTCCCAGGGCCTGTCTGCTACCGGCAGGGGGTAAAGTAGTCCAGCAGGCCACTGTAAAGGAGAGTTATTCTGGGTGCAAGAGATGATCCACGATGACACCACGGAGCGCGAAAGAGCACCGGCGATGGAAGAACAAGGGCCATCTGGCCTGGCGAGAGTTCATCCGCTGGGCCGTTTGCAAATACACCAAGTTCTTGCGGTAGGTGAACACCTGGAAAGGGTGGCGAGCCCCCTCCAGGAGGTGTCTCCACTCAGAAAAGGCCAACTTCATCGCTAGCAACTCCCTGTCCACGATGGAATAATTCCTCTCTGTCGGGGTGAAGGTCTTGGAGAAAAATAAGCATGGCTGCTTCCGACCTTGCGTATCCTTCTGAAAAAGGACCGCTCCAGCACCGACGGAAGAGTCATCCACCTCCAGTATGCTATGAAGGGCTTATCTACATCTGGGTAATGTAGAATGGGAGCACTAGCGAAATGGGACTTAATGGAGGAGAAGGCCTTGGAGACCTGCACCGACCACAACTTGGGATTTGCACCCTTCTTGGTGAGGGCTACCAAGGGGGCTACCAAAGTCAAGAAGTGGGGGATGAATTGGCAATAGTAATTTATGAACCCCATAAAGTGCTGCACCGCTTTGAAAGAATGGAGTTCCTGCCAATCCATCACCGCCTGTAGCTTGGCAGGATCCATGGTCAAACCCTGGGCGAAGATGATATAGCCCAGGAAAGGCAAGGACTCCTGCTCAAACACACACTTCTCCAACTTGGCATAGAGGGAGTTTGCCCGCAGGAGGTCGAAAACTTTGCAAACATCTCTCCGGTGGGAGTCAATATCTGGAGAGCAGATGAGGATATCATCCAGATAGACGAATACTGAGGTGGAAAGCATATCCCGGAAGATATCTGTCATGATCCATGTGGGATCATGTCAGATAAGAGCACTGGTAACCTTTTTTTTCCCTCTCTCTAAGCTTTGTGCTTAGAGATAGTTTTGCCCCCGGTGGCCAGTATGGTCATAGCACTTGTGTGCTTAGAGATAGTTTTGCCCCGGTGGCCAGTATGGTCATTGCACTGGTGTTTTTAGAGATAGTTTTGCCCCCGGTGGTGGTTAGTGTAATTGCACGGGAATCACTAACAGGTGTGTTTACTCAATAAAGGTGTGTCAGTTGTGCTCTCTCACATTGGTGATATTGTTGGGCTTTTCCAACAATGCTGGGTGAAGGAAGGAGCTGAGGAGAGTCCAGGACAGCTCAGTCAGAGTCCTGGAGTGCCAGCTATGGGGTCAGACAGGAGTTCGTGTAAAGCATGGTGAAGTGGCAGGTATGGTGTCAGTGAAGAATTCTTACAAAGCTTGGTGGAGTGGCAGCTATGGTGTAGAGCTGCACTCAGTTGCTGGACTCTGTTGCTGGAAGCTGCACTCAGGTGCTGGACTCCATTGCTGGACAGCTGCACCCAGGTGTTGGACACGGTGGGAGGAAGATGCACTCAGGTGTTGGACTCTGTTGCCTCGAGCAAGTGCATCAGAGCAAAGCTAAATGTTTCCCTGTTTGTCACTTTTCCTCATGTTGGTGTTAGTACAGCAGTGGGGCCAGTGCCTGCACCACCCAGCTACCTAGTTAGGAATAGGTTTAGGGTGTGCTAGGGTGACAGGTATCCTGATCGGCGACAGGTGAGGAGCCTGTATAGGGAACGTTAGGAGTGTTAGGGACACTGACTCAGGGGAGTGCAGGAGGTCTCCACGTCCCCCGTTCCCTATCGCAGGGCCCATCATTGTAAATGTTTCACTATCCCCTGTGTCTGGTTGTATTAGTTACCAGCTTGCGGGCCGCGTCACACTTGACATTTACACGTGCCGTGTCCTGTTGTATTAGTTACCGGCCTGCTGGCCGCGTCACACAGGACGGGGCACGTGACATTATCATTCACAAAGTCTTGGAAGACGGCCAGGGCATTACAGAGCCCGAAGGGCATCACTAGGTATTCATAGTGCTCGTCCCTGGTGTTAAATGCCATCTTCCATTCGTCCCCCTCACGGATGCGAATCAGGTTGTAAGTCCCCCGCATATCAAGTTTGGTAAACATTCTCGCTCCCCGTAGCCTAAAGGTCAGCTTGGAGGATAACGCCGCTGATTCTAGAGAACCCACTCCTATGTCCATTAGAGGCGAGCGTTTTCCCGACCGCTGTGGGCACCGGTTGGCACGGTGACCAGACTGCCAGCAAACAGGACAGACCACAGGTGGTTGAGCGGACCGGGACCAAGATCCCACACAAGGAGCCTCCTGAGGCTCGGACACCCGATCGGGAGGTTCCAAAGGTTTAGCAAAACTAGGTGCCAACCTAAACCTCTGCCTACACTGGGACCGCTCAAACCTCGATGAATGAAGTAAAGGTCTATACGAGTGGAGACGGTCATAAGCTCCTCCAGTGTGGCAGGAACCTCCCTGGTGGTCAGAGCATTCTTCACATGGTCAGCCAAGCCTCTCCAGAATGCCGGAATAAGGACCTTCAGAAAGTTGTGGGATGCAGGGTTTCGGCGCCCTTCCTGGCACCTTCCTCAGGGATAGATAGATATCCCTGAGGAAGGTGCCAGGAAGGGCGCCAAAACGTGTAGGAGGAAATAAAGGAGTACACTGCTACAACATCTTGCATCCCAGGTGATTTGCGAATCCCGGCAGCGCGGACTGCAACACACCCTGCTTCCCACAACTTTCTGAAGGTTTTTCCATGTGCGAGTGGTTGGTGGAGGTCCTGCAGCAGCTGATTCTGTGATATGCTCTCAAGCAAGTTGTGGGTTACACAACTGGAATAGGTGAGTGGAACTGTATTATACCGCTCATACTTCAAGTGTCACTAGTGATAGGGCACTATTGCGCCTCTTGTTCCCCCCACCATTTTTGTAGGCATAAGGACCTTATCTGGCCTCTCCAACTCAGAGGCCAGTTTCCGGAACTGGATGGTGAAGTGGCTGACCATGGACGAGCCCTGTGATAATGCCAACCGTCGGAGCGCTGTGTCATGGGTGACTTGCGGTCCCAAGAAGACCTGCTTCAGAGTGGCCAAGAACTGCGAGGCACTCTGCACCACATGATCACCACGCTCCCACAGCGGTGTGGCCCACTCCAAAGCCCTGCCCGACAAGAGGGAAAAGACAAATCCCATCTTAGCCCGCTCAGAGGGGAATCGTGCAGCCAGAAGCTCTAGCTGTATAGCGCACTGGCTCACGAAACCCCTACAAGAGGCACTATCGCCCAAGAACTTCTCGGGCAGTGGGAGCAGTCGGAGCAGGGATGGCAGTGGTCACACGGGAGACAACCTATGTGGCTGCCTGGAGCACAACCGCAGTAACATCCGCAGCTGAGGCTGGACGCTAACGAGCCGCCAACCTGCCCTCCAGCTGCCGGATGTACGCAAGGAGTCGCTGCTCATCCGCCATTACTAGCCAGACCCTGGCGCTAGTATAATGTTAGGGTTGCGGATCGCACAAAATATAAGGAAGTTCGATTGCAACCCGGGGTCCACCGTGCAGAGATGGAAAACTGCTGCTTAGTAATGGCGGAGTAGTAAGTGAACACTGGCGGGTTATCCACTGTCCTGGTGTACGCTGGGGCAAACTCTGTTACTCCATAGAGCCGCTGAAAGAAACGCCAGAACCTGTTAACACCACAGGACTTGGCAGAAGGCGCGCACAGTGTAAGGTCACAGGACTCGGCCTTTAGACCGCAGGACTGGAGTCCCTCTAGTCCGCTAGTGCTCAGCGCCATGGCTGAGGTACCAGCAATAGTCACTATAATAGCTAATGCGTTCAAGTGTGCACAGTGCCGCTGTCACTTGCCACGGTTCAATAGTGCCCAGCAGTGGGCGACACCATCGGACGCTAGTGTGCGAGTGCTAGGAGCACGGTGGCGGAAGCATAGCCACCTGTTGGCGCTGACTCAAATACCCTAACTCATGCCTATCAAAGTAGGGGGTAATTTAATGAGTCATTCGCCAGATTCATGCATCCATCATCACACATACCAACAACATTATGAGTCTATACTAGCGCATGGCCGAGCGGCCATGCAAACCTTTTATAGCAGCGTCCTTCCGGGACCTTCCTAGTGGTCCAATAGGAGCAGCAATATGACCTGAGCACGTGACCTCAGAGCTCCAATGAGCGGACTTCCCACGGGCATGCTCAGTGGACAGAAATAAGGACTTAGTCCCAAGAGCTGCTCGCTGCTGGCTATTGCAGATTTCCATAACTGAACCCTGTTTGAAAGCAGTAACCAAGCCAATTGAAGTAGACTGAGCAAGAAGCTGGGAATGATGTCTTTGCTGAGCAGGCTCTTCTGAGGCTGGAGAGGAATAGGATATCGCAGAAAGCAACGGCTGGGATTGACCAGGCCAGTTTTTACAATTCTGACCACTGACCCTTTATGAGGTAATTACTCTGGAATGCTTTTATGGATCCCAGTGATTCTGACATTATTTTTCTCGTGACATATTGTACTCCATGATAGTGGTAAAATTTTATTCATATGAAAAAAAAAGAAATTTGGTGAAAATTTTGCAATTTTCCAACTTTGAATTTTTATGCCCTTAAATCACAGAGATATGGCACAGAAAAAACTTAATAAGTAACATTTCCCATATGTTTACTTTACAGCAGCACAATTTTGTAACCCAAATTTTTTTTTTTTTCGTTAGGAAGTTATATGGGTTAAAAGATGACCAGCGAGTTCTAATTTTTACAACACCACTTATTTTTTTAGGGACCACACCATATTTGAAGTCACTTTGCAGTGTCTATATGTTAGAAAATACCCAAAAGTTAACCATTCTAAAAACTGCACCCCTCACGATGCTCAAAACCACATTCAAGAAGTTTTTTAACCCTTCAGGTGCTTCACAGGAATTTTTTGAATGTTTAAGAAAAAATGAACATTTAACTTTTTTCACAAAAAAATTATTTCAGGTCCAATTTTTTTATTTTACCAAGGGTAACAAGATAATTTGGACTGCAAAAGTTATTGTATAATTTGTCCTCAGTACGCTGATACCTGTCATGTGGGGGGGAACCACTGTTTCAGCGCATGACAGAGCTTGAAAGGAAAGGAGCACCGTTTGACTTTTTCCAACGCAAAATTGGAATTGAGATTGGACGCCATGTCACGTTTGGAGAGCCCCTGATGTGCCTAAACAGTGGATACCTCCACTAATGACACCATTTTGGATACTATATATAGCCACACACACATACATGTATATATATTACATAGTCTCCTTTATTATGTTTATTACTGTCCCTTACACAGTGCCCTCTCTTGTTAAGTACAGCACCGTCCCTTACATATTGGATTGTATAGAGCTCTGTTTTCTGTTTTTTATTACATACCGTTCTGTCTTGTTAGCTGTATAATGCAATGATGGCTGATGGAGCATGGGAAAGCATCATTTCTTATGGAGGAGCTGATGGACTGGTAGTCTGGTCACCGGATTCTCGATCAACAGTCATTTTATATAAAAAAGAGAGGGAACTATGTAATAAAAGAAGGCGCTGTGTATAACAAAATTAACAAGAATACACTATGTGTTAGGCATCGGGTTCCTTCAGCTGCACAGCAGGAATCCAGAGCCTTGCATCCTGCGGTCTCCCATTCTTCTCTGACCGCTCAGGAGCCTGCACAGCAATCTTGGCGTCACAGGCACTCCGCTCAGACAAGCTCTGTAGGACTGGTTGTTGCTGCCACCTCTAGGTCAGCAATATCAGCGCAAGCTGCCCTGCAGCAAGCCACTCCAGTGGCTAAGTCCTCTTGCCACGCTACTGGGCATGCTTACGAGATGATCTCCCATTGGAGATCGGGAGTCATGTACTCAGGTCCTTCTCCTGATCTGATTGGTCCATCCCAGAGATCTGGAAGGTCCCGCACGGCTATAAAAGGTCCGCACGGCCGCTCGGCCATGCGCTAGTATAGGCTTTACTTGCTAGATGTGTGAATGGTGATGGATGTATGATTCTGGTGACTGACTCATTAAGATTCCCCTCCCTTTGATATTACGCATGTGGATAGGGAACTAGAGTAGCAGTCAGCACCAGTCAGTGGCAAGCCATAGGTCACTGTGCACATCGCACCTCTACATTAGCGTCCGATTGTGTCCCGTCTCACGGCACTATCGTATAGTGGCTGAGGTTACCGCTGCACTGCAGTCAGCAGCACGGTAGGTCTAGACGGACACCGACCTCTGCCTTGGGTCCGTGTCCTGTGACCGTATACCGCGCATGCAATTTAGCTGAGACCTGTGGCGTTAACAGGTTCAGCCTTCTGTGTTTAACACATAGGTGCATCCGTGAATTAACAGAGATCGCTCAGCGCACCTGGGTTGCGTTTCTACCGCCATATAGTGCGTCTGCCATTACTCAGCAGCAGTGATAACACATTCTGCATGGTGGACCCCGAGCCGTGAACGCACTTTATTATTTATTTATTTAGTGTGTTCCGCCGTTCCTAACACTATGTAAGAGACAGCACTATATATAACAGCAGGGGAAGGTATAATAAAGGACGGCACCATATATAACTAGAGAAGATGGTACGTAATAAGGGACGGTGTTATCTAATATATAAAGCTCAAGTGTGTGTTTGCATGTATGTGTGTGTGTGTGTATGTCCGGGATTGGCATCCGCACCATCGCAGCTACAGCCATAAAATTTGGCACAGTCACACGTCTGGAACCCGAGAGCGTCCTAGGATATGATGTGAGGCGAAATTTTAACCCCGCGCGTTCCAATTCACCAAACAATTTTGCCCCTATCTACATAATGGGAAAGGTGTGTGTATCAAGCCCCGCCCCTCATTATGATGTCATAATGGTTGCCATGGCGACAATGATGTCATCATAGGTTGCAAGCCCCGCCGCTCATTATGATGTCAAAATGGTTGACTATGGGATGTAGGATGTGTGATGGGTATGTGGGCACTGGATTATGGGATGGAGGATATGTATGATGGGTATATGGGCACGGGACTATGGGATGGAGGATATGTATGATGGGTATATGGGCATGGGTCTATGAGATGAAGGATGGGTAAATGGGCACTCGACTATGGGATGTCGAATATCTATGATGGGTATATGGGCATGGGACTATGGGATAGAGAATATGTATGATGGGTATATGGGCATGGGACTATAGGATGGAGGATGTGTGATGGGTATATGGGCACGGGCCTATGGGATCGTGGATATGTATGATGGGTATATGGGCACGGGACTATGGGATGGAGGATAGTTATAATTTGTTATAAACACCACAGTTAGTTACTATGCCCGGGCAGCGCTGGGCTATTCAGCTAGTACATAATAAAAGAGGAAACTGTAACTAAGGATGGTGTTATACAGAATTAGTATGTACACTATATAATAAGGGACTGTGTTAGACATGGTGAGTACACTATATACTAAGGGACTGTGTTAGACATAATAAGCGATAATGTCTTCCTCCACCTCCCCCTGTTCCTAAGGCCATTATAAGTCCCCCTTCCTCCCATCCCAATCACCCACACCTCTCATTGCCCTCCTCCCCTCGCATCCCATTATTGTCCTCTCCCCCACTCTATCATTGCCCTCTTCACCACCTCCATCATTTTCTTCTCCCCACCACAATCTTTGCTTTTTTCCCCACCACTCCCATCATTGCCCATCCCACCACCTCCATCATTTCCTCCTCCTCCACCACCCCCATTATTGCCCATTCCACCACCACCATCATTGCACTCTCCCCCATCACCCCATCATCATTTCTTTCTCCCCGACCACCCCATCACTACCTTCTCCCCAACACCCCCATCTTTGCCTTCTCACCATCATTCCCATCATTGCCTTCTCCATCACTCCATCAATGCCTTCTCCCTATCACTCCCATCAATGCTTTCTCCCCATCACTCCCATCTTTGCCTTCTCACCATCACTCCCATCACGGCCTTCTCCCCATCATGGCCTTCTCCCCATCACCCCATCATGGCCTTCTCCCTATCACCCCTATTATTGCCTTCTCCACATCACCCCGATCATTGCCTTCTCCATCACCCCATCATGGCCTTCTCCATTACCCCATCACTGCCTTCTCCCCATCACCCCCCCATCATGGCATTCCCCCATCACCCCATCATGGCCTTCCCCTGTCACTCAATCATGGCCTTCTCCCATCATGGCCTTCTCTCCCCATCATGGCCTTCTCTCCCCATCACCCTCATCATGGTCTTCTTTCCCCATCACGGCCTTCTCCCCATGTCCCCATCATATCATTGCTTTCTCCTCCAGGGCCAGGCTCCACCTACACACACACAGACATACACACATATGTACATACATATACACACACACACAGCAGCACCTTTCACCTGCCACACATACACACACCTGTCCTCAGCATCGCCCGTGCTTCCTCACTGCTGTGCCACAGCAGCGCTCCTCTCTGTGTCAGAGACAGGAAACACAGGTGGTGGGCAGGACGGATCCTTGCAGCTCCACTGCTATTTTCTCTTGCAGGCAGCAGACCTACTTGGATCACTCCCTGCCCGCTGCACATGAGGGCAATCTGGCCAGAGGCCCCCAGAGCCTTGGGCCCGGAGAAACCGCCCATATTGCCCTCATCATTAGCTGCCCTGCAGGGCCCCCCATGGCAGTACTGGATCGCAGCTCTGAATCTCCCTGGTTCGGGGAAACGGCTGCTTTTTTAACAAGCCGTTCCATCGAACCGGGGAGAACCGGCCGAATCCCACCCCTGCATTTAGGCCTTGAGTGAACAATTTCTAATTAGTTATCCCACTGCATGCTAGAGCATAACATACTGTTTATCATTAAATATATATTTAAGTCTTAAGAACTTAATGTTTGATTTGGCTGAGATAGGCTATAAGTTCTGTCATGAAATCTTAAACTTGTGTGGCGCCCCTGAGGCTCAGTCGCCACAGAGGTACTGCACCTTCTCCTAAGGTGTAGTGCCCCACCATCCAGGTAAGGTGGGAACTCCTTTCCACGCTCCAACACTCGCACCCCACACAACAGGGTAGTTCTGAACAACCACATTGCAGCTCAGTGCTTAGAGAGTAGCAGAGCACCTCTGGTGGTTCCCTGCTTGGAACACTGGATGTGCTGGGAGGTGGGTGGAATTGAGAGATTTAAAAGAGTGGGAAAGTGTAGGATTACAGGTTCAGTCTGGCAGAAGGACAGGCGGGTAAGAAGTCACTCAGACAAGAGTGACGATTCCTGGAAGAAGGGATGGAGGAAGGAGTCCTGCAGCTGCCTCAGTGATCTGAGCCAGCTGGCACGGGAAAGGGAAAGAAGGAGAAAGACGTAGAACTGCAACCTAAGCTTCCATAAGAGAGAGAAGGATCAGTACGGAACAAAGGAGAAGAGAGAACAGAGAGGAGACGTGGGTTGGAAGAGGAACCCTGCGTATAGGTTCTCAGCGCAAGGCCGGGGCCCGGTCCCCGAGGTTGTATGGACACTTATGGTTCTGCAGCAGACAACGGTGGAGTAGTAGGCTGTAAATGCACTACTCCCATCTAAGACTTGGGGCACAACAGCAACTGATTTAGAGAGCCGGGACTCAAGAGAAGGGAGTCCCCGAAGCAGGCTACAGCTGTCTGCCATGCGAGTAGAGTTCTTGGGAACATCTGACAAGAGGAACTCCAGAGTACCACGGCACTGGAGCTCTTCACACTTTAAGGCGCAATAGAGGAGTCGTTCAGGAAAGGTACATGTTGGCGGAGTGTTGGAGGGGAGCTTTCCATCTGGCCTGGAGGTTGACTGAGTCTCTGACCCGGAGGACACGGCCCGGAGGCAGGCACCCTTGTGTACCACAGACTGTGAGTAAAGCTTTGGAACTGCAAGCCTCGGTGTCCTCCATTCATTCTTGCGCCAACCCGCTCAGCACCGCTACATCTGGGTACCATCCTTTACATTGCCTGCGCCTTTCCACAACCATTACAACTACACTGCCATGGGACATCAGCCCTGCCTGTGGAGGGCTATACCATCACTGCTGCACCATACCATCTGCCCCAGAGGATCTGTCTGCAGCGTCGGCTTAACATCTCCCTTGCCGAGCACCACAGGTGGCGTCACAAACTATTCCATTCCACTTAATATACATTACATTCCCCCCATTACTTGGGTGTCCAGGTCCACGGACCGGGTCATCGCTGCTGTGACACTGTATTGGCAACTGTTCAGCAATAAGGTTCAGATACGGCTTTAAAGAAGGCTACTACTTGGATATAACACAATTTTATTACACAATGATTATAAAACACCAAATTAATGGAATGGCAGATATAATATTACCCTGTCTTGTTAATTAATTTCATGTTAATCATACAATTATTATGAATTATAGTACATAGAGAAATAAGTGTCCATACTATACATTACCAAGTATTGTAGCATCACTTCTCTACTGGAGGGACCCCACAGTGTCAGTGAGAAGGAAAATACTCTCGTCTTGTCATCACAGGAACTGTGCACCCACGATAGCTTCTGGAAATGTCCCTTCCTCGAAATGTCCCCTCTCTTCACTGACGTAGGGTCCACCTTTTTATACACAACACTCCCACATTACAACTGTGCAGTATGTTTAGTCTGCATCAGAATCTTGAATCTGCACAGTACGTGTTAAATATTAATAATCCGTTAATTTCTTATAAGACTCAGTTCTGTAGAATGCTTTAGCTTACATGACATAGGCTATTTTTAAGCTTGGCTCATGGTAGAAAGACAGCTCCATATATGTAGAGACCACGTGCTTTAGGAGACGTATATAATTCATGGCTAACTGTAGAGGTCGCTCTTCTTCTTCCCTCACCATCATGAGACACAGACGCAAGATGACATAACTCAACAGCTGGTATGTTACTTTATTACGAAGAAGCCGAACTGAGAGACAGACGCCATTTGCCATGTGAGATCCCGGAGAAAAGAAGAATACATGTTGCTTTTGCCATGTGTGATCTCAGAGCATGATCTAATGGACAATCTCTCTTTCACTTATTTTTATTCACCTGTTTTTCTGTAATAACCTTTCTTTGATGGAAGAATCCAAATAAACCACTACATTTTTATCTGGTAACTAGTCCTGAGTATTTTACAGGATATGCATTATTTTACATTGGAGAGCCAGCCAGATCTGAATTTTTGTACTTTTTTGCGGATTTCCCTCAACTTGCCCACACGGGGGAATGGACTTTGCTAACGTCAAATCATATGTGCAAGTTATCGGGAATTCCACTACTTACAAGAATCACATAGAACCTAGAAGTAAGAAGTACCAGATAGATTGAGAAGTACTACAAGTGCCAAAAGTACCAGACGTAAGCCAGACGTGTAAAGACAGGAACCCAGCGTTGTCCATCAAAGGGAACAAGCTGAGACATTTCAAGGTAAGATAAAATGGATGTCATTAATTGTCTTGCTAAGCAGAGTAAATTGAAATTTAAGTCTGTAGACAATTCTAATTCAGAAGTTTTATGGTTAAGTTTATATGCCGAGTGTGAACTCGAGAATCAGAGGTTAGATTCTAAGTTTTTCAATAGAGAAAGAGAGAGATTAAAAAATATTCTACAGATGGTAGATATATTTCATAGATCTGTGTCAGAGAAATCCAAAAATGATTGTTGTGATGTTCTCGAGATTGGCTGTAAAGTTAGGGAGATTGACTGTAATCAAGTGTCTGTAGCAGCCATTGAAGGTGACCTTGCAGACGTGGAACAAGATGGAGAAGTAGGAGGAGACTTCAGAACTGACGTAGAGGACGTACAAGGGAAAGACGTACCACTAAAAATAGAAGACTCACAGGCCCAAATCCGAAGTAGCGTGAGGAAGGATTTGATAAAGATATGCCAAATAATTCCTGCTTATGACAACAAAATAGATGTCTGTAGGAACTCTGAGATCTTTGAAAGTTGTTCTGAAAAATTTGATTTATCTAACGAGGAGAAGAATCAGTTGTTCAAAATGTGGATCCCTGTAAATTTTGCTAGGAGATTGTCTTTAAAGTTATCTGGTGAAACACATGAGAATTTAACTGATAAAGACAGATTAAAAATTCTCATTTTTTGTTCATCAAATGAAAATCATCCAGATATTGATATTCTTCAAAAATTAAGAATTGGTCGGAAGGAATGTATTTTTACGTTCATGTCCATATATGAACGTTTGTACAAAATGCTGAGTGAGAATGTCAAAACACCGTCCCTCATAAGGAGTTTTGTAAGCAAATTTTGGTTTCTAAATCCTGCATCTCGTGTTATTGCGTCACAAAAAGATTCTTTGTTTGAATGTGCGCAATCTCTTGATTTTGCCAGAAAACACGAGAATCGTGAAAGGAAAGTAAATTGTGCTAATTTTGTAAAGACAGGCAGAGTAAAATCTTATCAGAAGCCGGTATTAGCAAAACCTTCTAAAATGAGTTTTCCCCAAAATCAAATCTACGAAGAAAGAAAAAGAAAATCACATGTTTGTTATAAGCCATATGGAATGATGCAAAAGAACACCGAAAAGACACAAATGGAATTAAGAAAAATGATGAGTTCTGATTTTCTTTCTGTAACAAAGATGGCCGAATTTAACAGACAGAAACAGGTGGTGAGTGACATCATGGCCTGTAAACTGAATACTCTGCTCCAAGAATCTATCAGCTTTAAAATGGCAAGAACCTTTCAGGATATTTTTTGCAGAGAAATAAGTATGGGTGTAGGAATTGGCTAGGAAAAAAGTAATATATATATTGTGTAACAGTGTTATACAATTAGTGAGTTATATGTAATTATTTTATAGAGTATAATCCTGTAGTTTTATGGTTTGTGGATATATACATAGTCATACAGTATATATAGAGTGTTTGTAGAAGTAGAAATAGTAGAACTGTATTTTTTAATGAAAATTAAAATCTACATCAGTAATAATATTTAGAATATGAATATGATATTAACCTTATTTTTTATGTTTCCTTAGAATTTTCATTTCAAAGCAGGACTTAATCGAGAAAAATTCTATTCCAAGGATTTATGCCTTTATTTACACAGGAAGTTGCAATAATTGCATGATTTTATATATCTAACCCTTAAAAGGAAATAACTAATTGCTTTTTAAAATGTTCTTGTGTGTGCTTTTTTACTGCATGGTTTGAATGACAACCACAGCAGGGGAATTTGAACCTTGTTCTAATAATACAAGTATACCAGTATACTATGTCCCTGTTCCTTAGGAAAAGAATTTTAAAGGGGGTCTCAACTTTTGCAAAGCAATGGAATTTTTTTTCCAGGCCTAAATGTCAAGTATAGCTATACATATACAATATATATTTCTGTCATGTGTATTTGGGGAATATTCAAAGAAATATTAAGAGACTAAATTGAAATAGTTTACAATGCATTGATAATTAGGATAATTTGGGTTAAAATACGTGTATTCATCACACCTTCATATGTGAGGTATTTGGTTTAAAGTTAATATGTGACACAGTCTGAGTGACAGTGACTGAGTGTATGAGCAGCTGCTGAGCGAGTAATGTGATACGTTTGTGAGACCTCAGGATCCTGAATGCATGAGAGAAAGGAAAAAAAAAAAAAAAAAACCCCAAAGCTTTTATCTTTAGGAAATTATTAGAATATTAAGATACATAATGAAATATTATCTATACAAACATATATTTCTATATTTCTATAGTAATTATTTCTTGATTTAGTTAATTGTGGATAAGTGCAATCGCACAACAAAATAGAAAATAGTTTAGGAAGAAAATCTATTCTTTCCTTATCAGCTTTAGCTCTTTTAAACAGGCACCAGCACAGAGCCTGGTATTCACCAGCTGCATCTGGGAATAGTGGACCTTCCTTCTCTGTCCAAGTGTGTTAATCTTAAACTACATTTAAATTAATTTTTCCAAAGGATAATTTTATGATATTCAAATTAATTTTGATGGTTACACATCTTCAGACAAATAATGGTATAAGCAAGTATAAATTCACATAATTTATACATTAATTATTTTTAATTTTGGTTTTGATAAATGAATTATTTCATGAAACAATATTTTTTGGTATTAAGGGGGAAATATGTTTTTTATCCTGACTACATAATCACATTTGATTAATACCTCTTCTTCACACATTTTAATAGGAAAAAAAAATTAATAAGGTACAATGGTATAAGTATTGGGTATAATAACAAGTATTATAAAGAGTCATTTCTTTACACTAAGAGGAATTACATGCAAAGTTGCATAATTTGAATATTTTGATAACACAAGTTTATGACAATTATGAAATAATCCAGATCATGGAAATATTAAGGGTATATGTTACTGAAGACATAACTACTCTGCATCAACATAAAGGCCTTATTCTTATTTTTATTTTTATTCTTATTTTTCATTATTTTTAATTCTTTCACCAATATTTAGTAAAGTAATATCTACTGAGAATATTGCTTCATTAAATATAGCAATTATATGGTTCTATTACTAAGGAAAATGTTTCACTTCTGAGTTATATGCAACAATTCTTTTATTCATTCATTCGCTCACTCATATATTCTTATTTTGGTTCATGGCTTTACATTCCTACATATTATTAGTATAATAAATATATTCCTTATTAATAAAGATGATAACACTGGTTACATAAAACACAGTGACACCTATGGGTTGAAAAAGGTAATTACACCCATGACATAAAAATGTTCTATCACATGAAAAAATGGATAATAATGTATTATCGTTTATTATTTCAAATATTGAAATCCATATATGGTACAAATTCTGATAATAATTATATGGATATTACTGATTGCTATGGTACGCTGTGATATTATGGGATAGGGAAATTACCAGATTTGGTATAGAATAGGGAATGAAGACTTCAAGCAAGATACTGAAATTATGTTAATAAAGACTTTTCACATTTCTAAACTTCATTGATTTTTATCAGTTGCAAGAAGAAGAATGCCGCGATCCAGAAGTCCCAGAAGGTAACAAAGCTATGATTACTGAGTAATAGACTGTGTTAATTACAAATGCAGTATCCACCACTGACAGTCACAAGTGCAGTATCCACCACTGACAGTCACAAGTGCAGTATCCACCACTGACAGTCACAAGTGCAGTATCCACCACCGACAGTCACAATTAAAGTGTCTAACCTGACAACCAGAGGACGATGATCCTATGATGCTGAGATGAACGGTGTTATCACGTTCTTATCAAGTTCCAGAGGTTTTCAATCACCTGAAAAGCTTTGATGAAAGCTGGTGAACAATGAAGGTAATTATCAGGAAGCTACAACCCTGACATATGTCCTGTGCATTAGGACAAGGACTGGTTATGGTGCTATGTTTAGCAAGGAAGAGTCATTTTAACCCTTGCTTTGCTGACCAAAGACGTCACACCTGTTCAAAGACCAGTACCGATGGAGGATTCCAGAATATCCAAGGCGAGCCAATATAAGCCCAGGTTTTTAAAGATGACACTGCACAGATATTAAAGCTGCATTTCATCTATAGACTTTGTTTCTTATCAACATTTGAATTTATGGACTTTGATTTGATACACCACACAATTCCTACAACATCTATATGCTATAAGAAAACTGTATTTTTAAAAGAACCAAGAAGAAGACAGAAGACATCAAAATGAAGACCAGATGACATCAGATGATGATGACTGGACCTGAGATGCTTCAATTTAGACTTAGGGAAGTATAATTATACATATTTTATATGAATATTGTTCACGGCTTACCATAACATGAATTCACATCAATTATGTCATTGAGTACTTATAACGGTAATCTAATATTATTATTATTATTATTATTATTATTATTGATATTAAATTATTTTGTCAAAGAAGAAGAAAAGAAGAAAAAAAGATCGTTATATTTGAGGGTTCCAATTAATGTCTGTCTCCCTCAAAAGGGGGAATTGTTAAATATTAATAATCCGTTAATTTCTTATAAGACTCAGTTCTGTAGAATGCTTTAGCTTACATGACATAGGCTATTTTTAAGCTTGGCTCATGGTAGAAAGACAGCTCCATATATGTAGAGACCACGTGCTTTAGGAGACGTATATAATTCATGGCTAACTGTAGAGGTCGCTCTTCTTCTTCCCTCACCATCATGAGACACAGACGCAAGATGACATAACTCAACAGCTGGTATGTTACTTTATTACGAAGAAGCCGAACTGAGAGACAGACGCCATTTGCCATGTGAGATCCCGGAGAAAAGAAGAATACATGTTGCTTTTGCCATGTGTGATCTCAGAGCATGATCTAATGGACAATCTCTCTTTCACTTATTTTTATTCACCTGTTTTTCTGTAATAACCTTTCTTTGATGGAAGAATCCAAATAAACCACTATATTTTTATCTGGTAACTAGTCCTGAGTATTTTACAGGATATGCATTATTTTACAGTACGTTGTTGTCTTGATAACAGCACAAGACTTCAAGGTCTGTTTGTTATAGACTACTACAATCTTAGTTTGTTTGCACCAACCAGAGATTCGTTTGCCATTAGCATGCCTCTTAACAATAGCACAATGTTTTGCTACTGATTATAACCCAGGATCTGTTTGCCTCTGGTCAACTTGTCAAAGTTGTCTATCACTGTTCAGAGTTCAACATATGTTGCTTGTTACAAAGTTAACTCTTCATGCTCATAGCATAACGCTCTAAGATGGTAACATATGGGCAGCATGACTTCCATAATCACCTATTCTGAAAACTGGATACCTATCGTAACCCAGGCACACACGCCTACATGTCAAGATGTGTATCACAATCGGTCCTCGATTATTGATGTCATGCATGACCCAATATTGCTACATGAGACCATAACATTTTGGTCTCTCTTGTCAATCGAGAATCATACTATTATAGAGCACAAGACTTCCTTGTTCAAGCAGCATAAATATTCATTATCTATACAGTTGTTATTCCTATTGTAAGAATACACCACACAGAATTAGTTGGAAAGCTCCTTGTAGAATTTCCATCAACCACCCCCCAAGTGAAAGTATTCAGTATCTATCACTGTTTGTCAATGCAAATATCATAGTGGTCACTTGTGTACAAATCAGTATAATGAATCTTTGAAACACAGAGCAAACGCTTTGTGGCTCAGTGTCAAAGTTCAGCATTAATGATATTACACCATAGTATATTGCAATATAGTGTTTGGATTCAAACAACCATATTTCATATTTGCAATACTTTCCATCCTTGGTCTAATGACCACACTATATCAAAGCATATAAACAATATATTACAATATGTAGGCTATAAGATATCCATATTTTTATTAGCACCACAGACACATCCCCCTGACACCGGCCCAGTACCGAGTACCCCACGGCCCTGGGAGGGCGACCCAACTTGGTGTCACGAACAGGATGACGAGACCCGATACCATCGGGTTCTGTGCACCTGAGATTTATTGGACTTTATACTTTTGAAAATGTGCAGAAGACCTGATTTGATGGACTGTAAAATGGACATTAGAAATGGCCGCTGGCGCGGAGAAGAAGGGCGTGAAGAGATAGGAGGTCCTAGGAAAAGACCGAGAAGAGTCTTGGGCCTCCCTTGCCTGAATTACTACGTGACAGCTACATGGCCCACCCCCCGAGGGGTTCCTATACTGGCTTGGTATAGAGGCACTGGAAGAAGACGCCACCCCCAGAAGGAGGGGCAGGAGAAGCCAATAGCAGGAAAGGGGCCGAGGCAGGATGAGGAATGCCAGAGCGCTATGATGAAAAGAGAGGAGAAGTCAGAAGAACAGGGGGAGGAGAGGCAACTCGCTCCCAGGCCGCCCCTGTGGATGCTGCGACCATTGATCCATCATCTGCAGCGGCCACCACCACCTTACAACTGATGTTGCCATTGGGTGAGTCCCATCCGGAGGAGATATATGAGGGCTCTGGAGCAGAACAGAGGGCCGGGACCGCGTCCACTCCTGGACTGGGCGCGGCTGTACCGACCCCCACCAACAACCCCGGCCGAGACCGGCCCGGCCCCGGCATGGATCCAACTGCGGCCCATCCCACCAGTCACCCCGGGAGTTGTGGCTGCTGCAATCTACCACCCGGTACTGGAGCCGGAACCGTGGCTGGAAACGCCAGGTACGAATACTGCCCCGGGGTTGACCCTAGCTTTGGGAGCGGAGCCCATGTGTTGTGAACTCATTTTCTGCTCCACCAGTTGAGCGTTCTCCTTCCGCTCTCCCTCTGGTGGTGACAGGAGGTAGTGAGGTTGGTTTAATTGGTAGTGATCTGCCACCTGATGAGGAGGATAACGATTGGATCTCTGGAGTATCAGACTGGATATAAGACAGCCGACGCCCTATCCTGGTGCTGGTGATTCAGTCTGCTTCTCAGGTCTTGGACTTCAGCTCTGTTCCAGTCTTCTCAAGTTAAGTTTGTTTTTGCTATTGTTCACACTTGCTCTTGTTGGTCATTTCAGTTTTTTATGGTCAGCCAGCCCCTGCTGGGGTTGTGCTGAATTTCCACTCCTATTTATCTGTATTTGCCTTTTGGTCCCTTATTAGATTGGCCTCTTTTTGCTCTGTCTCAGTATATTTCAGAGTGCTGATATAGTGGGAGAAGTCTAGTGACTTCAGGGTTAATTTTGCTATCAGAAGTGTTGGACATTATTTTGGTAGGGTTTTTGTCAGATTGCCGACAGTGTCTTTCTGTCACGGTCACATGTGTCTGGAAGCAGCGAGTACCGCAAGGCGAAACCATGTGACGCACGTGACCCTGGATACACTGCCTCCAGTGGGGCGAATTTAAATAATAAACACGTGCAGCTGGATACACTGCCTCCAACTTGCGAATTTGGACATTACACGTATATACAAGTCTGGAAACCCCGCCTCCAGTGAGGCGAATTTAAATAATAAAGGGGGAACCTGGGTAACATTAACAATGGTGGGCCCTGCGATAGGGAATAGGGAAGTGGAGACCTCCTGATCTCCCCTGATCCAGTGTCCCTGCACTCCTAACGTTCCCTATGCCGATTCCGCACCGGGTGCGCAACAGGAACCTAAAAACCCTAGCTAGGGAATTGGTCGGTGAGGAAACTAATCCCACCACTGCACTAAAACAGACATGAGGAAAGATGACAAAACAGGGAAAACACCACTTATCTTTGCTCTGTTGCATACGCTCCAAGCAACAGAGCCCACCACCTGTGTGCATCTTCTCCTCCACCCAGATCCATCACCATAACTGGATCCTTCACCATAGTGCAGCCTTGGAGCAGAGTCCACCACCAATTGCAGCTGTCCAGTAACAGAGTCCCAAAGATGAGTTCAGCTTCTGCCAAAACGTCCAGCATGCTTGAGTCCAGCTCTCAGCAACCAAGTCCCGCATGCTGAGTGCAACTCTCTCCATAGTCGTCACTCCACCAAGCCATGCAAGCACTTCCTGCCAACACCATGAACTGTGACTCCACCACGCCATGCCAGCCCTTCTTGCAGACCACCTAGCTGCCACTCGTCCCCTCTGGCTGGGCTGCGCAGGACTCATGTTCAGCTCCTTCCTCCCCCAGGCTACTTGCCAAGTGAACACATAATATCACCAACCCTGATTGAACACCCCTGGCTCCCTTTTATGGAGCCTAACACCTGATTTGTAATTACATGCACATTAACCCTAAAACTAAGGTGCGATACCACTCACCACCACCGGGCAACTTAGAATGAAACACCACGTGTAATAATTCTAATGGCCACCGGGGGGCAATCACAACACACTTTGCCACCAAGCCAAAGGAAAAAATGTTCACTTTTCCATTTAAACTGTCAGATCCATGCTGGATCATGACAGTACCACCTCCTTAATGAGGGGCCTCTGAACCCTCAAGACCACTCCTCATTAGGGAAACACCAACAGCGGGGACACCCAGATCCTGAGTTCACCCCACCACTACCTGACACTTCAGGTTAATGACAAACGCACCGCTGGTATTGGCAATATGTGTTCTGGAGGCACCACTCATCTCCACAGCGAAGACCTGGGGAACGAGTTTATGTATGTGTATGTTTGCCATGAGCTGATCAGACTCCACAACACACTTCTACAAGATATTTTTTGGTGGCCACCCATACATGCTCGTTCACACACAGGTCCGGACCTGAACGTTTATTGCCACACATTCGTTTGTCATATTTTGGTGAACTCATTCTGGACTCGACAACAGAGGCATCCCCCTGCTGTGACCACACTCACACCCCCGCTATTCACCAAGGGACACCACCCTCGAACCCTTTCACCATGAGGTCTGCCCTCCCAGGGTTTGTTAATGGCAAGGGGTGAGATTTGTCCCTACTCCCCCGCAGCACACCTGCTGCTCACACCTGGAGGTGAAGGGACCGGGATATGGAGGAAATATACACTCGCTGGTCGCCTTCCTCAAAACGACTAGGAGGCGCGGCTTCTTCGGTGGTATAGAAGATTTGGCGTGAGCCCCGCGGACTATACACCAGTCTGCTCACTACAGGGACATACCCCTTCACCTCGGGGAACCCCAGACAGCACCATGAGGATCACCAACTCCACCCACCTGTCTGGTTACGTCCGCATGTATGAACAAGTCCTGCTCCACAGCAGCGACTCTAGGGGGCTTTTACCAAAGCCGCAGGGACATGGAGGAAAAATACACTCGCTGGTCGCCCTCCTCCCCACGACCAAGAGGGGGCGGCTTCTTCAGTGGTATTGAAGATTTGGCGTGAGCCCCGCGGACTATACACCAGTCTGCTCACTACAGGGACGTACCCCTTCACCTCGGGGAACCCCAGACAGCACCATGGGGATCACCAACTCCACCCACCTGTCTGGTTACGTCCGCCTGTATGAACAAATCCCGCTCCCCAGCAGCGACTCTAGGGGGCTTTTTGCCATCGCTGCAGGGATATGGAGGAGAAATACACTCGCTGGTTGCCTCCACACGACCAGGAGGGGCGGCTTCTTCGATGGTATTGAAGATTTGGCGTGAGTGAGCCCCACGGACTTTACACCAGTCTGCTCACTACAGGGACGTACCCCTTCACCTCGGGGAACCCCAGACAGCACCATGGGGATCACCAACTCCATCCACCTGTCTGGTTACATCCACCTGTATGAACAAGTCCCGCTCCCCAGCAGTGACTCAAGGGGCTTTTGCCAGACCCGCAATTTGCCAAAGCCGCCATTTTGATTTCCTGGTTACCTGAGCAGAGGCCCCAGACCCTGATAACTGCTGCTGCAGCGGCTCTAAACACCTTGCCGCTCCCCACTCACCTCAGTGAGGCCCGGCAGCAATTACTCAGCGGTCTCCACATGGCCAAAGCTCACCAGAGAAAAAAAAATGTATGGTTGGTGATAATGTCAGGAACACCGCACTGTACTTGCTCACTGAGCCAGTGCGCGTGTCCTGAGTGTCTGGATCCTGTCAGCACCGGTGTGCATCCTCTGCTGAGCAGGGACTCACCCGCACTGTAAGGGTACCGGGGTCAGGTACAGCCAGAAAGTACCGATACACAGGACCTATGGATGCTGAAGTTTAGCAAGCAGACACGGGACCTACGATCATGTGACTGCAAGGGGGCGGGGCTTAGCATCCTGCTAAGTGAGATGGAAAGACACTATACAGAATTACTCAGAGTCAGGCAAAACAGGGTTCATACACAGAGATAGCCGTAACGTACCAAGGATGAGACAGAGCGGATAGTCAAGGCCAAGCAGCAGTCAAAACCAAAAAAAATAGAAGGTACCAAGCAGAATCCAAAGCAATATCCAGAGAACAGACCGAGTCATACACAGATTATCAAGCAACCAGAACACAGCACAAACACACTCAGGGGTCACCACACTATGCCAAGGGCAAGAGTATAACTGACAGGGATGGGAGCGTCCTGAGGCTATAAGAAGCCTCTCCCAGGAGAGAGGCCACAATCATAGCCCCAGGTGTGCAGGTAAGCCTGCACCGGGATCACAACCTTTAACCTCAGAAATGCCAGTCATCAGCACTGGTTCCAGACATTAACCCCATCTGTGCGAGTCAAACCTGCACTGAGATCATGACACTTTCCTTTCCTGTCCTTTCTAGTTAGTCGGGCCCCATCGTTTGCTCAGCCTATTTTTCTGCCTTTGTTTGTGTTTTCATCTTGTTTCACCATCAATACATGTGGGGGGCTGTCTTTCCTTTGCGGTCTACTCTGGGGCAGTTAGTTTTCCTCTTTTCCTGCTTTAGGCTTATGTAGCTCTCCGGTTGTGACGAGGCGTCTAGGATCATCGTAGGTACGCTCCACGACTGCTGCTAGTTGTGTGGTAAGATCAGGGATCTGCAATCTGCATAGTTACCAACCTCTCTGGTTTTCTGAGACTTTTCCTCCTCGGTGACCCATTCATAACAGAATCACCAGCCATACCGCAGTTTCTAGGGTACTCAAAAGCAGGAGAAAATTGTTTAAAAAGGAAAAAAAAAAAAAGTGTCAGAATTATTTTTTTTAATACATTTTTTCCTCTTTTTCTATGGGGCCGTAGGAGGATTTTTTTTTTCCTCTCCTGATGGAGATTAAGCAATTGTCTGATAGTGTGGAGCAACTTACTGCTGAAGTACAGGGAATTTCCACCTATCTCATTCAGTCATATGCTGCTGAACCCAAGATTCCTACTCCTGATGTGTTTTCTGGGGATCAGTCTAAATTTCTGAATTTTAAGAATAATTGTAAATTATTTCTTGCCTTGAAGCCTAACTCATCGGGAGCTCTGTGCAGCAGGTTAAAATTGTCATCTCCTTGCTGCGCGGCGATCCCCAGGATTGGGCTTTTTCTCTGACAGCTGAAAATCCTATTCTGACTAATGTGGATGCACTTTTTCAGGCCTTGGGGTTGTTGTATGATGAACCTAATGCCGTTGATCAAGCTGAAAGAACTCTGCTGGCATTAGATCAGGGTCAGGATCCTGCAGAGTTGTACTGTCAAAAATTCCGAAAGTGGGCTGTCCTTACTACATGGAATGATAGTGCATTGGCAGCTCTCTTTCGGAAAGGTTTATCAGAGACAGTAAAAGATGTTATGGTGGGATTTCCCGTTCCCTATGGTCTGGATGGCTCTATGTCATTAGCCATTCAAGTTGCTCGGCGTTTACGTGAACGTAAAACTACACGGGAGGCGCTGCCACCTTTGAAACAAATGTCTGAACTTGTAAAATGTGATGGGGTTTTGTCTAGGGCGCAACGTCAGGAGTTTAGAAGGCGTAATAAGCTGTGTTTTTTCTGTGGGACGCCTCTCATACTATTTCTGTCTGCACTAAAAGAGAGAAACGTTTTGCACACATATTTGCTGTGGGCAGTGTACAACCTAAGTTCCTTTTGGAAATTACTCTGATCTGCTCCTTGTCCACATTTTCCACTAAGGCTTTTGTGGATTCAGGAGCAGCTCTGAATCTGATGGATTTGGACTTTGCTAAACGTTGTGGTTTGTCCATGACGCCTCTGCAGATGCCTATTCCTTTGAGGGGTATTGATGCCACTCCTTTGGCGGAGAATAAACCTCAGTATTGGACCCAGGTGATAATGCGAGTTGCCCCAGACCACCAAGAAAATTGTAAATTTTTGGTGCTGCATAATTTGCATGATACTATTGTTCTGGGTTTCCCCTGGTTGCAAACTCATAACCCAGTTTTGGATTGGAAATCTGTGTCTGTGGTGAGTTGGGGTTGTCAGTGTGTCCTTAGGGACGCTCCTGTTTTCTCCACCTCTCCTCAGTCTCATGATATTCCTGATTATCTGGCTGATTTCTCTGATGTATTTAGTGAGAGTAAGTCTGCGTCTTTGCCTCCTCATAGGGGTTATGACTGTGCAATTGAGTTGATGCCTGGGTGTAAATTTCCCAAGGGTCGGCTTTTCAACTTATCTGTACCCGAACATGATGCTATGCGATCCTATATTAAGGAGTCGTTGGAGAAGGGTCATATTAGACCATCTTCGTCACCTTTAGGCGCTGGTTTTTTTTGTGTCCAAGAAAGATGGTTCATTAAGACCGTGTATTGATTATCGTTCCCTTAACAAAATGACGGTTAAATATCAGTACCCGTTACCTCTGATGTCTGATTTATTCTCCAGAGTTAAGAGTGCCTGCTGGTTTACTAAGCTTGATCTCAGGGGGGCGTATAATCTTATTTGCATCAAGCACGGGGATGAATGGAAGACGGTGTTTAATACGCCGGAGGGACATTTTGAGAACCTGGTGATGCCTTTTGGGCTCTCTAATGCCCCTTCTGTCTTCCAGTCCTTTATGAATGATATTTTCCGAGACTTTGTGGATAAGTTTTTGATCATCTATCTGGATGATATTTTGATCTTTTCTAGTGATTGGGATTCCCTAGTGGAACATGTCCGGACTGTGTTCCGGATTTTGAGGGAGAATTCCCTGTTTGTTAAGGGATCGAAATGCCTCTTTGGTGTACAGAGGATTTCATTTTTGGGATTTATCTTATCCCCATCGACTATTGAAATGGACCCGGCCAAAGTACAGGCCATTTATGATTGGGTTTAGCCTACTTCTTTGAAGGCTCTCCAGAAGTTTTTGGGTTTTGCTAATTTCTATCGTAAATTTATAGCTAATTTTTCTAGTATTGTCAAACCACTGACTGATCTGACCAAGAAAGGAGCTGATGTGCTGAATTGGTCTCCTGAGGCTGTCTCAGCATTTCAGGGGCTTAAGCGGAGATTTACTTCAGCTCCAGTTTTACTGCAACCTGATGTCTCACTTCCATTTCAAGTGGAGGTAGACGCTTCTGAGATTGGTGCAGGAGCTGTTTTGTCCCAAAAAGACCCTGTGACGTCTAAGATGAATCCCTGTGCCTTCTTTTCTTGAAAGTTTTCCCCATCTGAACGAAACTATGACGTGGGGAATCGAGAATTGCTGGCCATGAAATGGGCATTTGAGGAGTGGAGACATTGGTTGGAGGGAGCTAGACATCAATTTATGGTCCTCACCGATCACAAGAATCTGATTTATCTGGAGTCGGCCAAACACTTGAATCCTAGACAGGTTAGATGGGCCTTGGTTTTCACGCGTTTTAATTTTGTGGTCTCTTTTCTTCCTGGCACTAAGAATGTTAAAGCAGACGCCCTATCTAGGAGTTTCTTTGCTGATTCTCTTAATGTGACCGAGCCTACTACTATCCTAGGTGAGGGGGTAGTTCTTTCTGCCATTTCGCCCGATTTGAGACGCACCCTGGAGGAATTTCAGGAGGATAGGCCTGAGCGTTGCCCTATGGGAAGATTGTATGTTCCTGACCAGTGGAGAAAGAGAGTGATGTCTGAAGCCCATTGCTCCGCATTGGCTGGTCATCCAGGTATTTTTGGTACCAGAGATTTGGTGAGTCAGTCGTTTTGGTGGCCTGCCTTGTCTCGTGATGTCAGGAATTTTGTACAGTCCTGTGGAACTTGTTCTCGGTCTAAACCCTGTTCTCGTTCTAGTGGGTTGCTGATGCCCCTGCCGGTGCCCAAGAGGCCATGGACTCATATCTCAATGGATTTTATTTCTGACCTTCCTGTCTCTCAGAGAATGACTGTTATCTGGATGATTTGTGATAGATTTTCGAAGATGGTCCATCTTGTACCACTCCCAAAGTTGCCATCTTCTGCTTAGTTGGTACCCTTGTTTTACAACAGGTGGTTCGGTTACACGGGATTCCTGAGATCATTGTGTCCGATAGAGGGGTCTAGTTTGTTTCCAGATTCTGGAAAGCCTTTTGTTCCAATCTGTTAATTTAGTTTTCCTTCTCCTCCGCGTTTCATCCCCAGACCAATGGGCAGACTGAGAGAACAAACCAGACCCTGGAGTCTTATTTACGATGTTTTATATCTGCTGATCAAGATGATTGGGTCTCATTTTTGCCCTTGGCCGAATTTGCGCTGAACAATAGAGCTAGTTCTGCCACTTTGATGTCACCCTTTTTCTGTAATTTTGGGTTTCATCCTCGATTCTCTTCGGGGCAAGTGGAATCTTCATCCTGCCCAGGTGTGGACACTGTGGTTGTGAGAATGCAGCAGATATGGGACCAAGTGGTGGATAAGTTGTCACTCTCTCAGGAAAAGGCCCAGCGTTTTTCCAACCGGCATAGGACCATTGGTCCCCGGTTTAAAGTGGGTGATAAGGTTTGGTTGTTGTCTAAGAATATTCCTATGAAGGTTGCATCTCCAAAAATTTAAGCCAAGATTTATTGGACTTTATAAGATTTTGGAAATTCTTAATACTGTTTCTTTTCGATTGGCTCTTCCAGTTATGTTCAAAATCCATAACGTATTTCACAAGTCACTGTTGAAGAGGTTTGTTCAGCCAGTAGTTCCTGTGGCGGCACCTCTTGACCCTGTATTGGTTAAAGGCAATGTGGAATATGAGGTAGAGAAAATATTGGATTCTAGTTTGGTTAGACGGAGACTCCAGTATTTGGTCAAATGGAAGGGTTATGGCCAGGAGGATAATTCTTGGGCCTCTGCCTCTGATATTCATGGCAATAAATTGGTTCGTGCTTTTCACCGAGCCCATCCTGATCGGCATGGTGGCATGGATGAGGGTTCGGTGACCCCTCCTCAAGGGGGGGTACTGTTGTGAACTCATTTTCTGCTCCACCAGTTGAGAGTTCTCCTTCCGTTCTCCCTCTGGTGGTGACAGGAGGTAGTGAGGTTGGTTTAATTGGTAGTGATCTGCCACCTGGTGAGGAGGATAACGATTGGATCTCTGGAGTATCAGACTGGATATAAGACAGCCGACGCCCTATCCTGGTGCTGGTGATTCAGTCTGCTTCTCAGGTCTTGGACTTCAGCTCTGTTCCAGTCTTCTCAAGTTAAGTTTGTTTTTGCTATTGTTCACACTTGCTCGTGTTGGTCAATTCAGTTTTTTGTGGTCAGCTAGCCCCTGCTGGCGTTGTGCTGAATTTCCACTCCTATTTATCTGTATTTGCCTTTTGGTCCCTTATTAAATTGGCCTTTTTTTGCTCTGTCTCAGAATATTTCAGAGTGCTGATATAGTGTGAGAAGTATAGTGACTTCAGGGTTAATTTTGCTATCAGAAGTGTTGGACATTATTTTTGTAGGGTTTTTTGGCAGATTGCAGACAGTGTCTTTCCTTTCCTGTCCTTTCTAGTTAGTCGGTCTCCATCGTTTTCTCAGCCTATTTTTCTGCCTTTGTTTGTGTTTTCATCTTGTTTCACCGTCAATGCATGTGGGGGGCTGTCTTTCCTTTGGGGTCTACTCTGGGGCAGTTAGTTTTCCTCTTTTCCTGCTTTAGGCTTATGTAGCTCTCCGGTTGTGACGAGGCGTCTAGGATCATCGTAGGTACGCTCCACGACTGCTGCTAGTTGTGTGGTAAGATCAGGGATCTGCAATCTGCATAGTTACCAACCTCTCTGGTTTTCTGAGACTTGGCTTGTGTTGTTTTTTCCTCCACGGTGATCCATTCATAACACCCATGGATAGGAATGGACCTGTTGACGTCAGCCGACGATCCCCGTCTGTGGTACCCTTGACTGAAGTCCCAATGGACACTGAGGAATCAGATCCCGAGGAATTAGTGACGGCGCCGGCAGCATTGACCAACAACATCAACAGTGCTGGCAGCGGATGCGCCATCCCCGCAACAGTTGATGTTTCAATGGCCCTTTCGATTACCCCAACCAGTCCCTATCTCTCTCTGTGGGAAGCAGAGTACATGCGCCTAGCAAGAAACCAGAATCAAGATGAAGATACCACATCTGGTAGCAGTTCCCCATCAGCTTCCAGAACCCCAGTAGGGGGCTACAGTTAGTCAATAAGAAAATAATCTTGTTACCCAGGAGGGTTTGTTGCACCATTTGTGCCTTATTTTTGTTTATCATGTTTTTCCAGTTGTTGCCTAGTTTTTGATTTGCAGCGTCCTCCCATTTGAACTACAGTGATCATGAACTTGTAGTGCATCACAAAATCTCTTGTAAATAGTTTGCGCCTCTTTAGGTGCTCTCTCTTGGTTTCACATAAAGACACTTGGGTTTTTTTTGCCTTCCTCTGGATCAACATGTTAGGGCAAGTTAGGATAGGATATGGGTTGAACTAGATGGATTTAAAGTCTCCCTTCAACCTTAATAACTATGTTACTATGTTACTTTGCAAAGATGATGTCAAGATTTTACATAAGGACACTTTGCGAAGATGAGGTCTACCTCAAAGGACACTGCAAGAAATCCCGGCTGGGAGCGGTGTCCAGCACTTACGAGAATCTTTGAGTGTTTTACTGTAAAGTATTTGATAATGTGTTTTATAAGAGTATTAGTAATTGAGAAATGGCTTTTACAGAGAATTAGGAATGTTTTGATAGAGAATTAAGAATAAAGAACTGAACATGACAGGTGACGGACCAGGTACTTGCTGTCAGCGTCTTGCATCTAGAAGATAGAAAAATTATAAAGAAATGTGTTACAGAGTACAGCACTTTTGAATTAAGGAAAATTTGCACTGCTTAATTTAGAATTTTAGACAGAATTGTTGGTAACGTTCAAGAAAAAGTACCTCCTATACTAGGAAGTTTAGTAAAAGAAAAGTTTGCTCTGCATTACAAAATTTTTGTATGTTTCTTTGCTGTCAACTTTGTTGTCTTGCAGCCCGCGTACGTGCTGTGTTTAATGGGGGGTATGTGGCGCCCCTGAGGCTCAGTCGCCACAGAGGTACTGCACCATCTCCTAAGGTGTAGTGCCCCACCATCCAGGTAAGGTGGGAACTCCTTTCCATGCTCCAACACTCGCACCCCACACAACAGGGTAGTTCTGCACAACCACATTGCGGCTTAGTGCTTAGAGAGCATCAGAGCACCTCTGGTGGTTCCCTGCTTGGAACACTGGATGTGCTGGGAGGTGGGTGGAGTTGATAGATATAAAAGAGTGGGAAAGTGTAGGATTACAGGTTCAGTCTGGCAGAAGGTCAGGCGGGTAAGAAGTCACTCAGACAGGAGTGAGGATTCCTGGTAGAAGGGATGGAGGAAGGAGTGCTGCAGCTGCCTCAGTGATCTGAGCCAGCTGGCACGGGAAAGGGAAAGAAGGAGAAAGACGTAGAACTGCAACCTAAGCTTCCATAAGAGAGAGAAGGATCAGTACGGAACGAAGGAGTAGAGAGAACAGAGAGGAGACGTGGGTTGGAAGAGGAATCCTGCCTATAGGTTCTCAGCGCAAGGCCGGGGCCCGGTCCCCGAGGCTGAATGGACACTTATGGTTCTGCAGCAGACACCGGTGGAGTAGTAGGCTGTAAATGCACTACTCCCATCTAAGACTTGGGGCACAACAGCAACTGATTTAGAGAGCCATGACTCAGGAGAAGGGAGTCCCCGAAGCCAGCTACAGCTGTCTGCCATGCGAGTAGAGTTCTTGGGAACATCTGACAAGAGGAACTCCAGAGTACCACGGTACCGGAGCTCTTCACACTTTAAGGCGCAATAGAGGAGTCGTTCAGGAAAGGTACATGTTGGCAGAGTGTTGGAGGGGAGCTTTCCATCTGACCTGGAGGTTGACTGAGTCTCTGACCCGGAGGACACGGCCCGGAGGCAGGCACCCTTGTGTACCGCAGACTGTGAGTAATGCTTTGGAACTGCAAGCCTCGGTGTCCTCAATTCATTCTTGCACCAACCCGCTCAGCACCGCAACATCTGGGTACCATCCTTTACACTGCCTGCGCCTTTCCACAACCATTACAAATACACTGCCCTGGGACATCAGCCCTGCCTGTTGAGGGCTAAACCATCACTGCTGCACCATAACATCTGTCCCAGAGGATCTGTCTGCAGCGTCGGATTAACACCTCCCTTGCCGAGCACCACAGGTGGCGTCACGAACTATTCCATGCCACTTAATCTACATTACATTCCCCCATTAGAGTTGAGCGAAACGGGTCGAAAAATTTCAAAAGTCGCCAACTTTTGGTAAAGTCGGGTTTCATGAAACGAATCCCGACCCTAGGGTGAGGTCGGCCACGAGCTCGGCGACTTTAGCGCCAAAGTCACGTTTCAAAAGTTTGTTTTCCGCCCTTTTTCAGCCAATCAGGATCCACGGACACTGTGGGCAACGTGATGACATAGGCAGGGGTCACCACAATCTTTGAGAAGGGCATGCAAGTGATTGACTTGATTTGGGGGGCATCACTGGGGGTATAAAAGGGCGTGCACGCCGACCGCCATGTTACTCATGCTGATCTCAGAATAGGGAGAGCTGCTGCTACTGCTGATTCTGAAGGGAGAGCGTTAGGCAGGGAAGAAGACGCCAAAAACTGCTTCTGCTGCTAGCAATTTTGCATGTACAACACACCAGTCACTGTGTGTGCAGTGCAAGTGGAGGCTATACTTTGCTGGATCAGCTGTGTTGGTTGTTAGGCTGCCTTATAAGGCTTCCTGATAGCTGCATTGCTGTTTTCCCACTGCTCTGCAAACTGCTTTTTTAAAAGCAATCCAAATTTTTTTTTTGTCCTGGTGAGGTACTGAGCGTGCATTTTTTCACACCATACAGCGGTGTACGCTCCTCACACAGTACCGTGTAACGGCTGTTATCACGGCCACAGTGAAGCTATCTGTGTGTGACTTTGTAAGGATAAGTCGAGGACATGTTCCGTTCTTACAGACCTCCACCTTCTAGTTTTGTCTGGTCTTCAAATAGTTAAGTATATTTGCTGTTTGATCACATTCAAAACTATAGAGAGACAGCGTGTGTCAGTCCGTATACTTCAAAAACACGGAGCTTGACAATTTTACGGACACTGGACAGCGGTGTACGTGCACGCTCCTTTCTCAGTACCGTGTAACGGCTGTTATCACGGCCACAGTGAAGCTGTGTGTGACTCTGTAAGGATAAGTCGAGGACCTGTTCCGTTCTTACAGACCTCCAACTTCTAGTTTTTCTGGTTTTCAAACAGTTAAGTATATTTGCTGTTTGATCACATTCAAAACTATAGAGAGACAGCGTGTGTCAGTCCGTATACTTCAAAAACACGGAGCTTGACAATTTTACGGACACCGGTGTACGTGCACGCTCCTCTCTCAGTACAGGTGTAACGGCTGTTATCACGGCCACAGTGAAGCTATCTGTGTGTGACTTTGTAAGGATAAGTCGAGGACATGTTCTGTTCTTACAGACCTCCACCTTCTAGTTTTGTCTGGTTTTCAAACAGTTAAGTATATTTGCTGTTTGATCACATTCAAAACTATAGAGAGACAGCGTGTGTCAGTCCATATACTTAAAAAACACGGAGATTGACAATTTTACGGACACCGGACAGCGGTGTACATGCACGCTCCTCTCTCAGTACCGTGTGATGGCTGTTATCACGGCCACAGTGAAGCTGTGTGTGACTCTGTAAGGATAAGCCGAGGACTTGTTCCGTTCTTACAGACCTACACTCTAGGGAGATTCCTATTCTGCCCAATTCTATATACACCTTGTAGTTTGTCATACACTAGCCAATTTCTGCCTGTGACATAGCGGTGTGATATTCACTGGGCCTCACACAATCCAACAGTGTCCACAAGTGTGTTCAGAAATTCTACATAGCCCCTGCCCTACAGTGACATTTTTCACACCTACGACATTGAGCCTGTGACATAGCGGTGTGATATTCACTGGGCCTCACACAATCCAACAGTGTCCACAAGTGTGTTCAGAAATTCTACATCTCCCCTGCCCTATAGTGACATTTTTCACACTTGCGACATTGAGCCTGTGACATAGTGGTGTGATATTCACTGGGCCTCACACAATCCAACAGTGTCCACAAATGTGTTCAGAAATTCTACATCTCCCCTGTCCTATATACACCTTGTACCTTGTTTTACATTACTATATAGTTTGTGGGATTTTGTGTACATTTTTACCAAAAATGAGGAAGGCTGGTGGAAGAGGCCGTGGAATTGGGCGGGGGTTGCCAGCTGGTAATGATGGTGTTGGTGGTGGATCTGATGGTAGTGGCAAAAGCAAAATAGGACCGAATGCAGGAGGTGTTGAGCATGCGTCATCGTCTGGCTCCACAAGTCCTCGAAGGCTTAGTTTTCTAGGAGTTGGCAAACCGCTTTTAAAGCCAGAGCTTCAGGAAAAAGTTTTGGCTTACATTGCTGACTCAGCCTCCATCTCTATCGCCTCCTCTTCTGAAGTTGTAAAAAAAAAAAGCACTGAGTCGTCATTGGAGACTCATATTCATGAACCACACCTTTCCTTGTGTCCTTCACCCCAACCAAAATTGAAGGATGACGCAGGCCATACAACTGATTACTCCATGGAGCTGTTTTCACATACCATGCCTGGGTTATCAAGTGAAATGGTGAATTACCCAGGCCAAGATGAATCTGACATGGAGTGCACTGATGCACAGCCACTGATAGATGATTCTGCTGGTACATTCAGTCAGAGCACTACATTGTCCTCACAGTGTAATGAGCCAGATTCTGACCCTGATGAGGCTCAGGTGCCCCTTCCCGCATAGCATACTATACCACCATACACGGTGACACAGAGGAAGGTGCACATGACATTGAAGAGGAGGTGATGGATGATCCAGTTGTTGACCCAGATTGGCATCCATTGGGGGAAGAGGGTGCTGCTTCCAATAGCTCAGATGAGGAGGACGAGCATCCACAGCAGACATCGACATCGCAACAGCTGTTATCTGGCAGGCCAGGAGCACTCCAAAGACAAGTTCCAAAAATCAAAAGAGTTGCTGGACAGCTTGTCCAGACGGTCAAAATAGCACAGCGTGCTAGGCCGCAAAATGTCTTCCAAAGTAGGAAGAGTGCAGTGTGGCACTTTTTTGAACAAAATCCTCATGATCAGGCCAAGGTTATCTGTAAGAAGTGCGCAAAGACCTTTAGCCGAGGGGGGAAAAATCTGAAATATTTGAATACCAGTTGCATGCTTAGACATTTAACCAGCATGCACTTGCAAGCGTGGACACAACACCAAACCTCAGGTACCACATGTGCAACTGATCACAAAGAAGGTAGTCAGCAACGCTACATTGTTTCCCCCACTGTAAGCCCACCGGTTAGCACAGCAGCAAATGTTGAGGTGTCATTGCAAGGCCAAAGCAGTCAGGGAATCCCACTGTTATATCAACGAAAGACTGAATCTAGGCCATCAGAAAGAACACCAACTCCATCACCATCATCAACCCTCTCTCAGTCCGCCCTGTCCACAGCTTGTTCCACCATATGCAGCTCTCAGGTCCTGCTCACCCTCCCAGAGACTATGAGTAGGTCAAGAAAGTAATAATAATAATAATAATAATAATAATCTTTATTTATATAGCGCCAACATATTCCGCAGCGCTTTACAGTTTAACAGTTTCAAAACACAAGTCATAAGTCACAACGCTAACAATACAATAATTAAAGCAAAATAAGACGAAATAAGATGACCCCTCTTGTGAGAGCTTACAATCTACAATGAGGTGAGGAAGATACAGAGTACAGAGTACAGAGTACAGGGGTGTATATACAATGGTGTATTTACAATGAAGGTCCAGCCATCTTGCGGGAGTGAAGGATGGATGGAGATAGTGAATGGGCTACACACGCACACTTACACAGAGAATGACTTTGATTAGTGAATGTGATAGGCCGCTCTGAACAGGTGTGTTTTGAGGGAGCGCCTGAAACTATGCAAATTGTGGATAGTCCTGATTTCTTGGGGTAGAGCATTCCAGAGGATAGGAGCAGCACGGGAGAAATCTTGGAGTCGGGAGTGGGAGGTACGGATTAGTGCAGAGGTTAGTCGAAAGTCGTTTGCAGAGCGCAGCGATCGGCTTGGTCGATAGACAGAAATGAGAGAAGAGATGTAAGGGGGTGCCGCACTGTGGAGAGCTTTGTGGGTGAGAACAAGTACTTTGAATTGGATCCTATAATGAATGGGCAGCCAATGTAAGGACTGGCGAAGAACGGATGCGTCTGAGTACCGATTACCCAGATGGATGGTCCTGGCCGCTGCATTAAGTATGGACTGGAGAGGGGATAGTCGAGTGATGGGGAGGCCAATTAATAGAGCGTTGCAGTAATCCAGGCGAGAGTGGATCAATGCAACAGTGAGGGTTTTTGTTGTTTCCATAGTGAGAAAAGGGCAGATTCTAGAGATGTTCTTTAGGTGTAAGCGGCAAGAGCGGGCAAGGGATTGTATATGGGATGTGAAGGAGAGATTGGTGTCAAACATAACACCCAGACAGCGCACCTGCTGCCGGGGAGTTATTGTGGTACCACCCACGGAGAGGGAAATGTCAGATTTAGGGAGGTTAGTAGACGGCGGGAGCAGAAGAAGTTCAGTTTTGGAGAGGTTGAGTTTCAGATAGAGAGCGGACATGATATTGGAGACTGCGGACAGACAGTCACTGGCGTTCAGTAGTACAGCGGGGTAAGGTCGGGTGAAGATGTGTATAGTTGTGTGTCATCAGCATAAAGATGGTACTGAAAGCCAAATCTGCTGATGGTCTGTCCAATTGGGGCCGTGTAGAGAGAGAAAAGAAGGGGGCCAAGGACTGAGCCCTGAGGTACCCCGACAGCAAGAGGAAGAGGAGATGGCGTGGAGCCAGAGAACAAAACACTGAAGGAGCAGTCAGAGAGATAGGAAGAGAACCAGGAGAGTGCAGTGTCCTTAATGCCTAGTGACTGGAGCCTAGAGAGTAGGAGATGGTGGTCAACAGTATCAAAAGCTGCAGATAGGTCAAGAAGAATGAGCAGAGAGTGGTCACCGTTACGTTTTGCTGTCAGAAGGTCATTGGTCACTTTGATGAGTGCAGTTTCAGTCGAATGTAGGGGGCGGAAGCCAGACTGTGAAGGGTCTAGAAGGGAGTGAATGGAGAGGTAACGGGTAAGGCGGGAGTAAACTAGGCATTCCAAAAGTTTAGAGATGAAGGGGAGATTGGAGACTGGTCTGTAGTTGTTTGTGCAGGATGGGTTGAGAGCAGGTTTATTTAGTAATGGAGTAACGATGGCGTGTTTGAAGGAGGATGGGAAAATGCCCGAGGAGAGGGAGAGATTAAAGATTGTAGTTAGGTGGGTAGTGACGACTGGAGAGAGAGACTGGAGGAGATGTGAGGGAATGGGGTCGGTAGTGCATGTAGTCGGACGAGAAGAAGAGAGGAGTCTGGAGACTTCTTCTTCTGTGATGGGATCAAATGTGGAGAGTGAGCCAGGGGAGATGTAGGAAGGGATGGGAGTCACAGCACTTGGTGGTTGGGATCAGATTTCTTGACTGATATTATCTATTTTTTCTGTAAAGTGGGAGGCCAGGTCATCAGCACAAATGTCTGTGATAGGGGCTTGTGCTTTTGGCCTGAGGAGGGAGTGAAAAGTGTCAAAAAGTTTCTTGGGGTTGTTGACTAGTGAGGAGATCAAGGTGGTGAAGTAGGTCTGTTTGGCAAGGTGAAGGGCAGCGTTATAGGTTCTTAACATAAATTTGAAGTGGATGAAGTCTTCTGGTGTGCGGGTTTTTCTCCATAGGCGTTCAGCACTCCTGGAGCATCGCTGGAGAAGTTGAGTTTGCGATGTGAGCCAGGGCTGTTTTACTCTGTGTTTGGAGGTTCTGAGGGTGAGGGGAGCTACTTGGTCAAGGGTGCTTCTAAGAGTGTCATTGTAGTGATGAACAGCCAGATTAGGACAGGAAAGAGAGGAGATTGGGGACAGAGATGAGTGTAGGGAATCTGAAAGTGTGTGAGGGTTAATAGCTTGTAGATTTCTGACTGTGTGGTAGGTAGGAATGAGCTGGGGTGGGCGAGGATTTGTGAGCGTGAAGGAGAGAATGTTGTGGTCAGAGAGTGGAAGCGGTGAGTTGTTTAGGTGGGAGATTGAACAGAGCCGGCAGAAGACCAGATCAAGGGTGTTACTGTCCTTATGTGTCTCAGAGGTTGAAAGCTGTGAGAGGCCTAGAGAGGTGGTTAGTGATAGAAGCTGGGATGCAGATATGGAATTAGGGCTGTTAATGGGGATGTTGAAGTCTCCCAGGATGAGGGTTGGTAGTTCTGAGGACATGAAGTGTGGCAGCCAGGCTGAAAAGTGGTCAAGGAAGTGGGTGGGTGAGCCTGGGGGCCGGTATATGACCGCTACCCTGAGGGAGAGGGGACGGAAGAGCCTGATGGTGTGGACCTCAAAAGAAGGGAATAAGAGTGATGGGACTGGGGGGATGACCTGGAAAGTGCATTGTGGGGACAGGAGTATGCCAACTCCACCACCAGGTCTGTTTGTGGGTCTCGGGGAGTGAGAGAATTGTAAGCCACCGTAGGAAATGGCAGCAGGAGAGACAGTGTCAGAATCCTGAATCCAGGTTTCAGTGAGGGCCAACAGATTAAGAGAGTTGTTCAGAAAGTAGTTGTGTAGGAAAGGAAGCTTGTTACAAGCAGACCGTGGATTCCAGAGGGCACAATTAAAAGATTGAGGTGAGGGAGTGCAAGTAATGTTAATCAGATTATTGTGGTTTCGATATGAGGTAGGGTAGGGGTTGAGGTTGGGGGATGGTGGACCAGGGTTGGGGGAGATGTCCCCTGAAATCAGTAGGAGAAGGAAGATAAAGAGCCAATAGTTGTTGGAATTGTAAGTAGTTTTTTTCTGTGATGTGTTTGGGCAAGATGGGCTGAGGTTTCTCAGGAAGGTGAGGAGTGTGTGGGAGCTGTACATGGGAGAGGGGAGTATAGAGGGGCTGATGTGTATGAGTCGTGATGGAGGGGGGATAGGGTGATGAATGTGGATGGCAAGGGAACACAGGAGGATAAAAATAAAGCACATGGTTAAAGGGGAGAGCAAAGTGTGGGTTACCTGACTCCTGCCCTGACTAACTGCCATGTATAACTGCCGTTTTGCTTGATGCTTATCTTCTGTGATGCTTTGCTTATGGGATGCTTGCGTGCTGTACCCCACACTGCGTGCTTCCCCTTAGCAACTACTACATATATAGGCCACACTACAGGGTCAGGAGAGAGGGATTGTGGGAGATGGTTGGGTATAATTTGTCAGCTGGGGCCAGCACACCAGGGGATGGTTAGATGATCAAAGGCACTAGACCAAGATGTGGCAAAATGCTATAGCACCTTCCACCTGATAAGATCTAGAAAGGCCCCAGTCACAGATCTAAAGCAGTAAGTATTACATAGAGTGCAACAAATGAATTATACCAAAGCTTTAGCAAGCACATTTAAATATGCAGCAAAATGGTAAAGCAGCAGAAGTATGGAGTTGTACCATTTGGATATATTACAGCAGAGAATAGAGGCAGCAGAGGTGGGAAGTTGTATCATTCAGGCTGCTTGCTGGCAGTGAATGGAGTAAATACATGCAGGGTGGCTCAGTTGATTACCTGTGTGAAGAGACTGAGAAGTACTCAGTCTCTCATCCGCGTACACTGGGTTTGAACGCCCACATTGCCAAACTAATCTCGTTAGAGATGATGCCCTATCGGTTGGTGGAAAGCACAGTTTTCCGCGAACTCATGGCCTATGCAGTACCAAGCTATGACCTACCCAGTCACCACTTCTTCTCTTGCAATGCCATCCCAGCCCTCCACCATCATGTGAAAGACCGCATTGTCCATGCACTCAAGCAGTCAGTGAGTGGAAAGGTGCACCTCACAACAGATGCATGGTCCAGTCGGCATGGCCAGGGCCGTTATGTGTCCATCACTGCGCACTGGGTTAATGTGGTGGATGCAGGGTCCACAGGGGACAGCGGTGGTGGGACAGTGCTGCCTAGCCCACGGTATAGGAAACAATTGGCTGTAGGCGTTCGACCCTCCTCCTTCTCCTCCAGAAGCGAAAGCTCATCCACAGAGCGCAGTCGTACAAGCACTCCATCTGCAGCTGCCACTGTTGCACACGAGATGTCCCCCTATCGAGCAGCTAGTGGAAAGCGTCAGCAGGCTGCGTTGCAGATGATGTGTTTGGGCGACAGACACACCGCGGAGGTGCTGGCCGAGTACTTTCAGCAACAAACTGAGTCATGGCTGGGCAGTATACATCTTGAGGCAGGCAAGGTAGTTAGTGATAACGGCCGTAATTTTGTGGCAGCCATAGCCCTTTCAAAACTCAGCCACATACCTTGCTTGGCTCACACCTTGAACCTTGTTATGCAGTGCTTCCTCAACAATTATCCGGAGTTAACAGCCCTGCTCCAGAAGGTGCGAAGACTGTGCGCGCACATCTGCCGGTCGCCTGTACACTCCATTCGTATGCAGAAGCTGCAGCGATTGCTCCACCTTCCCAACCATCGCCTCATTATCGACATTGCAACAAGGTGGAACTCCACCCTGCACATGGTTGAGCGGCTGTGCGAACAGAGGCAGGCCATAATGCATTTGTAGGAGGATACACGGCCAGGCACTTTGAGAGCAGACATGGAGTTGACAGGTGTGCAGTGGTCGAAGCTGAAAGACCTCTGTAAAGTCCTTCAGTGTTTTGAGGAATGCACACGGCTGGTAAGCGCAGACGACGCCATCCTAAGCATGAGCATCCCACTTATGCGTCTGCTCATGCAAACTTTGACGCACCTTAAGGAGCAGGCGTCTGCAGCCAATGTTGACGAGGAGGAAGGAATCCTTGATGACATTCAGCCATTGTCTGCTCAGGGACCTCTCCTGGATGAGGTGGAGGAAGAAGAGGAGGAGGAGGATGATGATGGGGATGATTACTTAGGGGAGGAGGATGCATCTCGTGGGGCAAGTGAAAATGTTGGCGTGGCAAGGTCTGGTACAGGGTTTGTGCGTGACTGGAGGGATGTGGATTTGCCAGAAAGTGCTCCTCCAACCAGCACTCGCAGTGCATCACTGACACCGGGAACATTGGCCCACATGTCAGACGGTGTTAGGCCCAGTATGGATTACACATGATTGCACAAAGGTGAGAAAGTGTACCGTATCCCCGGATAACATGTATGGATAGCATAGTGTACCAATTCAAAATATATGTCTATAGATCAGGAGGCAGGCTCAGACGGTGTCAGGCCCAGTATGGATTACACGTGATTGCACAAAGGTGAGAAAGGGTACCGTATCCCCGGATAACATGTATGGATAGCATAGTGTACACATTCAAAATATATGTCTATAGATCAGGAGGCAGGCTCAGACGGTGTCAGGCCCAGTATGGATTACACGTGATTGCACAAAGGTGAGAAAGGGTACCGTATCCCCGGATAACATGTATGGATAGCATAGTGTACACATTCAAAATATAGGTCTATAGATCAGGAGGCAGGCTCAGACGGTGTCAGGCCCAGTATGGATTACACGTGATTGCACAAAGGTGAGAAAGGGTACCATATCACCGGATAACATGTATGGATAGCATAGTGTACACATTCAAAATATATGTCTATAGATCAGGAGGCAGGCTCAGACGGTGTCAGGCCCAGTATGGATTTCACGGCCCAGACTACACAGCGGAGGAGCAAGGAGAGGTAAAGATTGCAAATGCTGGGGCCCTGCACAAGCAAGGGGGGCCCACTTGTGGGCGTCGGTACTGGCACTAGGCCCCTCATAGTACGGCGGTGTGTCTGACGGCGGGTGTGCACCATCACCGTCAGAGACACTTGATTGCACTATGAGGGACCCTGTGCCAGTGCCCGCGCCCAAGAGTCGGCCTACCCACCTGTCCAGGGCAACGGCACTCGCACGGTTTCGTGCGCTAGGTGGTGACCCCGGCCATGGGGGGGGAGGCAGCATAGTTAGGGAGTTTTAGAAAGTGGCATATGTTGATGTTGGACATTCAGCTGATGCAAAAGGCGAAATTGTTCAAGTCCCAGGAAGAGGAGGACCAAAGCAAGCCATTTTTCTGTCACCCTATGTGTCATCAGGGGAAGGTGGGACAAAATCCTTGGAAACCCATGCATGGTTCATTTTAATGAAGGTTAGATCATCCACATTTTGGGTTGACAGACGGGTCCTTTTTTCTGTCAGGATTGATCCAGCTGCACTGAAGACTCTTTCCGATAGCACACTTGCAGCTGGGCAAGCGAGATCCTGTAAGGCATATTGTGCCAATTCAGGCCAGGTGTCCAGTTTAGCGGCCCAATAGTCAAAGAGGAATGACCTGTGCGGGAGAACATCGATATGGGAGGAAAAGTAGTTTGTAACCATAGTTGACAAATGCTGTCTCCTGTCACTTTCCATCGATGCAGTATTACCAGTTGTGTGAGCGGTACTTGAAAAATCAGTCCACAACATTGTCATGAAACCCCTGTCTCCAACGCCACGTCTGCTGTGTGCACCACGAACACCTCTGCCAAGCTGCCCCCGGCCCGTATGGCTCGTGTGAGAACCATCACCGCTGCTGTGTGCTGGGAATGCCTCAACCAACCGGTTTACCAGAGTTGCTTGTTTATTAGCCAATATTAGGTCAAGGTTCTCCTGTGGCATGATGTTTTGTAATTTGCCTTTATAGCGTGGATCCAGGATGCTGGCCAACCAGTAGTCGTCATCGTTCATCATTTTGGCAATGCGGGGGTCCCTTTTTCGGATCTGCAAGGCATAATCTGACATGTGGGCCAATGTTCCCGGTGTCAATGATGCACTGCGAGTGCTGGTTGGAGGAGCACTTTCAGGCAAATCCACATCCCTCCAGTCACGCACAAACCCTGTACCAGACCTTGCCACGCCAACATTTTCACTTGCCCCACGAGATGCATCCTCCTCCCCTAAGTAATCATCCCCATCATGATCCTCCTCCTCCTCTTCTTCCTCCACCTCGTCCAGGAGAGGTCCCTGAGCAGACAATGGCTGAATGTCATCAAGGATTCCCTCCTCCTCTTCCTCCTCGACAACATTGGCTGCAGACTCCTGCTCCTTAAGGTGCGTCAAAGTTTGCATGAGCAGACGCATAAGTGGGATGCTCATGCTTAGGATGGCGTCGTCTGCGCTTACCAGCCGTGTGCATTCCTCAAAACACTGAAGGACTTTACAGAGGTCTTTCAGCTTCGACCACTGCACACCTGTCAACTCCATGTCTGCTCTCAAAGTGCCTGGCCGTGTATCCTCCTACAAATGCATTATGGTCTGCCTCTGTTCGCACAGCCGCTCAACCATGTGCAGGGTGGAGTTCCACCTTGTTGCAATGTCGATAATTAGGCGATGGTTGGGAAGGTGGAGCAATCGCTGCAGCTTCTGCATACGAATGGAGTGTACAGGCGACCGGCAGATGTGCGCGCACGGTCTTCGCACCTTCTGGAGCAGGGCTGTTAACTCCGGATAATTGTTGAGGAAGCACTGCACCACCAGGTTCAAGGTGTGAGCCAAGCAAGGTATGTGGCTGAGTTTTGAAAGGGCTATGGCTGCCACAAAATTACGGCCGTTATCACTAACTACCTTGCCTGCCTCAAGATATATACTGCCCAGCCATGACTCAGTTTGTTGCTGAAAGTACTCGGCCAGCACCTCCGCGGTGTGTCTGTCGCCCAAACACATCATCTGCAACACAGCCTGCTGACGCTTTCCACTAGCTGCTCAATAGGGGGACACCTCGTGTGCAACAGTGGCAGCTGCAGATGGAGTGCTTGTACGACTGCGCTCTGTGGACGAGCTTTTGCTTCTGGAGAAGGAAGAGGAGGAGGGTCGAACGCCTACAGCCAATTGTTTCCTATACCGTGGGCTAGGCAGCACTGTCCCACCACCGCTGTCTCCTGTGGACCCTGCATCCACCACATTAACCCAGTGTGCAGTGATGGACACGTAACGGCCCTAGCCATGCCGACTGGACCATGCATCTGTTGTGAGGTGCACCTTTCCACTCACTGACTGCTTGAGTGCATGGACAATGCGGTCTTTCACATGATGGTGGAGGGCTGGGATGGCTTTGCGAGAGAAGAAGTGGCGACTGGGTAGGTCATAGCGTGGTACTGCCTAGGCCATGAGTTCGCGGAAAGCTGCGCTTTCCACCAACCGATAAGGCATCATCTCTAACGAGATTAGTTTGGCAATGTGGGCTTTCAAACCCAGTGTACGCGGATGAGAGACTGAGTACTTTCTTGACCTACTCATAGTCTCTGGGAGGGTGAGCTGGACTTGAGAGCTGCATATGGTGGAACTAGCGGTGGACAGGGCGGACTGAGAGAGGGTTGATGATGGTGATGGAGTTGGTGTTCTTTCTGATGGCCTAGATTCAGTCTTTCGTTGATATAACAGTGGGATTCCCTGACTGCTTTGGCCTTGCAACGACACCTCAACATTTGCTGCTGTACTAACCGGTGGGCTTACAGTGGGGGAAACAATGTAGCGTTGCTGACTACCTTCTTTGTGATCAGTTGCACATGTGGTACTTGAGGTTTGGTGTTGTGTCCACGCTTGCAAGTGCATGCTGGTTAAATGTCTAAGCATGCAACTGGTATTCAAATATTTCAGATTTTTCCCCCCTCGGCTAAAGGTCTTTGCGCACTTCTTACAGATAACCTTGGCCTGATCATGAGGATTTTGTTCAAAAAAGTGCCACACTGCACTCTTCCTACTTTGGAAGACATTTTGCGGCCTAGCACGCTGTGCTATTTTGACCGTCTGGACAAGTTGTCCAGCAACTCTTTTGATTTTTGGAACTTGTCTTTGGAGTGCTCCTGGCCTGCCAGATAACAGCTGTTGCGATGTCGATGTCTGCTGTGGATGCTCGTCCTCCTCATCTGAGCTATTGGAAGCAGCACCCTGTTCCCCCAATGGATGCCAATCTGGGTCAACAACTGGATCATCCGGGAAGGGGCACCTGAGCCTCATCAGGGTCAGAATCTGGCTCATTACACTGTGAGGACAATGTAGTGCTCTGACTGAATGTACCAGCAGAATCATCTATCAGTGGCTGTGCATCAGTGCACTCCATGTCAGATTCATCTTGGCCTGGGTAATTCACCATTTCACTTGATAACCCAGGCATGGTATGTGAAAACAGCTGTCACTATAGGACAGGGAGATGTAGAATTTCTGAACACACTTGTGGACACTGTTGGATTGTGTGATGCCCAGTTAATATCACACCGCTATGTCACAGGCTCAATGTCGCAGGTGTGAAAAATGTCACTGTAGGACAGGGGAGATGTAGAATTTCTGAAGACACTTGTGGACACTGTTGTGTGAGGCCCAGTTAATATCACACCGCTATGTCACAGGCTCAATGTCGCAGGTGTGAAAAATGTC
Source organism: Dendrobates tinctorius (assembly GCF_039654945.1). NCBI lineage: Eukaryota > Metazoa > Chordata > Amphibia > Anura > Dendrobatidae > Dendrobates > Dendrobates tinctorius. The sequence goes on along the minus strand of NW_027361688.1, from coordinate 48,330,139 downwards.
ACTATAGGACAGGGGAGATGAAGAATTTCTGAACACACTTGTGGACACTGTTGGATTGTGTGAGGCCCAATTAATATCACACCGTTATGTCACAGGCTCAATGTCGCAGGTGTGAAAAATGTCACTATAGGACAGGGGAGATGTAGAATTTCTTAACACACTTGTGGACACTGTTGGATTGTGTGAGGCCCAGTTAATATCACACCGCTATGTCACAGGCTCAATGTCGCAGGTGTGAAAAATGTCACTATAGGACAGGGGAAATGAAGAATTTCTGAACACACTTGTGGACACTGTTGGATTGTGTGAGGCCCAGTGAATATCACACCGCTATGTCACAGGCAGAAATTGGCTAGTGCATGACAAACTACAAGGTGTATATAGAATTGGGCAGAATAGGAATCTCCCTAGAGTGTAGGTCTGTAAGAACGGAATGTGTCCTCAACTTATCCTTACAGAGTGACATAGATAGCTTCACTGTGGCCGTGATAACAGCCGTTACACGGTACTGAGAGAGGAGCGTGCACGTACACTGCTGTCCGGTGTCCGTAAAATTGTCAAGCTCCTTGCTTTTTAATTATACGGACTGACACACGCTGTCTCTCTATAGTTTTGAATGTGATCAAACAGCAAATATACTTAACTGTTTGAAAAGCAGACAAAACTAGAAGGTGAAGGTCTGTAAGAACGGAACATGTCCTCGACTTTTTCTTACAGTCACACACAGATAGCTTCACTGTGGCCGTGATAACAGCCGTTACACGGTACTGTGTGAGGAACGTACACCGCTGTATGGTGTGAAAAAATGCACGCTCAGTACCTCACCAGGACAAAAAAAAAATTTGGATTGCTTTTAAAAAAGCAGTTTGCAGAGCAGTGGGAAAACAGCAATGCAGCTATCAGGAAGCCTTATAAGGCAGCCTAACAACCAACACAGCTGATCCGGCAAAATATAGCCTCCACTTGCACTGCACCCACAGTGACTGGTGTGTTGTACAGGCAAAATCGCTAGCAGCAGAAGCAGTTTTTGGTGTCTTCTTCCCTGCCTAACACTCTCCCTACAGAATCAGCAGCAGCAGCAGCTCTCCCTATTCTAAGATCAGAATGAGTAACATGGCGGTCGGCGTGTACGCCCTTTTATACCCCCTGTGACTCCCCCCAAAGCAAGCCAATCACTTGCATGCCCTTCTCAAAGATGGTGGTGACCCCTGCCTATGTCATCACATTGCCCACAGTGTCCGTGGATCCTGATTGGCTGAAAAAGGGCGGAAAACAAACTTTTGAAACGCGACTTTGGCGCTAAAGTCGCTGAGCTCGTGGCCGACCTCACCCTAGGGTCGGGTTTCGTTTCATGAAACCTGACTTTACCAAAAGTCTGCAACTTTTGAAATTTTTCGACCCGTTTCGCTCAACTCTAGCTGATACTATCCAAATGGGAATAAAAATAAAGAGAAGGCATATGTGGCGCCCCTGAGGGTCCGGTCGCCACAGAGGTACTGCACCTCATCCAGAAGTGTGGTATCCCACCATCAGGTAAGGAGGGATCACCACCCAGGACTCCTAATACTCGCACCCAACACACAATAGTTAGTCAGTGCATCTGGTTGTACCCTTCGGGAGGATGGCCTCTTCCCAGACTGGCTAGGAAAGGGTGTTGGGGAGTTAGTGTGAAAGGTAGGTAGAGTTGGAGGAGTTTAGATAGTGGAGTGATGGTGGGCATCAGGGAGAGAAAGGTGACAGATGGTGGGAGGAGCTAGTTCTGAGGTAAATAGATCCTTCCAGAAACTAGAAGAATTAGCTCCCAGGAGAATAGAAGGGGTCCTAGGGGCACAGGTAGTGCGACTGGACACCCCTGGGGCCCACATCCTGGAAAGGAAGGACCATGCCGCAGTAAGGGAACCAACCCCTGAGTCTAGTGGAGAATACCAAACAAGGCCGTTGAGATAAAGGACCCCAGGGCCTGACCAACGTCGCTCGGCAAGATCCGAGGCTGCTGGATGAGGGACACTGCTGGTGAGGGCGTAGAGTGAGAGAGAGAGACGGCCAAGAAAGAGGAACATAAAGAGGAGTCCTGAAACGGTGTTCCTGATCTACCTGGGAGTTGGCTGGACCCCTCACCCGGAGAACACGGTACCAAGCGGGCACCTGTGCACATAAGACAACAGTGAGTAAAAACTCTGAAACCGCACCCATCTGTGTTCTTCGTGTCCTTAACATCCCACCTGCTTTACACCGCATTTCACCATCACCGTCACCGGCTCACAAGCACCATCTTAACTGCCCTGGGACAGCTCTGCCCGTGGAGAGCTACACCATCTCTGCTGCTGCCGCACCACCGTTCCAGAGGATCTGTATAGCAGTGTCGGCTACCCTAGCCAAATACCATGGGTGGAGTCACGATTCCCCTTTTCCCATTTAATTATCCCACCATTTTCCCCCTCATTTGAACTTCCATCTTCTTTATTGGACACCCAGGGCCACGGACCGGGTCACCATCACCACCATGACACTTTCCCCCTTAAAAGAGCCTGAAAGGCAGGTACCAAGTTCCCCCAGCCCTTCTGGGCGTTCCACATAAATCCCAAAACAGCAGGCAACAATCTCTAGTAGCAATAGCGATCTTCAATTCAGCACAGTGTCTCCAAGGAGCTAGGAAGCAAAGCTTTCACTGGAAAGGCAGAGAGGGTCTGGCCAGGTTTTATAGGGAGAGGTAATGACCAATCAGGAGCAGCTGGAAATGGACCTGCATGTTTCTGACCAGCATAGGAAAAGTCATTAACCTCTCCAGCACCAAAGGAAACCAAATTAATTTAATATTGGATCCAAACACCCAGACTAAATGGGAGATCTTTGATTCACAATACACTGTGATCTTCTACTCCCAAATCACCGAGGTTGATGTGACACACTCGTGACACCATTTTACTGATGACAAGACACAGGACACATTTTCTTCTCTGGACAGAAGTTCTTCCAGATGTTCCAAAGAATTAGAAACTTTTACCTTTAACATGTTTGTCTATCATGTATCATCTGTACGAGCCTGCCAGGGGTCTGTGCGGGCCTGCCGGGGGTCTGTGTGGGCCTGCCGGAGGTCTATGTGGGCCTGCCGGGGGTCTGTGCGGGCTGCCAGGGGTCTGTGCGGGCCTGCCGGGGGTTGTGTGTGTGTGCAGGCATCATCTGATGGGACTACAAGTCCCATCGGGCGATGCCTGCTACAATGACAGTGATTGACACATTAGCCAATGATGGGACAGTAGTAGTCCCATCATCCGGATAATGTGTTGAATGTAAAAAAAAAAAGAAAACATACATACTACATACAGTGGGGCAAAAAAGTATTTAGTCAGTCAGCAATAGTGCAAGTTCCACCACTTAAAAAGATGAGAGGCGTCTGTAATTTACATCATAGGTAGACCTCAACTATGGGAGACAAACTGAGAAAAAAAAATCCAGAAAATCACATTGTCTGTTTTTTTTTCATTTTATTTGCATATTATGGTGGAAAATAAGTATTTGGTCAGAAACAAAATTTCATCTCAATACTTTGTGATATATCCTTTGTTGGCAATGACAGAGGTCAAACGTAAGTCTTCACAAGGTTGCCACACACTGTTGTTGGTATGTTGGCCCATTCCTCCATGCAGATCTCCTCTAGAACAGTGATGTTTTTGGCTTTTCGCTTGGCAACACGGACTTTCAACTCCCTCCAAAGGTTTTCTATAGGGTTGAGATCTGGAGACTGGCTAGGCCACTCCAGGACCTTGAAATGCTTCTTACAAAGCCACTTCTTCGTTGCCCTGGCGGTGTGCTTTGGATCATTGTCATGTTGAAAGACCCAGCCACGTTTCATCTTCAATGCCCTTGCTGATGGAAGGAGGTTTGCACTCAAAATCTCACGATACATGGCCCCATTCATTCTTTCATGTACCCGGATCAGTCGTCCTGGACCCTTTGCAGAGAAACAGCCCCAAAGCATGATGTTTCCACCACCATGCTTTACAGTAGGTATGGTGTTTGATGGATGCAACTCAGTATTCTTTTTCCTCCAAACACGACAAGTTGTGTTTCTACCAAACAGTTCCAGTTTGGTTTCATCAGACCATAGGACATTCTCCCAAAACTCCTCTGGATCATCCAAATGCTCTCTAGCAAACTTCAGACGGGCCCGGACATGTACAGGCTTAAGCAGTCGGACACGTCTGGCACTGCAGGATCTGAGTCCATGGTGGCATAGTGTGTTACTTATGGTAGGCCTTGTTACATTGGTCCCAGCTCTTTGCAGTTCATTCACTAGGTCGCCCCGCGTGGTTCTGGGATTTTTGCTCACCGTTCTTGTGATCATTCTGACCCCACGGGGTGGGATTTTGCATGGAGCACCAGATCGAGGGAGATTATCAGTGGTCTTGTATGTCTTCCATTTTCTAATTATTGCTCCCACAGTTGATTTCTTCACTCCAAGCTGGTTGGCTATTGCAGATTCAGTCTTCCCAGCCTGGTGCAGGGCTACAATTTTGTTTCTGGTGTCCTTTGACAGCTCTTTGGTCTTCACCATAGTGGAGTTTGAAGTCAGACTGTTTGAGGGTGTGCACAGGTGTCTTTTTATACTGATAACAAGTTTAAACAGGTGCCATTACTACAGGTAATGAGTGGAGGAAAGAGGAGACTCTTAAAGTAGAAGTTACAGGTCTGTGAGAGCCAGAAATCTTGATTGCTTGTTTCTGACCAAATACTTATTTTCCACCATAATATGCAAATAAAATGAAAAAAAAACAGACAATGTGATTTTCTGGATTTTTTTTTCTCAGTTTGTCTCCCATAGTTGAGGTCTACCTATGATGTAAATTACAGACGCCTCTCATCTTTTTAAGTGGTGGAACTTGCACTATTGCTGACTAAATACTTTTTTGCCCCACTGTATATACATACTACATATATACAACATTCATACAACATACATACATACTACATACATACTACATATATACAACATTCATACAACATACATACATACTACATACATACTACATATATACTACATTCATACATACATAATACATAAATACTACATATATACTACATTCATACAACATACATACATACTACATGCATACTACATATATACTACATTCATACAACATACATACTACATAATATATACATACTACATTCACACAGCATACATACATACATACTACATTCATACAACATACATACATACTACATATATACTACATTCATACAACACACATACTACATACATACTACATTCACACAACATACATACATACATACATACTACATTCATACATACTACATACTACATACATACAACATACATACTACATATATACTACATTCATACAACACACATACTACATACATACTACATTCACACAACATACATACATACATACTACATTCATACATACTACATACTACATACATACAACATACATACTACATATATACTACATTCATATAACATACATACTACATATATACTACATTCATACAACATACATACATACTACATAATACCTACATACTATATTCATACAACATACTGTGAGGTAGCGCTGTCATTTACTTAGGGGATTCTCGCTTGCAGCGAACAAAAACCAGTTCCGGCACGGATTTTTCATCAAATCATACAGTCCTTGCAGTTTATTCACGCCTCATAAACCACTGCAGCAACAGAAAGTTCACTTAATAGCATTACCAGCATAGCATCCATTATAATGCTTCACTCTTACTATCAATGTCCAGTACGCAGGCTCACTTAGCCTCACAATTATCTCACCCATGTCAGGGCTCCTCATGCAGCTGCAGCATTCCGCACACGTTCATTCCCTCCAGGGAACTCTCAGGCTCATATCGCCATTGCTCCCAGCCACTTCTGTTGTGAGTTCATTTTCCCCTCCGCCATTGAGGTCTGATGAACTTCCTCTTCTGGTGAAGGAAGGTAGTGAGGCTGATTACCAAGCACCTGGGCAGGATGATGATGACTGGGTGACGGGAATTGCTGACTGGATATAAGGCAGCCGACGCCCTTCTGCCTTGCTGGTGATCTCTCTGAGGGATTCTAGGAGACCAGTCTGATTCCTGCTCCTCAAAATCTAAGTTTTCTGCTCCGCTTTTTGCATTTGTGTTTTGGTTTTGTTTTGCCTTGTTTTTCTGAATTTCTGCCATTCCCTGCTGGGGTGAGCTGAATTCCTTTTTGCTCTGTCTTCAGAAAATACCTGCGTACTGATAAAGTCTTTTTGAAGCCTAGCGTCTTCAGGGCTTTTTTCCCTATCAGCCTGTTGGCTCTTGTTTTGAAAGGGTTTTGGTGGATTGCAGACAGCAGCTTTTCTATCCTGTCCTATTTAGTTAGCTTGGGCCCCATTATTTGCTCAGCCTATCTTTCTATCTGTGTGAGTGTTTTTTTGATCTTGCTTCACCGTCATTATATGTTGGGGGCTGCCTATTGCTTTGGGGTCTGCTCTGGGGCAGTTTAGATTTCCCTTTCTGTCTTTAGGCTATTTAGTTCTCTGGCTGTGATCGAGGGGTCTAGGGCACCGTAGGAACCCCCACGGCTATTGCTAGTTGTTGTTGATAGGTTTAGGGGTCTGCAATCCGATAGCTGCCAACTTCTCTGGTTTTCTGGACTTAGCTAGTATTTCTGTTTTTGCCTCCTATGGTGACTCATTCATAACACACTTCACACGTGCTGTCTGGGAGGAAGATCCATCTCTGCAGGACCTTCCACACTGGACCAACCAGGTCCCAGCATTCCTCACATGTGACCTACCCTGGCCACATTATATGGTCTATAGCCACGCCCACCGGGTCACGTGACTATGACCTCATCACAGGTCCTTCACACACTCACATAACTTTTTAATACAGGCGTTTTCAGACCCACCCCTGGGTGGGTTTGTAGGTAACCGGCCCGCCCAACTCCCGAGTTACCTGGAGACTTCTCCCTTATACCTTGAAATAACACTTCAGCAATATCATTGCTGATCAACACATAACTAAATCTCCATCTCAAAGCCACCCACTTTGAGATACATAACCATCCCTCAGGACTCCTCCACTCATCCCTTCTCTTGGAACCTCCACACAGTGCCCCCTAGCGGACATAGTGGTTACTACACCACAATACATACATACATACTACATACATACTACATATATACTACATTCATACAACATACATACATACTACATACTACATTCATACTACATTCATACAACATACATACATACTTCATACTACATACTTACTACATACATACAACATACATACAACATGCTACATACATACTACATACATACTACATACAATACATTCATACAATACATACATATAGACATACAGTACATATAACATAGAGTACATACTCACCATCACTTGTCACTTTGTTCCCCGAAGCCAGTGTCGTCTCACTGTAAAAAATATTAAAATAACAAACAACCAATATACTCCCTGATCCACAGAAATCCACGAGTGTACCACGATGATCTCCTGCAGTGCATCACTGAGAGGTTACTATAGTTCACTGGTCTCACTTTATGGCTAAAGCTGCGTGGGAATTTTCTCACACAGCAATGCCAAAAGTGAGACTAGGGACTATTTTTTTACAGTGGCGGAGGAATACAGTGAGGAAGGATACCTACCTCCCGTCATTGTATTCCTGGTGCCCCTAGAGAGCGGTCGCATCAGCTGATGCTGCTATGCTCCACGGGAGATCGTCGTGGGACACTCGTGGATTTCTGTGGATCAGGGAGTATATTAGTTGTTTGTTATTTTAATATTTTTTACAGATGACACTGGCTTCGGGGATCAAAGCGACAAATGATGGTGAGTATGTACTCTATGTTATATGTACTGTATGTCTATATGTATGTATGAATGTATTGTATGTAGTATGTATGTAGTATGTGTGTTGTATGTATGTAGCATGTTTTATGTATGTTGTATGTGTTGTGATAAAACACTCCGGGATCGGCTTTGTTGGGGTCAAAGGTCACGTGCGTTCAGCATGAAACTCAGGCGCAGAGCTGGGATACGGGTGTAACTGACCCTGGGTCAGGTTTATTAACGGTGAAAGCAATGCAAAAGGAAATAAAACATAAAACAAATCCTTGCCTGTCCGGCACTAACTAAACAATGGACAACCTAACTACCAACTGGCGGGCTTCTCCCGTCCAGCCAAACCACAGTTGCAGTAGGCACTGCTTTCATTCACGTGTGTCTCTCACACAGACAGGCTCTCTGTGTTCCCAGGCTGAGACACTCACACAACCACCTGCCATCCTTTTATATCCACCTCCCATTATTCATTAGCAAGCAGGTGCGATACTGACCAGACTAGGCCACATAGGAAAGGAATCTGGGCGAGATATACCTGCCCTCATCCACTATTCCCACATGATTCTCACAGTGTGTAGTATGTATGTAGTATGTTCTATGTATGTATGTATGTTGTATGAATTTAGTATATACGTAGTATGTATGTAGTATGTATGTATGTTGTATGAATGTAGTATTTATGTAGTATGTATGTAGTATGTATGTTGTATGAATTTAGTATATATGAAGTGTATGTATGTAATATGTATGTATGTTGTATGAATGTAGTATATATGTAGTATGTATGTATTATGTAGTATGTATGTATGTTGTATGAATGTAGTATATATGAAGTATGTATGTAGTATGTATGTATGTTGTATGAATGTAGTATATATGTAGTATGTATGTATGTATGTTGTATGAATGTAGTATAAATATAGTATGCATGTAGTATGTATGTATGTTGTATGAATGTAGTATATATGTAGTATGTATGTATTATGTAGTATGTATGTATGTTGTATGAATGTAGTATAAATATAGTATGCATGTAGTATGTATGTATGTTGTATGAATGTAGTATATATGTAGTATGTATGTATTATGTAGTATGTATGTATGCAGTATGTATGTAGTATGTATGCATGTATGCTGTATGAATGTAGTATATATGTAGTATGTATGTAGTATGGATGTTGCATGAATGTTGTATATATGTAGTATGTATGTAGTATGTATGCAGTATGTATGTTGTTTTTTTTTATATTCAACACATTAGCTGGATGATGGGACTACTACCATCCCATCATTGGCTAATGTGTCAATCACTGTCATTGTAGCAGGCATAGCCCGATGGGACTTGTAGTCCCATTGGACGATGCCTGCACACACACACAACCCCCGGCAGGCCCGCACAGACCTCCGGCACAGTGACAAGTGAAGGTGAGTACGTACTATATGTTGTATGAATGTAGTATATATGTAGTATGTATGTAGTATGTATGTATGTTGTATGAATGTAGTATATATGTAGTATGTATGTTGTATGAATGTAGTATATATGTAGTATGCATGTAGTATGTATATATGTTGTATGAATGTATTATATATGTAGTATGTATGTATTATGTAGTATGTATGCATGTTGTATGAATGTAGTATATACAGTATGCAGTATGTATGTAGTATGTATGCATGTATGCTGTATGAATGTAGTATATATGTAGTATGTATGTAGTATGAATGTTGTATGAATGTTGTATATATGTAGTATGTATGTAGTATGTATGTAGTATGTATGGTTTTTTTTTTTTTTTACATTCAACGCATTAGCTGGATGTTGGGACTACTACTGTCCCATCATTGGCTAATGTGTCAATCACTGTCATTGTAGCAGGCATAGCCCGATGGGACTTGTAGTCCCATCGGACGATGCCTGCACACACACACAACCCCCGGCAGGCCCGCACAGACCCCCGGCACAGTGACAAGTGAAGGTGAGTATGTACTATATGTTGTATAAATGTAGTATATATGTAGTATGTATGTAGTATGTATGTATGTTGTATGAATGTAGTATATATGTAGTATGTATGTAGTATGTATGTTGTATGAATGTAGTATATATGTAGTATGTATGTAGTATGTATGTTTTTTTTTTTTTTTACATTCAACACATTAGCCGGATGATGGGACTACTACTGTCCCATCATTGGCTAAAGTGTCAATCACTGTCATTGTAACAGGCATAGCCCGATGGGACTTTTAGTCCCATCAGACGATGCCTGCACACACACACAACCCCCGGCAGGCCCGCACAGACCCCCGGCAGGCCCGCACAGACCCCCGGCTGGCCCCTTCCGGCCCCCAAGCAGGCCCGCACAGACCACCGGCAGGCCCGCACAAACCCTCGGCAAGCCCGTACAGACCCCCGGCAGCCCGCACAGACCCCCGGCAGGCCCGCACAGAACCCCGACAGCCCGCACAGACCTCCGGCAGGCCCGCACTGACACCCGGCAGGCCCGCACAGAACCCCGAGAGGCCCGTACAGACCCCGCCCGCACAGTCTCCGCCCACGCACCGCCCACACTCTTCCCCCCTCCCGAACTGGATGTGCAAGTAAAGAAAGGGTTTATTTTCATTCCGATATTTGTGCCTCATTGACTTGCATGGGTTTCCGGTATCGGAATCGGCGATACCCGATATTTTGGGGGTATCAGTCCGATCCAATCCGATCCGATATTTCCCGATATCGGAAGGTATCGCTCAACACTACTCCTGAGACATCTCTTTCCTTAGCTTTCTTTGCTCTCAATTCAGTATTGTACACCATGATACCAAACAGCACAGTGACTACTTTTCACCCTTCATATAGCCATACTGACTGATTACAAGTTTGTAGACACCTGTGATGCTAATTACTGGACACACGATAGTTTGTCATGTCCTTATGGAAAAATTATTTTCAATCTTTTCTGGGAGTAACATCATTTTTGTGCAGTCTATTTTTATTAGTTTTATTTTTCTGTAGACCCACAATCGAAAAAAAAGTCTCATTTTCAGTAGTTGATATTCAGCAAATTTAAACTGAAAATTACTTTTGTCAATTTCAAGTGATTGCAGTGACCATTGTGGATTTTTCTTACTTTTCGAGAAGGGCATTAACAATATTATCTATATGTGTATGCAAGCTGAAAAAATATTTGCTTCAAGCACACAACTGAATGATAGTTTGGCTAGCCATTCATCTGGTAGATAACTAATAATAATAATGATAATAATAATTTCATTGCTATAGCGCCAACATAACCGGCAGCACTTTACATTTTAGAGGGGACTTGTACAGACAATACACAGTAACTTGGCACACACTCGTGGATTCTGATGCAGAAAGGTGATTTTTTAATATAGTGCAGTACATACACACAGACGTTTCGGTCTATGACCTTCATCAATGTACTGTGGGTCAGAACATAAAAAATTTGTAAAAATAAAATAAATATAAAGGTGACATAAATAAAGTATATACAGGGTATCTGGGTAGACAGATCAGAGTATATAATAATCATATGCGGAGACATCAGGTACATTAAGGCACATAATGTATATAGTGTGCAGTCAGAAGAAACAATGGTGGAGACCAAAATCTACAAGCTAAGAGAGACACATACCAAAAGGTTGTACTGTGAGCTCAAAAGGACTGGGCATAAATATGGAAATCCTAAGGGAAAAAGGCATTGCTGTAAACTCAGAGTGAAATACGTGGTAAGAGTGTGCATTAGCATTCCTGGGTTACATACCGGTGGGTGAGGAGGCACAGGAGGCCGTGTCTCTACAGGAGGGAACATAATGATGAGCAGCTAAGTAAGGTGGCATACCATAATGGTATAAGTGAGAGAAGTGTCCATGTGGGCTTACCATTATTTAGAAGTGGCAAATGGACACGGTATCCGCTGCGGATCAGTGGGGCTACATCAATGGAAAGCGTCAGGGTTTAAATCCCTGAGAGACTATGGAGGCTGGATGGCGAAGCGCTGGGCGGAAGTGCGCAACCGGAAGTGAGCCGGCGTGCGCTCCACTTACATCATTATGCGCTCCAGGCACTAAAAGATGATAGGAAGGAGGAGGGGGGATGTGAGCAGGGAGCGCCTGCCTATGTGTTCTGCAATGGATTGTGGGGAGGTGCGAGGTAGTGACTAGGTTACCATAGTAACCGCCGTAGCGTCGATACAGGAAGTGCCAGGGAAAAGGCAGAGGAAATTCAGTGCTCTGGTGACGGTGATTTCAGACACATTCACAATTGTTGGTTCTGTAATAAAGATGAAAACAGATTAGTATGCGATATACAGAATAGATATAAACAGGTACAAGGTATATTGTGTCGCAAAGCATAATAAAGAAAATGCTAAACAGACTGTCTTATTTACCAATCTTAATACCGAGTCCTGGCTCGCATATAGAGGTATAAGTAGATCATGATTGAAGAAATGATTGAACATCATAGTCCTTGTTTAACCCCTTGGGTTCCAAGGTATTAAGCTCGTGGATCCAGTAGGCCTCTCTTCTTTTTAATATAGTAATCCGGTTACCGCCCCTGCGTGACAGATGGATTTGTTCTATAACTTGAAACTTAAGTTGTGTGATGGTATGGCCAACAGTGATGAAATGATAGGGGATCAGAAGGAGTATGTTTTTACACCTAATGGTGGATTTATGTTTAGATATCCGATCCCTTATATGTTGTATGGTTTCCCCCACATAAAGTAAGCCACATGGACATTTAATGATGTATATCACAAAAGAGCTATCACAGGTATAACACTCTCTAATATCATATTTTTTGCCTGTGTGGGGGTGGTGGAAACTGTTGCCTTTCTGAGTATTGTTGCACTGCATGCATTTTATGCAAGGGAAGGTACCAAATTTGGGATTTTTAAGAAAGCGTTGTTGTATAGAGGGACGAGGAGAACCTATATCAGCTTTGATTAGAATATCTCTTACATTGCGGGGTCTCCTGAAACAAGGGAGGAATGGTTCTTTGAAGGCCCCTACAATAGGGCGGGCCGTCGTGAGGAGATGCCAATGACGTCTGATACTTGAATGTATCCGATAGGCTAAAGGATGATAATCGTGTAGAAATGCGATACGGTAAGTTGCCTTAGGTTTGGGAGGGGAGAATAGATCTAGATTGTTCAATGTATTGGGTGGATAGCTCCTCTCTAAAAATTTTGTGCGCATCTCATTCATGCGTGCTTCTTGAATCTCTGTGTTTGAGACTATCCTCTGAACCCTTTTAAGTTGAGATTTAGGAATAGCATTCTTCATTTTAGTCGGATGAAAGCTCTCGTAATGGAGCAGGCTATTAAGATCCGTTGGTTTCCTATAGAGATCGGTGGAGAGGTGACTCAAGTTGTCTTTTATAACTAACGTGTCCAGAAAGTTAATCTGGTTGGTATGATATGTCATTGTGAAACTGAGACCTGGCCAGGACGTTTGAAGCATGGAGAAAAAGGAATGTAACGTATCAAGCGGTCCACCCCAGATACAGAAAATATCATCAATGTATCTCTTCCACACTATAGAATAAGTGCGGAAGAGATCATCTCGATATATGACACAATCCTCCAAATGGGCCACATAGCAATTTGCATATGGAGGTGCAGTGTTTGAGCCCATTGCGGTCCCCTTGGTCTGTAGATAATGCGTGTCCTCAAATAGAAAAAAATTCTTAGTTAACACTATGGACAGTAGTTCACAACAAAGGTTGATTTGTTCCGGATGAAATTTAGACAATTCAAATAGCCTCTGCACCGACTGGATACCTTCCATATGAGGAATGGATGTATACAAATCTTTGACATCGAATGTGACTAGAATGGCCTCCTGGGGAATAGGGCCTTAAATTATGAATAATATCTAGAAAGGCCCCTGTGTCCAATAAGACGGACGGTGTTAATTTTATAAGGGATGTTAGGTTTTTTTCTAGATATTTAGAGATTGGGGAGAAGATGGACTCTGTAGAGGCTACAATGGGTCTGCCTGGTGGATTGTTTAAGTTCTTGTGTATTTTGGGGAGTACGTAGAAAACAGGTGTGATAGGAAATTGTTTAGTTAAGTAGTCACAAGTCCTACTCTTTTCAGTGATTCCCCTGACTTCTGCTCACGTTTTGAGCAAATTATTAATAAATGTTCTTTTGACCTTATCACTCTCACGTTAGAGCATCTGCATCTAGGAATCACTAAGTGCACGGAAGAAATTTCCAATATTGAAACACAGCTAGCATCTTCAACTACTACCGAGGAATTTAACAATTTAAAGACCAAGATCAACGGAATTATTGAACAACATCGACGGGACACCGAGACAAGAAAGTGGAATAAGTTTGTTCGAGATACAGAGGACTACGAACAAAATAGAGTCTACAAATGGCGAGAATCTTACAACTCCGGAAATTTCAACACTCATTCAAATTACAGGTCTACTACAGACATCTCATCCTCAGCCTCAGACTACGAGAAACAGGCTCCATCGAGTCATTTTTTAGGACAAAGATGCAGATCTTCAAAAAGAAGAGGACCCGCAGGGGGAAGAGACCTACGCAGAAACATGGACTATGGCCGCATAACTCGATCGCAGCTAATGACCCGCTTGTAATCAATATTTTGTCAATAATTTAGGTATAGCTGAATATCGCATGTTACAGAGGGGTCTCTCCTTCTGTCCTAGCTATAAATACAATACATTCAATCTTGATATGGACCTACAAAGGTTCTACAGATCATTAAGACTTAACTTACAGTTATCTAATGTTATTGACACCAGTAGAGTTGAGCGATACCAGCCGATACTTGAAAATATCGGATCGGAATGGATCGGCCGATCTTTAAAAAAAGTATCGGTATCGCCGATTCCGATACCGGGAACCAATGCAAGTCAATGGGGCCAAAATATCGGAATTAAAAAAAACCCTTTCTTTCCTTGTAGGTTAATTCTACATGAAGAAAAACAACTAAGAATAATGTAGAATGTATTGTGGGAGGTGGAGGAGACATTAAAGCCATAGAGGTTTAGCCCAATCAAATGGAATAGCAGGAATTAAACTTTTTTTTTTAAAGATGTTAGGAGTTACAAAGATATTGACTATGTTAGCCTCATTTATATTTTGCCAGACATGTATGTCTTCTTCTTCTACTTCCTTTTTTTACATTCTTCTTCTTCTTCTTCTACTTCCTTTTTTTACATTCTTCTTCTTCTTCTTCTACTTCCTTTTTTTACATTCTTCTTCTTCTTCTTCTACTTCCTTTTTTTACATTCTTCTTCTTATTCCTTTTTTTACATTCTTCTTCTTCTTCTTCTACTTCCTTTTTTTACATTCTTCTTCTTCTTCTTCTTCTTCTTCTTCTTCTTCTTCTTCTTCTTCTTCTTCTTCCTTTTCTTACATTCTTCATATTCTTCTTATTCAACAATTATTATTCTACATATTCAGCTTCTTCATCTTCTTCCTATTCTTCTTCATCATATTCTTGTTTGTGTCAGGCATTCCTGTAGTTGTTATCTAGAAAAGTTAGAAGTTTACACCTTCCGTTCTGCCTGTCACAAAAGATTTACAACAGGATTTGTCCGCGTTCAGTTTGGCCTGCAGAAGCAGGCCTTTTCCAGGGGCACCACGAGGAGGAACGGACTCACCCCCATACACTGCTTAGTCTTCTTCTGCTTATAAATAAGATAATATCATTTGCTCAGAGTATTAGTCTTATGCTTAATGTTCTTCTGCTTTGTTTTTTTTATGCTTCTTTGTCTTCTCTCTCTTGTTGTTCTGCATCTTGGTGGTTGTCTTCCTGTTCTTTGTCCTCTTGAACCAGCTGACGGTACTGGCACCCGGAGGGGCAGCAGAAGGAACAAGAGCCAATGGCACTACCGAGGACCAGCTGACGGTGCTGGAACCCGGTTACTAAGCAGGAGGTACCTGTGCTACAAAGCACTACCAAGGACCAGCAGACGTTGCCGGAACTCGGATACCGAGATGGAGGCACCTAGGCCAAAGGCTCTGACGAGAACCAGCTGACGGTGCTGGAACCCGGAGGGGTAGCATAAGCTGCAAGAGCAAATGGAAATAGCGAGGACCAGCTGACAGTGCTGGCACCCGGAGGGGCAGCAGAAGGAATAAGAGCCAATGGCACAACCGAGGACCAGCTGACGGTGCTGGAACCCGGTTACTAAGCAGGAGGTACCTGTGCTACAAAGCACTACCAAGGACCAGCAGACGTTGCCGGAACTCGGATACCGAGATGGAGGCACCTAGGCCAAAGGCTCTGACGAGAACCAGCTGACGGTGCTGGAACCCGGAGGGGTAGCATAAGCTGCAAGAGCAAATGGAAATAGCGAGGACCAGCTGACAGTGCTGGCACCCGGAGGGGCAGCAGAAGGAATAAGAGCCAATGGCACAACCGAGGACCAGCTGACGGTGCTGGAACCCGGTTACTAAGCAGGAGGTACCTGTGCTACAAAGCACTACCAAGGACCAGCAGACGTTGCCGGAACTCGGATACCGAGATGGAGGCACCTAGGCCAAAGGCTCTGACGAGAACCAGCTGACGGTGCTGGAACCCGGAGGGGTAGCATAAGCTGCAAGAGCAAATGGAAATAGCGAGGACCAGCTGACAGTGCTGGCACCCGGAGGGGCAGCAGAAGGAATAAGAGCCAATGGCACAACCGAGGACCAGCTGACGGTGCTGGAACCCGGTTACTAAGCAGGAGGTACCTGTGCTACAAAGCACTACCAAGGACCAGCAGACGTTGCCGGAACTCGGATACCGAGATGGAGGCACCTAGGCCAAAGGCTCTGATGAGAACCAGCTGACGGTGCTGGAACCCGGAGGGGTATCAGAAGTTACCCCTGAAAAGCAAAGTTGGCATGCCGCAAGCTGGCCGCAGTTACCGAATCACACAGTCCTACAGGGGGTGCTTGTCCTACTGGCACTATGGAACAAACCTTTCTTACCAGAACCCGCAGTCCACATAGGAAGCACCTAAACTGCTGGCACCCTAGCCTCGGCTAACCCAACCGCAACACGACATGGCAACTTGGGGTGGCAAACTGACATTGACACTTCCCGGAAACAGCAGGCAGGGCTGGAACCAAGCTGGGCAGGAGGGAGTACCCGTGCCAAAGTCAGTTATGAGCAGCAACTGGCGATGTTGGAGCCCAGGACAAGCACTTAGCAGGCTGAGGCCTGATGTGCTGTCAATTGGGAGGCAGCAGGACAGATTGCCATCAAAACAGCAGGGGAACAGCTGACGTTACTGAACCCCACAAACACAGGAGCTAGTGTTTTACTCTGTGAAGACGGCACTTCCGAGCAACAACTGGCTGTGTTGAAGCCCAGGGACAAGCACGGAGCAGGCTTAGGCTGCATTGAAGAAATTTTAAGATCGGTTGTAGACTACTAATTTGAACCAAGCTCCACTTAGGCCTGTGGCTTCACTGATTTTCGTATTTCCCCTGTCCTCCAACCCCGCCAGTTACAGCTCCGAAGTGGCGTCTGCACAATCCACACTTGTTCCTGTGTTACAGGTGTTCAGTCCGGTCAGTTAATCCCCTGATGTGTGTCCGGCAATGTCGCCTGCTCTGTCCACATTCCGATAATGGGAATGTGGACAGAGCAGGCGACATTGCCGGACACACATCAGGGGATTAACTGACCGGACTGAACACCTGTAACACAGGAACAAGTGTGGATTGTGCAGACGCCACTTCGGAGCTGTAACTGGCAGGGTTGGAGGACAGGGGAAATACGAGAGACAGTGGAGCCACAGGCCTAATTGGAGCACGGTTAAAAATCAGTAGTGGTACGACTGTGTAGGCAGCAGGAGACTTTGCCATCCACACAGCAGGGGATCAGCTGACATTACTGAACCCCACTGAGACACGGGAGCAAGTATCTCTTTCCGTGTGGACGGCACTTCCGAACTACAACTGGCTGTGTTGAAGCCCAGGAAATAGGAGGGTGTAGGCAGAGGCCTACTGTATTTTGAATGAGGTGACAGCAGGAGAGACTGCCATCCACACAGCAGGGGATCAGCTGACGTTACTGAACCCCACTGAGACACGGGAGCAAGTATCTCTTTCCGTGTGGACGGCACTTCCGAACTACAACTGGCTGTGTTGAAGCCCAGGAAATAGGAGGGTGTAGGCAGAGGCCTACTGTATTTTGAATGAGGTGACAGCAGGAGAGACTGCCATCCACACAGCAGGGGATCAGCTGACGTTACTGAACCCCACTGAGACACGGGAGCAAGTATCTCTTTCCGTGTGGACGGCACTTCCGAACTACAACTGGCTGTGTTGAAGCCCAGGAAATAGGAGGGTGTAGGCAGAGGCCTACTGTATTTTGAATGAGGTGACAGCAGGAGAGACTGCCATCCACACAGCAGGGGATCAGCTGACATTACTGAACCCCACTGAGACACGGGAGCAAGTATCTCTTTCCGTGTGGACGGCACTTCCGAACTACAACTGGCTGTGTTGAAGCCCAGGAAATAGGAGGGTGTAGGCAGAGGCCTACTGTATTTTGAATGAGTTTACAGCAGGAGAGACTGCCATCCACACAGCAGGGGATCAGCTGACGTTACTGAACCCCACTGAGACACGGGAGCAAGTGTCTCTTTCCGTGTGGACGGCACTTCCGAACTACAACTGGCTGTTTTGAAGCCCAGGAAATAGGAGGGTGTAGGCAGAGGCCTACTGTATTTTGAAAGAGGTGACAGCAGGAGAGACTGCCATCCACAAAGCAGGGGATCAGCTGACGTTACTGAACCCCACTGAGACACGGGAGCAAGTGTCTCTTTCCGTGTGGACGGCACTTCCGAACTACAACTGGCTGTGTTGAAGCCCAGGAAATAGGAGGGTGTAGGCAGAGGCCTACTGTATTTTGAATGAGGTGACAGCAGGAGAGACTGCCATCCACACAGCAGGGGATCAGCTGACGTTACTGAACCCCACTGAGACACGGGAGCAAGTATCTCTTTCCGTGTGGACGGCACTTCCGAACTACAACTGGCTGTGTTGAAGCCCAGGAAATAGGAGGGTGTAGGCAGAGGCCTACTGTATTTTGAATGAGGTGACAGCAGGAGAGACTGCCATCCACACAGCAGGGGATCAGCTGACATTACTGAACCCCACTGAGACACGGGAGCAAGTATCTCTTTCCGTGTGGACGGCACTTCCGAACTACAACTGGCTGTGTTGAAGCCCAGGAAATAGGAGGGTGTAGGCAGAGGCCTACTGTATTTTGAATGAGTTTACAGCAGGAGAGACTGCCATCCACACAGCAGGGGATCAGCTGACGTTACTGAACCCCACTGAGACACGGGAGCAAGTGTCTCTTTCCGTGTGGACGGCACTTCCGAACTACAACTGGCTGTGTTGAAGCCCAGGAAATAGGAGGGTGTAGGCAGAGGCCTATTGTATTTTGAATGAGGTGACAGCAGGAGAGACTGCCATCCACACAGCAGGGGATCAGCTGACGTTACTGAACCCCACTGAGACACGGGAGCAAGTATCTCTTTCCGTGTGGACGGCACTTCCGAACTACAACTGGCTGTGTTGAAGCCCAGGAAATAGGAGGGTGTAGGCAGAGGCCTACTGTATTTTGAATGAGGTGACAGCAGGAGAGACTGCCATCCACACAGCAGGGGATCAGCTGACATTACTGAACCCCACTGAGACACGGGAGCAAGTATCTCTTTCCGTGTGGACGGCACTTCCGAACTACAACTGGCTGTGTTGAAGCCCAGGAAATAGGAGGGTGTAGGCAGAGGCCTACTGTATTTTGAATGAGTTTACAGCAGGAGAGACTGCCATCCACACAGCAGGGGATCAGCTGACGTTACTGAACCCCACTGAGACACGGGAGCAAGTGTCTCTTTCCGTGTGGACGGCACTTCCGAACTACAACTGGCTGTGTTGAAGCCCAGGAAATAGGAGGGTGTAGGCAGAGGCCTACTGTATTTTGAATGAGGTGACAGCAGGAGAGACTGCCATCCACACAGCAGGGGATCAGCTGACGTTACTGAACCCCACTGAGACACGGGAGCAAGTATCTCTTTCCGTGTGGACGGCACTTCCGAACTACAACTGGCTGTGTTGAAGCCCAGGAAATAGGAGGGTGTAGGCAGAGGCCTACTGTATTTTGAATGAGGTGACAGCAGGAGAGACTGCCATCCACACAGCAGGGGATCAGCTGACGTTACTGAACCCCACTGAGACACGGGAGCAAGTATCTCTTTCCGTGTGGACGGCACTTCCGAACTACAACTGGCTGTGTTGAAGCCCAGGAAATAGGAGGGTGTAGGCAGAGGCCTACTGTATTTTGAATGAGTTTACAGCAGGAGAGACTGCCATCCACACAGCAGGGGATCAGCTGACGTTACTGAACCCCACTGAGACACGGGAGCAAGTGTCTCTTTCCGTGTGGACGGCACTTCCGAACTACAACTGGCTGTGTTGAAGCCCAGGAAATAGGAGGGTGTAGGCAGAGGCCTACTGTATTTTGAATGAGTTTACAGCAGGAGAGACTGCCATCCACACAGCAGGGGATCAGCTGACGTTACTGAACCCCACTGAGACACGGGAGCAAGTATCTCTTTCCGTGTGGACGGCACTTCCGAACTACAACTGGCTGTGTTGAAGCCCAGGAAATAGGAGGGTGTAGGCAGAGGCCTACTGTCTTTGTAATGCGGAGACAGCAGGAGAGACTGCCATCTCCACAGCAGGGGAACAGCTGGCAGTGCTGAACCCCACTAACACTTGAACGAATGTGTTTGGCTCTGTGGAGACGACACTTCTGAACACCAACTGACGTTGTTGGAGCCCAGGATTAGGCGAGGAGCAGGCTGGGGCCTACTGGATTTTGGCAGGTGAATGCAGCAGGAGACTTGCCATCTCCACAGCAGGGGAACAGCTGGCAGTGCTGAACCCCACTAACACTTGAACGAATGTGTTTGGCTCTGTGGAGACGACACTTCTGAACACCAACTGACGTTGTTGGAGCTCAGGATTAGGCGAGGAGCAGGCTGGGGCCTACTTGATTTTGTCAGGTGAATGCAGCAGGAGACTTGCCATCTCCACAGCAGGGGAACAGCTGGCAGTGCTGAACCCCACTAACACTTGAACGAATGTGTTTGGCTCTGTGGAGACGACACTTCTGAACACCAACTGACGTTGTTGGAGCTCAGGATTAGGCGAGGAGCAGGCTGGGGCCTACTGGATTTTGGCAGGTGAATGCAGCAGGAGACTTGCCATCTCCACAGCAGGGGAACAGCTGGCAGTGCTGAACCCCACTAACACTTGAACGAATGTGTTTGGCTCTGTGGAGACGACACTTCTGAACACCAACTGACGTTGTTGGAGCTCAGGATTAGGCGAGGAGCAGGCTGGGGCCTACTGGATTTTGGCAGGTGAATGCAGCAGGAGACTTGCCATCTCCACAGCAGGGGAACAGCTGGCAGTGCTGAACCCCACTAACACTTGAACGAATGTGTTTGGCTCTGTGGAGACGACACTTCTGAACACCAACTGACGTTGTTGGAGCTCAGGATTAGGCGAGGAGCAGGCTGGGGCCTACTGGATTTTGGCAGGTGAATGCAGCAGGAGACTTGCCATCTCCACAGCAGGGGAACAGCTGGCAGTGCTGAACCCCACTAACACTTGAACGAATGTGTTTGGCTCTGTGGAGACGACACTTCTGAACACCAACTGACGTTGTTGGAGCTCAGGATTAGGCGAGGAGCAGGCTGGGGCCTACTGGATTTTGGCAGGTGAATGCAGCAGGAGACTTGCCATCTCCACAGCAGGGGAACAGCTGGCAGTGCTGAACCCCACTAACACTTGAACGAATGTGTTTGGCTCTGTGGAGACGACACTTCTGAACACCAACTGACGTTGTTGGAGCCCAGGATTAGGCGAGGAGCAGGCTGGGGCCTACTGGATTTTGGCAGGTGAATGCAGCAGGAGACTTGCCATCTCCACAGCAGGGGAACAGCTGGCAGTGCTGAACCCCACTAACACTTGAACGAATGTGTTTGGCTCTGTGGAGACGACACTTCTGAACACCAACTGACGTTGTTGGAGCCCAGGATTAGGCGAGGAGCAGGCTGGGGCCTACTTGATTTTGGCAGGTGAATGCAGCAGGAGACTTGCCATCTCCACAGCAGGGGAACAGCTGACAGTGCTGAACCCCACTAACACTTGAACGAATGTGTTTGGCTCTGTGGAGACGACACTTCTGAACACCAACTGACGCTGTCGGAGCCCAGGATTACGCATGCCGCATGCAGAGGCCAATGGGCATCGGTTTTTATGGAGGTTGTGGACTACTACTGATTCTAACCATGCTCCACTTAGGCCTCTGGCTCCACTGTCTCTACTATTTACCCTGGCCTCCAACCCCGCCAGCTACATCTCTGAAGTGGCGTCAGCACAATCTACACTTGTTCCTGTGTTACTGGTGCTCAGTCCCATCAGTTGATCCCCTGATGTTTGTCCGGCAAGTTCGCCAGCTCTGTCCTCATTCCCACTACTGGTTATGGGAATGTGGACAGAGCAGGAGACCTTGCCGGACACACATCAGGGGATAAACTGATGGGACTGAGCCACAGGAACACAGGAACAAGTGTAGATTGTGCTGACGCCACTTCAGAGATGTAGATGGCGGGGTTGGAGGTCAGGGGAAATAGTAGAGACAGTGGAGCCAGAGACCTAAGTTGGGCACGGTTAAAAATCAGTAGTGGTTTGAATGTTGATGGAGCTGGTGACTCTGCCGTCCACACAGCAGGGGATCAGCTGGCATTACTGAACCCCAGTAACACAGGAGCTAGTGTGTTTCTCTGTGCAGACGACACATCTGAGCGACAACTGGCTGTGTTGAAGCACAGGGATTATAGTTCAGGTGGTAGAAAAATGAACACACCAGCAGACCTGGATACAGTTGCCAACCACTAATTTAGTCTGTAAGAGGAATGGCAAAGTCTTTGGAGATCCAGGCCTTGTTCATTTTCAGAAAAGTCAGCCGGTCAACATTATCGGAAGATAGTCGCGTGCGACGGTCTGTTAGTACACCACCTGCGGCACTAAAGACACGTTCCGATAATACACTGGCAGCAGGGCAAGCCAGCACCTCCAATGCATACTGGCTAAGCTCTGGCCATGTATCCAGCTTAGAGACCCAAAACTTGAAGGGGGAAGAGCCATCTGGGAGTACAGCGACAGGGCAAGACATGTAGTCTGACACCATCTGACGGAAGCGTTGCCTCCTGCTGACTCGAGGCGTCGCTGATGGTGTAGACAATTGTGGTGGACACACAAAACTTTGCCACATTTGGGCCATAGTGGTCTTGCCTTGTGCTGCGGCACTGCCTCTGCTCCCTCTTTGTGCAGAGTTTCCTCCACTGCCTCGACGCACAGAGCTGCTTTGTAAAGCACTAGCAACAATGCTGTCGGGTGGAATGGAAAACATTATGGACTGCACCAGTGACTCTTCGTACTCCCGCATTTTACGCTCCCGGTTCAACGTTGGTATGAGCCTTTGTACGCTGTCCCGGTAGCGAGGATCTAGGAGGGTGTACACCCAATAATCAGCCGAGACGAGAATGTGGGCGATGCGGCGGTCGTTTCTCAGGCACTGCAGCATGAAATCAACCATGTGCTGCAGACTCCCAACTGCCAAAGAACCGCTGTCCCCTGTTTGAGGCGTGACCTCGACCTGCTCTGCATCACCCCACCCTCGCTGTACATACTGAGTAGAGGTTTGTGTACCTCCCTCCTCTGGAGAGATGTCTTCCTCCTCCATCGACTCCTCCTCATCCTCCTCACAAAGTGTCCCCTGCCTAGGCCTTTGTGAGGAAACACGTAGCGCAGACTGTCCAGAAGCAGATGGCATTTGGGACTCCTCATCCTCCACCTCTTCTGAAACCTCATCCCTTAGTGCTTGCAGTGTTTGTTGAAGCAGGCAGATAAGGGGGACAGTCATGCTGACTAGTGCATCATCTGCACTCGCCATCCGCGTGGATTCATCGAAGGCACGCAAAACGAGGCAGATGTCCTTCATAGAGGCCCACTCAATGGTGCTGAAGTGTGAACGGCGCACAGTGCGACTTGTTTGCGCCTGATGCAGCTGGTACTCCATGACTGCTGCCTGCTGCTCACACAACCGCTCCAACATATGTAACGTTGAATTCCACCGGGTGGGTAGGTCACATATGATGCGATGTTCCGGAAGGCCAAATCGTCGCTGCAGAGCAGCGAGGCGCGATCTTGCCGTGCTGGAACGTCGCAAGTGAGCGCACTCTATGCGGACCTTGTGCAACAGTGCATCAAGATCCGGATAGTCCCTCAGAAAGCTCTGCACGACCAAGTTAAGAACATGTGCCAGACATGGGATGTGTGTGAGGTTGCCTAGGCCAAGAGCTGCCACCAGATTTCGGCCATTGTCACACACTACCAAGCCCGGCTGGAGATTCGCTGGCCCAAACCACACATCGCTCTCCAGCTTGATAGCATTCCAGAGCTCCTACGCTGTGTGGCTTCGATTCCCCAAAGAAATTAATTTGAGTACAGCCTGTTGACGTTTGGCCACGGCTGTGCTCATATCGGTCGTAACAGGCTCCTGCTCTGCTGTTTCTGAGGAACTTGAGTAGGAGGAGGAGTCTATGTGTACAGACTGGAGTCCTGCAATCCGTGGCGTTGGAAGAACACGTACAGCGCCACTCTCCAGATCCGTACCCGGCTCCACAACATTGACCCAGTGGGCAGTGAGGGAAAGGTATCGTCCCTGTCCATGGTTACTGGTCCACGCATCGGTGGTCAGGTGGACCTTGCTACTAACGGCGTTTAGTAGCGCATGTTTTATTTTGCCCTCAACATGTTTCTGCAGGGCAGGGACGGCTCGCCTGCTGAAATAAAAGCGGCTGGGCACGTTGTATTGGGGGACTGCCAATGCCATTAAGTCCCGGAAGGTGTCAGTGTCCACCAGCCTGAATGACAGCATTTCAACTGCCAGAAGTTTGGCAATGCCAGCATTCAGAGACTGTGCTCGGGGATGGTTTGCCGAGTAAGGGCGCCTTTTATCCCATGCCTGTGCTACCGATGGCTGTGATGGATGGGAACGTGCTGTTATGGGTGGAATCTGACAGGGTCTCCGGACAACAGTGGCAGAGGTTCTTCCTTGGCGATCCTGTGAGGAAGCCGAACCAGCAGTGTGTGAGCTGGAGGAAGAGGGCCCAACACGAACTGAAGAGGTGGTAGGTGGTGCTGTACGTTGGCCTACGTCTTCAGGGTGTCTCTGCAACTCCAACTCGTGCTTGGTGCGCACATGTTTCCACATATTTGTGGTATTGAGGTTGCTGACATTTCTCCCTCTTTTGACTCTCTGATGACACAGCTTGCATTTGACAAAGCAAATGTCATCTGCAACTGTGTCAAAAAAGGACCACGCACTGCAACTCTTGTGAGCGCCCGGTTTGCCTTTGGAAGGAGGAATGCTCCTAACGGGTGCCGAAGTGGAGGGTACAGGCAACCAAGTCTTCCCCCTCCCTCTGCCTCCTGTTTTGGCCGGTAGGGGAATCTCTTCCTCCGAGCTGCTCCCACCACCTTCCTGTTGCTCACGCCATGATGGGTCAAGGACCTCATCATCTTCCCTCCCCTCTTCAAACAGCTGCTTCTCCGGGGTTGTCTCGCCAGCACCGTACGCACCAGAAAGTGGCAACTGAGTCTCGTCATCATCTGATGCGTACTGAGGTGTGCTGACCATAGGCACTGGCCCACTCGCCTCTTCAAATTCAGAGGGACAAAGAAGTTGCGCATCACTGCATACTCCCTCTTCTTCACATTCAGGAATGCTGCTTGGCTGGCCCCCTCTTTCCAAGCCAACAGATTCCGAGAACAGAAGTAGAGACTGTGATGGCTCCTGTCCATGTCTCTCTGACTGCCTGGGCACTTTGGCAGGTGGTGAAGAGACAGATGGTTGCTCTTCGGTGCTCTGACCCTGAGAGGATGCGGAAGTAATTGAAGTCGATGCGTTAGCTGCCATCCATCCGACAACGGCTTCAATTTGTTCCTCCCGCAGCAGTGGGGTACGTTGAGGTCCTACAAAGCTGCGCATAAAGGACTGTTGCCTGCTAAAACTGGGGGATGCTGATCCACTGGTGCCCGCAGCAGGCCCAGAATCCCCACGTCCTCTACCTGTAGAATCCCCACGTCCTCTCCCTGCAGAATCCCCACGTCCTCTCCCTGCTGAAACTCCACGCCCACGCCCACGCCCCCGCGCCTTACTCCCTGCCTTCTTCATCTTGCAAGACTGCTTAAGATAGGCAAAAAAGTACAAAGGGGGGCCTTAGTGTGCTTATTCCTGAACAGCTGGTTACAGGTACAAGAAACACTAATTTTATGAAGTGTGTGTGTGTGGACTAGACTTTAATAGGAGCTGATGTGGCCTACACAAGTTCAAAATGTAGTGTTTGGTGAACTTTTTATGTGGTTTCTTTGTTTGAAACAAACTCAAAGTATGAGAACAAAGAATTGAAACTGATAGTATCACCAACTTTTTGGAGCTATTACAATGCAGGCAGGTAACCTACAATGCAAAAGATGAGGCTCCAAAAAAATTGGGTAATACTAATCTGGCTGCGCCGGCAGGGCACAAGCCAGAAAAAAAGGCTCCTCTATCTACTCCTATATAGTGTTTGCAACCAACCAATGTTGATGGATACGGATGGATGCACACTAATAGGAGAAGAAAAAATGAGCTGCACTCAGAGACAAATATGTGTGAGGCAGTGACGCACGTTGAGCGTCCTACAACCAGACGTAGCTGCAGGACACTCTACTCAGCGTGAGCTGCACTCACACACAGTCAGAGACCTCTCAGACAGCCGTCAACAGTGCAGCTAAGTGGGCACTGGCACTGACAGGCTGCAGAAAGGCTCCGCTGTGTACTCCTATATAGTGTTTGCAACCACCGTAGATGGAGACGGATGGATGCACACTAATAGAAGAAAAAATGAGCTGCACTCAAATAAAAATATGTGTGAGGCAGTGACGCACGCTGAGCGTCCTACAGCCAGACGTAGCTGCAGGACACACTACTCAGCGTGAGCTGCACTCACACACAGTCAGAGACCTCTCAGACAGCCGTGAACAGTGCAGCAAAGTGGACACTAGCACTGAAAGGCTGCAGAAAGGCTCCGCTGTCTACTACTAGTGTTTGCAACCAACGTATATGGATACGGATGGAAGCACACTAGATTGAAATTATTTAAAAAATGCAGCTCAAAAAATAAAAGATGTATGAGGCAGCAGTGATCACACTGGGTGGCCTACAGCCTGACGTGGCTGCAGGACCCACTCCACAGCGTGAGCTGCACTCACACAGCCCTTGCAGACAGCTGTGAACACTGCTGCTAGGGCAAAGAAGGCTACAGTGGTGGTTTATGTAGCCTGGGTAAAGCACTAGTAGTTTGGTGGAATCGCTATTTCTAACTGTCCCTCACAGTCTTCTACAGCAGCCTGTCCCTAACTGAATTCACAGCAGAGTGACCAGAAATGGCGGCTGCGGTGGCTTTTATAGTGCATCATGACATCATTTCGGCAGCCAATCACAGCCATGCCAATAGTTAACATGCCTACATGCCTAACAGGATGTGCCCACACTTCGGAGGATTCCCATTGGCTTAATCAAAGCAAGCAGGCTCATAGCATGATGGGAACTTCCTATTCCGATTCCGATCCCGGAATCCGATATGAAAAAAGTATCGGAATTAAGTATCGGAATTCCGATACCGCTAATATCGGCCGATACCCGATACTTGCGGTATCGGAATGCTCAACACTAGACACCAGCAATGAATCTATACCATCACAATCTCCATTGATATCATCAGATAGCTTGGGTCTCAGAAATAAGAGCAATTATAGACCACCTATGGGATCTCATGCCCTTGAGACCTTTATTTCTTTCATAGGGGACACTTTTCAGAGCATGAGGGATGACATTAATAAGGGGAAGGTCCACTTTCCATCCAACCTTACCACACTCGATCAACTAGCTCTCAAAACCCTACAAGATGATAAGGAGATAATTATCACACAGGGGCCTTTCTAGATATTATTCATAATTTAGGCCCTATTCCCCAGGAGGCCATTCTAGTCACATTCGATGTCAAAGATTTGTATACATCTATTCCTCATATGGAAGGTATCCAGTCGGTGCGGAGGCTACTTGAATTGTCTAAATTTCATCCGGAACAAATCAACCTTTGTTGTGAACTACTGTCCATAGTGTTAACTAAGAATTTTTTTCTATTTGAGGACACGCATTATCTACAGACCAAGGGGACCGCAATGGGCTTAAGCACTGCACCTCCGTATGCAAATTGCTATGTGGCCCATTTGGAGGATTGTGTCATATATCGAGATGATCTCTTCCGCACTTATTCTGTAGTGTGGAAGAGATACATCGACGATATTTTCTGTATCTGGGGTGGACCACTTGATACGTTACATTCCTTTTTCTCCATGCTACAAACGTCCTGGCCAGGTCTCAGTTTCACAATGACATATCATACCAACCAGATTAACTTTCTGGACACGTTAGTTATAAAAGACAACTTGGGTCACCTCTCCACCGATCTCTATAGGAAACCAATGGATCGTAATAGCCTGCTCCATTACGAGAGCTTCCATCCGACTAAAATGAAGAATGCTATTCCTAAATCTCAACTTAAAAGGGTTCAGAGGATAGTCTTGAACACAGTGATTCAAGAAGCACGCATGAATGAGATGCGCACAAAATTTTAGAGAGGGGCTATCCACCCAATACATTGAACAATCTAGATCTATTCTCCCCTCCCAAACCTAAGGCAACTAACCGTATCGCATATGTACACGATTATCATCCTTTAGCCTATCGGATACATTAGAGTATCAGACGTCATTGGCATCTCCTCACGACGGCCCACCCTAATGTAGGGGCCTTCAAAGAACCATTCCTCCCTTGTTTCAGGAGACCCAGCAATGTCAGAGATATTCTAATCAAAGCTGATATAGGTTCTCCTCGTCCCTCTATACAACAACGCTTTCTTAGAAATCCAAAATTTGGTACCTTCCCTTGCTTACAATGCACGCAGTGCAACAATATTCAGAAAGGCAACAGTTTCCACCACCCCCACACAGGCAAAAAATATGATATTAGAGAGTGTTATACCTGTGATAGCTCTTTTGTGATATACATCATTACATGTCCATGTGGCTTACTTTATGCGGGGGAAACCATACAACATATAAGGGATCGGATATCGAAACATAAATCCACCATTAGGTGTAAAAACATGCTCCTTCCGATCCCCTATCATTTCATCACTGTCGGCCATACCATCGCACAACTTAAGTTTCAAGTTATAGAACAAATCCATCTGTCACGCAGGGGCGGTAACCGGATTAATATATTAAAAAGAAGAGAGGCCTACTGGATCCACAAGCTTAATACCTTGGAACCCAATGGGTTAAACAAGGACTATGATGTACAATCATTTCTTCAATCATGATCTAGTTATACCTCTATATGTGAGCCAGGACTCGGTATTAAGATTGGTAAATAAGACAGTCTGTTTAGCATTTTCTTTATTATGCTTTCTGACACAATATAAGGTATATCTATTCTGTTATATCTATTCTGTATATCGCATACTAATCTGCTTTCATCTTTATTACAGAACCAACAATTGTGAATGTGTCTGAAATCACCGTCACCAGAACACTGAATTTCCTCTGCCTTTTCCCTGGCATTTCCTGTATCGACGCTACGGCGGTTAATATGGTAACCTAGTCACTACCTTGCACCTCCCCACAATCCATCGCAGAACACATAGGCAGGCGCTCCCTGCTCACATCCCCCCTCCTCCTTCCTATCATCTTTTAGTGCCTGGAGCGCATAATGATGTAAGTGGAGTGCACGCCGGCTCACTTCTGGTTGCGCACTTCCACCCAGCGCTTCTCCATCCAGCCTCCATAGTCTCTCAGGGATATAAACCCTGACGCTTCCCATTGAAGTAGCGCCACTGATCCGCGGCGGATACCGCTTCCACTTGCCACTTCTAAATAACGGTAAGCCCACATGGACACTTCTCTCACTTATACCCTTATGGTATGCCACCTTACTTAGCTGCTCATCATTATGTTCCCTTCTGTAGAGACACGGCCTCCTGTGCCTCCTCACCCACCGGTATGTAACCCAGGAATGCTAATGCACACTCTTACCACGTATTTCACTCTGAGTTTACAGCAATGCCTTTTTCCCTTAGGATTTCTATATTTATGCCCAGTCCTTTTGAGCTCACAGTACAACCTTTTGGTATGTGTCTCTCTTAGCTTGTAGATTTTGGTCTCCACCATTGTTTCTTCTGACTGCACACTATATACATTATGTGCCTTAATGTACCTGATGTCTCCGCATATGATTATGATATATTCTGATCTGTCTACCCAGATACCCTGTATATACTTTATTTATGTTACCTTTATATTTATTTTATTTTTACAAATTTTTTATGTTCTGACCCACAGTACATTGATGAAGGTCATAGACCGAAACGTCTGTATGTATGTACTGCACTATATTAAAAAATCACCTTTTTGCATCAGAATCCACGAGTGTGTGCCAAGTTTTTGTATATAACTAGTCATGGTTTGGGATCCTACTTGTGCACCACTAATACTACAGGGTTGTGCCAACGTTTCTATCTACTATTGTACAGACGATAGACATTACAGCAAAACAATAACCCATAGATCAAAACAGATACCAAGAGGAATGAGGGCCCTGCTCGCAAGCTTACAGTCTATGAGGAAAAGGAAAAGACATGGAAGGTAGATGGTAACAATTGCTTTCGTTGTTCGGACCGGCCAAAGTGTAAGAATCGGGTGTTCATGTAAGGCCGGTTTCACATTAGCGCATTTTATGCGCACGCACGGCCGGGGGTAGCTCCGCCCCCGATCCGGCTCTCTGCCCGGCGTGCCCGCCCCTTCCTTGTAGCGCCGCCTCCTAGCGGACAGCGGCGCCTGCGATCGGCGCACCCTATCTTTAGCATAGGGTGCGCCGATCGTGCGCAGGCCGTGCGCTAGTTGCGCTTTGACCTGCGCTGCGCACTTCTGACGGTGCGCCGTGCGCGCCAAAATCAAACTTTTCGGATTTTGGCGCGCACGGCACACCGTCAAAAGTGCGCAGCGCAGGTAAAGCGCAACTAGCGCACGGCCTGCGCACGATCGGCGCACCCTATGCTAAAGATAGGGTGCGCCGATCGCAGGCGCCGCTGTCCGCTAGGAGGCGGCGCTACAAGGAAGGGGCGGGCACGCCGGGCAGAGAGCCGGCTCGGGGGCGGAGCTACCCCCGGCCGTGCGCGCGCTGAAAATGCGCTAATGTGAAACCGGCCTAATGCTGCATGAACCGGTCACCAGTGGGTTGGCATGACAACCAGAGGTCTCCTGGAGACCTCTATGGTTGTCACTGCCCGCTTGCTTTGAGCGCCACCGAGTGGTCGGCGTTCATAGCAAGTGAGTAATTCATCTACATAGAACTGATCATCGCCTGTTTGTAGCTGAGCCGATCGAGTTATGGCAGCTTCTAGTCTCCCATGGAGACTATTGAAGCATGCGAAAAGTAAAAGAAAATGTTTATAAAAATATAAAAAAAATAAAAGTTCAAATCATCCCCCTTTCGCCCCATTCAAAATAAAACAATACAAAAAAACAAACATACACTTATTTGGTATCGCCGTATTCAGAATCACCCAATTTATCAATAAAAAAAGGATTAACCTGATCGCTAAATAGCATAGAGAGAAAAAAGTCAAAACGCCAGAAATACGTTTTTTGGTTACTGCGACATTGCAATAAAATACAATAACGGGCAATCAAAAGATCATATCTGCACCAAAATGGTATCATTAAAAACGTCATCTCGGCATGCAAAAAATAAGCCCTCACCCAAGCCCAGATCAAGAAAAATGGAGACGCTATGGGTATCAGAAAATAGCGCAATTTTTTTAAAATAAAGTTTGAAATTTTTTTTCACCACTTGGATAAAAGAGAACCCAGACATGTTTGGTGTCTATGAACTCGTAATGACCTGGAGAATCATAATGGCAGGCCAGTTTTAACATTTAGTGAACCTAGTAAAAAATTCAAACAATAAACATGTGTGGGATTGCATTTGTTTTGCAATTTCACCGCACTTGGAATTTTTTTCCCCATTTTCTAGTACACGACATGGTAAAACGAATGGTGTCGTTCAATAGTACAACTCATCCCGCAAAAAATAAGCCCTCACATGGCCATATTGACGGAAAATTAAAAACTTATGGCTATGGGAAGAAGGGGAGCGAAAAACGAAAATGCAAAAACGAAAATACCTCTTGGGTTAAGGGGTTAAAGAGCATGAAAGGTATAATTAACGCCAAATTCGGCCCTGACTGTGTATATAATTATGGATTGCAAGTTTTGTTAATCTTTTCTATGCTGTGATTCAGCTGCACAATTCTCCATGACAGGCGTAGTTAATTCTTTTTTTTATTTTAGAAGGCTACGATGGAAATGCCTCTCCCTTTAGGCTTCTCATTAATCAGAGTCATCACTTCCCACGGTTAAAAAGAAAAAAAAATAACCTCGTAGGAAAAAAAAAATGTTCTAATGAAAAACATCTGTCATATCCTTCCTATTTAAACGTAATCCGAGCGTCTCATAAAGCTCGGCACAGTATATTAACTGAAGAAGAGATACTATTTCATTTCTCATGAATGAAGTCAGAAATAAAATTTTCTGTCACTGCCCTCATCAAATCATAAGCCTTCTCGTACATCTTTCCACAAAATGTCGTTAGACTTTTAAGCCCAATTGGAAAAATCTGGTTATTAAATAGCAATTGCACTGGGGGTAAGTCAATATGTGCCAGGGTTTCGGCATCTGAGAATAATGAGAAAGTTTAGGAGCACATTTCTGATCTTCTTAATCATCTGCTTACACCCTGATATCATACTTAGCGCTAGCGGCTGTGGCTACATGGAGTCAGGATCATCATTACAAGTCTCAGTTCTGTTAAAGATCATTATATTTTGAGTTTATTGACCACAATTAAGAATACATTTTACTGAAAAAAAAAAAGAACTACTTTCCCTGAGAGCCACCGCGTACAGTCTCAGTTTATCGCTTTGTATAAAAATCACTAAAGATCAATGATCTAGCTATAAATTGAATTTTTCATCAGAAAATGACTTATGGTTTAAGTCAAGCTTTTGTGTTGAATTGATGAATTTTTATTTTTTACAAATTTAGAGGCAAGGTTTTTTTTTTCATTTTTCAAGAAGGAGCCATTTTTCATTTTTGCGCTTGTTTTTTTTTTTCTTCGCTCCCCTACTTCCCAAAGCCGTAACTTTTTTATTTTTCCATCAATATGGCTTGTTTTTTTGCAGGGCAAGTTGTACTTTTGAACAATGCCATTGGTTTTGCCATATAGTGTACTCAAAAATAGGATAAAAATTCCAAGTGCGGTGAAATTGCAAAAAAAAAGTGTAATTCGACAACTTTTTTTTGGATTTTTTTTTTTTACCATGTTCACCAAATCCTATAACTGACCTGCCATTTTGATTCTCCAGGTGTTTTCAAGTTCATAGACATCAAACAGGTATGGCTTCTTTTTTATTTAAGTGGTGAAAAAAAAATTCAAAGTTGGTTTAAAAAAAAAAAGTGTCATATTCCGAGACCTGCGGCATCTCCATTTTTTGTGATCTTGGGTTGGCTTATTTTTTGCATGCCGAACTGCCATTTTTAATGATACTATTTTGGTGTGTATACGATCTTTTGATCGCCCTGCAGTGTTGCAGCGACCAAAAGCTTAATTCTGAGGTTTTTACTTTTTTGTCGCTACACAATATACTGATCTGATTAATTCTTTTTATAACTTGATAGATCGGGCGATTCTGAATGCGGCAATACCAAATATGTGTATGTTTGATTTTTTTATTGTTTTATTTTTAATTGGGCGAAAGGGGGGTGATTTGAACATTTACTTTTTTTAAATATTTTTAAAAACTTTTTTTTTACTTTTTTTATGCTTCAGTAGTCTCCATGGGAGACTAGAAGCTGCAGGATCGTTATGAGCGCCACCCTTCGATTGCCACTCATAGCAAATGAGCATTTCTGCTCCACAGAGCAAGAAGTACAAAAAATGTTTCTAAAAATAATAAAAAATAAAAAAATATAAAAGTTCAAATCACCCCCATTTCGCCCCATTCAAAATTAAAACAAAAAAAAAACATATTTTCTGTCGCCGCTTTTAGAATCGCCCGATCTATCAATATATAAAAAGAATTAATCCAATCAGTAAACGAAGTAAAGAAAAAAAAAAAAAAATTCCAGAGTTACTTTTTTTTGGTTGCTGCAACATTGCAATAAAATGGAATAATGGACACTCAAAAGATCGTAGCTACACCAAAATGGTATCAATAAAAATGTCAGATCGGTGCTCATAAAATAAGCCCTCACCCAACCCGAGATCATGAAAAATGGAGACACTACGGGTCTCAGAAAATGGCGACCTTTTTTTTTCACCACAAATAAAAAAGAACCTAGACATGTTTGGTATCTACAAACTCTTAATGACCTAGAGAATCATAATGGCAGGTCAGTTTTAGCCTTTAGTGAACATTTAAAAAAAAAAAATACTTGTGGAATTGCATTTTTTTTGCAATTTCACAGCACTTT
This sequence comes from Dendrobates tinctorius, assembly GCF_039654945.1. NCBI lineage: Eukaryota > Metazoa > Chordata > Amphibia > Anura > Dendrobatidae > Dendrobates > Dendrobates tinctorius. Next base: position 48,295,489 of record NW_027361688.1, on the reverse strand, counting down.
ATTTTGTTTTTGTTTTCCAGCGCACGATAGGGTAAAATCAATGGTGCTGTAACTAATTTATCCTAATATAACGCATGCACAGTGTATGCTAATAAAGTGCGCATGAAAAAATGAATTATGAAAACCTATCAACAGGAGCCCTTTTAATTCCTTTACATGTAGTTACAGAAGAGCCATTGTTACGTGTATCAAAAAATTGCATTAATGAAAAAATAACTATCTTCTTTTACAAGCACTATCTGTCTTGTTTATTTGTTGGCTTCCTGCATTATTATGAGTATATAGCGTGTTTTTTCTGGGCTTTTAATTACTGAACGTTTAGCTTTGTCTTTGTGCTTAGATTCTTCGAATGTAGAGGTGTTCTTAGTCTTAATTGATTCCCACTGTTATTATTGAAATGGCTTCATGATTATGGAATCTGGGTTATTGTCGTCTCTCGAAGCCGCTCGCTATTAGTTGGAGTTTGAAAAGAAGAAGCTAATAATAAGAAGAGAACAAATGGCTGCAATTATTAAATGGCAACAACAGGGAACTTTTCAGCCAATGATGACATTTCAATTTATTTAATGTGGGCGTAGAATAGTTCAAATTCTCTAAAATATTTGCAAGGTATTTGTTCCTCTGTGTCCGGTGTCAGACTGAAAAACGTCGGGCCCACCAGAGGATTTGATTCTGGTGGCCCAGCCCACCTTTCGCCCCCACTCAAGAGTCTCATAGCAGCTGCAAAGTTTGCACTATGAACTCTCCTAAAGAAGAAGCTAGGGCCCACCGGTTCTCTGGTGGGCCAGTCCAACCCTGCCTGTGTCCTCCACCTCCATAGATGGTCACACAAGAAGGAAAATATGTAATATTCATAATTAGCATTAACATTTCAAAGCCAAGATGCGTTCTCAGGGCCACCTTGATCTGATATAGGGGGAGAATAATTTTGGAGTCTTAAAGAGAGCCTGTCAACACAAAATTACTGTTTAAACCAAGTACAAGTGCTCAGTTCATCCTAGGCGTGGCCAAACAGACTAGTGCACTTGCCCACATACTTTATTCCAATCTATATCAGCCCTTCTTTTAAAGAACTAGATGTAAAGCAAGTAGGTGGGAAGATTCATTAATCTGTTTGGCCACACCAAAGTTCCATTGAGCACCACTTCTTGGTTTGAGCAGTCATTGGTTACTTCCATACTCCTTCAAGGTCCACTTGCTTTCAATAGGGACCCCTATGTGGAAGTACTGATTTTTATTGAAGGGAATTTGATGGTTGTGGTCCTTCTGATTGTTAAGCATTCTGTGCATTTGCACTCTATTGTACGGACCTTCTTCTGTGCCATTTTATAAATACGTCATTAAAGGCAATCGGTCAGGAGGAGCAACTCTTCAAAGTCATCTATATGATTGTACAGGTCATAGGAAGCTGAAAAAAATGATTTTCTTTTAATTATTTCTTTATTTTGCTCACTTGTCTAGAGCAATTAATACCACAGAACTCTACAGACGTCATCACTGTCCGCACTGGAGCTCACAATCTATATTCCCTATCAGTATGTCTTTTAGAGTGTGGGAGGAAACGGAGAATCCGGAGGAAACTCACGCAAACACGGGGAGAACAGACAAACTCCTTGCAGATGTTGTCCTTGGTGGGATTTGCACCCAGGGCTGCAAGCCTGAAGTGCTAACCACTGAGCCACCTGCTATCTTGAAATCTGCGATCTGATGTCTTATTCCAGAAAAATCCATGTTTTTATTATATGGATCTCTGTTCCAGGCTATGTGTCGGACGCAAATGTGCATAAGAATCTGCCTCCAGAGCTTATTTTAAATAAAAGGGGGCGTTACTAGTGTGAGACATGAGTTACTGACAGTCTGCTTTCCTGATCACACTGTAGAGCTGTGTAGGATTATAATTAGATCCCAGCCTTAAGAAGCAGCAAAGCTTCAGCTAAACTCATCTTGCTGCCGCCAAATGTTCAATAGGTTGTCTGATAGATGCCATATTTTTTATTAACCCCTTCAACACCAGGCAATTTTCCTTTTTTTGTTTTTTACTCTCCTTCTTCCAAGATAAATAACTTTTATATTTTTCCAGCCATATATCCATATGTGGCTGTTTTTTTGTGGGATGAGTTTTACTTTTGAATGATACCATCGATTCTTCAAAATAGTGCATTGGAAACCAGATAAAAAGGAAATTTCACGTGTGGTGAAATTGCAAAAAAAAAAGTGCAATTTTACAATGCTGTTTTTTTTGTATTTTTTCATTTTCCATGTTCAAAACATGGTAAAACTGACCTGGGAATATGTTTTCCCAAGTCAGTACGGGTACACCAATACCAAACATATATAGATTTTTTTTTATTTAGGAGGTAAAAAAAACACCTCAGAAATTTGTTAAAATAAAACTTTTTGCTTGTGTCGCTATTTTCCATGATTGTAACATTCTCATTTTTCAGGACCTTTGGCTGAGTGAGAGCTTATTTTTTGCACCATGAGCTGATGTTTTTACCACTTTGTGATAGATAGACTGTTTTAATCACCTCCTATTGTATTTTATTGCAATGTTGCGGCAACCAAAAAACGTAATTCTGTCGTTTTGATTTTTTTCTCAGTACTCCGTTCACCAATCAGATTAATTTATTTTAGATATTTTTTGATAGATCGGACATTTCTGAAAGCAGCAATACCAAATATGTGTATTTAATTGTTTTATTTTTAATGGGATGAAACATTGAACTTTTGTGTTTTTTTTTAACTTTTTTTTATTTTGCACTGTATTTAATAGTCACCCTAGGGACTTAAAACTGCGATTGTCCAATCACTACTACTATAAATATCAGTGCTTCAGCAATGCTATGTGTAAAGGTCAGCCAGGGCCATAGTTGTTGCTGAGCTTATTGGGCCTTGCGTGCCCTGGCCTCCCAATATATATAAATGATGCTTCACTGTCAACTTACTTGTCTCTCCATCCTCCTTTGCTTCCTTCCTTAAGGTTACCTCTAGCCACTTGTGAACAAACAGAGACACTGTCCAGCTGCAACTCTAGGCGTAAAACTTTACTCTCATGTTGTCACAGCACATTTAGATTTGTTACAGCATTATTGACAGGTTTTACTTTACACGTTACTTCATCTTTCCCTATACTCCTCTCCTTGCCACACAGCACGTGCCTGGGTCGGACTGTTTTATACGGCTCCTCAGCGTCCTGTCCAGACTCACTGTGTATGGGGGTACTCAAAGCTGTTTTACCCAAGATCTGAGGTCATCAGCCCACGCAATGACCTGCCACATGATGAGTGACCTTCACTCTTGTGCTGCGGTGACTTTTCCTGTAGCCCAAGTTCCTGTATCTACTGCTGATGCTATATCTGTAGCTTTGCTAGTCCACTGACTCTGGATGGCTGTGCTCCTTCTTAAATTAATGTTTCACGGTCTCTGTTTTGGCCGGGCTATAAGTCCGTCCGTGCTCCATGGGTGCCCTTGCCCTTCTGCATCTAACCAGGAATCTCTCCTAACTACAGTGACCCCTGCTATATTAACTATTACCTATCCTATGTTAAATAACGTGCCCCATCTAGTGGCCTATACAGAACACTACACTTTCCATATCCAACACCATAGTCAAATATATATATACCAACCAGTATTATGTACACTGTATTAAACATAGCATTTTACAATAACGCATGACCTATACATACACTCCATACTGGGATGTGCTTGGGGGTTCAGGATGGCATCTGTGGCCCCCTTACATTCCTCCTTCCTTTTACAATGGTCGTCCCCGGTTGTCATTGTGCAATGTCAGTGATGCTCAGGGTGCATCATTGTCAGTGCAAACTATACATTGACATGTAAATGAAATGAAACACTATGGTAGGAGACCCAGGAGGACCCAACTGTTGACATAGAGCCATAAAAAAGCTAGACTGTCATTTGCCAAAATGTACATGAGTAAGCCAAAATTCTTCTGGGAAAGCATCTTGTGGACAGATGAGACCAAGATAGAAATTTTTGGTAAAGTACATCATTCAACTGTTTACCAAAATCAGATTGAGGCCTACAAAGAAAAGAACATAATACAATTAAATATGGTTGAGGTTTAAAGATTTTTGGGGGTTGCTTTGCTGCCTTTTGCACTGGGTGCCTTGACAGTGTACATGGCATCATGAAATCAATATAATAATCAGTGTCAGAAAGTTGGGTTTGCTTCTTCCAGCAGGATAATGATCCTAAACATACCTTCAGAAACACCCAGAAATGGATGGAAACAAATCACTGGAGAATTCTGAAGTGGCCAGCAATGAGTCCGGATCTAAATTCAACGGAACACCTGTGGAGAGATCCTAAAATTGCTGATGGGATGTGGCATCCTTGAAATATGAGAGACATTGAGCAGTTTTCAAATGAAGAGTGGCCCCAAATTACAGCTGAGAGGTATAAGAAGCTTTTTGATGGTTATAGGAAGTGTTTGATTGCAGTTATTTGTTCTAAAGGGTGTGCAACCAAATATTAAGTTGAGGGTGTCAACAATTTTATTTGTCCCATTTTTGGGTTTTGTGTGAAATTATGTCTAATTGGCCTTTTTTCTTTGCTTTTTTATGTTGATCCAATACACATAAAGAAAATAAACATGTGCATAACAAAACGTGTAATTGCCATAATTTTCTGAGAGAAATACTTCATTTTCTGGAGCAATTTCAAGGATGCCAACACTTTCCACCATGACTGTGCATATAAAACGCATGACATTATCTACATGACGCCATTGGTGTCTTCAGAGGTAGGAACACAGTAGAACAGTCCACCGCTCTTACAGATGTGTAGTGGGAGACTTAGTAATCAAGCCAAGCCCAGCAAAATAGAAGAGTTGAGCGATATTATAGTATACTTATAGTATTGTATAACAGAACCCATCGTCACAGCAGAGCTGTGATTTTTAGGAGGCTCACTTGTGATGATGTAGCTTAGCACAGCGGCAAATAAGATCTGGGCACATCAGGAGTCTCAATTGTAGCGATATAACAGCCCAGAGAAACAGCAGCAGAACTGCAAATATCAGTAGGGAATGAATGGAGCAGTTATTTCTGAAGTGTTGGTATAGATGTCAATTACCTGAATACTCAGGCAGCATGACACCACCTGATCTGACCTGTAAGGCCCAGAGTGACCTTAGAGGCACACATGGGGATACTATGGTAATCCAGCTTGCAAAAGAACTGGTTGCTGGATGAGGACGACAAATAATCAGAAGCTGAGAAAAACTGTGAAAAACAGGAAGTCTGTAGAAACTTCGAAAGTTTTTTTTTTTTTTTTATAGAAAATGTCCAGATCAGACAGGAAGAATGAAGGCCGAAATAGAAAGTTATGATAAATCTGCTACCAAGTAAAACCGGAACATATATTGGCAGTCATGGCTAATTAAAATTTATGTCGCTCCGTCAATACATACATTCAATTACAGTGTCAAGGTGCAGAGGAAATAAATTGAAATAATTTGGAAAATTCAGATGCTAGATTATATATTTATGACATTTGTTGCTCTGTGGTTCAAATCATTTGACCTTATTGTACTTGTGCTATATCGAAAAATAAATGCGCAACCTACCATGCCCTTTGCCTGGCAGGATGCAATGTTACCAGTGCGCTGCTACTGTGAACTAATCCCTGGGGTGGTAGACTCTGTCTAATTATTTATCTTGGGGCAGAATTAGTACTGTCACTTAAACATGTTTGCTTGACCCTGCTGTGAATAGTTTATAAACTTGGACACTGATAACATAGTGAGTTTTTTGATAACTCCTCATGTAGCCCAAAGGTCATAATTATTATTTTTGGAAGATTGCTTGATCTTTTCTTCAAAGTTTTTGAGTTTGTAAGAATAATTAAAATAAAATCCATACTTTGTAGAAACTTCATGTTAAATACTTATTGGTTAAACTTAATGTGTTTGCCGTGTAATAGAAAGGAAGAAAGTTTACAGAAAAATTAACATTTTAGAAATAAAAATGTGAGTCCAGAACTTACATAATTACTGCACAGTGTTTGATACGTTGGTAAGATTCATAAAAATATTTGCCATGTTTCATAATTGTAGCAATTTCTTTTATCTACAAGTACCCTACAAGCTGTCATGCTGGCAGTTGGCGTACGTGGTTCATGGACCCACTGTGCCACGGGAATATGGCTTGCCTAGGAGGTGCATAGCGAAGAGGCTACCTGGAGTTCACTGGAGCTCCTGATGGTGGAGTCAGGCTTGAGCTGCAGGTAGCCACCAGGTACCACTCTTAGGCATTCCCCGGTGCCACAGCTGCTGACTACAAGGGTTGGATTTGCAGAACGGGGACAAGAGACTGGAGTCACTGACAGGCAGGATTCAGAGAGTAATAGACAGTCAAGACAACATGGAATTCGAAGAAAGGTTCTCGTTCAAACAAACAGGTCTTGAAAAACAGTACAGGTACTGCCTGACAGCGATGATACTGATGACAGCGATGATACTGGATAGGGAAATAACTATAATAGACTGAGGATGTGGACCTGGCAACATACAGTTGTACACACACTACCACTAAGGAAATGAAGGAGGTTGCTGAGGCACCTCCCTGTTGGGGAGGATGCCTTTTATACAAGATGCCTCCCACCTGTTGGCTGGGGACATCATTGCAGGTGCGCGTGCTCCCCCTTTAAGAGCAAGGAAATGCACCACTGCAAGTGGTGAAATACCTAATACAATGATCATATACAATTTCACATTAAAAATAGCATGATCCATACACAAAACATCAAGGAACCAGAGCTTATACATTTTACAAAGAAATTTACAGAAAAAACTTTTTTCAAAAAATTTTTTTCACAAAAAACAGACAACTTTTTTGAAAAGTTTTTTTCTGTAAATTTCTTTGTAAAATTTATAAGTTCTGTCTCCTTGATGTTTCATCTATGGATCATGCTATTTTAAATGTGAAATTGTATATAATCATTGTATTAGGTATTTTGGGAATTGTAAGGGAGTGAGGTGGAGGAGAGAGAAAAAAATGGGGGAGGACCTTATTTGCCATAGGGTATTTGTTCTTCCTCATCACTTCCCATTAACAACAGGACCCGTAGAAGCGCAAGGGAATGCGAAATGGCCGTCGTCCGGCTTTTTCTTCCCGTTCTACCCCCCTGCTGAAGATGTTTAAATTTGTCACAATAAAGATTGGATTTTAGAAACGGTGAGTGTCACCCTTTTTTCTCTTCAGTATATCAATTTATTATACTATTGATCAGCGCTCATTTATGCGGGAAATCTGACATTTCAGTCTGCCATCAAGAGTGCTAAAAGTTGGATCCCCTTTATTGACTTTCGATAGGGTGTTCGAAAATGGTTTGTCGGAACCAATCAATCCAGTTTAAGGTGGCAGGACGCACTCCTGCTTAAAAATCATTGTATGTCTGCCATTAACCTGCTATGAAATCTTGGCAAGTCCTCATTGCTGGTGTTATAGTTCGAGATGAGGCTTAATTATCCATCAATCAATAATGACATAGCATCCCGCGTCAAAACATCAGTCTACTTATTTTTTAAGCTAAATATGGGATTGATACTAAGTATATGAGGACAATTCTTGTCCCTTTCTTACTGTAAGCAAAGTCCTAAATTGCCTGTCTCACATCGACATCTTTCCTATCGGTCTCCTGTGCTTATCCAGGTCATGAATTCGGAAGAGCACGGCGTCAGCATTATGCAAGATGAGATTATAATATTTACCACAATGGTTTTACCCAGCTCTGACAGGGCGCTGCTGTGGGTCCTCTTCCCTGCTGGAGGCCATAGATGAGGGAATGGAAATAATGAGGAATAAATGACCCCAACAGCAATCCTGTGAAGCTGAGCTGATTGAGAATTTCTCCGTGGGAGGGAGCTAGGGGAAAAAATCCCTTTATTTTATCTTTCTAATCGAATAGAGAGGTGAAAAATGAAGGCAGCTCGAGCCATGGAGAAAAACGGAGTGGCAAATTGCATTTCAGAAGAAAATCAAGTTACAAGGGAGCAAACTTTTTTCTCTATTTTCTAAGGAAAGCCGGAAAGAAAGTCTGAAATCAGCCAGTATTTTATGGCCGCTGGTTTTAACTTATCCACTTTCTCAGCCTTTTTTTTTATTTTTCGTCTTCATTTTTTATTGTCAGTGCTATATTATCTTTTGATTTATTATTGGCCACTGATCTTTTCTTTGGCGGGGTTAGTAATGTCTATTCAGGTGCTTTGTTTTATCTACGGTATCACCTTTTCTGAAATTTAAACATTTGACATTCAACCTTTCCTGCTCCATACGGGCACTCAAGAACACTTACTCTTTACCCATTAAATGTGACTCTTACTGCCTTTTAAAGCCGGTTCTTTTTACATTTTCTTATTGTGCGCAGATATTGCCGGGCAAAACTACTCTTTGGCTACATCTGGTTTGCAAAATTAACTTTTTAGTTTTTCTGGACAGCTTATAAAAATTTGTGGACAGAAAAATTTTTTGACAGAAGCATTGAAAAACCTTAATAAATCATTATGATTATGAATGATACAGGTCTACATCCCATAATTCTCATATGAAGACATTAGAGGCATTTACTGTAAACTATAAAATTATGGTAATTACACTCAAAATAATCTATATAACTTTCCTTAGGCTAAAAAAAAATCACAGACGACTCAAATTATTTTTACAGACAGGGCAAAAAAGTGCCCTATACTTACGGACTTTGCTGAAATTTCTGTACAGTTGGTAACCCTGGACTATGTTCAAATGACCGTATTTGCTCTCCGAGTGCCGTCCATGGAAAAGATGACAGCACTTGTGTGGAGAGATTGACCTGGCAGGGAAATCTGCTTTTAGTAAAAGGCAGAGGGAAAAATTCAGTGTAGAAATAGTCACTGAGAAGAAGGAAAAAGGGTGCCGTATTGAGTGTGACCATTAGAGGGCAGTGGGGAGCACAGAAGAGAGTGGTTACATAACTGCCACAGGTCAAGTTCACACTCATTGGTCAAAGGTGACTGTCAGGTGACAGTGGGCGGAGCTACCTAGGCTGGGAGTATAAAGGCTGGGAGAAGCTTCCAGAAAGTCTGTCAGCCAGGGGAGCTCATTAGTAAGGAGGGTCTGCTGCGCAGTGGAGTGTTATGATTGAGTCACCGTAGGAGGCAAAAACAGAAATGCTAGCTAAGTCCAGAAAACCAGAGAAGTTGGCAACTATCAGATTGCAGACCCCTGAACCTATCAACACAACTAGCAGTAGCCGTGGGGGGTTCCTACGATGACCTAGACCCCTCGATCACAGCCGGAGAGATACATAGGCCTAAAGAAGGAAAGGGGAAATCTATCTGCCCCAGAGCAGACCCCAAAGCAATAGGCAGCCCCCCACATATAATGACGGTGAAGCAAGATGAAAACACTTACACAGACAGAAAGACAGACTGAGCAAAGACGGGGCCCAAAAACTACCTAGATAGGAACAGATAGGAAGGCTGCTGTCTGCAATCTGCCAAAACCCTATCAGATACAAAAGCCAACAAGCTGATATAAAAATGGCCCTGAAGCAACTAAGCTTCAAAGCTAAATCAGCACTCAGGTACCTTCAGAAGAGAGAGCCAACGGAACACTGCACACTCCAGCAGGGAGTGGCAGGATCCAAAAAGCAAGAAAAACAAAAGCAAATCTTAAATGCAAAAGGTAAAACAGAAAACTTAGCTTTAGGAGAGCAGGAATCAGACTGGTGTCCAAGAGTCCACAGAGAAATCACCCGCAGGGAGAAAGGGCGTAGGCTGCCTTAAATCCAGTCAGTGACTCCACTCAGCCAATCGTCTTCATCAGTCCCAGGTGCCTGATAATCAGGCTCACTATCTTCCTTCACTAGAATAGGGAGTTCACCAGGCCTCAGTGACAGAGGGGAAAATGAACTCACAACAGGAGAGCCTTCAGAGAGCACCAGACAGTAGAGACGGTCACGTAGGGTGACCCAGGAACACAGAAGCATCAGACGGAGACAGTCTGGGTGAATTAAGGGACAGTGTACTCTGATCGGGGAAACGCTGTGGTGGAAGTGCCTAGCGCAGCCACAGTGAGGAGAACCGCAGAGGACACCACGACGGTGACACAGACAGAAAAAGAAGGTATCCAGGTCTGTGTGAAAGGGATTGCCAAACGTCCTGTCATGGTTTGTGGAAGTCATCAAGGAAGTTGCTGAATAAAACAAAGACCTGTTGAATGCACTTTCCTGTCTCAGTCTCGTCTGTTCGTGTCAAGAAGTTGGTCACCCCCCAGCCCTGTTGGATCAGCACACCTCCCCCGCCTATCAGCATCAGCAGCACCACCTAATTACCCATCCTCGCCACCCCTACACTTGGACCAATGTTATTCGAGTCGGTAGGGCTGTTCAGATGACTTTTTTTCCTACCAAATATCCACATGAAAAAAAAGTCAAACCATGCATTATAGTAGTCTTCTCCATATATTGTGTGTGACCCACCTATTTAAATATATGGGTACACCATAAATGGATAACATGCAAATCATTGGTTTAGCATCCAATTTTTCTGGATGCAATGCTATTATTAACATAGGATCTTGTAAATTTTACTCATTGATGATGTATGAAAATGTAACAAGGTGGCACAGAGTGGTAGTCATGGGCGAGTCCACTAGATCACAGTCAGTGAGCACCCCGACCTTGCACATGAAAAGACAGTTCTAGTCCCAGTCCTATGGTACAGTCGGTTAGCTCTGGCACATGATTGCTCTTCATACTGGGACAGCATCCTCTGGATGCACCACATGTCAAACTTCGGTTCCAACAGTGGCAAAACTTTAATAACGATGAAATAGAGGAGATAATACTTCCTTCTCTGTCCCTATCTGGAAATGCTGTTTGATCAGCACGCGTCCGGTTTCTAGGAGCAAACAGTCCTTGAGTAGGCACTTGCACAGTTCCAGTGCTCGTTCCCGCTGCCCAGCAGTCCTTTGGCAGCACTTTCTCCCCTCCAGGGGTATATTATGCTCTCGAGCAAGCAGAGCGTCCTGCCCTGGGCAAACCAGCCCTGGAACTTTTTTAGCCAAACCGTCAGGGCACCGCATGCCCAGCATATAGGAGAGAGAGGGGTCAAATGTGAGTCCCTGCCACCTCCTTACAAATACACAGATTAAAAAACTAATTTTTTATGTACTTTTTTATACGCTTGTAAATGAGTGAGAAGATGACTGACACCATACGTGAAGACTTTTATGTGTTGTTAGAAAATACATTATTGTTGAGAACTGTTTGATGCTGAATTTAATGCAATGTCTCCTATTAGAGCTGTAGTGCATTAGACATCTGGGAGCCCTGCAGATAGGAGGAGTGTTTGGTAGTAAGAAGAGAGATACTTCCAGCTCAGAGCCAGTCAACAGTCAGTAGTGAAGTAAATGAAGCAGGTTACAGGGAGAGTGACAGACTAGGCCATAGAGTGAGGAGTGCGAGAAGGGAAGAAACAGAACAGAAACAGCAAGATTCATTGCCTGGATCCAGTGGCAGAGTAATATGGCCAGAGCATCCTGGACCCTGTGTGGTGAAGTGGATTATAGACAGGAGAGCTCATCTGCAGTTAGCACTGCCAGGAGCAAAATGGAGGAATAGGTTTCGATTATTGGGTAACCCTAAGACAGCACAAGCAAATTGGGTCTAAGCCAGACTTGGGAGTCATAGTGAATAAATACTGAACTTGCCAGGTTGGAGCAAAGGGTATCACATAACAAGGCTATGGTCACTGAAGGACAGACAAGAAGGCCAGACTATTCTAGTCAGGGAAGCCGTATTCTTGAAATGTAGTTGCTGACAAGTGAAATGCCGCCATGTGAAACTGAAATGTATGTGCCTCTGTGTAAGGCAGATGAAGATGTGAACACTAAGGTTCCGAAGCACCAAGACCAGCATTCACACTGGTTTTGATGAGAGGTCATACTGGAGTCCTGATTCATGAGATGCAACCCTCTTCAAGAATCTTCAGCTTCTGATGAGGGTCATGCTACTCAGGTACTAGAGTGAGATTTCTGGAGTGCGAAACACCATAGCTCGTCATGAATTAGATGAGCTGTATTTTGACACCCCAGCTGCACCATTGTCCCACTCCAAGTCTGCCCGTTTTAGCAGAGCTGGGAGAAACTGGTGTGAAGATGCCAAAAGTCCTAACACTTAAATTTTGCAATTTTTCAAAGCTTTTATGCCAGAAGTATTGTGCGTGCTATCTCTTGCATGTACAGTATGTTATATTAGTTTCATCATTAATGACTTTTATATTTTTTATAAAATGGACTGCTTTCTTCCTTGTGATCAGAATACATTGGGGGTTTCTGCACCTTCTGAACATATGCGGACTGAATACAGAACATCTGAATGCACTGACAACACTGAAGCACTTAGAGGAACCATTTCACTGGTGCTTGGGGTTGCCAACTTTTTTCTAATAGCTATAAAAAAAATAAATGGATGTATCAGTGATTCTTTTGAAAGCTGGAAGAGAGTTTGCAAATTTTTGTAATTGTTAGTCTTTTGCAGTGAATGCTGCTATAGTGTTTATATCAGTGTTCTGAGCTGTAGACATATACCACTTATAATCTTAATGATTTCTTATGGATTTACAGTGTGTTCATAAAAAATGTTATCCCTCCATAATTTTTGGATTATTAGATCCACCTTGTTTCCAGCAGTGTAAAAGTAAATCATGTTCCTTATGTAAATTGGGCTTCAAGTATCCATACATAGATGACTTCTTCTATGTCATGTACAGTGGGGAAAAAAAGGATTTAGTCAGTCAGCAATAGTGCAAGTTCCACCACTTAAAAAGATGAGAGGCGTCTGTAATTTACATCATAGGTAGACCTCAACTATGGGAGACAAACTGAGAAAAAAAAATCCAGAAAATCACATTGTCTGTTTTTTTTTTCATTTTATTTGCATATTATGGTGGAAAATAAGTATTTGGTCAGAACCAGCAATCAAGATTTCTGGCTCTCACAGACCTGTAACTTCTTCTTTAAGAGTCTCCTCTTTCCTCCACTCATTACCTGTAGTAATGGCACCTGTTTAAACTTGTTATCAGTATAAAAAGACACCTGTGCACACCCTCAAACAGTCTGACTCCAAACTCCACTATGGTGAAGACCAAAGAGCTGTCAAAGGACACCAGAAACAAAATTGTAGCCCTGCACCAGGCTGGGAAGACTGAATTTGCAATAGCCAACCAGCTTGGAGTGAAGAAATCAACTGTGGGAGCAATAATTAGAAAATGGAAGACATACATGACCACTGATAATCTCCCTCGATCTGGTGCTCCACGCAAAATCCCACCCCGTGGGGTCAGAATGATCACAAGAACGGTGAGCAAAAATCCCAGAACCACGCGGGGGGACCTAGTGAATAAACTGCAGAGAGCTGGGACCAATGTAACAAGGCCTACCATAAGTAACACACTACGCCACCATGGACTCAGATCCTGCAGTGCCAGACGTGTCCCACTGCTTAAGCCTGTACATGTCCGGGCCCATCTGAAGTTTGCTAGAGAGCATTTGGATGATCCAGAGGAGTTTTGGGAGAATGTCCTATGGTCTGATGAAACCAAACTGGAACTGTTTGGTAGAAACACAACTTGTCGTGTTTGGAGGAAAAAGAATACTGAGTTGCATCCATCAAACACCATACCTACTGTAAAGCATGGTGGTGGAAACATCATGCTTTGGGGCTGTTTCTCTGCAAAGGGGCCAGGACGACTGATCCGGGTACATGAAAGAATGAATGGGGCCATGTATCGTGAGATTTTGAGTGTAAATCTCCTTCCATCAGCAAGGGCATTGAAGATGAAACGTGGCTGGGTCTTTCAACATGACAATGATCCAAGGCACACCGCCAGGGCAATGAAGGAGTGGCTTCGTAAGAAGCATTTCAAGGTCCTGGAGTGGCCTAGCCAGTCTCCAGATCTCAACCCTATAGAAAATCTTTGGAGGGAGTTGAAAGTCCGTGTTGCCAAGCGAAAAGCCAAAAACATCACTGCTCTAGAGGAGATCTGCATGGAGGAATGGGCCAACATACCAACAACAGTGTGTGGCAACCTTGTGAAGACTTACAGAAAACGTTTGACCTCTGTCATTGCCAACAAAGGATATATCACAAAGTATTGAGATGAAATTTTGTTTCTGACCAAATACTTATTTTCCACCATAATATGCAAATAAAATGAAAAAAAAAACAGACAATGTGATTTTCTTGATTTTTTTTTCTCATTTTGTCTCCCATAGTTGAGGTCTACCTATGATGTAAATTACAGACGCCTCTCATCTTTTTAAGTGGTGGAACTTGCACTATTGCTGACTGACTAAATACTTTTTTTCCCCACTGTATAGGCTGATCCAAATCTGATTAGTTGAGGATTGATGCCCTCTGTTCACGATGATACCGGAGAGCAACCATCATAACTTGGCATGATGGAAATGGTTTATGCAGCTAAAACGTGGTGATAGGTTATGCTGAAATTTTAGTTTGGAAGATTCCTTCAACTTTGACTTATAAATTTGATATTATAATGGGCCACAATTGCGACTTAAAGTCCTTAGAGGTTATAATAAAATATTATACTCACCTCATCCTTCACCTGTTTCGCTGACCCTTCCTTCTCTGGTTCTCTCCCTGACATCAATATTTTTCTCTTCAGTCTATGACTATGCTTCTTTCATCAACATGACATAAGATACATGACATTATGATGCATGGGCCAAAGCACTTTATGACATTGCATGAGACCTAGTTACTGAGCAAAGATGGTCAGAGGGGGTGTCGGTAAGGAACTCCAGTGGTCAAATAGGTGATGTTTGAGTCAAGTGCCACAAGAAATTTCAGTGCCCCATACTGGCTAAATTTCTGGGTCTCATCGAGACTCCACCCAGGCTCCACACCAGCTTTGCCTCCACCCCTCGAACCGTCCACAGTCCCACTGCCCTGCCTTGGAAAAAGTCCACTTCTGCACCATGTGCTCACCAATCACACATTACCAGTTCCCATCGAATAACATATCACATACAGTGGCATGTAAAAATTTGGGCTCCTCTGGTTAAAATTATTGTTACTGTGAACAGTTAAGCAGTTGAAGATGAAATGATCTCTAAACGGCCTAAAGTTAAAGATAACACATTTCCTTTGTAATTTAGGCAAAACAATCTATATATTTTCAACTATTTACATTTTACAAATTACCAAAAGGAAAATGGGTCAATGGAAATATTTAGGCTCCCTGCATGGTTAGTACATAATAGCAATCCCTTTTGAAAGTATCACACCTTGAAAATACTTTTTGTGGCCAGACAAGAGTCTTTTAATTTCTTGTTGAGGGATTTTCAACTACTCTTCCTTGTAAAATTCTTCCAGTTCTGGAAGATTCCTGTGTCATCTTGCATGCACTGCTATTTTTGAGGTTGATTTTCAAAGACTTTCAGATCAGGGGACTGTGAGGGCCATTGTAAAACCTTCAGCTGCTCCTTTTGAGGTAGTCTGTTGTGGATTTTGACATGTGTTTAAGATCACTATCCATTTGTAGAAGTCATCCTCTTTTGAACTTCAGCTTTTTTATGGATGGTCAGTAGCATATCTACTGAGGTGACGGAGGGTGCGTCCTCCCTGGGCCCCGCTGTCTGAGGGACCCACATGGAGCTACGCTTGTTTTAACTATATCAGCGTGTGCGCACCGTGCCGATACAGTTAAACTCTGCGGCAGAGCAGGGAGACACGATCTCCCTGCACTCCCTCACAGTTGCTATGGATGAAAACAAGAGTACCATAGGAGTTTTGATTTAAAATTACAAAAAGTTACTTTATTAATATAGCAAAGTTAAAAGAAAAGACAAATATAAATAATAATAATCAAGAACGTTCAAGTTCAACAGACCAAAAATTTGAGGCACAAGCCACTGACTTCAGGGAGAGGTTTAGGCAACGTGGCTACAGTAGGAGATGCATTAAGAGAGGATACAGTAGGGCTAAGTCAACAACACGTGATCAGTAGTGTTGAGCATTCCGATACCGCAAGTATCGGGTATCGGCCGATACTTGCTGTATCGGAATTCCAATACCGACTTCCGATATTTTTTCAATATCGGAAGTCGGCATCGGAATCGGAAGTTCAAAGTTGATTGACAGCCTGACGTCATCATGATGCGCGGTGTGTGCGCATCATGATGCGCCGTCATTTCGGGCCTTCCGGGGGTCTCTGCCAGCCTGCCGGGGGGCTGTGCCGGCCTGCCGGGGGGCTGTGTGGACTGCCCGGGGTCTGTACTGGCCTGCCGGGGGGCTGTGCCGGCCTGCCGGTTGTCTGTGCACCATGTGGGGGTCTGTACCGGCCTGCCGGGGGGCTGTGCCGGCCTGCCGGTGGTCTGTGCACCCTGTGGGGGTCTGTACCGGCCTGCCGGGGGGCTGTGCCGGCCTGCCGGGGGGCTGTGCTGATGTCCGGGGGTCTGTGCAAGCATCGTCCGATGGGACTACAAGTCCCATCTGGCGATGCCTGCTACCATGACAGTGATTGACACATTAGCCAATGATGGGACAGTAGTAGTCCCATCATCCGGCTAATGTGTTAAATGTTAAAAAAAAAAAAAAAAATACTACATACATACTACATGCATGCTACATACATACTACATGCTACATACATACTACATACATACTACATACATACTACATACATACCACATATATACTACATACATACTACATACATAACACATACATACTACATATATACTACATACATACTACATACATACTACATGCATGCTACATACATACTACATGCTACATACATACTACATATATACTACATGCATGCTACATACATACTACATGCTACATACATACTACATATATACTACATACATACTACATACATACTACATGCATGCTACATACATACTACATGCTACATACATACTACATATATACTACATGCATGCTACATACATACTACATGCTACATACATACTACATATATACTACATACATACTACATACATACTACATGCATGCTACATACATACTACATGCTACATACATACTACATATATACTACATGCATGCTACATACATACTGCATGCTACATGCATGCTACATACATACTACATACATACTACATGCTACATACATACCACATATATACTACATACATACTACATACAATACATTCATACAATACATACATAGACATACAGTACATATAACATAGAGTAACATACTTACCAATACTTGTCACATTGTTCCCCGAAGCCATTGTCTTTTACGGAATAAATATTAACATAACAAACCACAAAAATACTCACCCACGATCCGAAGCAGTCCACGAGTGTGTCCCACGACGATCTTGGGTAGAGAACTGCAGCATCAGCTGTTGCTGCCGTTCTCTACGGGCTGCAGGAATCCAATGACGGAAGGTAGGTATCCTTCCGCACTGTATTCCTCCGCCACTTAAAAAAAAAAAAGTCCCTAGTCTCACTTTATGCCATTGCTGCGTGGGAATTTCCCACACAGCAATGGCATAAAGTGAGACTAGGGACTTTTTTTTTTTTAAGTGGCGGAGGAATACAGTGCGGAAGGATACCTACCTTCCGTCATTGGATTCCTGCAGCCCGTAGAGAACGGCAGCAACAGCTGATGCTGCAGTTCTCTACCCAAGATCGTCGTGGGACACACTCGTGGACTGCTTCGGATCGTGGGTGAGTATTTTTGTGGTTTGTTATGTTAATATTTATTCCGTAAAAGACAATGGCTTCGGGGAACAATGTGACAAGTATTGGTAAGTATGTTACTCTATGTTATATGTACTGTATGTCTATGTATGTATTGTATGAATGTATTGTATGTAGTATGTATGTAGTATATACAGTCATATGTAAAAGTTTGGGCACCCCTATTAATGTTAACCTTTTTTCTTTATAACAATTTTGTTTTTTGCAACAGCTATTTCAGTTTCATATATCTAATAACTGATGGACTCAGTTATATTTCTGGATTCAAATGAGGTTTATTGTACTAACAGAAAATGTGCAATCTGCATTTAAACAAAATTTGACCGGTGCAAAAGTATGGGCACCCTTATCATTTTCTTGATTTGAACACTCCTAACTACTTTTTACTGACTTCCTGAAGCACTAAATTGGTTTTGTAACCTCATTGAGCTTTGAACTTCATAGCCAGGTGTATCAAATCATGAGAAAAGGTATTTCAAGTGGCCACTTGCAAGTAGTTCTCCTATTTGATTCTCCTATGAAGAGTGGCATCATGGGCTCCTCAAAACAACTCTCAAATGATCTGAAAACAACATAGCTTTTCAGGGGAAGGATACAAAAAGTTGTCTCAGAGATTTAACCTGTCAGTTTCCACTGTGAGGAACATAGTAAGGAAATGGAAGAACACAGGTACAGTTCTTGTTAAGCCCAGAAGTGGCAGGCCAAGAAAAATATCAGAAAGACAGAGAAGAAGAATGGTGAGAACAGTCAAGGACAATCCACAGACCACCTCCAAAGACCTGCAGCATCATCTTGCTGCAGATGGTGTCACTGTGCATCGGTCAACAATACAGCGCACTTTGCACAAGGAGAAGCTGTATGGGAGAATGATGCGAAAGAAGCCGTTTCTGCAAGCACGCCACAAACAGAGTCGCCTGAGGTATGCAAAAGCACATTTGGACAAGCCAGTTACATTTTGGAAGAAGGTCCTGTGGACTGATGAAACAAAGATTGAGTTGTTTGGTCATACAAAAAGGCGTTATGCATGCGCTGTATTGTTGACCGATGCACAGTGACACCATCTGCAGCAAGATGATGCTGCAGGTCTTTGGAGGTGATCTGTGGATTGTCCTTGACTGTTCTCACCATTCTTCTCTGCCTTTCTGATATTTTTCTTGGCCTGCCACTTCTGGGCTTAACAAGAACTGCACCTGTGTTCTTCCATTTCCTTACTATGTTCCTCACAGTGGAAACTGACAGGTTAAATCTCTGAGACAACTTTTTGTATCCTTCCTCTGAAAAGCTATGTTGAATAATCTTTGTTTTCAGATCATTTGAGAGTTGTTTTGAGGAGCCCATGATGCCACTCTTCATAGGAGAATCAAATAGGAGAACTGCTTGCAAGTGGCCACCTTGAATACCTTTTCTCATGATTTGATACACCTGGCTATGAAGTTCAAAGCTCAATGAGGTTACAAAACCAATTTAGTGCTTCAGGAAGTCAGTAAAAAGTAGTTAGGAGTGTTCAAATCAAGAAAATGATAAGGGTGCCCATACTTTTGCACTGGTCAAATTTTGTTTAAATGCAGATTGCACATTTTCTGTTAGTACAATAAACCTCATTTGAATCCAGAAATATAACTGAGTCCATCAGTTATTAGATATATGAAACTGAAATAGCTGTTGCAAAAACCAAAATTGTTATAAAGAAAAAAGGTTAACATTAATAGGGGTGCCCAAACTTTTACATATGACTGTATGTGGTATGTATGTAGCATGTAGTATGTATGTAGTATGTATGTAGCATGCATGTAGTATACATGTAGTATGTATGT
Organism: Dendrobates tinctorius; assembly: GCF_039654945.1. Classification (NCBI taxonomy): domain Eukaryota; kingdom Metazoa; phylum Chordata; class Amphibia; order Anura; family Dendrobatidae; genus Dendrobates; species Dendrobates tinctorius. The sequence continues at coordinate 48,275,900 of NW_027361688.1, read as the reverse complement.
AGCATGTAGTATGTAGCATGCATGTAGTATATATGTAGTATGTATGTAGCATGTAGTATGTATGTAGCATGCATGTAGTATGTATGTAGCATGCATGTAGTATGTATGTAGTATGTATGTAGTATATATGTAGTATGTATGTAGCATGTAGTATGTATGTAGCATGCATGTAGTATATATGTAGTATGTATGTAGCATGTAGTATATATGTAGTATGTATGTAGCATGTAGTATGTATGTAGCATGCATGTAGTATATATGTAGTATGTATGTAGCATGTAGTATGTATGTAGCATATATGTAGTATGTATGTAGTATGTATGTAGCATGCATGTAGTATATATGTAGTATGTATGTAGCATATATGTAGTATGTATGTAGCATGTAGTATATATGTAGTATGCATGTTGCATGCATGTAGTATATATGTAGTATGTATGTTGCATGTAGTATGTATGTAGTATGTATGTTGCATGTAGTATATATGTAGTATGAATGTAGTATGTATGTAGTATGTAGTATGAATGTAGCATGTATGTAGTATGCATGTTGTATGTATGTAGCATGTAATTTTTTTTTTTTTTTTTTTTACATTCAACACATTAGCCGGATGATGGGACTACTACTGTCCCATCATTGGCTAATGTGTCAATCACTGTCATGGTAGCAGGCATCGCCCGATGGGACTTGTAGTCCCATCGGACGATGCCTGCACAGACCCCCGAAGCCTGCACAGCCCCCCGGCAGGCCGGCACAGCCCCCCGGAGCCTGCACAGCCCCCCGGCAGGCCGGCACAGCCCCCCGGCAGGCCGGCACAACCCCCCGGCAGGCCGGCACAGACCACCGGAGCCTGCACAGACCCCCTGGCAGGCCGGCACAGCCCCCCGAAAGGCCCGTACAGACCCCAGAGAGGCTGTACAAGGGAAAAACAGGATTTTTCTTATTCCGATACCGGAAGTCCCATAGACTTGAATGGGACTTCCGGTATCGGAATCGGCGATACCGATACTTTTTTTTAAGATCGGCCGATCCATTCCGATCCGATACTTTGAAGTATCGGACGGTATCGCTCAACTCTAGTGATCAGTTGTTATACTCCAAAGTGAAAAGCAAGAAGGAGGATGAAACCATACGTTTCATCTCGCATATAACCATGAATGGGACAATATGAGAGAAATTCTCAACAGACACTGGCCCATCTTGTGTACGGAGCATTCCCTGGGATCTTTTCTTACAGATCAACCATAAATGACCCCCTGTAGATCCAAAAATCTTAAAGACCTGTTATATTATTTTTAATTTTGTGTTTCTTTCACCATTTAGTTTACTTATCTTGTGCATTTTCTCCAGATCCTGTTGAATCAACTATATGGCTGTGCTTTAATGTTTGAACTCACAACCCTGGTCTTATGAGAATTTGAATTACCATCTGATGTCATCGAAAGAAATGCTTAATCATATGGACATAATATAATTTTTTGAAATATTGATCCAGTGGGACCTTACACAGGATGTTATTTGTACTGTATTGTGTTTAAAATAATTATTTAATTTCTATTGATGTATAGATTGTAATTATGAATACCCTGTAGTGCTGTGGTGCGCGTGCGCCTGTCAACTGATTTCATCTGCCCCGCGTCATCCGGCACAGATCTTGCAGGGGCAGGATCGAGGGTTGCTTGCACTCCCTCATTTACAGACTGAGCACCACCGGGTGGCACGGGTGCGGAGGAGTTGGGGGCCAGCGCATGCAACGCTTCCACACAGCAAAATGAAATTAGGTCAGGTAATACCCACGCAATTGGTCTCCATGGAGATTTAAGGTCCTGTTTGCTAGTAAAGTCACACCTCCTCTTGAGAAAGCGAGGCTGACAGCAGCGAAACGCACGTTGGGGTGCATTTGGACTGGGTCTTCAGTACTACTGGGTGAGAGCTTTTCCCCTTTCTCCTTCCCACAAATTACTTTGTTGATGTGGATATGATGTGAAATTGATTTTACTATGTTGTGGCATAAAGGAGAAGGACCTTCACGCTATTTTGCATGGTCCCAATTGGTAGCTTTAATGGCAGCTTACCTTATTTCATGGGGTACTGATGTGTTGAGTTTAGGTATGTGTTAGGGGATTGCTCCCAGGATATATTATTATCTAACATATAATACAATGGTGTATATATGTTGTATTGAGTGCCACATGGTCTTTTTTGGTGTCTGGTGTAATACATTTATTTATTCATGTTTGTCTTTTAACTTTGCTATATTAAAAAATGTAACTTTTGTAATTTTATATCAAAACTCCTATGGTTCTCTTGTTTTCATATTATGAAGTAGTGGAGTTGCAGATAGTGGCAAAGAGCATTACACTTTGCACCCTGTACAATGAGTCTGGTTTTTGGTTTATTAGCAGCTGCTATGGAGCCTGTGAGTCGAGAGGCGCCAGTGCAACAAATTGCCTATACAGTTGAAAGTAATGATGGCGGACACTCCCCCCATGACTCTTCCTCAGTGTCTGATGTCTGAGCGCGATGAAGTCACTATACGCATTCTCTAAGCTGAAATGTGTGTCACTACAGAAGACAACTGGCGGAGACCAGAGCAGCGGAGGAACATGGAGGAGAGGTGACTAGTGTATTTTATTTTTTAGAACATTGTAGTGGCCATAAAACTATTGAGGACTATTGGATGCATTTATACAGTATGGAATATGAGGTGTATTATACTGTATGGACTATGGGGTGCATTATTCTGATGGACCATGGGGAGCATTATACTGTATGAACTATGGGGTGCATTTTGCTGTATGGACAATGGTGTATATCATTAAGCTGTATGTACTATGAGGTGCATTATGCTGTATGTAGGACTATGTGGGGACTAATTTAATATTCGGAGGACTATGTTTGAGCCTTTAAACTGTATGCAAGCAATTACACAATGTGAAGGTTTGTGTAGAATACATAATACTGTGTGCAGGGCTGTGTGGGAGCCATTATAAAGTGTGGTGAGGTGTGGGGCCATTATATTGCTGTGTGGGGTCACAGTTGGGGGATCATACTGTGTTGGGGTCACCATACTTTTCTGGGGTAGTTGAGGGTTGGGGACAGTAGGGTCATCATACTGTGCGTGTGCAGGGTGTAATTCACTGTAGGGGTAGCTTAGTGTTTGTGGAGTACCTTTGTTGACATCATATTTTGCAAGTGCAATGAAAGTGGAATCTAGGGCTCCAGTAGGAGGAAAATTTTAGGGCACATAGTACCATACAATAAGTGCAAAAATAGGGACATATGTGGAGGCATCAGCTCAGCATTGAGGTATAAGCAGGATAAGGAGTGTGTGCAGTTTGGGGGTAGATGGAAACGATACCTGAAATGTGAGAAGTGATATGTGTCTTTGTTGTTACCTCTGCAGCCGAGTCCTGGCTGGAAGAAGTTGCTATGTTGGTCTGGGCCAGATGTAAAAGATGAGAAAAGTGAATGACTCCACCAGAAAGAAAGTCAGCTGTAAGTCATTATCAACAGCTCTATTGTAATCTGTAGGACTGGTATCTACCACTATATGTCACCATATGGCGGTAATATCATTGTTGGTCTTTGTATAGAGATATTATTTAGTAACAGCTGTGTCACTGCTGAGGTTTTCCTACATCCACTATTAGGGTATGCCATCTTATTTGTAAACAGTGGGTTAGTGTACAGTGGGTTAGGGGCCCACTCAGATGTTTCGCCCCTGAATCAAACCCCTAGCTATGACTCTGTATATGGTGTTATGTTTGCATCAAAAAATTGTTGAAATTTCATTGAATCCATTCTTATCTCTACCTGTAAAATGTTCCTCGTGCCATTGGCTGCAACACAACCCCAAAGCATGATTGCTCCATCCCCATGATTAATAGTTGTCAAGATGTTCTTTTCCTGTGCCCTTTTTTCTCCATACATACGTTTGATCATTGTAGCCAAATAGTTCTATTTTAACCTCATTGATCCAAAGGACTTGTTTCCAAAATGCATCAGGCTTGTTTAGATGTTTTTTTGCATACTTCTGATGCTGAATTTTATGGTGATGACGCAGGAGAGGTTTACTTCTGATTACTCTTCCATGAAGGCCATATTTGTGCCGATGTCTCTGATCAGTAGAACAATTTACCACAACTCCAGAGTCTGTTATATCTTTCTGAAGGTCTTTTGCAGTCATGCAGGGGTACTGATTTGCCTCTCTATCAATCCTATGAGCAGCTCTAACTGAAATTTTGCTTAGTCTTCCAGACTTTATCTTGACCTCCACTTTTCTTGGTAACTGCAATTTCTTATTTACATTTTGAACTGAGGAAAGTGCAACTTAAAAACATTTTGCTATCTTCTTATAACCTTATCCTGCTTTGTGGGCCTCCACCATTTTCATGTTCAGAGTGCTAGGCAGCTGGTTAGAAGAACCCATGGCTGATGTTTTTTGATACCAGGTTAGAGGAGGCTGTGTTATTATAAAGCTCGGAAATTTGTATCAACTGGCCTTTCCTAAGGATTATAGTGAACAAGCCATAACCCTAACAGGCTAATTAAGGTATGAAACCTAGGTCAAAGTTATCTGAGCACACAAAACTTAAGGGTGTCCAATAGTGTTGAGCGATACCTTCCGATATCGGGAAATATCGGATCAGATTGGATCGGACCGATACCCCAAAAGTATCGGGTATCGCCGATTCCGATACCGGAAACCAATGCAAGTCAACGGGACACAAATATCAGAATGAAAATAAACCCTTTCTTTCCTTGCACATCCAGTTCGGGAGGGGGGAAGAGTATTGGCGGTGCGTGGGCAGAGACTGTGCGTGTCTGTGTGTGCGGGCGGGTCTGTACGGGCCTCTCAGGGGTCTGGGCGGGCCTGCCGGGGGTCTGTGCGGGCTGCCGGGGGTCTGTGCGGGCTGCTGGGGGTCTGTGTGGGCCTGCCGGGGATCTGTGTGGGCTGCTGGGGGTCTGTGCGGGCTTCTGGGGGTCTGTGCGGGCTGCCGGGGGTCTGTGTGGGCCTCTCGGGGGTCTTTGTGTCTGTGTGCAGGCATCTTCACATCTTCATTGCCTGCTACAATGACAGTGATTTCAGTTTCTTAAGGAAGAATTTCATGGACTTTTAGTGCGCTGCTTGACAAAATGACGAATCCAGGTTATGGATTCGTCATTTTGTCAAGCAGCGCACGAAAAGTCCATGAAATTGTTCCATAAGAAACTGAAGTTTTGGCGGTCACAGAGTTGACCTTTGGACGTGCAGCAGGCGGAACACGGATCTTGCATGTCTTAAACTCTCCTGAAAAGGGTGAGTGTATTTCTATTATTTCCTTTAACATTTTATCCGGATAAGACCCTATTGCCCTTTCTTTGCCTATAGTTCATCTACAATGACAGTGATTGACACATTAGCCAATGATGGGACAGTAGTAGTCCCATCATCCGGCTAATGTGTTGAATGTAAAAAACCCACAAACATGCATACTACATACATATTACATACATACAACATACTACATACATACTACATATATACTACATACATACATACTACATGCATACTACATACATACATACTACATACTACATACAATACATTCATACAATACATACATATAGACATACAGTACATATAACATAGAGTACATACTCACCAGTCACTTTGATCCCCAAAGCCAGTGTCATCTGTAAAAAATATTAAAATAACAAACAAACAATATACTCCCTGATCCGCAGAAATCCACGAGTGTCCCACGATGATCTCCTGTGGAGGACAGCAGCATCAGCTGATGCGACCGCTTTCTAGGGGCTCCAGGAATACAATGACGGGAGGAAGGTATCCTTCTGCACTGTATTCCTCTGCCACTAAAAAAAAATATTCCCCCACTGTAAAAAAATACTCCCTAGTCTCACTTTTGGCATTGCTGTGTGAGAAATTTCCCACACAGCTTTTGCCGTAAAGTGAGACCAGTGAACTATAATAACCTCTCAGTGATGCACTGCAGGAGCCATTGTCTCCTGTCAGTGTGTCACTGAAGGTCCTATAGATGTCACTGTTCTATAGGGGAGATCGTCGTGGGACACTCGTGGATTTCTGTGGCTCAGGGAGTATATTGGTTGTTTGTTATTTTAATATTTTTTACAGGTGACACTGGCTTCGGGGATCAAAGTGACAAGTGATGGTGAGTATGTACTCTATGTTATATGTACTGTATGTCTATATGTATGTATTGTATGAATGTATTGTATGTAGTATCTATGTAGTATGTATGTTGTATGTAGTATGTTGTATGTATGTAGTTTGTATGTAGTATGTATGTTTGTTTGTTTGTTTTTTTACATTCAACACATTAGCCAGATGATGGGACTACTACTGTCCCATCATTGGCTAATGTGTCAATCACTGTCATTGTAGCAGGCATTGCTCGATGGGACTTGTAGTCCCATCGGACGATGCCTGCACACACACACGCAACCCCCGACAGACCCCCGGTAGCCCACACAGACCCCCGGCAGCCCGCACAGACCCCGGCAGGCCCGCAGAGACCCCCGGCAGGCCCGCACAGACCTCCGGCAGCCCGCACAGACCCCCGGCAGGCCTGCACCGACCCCCGGCAGCCCGCACAGACCTCCGGCAGGTCCGCACAGACCCCCAGCAGGCCCATACAGACCCCCGGCAGGCTCGCACAGACCCTCGGCAGGCCCGCACAGACCCCCGGCAGGCCCGCACAGACCCTCCACGGTCACGCACAGTCTCCGCCCACGCACTGCCCACACTCCGTTATAGCGCATCATGGTGACATCATTTCAGCATGCCTATCTGGATGTGCCCACACTTCTTAGGATCCTCGACTGGCTCATTGCATTATAGGAACTTCCAATTCCGGTATTCGATATTGTAAAAATATCGGAACTCAGTATCGGAACTCCGATGCCGCGAATATCGGCCGATACCCGATATTTGCAGTATCGGAATGCTCAACACTAGTGTCCAATCTTTTGCATTGGACCATTTTCCTTTTTCTAAAATTTAAAATGTAAAATATGAAAATATACATATATTTTGCCTAAAATACAGAGTAAATGTGTCATCTTTACCATTAGGTCTTTTAGAGATTATTTCATCTTCAACTTGCTTAATTGTTCACAATAACAGTAATTTTGACCAGACGTGCCTAAGCTTTTACAAGTTACTGTACACAGCCATCAGCTCTTATTTTTGCCCCAAAAAGGTTAAGCTGCCACTATGACAAAGTAGACTCTTTTGACAGGGACCTATTCTCCTCTAACCTATTAAAAATTCTCAAAATATTTGATACTCTATTTACAGTAGGTATATTTTTTAATGTATTTTATTATTATTATTTTAAAACTAATTGAATCCAGATTGTGATAAATTTTCTTATAGTCAGTATTTCTGATTTCAGATTTTTGTACTCTGTTTTCTGGACATTTATGGAAGCTTCTCTCTTGTTTGTTTGTAGATATTGACATTGGATATATGCATGCATAAATATCATACAAACATTATAGGGTGCTCTATTTAATTCCTTGGGAGAATTTTCTGTACATGTTCTCATGATTAGTGAAATGTAGATGATATTGTGCAAGAAGGGGGAAGAGGTGAGCTGTGACACTACCTACTGTGAATGGTGGATTCTTTTCTCTCTCATTGTAATCCTGATCGTTATGATAATGAGGTGGCTGCTGAAAAGGGATCTCTTCTGGACATGTCAGCCTATTAGAAAAGGGGTGACATAAACTAGTACCTTAATGCAGGCGGGCAGGCAGACAGGCATCTGTCAGTAGGGTTGAACTTAGTAGTACTAAGCAGTAGGCAGCAGACAGAGACGGCCTCCAACTTTACACTGCACTGGCAAGGAGGGGGACACATAAAGAGTAGCAGGCGGGTTGTGTCTGACCTCACTGATGTCATAAATGGCCGCCCCCCCTCTCCTGCGGCTATACAATGTAAGCAGCTGTGGCTGTGAATGGCTGGGCCCCCAAGGATTAATAAATCAAAGGAAAGTACTTAGTCAGGGCCCCGGAGTGCCACGCAGTCTGCCAAGCTGCTTATGCCATGGTTTAGCTGTGCTGCCTCAGCGGCTGCTCAGAGTGTCTCACTCAATCTGGGCCCCCCTTTGCTTTTGCTCACCGGGCCCCATACACAAGTAATAGCAGTAATGTCCTGATGGGGCCCCAACTGAGACATTCATGCAAGGGAAGTTATACAGATAAGTTACTTAGCTCAGAAAGGGAACAACATACTGTAGTTCCCTATACAGTTGTTTTGTGCAAGAATGAAAGAGTACAGCATGGTACACATTACTGCATGGAATATAGTGGTATTCATCGAGATTTATATCAAAATATAAACTAGAATAATATTCCATTATAGCCCATAATGTGAACAATGCCTTACTGGGACAGTTATTGAAAAAAAGGGGTTAACTTATGACTACATTGAGACATAAGAATAACTGCATAAGCCCTTATACGATTCCTATAAACTTCTATCGGGTTTTAATTAATTATATGTATCATGCAGAAAAAAAATCTATTCTGATTCTTTGGTGCTTTGAGAGCTCTATTCCTTAAGAAGCGACAGCTTTAAACAGGCTCAGCAACTTTTTCATGTCTAATCGACATTAAATAGCATATAGAATTTCAGATTCAGAATATGCATTTTTTTAATCTTTATACTCACCCTTTTGAACCCTATGCGATCCATCTAACATATGCATGCTGAAATATGTAGTCACTCAGCCTCAATCCATCAATCAAGCCCTGTCACCGATATCATTATCAAGCTGATCGAGTATGTCTTCCCTGATATTGTCACAGACTTAAAGGGGCAGTCTCAAGATCATCAATAACTAAAACTGCATAGTACTTGTAAAAATAAGAAACTTTGCAATTTATCTTTTATTAAAAATAATCTAAGTTCTCAAGAAATAATGTGTTTTTAATGTTATAGTGTACAACTTGTTGCCTAAATTACCTAGGCAAGGAGCACGCCGCATGATCAGACACTGTGCTTTAGAGCAGGGTTCCCCAACTCCAGTCCTCAAGGCCCACCAACAGGTCATGTTTTCAGGATTTTCTTAGTATTGCCCAGGTGATAATTGCATCACCTGTACAATACAAGGGAAATTCTGAAAACATGACCTGTTGGTGGGCCTTGAGGACTGAAGTTGAGGAACCCTGCTTTAGAGTGCCCCTGCACTTCACCAAGAATGGAGAGGCAAAGATGTCTGTGATAACAGCCCAACTCATACCAGTGGAGCAACCAATAGTCCAGGTCCATCTTGAGTACAAGCTAAAGCAGGAAGGCAGGAGCTTCAACCAGTACACATGTAAAGATTCATCATCTCAAAACCCCATTAAGCCCATCCAGCCAGTTTATTGATAAGGCAGTGTAAGGGATGTGCCAAGATAGTGTAAGCATCTCTTGTTATAATATGTTGTATATGTGTGCATTGCTGGTGTGTATTGTATATACGTGCATTGCAGCTGTATATTTAACTAAATTGTGTTTTGTACATTCACTGTTAAGCAGGGAGAGTGTAGTGCCCAACCTTGGCCATTAGATGTGGCGCAGAGACCATAGTTCTGTACATAGTATAGTTGGCATAAGGGAACCAGTGAGTAGATAGTTAAAAATAGGAGGGGCATGTGGTATAAGTTAGGAAGGACTTCCTGATAGGAGTCAGTCAGAGTGAAGGGCGCACATTAGCTCAGAAGGGCTGGCTAGCCCTGGGCAACACGGTGTCATGCAACATTCAGCTCAAGTCAAAGGCCCAGCATATAATATTTGTGACCAGGATTGTTACAGAGGGATCTACAGCAGCAATACTGGCAGCACAGTATAAGTGGGTATGCAGTTGCTAGTGAAGACTAAGCAGTACAGGCACATCTCTTAACATGTGGCAGCTTATCTTGTAGGCTGATGCCCTCACAGCTGGGGTGAAACGGCTGAGGGAACACCCAACTGGAGTGAGGCTGGGCACCAAAGATGCTGTGGGACTGTTTGGCACGGTCTGTCCCGGAAACAGGCTTAGTGACAGAGAGAGAAGGAAAAAGACAGAAGAGAAGTTGTATATTGTGAACACTGACGATGATGATGCTGGAAAGAATATGAATATGCTGTGTACAAGTCTTAGTTAAGTTGCTCCGTTTAAAGTTGAACTGGACTGTGACTCCGTTATTCTAAAGTGGATCCTGTAGTCCTCCAGAAATGAGGACCCTGATGGAGCTGTGAAAGGCGCTGCAGGTATGCTGAGCGATGGGCAGTGTGTTTATGTGATGGGAGGCAAGGGCACACTGTTGCAGATGTTAGTGGCCACACCTACAACCCTTTCCATCCCTCACACTTGGCATAGTCGGCAGGATGCCAACACTGTGCTATGTGGGAAGACCACATAATTGCAAGCCACAAATGAATTAAATATTGATGAAACTACAAAAAAAGGAAGCAATGATGTTCTGCAATTGGTAGATAATATGGATGTGACAGAAACTTGGAATCCAAGAGGAACGGATGCCCTGGAAATGGCGAAGACTTCATATGATACTGACATCGTGACTGTGACAAATATGGTGACTGAGGAGATGGTGGAGTTTGACACCAAGAAGCACGGCAATCTTTGTGATTTCACCCTTTGTGGGTGTAACAGCACTGAAAAGGCATGAAGACTTGCCAAACAGCGTCCCTGGTACCGCCCTCGGAGGGCACTGCGAGTGCCATTGACGCCTCCCTTTCTGAAACAGATTGACAAGAAGTGGGTGGAGCGGCCAGCAGCGACCCTACCCTGGAACGGGTGGGGCCCAGAAGAAAATCATGGGTGCTGCTGCGTGGTGCCATTATGCGACCCAGCATCGGCGGCTATGCATCACTCCTGCACGCTGAGCTGAGGAGGAGTGGGCCATATAGAATGGAGATGGCTGCAGGAAGAGGAGCGGGCCCAGCCTGTGTGGCAGTGCGGCGAGGCATTGGAAGCGGCACCCTTACCTGAAGCTGGGGGATTTCGGCAGCTGTCAAAAACAGTCCATCGCTCGTAGGACTTGAAGCGGCAAGACCCAGCAGAGCAGGTCTTACTTCAGTGGGAGTCCCCGGTTCCAGAGTCAAAACATCCGATCGGGACCGGGATCTTCTCTTGTGAAGCCGGAGTCTTCACACCAATGAGAGCTGGAACCTTTACAGCATGAACCAAAAGCGAGGGAAAGGAAACAACAACTGCCCCGGAGGAGCTCAGACCGAAAGTTAGGCCGAGATGGATCTGCTTCCTGGGCAACCAGTCTGCACAACCTCCGTGGAGGGATACAACGACCGCGGGACTGGCACGGTCAGTAGATGACAGCCGGAGGTGGTAAGTACACCTCAACCCTTGATCCCGGAGGGCAGGACTCCCGCTCCGCCGCTCGTACCTGGAGCCCGGTCCATGCCATTACCACCCGCCTTGGGTGACCGGTTTTTGTATGAGGGGTTGGGGCCCCGGAACTTACATCTGCTCACCGGGTGCTGGAAGGGAGGCCATCTGGGAACACCAGAGCTACTTTAGGGGCCCTTCACTTTGCTCGCACCATTCCCGTCTCCGGACCAGTCGGCTTGGATAGCCGAAATTGTTGAATAAAAGAAACAGAAAGAAAAGGAGGTGTGGGCCTAGTTGCATCTTTCAGGAAGTGGCGCTCTGGCTGGCCACTGCACCTATAGCCAGCTAGTCTATACAGAAGTGGACCGTGGCTTCGGTTCATCCTTGAGGTCGGGACCAATGAAAAAGTCTACGTCAACATCGCCTCAGTTACATTTGGGAGACCCGTGAAAGTAGGGGATTGTGTCTACTTTTACAAGGAAGATTGCCCTCTGGGCTACTTTGCAGTGGCTGTTACCCTATGAGCACTGGAGGAGATGGAACTATATGTGGGCCCGAGCCCAGCACGGTCAGTCCCCCCGCACAACTTTTACCTCCCTGGCCCCCACCGCAGCTGCTACACCATGGCAGCCTGCGACCTCTGCAGCTGCAGAGTCACCCCATCCCAAAACCTGGTCTGGGATTCCGCCACTGCTGGAGTGGCACGAGACAAGTGTCGCTGTAGAGATAGTTTTGTTGGCTATCTTGTTGTGCCATTGCACCTAGGAGCATAATGAAGGACTGTTCTGCATCCTTCAGGGCAAAGGAAAAGCCCTGATGTTTTTCCCCAAAGGAAAAGGGAGCAGTGTGTCCGAGTACAGTCATAAGGACATTTTTGTGTATGTTTTGACCTGGAGGACTGCGAGCCGGGTGTTTTATATTTGGAGCCTATGTACTCTTTTTCTTTTTTGTATTTCACCTGTTGTGCCCATTCTGCTGAAGAAGCAGGATATCGCCTTGGGACTGCAACTAGGGGCTATCTTGCACTGTGGCCCTAAGTAGTGCCAAGCTCAAAGAAAGGGGGAATGCCCTCCTTTAAAAGGAACTGTAGCCTTGGTAACAAGGACATTGTTTATAATGGATAGACTTGGCTCATATTGAGTTCAATTGGCTCTACCTCTTTTTCATCCCTGCTTGGAGTATTTAATGTTAAAAAGAAAAAATGATAATTAAAAAAAATGTTGCATTGGTCAGGGATGACAAAGTTTTAACAAAGGGGGAATGAAAGGGATGTGCCGGGATAGTGTAAACATCCCTTGTTATAATATTTTGTATATATGTGCATTTGCTGCTGTGTATTGTATATATGTGTATTGCTGCTGTATATTTAACTAAATTGTGTTTTGTAGGTTCACTGTTAAGTAGGAAAAGTGTAGTGCCCAACCTCGGCCACTAGATGGGGCACAGAGACCATAGTTCAGTACATAGTATAGTTAGCATAAGGGAACCAGTGTGTAGATAGTTAAACATAGGAGGGGCATGGTAGGATAGGTTTGGAAGGACTTCCTGGTAGGAGTCAGTCGGGGCAAGGGCACCCAATAGCTCAGGAGGGCAGGCTTGCCCTGGGCAACACCGTGTCATGCAACGTTCAGCTCAAGCCAAAGGTGCAGCATATAATATTCGTAACCAGGATTGTTGCAGAGGGATCTACAGCAACAGTACAGGCAGCGCAGTATAAGTGGGTCTGGAGTTGCTAGTGAAGACTAAGTAGTACAGGCACATCTCTTAAAATGTGGCAGCTTATTTCATGGGCTGATGCCCTCACAGCCAGGGTGAAACAGCTAAGGGAACACCCAACTGTAGTGAGGCTGGGCACCAAAGATTCTGTGGGACCATTCGACACGGTCCGCCCCCGAAGCGGGCTTACTGACAGAGAGAGAAGGAAAGGGACAGAAGAGAAGTTGTATGTTGTGAACCCTGACGATGATGATGCTGGAAAGAATATGAATATGCTGTGTACAAGTCTTAGTAAGGTTGCTCTGTTTAAAGTTGAACTGGACTGTGACTCCGTTATTTCTAATAGTGGATCCTGTAGTTTTCCAGAAATGTAGAGAGGACCCTGATGGAGCTATGAAAGGCGCTGCAGGTATGCTGAGTGATGGGCAGCGTGTTTATGTGATGGGAGGCCAGGGCACACTGTTGCAGATGTTAGTGGCCACGACTACAGCCCTGTGCATCCCTCACACTAGTATAGTAATGCAAAAGTATCTTATCCTTATTCCATTCATTTGTCCAAAAGTTCATCACTGCCACTGATATCCATGAGCACCAGGTATGTGAAGGAGAGAATGACTAAGGAAATCAATTATTAAACCTTATAAGCCAGTTCAGATATGGTGTAGCAACATGATGTCTGTTTCCTGGAGCACCACCCTGGAAGGAATCTTTGGAATGTGAAAGTTAAGACACACTGAAGACCATATATGGAGTGGAGTTGGCATCGACCTATCATAGGCTGACACTGGCTGTTCAGAACATTGTTTGATGCCCTTTTCCTGTCTGTTACAAGATTATTTGCTTGAAGAATAAAGTCCAGTTGTGGGCAAGCCTTTGCTGAGAAAGGAGTATACATCTGACTTTATGTTTGGTGTGTCTCTTTTATGCACGCACTCGGCTCATATTTTTTAGGTCAGGTACAGGCAATCATTTAGATCTCACTTAGGAGGTCACCCCGACAGGTACACATACCTCAAGTTTCCAGCCTGATCTCCCAATTCTCCTTCCTGGTTTCCCAAGTCTCCTTCCTGGTCTCCCAAGTCTCTTTTATAGTCTCCAAAGTCTCCTTCCTGGTCTCCCAAGTCTCCTTCCTGGTATCCCAAGTCTCCTTCCTGGTCTCCCAAGTCTCATTCCTGTTCTCCCAAGTCTTCTGCTTGGTTTCCCAAGTCTCCTTCCTGGTCTCCCAAGTCTCCTTCCTGGTCTCCCAAGTCTTCTGCTTGGTTTCCCAAGTCTCCTTCCTGGTCTGCCAAGTCTCCTTCCTGGTCTCCCAAGTCTCCTGCTTGGTTTCTCAAGTCTGCTTCCTGGTCTGCCAAGTCTCCTTCCTGGTCTGCCAAGTCTTCTGCCTGGTTTCCCAAGTTTCCATCCTGGTCTCACAAATCTGTTTCCTGGTCTCCCAAGTCTCCTTCATGGTATCCTAAGGCCTCTTTCAGACATCCGGTGTCAGGGGTCCGGCGGCCTGCGGCGAATAGCCGGGCCGCCGGATCCGGCCTGCAGCGGTGACACCGGATGTACATGCGGCCCCTGATGCGGCTTGGAGGACATTTAAAGGAGCCGCAGCACCGGGGGTCGAGAGAGCCAGCCGGAGAGAGATCGGGTGGCAAGAGAGCAGCCAGAGAGACAGCGGGGAACAAGAGAGCAGCCAAAGAGACAGCGGGGGACGAGAGAGCAGCCGAAGAGACAGCGGGGGACGAGAGAGCAGCCGAAGAGAGAGCGGGGGACCAGAGAACAGCCGAAGAGAGAGCGGGGGACGAGAGAGCAGCCAGAGAGACAGCGGGGGACGAGAGAGCAGCCAGAGAGACAGAGGGGGACGAAAGAGCCAGCCAAAGAAAGGTATGGAGCGTATGGAGAGAGAGAGAGAGAGAGACAGAGAGAGAGAGAGAGAGAGAAGGGGAGGGGGAGAGAGAGAGAGAGATGCGCACCGGGCACTTGTGGGGTTAAAACTCATAGTGCCCGGGCATGCGCAGTTGAAAAAGCCGGTCCGGCGCTGCAAAAAAACGTTGCAGCCAACGTTTTTTGCAGACGCCGGACGGCGCATGTTTGCCGTATCCGGCAAAACCTGGAGGCGCCGCATGTCCATCCGGCATGATGCGGCGATCATTATATTCTATGTGAAAAAACCGGATCCAATTCCGGATCCGGTTTACACAAATTTCGCCGCATCATGCCGGATTTAAAAAAATGGATGTGTGAAAGTAGCCTAAGTCTACTTGCACTAATGATCTAAAACTCCCTCTCGTACTGAGGCAGGATTTGAGAATTGTTTTCTTAAAGGAGGTTTACAAGGATTTTATAAAATGTGACTATTAGCAGGCTACTTGATAATCTCCCTTTTATATTCCCAGTCATTCCAGTATTTCTGGTGGCCCCTTTAAATCAAGAATCTCTAGTATCTCTGTAGCTGAACAGCTGATAGCCAACCACTATAGAGATATATTAAATACTAGTCACAATATTTTAGAGCTAAAAGCATTCACTTTACGATTGCACAGGTAATTCATTTGTTATTACTTTAGTTGTTCCCATTACCTTAAAAGAAGACCATTTCTGGGATGTCGAGGATTCAAGTTGAAAAAACATTGGTTTAGGTTGTACCAAAGCAATTAATTTGTGATTATACTGAAAGGAAATCTGTCATCACGTTTTTACTAATCTAAGAGCAGGTCAATGAAGGGGCTGGAACCCAGAGTCCAGTGATGTGTCACCTAATAGGACTGTGTTGCTGTTTTAATAAAATCAGTGTTTTATCAGCAGGAGATTATCACTATAGGACTAGCGGCCTCATGCCTTCTGGTCAATTGCTGTATGTAACTCTGCCCCATCACTGATTGGAAAAGTTCTGCCTATGCACAGTGTACATAGAAATCTGTCAATCAGAGGTGTGAGTGACATTATACAGAGCTCAGCATTCTGAGCACCGCTATATCTGCAGCAGATAAAACAGTGATTGTATGGAAATGACAGCAAGCACAAGCAGACAAGTAAGTAACACATCTCTGGATTCAGGGTCTCAGCCCCTACATCATGCTGCTCTCATATTACATAGCAGCAGCAGCAATACTATACTCTGGTCCCTATTCTTTATACCTTTGATGATACACTTGCAGTTCGGCTTTATTGCAGAAGTAATTAAAACAATCATAACTATTCTATATACAGTGGTGATACTAACTATTCGATACACTGCCGATTTTCCAAGTTTTCCCACCTACAAAGAATGAAGATGTCTGCAATTTTTATCGTAGGTACACTTCAACTGTGAGAGACAAAATCTTTTAAAAAAATCCAGAAAATTCACATTGCATGATTTTTAAATAACTAATTTGCATTTTATTACATGAAATAAGATACAATAGAAAAACAGAACTTAATATTTGGTACGGAAACCTTGGTTTGCAATTATAGAGTTCAGACGTTTCCTGTAGTTCTTCACCAAGTTTTCACACACTGCGGCAGGGATTTTGGCTCACTTCCCTATAAAGATCTTCTCCAGATCTTACAGGTTTTGGGGCTGTCACTGGGTAACATTGATTCTCAGATCCCTCAAAAGATTTTCTATTGGGTTCAGGTCTGGAGACTGGCTAGGCCACTCCAGCACAGAACCCCTCCTTATTTGCTCTGGCTGAGTGTTTTGGGTAACTGTCATGCTGGAAGAACCAACCTCAACCTATATTCAAAGCTCTTACTGAGAGAAGGAGGTTGTTGGCCAAAATCTTGGGTCTTAACACCCCCCTGCCTCATGTGAACGGAGCTCTTTTTCCTTTGAGCTGCACAAGTAGCTATCTTTAGATTTACATCCATTTCTTACAGCAGCTTTTGCTATCTTGATCACTTACTATCAGAACATTGACATCTTTTCCCCGTTCCCTTTATCTACAGCTATACCCATACCATGCAATTTTCACTCTGCCATTGGGTGTTTGTTATATTGATTGTTCAGGAATTTTCTTATTGGCTCTTGATGTTAAGGCCTACTAGCAGTGATCTCTAGCATTTGATTGTATATGATATTGTTATATTATCATATTAATGATAATGTAATAATACGTATACTCCATCTCATAGTCCCGTGCCCATGTACTCATCACACATTCTCTATCCCATAGTCGAGTACCCATATATCCATCATACATCCTCCATCCTATAGTCCAGTGCCCATATTTCCATCACACATCCTCTATCCCAGTGGTCCCCAACCTTTTTTGCACCAGGGACCGGTTTCAAGCAAGACCATTCTTCCATGGCCCGGCAGGGCGGGGATGGAGGTGTGGCAGGGGCAGGGCTTTGGTCATAAGGGGGCGGGGTTATGGACGCGGTTGTAGTTTAGCAGTGCATGCTTATCATTTAATTATAACATTTATAATGTGACTCAACTCACCATAGGTTTTGAATGAGTGGGAGCACCTGGCTTGTTTCTCTGTTTCAGTTGGAGCACTGGGCTACTTCTACTGATGACCGTCACTGCTAAAGATGATTGGAACCTACAAGGAAATGGAGCATTGAGCACTTAGAAAAAATTGTACTGGCGTACTGTACATGCTGATTATTTTCTAACCATCAGAAAATGTATGTGTGGTTCCCCCCGTCTTGTCGAGCTCTGTGTGGCTTCCCCTGTTGTATGCATGGCTCCCCTGTCCCATCCTTGTATACTTCAAAAAATGGTGGGGGGAACAAGAGGCACAATAGTGCCCTATCACTAGTGACACTTGAAGTATGAGCGGTATAATAGAGTTCCACTCACCTATACCAGTTGTGTCACCCACAACTGGCTTGAGAGCATATCACAGAATCAGCTGCTGCAGGACCTCCACCAACCACTCACACGTGGAAAAACCTTCAGAAAGTTGTGGGAAGCAGGGTGTGTTGCAGTCCGCGCTGCCGAGATGACAAATCACCTGGGAAACAAGATGTTGTAGCAGTGTACTCCTTTATTTCCTCCTACGCGTTTGGGCACCCTTCCTGGCACCTTCCTCAGGGAACCCTGAGGAAGGTGCCAGGAAGGGTGCCCAAACGCGTAGGAGGAAATAAAGGAGTACACTGCTACAACATCTTGTTTCCCAGGTGATTTGTCATCTCGGCAGCGCGGACTGCAACACACCCTGCTTCCCACAACTTTCTGAAGATCCTTGTATACTTGGCTCTGCTCACATGCTCCCATCCTTGTATACATGGCTCCGCTCCCACCCTCCCATCCAGTATACATGGCTCCGCTCCCACCCTCCCATCCTGTATACATGGCTCCGCTCCCACTCCCCCATCCTGTATACATGACTCCACTCTCTCTTCCTGTATATATGGCTCCGCTCCCACTCTCCATCCCATGTATCTATGGCTCCGCTCCCACTCTCCCTCCCATGTATTTATGGCTCCGCTCCCACTCTCCCTCCCTTATTTATGGCTCCGCTCCCACTCTCCATCCCATGTATTTATGGCTCCGCTCCCACTCTCCCTCCCTTATTTATGGCTCCGCTCCCACTCTCCATCCCATGTATTTATGGCTCCGCTCCCACTCTCCCTCCCTTATTTATGACTCCTGTTATGAATCAGTCACCGTAGGAGGCAAAAGCAGAAATACAAGCTAAGTCCAGAAAACCAGAGAAGTTGGCAACTATCAGATTGCAGACCCCTGAACCTATCAACACAACTAGCAGTAGCCGTGGGGGGTTCCTACGATGCCCTAGACCCCTCGATCACAGCCGGAGAAATACATAGGCCTAAAGAAAGAAAGGGGAAATCTAAACTGCCCCAGAGCAGACCCCAAAGCAATAGGCAGCCCCCAACATATAATGACGGTGAAGTAAGATGAAAATACTAACACAGACAGAAAGATAGACTGAGCAAAGACGGGGCCCTAAAACTACCTAGATAGGAAAGGACAGGAAGGCTGCTGTCTGCAATCTGCCAAAACCCTATCAAAGGCATAAGCCAAGCAGCTGATATGAAAAAGGCCCTGAAGCAGCTAGGCTTCAAAAACTGAATCAGCACTCAGGTATTTTCAGAAGACAGAGCTAAATGAATTCAGCACACCCCAGCAGGGAATGGCAGAAATCCAGAAAAACAAAGCAAAAACAAAGTCAAAGCACAAAAGCAAAAGGCCGAGCAGCAAACTTAGCTTTGGAGGAGCAGGAATTCAGACTGGTCTCCAAGAATCCCACAGAGAAATCACCCGCAGGGCAGAAGGGCGTCGGCAGCCTTATAACCAGTCCGTAACGCCACTCAGCCAGTCACAATCATCAGCCTCAGGTGTTTTACAATCAGGCTCACTACCTTTCTTTACCAGAAGAGGGAGTTCCTCGGGCCTCAGTAATGAAGGGGAAAATGAACTCACAACAGACTCCGCTCCCACTCTCCATCCCATGTGTTTATGGCTCCGCTCCCACTCTCCATCCCATGTATTTGTGGCTCCGCTCCCCCTCTCCCTCCGATGTATTTATGGCTCCGCTCCCACTCTCCCTCCCTTATTTATGGCTCCGCTCCCACTCTCCATCCCATGTATTTATGGCTCCGCTCCCACTCTCCCTCCCTTATTTATGGCTCGGCTCCAAATCTCCATCCCATGTATATATGGCTCCGCTCGGCTCCCCCATCCTCCCCCATCATACTTACCCCTCACGTCGCTGTCACTGAACTTCCATCCTGTCGCTGCTCGTCCCTGCATCTCGCAGCGCTTCAGCTTCTTCCTGTGTGGAGCGGTCACGTGCTACCGCTCATTAAGGTCCATGAATATGGACGCCACACCTATGGCAGGTGAGTGGCGTCAATATTCATGACCTTAAATGAGCGGCAGCATGTGACCACTCAGCGCTGGACGAAGCCGCCGCCGCCGACAGGGACCACGGCCAGTGGCGTAGCAACTGTTTGTGGTGCCTGGGGCGGTCGAAAAATTTGCTGCCCCTTTGGTCGTTGATAATCCGGAAGCATCCGTGGAGCACCCATCTTGCCTGCTCCGTCACCCCATCACTCCCATCATTGCCTGCTCCATCACCCCATCACTCCCATCACTGCCTTCTCCCCATCACTGCCTGCTCCATCACCCCATCACTGCCTTCTCCCCATCACTCCCATTATTGTCTGCTCCATCACCCCATCACTCCCATCATTGCCTTCTCCCCATCACTCCCATCATTGCCTGCTCCATCACCCCCATCCTTGCCTGCTCCATCACCACATCATTGCCTTCTCCCCTTAACTCCCATGATCCCATCAATGCCTTCTCTCCATCACCCCCATCATGGCCTTCTCCCATTACCCCCTCATGACCTTCTCCCATCACCCCCTCATGACCTTCTCCCATCACCCCCTCATGGCCGTCTCCCATCACCCCCTCATGGCCTTCTCCCATCACCTCAGGCATCATGGCCTTCTCTCCCCATCACGGTCTTCTCCTCATGTCCCCATCTCCTCCAGGGCCAGGCTAACCTACACAAACACAGACAAACACACATACATACATACACACACACAGACATACATACACACACAGACATACATACACACATTATATATACACATACACAGACACCACCTCTCTCCTCTCACCTGTCCGCAGCATTGCCCGCGCTTCCTCGCTCTGACACAGTAGCGGCCGCTGAATGATGACTTCATTCAGTGACACGCTCCTCTCTGTGTCAGTCAGAGACAGGAAGCGCGGGCGGCAGACAGGAAGCTGGACGGGTCCTTGCAGCTCCGCTCCTGCTATTCCCTCTTGCAGGCAGTGGAGCTGCATGGATCGCTCCCTGGCCGCCGCTACACATGAGGGCAATCTAGGAATTGCTGCGCGCCGCCCTCACCCACGTGCCACCTGGGGCGGACAGCCCCCCCTGCCACACCACTGACCGTGGCTAGGAGAATCAGCTGCTGCACCACCCCTGGCTCCCCTTGTGTCCGCGGACCGGCAAGGGCACTGCAGCGGCCCGGTGCTGGGCCGCGGACCGGCGGTTGGGGACCCCTGCTCTATCCCATAGTCCCGTGCCCATATACCCATCATACATATCCTCCATTCCATAAGCCAGTGCCCATATACCCATCACACATCCTCCATTCTGTAGTCCAGTGCCCATATACCTGTGGCGCCCCTGAGGCTCAGTCGCCACAGAGGTACTGCACCTTCTCCTAAGGTGTAGTGTCCCACCACCTAGGTAAGTTGGGAACTCCTTTTCTTGCTCCAACACCTGCATCCCACACACAGGATAGTTCAGCACTGACCACATTGCAGCTTCATGCTTAGAGGGTAGCAGAGCACCTTTCATGGTTCCTTGCTTCGTAACACGAGAAGTGCTGGGAGGTGGGTGGCGTTGGATATAAAAGGGTGGGAAAGTTTAGTATTACAGGTCAGTCTGACGGGAGGTCAGATGAGTCTAGAGGGTCAGTCAGACATGAGAGACTGAGGACGGATCCCTGGAAGAAGAAATGGAGGAAGGAGTGCTGCAGCTGCCTCAGTGACCTGAGCCAGCTGGCACGGAAAAGGAACAGAAGGAGAAAGACGTAGAACTGCAACCTAAGCTTCCATAAGAGAGAGAAAGAACAGAGCGGAACGAAGGAGTAGGAGAACAGAGAGGAGTTGTGTGTTGGAAGAGGAACCCTGCCTATAGGTTCTCAGCGCAAGGCCGGGGCCCAGTCCCCAAGGTTGTACGGACACTTATGGTTCTGCAGCAGACACCGGTGGAGTATTTGGCTGTAAATGCACTACTCCCATCCAAGACTTGGGGCACAACAGCAACTGAATAGAGAGCCAGGACTCCAGAGAAGGGAGTCCCTGAGAGAGGCTACAGCTGTCTGTCATACAAGTAGAGTTGTTAGGAACATCTGACAGGAGGAACTTCAGAGTACCACGGTACTGGAGCTGTTCACACTACAAGGCGCCATAGAGGAGTCGTTCAGGAGAGGTACATGTTGGCGGGGTGTTGGAGAGGAGAATCCTGACTTGCCTGGGAGGTTGATTGAGTCTCTACCCAGGAGGACACGGCACGGAGGCAGGCACCAGTGTGTACCATGAACTGTGAATAAAGCTTTGGAACTACAAGCCCTGCTGTCTTCCATTCCTTGTGCGCCAACACCATCAGCACTGCTACATCTGGGTACCAACATTCCTCACACCGCCTGCGCCTATACACTGCCCTGGGGTTACAGCTTCACCTGTGGGGAGCCACACCATCTATGCTGCAACACACCATCAGCCCCAGAGGATCTGCATGCAGCGTTGGCTTAACATCTTGCTTGCCAAACACCACAGGTGGCGTCACGAACTATTCCACTTCATTACTACATCCCCCATTACTTGGGTGCCCAGGGCCACGGACCGGGTCTCTGCCGCTGTGACACATCCCACTGACACTGGCCCGGTACCGAGTACCCCACAGCCCTGGGACGGGGCGACCCATACCCATAACAAATTCTCTATTCCATAGTCCAGTACCCATATACCCATCGCACATCCTCCATCCCATAGTCCAGTGCCCATATACCCATCACACATCCTCCATCCCATAGTCCTGTGCCAATATACCCATCATACATATCCTCCATCCCATCATCCTGTGCCCATATACCCATCACACATACTCTATTCCATAGTCCCGTGCCCATATACCCATCACACATCCCCTATCCCATAGTCCCGTGCCCATATACCCATCATACATATCCTCCATCCCATAGTCCTGTGCCCATTTACCCATCACACATCCTCCATTCCATAGCCCTGAGTCAGGTGGCACTGAGCAGGAAGTTGCTGGAGATGTTCTGTTATTTAACCTGGCAGTGTGACTCTGTGTGCAGCCGCATATGATGCAATTTTCTATGACGGTAACAATAGAACCTGGCAGTAATAGAGGAGGGGGTGAATCATTTCTGTCATGTGCTCTCTGCTCCTTTCAGGGGGGCAGACAATGGCTGAGAGCTTATGTTCCCGAGGAAGCTAGATTTCTCCCACCCAGTCAGTGTCTGCTGAGGTGTTGTGGAGCGGGAAAACTGTTGCTCATAGCAACCAATCACAGTTCAGTGGGATTTTTGTCCCTTTTGGTTCAGGGAAACTTTGAATATTACTTACTTCCCTATCTTAAGGGCCCCACAACTGCCGTGTGCTCCAAGTCCTCTTAGGCTACTTTCACACATCAGTTTTTTGCCGTCAGGCAGGATCCGGCTATTTTTAGAAAAAACGGATCCGGCATAAATTTTGGAGAACTGTAGAAACGGATCCGTTTTTTTGCTGGATCCGTCTCTGTTCCTGGGGGCTGGCCAATTGGATCTGAGCATGCGCAGACTTAAAAAAACCGGATCCGGTGGCTGGATCCGTCTTTTTCTGGATCCGGCGCATTCCGGCGCCCATAGACTTTCATTGTAGCAAAAAGCTGGAAGCGCCGGATCCTTAAGTGATAGAATTACTGTATATGATAACTGTAATTATAGTTTGTGTCTCACTACACAGCAATTGTGAGCTTAGTTTGGATTAATGTCTTTGAGTAGGACTAGGTGATGTTTGATCGACTTGTCTTTCAGAACCTCACTAAAGGAGTAGATGCTTGCAATAAACATAGGAGACTGATGAGAGTTCAGACTACAATAGCAGGCCTGGACCTATTGCAGTAGTTTTAATTGAGGTTTAAGGCCTTTTCATAAGTGCATTTTAATGATAACCCAATAACTGGGCTGCAAATAGAGGGTTCATTCCTCTGAGTCAGGATTTTGGATCCTGGAGACAACATAATTATGAGCTTGAGTGTCATGGCTCTGTTGTTGGATGTCCCATGGCCAGTGGCTCCTTCCTTGTCCCTAACTCTAGGGGCATCCTAGTTATCCCTGTTCTCTGAATTACTTCTAATGATGAAGATGCCGGGACCATGTACCTTTCTGAGCTCCTAAATCTGCCCTCGGTCAGTTCCATCTCCCAACACAAGGAAGAGAGGAGTGGTAGTGTATGGCTTTACACCAACCAGACTAACAAGGTAATATGAACAGGGATAAAGGAAAAAATCAATCACACAAAATTGCACCCACAAACAACAGAGTGAGACAAAATAGTATGAAGGGTGGGATACACCAAGATAGGAGGAGAGGATTTGCAGAAAACCAAAACCTAGCAACAGTCTTAGATACATCCTCCAAATGCCTTCTGAACCGACACACCACTTCCTGAACCATGCGGCAATGAAGCTTACTCTGACAATGCCTACTTGCAAGAGTCCAGTTTACACAGGAGAGGGGAGTGGCCAACAGTGATCAGCTGAGAGCCATAAGGCAGGTAAGCTTTCAGGAACCTTCAACTGAGAAACCATTTAATGTGAAGATGAAGTGCTTCTATTCTGTACAGGAGTATCAGAAATCAAATGGCGCAGTCTTTTGGCTCCTCTCTGTTGTGGCAACCCCATGACCTCGAGATAGCTGTTGCTGCAATGAGGTCATGTAGCTGGTGAGATCACTATGAAGCGTATGCAGTCGCTGTGGAAAATGGTTTCTTTCTGTATGTATGTGGTGGTGTGCATTGAATACAATGCTAAGGGAAGGAAATGTTTCCAAGGCTTCCTAATTTTCTTCAAGAATTTCTGGATCATTTAGTCACTCCACTTTGCCACTGATCTGTGGGTGATATCGTGCCTGGAAAGCTTATATGATACACAAATTACTCAATAAACTCAAATGTACTTTAAAGTTCCACTCCAGCGTTTATTTTGCTTGCAGCGCTGGAGTGGTGCTACTTTTCTAAGTTCTCAGCACCTAGTCTCTGTTATTGGTGCCTCTCCAGTCAGTTTTCTGCATGTTGTGACCTGCCAGATCTCTCTAGTGTATGCTGAGGATCCGGAAGTCACAACTCAATGTAAGTCTATGAAAGCCAGAATAAGACCAGCAAGATGCTCACAGAATTACACTGAGAGCGCTCTTGTACTGGATAGACACCTCAGGAGACTGTATTATTATTGTTACTGTTCACTCGGCGGCAAAGCTTTTTATATTGACTCTGGTGGTCACGAAGTGTGCAACCACATACAATGGGGAAAAAAGTATTTAGTCAGCGACCAATTGTGCAAGTTCTATCACTTAAAAAGATGAGAGAGGCCTGTAATTGACATCATAGGTAGACCACAACTATGAGAGTCAAAATGAGAAAACAAATCCAGAAAATCACCTTGTCTGACTTGGTAAGATTAATTTGCAAATTATGGTTGAAAAATAAGGATTTGGTCATTAACAAAAGTTCATCTCAATATTTTGTTATATATCCCTTGTTGGCAGTGACAGAGGTCAAACATTTTCTGTAAGTCCTCACAAGGATGGCACGCACTGTTGGTGGTATGTTGGCTCTTTTCTCCATGCAGATCTCCTCTAGAGCAGTGATGTTTTGGGCCTGTCGCTGAGCATAACAGACTTTCAAATCCCTCCAAAGGTTTTCTATGGGGTTGAGATCTGGAGACTGGCTAGGCCACTCCAGGACCTTTATATGCTTCTTAGGACGCCACTCCTTCGTTGCCCTGGTGGTGTGCTTGGGATCATTATCATGCTGAAAGACCCCTCCACGTTTCATCTTTAGTGCCCTTGCTGATGAATGAGGTTTTCACTCAAAATCTCATGATACATGGCCTCATTCAATCTTTCATGTACACGGATCAGTCGTTCTGGTCCCTTTTCAGAAAAACAGCCCAAAAGCAGGATATTGCCGCCCCCAGGCTTCACAGTTTTGTTTCTACCAATCAGTTCTACTATAGTTTCACAAGACCATATGACATTCTCCCAATACTCTTCTGGATAATCCAAATGCCCTCTAGCATACTTCAGACGGGCAAGGACATGTACAGGCTTAAGCAGGGGACACGTCTAGCACTGCAGGATCTGAGTCCCTGGTGGCGTAGCGTGTTACTGATGGTAGCCTTTTTTACGGTGGCCCCAGCTCTATGCGAGTAATTTACTAGGTCCCCCATGTGGTTCTGGGATTTTTGCTCACCGTTCTTGTGATCATTTTGATGCCACGGGGTGAGATCTTGCATGGAGCCCCAGATCCAGGGAGATTATCAGTGGTCTTCTATGTCTTCCATTTTCTTATTATTGCTCCCACAGTTGATTTCATCACACCAAGCTGCTTGCCTATTGCAGATTCAGTCTTCCCAGCTTGGTGCAGGGCTACAATTTTTGCTTCTGGTGTCCTTCGACAGCTCTTTGGTGTTCACTAGTGATGAGTAAGTATACTTGTCGCCTCAGCTGCATGATTTGCGGCTGCTGGACAGCCTGAATACATGTAAGGAATGCCTGTTTGTTAGGGAATCCCCTCATTTATTCAACCTGTCTAGCAGCCGCAAATGCAGTTGCGGTGCCAAAAACTAAATCTCTGAGAACTACAAAATACTTGGGGATTAGCAGAGCATGCTCGGGGAAACCCGAGTATATTCGCTCATCACTAGTCTTCACCATAGTGGAGTTTTGAGTGTGACTGTTTAAGGTTGTGGACAGGTGTCTTTTATACTGATAGCAAGTTCAAACAGGTGCCATTACTACAGGTAATGAGTGGAGGACAGAGGAGCCTCTTAAAGAAGAAGTTACAGGTCTGTGAGACCCAGAAATCTTGCATGTTTTTAGGTCCAAATACTTATTTTCCACCATAATTTGCAAAATAAATCTTGTCAAATCAGACAAGGTGATTTTCTGGATTCGTTTCTCATTTTGACTCTCATAGTTGTGGTCTACCTATGATGTCAATTACAGGGCCTCTCTCATCTTTTTAAGTGAGAGAACTTGCATGATTGGTGGCTGACTAAATCCTTTTTTTCCCCACTGTACAGGATGGGTGAAGCACGTTGAGACAGACAGGGAACACAATTAAGCACACTGTATTAGTGTTCAATGAATGGCAGCTCACATGAATCGGTATGCTAGGAAGTTTTATGCAACATTAGGCTGGTTTCACATTAGCGCTTTTTAAGCGCACGCACGGCCGGGGGTAGCTCCGCCCCCGAGCCGGCTCTCTGCCCGGCGTGCCCGCCCCTTGCTTGTAGCGCCGCCTCCTAGCGCACAGCGGCCCCTGCGATCGGCGCACCCTATCTTTAGCATAGGGTGCGCAGATCGTGCGCAGGCCGTGCGCTAGTTGCGCTTTGACCTGCGCCGCGCACTTTTGACGGTGCGCCGTGCGCGCCAAAATCCGAAAAGTTTGATTTTGGCGCACGGCGCACCGTCAAAAGTGCGCAGCGCAGGTCAAAGCGCAACTAGCGCACGGCCTGCGCACGATCTGCGCACCCTATGCTAAAGATAGGGTGCGCCGATCGCAGGCGCCGCTGTGCGCTAGGAGGCAGCGCTACAAGCAAGGGGCGGGCACGCCGGGCAGAGAGTCGGCTCGGGGGCGGAGCTACCCCCGGCCGTGCGTGCGCTTAAAAAGCGCTAATGTGAAACCAGCCTTAATGAGATCTTTTATGATGAGGTGATAGTTTACATATTAGATATTGTCACTTTATTATTAATATCTGGTATCTGCAATTCGATAATATTATAGCGTTGATTGATAAATTGAAGGAGGGATTAGGAAATTATGCTATTTACCTCCTATGATCAAAATCCCAATAGGCATTGCTACATAAAACTGCAATTTTGCAAGATAGATGTGCACTTAGTACGGTAGAAATGTACACTAAACAATAATATAAATGCAAATATTTAGTTTTTGCTTCCATTTTTCATGAGCTGACCTCGAAGATCTAAAACTATTTCTATGTAAACAAACATTTGCCCTGAATATTGTTCACAAATTTGTCTAAATCTGCGTTAGTGAGCATTTCTCCTTTGCCGAGATGATCTGTCGACATCACAGGTGGGGCATATCAAGATGCCGATTAGACAGCATGATTATTGCACAGGCGAGCCTTAGGTTGGCCACAATAAAATACCTCTATAAAATGTACAGATTTACAGTATTGTGGGGTTCTGGGGGAGGGTCATAATACCAGTTAGTAACTGGTGTGACCACCATTTGCCTCACACAATTCAACACATCTTTTTCACATAGAGTTAATCAGATTGTTGATTGTGATCTGTTGGTCCATTCCTCTTCAATGGCTGTGCAAAGTTCCTGGATATTGGCAGGAATTGAATTCATTGTTGGATAGGCCAATCCAGAGAATCCCAAACATGCTCAATGGGTGACATGTTCGATGAGTATGCAACATGGAGCCATACATTATCATGTTGCAACATGAGGTGATAGTTGTGGATTAATAGCACAGCAATGGTTCTCAGGATCTAGTCACAGTATCTTTGTGCATTCAAAATGGCTTAAATAAAATGCACCTGTGTTCATTGCCTATAACATACGCCTGACCATAGCATAACCACACTGCCACTATGGGCCACTAGATTCACAACGTTGACATTAGAAAACTGCTTACCCACCCGATGCCATACACGCAGTCTGCTATCTGCCCCGTACAGTGAAAACCAGGTTTATTTGTGAAGAGAACAACTCTCCAACGTGCCAGGTGTTATAGAATGTGAGCATTTGCCCACTAAAGTCGGTTATGACAACGAACTGTAGTCAGGTGGAGACGCCAATGAGGACGACAAGCAAGCAGATGAGCTTCCTGAGACGGTTTTGGTCAATTTGGCTGTGTGCACACGATGCAGATTTGTAGCGGATCCGCAGCGGATTTTACCACGCAGAAACGCTGCATTTCTGCATTGTGATGTACAGTAGCCTTAAAATCAATTTAAAAAAAAAAACGCTGTGCAGACGCTGCGGATTTTTCCGCGCGGTTTTCCCGCGGTACAAAATCCGCAGCATGTTACTTCTTTTGTGCGGTTTTCCATCTCCCCTGTCACCAAATCTGCAGGGGGAAAACCGCGATAGAAAACCGCACAAAAACCGCATGAAAACCGCATGAAAAATGGAAGAAATCTGCAGGAAAAATGCAGGTCATTTGACCTGCGGATTTCTTCCATTCTGCACGGAAAAATCCGCAGGGCCAAAAAGTACGTCTGCACTCACCCTTTGCCTTTTTCGTTTTTTCGTTTCTTCAGTTCTGTTTTTGCTCCCCTTCTTCCCAGAGCCATAACTTCTTTATTTTTCCATCAATATGGCCATGTGAGGGCTTGGGAATTGCGGGACGAGTTGTACTTTTAAAGTCATCATTGGTTTTACCACGTCATGTACGAGAAAACGAGAAAAATTCCATGTGCGGTGATATTGCAAAAAATTACAATTCCACACTTGTTTTTTGCTTGACTTTTTGCTAGGTTCACTTTTTGTTAGGGTGGAATTGACAGGGGAGTGCCCACCTGGAAACAGGTGTGGCCTCACAGAAGATTCTGGGAGCAGCGGTGCGGCATCAGTGACTGACGGCAACTCGGGTGCGATGGAACACTCCTGCACCCGAAGTTGTCAAGGTGTGGACCAGAAAGAGTGGCGCTGGAGAAAGGAAGTTGAAGGGATACAGTCCAGCAGGCCCTGGGAAGAACTGGCTGAGGCTCCAGCAGACCATTCCACGGAGCTGCCCTGGCCGCAAAGCCAGCGTCCGGTGAAGACAATGGGCTCCTGGAGTGTGGAATCACCGACTGGACGAAGTTGGATGGCGAAGCAGCACGTGGAGCTTCTGGGAGGACGCCGACAGGAGGATCCCTGTGTGCCAGAACCCTCATCGATGACTCAATGGGGACCGGAAACGGCGTCCACTCAGGAGGAACCGCAGCCGGAAGAGCAGAAGCCAGCAGAACTGACATCGGAGGTAGGTGTGTCAGCTAAAGCAGTGAGCGGACTCGTAATGGGTGCAACCACCATCCAGCATCCGGAGAGGGTGAGTGAGCCTTTCCCCCTTGCCTCTGAGGGATAGTCCCACTCGCCGCCCCTTATTCAGCCACTGTCGCCTATCAGTGCGTCCCCGAGGGGGGTGCATTTCCATACCCAATGGCCTCTGCAATACCCTCTGCCACTGCAGGCCTGGGCGCTCCCCACTTCCCCTTAATACTTGTGGGGCCCTTCCCACCCTCAGGCAGGCAGCCAGGGTGGAAGACGTCATCCAAAAAAGAAGCAATGGGAGAAAGAGGTGTGGGCCGAGCTGCGGCAGGGTGGAAGCTCCCTGGCAGGGTGGCGTACCTGAGGTCGGCGGGCATACGTGGACATTGAGTGAGGGTACAGCTTCATAAGAGAGGACAGAACCAACGCAAAGGTCAATGTAAACGCGGCCTCCATAAAATTTGGCAGGGCCCTGGAGGAGGGCGACGAAGTATACTTCTTTAAAGAAGACTGTACGCGGGGGTACTATGCGGTTGTGGTAACCCTCTTAAGCGAGGATGACATGGGGCTTTTCCCACAGCCAGAACAGGCTGCCCCACCACCATCTACAACCCGCTCTGCATCTCTCCCCTGGATGGCACATGATTCTGCGGCTGCAGAGTTGTAAACAGGTAACCACCGATCACGGAATTTGGCTAAAGATGCGACAGGAATGTCCGCCGTTAAGTACTGTTTCTCTAAATGTTGTGCACGCTGCACCTGAAAATTATGGGACTGTTCCGTGTCCCTGTAAAGATGATGCCCCACTCTGTGGGAAGGACAAGGCTGGACGGCCAATGTAAGCGTTAAAGATTTTTTTTTTTTAGTTTTTGTCGCACCTGTTGTGCCCTTTCTGCTGGAAAGATATTGAATGGCCTGAACCATGGGCCATATATTTGTGGAAGAAATGTGCTTTCCTTATTAATGAAAGCCTGCTCCCCATAAGGAACGGGGAAGCCCTACCTCAAAGAGACTGACGGCTTGTAAGAAAAGAACGGGCCGTAAATTGTATTTATGTAGAATATAAGAAATATAAATATATGTCAATGGACTCAACCTGGAGGACTGTGAGCCAGGTTTGCATTCTCTAAGTATGGACTGCAGTGCGTTATTGTAAAAGATATTCTTTAGATTGTTTTCTATGAGTAAATAACTCGGTTTGTTTGGTCGGGGCGACCAAATTTTGGGAAAGGAGGATGTAAAGTAGTGAAGCAAGAAGTCTCCTTTAATGTCACCTCCCTTTAAGAAGTGCTCATGCAAATATGTAATTATTCTTGGTACTGCTACACTTATAGTGTATTACCATTAAACAAGAGGGGATTATAGGGAGAAAAATGGGAAGCGCAAGCTTCTAAGTGTAGTAGTTATCAAAGGTATATACTCAGTGTGAATACACTCACCTATTTGGTGTCTTGAGATACTGCATGTAGATCCAGTCCCTGGATCACTCCATTCCTCTTTCCATTCAGTTTGCTGCAAAGATCTGGGAACTAGTGAGAGCACTGGACAGGGCTTTCATAGGTTATAACACTTGGTGAATGTTTTTCCCAGCAATATGCGCTCCTGAAGGATGATGATGGAACTTGATATTTAGATTCAAGGATGATTTTTATTTTTAATTCAAAATAGAATACAACCGGTTTCCACTGCTAAGAGTCTTCCTCAGGTATAATGTCAAGAATATAAATGGATCTGTCTGATCACATTTTATAGCAGATCTCCCTGCATGTGGTTTTGGGTGGGGGCTGAAAGGTCTGTTTTTCAGACACACCCAGATATGCAGGATTTTGCACTCTGAGGAATCGAACAAAACCCACATACCAAATAAATGTTACACAAAAAGTTTCACACAAAAAATTTTCACATAAAAAAACAATTAAAAAGTATATATATATAAAAATATTTCAAACAAATTTTTCACACTAAAATTTTTTTTTTTCCTTTTTCTGAAAACACTATAAATATAATAACATAATATATTATCGTCGTTTTATTGAGGATTTGTATTTTGGAAAGGCACTGAAGTTGAAGCTCAAGAATTTATTGTGGCATTAAACAGGAATGACTGGGGTATTACTTTTTCTGCAGAGGTTAATAAGGAAAAAATAAATATTCTTGATCTAGAAATATCCCATAAAAATAAAAAAATTTGCACGAAAACCTATTTTAATCTCGGGTGGCAAAATAACATATACAGGTCTCACATGGAGTTGGTCTTTAATAGGTTGGTGCAGTCTGTGAAAGGCATCTCTTAATGTCTTATCATCATTTGGGTTACATATTTTGTAACTTATGCCTTGTCACGCTCTCTGTATTCTACTGCAGAAGGTCGTGACATCCTTTTCCTTTCCCTGCACTACGTCAGTGAGTCTGTTTGAGCTCAGATCTTTCTTTACTTGGGTCCATGTCTGAACAGCCTCTAAGTCCGTCTAAAATCTAAAGTTGGCAGGTATTCCTTTGGGTCCCACTTTGAGTCATCAGTCTTGTCATTTGTCTTATAGCACTAGTACTGATACTGGCTGCATTCAAACGTTTTTGAGAATATCATCTTTGCCTGCTCTATTGGCAACAATACTCTACAAAGGAATATGTGAATTTCGTCCGCGCTGCTCAAATGATGAAATTCCAGAAGGTTATTAAAGTTTGACAGTGGTGGTATTTCCTGAAGAAGAGGTTGCAAAAAATCTTGAAACGGGTAGAATAAACCACTGTCAAACTTTAATAACTTCTGGAATTTCATCATTTGGGCAGGGTGGATGAAATCCACGTATTCCTTTGCAGAGTTTTGTTTCAGATAGTCGGTGACCGACTTGTGGATCTGAGGCAGCCCTTATCTATACATGCTTTGAATACCTACTACCAGGTGAGCAGTTTTTTGTCAAACCGCTGACTTTATTTGTGGGATAAGACCCTATATTGCGCTTGTGTCTCCCTCTTTCCTAACAATACTTTTGGCAACAATGTCATTTGCAGAGAGACTCCCACAACCCCATCAGCTACCTGAATCTCCCATAATTCATAATTTTGTAATATGTTCCAAGAACAGGATCCAAAGTTTCGGTTCTCAGTACATGAGGATAAACCGGGATTCAAAACTTCAGATCCCATCACACAAGGTCCCGCAAACCAAAGGAGGTTGGTTCCCAGAATTCGACCAGTGCATCAACACTTGTTCAGAACAATCTAGCAGCTGATTCTTTATCTACATGAACATAGTATGCCAACCACACTACAAAAACAAAATAAATGAACTACAAAATCTTCACGTCAATCCAAAGTAATTCTCTTACTCAATGTCGTACAGTTCTGACAACTTCCAAACAATAACAATCACCATCTATGGGGCTAAGATCTTACGGGCAGACACTTACTGACTGTGGTGCATCTGTCTCAGGCGAAATTTCTCCGGCAATATTTGACATCACGTCAACATAGTAGCCACTTCTAGTCTGCTATGTTGATGGGGTGTCACTGCCAATATCATGCTGATTGACAACCAGCTCCTGGCAGTTAGGCAGCCGGGTATCAATCAACATGACATCGGCAGTAATGCCACATCGACAGAGCAGACCGGAGGAGACTTGACAATTCCAGAAGCCAAGAAATTGCCTGTAGGTGCAGTCTGTCTCTGCTTCACTGCTCTGAGCCAAAATAGATTGGCACATGGGAAACAGGCAGGTAGTTAGTTACTCCCTGCCGGTAAGTTCTTAGCTGTATAGCCAAGCAAAAACCCAAAGTTCCACATAACTTCATTAAGTCTAAAGTTAGGCTTAGTGGCCAGTGTGATAATTGCAAGATATCTGATTTTATTTTTAATATACAGATAGTGATATGCAAAATTAAAAAATCATTATGTTTTAAAATATATTTATCACAAAAGCTTGATCTATACAATACATCATTTTTTAATGGTATAGTCCCTTTAACTCAATATGCCTTAATAAGGTATTTGCAAATATACTTTTCTACAGCATACATCCCCTTTAAGAGTCATGTCATAGTCTGCCAATGTACAGTCTTAAATCAGAAGAGGCAGACGTGATAGAAATCATTCTATTTATTTTTTTTTTAACTCTTGCATGTGACTAAAATCATCACATTAAAATTGTACGTACGTTTGCTTTCCATATTTCATAAAAAGCGAGACGCGGCTCCATATCTTTATTTACCAAATCCCTTTAAATTTCTCATGCATCAGCCATTAATCTATATGAGTTTCCTTTCTGTTTCATATTTTTTTCTTTTTTATCTCTCTTTGCATATTTCTTGTCAGTCTAACTGCTCCACGTCTTCTCAGGAACAGGCATTAATTAGCAAAACAAATACAGCTCGCTGCTTCGGATAAATTACATTTTTCGATCTGATAACACGACCGGGAGCAGAACATTGTATCATATACATGCTCAGTACTGAAAGTCTAGACTCTTGGAATTTATATTTTTTTATGCTAAAATGAGAATTATGTATCCTGTTCCTCTTTGTGATTTTTTTCATTAGGATTATCACATCGTGGATCAGTTTTATCTCTTCAAAGTTGTCTGTGAATATTCTCCTGCACGAATGGTCCACAAGCTACGTGGTCCTCAATGTTTTAACTGATCAAGAGTAGCCGCAAGACCATATTTACATGCTAGTCGGCAAATTGTTTTTTTTTTTTTAACTTTCCTGTTATATTTTTCCAATACACATTTTTCTATATACGAATTCCAGGTTGTTACAATTTATATTTTAAAGGGAATCTGTCACCTCAAATTGGCGGGCTATTTAAATGCCCTGTGTCCGGTCTGATGGGCGGTGTTTCTTCTTCTTTTCTCCACCCCATCTTTGGCCACCGTCCGCGATATTTTCTGGAATTAGAGTAGTTCTCCTCCATAATTTGCGAGTGCGCAAAGCAATCTTGCCTCGCGCATGCGCAGTATGCTTTTCCCAACTGCGGGCAAAGCCAAAAATCATTACTGCGCATGCGCCGGTAAACAATGTCTCAGAAGTATTTTGCTTTGTTCCAGGAATACTGTCGGAAGTTAATGAGCGGCCCCGGAAGCAGATGCCTCCGGGAGAGAGCGGGACGGGAGTACGTATTGCTGGACAAATAAGTATAATTATAATGTTTATTATTAATTTTATGCTTTTACAGGCCTTGGACCCGAACTAGACCCGAACTGTAACATGGGTTTCCCATGGAAACCCACGTTCGGGATCTTGTGACCGATAGTGTTTGGTACGGGTCCAGTATTTTACCGTTCGCGTTCGCCCATCCCTATTAGACAGTATAGGACCACCCTGATCAGAGTCACCTTGTCATGGTGGGATGGCTTTTTATGCTATTTTTGATCAAAAACAGTTTTACTAAGAACTCTGTGTTATTGAAATGCACTTTTGCGTTTTACTTATTTAGTTAAAGCAGGGTTTTTGCTCATTTTGTCTCTAGTAGGTTCTGTATTAATTTTCCACTTGTCTATTTTCAGTTGGTCAAGAACCATAGACTGTTGTCATATGAGTCTTAAAAGCTGATTCTTTATATTTTATAATGGCTGCTGTTTGCCTCTTATATAATCCCCAGAAGTGGCGCATACACAGTAACCCCCATGATGATGTTGCAAGAGCCGGATTGTCTATCTGCGCATGTGCCGCCCCCCAGAAATGTTGGTGACTACGTGAGATGTCAGTCTCTGTGACCTGCTCCCCATCCCAAGATCACACACTGATTCCGTCATTCCCACTGGTGGCGCATGCGCAAATAGTTCTACTCTCACAGCGTCAATGGGACATGACTTAGCAGGCGAGACATGGAAGTTATCATCAATGAATATACATTACTGGGATGGCGTCACTTTGTGGTCTAGAAAACCTGCTGGCGAGTTGCCTTTAACGTGTGCATGCACTTTTCAACCATTTTTCTGGCACCATAGCCGAATGATAGCTTGTTTTTTTCTGGTATGAGTTGTAGTTTTGAATTTCAAAACTCATTTTAATATCATTCATAGAAAAATGTGTCGTGAATTAGTGAAAAAAATGAAATGCAATTATGCAATTTTTTTTGGGGGGGGGTTCTTTTAAGGGTTTTAATCTTATGGTATTCTAAAGCTCAATAAATGGTAAAAATGACCTACCACTCTGATGCTAAAGAACAGTATGATCACAGCAACACCAAGTTTGTATTGGTTTCTTATACATATTATGGCAGATAAACACTTAAACTAACTTTGTCACCAGGTTTTTGCTCTGTAATCTGAGAGCAGCATTATGTAAGGACAGAAATCATAATTCCAATGATGTCTCACTTGCTGCTCTGCATGCTGTGATTTTGATTTATTCACTGTTTTCTCTGCTGCTGCAGATCTAGCAGTTCTCTGAATACTGAGCTCTGAATTTTCCCGCCCACACCACTGATTGGTGGCTTTCTGTGTACACTGTGCATAAGCAGAAAACTGCTAATCAGTGTTGATGGTGTTAGTGGTGGTGTGGTTACACAGAACAGGAGGACTATATAGCACAAAACAACTTGTCCTGTAGTGATAATCTGCTCATAAAACACTGATTTTATTGAAACAACAACACACAGACCAGTAGGTGACACATCACTGAAATCAGAGCCTCTGTCCCTTTATCATGTTGCTCTCATTTTACATACAAAAAAATCTGCTGACAGATTTCCTTTAAGGATAGGGATGAGCGATATTGCACGATATCGTATCGGAATTCCGATTTCCGATATTGAAAAAATATCGGATATCGGAATTTCCGATTTCCAATATCAATGCAAGTCAATGGGAGAAAAAAATTGGAATTACAAAATGACCACTACAGTGCTATATAATGGATAAAATGGAGGGGAAACACCTCAGGATAATGGGGAAGGAGTTTGCAGAGGCAGAGGAGCAAAAAAATCGCAAGAAAAATGCACAGAGCGAAAGCTGTAGCAGGAAAACTGGTCGCCATCTTCTTAACAGCGGTGTTTTTTCTTTGGGTTAGGATTAGTTGTGGTAGGGTTAGGGTTTATGGTTAGTAGAGTAAGGGTTAGGTTAAGGGTTAGGGGTTAGGGTTAGGGTTAGTACAGTTAGGGTAAGGGTTAGGGGTTAGGTAGGGTTAGTAGAGTTAGGGTTTACGTTTAGGGTTATGCTTATAGTTAGTAGGGTTAGGGGTTAGGGTTAGTTAGGGTTATGGTTAGGGTTAGTAGGGTTAGGGTTAGGGTAAGGGTTAGGGGTTAGGGTTAGGGGTTAGGGTTAGTAGAGTCAGGGTTTACAGTTAGGGTTATGCTTATAGTTAGTAGGGTTAGGGTTAGTTAGGGTTATGGTTTTGGTTAGTAGGGTTAGGGTTAGGGTAAGGGTTAGGGGTTAGGGTTAGTTAGGGTTAGTAGAGTCAGGGTTCACGGTTAGGGTTATGTTTATAGTTAGTAGGGTTAGGGTTAGGGGATAGGGTTAGTTAGGGTTATGGTTAGGGTTAGTAGGGTTAGGATAATGGTTAGGGTTAGCTAGGGTTAGTAGAGTCAGGGTTTATGGTTAGGGTTATGTTTATAGTTAGTAGGGTTAGGGTTAGTAGGGTTAGGGGTTAGGGGTTAGTGTTTAGGGTTAGTAGGGTTAGGGGTTAGGGTTAGTTAGGGTTAGGGTTAGGTTAAGAGTTCGGGTTAGGGTTAGTAGGGTTAGGGTTAGGTTAAGGATTAGGGGTTAGGGTTAGGGTAAGGGTTAGGGGTTAGAGTTAGTTAGGGTTAGTAGAGTCAGGGTTTACGGTTAGGGATATGCTTATAGTTAGTAGGGTTACGGTTAGAGGTTAGGATTAGTAGGGTTAGGGTTTAGGGTTATGCTTATGGTTAGTAGGGATTTCCGATTTCCGATGTGAAAAAAATATCGGAATTCCGATATCGCAAATATCGGGCCGATTTCTGATATTTCAATATCGGAAAGCTCATCCCTATTTAAGGACGATCCGAGTTTTCATTTTTAACCTTTGGCTTTTTCTCTGCCTTCTTCCAACAGCTAAAGCCTTTTGTTTTTTCCATCAACATTTCTTGGTGGGCTATGGTATTTATTGGTATAACTTGTGGTAATATGACATTTTGATTGCTTTTTATTGCATTTTTCTATAGGTCTGGAAATTACAAAACAACAATACTGGCTGTTTTTTTCCTATTTCTGTGTTATTATGAGCATCACCTGAAAATAGAATATTTACCATTTATGCCATATTTTTTTTATATTTTTCTAGGGTTATTAGAAATTTGGGGGTTATACTTACTTGGCTTTATTTCTGTATTTGGAAAAAGTGTTTGATTCAAAGTTTTACATATTTTATTTTTTTAATAGTCTTAAAAAGTTCAGTTTCTAATTCTTTTTTTTTTTTTTAGTTCACCTCTACGACGTGAACTTTCATCACTTGTACACTATTGTGATTAGCATATAGTATTGCAGTATGTTGTGAAATTTATGATATCCTGTAAGGGTGAGCTTCATAGGAGTACAAAGATGGCAGTGACAGGGACCTAAAGTAAGCCCTTGGTTGCCCTTATAACTCCTCATCACTCTCACAGCGGCTGACCGATGGGCGCATGAATCGACATTCTACCACGATCGCACCACTTAAATTCAGCTGTTAGAAATTGACAGCAACATTTAGGAGGTTAAACACCAGTGATCGGAGCTAGCTGGTAAAGCGATTCACAAAGCGATGATATTAAATTTCACAGAGGAGAATTGCACTGCAAATAAACCTCTTTATATTGGCATGTCAGAGCCGGTATGTCAATCTCCACAAGGAGAACCGTTACCCTTTAGAACTCAGTCCAGAGCCTCTCACCGACTCAAATCCGTTCTCATACATAGCACTGATGATGGGCAATAGCCTGAAACATCGCGTCTGCAAATTGAGATTTAGAGTTGAGCGAAACGGGTCGAAAAATTTCAAAAGTCGCCGACTTTTGGCAAAGTCGGGTTTCATGAAACGAAACCCGACCCTAGGATGAGGTCGGCCACGAGGTCGGCGACTTACGCGCCAAAGTCGCGTTTCAAAAGTTTGTTTTGCGCTCTTTTTCAGCCAATCAGGATCCACGGACACTGTGGGCAAAGTGATGACATAGGCAGGGGTCACCAACATCTTTCAGAAGGGCATGCAAGTGATTGGCTTGCTTTGGTGGGCGTCACAGGGGGTATAAAAGGGCGTGCACGCCGACCGCCATCTTACTTCTGCCGATCTCAGTATAGGGAGAGGTTGCTGCTGATTCTGTAGGGAGAGCGTTAGGCAGGGAAGAAGACAAAAAAACTGCTTCTGCTGCTAGCGATTTGGCCTGCACAACACACCAGTCACTGTGTGTGCAGTGCAAGGGGAGGCTATATAGTGGTGTATCAGTGGTGTTGGTTGTTGGGCTGCCTTCTAAGGCTTCCTGACATTCCTGCATTGCTGTTTACCCACTGCTCCGCAAACTGCATTTTTAAAAGCAATCCCAATTTTTTTTTTTTGTCCTGAGAAGAAAAAAAAACTGCTTCTGCTGCTAGCAATTTGGCCTGCACAACACACCAGTCACTGTGTGTGCAGTGCAAGGGGAGGCTATATTGTGGTGTATCAGTGGTGTTGGTTGTTGGGCTGCCTTTTAAGGCTTCCTGACAGGCTGGCATTGCTGTTTACCCACTGCTCCGCAAACTGCTTTTTTAAAAGCAATCCAATCTCCCTTATCCTCTAGTCCCTTTTGTCACAGCTGTGCCATCGAGCCTGTGACATAGCGCTCAGATATCAGTGGGCCTCACACAATACAAAACTGTCCACAAGTGTCTGCAGAAATTCAAAATCTCCCTTATCCTCTCGTCACTTTTGTCACAGCTGTGCCATCGAGCCTGTCACATAGCGCTCAGATATCAGTGGGCCTCACACAATACAAAACTGTCCACAAGTGTCTGCAGAAATTCAAAATCTCCCTTATCCTCTCGTCACTTTTGTCACAGCTGTGCCATCGAGCCTGTGACATAGCGCTCAGATATCAGTGGGCCTCACACAATCCAAAACTGTCCACAAGTGTCTGCAGAAATTCAAAATCTCCCTTATCCTCTCATCACTTTTGTCACAGCTGTGCCATCGAGCCTGTGACATAGCGCTCAGATATCAGTGGGCCTCACACAATACAAAACTGTCCACAAGTGTCTGCAGAAATTCAAAATCTCCCTTATCCTCTCGTCACTTTTGTCACAGCTGTGCCATCGAGCCTGTCACATAGCGCTCAGATATCAGTGGGCCTCACACAATACAAAACTGTCCACAAGTGTCTGCAGAAATTCAAAATCTCCCTTATCCTCTCGTCACTTTTGTCACAGCTGTGCCATCGAGCCTGTCACATAGCGCTCAGATATCAGTGGGCCTCACACAATACAAAACTGTCCACAAGTGTCTGCAGAAATTCAAAATCTCCCTTATCCTCTCGTCACTTTTGTCACAGCTGTGCCATCGAGCCTGTGACATAGCGCTCAGATTTCAGTGGGCCTCACACAATCCAAAACTGTCCACAAGTGTCTGCAGAAATTCAAAATCTCCCTTATCCTCTCGTCACTTTTGTCACAGCTGTGCCATCGAGCCTGTCACATAGCGCTCAGATATCAGTGGGCCTCACACAATCCAAAACTGTCCACAAGTGTCTGCAGAAATTCAAAATCTCCCCTGTCCTATAGACACCTTGTACCTTGTTTTACATTACTATATAGTTTGTTGGATTTTGTCTACATTTCTACCAAAAATGAGGAAGGCTGGTGGAAGAGGCCGTGGAGTTGGGCGGGGGTTGGCAGCTGGTAATGATGGTGTTGGTGGTGGATCTGATGGTAGTGGCAAGAGCAAAATAGGACCGAATGCAGGAGGTGTTGAGCCTGCGTCATCGTCTGGCTACATAAGGCCTCGAACGCTTAGTTTTCTAGGAGTTGGCAAACCGCTTTTAAAGCCAGAGCATCAGGAAAAAGTTTTGTCTTACATTGCTGACTCAGCCTCCAGCTCTATCGCCTCCTCTTCTTCAGTTGTAAAAAGTAAAAGCACTGAGTCGTCATTGGAGGCTCATGTTCATGAACCACACCTTTCCTTGTGTCCTTCACCCCAACCAAGATTGAAGGATGACGCAGGCCATACTACTGATTACTCCATGGAGCTGTTTTCACATACCATGCCTGGATTATCAAGTGAAATGGTGAATTACCCAGGCCAAGATGAATCTGACATGGAGTGCACTGATGCACAGCCGCTGATGGATGATTCTGCTGGTACATTCACTCAGAGCACTACATTGTCCTCGCAGTGTACAGATCCAGATTCTGACCCTGATGAGACTCAGGTGCCCCTTCCCGCACACTATACCACCATACACGGTGACACAGAGGAAGGTGCACATGACATAGAAGAGGAGGTGATGGATGATCCAGTTGTTGACCCAGATTGGCATCCATTGGGGGAAGAGGGTGCTGCTTCCAATAGCTCAGATGAGGAGCATCCACAGCAGACATCGACATCGCAACAGCTGTTATCTGGCAGGCCCGGAGCACTCCAAAGACAGGTTCCAAACATCAAAAGAGTTGCTGGACAGCTTGTCCAGAGGGTCAAAAGATCACAGCGTGCTAGGCCGCAAAATGTCTGCCAAAGTAGGAAGAGTGCAGTGTGGCACTTTTTTGAACAAAATCCTCATGATCAGGCCAAGGTTATCTGTAAGAAGTGAAGTGCGCAAAGACCTTTAACCGAGGGAAAAATCTGAAAAATTTGAATACCAGTTGCATGCTTAGACATTTAACCAGCATGCACTTGCAAGCGTGGACACAACACCAAACCTCAAGTGCCACATGTGCAACTGATCACAACGAAGGTAGTCAGCAACGCTACATTGTTTCCCCCACTGTAAGCCCACCGGTTAGCACAGCAGCAAATGTTGAGGTGTCGTTGCAAGGCCACAGCAGTCAGGGAATCCCACTGTTATATCAACGAAAGACTGATTCTAGGCCATCAGAAAGAACACCAACTTCATCACCATCATCAACCCTCTCTCAGTCCGCCCTGTCCACCGCTACTTCCACCATATGCAGCTCTCAAGTCCAGCTCACCCTCCCAGACACTATGAGTAGGTCAAGAAAGTACTCAGTCTCTCATCCGCGTACACTGGGTTTGAACGCCCACATTGCCAAACTAATCTCGTTTGAGATGATGCCCTTTCGGTTGGTGGAAAGCACAGCTTTCCGCGAACTCATGGCCTATGCAGTACCACGCTATGACCTACCCAGTCACCACTTCTTCTCTCGCAAAGCCATCCCAGCCCTCCACCATCATGTGAAAGACCGCATTGTCCATGCACTCAAGCAGTCAGTGAGCGGAAAGGTGCACCTCACAACTGATGCATGGTCCCGTCGGCATGGCCAGGGCCGTTACGTGTCCATCACTGCGCACTGGGTTAATGTGGTGGATGCAGGGTCCACAGGGGACAGCGGTGGTGGGACAGTGCTGCCTAGCCCACGGTATAGGAAACAGTTGGCTGTAGGCGTTCGACCCTCCTCCTCCTCCTCCTCCAGAAGCGAAAGCTCCTCCACAGAGCGCAGTCGTACGAGCACTCCATCTGCAGCTGCCACTGTTGCACACGATGTGTCCCCCTATCGAGCAGCTAGTGGAAAGCGTCAGCAGGCTGTGTTGCAGATGATGTGTTTGGGCGACAGACACACCGCCGAGGTGCTGGCCGAGTACTTGAAGCGACAAACTGAGTCATGGCTGGGCAGTGTACATCTTGAGGCAGGCAAGGTAGTTAGTGATAACGGCCGTAATTTTGTGGCAGCCATAGCCCTTTCAAAACTCAGCCATATACCTTGCTTGGCTCACACCTTGAACCTGGTGGTGCAGTGCTTCCTCAAAAATTATCCGGAGTTAACAGCCCTGCTCCAGAAGGTGCGAAGACTGTGCGCGCACATCCGCCGGTCGCCTGTACACTCCGTTCGTATGCAGAAGCTGCAGCGATTGCTCCACCTTCCCAACCACCGCCTCATTATCGACATTGCAACAAGGTGGAACTCCACCCTGCACATGGTGGAGAGGCTGTGCGAGCAGAGGCAGGCCATAATGCATTTGTGGGAGGATACACGGCCAGGCACTTTGAGAGCAGACATGGAGTTGACAGGTGTGCAGTGGTCGAAGCTGGAAGACCTCTGTAAAGTCCTTCAGTGTTTTGAGGAATGCACACGGCTGGTAAGCGCAGACGACGCCATCCTAAGCATGAGCATCCCACTTATGCGTCTGCTTATGCAAACTTTGACGCACCTTAAGGAGCAGGCGTCTGCAGCCAATGTTGATGAGGAGGAAGAGGAGGAGGGAATCCTTGATGACATTCAGCCATTGTCTGCTCAGGGACCTCTCCTGGACGAGGTGGAGGAAGAAGAAGAGGAGGAGAATGATGATGGGGATGATTACTTAGGGGAGGAGGATGCATCTCGTGGGGCAAGTGAAAATGTTGGCGTGGCAAGGTCTGGTACAGGGTTTGTGCGTGACTGGAGGGATGTGGATTTGCCAGAAAGTGCTCCTCCACCCAGCACTCGCAGTGCATCATTGACACCGGGAACATTGGCCCACATGTCAGATTATGCCTTGCGGATCCTAAAAAGGGACCCCCGCATTGCCAAAATGATGAACGATGACGACTACTGGTTGGCCAGCATCCTGGATCCACGCTATAAAGGCAAATTACAAAACATCATGCCACAGGAGAACCTTGACCTAATATTGGCTAATAAACAAGCAACTCTGGTAAATCGGTTGCTTGAGGCATTCCCAGCACACAGCAGCGGTGATGGTTCTCACACGAGCCGTACGGGCCGGGGGCAGCTTGGCAGAGGTGTTCGTGGTGCACACAGCAGAAGTGGCATTGGAGACAGGGGTTTCTTGACAATGTTGTGGACTGATTTTTCAAATACCGCTCACACAACTGGTAATACTGCATCGATGGAAAGTGACAGGAGACAGCAGTTGTCAACTATGGTTACAAACTACTTTTCCTCCCATATCGATGTTCTCCCACACAGGTCATTCCCCTT
This sequence comes from Dendrobates tinctorius, assembly GCF_039654945.1. Classification (NCBI taxonomy): domain Eukaryota; kingdom Metazoa; phylum Chordata; class Amphibia; order Anura; family Dendrobatidae; genus Dendrobates; species Dendrobates tinctorius. The sequence continues at coordinate 48,232,026 of NW_027361688.1, read as the reverse complement.
TGACTATTGGGCCGCTAAACTGGACACCTGGCCTGAATTGGCCCAATATGCCTTACAGGAGCTCGCTTGCCCAGCTGCAAGTGTGCTATCGGAAAGAGTCTTCAGTGCAGCTGGATCAATCCTGACAGAAAAAAGGACCCGTCTGTCAACCCAAAATGTGGATGATCTAACCTTCATTAAAATGAACCACGCATGGGTTTCCAAGGATTTTGTCCCACCTTCCCCTGATGACACATAGGGTGACAGAAAAATGGCTTGCTTTGGTCCACCTCTTCCTGGGACTTCACCTATTTCGCCTTTTGCATCAGCTGAATGTCCAACATCAACATATGCCATTTTCTAAAACTCCCTAACTGTGCTGCCTCCCCCCCATGGCCGGGGTCACCACCTAGCGCACGACACCGTGCGAGTGCCGTTGCCCTGGACAGGTGGGTAGGCCGACTCTTGGGCGCGGGCACTGGCACAGGGTCCCTCATAGTGCAATCAAGTGTCTCTGACGGTGGTGGTGCACACCCGCCGTCAGACACACCGCTGTACTATGAGGGGCCCAGTGCCAGTACCGACGCCCACGAGTGGGCCCCCCTTGCTTGGGCAGGGCCCCAGCATTTGCAATCTTTACCTCTCCCTGCTCCTCCGCTGTGTAATCTGGGCCGTCAAATCCATACTGTGCCTGACACCGTCTGAGCCTGCCTCCTGAGACATATATTTTGAATGTGTACGCTATCCATACATGTTATCTGGGGATACGGTACCCTTTCTAACCTTTGTGCAATCACGTGCAATCCATACTAGGCCTAACACCGTCTGAGCCTGCCTCCTGAGACATATATTTTGAATGTGTACGCTATCCATACATGTTATCTGGGGAAACGGTACCCTTTCTAACCTTTGTGCAATCACGTGCAATCCATACTGGGCCTGACACCGTCTGAGCCTGCCTCCTGAGACATATTTTTTGAATGTGTACGCTATCCATACATGTTATCTGGGGAAACGGTACCCTTTCTAACCTTTGTGCAATCACGAGCAATCCATACTGGGCCTGACACCGTCTGAGCCTGCCTCCTGAGACATATATTTTGAATGTGTACGCTATCCATACATGTTATCTGGGGATACGGTACCCTTTCTAACCTTTGTGCAATCACGTGCAATCCATACTGGGCCTAACACCGTCTGAGCCTGCCTCCTGAGACATATATTTTGAATGTGTACGCTATCCATACATGTTATCTGGGGAAACGGTACCCTTTCTAACCTTTGTGTAATCACGTGCAATCCATACTGGGCCTAACACCGTCTGAGCCTGCCTCCTGAGACATATATTTTGAATGTGTACGCTATCCATACATGTTATCTGGGGAAACGGTACCCTTTCTAACCTTTGTGCAATCACGTGCAATCCATACTGGGCCTAACACCGTCTGAGCCTGCCTCCTGAGACATATATTTTGAATGTGTACGCTATCCATACATGTTATCTGGGGATACGGTACCCTTTCTAACCTTTGTGCAATCACGTGCAATCCATACTGGGCCTAACACCGTCTGAGAATGATAGATGGGGCCCACCATACACTGGAACATTCCAAAGGTGGACATCAGACACTGGAGCAGCATTTACAGGGCCCATTATACACTAGAGCATTAGAAATGGGGCCCATTATGTTTGGAGCATTATTTGGGCCCATAAGACATTAGAGCTTCATCCATGGGGACCAACATATACTGTAGCATTATGTGGAGCTCATCATATACTGTTTCAAACATTATATGGGACCAATGATTCTGTATGGAGAAATAGATGGGCCTCGTCATGAGATGTAAAAAGTGAGGTATTTTTCATTGTACTATACCGCTATTTCTCTGCCGTATCGGAGCATGATGAGTTGTGGTATGTGTTAAAGGGGCGCTCTTTCGCCCAGGGCACATGAAAACCTGGAGCCAGCCCTCCCCCCCCACAGTCTGTAGCCAAATAACCCCCATTTTTCAGTGCGTAACTTGTATTATGAAGTTAATTAAGGTTGACAAGCTTAAGTAAGAAGAATTAATGCTTTTGGCATTCAAATGGGCACTGTTGGTGTGTTTCCTGTCGTCCTCTCACTGCCGACTTTTATTCCCCATTGACTTACATTGGGTTTCGTGTTTCGGGACGACCCCGACTTTTCCCTATAATCGGACGATCTTGCTCGACCCGACTTTTGGAAAAGTCGGGTTTCACGAAACGAAACGCGACCCTAAAAAACCAAAAGTCTCTCAACTCTATTGAGATTCTGATTTGGCTTTTATCCTAAGTTATGTTGCAAGGTTCGATAAAGGGTTGATAATGGCCTGTAGGATCGCTGCTTTCAACAGGTGACATTATTGGGTTTAAGTCCCCTTCCTCTCTGAAGAGGCATTTTGCATATTATATTTCCCAGAGGAGCAGTGTTTTTATACATTTTGTGTATAAATTCCTCATGTTTTCAAAATCTCTGCGATTTCACAACGATTCTTATTAAATGAAATATATATTTATGGCATATTATGCCGTAATACACCGATGTATTACAAATTTTCTTAGAGTTTGACTCCATCCCTTCCTTAAAAATATTTTCCTCCTTCTTCCCCCGATAGAGAAGAAATAAAATCTACAGATAATACCCTGAATTGTTCTCCTTTTTCCTTGCTGGGTACATGATAAATCATATACTTTGCATATTCATGCAAGCTAATCAGTATTCAAATCTAACATTTCCCATTAGCAGACTCCATTCTATTAAGGAACCTTAACATTATTCTTTTTCAAACGGGGTCCTAAAATAAATTTCAAATAAGTGATTTATTTTTAAAGGGAGTCGTTCACTAGATTTTTGCCACCTTATTTGAAAGCAGCATGATGTCGAGACAGAGTCCCGATTCTAGGAATATATCAGTTACTGGGCTGCTTACCATTGGTTTATCAGCAGGAGATTATCACTAGAGAAGCAGTAAACCTGCTGCAATGTAGGCCTCCATTTTCATGAGCGCTGTACAACCCCGCCACACCACAGCTATCTGCTTATGCACAGTGTACAGAGAAAGCTGCCAATGAGTGGTGTAGGCGGGGTTACACAGAGCTCACTATTTAGAGAACTGCTAGATCTGCAGCAGATAAAACTATCAAAAGCAAGAGGCCCAATTAGCGATTCATCACTGGAATCAGGTTCTTTGCATCTACTTTATGTTGCTCTTGTCACTTGTACCTGTCCTGTGTGACACGACCCGCCGATTGGTAACTGAAACAACAAGACAGACAAAAGGGGGACACCAGGGAAACAGTTACAACGGTGGGCCCTGCAATAGGGAATGGAGACGTGGAGACCTTCTGCACTCCCCTGAGGGAGTGTCCCTGAACACTCTTAATGTTCCCTATACAGGCTCTTCACCTGTTGCCAACCAGGATACCTGAATCCCTCACTATCCCTGCACCTATCCCTTAATAGGGAACTGGGTAGTGCGGACACTAGTCTCACGGCTGAACTAATACACAGGAAGGAAAATACACCAAATGGGGGGAAACAACAAAAGACTTATCTGTTATGAATTGGTCACCGAGGAGGATGGCAGGAACAGGCTAAGCCACCAGAAAACCAGTGAGGTTGGTAACTAAGCGGATTGCAGACCCCTGATCCTATTCACACAACTAGCAGTAGCCGTGGAGCGTACCTACGATGCCCTAGACGCCTCGGCACAGCCAGAGAGCTAACTAAGCCTAAAGCAAGAAAGGTGAAATCTAAACTGCCCCGGAGCAGACCCCAAAATGAATAGATAGCCCCAAAACATATATTGTCGGTGAGACAAGATGAAACTCAAATGCAGGCAGAAAAATAGACTAGCAAATGATGGGGCCCAAACTTACTAGATAGGACAGGAAAGGAAAGACACTGTCTGAAATCATGCAAAAATCTTGAAAAATCCAACACGTCTGATGTACAAAAAAACCACTGAAGTCACACGACTTTGCCCCCACTATATCAGCACTCTGGTATGAACTAGAAGCAAAGCAAAAGAGACCAATATAACAGGGTACTGAACAAACTGACACAGGCTGTAACATATGGAGCGGTGGTCCAGCACAGGCCCTAGAGGAGCAAGCTGAACCCGCACAACAAGCAGAGAGAGACAAAAACAGATCAGATGCAAAGGATTAGCAAATGAGCACTTAGATGAACAATGCAGGATCAGAGCAGGAGACATCAGACCTCAGAATGCACAGGAAGGCAATCACCAGCAGGGATTGAAGGAAGTCTGCAGACTTAAATACTCCAATCAGTAACCCCAGACCTCCAATCGTCATCATCATCATCATAAGGTGGCAGACCTCTGTCAATCTTGCCATCTCCACTACCTCCAGTAACCACCGGAGGGAGCAGGGGGAGCTTCAGCTCAGAAGTCTGAGCCAGGGAATTCACAACACTTATCTTTCTCTGCTGCAGTTACCAGGCAGCAGAGTTCATCACCGGATTAGCTTTCAGCAGTGGCTCGACACCTCAGAGCCAGCTGCTCCTTCACCATCTTCAGCAGTGGCTCGACACCTAAGAGCCAGCTGCTACCTTCACATCTTTCTCTGCTGCAAACACCGGGCAGCAGAGTTCAGCATCAGATCAGCTTTCAGCAGTGGCTAAACACTTCAGAGCCAGCTGCTCACTTCACCGTGGTTGGAATCCACCAAGGACCTGCTATTACCAACACTAGCTGATAGACCAGGTGACCTTATATAGCAAAGGAGGAGTGGTCACATAAGCAAGGAAAACAACAGACATGTAATAACAACTGTGGCCACCTTGGGCAAAAAAACCATATTAAGTCCCCAAAGGCCTGAAAGGCCCGGGTAAGATATTGCGCTACTTTAGCTGTTCTTATGCGATCGCCATCTATCTGTATCCCATGGTGTTTCTTTGGGCATTACTCTCTGACATGCTAGTCTATAATTGCACTTGCTGTGTACTTGTTCATACATATTGTCATGGTCACGTGTGTCAGGTCGCAGATGATACCGCAAGGCGGACCCATAACACACGTGACCCTGGATACACCGCCTCCAGTGGGGCGCATTTAAATAATAAAACGTGCAGGTGGATACGCCGCCTCCACCTGGCGAATTTAGGTATTACACGTTATACATACAATAATCAAATAATAACGGGGGAACCTGGGAAACTTTAACAATGGTGGGCCCTGCGATAGGGAATGGGGACATGGAGACCTCCTAAGCTCCCCTGAGCCAGTGTCCCTGCACTCCTTACATTCCCTATGCCGGTTTCGCACCGGGCGCCGCACGCGTACCTCAACGCCCTAGCTCGCCCTGACCCTAAACCCTCACTAGGGAATAGGTCGGTGCGGAGACTAATCCCACCACTGCACTAATAACACACATGAGAAAAGAGACAATACAGGGGAAACACCACTTAGCTTTGCTCTGTTGCGTGCGCTCCTAGCAACAGAGCCCACCACCTGCGTGCGTCTTCTCCTCCACCCGGATCCATCACCATAACAGGATCCTTCACCTTAGTGCAGCCTTGGAGCAGAGACCACCACCAGTCGCAGCTGCTCAGCAACAGAGTCCCAAGGATGAGTTCAGCTTCTGTCACGAAGTCAAGCATGCTTGAGTCCAGCTCAGCGGCCAAGTCCCACATGGTGAGTGCCACTCTCCATAGTAGCCACTCCACCAGCCCATGCAGACACTTCCCGCTGACACCATCACTGCGACTCCACCACGCCATGCCAGCCCTTCGTCCAGACACCATAGCTGAAACACATCCCCCCTGGCTAAGCTGCGCAGGACTCCTCACCAGCTCCATCCTTCCTCCAGGCTCTCCAACTCAGAGTGAAAACAAACTCACAATATCACAGGCAGTGAGTGAACACCCTGAGCACACCTTTATAGGGTGTCACACCTGATCCATAATTAAGTGCAAAAAACCCTAAAGTGCAATACCACTCACCACCACCGGGAACAGTTAAGACACCTTGGAACTTTCCAAAGTAAAAAAAAGTTCACCCAGTGCAATTTAAAACTGTCAGATCACTTCAGAACATGACAGTACCCCCTCCTTAATGAGGGGCCTCTGGACCCTCAAGACCACCCCTCATTAGGGAAACACCTACAGCGGGGACGCCCAGACCCTGAGTTCACCCCACCATTACCTGACACTTCAGGTTCATGACAAACACCGCTGGTATTGGCAATACATGTTCATTTTGGAGGCACCACTCATCTCCACAGCGCCGACCTGGGGAACGAGATTATGTATGTGTATGTATGCTAAGAGCTGATCAGACTCCACAACACATTTCCAAGATGTTTTTTGGTGGCACACATACACGCTCGTTCACACACAGGTCCGGACCTGAACGTTTATTACACACATTCGTTAGTCAAAAAATTGGTGAACTCATTCAGGACTTGATCACAGAGGCGTCCCCCTGTGTCACCACACTCATACCCCCGCTATTCACCAAGGGATCACCACCCTCCAACCCTCTACACCATGAGGTCTGCTCCTCCCAGGGTTGGATTAATGGCGAGGGTTGAGATTTGTCCCTACTCCCCCGCAGCACACCTGCTGCTCACACCAGGAGGAGAGGGAACGCATATGGAGGAAACATACACTCACTGGCCGCCTCCACACGGCCAGGAGGGGCGGCTTCTACGGTGGTATTTGATTTGGCGTAAGCCCCGCGGACTCTACACCAGTCTGCTCATCACTGGAACGCACCCCTTCACCTCGGGGAACACCAATCAGCTCCGTGGGGCACCATTCCTCCCACCTGCCTGGGTACGCCCACGTGCATGAGCAAGTCCCGCTCCCCAGCAGCGACTCCAGGGGCTTTTGCCAGACCCGCAATTTGCCAAAGCCGCCATTGTAATTTCCTGGTTACCTGAGCAGAGGCCCCAGACCGTGATAACTGCTGCTGCAGCGGCTCTAACACCTTGCCGCTCCCCACTAACATCAGTGAGGCCCGGCAGCAATTACTCAGCGGTCTCCACATGGCCAAAGCTCACCAGAAAAAAAAACTGAATGGCCTGTGATAATGTCATGGTCACGTGTGTCGGGATGCAGATGATACCGCAAGGCGGACCCATAACACACGTGACCCTGGATACACCGCCTCCAGTGGGGCGCATTTAAATAATAAAATGTGCAGGTGGATACGCCGCCTCCACCTGGCGAATTTGGGTATTACACGTTATACATACAATAATCAAATAATAACGGGGGAACCTGGGAAACTTTAACAATGGTGGGCCCTGCGATAGGGAATGGGACATGGAGACCTCCTAAGCTCCCCTGAGCCAGTGTCCCTGCACTCCTTACATTCCCTATGCCGGTTTCGCACCGGGCGCCGCACGCGTACCTCAACGCCCTAGCTCGCCCTGACCCTAAACCCTCACTAGGGAATAGGTCGGTGCGGAGACTAATCCCACCACTGCACTAATAACACACATGAGAAAAGAGACAATACAGGGGAAACACCACTTAGCTTTGCTCTGTTGCGTACGCTCCTAGCAACAGAGCCCACCACCTGCGTGCATCTTCTCCTCCACCCGGATCCATCACCATAACAGGATCCTTCACCTTAGTGCAGCCTTGGAGCAGAGACCACCACCAGTCGCAGCTGCTCAGCAACAGAGTCCCAAGGATGAGTTCAGCTTCTGTCACGAAGTCAAGCATGCTTGAGTCCAGCTCAGCGGCCAAGTCCCACATGGTGAGTGCCACTCTCCATAGTAGCCACTCCACCAGCCCATGCAGACACTTCCCGCTGACACCATCACTGCGACTCCACCACGCCATGCCAGCCCTTCGTCCAGACACCATAGCTGAAACACATCCCCCCTGGCTAAGCTGCGCAGGACTCCTCACCAGCTCCATCCTTCCTCCAGGCTCTCCAACTCAGTGTGAAAACAAACTCACAATATCACAGGCAGTGAGTGAACACCCTGAGCACACCTTTATAGGGTGTCACACCTGATCCATAATTAAGTGCAAAAAACCCTAAAGTGCAATACCACTCACCACCACCGGGAACAGTCAAGACACCTTGGAACTTTCCAAAGTAAAAAAAGTTCACCCAGTGCAATTTAAAACTGTCAGATCACTTCAGATCATGACACATATACTGCATGTATTCTTTGCTCTATAAGGCATTGGGGAGTGGGTATTACCCTGGGTGAGCTGCGTCTACCCCGTGGTGTTGTCATTTTATCTACCATATTTTTGATATGACGTTTTTCTACATATTCTAATAAAGATTGTAAGATTTTTTACCTTATTCACCTGTTGACTCATATTTTCTCTTGCATGCATATTTGTTGGAGTGGGTATCCCTTTTCTCAGGGGGAACACAATATATCTCCCTTCTTGTGACACATAGGATGTCACTGAGGCATTTGTATCTAATGTAATAACACCTGTGGCCACCTTGGGCAAAAAAACCATATTAAGTCCCCAAAGGCCTGAAAGGAAAAAAAAAAGGTTTAAATGAGGGAATCCAGAATCTGACACAGATCCAAGAATTGGACTGTGACAGTACCCCTACCTCAATGAGGGGACTCTGGACCCTCAACACCGTACTTCACTGGACCCACCTACAGTGAGGGCGCCTTGTTCCACCATAGTTCACTTCAGCAATCATCTGACACTCCGGTTCATGGCAAGAGGGCAGTTGGAGGTGACGACGTATACTCCGGAGGTACCACAAATCTCCAGAGCGCCGACCTGGGAAATGAGCTAGGCCTGGGTATAACAAAGGGTAAATCCAGATGATAACTCGCTGGTGTAAGAATGGCAGACACCCATACAAACAGGCACACACCCAGGTCCGGACCTGAACGTTTATTGTCATTCACTCTCTTGCCATTAGATGGTGAAATCCTCACAGAACTGACAACAAAGGCGTCCCCCCGTGTCATAACACTCACACCCCCACAAGGCTCAGAGGTAACCACTCCTCTATGCCCCCCCTCCTAAGAGGACTCCAACTCTGAGGGGCAGCTTGTGGTGAGGGTTGCGACTTGCCCCTACTCCCTGGCAGCACCCCTGCTGCCACTACTGCAGGAGAAGGGGATGGGAATAAGGAGGAAATATACACTTCCTGGTCGTCTTCCTCCACACGACCAGGAGGGGGCGGCTTCTTCGAAGGTATAGAAGTTTTGGCGTGAGCCCCGTGGACTAAATCATAAGTCTGCTCACTACAGGGACATTCCCCCTCACCACGGGGAACATCAGGCAGCACCACGGGGACACCAACTCCTCCCACCTGCCTGGGTGCTTCCACGTGTATGAGCAAGTCCTGCTCCTTAGCAGGGACTACAGGGAGCATATTTGCCAGAGCTGCAATAGTGAAAGGAAAGATAAAGGAAATATACTCTCCCTGGTCGTCTTCCCCCACACGACCAGGGGAAGTTTGGTAGTATAGAAGTTTCGGCGTGAGCCCCGTGGACCAAATTATCAGTCTGCTCACAACAGGGATGAGTCCCCTCACCACGGGGAACATTAGGCAGCACCTCGGGAACACCAACTCCTCCCACCTGCCTGGGTGCGTCCGCGTGTATGAGCAAATACTGCTCCCTTGCAGGGACTACAGGGGGCATATTTGCCAAAGCCGCACATTGGGGTTCTGGTTGAGCCAGAGGGAAGGCCCCAGGCCCCAACTGCTGCTGCTGCTCCAACACACCATGCAGCACCTCACTCTCCTCAGTGAGGACCAGAAGCAATTGGTCAGAGGTCTGTACTTGGCCCATAGCTCACCAGAGGAAATGAGAGGTTGGTTATAAACTGTCACGTGTACCTGTCCTGTGTGACACGACCCGCAGGTCGGTAACTGAAACAACAAGACTGTCACGTATACCTGTCCTGTGTGACATGACCCCCAGGTCGGTAACTGAAACAACAAGATAAAAGGGGGACACCGGGGAAACAGTTACAACGATGGGCCCTGCAATAGGGAACAGGGACGTGGAGACCTCCTGCACTCCCCTGAGGCAGTGTCCCTGAACACTCGTAACGTTCCCTATACAGACTTTTTTCCTGTCGCCGACCAGGATACCTGAATCCCTCACTATCCCTGCACCTATCCCTTACTAGGGAACTGGATAGTGTGGACACTGGTCCCACCGCTGCACTAATACACACAAAGGAAAATACACCAAACGGGGGTAAATAACAAAAAGATTTATCTTTCTCTGCTGCAGTCACCAGGCAGCAGAGTTCATCACCGGATTAGCTTTCAGCAGTGGCTCGACACCTCAGAGCCAGCTGCTACCTTCACCATCTTCAGCAGTGGCTCGACACCTAAGAGCCCGCTGCTATCTTCATCATCTTCAACAGTGGCTCGACACCTAAGAGCCAGCTGCTACCTTCACATCTTTCTCTGCTGCAAACACCAGGCAGCAGAGTTCAGCACCAGATCAGCTTTCAGCAGTGGCTAAACACTTCAGAGCCAGCTGCTCACTTCACCGTGGTTGGAATCCACCAAGGACCTGCTATTACCAACATCAGCTGATAGACCAGGTGACCTTATATAGCAAAGGAGGAGTGGTCACATCAGCAGGGAAAACAGACATGTAATAACACCAGTGGCCACCGGGGGCAAAAAAACCATATTAAGTCTCCAAAGGCCTGAAAAGAAAAAAAAAGGTTTAAATGAGGGAATCCAGAATCTGATACAGATCCAAGAATTGGACTGTGACAGCTCTTTTTTGGTACCAAAAACCTGGTGAAGAATTCCCTTTAAAATATGCCCATTTTAAGTTTTTAATGTAATTCATTATTTTAAACTAAATTTCATTGAGTATTTCTTTTACTACAACTGTGTACAGTCGGTTTAGAATGAAGCACATAACTAAGAGCAAAGTTTTGTTTTTTTATGAACTGTGTAGTGCGTCGGTGTTCACACCGTGCGGTAATGAGGCAGTGACCCAGTAAAGTTCAACGCAAATGTCTTTCTTTTCCAAAAACACACAAAGTAAAGGCAAATGGTTTTCTCTGGATCGCAGCTGGGGTGTCAAAACAGTCCATCTCCAAAACCGGCTGCAGTGGACAACTGCTCCACCGTGTCATGCTGAGGGGCTCCAGGCATTATGCTTCCCTTGGCTCTGTGCTAGCTTCACACAAGCCGAATGTTGCAGAGCCACCTGCTCTGCAACTTGCAAACAAACACTGAAACACCCAACCTTTGCTCCAAGCTTTTAAATGAAATCTGTGGCCATGGGCCACTTGTAATACCCGGCTGGACGGAGTGAACCACCCCAATGCCACCCTGTAGTTCAGACCAAAAAGAAAAGCCCATGCCGGGTTTTCTTAAATCTGCCTTGGTCAAATAGCTTGACCAAGTCCAAACTTACTTTTATTCTGCACTGCAACCACAGCTATACCTGTGACTGCAATGGCCTCAATACGCTTCTACGCGCATCCTGGGGGATACATATAATTACCCTCACTGAGGGATAAATCAGTAATCATCCTGTGTGAGCAGACCCTGTGAGACATATGTAGTAGATGACTCAGTTCTAGGTCTTACATGCTGCCCACGAGTTACTATAAGTTATCTGAAGCATAGATCATACACATATACAGATCACATAAAGCACATTTCACGCAACATAATGACAAATACTGTTTTTCCAGGATTTCCGTAGTTATTGAAATAATCATGAATAAATTGGATGATTCACTGCTGCATCTGCACCATTGTATTCAACAAACTCTTCTCCATCTACTGTATATAACCACTTCTGATATGGACATGCTAATATGGGTGAACAGTGATTTCTTTGCTGTTGGCTTGTGTCTGGATTTGCATCTAAAGTGTACCTGTTATTGGTTTAGAAAGGTAAAAAAAAAAATCATAATTTTATATAGCGCGTGTTATCTGTATTATTATGCCACTTTTTATGCCTCCTTGTTGTTTTTTGTACATATTGAACTAAGGGAATCGTGCCAAGCACTGCTCATGAAGACAATGTGACGGAGGTGCCACTCATGTGCTGCCAATGATGAATCCACAGAATATCCAACGTGATATGTTGAATGATTTATTTAATAGATTTACAGAGTCAACGCGTTTCGAAGCCACGCAGGACCTCTTCATCAGGACAGAAACCATGGACAAGGACAACCTATTAAATAAATCACTCAATAAATCCCTTTCGATATACTGTGGATTCATCATTGGCAGCGCATGAGTGGCACCTCAGTCACATTGTCTTCATCCAATTTGGTCCCTTCAAGACCGATGTCCTTGCTGTAGCCATGTGTTAATTACACATGCGAGATACACATTGCTTTGTAGTAACCATACTAGGTGAGTGGATTCCCTTCCTTCACACCTCATTTTTTATCGGTTAAGACCCTATTGCACTCTCTTTTTCCAGTTTTGTCTACTCCCACAAGCACTGCTCATATCAGAGCGTGGTGGCCCACTTTTGCACAGGGGCCCACCGGAGAATTCTCCTGTTCTCCCGTGGGCCAGTCCGAGCCTGCTCACAGAGCCAAACTGTATGTGGGATGTAGAGTCTACTTCTGTCTTTCACCCAAAACTTATTCGTAAAACTTTTTCTTTCACTGTTTATGACAAACCTTAGGATTTCCCCATGGTTTTACTCTCCAAGGAACTTGAAAGCTGAACTTCCTAAACGAAACCTCCGCATATCCATATTTAAAGGACTCACAAAGAAGCAGCTGTGGTGACATGGACTGAATTTATAATGGAGAAATAAATGGATTTGTGAGGGGAAGGAGGGAGGGAAATAAGATGCAGACATATGACTGAAATTGCAATATGGACAAAGGGCAGTCTGAAATGAAAGCTAAAAAGATATTTCTATGGACACTTATGTAAAAAGGAGAAATGTACTTTAATGTTTTTTTTTCCTCTATTCTGGGAATTGATGCTTTGATGGAGCACCTGTTACCACAATTTCTCAAATAAAAGAAACAGGTCTTTTAAATAGCCTTCAAAATCTTTCAAATGGTTTTCAATGGTAATCAACATTTTGATTTTGATTACCTGAGTATTAGACTTGGTACATTTGTAAACAGAGTATTGATGAATTATCTCGTTTTAGCAATCTCCGACAATGACGCTGAAAAGTACATCGATTTTTATAATATACATATTCATATACTGGAAATTAACATTTCCCTTGTCCTTGTCTCTTTCGAGTTCTTGCTCTTGGAAAAGGAAAGAAAATATCAAGTGACCTATTTGGAAATGGATGTTGTTTTTTTGGGATAAGTAGTAATATAATGGGTCTGTCAAAAAATGGAATTAAATAATGGGTTTGACTTTGGGGGTTCTCCTCTTAAGACAACATCGTCATAGAGGGGGTGCTATGTAAGACTCGCTCCCACTTTAGTAGACCTGGCCTATCAATCTAATCTAATCCATCTATTTTATGGCTTAAGAAAGTCTATGCTTTGGCCTAAATGTTGTAATTCTTAGATTTTTATTCTGCAATCAATAAATAAGTCTATTCAGGAATATACCTGGTGCCTTGGAAATCTCGTCTTTAGTCCTCTAGTGATAATCTCCTACTGATAAAACGTTGATTTTATTGAACTTACATCAAGCAGCCAATGAGTTACATATGACTGCAATCTGGGTTTCTGCCCCTGCATCATACTGTTTCAGATTAAATCGCAAGATTCCCTTTAATAACATTTCAGCAATATGGTGTAGGTGATTTGAATACTCCATTTCAAATAACTGTCCACTATCCACAGGCCACTTTCATCGTTACTCATGCTCCGGCCTGGCAAGTCCAGTATTTCTTCCCTAAGACTTCCAGGTCCGGCCTACACATTGCCTCTTCAGCCTCACTTCCTCTCGGCTGTCACAGTTTTACCCACTAACTCATAGCTATACCTCCTTGGGGTCCCTGCTGTACCCACTGCAGCTGAGCTTTTCTTCCATCCAGATTGCCACTTTATCCTGTGCAGTTGCAGGGCTTGCTACCTCAGAAAATGTCTTTTGTTCACACGCCCTCAGTATGCTGCCTAGTTTGTCGTGCTCCCTGAGACTGGCTTCACTACTAACTGCTAAGGCTACTTTCACACTAGCGTCTTTTTTGCGCTGCGCCTCGTGCGCATTCCAAACGCATGCAAAAAATGCATTAAGCGTTTTGCATGCGTTTGCTGTTTTTTTGCGCATGCGATTTAACCAGTTTGTCGCCATGTTAACTCTAAAATTCTGTGCGCTAACGTGCGCATGCGTTTTTTGGCAGCAGTTGGGCGCACAGAAAAATGCAACATGTTGCATCTGGCACGCCTGGGCACACACCTGGAAAAAACGCATATGAACACGTACAAGCGTTATACCATGCTCCAACCATGTTAAAGATAGGGGAGCAATGCGCATGCACACAATGCGCAGCGCTAAAAAAACGCAAGTGTGAAACCAGCCTAACTCCATCTAGCTAGGGAGGTGAGGTGACAAAAAAATTCTGGCAATTTGATTTTTATTTTTCTTTACAGTTTTTATCGTATGGGTTAATTAACTCTATATTTTCATAGATCGACTTTTACCCAGTTTTATAGTCCCTATAGTTCCCCCATACTGTATGATGCCCCCCACAGTCCTACACGCACACAATATGATGATCTCCACAACCCTTCATATAGTTTGATCTGCCCACACAAAGGGTCCTCTTAGTCCATCACCCACAAAGCATGATCTTTGCGTAGAGTATTCCAGCCATCAACACAGTATAATTGCTGCCAAAGCCCACGCACAGTAAATTCCACACATAGTATGATCTGCTACCACATCCCCCCACATAGTATGGTCCTCCCCACACCACAAGCATCAATACAGTATGATGGCCCCAACACAGTATGATGAACCTCCCAACTTCCCAACACAATATGATGACCCTCCCAACTTCCCAACACAGTATGATGACCCTCCCAACACAGTATGATGACCCTCCCAACTTACCAACACAGTATGATGACCCTCCCAACTTCCCAACACAATATGATGACCCTCCCAACTTCCCAACACAGTATGATGACCCTCCCAACACAGTATGATGACCCTCCCAACTTACCAACACAGTATGATGACCCCAACAGTTCCCCCACATACTATGATACAAGTATTGATTTATAAAACAAAATGTAAAATCTACTCACCTGGCCTCGATCCCCTGATGTGTTGCACTAGTTTGAGCTGTCAATGTCCTTCTTGCAGTAGGACTAATATAGTGATATCATTGCTCCTGCTGCATTGAGTCTCGGGCCTTCAAGCTAGGTGGCGGCACAGGAAGCTAACATCTCTTTCCTTCACCATTTTGTTCAACTGGATCTTCTTCCTGAGGATGCAGATGCCATTGACATCATCACACCCGGTGGAGGGAAACAGTGCCATTCTGCACAAGGCATCCTTTACTCATGGGCAACATAGTGGCCTTGTGATCTACCATTAATAGTGGTATGCCTCGGATCTAAACTAAATAGTCCACTCATGCATTTGATACTTAATGGGTGACCCTCTACAACCAGTGATTGGCTGCAGGGGTTTCCATCCCTTTTATCGAATATTATTTTTGTTGAAAGACGGGACCAGTAGGAAACCAGTCAGGGTCAGTAAGAAAGTGACAGGACATGGGAGGGGTGAGTATAGCTTTTTTAACTACATAATTATTTACTAGTATTTGAGATAAATATTGTTCTTTTTTGGACAACGCCTTTAATATGCAAATATAAGTCCATAAGTAAAGAATATGTGTGACTCAGTGAGTATATCTGAGTGTGAAGCCAGTTTAAAATTCTAGCCTGAAGTTGGAAGGCAGATAGTTTTGTAAAATTTATAGAAATTTATAGAAATCTGTTGTTGTAATGAATAATATGTATTTAGATTTCACATTACCATTCAGTCTAAAGAAATATTTTAATTATTTTATTTGTTTATGGAAGTAGGACTTTTCTCCTGCGGTGGCGTTGGTACTAGGCACATACATCTTTGTCATTCAGATAAATTTGAATTTCACTCTGGGATTAAATCACGGAGCAATTTTAATCAAACATCTTAAAATCCAAAATCCCAAATGCAGAGTTTATACTGTGGAATCACAAATATATCAATAATATATAAATGCATAAATATTTCATCTTGTGCTGTTCTTTTAAGGACACGAGTCCACATTGTGATACACCCTGCTGTTCTTTAACTCTCTTTGTTTCTTACAAGGATATTTACCACTTCTGGAATTTGCCTTCAATCTACAATTTTCTTACAGGGTATGTTTACTTGTTTTAGGTTTGCAAGTAGTATGAATATAAAAAAGGTGAACAACAATGAAAATACTTTGTAATTATTATCTTGTATTAAATTCTGAGATTTTGAGAACGAGCCTACAGATTTATGAGGTCAACTCAACACGTGTACCATGTACCATTATGTACCGTGTATTGACTTAAAGAATCAATGTTTTATTTTTATTTTTTTCAGAAATTAGTAGTACATGTCAAAATAAGAAACTTTGTAAGGCTCTCTTCACAGGTCAATTTTTTGTGTCCATAGGCGGTCTTTTTTTTAAGGGCCGCAAATACGGGCACACGCACACCCATTGTATTCAATGATGGTGCCCACATGTCCAGTAAAAATGAAAATAATAAAAAATCATATTCCTCACCTTTCCTACGTGAAGATAACCCATTTGTCCCATACCGTAAAACATCTCTGCTACATCCGGATGTCTTGATGAACGGTGGCATGATGCCACAGTTCGCCCTGACATCCAAGAGACACTGAGCTGACCTAAGGGCTCAACTTCAGTGATGAGCTGTAAAGTCATAGAGGTTGCCGCAGGTCACTACCAGCTGTTCCCACACTCGCTTCACTATGAGCGGCCCAATGAACTGTGGTGACCTTAATGAGATCACCTCTAGCACCATGAGAATTTTTAGTGGTGAAATCATGAAGGTTACTCTAGTTCATCAGCCGACTCACAGTGAACTTGAGCATGGGAACAGCTGGTAGTGACCAGAGGTAATCTCTATGACGTACCTGTGGCGCCCCTGAGGGTTCAGTCGCCACAGAGGTACTGCACCTCCTCCTGAAGTGTGGTACCCCACCATCCAGGTAAGGTGGAGACACCTGACCATGCTCCAACACCTGCACCCCACACCACAAAGTAGTGTAGCAAAGCACCTTCGGCGGCTCCCTGCTTGGAGTGTAGCATAGCATCTCTTGGTGGCTCCCTGCTTGGAACACGAAATGTGCTGGGAGGTGGGTGTATTTGAGTTCACATAAAGGAGCGGGAAGAGTTGAGTCAGTCATTCAGTCAGTCATTCATTCAGTCAGTGAGTGAGGATGTAGAAGGACAGAGAGTGAGACAGAGAAGATCCCTGGGAGAGGGATGGAAGAAGGAAGTGCTGCAGCAGGCCACAGTGATCTGGGTCAGCTGGCACAGGAAAGAGACAGAGAAAGGAAGCTTGATTCTCCATTGGGAAGAAGGATTAGCACAGAACGTAAGGAGAATAAGAGAACAAGGACCAGGGTTAGAGGAGAACCCTTTTCAAGTTCTAAGCGCAAGGCCGGGGTCCGGTCCCCGAGGTTATATGGATACTAATGGTCCTGCAGCAGACACCGGAGGATTAGAAGTAGTGACCACTTTATTCCCACACAAGACTTGGGGGCACAACAGCAACATAAGAGAGAGCCGGGACTTAGTAGCAAGGAGTCCCTGAAGCAGGCTACAGCTGTCTGCCATACAAGTAGAGTTCATAGGCACATCTGACAGGAGGAACTCCAGTGTAACTCAGTACTAGGAGTACTTCATTCAAAGGCGCTATAAGAGGAGACGTTCAGAAAAGGCACATATGTTGGCGGAGTGTTGGAAAGGAGTACTTCATCTTGCCTGGAAGTTGGCTGAGCTCCTGACCTGGAGAACACGGCACGGATGCGGGCACCTGTACCTGCAACAGACTGTGAGTAAAGCTTTGGAACTACATGCCCTGGTGTCCTCCACTTATTCCTGTGCCAACCTGCCCAGCACTGCTACATCCCTTGCGCCTGACACTACATCATCTACGTGTCACTTCACCTACACTGCACTGGGACTCCAGCCCTGCCTGTGGAGGGCTTTCACATCACTGCTGCACCACACCATCTGTCCCAGAGGATCTGTCTGCAGCTTTGGCTTACAGCTTCATTGCCGAACACCACAGGTGGAGTCACGAATCACCTATAAACTTTCAGCACCATAAGCACACTGCAACAACCCCTTTTACAATGGGCGCCCAGGGCCACGGGCCGGGTCCCAGCTGCCGTGACATCTCCCATTGAAGTTCATCGGCCCGGTACCGAGTACCCCACAGCCCTGGGAGGGTGACCCATACCGCTCGTCTCTGAAGCTATGCCCCAAGCTCAGCTCAGTGTCTCCTTGATGTCAGGGTGGTCACATTGTTACACCGCTCCGTCATACTCACCCGGCCTCCGCTCCCACGCCGCAGCCGGCCTCCGCTCCCACGCCGCAGCCGGCCTCCACTCCCACGCCGCAGCCTCTCTCCACCCGACGGCCACGGCGGTCACCTCTGACGGGCTCGTGGCCGACGCCATGCAATGAGCATGCACCATAGGCCGCGGCCGCGCATCCCTGCTGCTTCTTGTGCTCCGGCTGTGCCCTGACCCGGAAGCACACCAGACGGGGCTATATCAGGCCGCTTTCCCCTGAGGGAGGTGCCTGATCATTGTGTTACCTTGCACTCTGGGCCCTGCTTCCTCCTGTGCTCTCTGCAGCCTCTCGGTTCCATCCGTGGTGTTTCTTGCAGCAGCCTCGCAGCCCTGTCTCCCGTGTTCCCTGCAGTATTCTCTGTCCTATTCCTGTCCTGCTCCAGTGTTCCTGTTCCTTCCTACTCCAGTCCTGTTCCTGTGTTCCTGTTCCTTCCTACTCCAGTCCTGTTCCTGTGTTCCAGTTTCATCCTACTCCCGTCCTGCTCCAGCGTTCCTGTTCCATCCTACTCCAGTCCTGTTCCGTGTTCCTGTTCCATCCTACTCCAGTCCTGTTCCTGTGTTCCTGTTTCTGTGTCCCAGTTCCATTCTACTCCAGTCCTGCACCAGCGTTCCTGTTCCATCCTACTCCAGTCCTGCCTGCGGTGTTCCTGCTCCATCCAGCTATCCACACTCCTACAGTCCTACTCCAGTCCTGTCTCCTGTGTTCCGCTCCAGCCATCTCTCCATATTCCAGCCTTACAGTCTACGCTTCAGTCCTGCACTCCTACTCCAGTCCATTCTGAGCCACCCCTCTCGGTACCGGCTACCGTGGTACTTGAACCCCCTGGCTTGCTCCGAACGGTCCCTGCATAGGGGTCGGTTCCACCTGGCATCTTGCCCCGGGCCCCTCAGTGCCACGGTCCAGAGGGTCCACTCCTGGAGATTTTGGCTCCTGACCACCCACGCTGACACACATAATGCCACCTTTCATAATACATTTAGATGTAGCAGAGATGGATTACAGTGTGGGACAAATGGATGATGGTGCGGAATATTTTTTATGATTTTCATTTTTACAGTAAATGGGAAAAAGATGATTGGGGAATATTTATTTCAGTTAAAGGATTTTATTCTTGCTGTCCGTTTATTTCAAATCTTACTATGGGGTTAGTAATGTGGGTGTCCTGCATGACTAAATTATGTGGGTGTCTGAATTTAACTTGAATGGCCAAATTATGTCTATGTAGGTTTTCATTGAATGATATTTCCATAATGGATTTGATGAAATATGATAGTAATTGGCACATTTACTATCTTTTGTGACATTTTTTGGTTTATCAAATAATTATGACAAGGTTCATTCTAAGATTCTACACCAAGTATTTTGTGAGTTGCTTCATTTGTAATCATACAGCTAAATATCAACATGTTTACATGGTTTACATATTGATGACCGAAGCTAAAGCTGAAAAGCGAACACGGACAGCACCCCTGTCCCATCACGAAGTGCTTCAATAATGTCCGACCCCTTATGCTATAGTAGAAAAAACTCAGCACTCGGTTTGAAATTGCTTGGTTTATTTTCATGCAATCCAAAATGGTGATGTTTCGTTCAGATTATATGACCTTTCTCAAACATTGGACTGCAGGAGCTTATCAGAATATAGAAGAAAAGCGTAGTGAGTTCCAGTATGACTGCTCTGAAATAAATGTGTGAAAAAGGTTATATAATCTGAATGAAATGGCATATTTCACTGGGTAAGGCCGGGGTCACACTTGCAAAAAACTTGCACGAGTCTCGTGTCTCAATACCCGACACTGCCGCCGGCATTCGATAACAATGCCGAGTATTGAGATGCGAGACTCATGCGAGTATCTCGCAAGAGTGACCTTGGCCTAATTCTGTCTCTCTCTGTAGTGTGTAAGCTCCTATGATCAGTGGGGTTCTCTTTCTCATCTAGAGCGTCAGCTCTTATGGTCAAAGGGGTCCTATCTATCCTGCAGAGGGTAAGTAAGCTCTTATTGTCAAGTTCTCTCCTTCAGGTGTATTTTCAAAGCAATTACCATTATTATTCAAAGCTTTCCATTATTGAGAGTCACGTAAATTTTTTTGCCACAAATCAATTTTTGGGGAAAAAGTTGGTGAAATCGGTCAATTTGAGTTTCAACTGATTAGCTCATCTCTACTGCTGACTTCACCATACATAGAATGCTTGGCCTTGCATTCATGGGTTTTCAGTGTCGAGCGAGTAGAAAACTTCTTTGGCAGTGGCTTATTTGTAGAGTTGAGCGAATATGTTCGGAATCGGTATCTGAATCTGAATTTGCCATATTTGAGCCGTATTGGTAACATATTCGAGCCGAATTTATGTTTGACGATCGATTCCAAACATATTCAGTCATTTCCACTCCCATTGACTCCAAATGCAATATTCGCTGTCGATTGTAATTGGAACTTAATTTTGAAAAAATAGCTCAATTCTATTTATTTGTCCAGAGATATTTTTAAAGAAATTCCAACTGTCTGATGCTTCCTGCCCAAGCAGACAAATTTGGTGAAGAGAATAAGGCATGGTCGTAAAGCTCCTCCACAAATCAGATCAGAGAACCAAAATCAACTGGTTTTGCCAACTTTCATCTAATGTGTATGGTAGGTCAAAGTGTAATATGTGTGAGTCTGACCCATGGGCTCTCATTTATCAGCAAAACAAAGCCCCCATTGGAACCCTTTACAGTTTTTTCAGAAGGTACACCCACACATGTTACTTAGTGATGAGCGAGTATACTCGTTCGGGTTTTCCTGAACATGCTCGGGTGTCCTTCTAGCATTTTGGCGTGCTCGGAGAATGAGTTTTCCTTGCCTCAGCTGCATGATTTGCAGCTGTTGGAAAGCCTGAATACATGTGGGAATTCCCTAACAAACAGGCATTCCTAACATGCACTCAGGCTGTCCAGCAGCCACAAATCATGCAGCTGCGTCGACAGAAACTAAATCTCCAAGCACACCAAAATACCTGGAGGTCACCCAAGCATGCTCAGAAAAACCCGAGCAACGAGTATACTCGCTCATCAATAATGTACAGTAACTGTGTCTGGTACTGTAATATTAATATACATATGTGGTACTCTGTCTGAGATAAATGGGGCTGTGACAGAATCATCTCATCAAATCAGTAATTTGGAATTCTAAAAAACACTTTGGGGGCGATTCATCAAGACTGGCGACCCTCTTGCTGGTCTTAATGGTGGGGTGTTTTGGAACAGACGCTCCTAATTCATTGAGAGAAAAATTTGAGGTGTAGCGAAAGTTGATGCTCAAGAAGAATTCGACAAGCAGAGTCCGCTACGTCCTGGCCCCGTTCCACCGCAGTTCCACTTACTTTGTCAGAGCTGGGGAGAGAATGGTGTGAACATGCCAAAAGTAGCTTTTTTGGCACAACCTCACGTTTGTGCCAAAGAAAGTGAATTTTCAAAGCTTTTTCGTCTAAAAGCTGACAAAAAAGCGTTGATGGATCGCCACCAGTGTATTTCTAGAAAGTCTTTGTATGGGTTGCTCTGAGGGTCCGTAAATCTCATATTTTTTTTTCTCCATTTATCCCAAGATTGTCTATATTTTTACCTTAAATCACATCAAAGGCCTTGACATTTACAAGTCCAAAAATTCTAATCATTTTGTATTTTGAAAAAGGAAGTAAATTATTATACTCCCATATGGGATTTTTTTTTATACCTAAGCTTAGATAGAACCAATATCTTTCTTCAATATTAAACAAGAAAAATGTAAGCTAAGTGTCTCCGAAGCATTGCCGTGTGTGTGATTAAAATGCACTGTTTGTTTTACTTAAGCACAACAGTCATAGAGAGTTACAGGGCAGTGAGCTAGAAAATAGCATTTACAGAAACAACAGCCCCTCCGCCAATTTCCGTGACCTTTCCAAACCTAATTATTTCACACTTTGCCGTTTGCTCATAGGCAACAGGAGAGAGATATGAAGAGAGGGATAAAGGGAGATGGGGACGACAGGGTGAAAATAGACTGAACAGCAGCATAGTGGTGAGATGGAGATAATGATAGAAAGGTGTAGAACAATACATGCAGAAAATCAGATACATATTTCGAGCGGTACTGGTAAATGAAATAACGTAAAGCAGTCTGAATTATTTCTGAGATAAGTAGATGAGTGGAAAAACATGAAGTAAAAGTGTACAGATAAGAAGATGGGACAATGGGACAGATTAGGGCATGAAAAACAGAGAGATATAGGCTGGCAAAGAGAAGAGCAATAGAACCGAGTTGGATAAGTCATACGCTCGGACACTTTGCAGAGATTTGTAATGTGAAAACATTTGTCAAGAAAAATACATTGGAAAAGTGTTCGTCATAGAAATCTCTATGTAAAGTTTTTGCTTCTGCCCTCCTGCAGTAATGGGTTATGAATTCGTTCTGGCCTAATACTAGAATGTCTTAGATATCCAAGATACACTGGAACAATGAATTCTCAAATGGCTAGTAAAGCCCCTCACACTGCCCCATACTCAGGAATGCTCTGCCAAGCAGACGTGTTCTCTATGAGCGAGCCACTGGTAGACTCGTCTGGTAGAGGTTTATCTGAAATTCCAATGTGCCTATCTTCCTTCCCTCTGATGTTATCTTTCGGGGGAAAGTAGACTTTTGGCCAAGGTTGCTCTTATTTATGGACTCAACTGACTGTAGTCTAATTTGTATGGTTACCTTGGATTATTTTATTGAATATATTCAGGAAGTACATGCAACACTAGCCCTAATAAAGAGTAGGGTCATTGGAACGAATGTCCACCATGTCTACCGTGTTGTTTGACGGTCCAACCTTCTCACTAATAATTTTTAAGAAAATCGTTATACTGTAGTTGTCAGAGCTTTTTGTTTCTAATATACAGTACAGCCCCAAATCTCTCATAGAATTAATTCCTAAACTTCTGGCAGCCTAAGCCAACACAGAAATCTTAATGTAAAAAATGTTTTTTCATCAAGTAATCTTATTAACTTTCTCTTTTGGTGGCTTCAGGCAACCATAATTATATTAGAACTATAACTATGAAGTGGTTAAAAGTGTGTCATTTGGGAGGTGGTGGTTGAGGACTCCCACACCCCTCTAGAACACTGTGGTTAATTGCTTTTTATTACAAGGAATGTAATGGATTAAATGGTCACAAGATGGCTGTGATGTTTTACAGTTAAAGTTAAACTGCTTGGCATAATCTTGACAGTTTGGCACAGGGTTATCCATATAAGCCAGCCCTTAAGTGGGTTGGAGTTATGTGGGATCTCTCGGTAAAAAGTGGATTTCATTTTGGGTAGATGGAAAGTTTGAGAGAGAGGAGATAAGAGCAGGAAATGAGAGAAAAGAAGACAGGTGTGTGGAAAATACAAGGGACAGCGGACTCCATCCTTTTTCAACTGCAAAGCAGTACCAAACATGCCAGGGCTTGGAACAGCCTTAGCTGTAAAGTGAGTCCAGGAAAGTCAAGTACTGCAAAGAGTAGGATGTTAGCGGGAGCTCCCTTATATTTAAGTCCCAGGAAAATGGATTTACTCTTAGGACAATAGCACTCTGCATTCATTCAGGGTCGGACTGGCCAACTGGAGAACCGGAGGATTCTCAGGTGGGCCCAGACAATCAACCTGCTGGCATACAGGGCCAGCAGCTGTCTAGGGCCCCCAACCAATGGTGTGTCGCTAATAGCGGCACACCATGCAGCTGCTATGGGGGCCCCCGGTCAAAAATTATGAGTAACACCCCTATTTTTGATAATCAGTTAAAGCTAAACAGACAGCTTGATCTTAATAAACTGAGAAGAGGCCATGGATATTTCCCCCCTCCCTGACTAATAACACCAGCCCTCAGCCACCCCAGAAATGGCACATCCATTAGATGCACCAATTCAGGCCCCTAGCCTTGGTTTTTCCTGCTTACCGTGTGTTTGCAAGCAAGGTAATAGTTTTGAGTTGTTATTAAAAATAAGGGGGACCCCACCCCATTTTTTGTATTTAATTTATTTAATAGCTATATGCATGTACAGTAAGCTACACAAGCACTGCATTAATTATATATCACATTGACATCTTTAGTACTATGCACACACATGCCGGCTGGTGAATACTATCATCAACATCACCCACCTGCTCTTGCTGCTATCAGAAATAACCAGGCACACGCTGATAAGAGTAGTACTCAACAGTTGACACCTGAACGGCGCTAACCATTTTACTGCCGGTCACAGCTGCTGGCTTACACACTGTCCCTTGTGCGACTGCGTTCTGGTATTCAAACTGAATGTTTTCATAAAATTCGTCCAAACCCGAACATCCACGCGTCCTCCCATCACTAATCACAAATGCTCTTCTGGATGTATAAGTCAAAATTCCTTCAGACACCTACAAAATCTTATAGAAAGCCTTCCTGTAAGAGTGGAAACTATTTTGGCTACCAACTCTATAACAATGCCTATGGAGCCTATGGATTTAGAATGGGATGTCATAAAACCTCAGATTGGTGTAATGTGTAGGTATCCTAAAGACATCTGTCCATATAATGTAAATCCAATTTAATGCATTTGAAGCCCAATAAATAAATTTTCCACATGTTGGTTAGTCCCTAAATCTCATCTCCTTCAAGTGATATTTTACCACTTGGCCAGCTATTTGAATGGGACAGAATGGAGTCCCGGAACTGCATTACTGTGAGGCTCTTAGTCAGAATTCAAATACTGGGAACTTATGTGATCATGTATGATTTACGAATTGAAGAGACTAATCAAGACTATTGCTACAGATATTCATGACCTATTGCCTAAAAGGTTCATGAAAAATAATACGCTAAGCCGTATGAAATATTTTACGTATGCATAAAATGTAACATATAATTGAGTTCAGAATACTGCAAAACCACGGAGAAGACTTCTCGTTCCAAAGAATATATCTCCTCTGCAGTGAGATATGTCACATTTATTAACAGCAAACCAAGGACAGGATATCAAACTGATGAAATAATTATGCTATCATTCTAAAGTGGAGTTGCAAATTACGATTCACAATGGTAGCCATTACGAAAGGTCAACTGGAAAAGAAATAATTTCAGATCATTATGTTTCACGAGAGATCAAGCTAGTAGAGAAACAAAAATTGGCAAAAAGGTAATACGTACTGTGCATAGTATGTAAAGAATAAAGGCCAGACTTACAGGGCAAAGAAAGGTGCGGGAGACAGATGTCAAACTATGAAGAATGGAGAAAATTGAAACTGGGCACATTCAGCCTAACAATTAAAGAACAATGAAATGATCTGCCATTCTTAAAGAAAAAGGTTAAAAGAGAAACACATTTTTCTATTCTTTGTGTAATTTTTTTTGTTTTACTTTTTTTTCTGCTGGTACAGTAATATCTCAATATATACTGTCATCAATCACTTCAACATTTAAAGGGAACATGTCATGTCCCCAAATGCTATCAACCTACAGAAATGAGGTTAATCTGCAGGCAAATATTGTCATAAAGCTGCCGAGCCACCCACCTGAAAGCCCAGCTACAGGTATGAAACTAACTTTGTTCCTCCCAGCAGCCTCCGGCTTTCAGTGATGTAGGAGTGGCTTCAGTCACTGCTCAGCACATAGTATCAGTGCAGAGATGGCTGTCAGTCAATGCACCGGAGCGGGCGGACAACTGCCGTCACTGTATAATGAGTAGCGACTAAAGTCGTGACTGACTGAAAGCCTGAGGCTGCCAAGAAAAATCAAATTAATTTCCTGCTGGTAGCTAGTCTTTCAGTGCAGGCAACGGGCAGCTTTATGACACCATCAACCTACCTATTAACCCCATATCTGCTGGTTAATAGCATTTGGGGACATGTCAGGTTACTTTTCATTCTAGATGTAATCCATATACAGTGAGAAAGAAGACCACCTAAAATTTCCATTGTCTTTTAGGGAGTTAGGGAGCTGGTCTTATAAAAATGGCTGCACTGGAGACATCTACATTGGTAGAGTCACTGAACTTAGTGATTGGCTGCAGAGTAATCATCATCATCATTGTCAGAGTAAGGCCACGTTCACATGGTCAGTATTTGGTCAGTATTTTACATCAGTATTTGTAAGCCAAAATCAGGAGTGGGTGATAAATACAGAGGTGGTGACGTGTTTCTATTATACTTTCCTGTTTGAATTCACTTTCTGGTCTACCTCTGGTTGCTGGTGAAGGTAGTGGAGATAGTTGTATTGACAGAGGGGGTGGGAGTTCTCTTTCTGGGCTCCCTCTGGTGGTTACAGGAGGTAATCGAGCTGATCTAATTAACAGAGGCCTGCCACCTGATAATGAGGAGGACGATTGGACATTGGGAGTTTCTGACTGGATTTAAGACAGCCGACTCCCTCTATCCCTGCTGGTGATTTTTTCCTGCCTTCGGAGGTCTTAGCTTCCAGCTCAGTCCCTGCATGCTGAAGCTAAGTGTTCTTTTGCTATTGTTCACATTTGATTTGGTTTTGTCTATTTCAGTTTTGTGTTGTCAGCCAGCCCTGGCTGGGGCTGTGCTGACTTTCCATCCGTATGTTACTGTTTGTGCCAGTTTGTTTTTGTCCCTTACTAGATTGGCCTCTCTTTGCTCTGTTTTCAGAATATACCAGAGTGCTGATATAGTGGGCGAAGTCTAGTGACTTCAGTATTTTTTCTATCAGACGTGTTGGACCTTTTTCCGGGGTTTTTTGCATGATTGCAGACATTGTCATTCCTTTCCTGTCCTGTCTAGTTAGTTTGGGCCCCATCGTTTGCTCAGTCTATTTTCCTACCTGCGTTTATGTTTTCATCTTGTCTCACTGACAATATATGTTTGGGGGCTATCTATTCCTTTGGGGTCTGCTCTGGGGCAGTTTAGATTTCCTCTTTCTTGCTTTAGGCTTATTTAGTTCTCTGGCTGTGTCGAGGCGTCTAGAATCATTGTAGGTACGCTCCACGGTTACTGCTAGTTGTGTGGATAGGATCAGGGGTCTGCAATCCGTTTAGTTACCAACCTCTCTGGTTTTCTGTGGCTTAGCTTGGTCTTGCTTTCCTCCTCGGTGACCCAATCATAACACTTTCCCTCTGATTGTTCCTCACCTGGTTTTGGCTTACAAATACTGATGTAAAATACTGACCGAATACTGATGGTGGGACGGTAGTCTAACAGTGAGAGGTGGCATATGTTTGTTATATGTTTAGCAATGCTGGAGTTCAAGTATTCATTAAAGGGAATCTATCAGCAGAATTTTTTTACATGTAATTTGATAGCAGAATGATGTAGGGGTTGAATCCCTGATTTCAACAATTTGTCACTTACTATGCTGCATGTTGCTGTTTCAATAAAATCATTGTTTTATCAGCAGGAGATTATCATTTCAGGACTAGGTGTCACATGTAGCCTAGTCAGCTATTCTGTGTAACCCTGTTCACATCAGTGATTAACAGCTTTCTGCCTATGCACAGTGTACACAGAAAACTGCCTATTAGTAGTGAAGGCAAGGTTATACAAAGCTCAGCATTTGAGTGCTGCTAAATAAAGCAGTGATTGTATCAAAATGACAGAATGCCAAGCAGCAAGTGATACATCACTGGAATCAGTGTCTAAGCCCCTACATCGTACTGTTCTCGAATTGCATAGCAAAAAATTGCTAACAGTTTCCCTTTTATCACAGTGTGCTGATACATAGTGTAAGTAAATATAGGTGCATCTCACAAAATTAGAATGTCATCAAAAAGTTAATTTATTTCAGTTCTTCAATACAAAAAGTGAAACTCATATATTAGATCGAGTCATTACAAACAGAGTGATCTATTTCAAGTGTTTATTTCTGTTAATGTTGATGATTATGGCTTATAGCCAATGAAAACCCCAAAGTCATTATCTCAGTAAATTAGAATACTTTATAACACCAGCTTGAAAAATTATTTTAAAAACCGAAATGTTGTCCTACTGAAATGTATGTTCAGTAAATGCACTCAATACTTGGCCTAGGATCCTTTTGCATCAATTACAGCATCAATGTGGCGTGACATGGAGGCGATCAGCCTGTGGCACTGCTGGGGTGTTATGGAAGCCCAGGTTGCTTTGATGGCAGCCTTCAGCTCGTCTGCATTGTTGGGTCTGGTGTCTCTCATCTTCCTTTTGACAATGCCCCATAGATTCTCTATGGAGTTAAGGTCAGGTGAGTTTTCTCACCTCAATCAAGCGCAGTGATCTTGTTGATTTTAAACCAGGTATTGGTACTTTTGGCAGTGTGGACAGGGGCCAAGTCCTGCTGGAGAATAAAATTTCCATCTCCAAAAAGCTTGTCAGCAGAGGGAAGCATGAAGTGCTCTAAAATTTCCTTGTATACGGCTGCACTGACTTTGGTCTTGATAAACCACAGTGGTCCTACACCAGCAGATGACATGGCTCCACAAACCATCACTGATTGTGGGAACTTCACACTAGACCTCAAGCAGCTTGGATTGTAGCCTCTCCACTCTTCCTCCAGACTCTGGGACCTTGATTTCCAAATGAAATGCAAAATTTACTTTCATCTGAAAACAACATCTTGGACCCCTAAGCAGTAGAGTTGAGCGACTTTTGGTTTTTTAGGGTCGCGTTTCGTTTCGTGAAACCCGACTTTTCCAAAAGTCGGGTCGAGCAAGATCGTCCGATTATAGGGAAAAGTTGGGGTCGTCCCGAAACACGAAACCCAATGTAAGTCAATAGGGAATAAAAGTCAGCAGTGAGAGGAGGACAGGAAACACACCAACAGTGCCCATTTGAATGCCAAAAGCATCAATTCATCTTACTTAAGCTTGTCAACCTTAATTAACTTCATAATACAAGTTACGCACTGAAAAATGGGGGTTATTTGGCTACAGTTGTGGGGGGGGAGGGCTGGCTCCAGGTTTTCATGTGCCCTGGGCGAAAGAGCGCCCCTTTAATACATACCACAACTCATCATGCTCCGATACGGCAGAGAAATAGCGGTATAGTACAATGAAAAATACCTCACTTTTTACATCTCATGACGAGGCCCATCTATTTCTCCATACAGAATCATTGGTCCCATATAATGTTTGAAACAGTATATGATGAGCTCCACATAATGCTACAGTATATGTTGGTCCCCATGGATGAAGCTCTACTGTCTTATGGGCCCAAATAATGCTCCAAACATAATGGGCCCCATTTCTAATGCTCTAGTGTATAATGGGCCCTGTAAATGCTGTTCCAGTGTCTGATGTCCACCTTTGGAATGTTCCAGTGTATGGTGGGCCCCATCTATCATTCTCCAGAGTATATTGCTCCCCAAAAATTGCTGTCCCAATATTGAAAACAATCAAATAAGTCTCCTCGCTAGGGAATCCCTGTACTTGTCTGGACTCCTCGTCGTCCCCATCTTCCATCTCACTGCACAGTATTTCAACTTTGCAAGTGCTGTGATCCTGAGAAAGCAGGGGGGGCCCACTCGTTGGCGACGGCACTGGCACAGGGCCCCTGATAGTACGGTGGTGTGTCTGATGGCGGGTGGGCCGAATCTGCACTTTCATCTGCAGCTTCCTCTTTGTCACCGTGTAAGATGGAACTGTATATGGGAAGGGTAACCTGAGTTTCATCAGGGTCAGATTCAGGCCGTGTAGCGTGCGAGGGGAATGTAGTGGTCTGGGTCAATGTACCAGCAGATTCATCGAGCAGTGGCTGGGCATCAGTGCACTTGTGTCGCCCCCAGGAGTACGGTCGCCACAGTGGCATTACCTTCTTCCTAGGGAGTGTGATGTCATGCTTGGGAGCAACGAACGATCTCTCTAGCAGGTTAGCTGATTGGGCGGCGTTATTCCCACGAGTCATGACCCTCCAAACAGCGTTCATGAAGGCAAAGTGTTTGTTTTACGTGGGCAGTATGGTTGCAAAGCTGAACCTTAAAGGAATGTCCAGAAGGGAACCACCAGGAGTGGAGTCTACGGTTAAATTCGACTCCACCTGGGAAACCTCAACCATGCCAGCTACAGAACAGATGCACACATTGCAAGCTTAATTCCGTTAACGAACGAGACTCCGTCATGCCCCGCGGTCCGAGTCCGGCTTACTAGAGGGACACATGAGGCTCTGGCACATGAGATTGGCCAATAACTGGTGTGTCATGCCCTTACATGTCCGTGGCTGCATGTGCGCTACACTGAAAAGGCCAGCGTTTGTCGCTTACAGGTGCAGATAACCCGCTGAACAACGTTAGTGATGGGGATCACTGATTACAATTATTACCCGCGAACAATGATTTCCCAGTAAGTGCAGGTCAACCGCAGTTCCGGAATTAGGCCTAACCGTCATTCCTGAAAAAATGAAAAACTTACGTGTGCAAACCACAGGTGCTGTAGCTTGCTTAACAGCTCGCCAGCCGTTCTCACGGCCAGTATGGATTACACGTGATTGCACAAAGGTGAGAAAGGGTAACGTATCCCCAGATAACATGTATGGATAGCGTACACATTCAAAATATATGTCTATACATCAGGAGGCAGGCTCAGACGGTGTTAGGCCCAGTATGGATTGCACGTGATTGCACAAAGGTTAGAAAGGGTACCGTATCCCCAGATAACATGTATGGATAGCGTACACATTCAAAATATATGTCTATACATCAGGAGGCAGGCTCAGATGGTGTTAGGCCCAGTATGGATTGCATGTGATTGCACAAAGGTGAGAAAGGGTACCGTATCCCCAGATAACATGTATGGATAGCGTACACATTCAAAATATATGTCTATACATCAGGAGGCAGGCTCAGACGGTGTTAGGCCCAGTATGGATTGCACGTGATTGCACAAAGGTTAGAAAGGGTACCGTATCCCCAGATAACATGTATGGATAGCGTACACATTCAAAATATATGTCTATACATCAGGAGGCAGGCTCAGATGGTGTTAGGCCCAGTATGGATTGCACGTGATTGCACAAAGGTTAGAAAGGGTACCGTATCCCCAGATAACATGTATGGATAGCGTACACATTCAAAATATATGTCTATACATCAGGAGGCAGGCTCAGACGGTGTTAGGCCCAGTATGGATTGCACGTGATTGCACAAAGGTTAGAAAGGGTACCGTATTCCCAGATAACATGTATGGATAGCGTACACATTCAAAATATATGTCTATACATCAGGAGGCAGGCTCAAATGGTGTCAGGCACAGTATGGATTTGACGACCCAGACTACACAGCGGAGGAGCAGGGAGAGGTAAAGATTGCAAATGCTGGGGCCCTGTCCAAGCAAGGGGGGCCCACTCGTGGGCGTCGGTACTGGCACTGGGCCCCTCATAGTACGGCGGTGTGTCTGACGGCGGGTGTGCACCACCACCGTCAGAGACACTTGATTGCACTATGAGGGACCCTGTGCCAGTGCCCGCGCCCAAGAGTCGGCCTACCCACCTGTCCAGAGCAACGGCACTCGCACGGTGTCGTGCGCTAGGTGGTGACCCCAGCCATGGGGGAGGAGGCAGCACAGTTAGGGAGTTTTTGAAAGTGGCATATGTTGATGTTGGACATTCAGCTGATGCAAAAGGTGAAATAGGTCAAGTCCCAGGAAGAGGTGGACCAAAGCAAGCCATTTTTCTGTCACCCTATGTGTTATCAGGGGAAGGTGGGACAAAATCCTTGGAAACCCATGCATGGTTCATTTTAATGAAGGTTAGATCATCCACATTTTGGGTTGACAGACGGGTCCTTTTTTCTGTCAGGATTGATCCAGCTGCACTGAAGACTCTTTCCGATAGCACACTTGCAGCTGGGCAAGCGAGCTCCTGTAAGGCATATTGTGCCAATTCAGGCCAGGTGTCCAGTTTAGCGGCCCAATAGTCAAAGGGGAATGACCTGTGTGGGAGAACATCGATATGGGAGGAAAAGTAGCTTGTAACCATAGTTGACAACTGCTGTCTCCTGTCACTTTCCATCGATGCAGTATTACCAGCTATGTGAGCGGTACTTGAAAAATCAGTCCACAACATTGTCATGAAACCCCTGTCTCCAACGCCACTTCTGCTGTGTGCACCACGAACACCTCTGCCAAGCTGCCCCCAGCCCGTACGGCTCGTGTGAGAACCATCACCGCTGCTGTGTGCTGGGAATGCCTCAAGCAACCGATTTACCAGAGTTGCTTGTTTATTAGCCAATATTAGGTCATGGTTCTCCTGTGGCATGATGTTTTGTAATTTGCCTTTATAGCGTGGATCCAGGATGCTGGCCAACCAGTAGTCGTCATCGTTCATCATTTTGGCAATGCGGGGGTCCCTTTTTAGGATCTGCAAGGCGTAATCTGACATGTGGGCCAATGTTCCCGGTGTCAATGATGCACTGCGAGTGCTGGTTGGAGGAGCACTTTCTGGCAAATCCACATCCCTCCAGTCATGCACAAACCCTGTACCAGACCTTGCCACGCCAACATTTTCACTTGCCCCACGAGATGCATCCTCCTCCCCTAAGTAATCATCCCCATCATCCTCCTCCTCCTCTTCTTCCTCCACCTTGTCCAGGAGAGGTCCCTGAGCAGACAATGGCTGAATGTCATCAAGGATTCCCTCCTCCTCTTCCTCCTCATCAACATTGGCTGCAGAAGCCTGCTCCTTAAGGTGCGTCAAAGTTTGCATGAGCAGACGCATAAGTGGGATGCTCATGCTTAGGATGGCGTCGTCTGCGCTTACCAGCCGTGTGCATTCCTCAAAACACTGAAGGACTTTACAGAGGTCTTTCAGCTTCGACCACTGCACACCTGTCAACTCCATGTCTGCTCTCAAAGTGCCTGGCCGTGTATCCTCCCACAAATGCATTATGGCCTGCCTCTGCTCGCACAGCCGCTCCACCATGTGCAGGGTGGAGTTCCACCTTGTTGCAATGTCGATAATGAGGCGGTGGTTGGGAAGGTGGAGCAATCGCTGCAGCTTCTGCATACGAACGGAGTGTACAGGCGACCGGCGGATGTGCGCGCACAGTCTTCGCACCTTCTGGAGCAGGGCTGTTAACTCCGGATAATTTTTGAGGAAGCACTGCACCACCAGGTTCAAGGTGTGAGCCAAGCAAGGTATGTGGCTGAGTTTTGAAAGGGCTATGGCTGCCACAAAATTACGGCCGTTATCACTAACTACCTTGCCTGCCTCAAGATGTACACTGCCCAGCCATGACTCAGTTTGTCGCTTCAAGTACTCGGCCAGCACCTCGGCGGTGTGTCTGTCGCCCAAACACATCATCTGCAACACAGCCTGCTGACGCTTTCCACTAGCTGCTCGATAGGGGGACACCTCGTGTGCAACAGTGGCAGCTGCAGATGGAGTGCTCGTACGACTGCGCTCTGTGGACGAGCTTTCGCTTCTGGAGGAGGAGGAGGAGGGTCGAACGCCTACAGCCAACTGTTTCCTATATCGTGGGCTAGGCAGCACTGTCCCACCACCGCTGTCCCCTGTGGACCCTGCATCCAGCACATTAAGCCAGTGCGCAGTGATGGACACGTAACGGCCCTGGCCATGCCGACTGGACCATGCATCAGTTGTGAGGTGCACCTTTCCGCTCACTGACTGCTTGAGTGCATGGACAATGCAATCTTTCACATGATGGTGGAGGGCTGGGATGGCTTTGCGAGAGAAGAAGTGGCGACTGGGTAGGTCATAGCGTGGTACTGCATAGGCCATGAGTTCCCGGAAAGCTGCGCTTTCCACCAACCGAAAGGGCATCATCTCAAACGAGATTAGTTTGGCAATGTGGGCGTTCAAACCCAGTGTACGCGGATGAGAGACTGAGTACTTTCTTGACCTACTCATAGTGTCTGGGAGGGTGAGCTGGACTAGAGAGCTGCATATGGTGGAAGTAGCGGTGGACAGGGCGGACTGAGAGAGGGTTGATGATGGTGATGGAGTTGTTATTCTTTCTGATGGCCTAGAATCAGTCTTTCGTTGATATAACAGTGGGATTCCCTGACTGCTGTGGCCTTGCAACGACACCTCAACATTTGCTGCTGTGCTAACCGGTGGGCTTACAGTGGGGGAAACAATGTAGCGTTGCTGACTACCTTCGTTGTGATCAGTTGCACATGTGGCACTTGAGGTTTGGTGTTGTGTCCATGCTTGCAAGTGCATGGTGGTTAAATGTCTAAACATGCAACTGGTATTCACATTTTTCAGATTTTTCCCTCGGCTAAAGGTCTTTGCGCACTTCTTACAGATAATCTTGGCCTGATCATGAGGATTTTGTTCAAAAAAGTGCCACACTGCACTCTTCCTACTTTGGAAGACATTTTGCGGCCTAGCACGCTGTGCTATTTTGACCGTCTGGACAAGCTGTCCAGCAACTCTTTTGACTTTTGGAACCTGTCTTTGGAGTGCTCTGGGCCTGCCAGATAACAGCTGTTGCGATGTCGATGTCTGCTGTGGATGCCCCTCATCTGAGCTATTGGAAGCAGCACCCTATTCCCCCAATGGATGCCAATCTGGGTCAACAACTGGGTCATCCATCACCTCCTCTTCAATGTCATGTGCACCTTCCTCTGTGTCACCGTGTGTGGTGATATAGTGTGCGGGAAGGGGCACTTGAGTTTCATCAGGGTCAGAATCTGGCTCTGTACACTGTAAGGACAATGTAGTGCTCTGAGTGAATGTACCAGCAGAATTATCCATCAGCGGCTGTGCATCAGTGCACTCCATGTCAGATTCATCTTGGCCTGGGTAATTCACCATTTGACTTGATAATCCAGGCATGGTATGTGAAAACAGCTCCATGGAGTAATCAGTAGTATGGCCTGCGTCATCCTTCAATCTTGGTTGGGGTGAAGGACACAAGGAAAGGTATGGTTTATGAACATTAGCCTCCAATGACGACTCAGTGCTTTTACTTTTTACAACTGAAGAAGAGGAGGCGATAGAGCTGGAGGCTGAGTCAGCAATGTAAGACAAAACTTTTTCCTGATGCTCTGGCTTTAAAAGCGGTTTGCCAACTCCTAGAAAACTAAGCCTTCAAAGCCTTATGGAGCCAGACGATGACGCAGGCTCAACACCTCCTGCATTTGGTCCTATTTTGCTCTTGCCACTACCACCAGATCCACCACCAACACCATCATTACCAGCTGCCAACCCCCGCCCAATTCCATGGCCTCTTCCACCAGCCTTCCTCAATTTTGGTAGAAATGAAGACAAAATCCAACAAACTATATAGTAATGTAAAACAAGGTACAAGGTGTCTATAGGACAGGGGAGATTTTTAATTTCTGCTCACACTACTGGACACTGGACACTTTTGGATTGTGTGAGGCCAACTGAATATCTGAGCGCTATGTCACAGGCTCGATGGCACAGCTGTGACCAAAGTGACTAGAGGATAAGTGAGATTTTGAATTTCTGCAGACATTTGTGGACACTGGACACTTTTGGATTGTGTGAGGCCCACTGAATATCTGAGCGCTATGTCACAGGCTCGATGGCACAGCTGTGACCAAAGTGACTAGAGGATAAGTGAGATTTTGAATTTCTGCAGACAATTGTGGACACTGGACACTTTTGGATTGTGTGAGGCCCACTGAATATCTGAGCGCTATGTCACAGGCTCGATGGCACAGCTGTGACCAAAGTGACTAGAGGATAAGGGAGATTTTGAATTTCTGCAGACACTTGTGGACACTGGACACTTTTGGATTGTGTGAGGCCCACTGAATATCTGAGCGCTATGTCACAGGCTCGATGGCACATCTGTGACCAAAGTGACTAGAGGATAAGTGAGATTTTGAATTTCTGCAGACACTGGACACTTTTGGATTGTGTGAGGCCCACTGAATATCTGAGTGCTATGTCACAGGCTCGATGGCACAGCTGTGACCAAAGTTACTAGAGGATAAGTGAGATTTTGAATTTCTGCAGACACTTGTGGACACTGGACACTTTTGGATTGTGTGAGGTCCACTGAATATCTGAGCGCTATGTCACAGGCTCGATGGCACAGCTGTGACCAAAGTGACAACAGGATAAGTGAGATTTTGAATTTCTGCAGACACTTGTGGACACTGGACACTTTTGGATTGTGTGAGGCCCACTGAATATCTGAGCGCTATGTCACAGGCTCGATGGCACAGCTGTGACCAAAGTGACTAGAGGATAAGGGAGATTTTGAATTTCTGCAGACACTTGTGGACACTGGACACTTTTGGATTGTGTGAGGCCCACTGAATATCTGAGTGCCATGTCACAGGCTCGATGGCACAGCTGTGACCAAAGTGACTAGAGGATAAGTGAGATTTTGAATTTCTGCAGACACTTGTGGACACTGGACACTTTTGGATTGTGTGAGGCCCACTGAATATCTGAGCGCTATGTCACAGGCTCGATGGCACAGCTGTGACCAAAGTGACTAGAGGATAAGTGAGATTTTGAATTTCTGCAGACACTGGACACTTTTGGATTGTGTGAGGCCCACTGAATATCTGAGCGCTATGTCACAGGCTCGATGGCACAGCTGTGACCAAAGTGACTAGAGGATGATGGAGATTTTGAATTTCTGCAGACACTTGTGGACACTGGACACTTTTGGATTGTGTGAGGCCCACTGAATATCTGAGCGCTATGTCACAGGCTCGATGGCACAGCTGTGACCAAAGTGACTAGAGGATAAGTGAGATTTTGAATTTCGGCAGACACTGGACACTTTTGGATTGTGTGAGGCCCACTGAATATCTGAGCGCTATGTCACAGGCTCGATGGCACAGCTGTGACCAAAGTGACTAGAGGATAAGGGAGATTTTGAATTTCTGCAGACACTTGTGGACACTGGACACTTTTGGATTGTGTGAGGCCCACTGAATATCTGAGCGCTATGTTACAGGCTCGATGGCACAGCTGTGACCAAAGTGACTAGAGGATAAGTGAGATTTTGAATTTCTGCAGACACTTGTGGACACTGGACACTTTTGGATTGTGTGAGGCCCACTGAATATCTGAGCGCTATGTCACAGGCTCGATGGCACAGCTGTGACCAAAGTGACTAGAGGATAAGTGAGATTTTGAATTTCTGCAGACACTGGACACTTTTGGATTGTGTGAGGCCCACTGAATATCTGAGCGCTATGTCACAGGCTCGATGGCACAGCTGTGACCAAAGTGACTAGAGGATAAGGGAGATTTTGAAGTTCTGCAGACACTTGTGGACACTGGACACTTTTGGATTGTGTGAGGCCCACTGAATATCTGAGCGCTATGTCACAGGCTCGATGGCACAGCTGTGACCAAAGTGACTAGAGGATAAGTGAGATTTTGAATTTCTGCAGACACTTGTGGACACTGGACACTTTTGGATTGTGTGAGGCCCACTGAATATCTGAGCGCTATGTTACAGGCTCGATGGCACAGCTGTGACCAAAGTGACTAGAGGATAAGTGAGATTTTGAATTTCTGCAGACACTGGACACTTTTGGATTGTGTGAGGCCCACTGAATATCTGAGCGCTATGTCACAGGCTCGATGGCACAGCTGTGACCAAAGTGACTAGAGGATAAGTGAGATTTTGAATTTCTGCAGACACTTGTGGACACTGGACACTTTTGGATTGTGTGAGGCCCATTGAATATCTGAGCGCTATGTCACAGGCTCGATGGCACAGCTGTGACCAAAGTGACTAGAGGATAAGTGAGATTTTGAATTTCTGCAGACACTGGACACTTTTGGATTGTGTGAGGCCCACTGAATATCTGAGCGCTATGTCACAGGCTCGATGGCACAGCTGTGACCAAAGTGACTAGAGGATAAGTGAGATTTTGAATTTCTGCAGACACTTGTGGACACTGGACACTTTTGGATTGTGTGAGGCCCACTGAATATCTGAGCGCTATGTCACAGGCTCGATGGCACAGCTGTGACCAAAGTGACTAGAGGATAAGTGAGATTTTGAATTTCTGCAGACACTGGACACTTTTGTATTGTGTGAGGCCCACTGAATATCTGAGCGCTATGTCACAGGCTCGATGGCACAGCTGTGACCAAAGTGACTAGAGGATAGGTGAGATTTTGAATTTCTGCAGACACTTGTGGACACTGGACACTTTTGGATTGTGTGAGGCCCACTGAATATCTGAGCGCTATGTCACAGGCTCGATGGCACAGCTGTGACCAAAGTGACTAGAGGATAAGTGAGATTTTGAATTTCTGCAGACACTTGTGGACACTGGACACTTTTGGATTGTGTGAGGCCCACTGAATATCTGAGCGCTATGTCACAGGCTCGATGGCACAGCTGTGACCAAAGTGACTAGAGGATAAGGGAGATTTTGAATTTCTGCAGACACTTGTGGACACTGGACACTTTTGGATTGTGTGAGGCCCACTGAATATCTGAGCGCTATGTCACAGGCTCGATGGCACAGCTGTGACCAAAGTGACTAGAGAATAAGTGAGATTTTGAATTTCTGCAGATACTTGTGGACACTGGACACTTTTGGATTGTGTGAGGCCCACTGAATATCTGAGCGCTATGTCACAGGCTCGATGGCACAGCTGTGACCAAAGTGACTAGAGGATAAGTGAGATTTTGAATTTCTGCAGACACTGGACACTTTTGGATTGTGTGAGGCCCACTGAATATCTGAGCGCTATGTCACAGGCTCGATGGCACAGCTGTGACCAAAGTGACTAGAGGATAAGTGAGATTTTGAATTTCTGCAGACACTTGTGGACAATGGACACTTTTGGATTGTGTGAGGCCCACTGAATATCTGAGCGCTATGTCACAGGCTCGATGGCACAGATGTGACCAAAGTGACTAGAGGATAAGTGAGATTTTGAATTTCTGCAGACCCTTGTGGACACTGGGCACTTTTGGATTGTGTGAGGCCCACTGAATATCTGAGCGCTATGTCACAGGCTCGATGGCACAGCTGGGACCAAAGTGACTAGAGGATAAGTGAGATTTTGAATTTCTGCAGACACTTGTGGACACTGGGCACTTTTGGATTGTGTGAGGCCCACTGAATATCTGAGCGCTATGTCACAGGCTCGATGGCACAGCTGTGACCAAAGTGACTAGAGGATAAGGGAGATTTTGAATTTCTGCAGACACTTGTGGACACTGGACACTTTTGGATTGTGTGAGGCCCACTGAATATCTGAGCGCTATGTCACAGGCTCGATGGCACAGCTGTGACCAAAGTGACTAGAGGATAAGTGAGATTTTGAATTTCTGCAGACACTGGACACTTTTGGATTGTGTGAGGCCCACTGAAAATCTGATCGCTATGTCACAGGCTCGATGGCACAGCTGTGACCAAAGTGACTAGAGGATAAGGGAGATTTTGAATTTCTGCAGACACTTGTGGACACTGGACACTTTTGGATTGTGTGAGGCCCACTGAATATCTGAGCGCTATGTCACAGGCTCGATGGCACAGCTGTGACCAAAGTGACTAGAGGATAAGTGAGATTTTGAATTTCTGCAGACACTGGACACTTTTGGATTGTGTGAGGCCCACTGAATATCTGAGCGCTATGTCACAGGCTCGATGGCACAGCTGTGACCAAAGTGACTAGAGGATAAGGGAGATTTTGAATTTCTGCAGACACTTGTGGACACTGGACTCTTTTGGATTGTGTGAGGCCCACTGAATATCTGAGCGCTATGTCACAGGCTCGATGGCACAGCTGTGACCAAAGTTACTAGAGGATAAGTGAGATTTTGAATTTCTGCAGACACTGGACACTTTTGGATTGTGTGAGGCCCACTGAATATCTGAGCGCTATGTCACAGGCTCGATGGCACAGCTGTGACCAAAGTGACAACAGGATAAGTGAGATTTTGAATTTCTGCAGACACTTGTGGACACTGGACACTTTTGGATTGTGTGAGGCCCACTGAATATCTGAGCGCTATGTCACAGGCTCGATGGCACAGCTGTGACCAAAGTGACTAGAGGATAAGTGAGATTTTGAATTTCTGCAGACACTGGACACTTTTGGATTGTGTGAGGCCCACTGAATATCTGAGCGCTATGTCACAGGCTCGATGGCACAGCTGTGAACAAAGTGACTAGAGGATAAGTGAGATTTTGAATTTCTGCAGACACTTGTGGACACTGGACACTTTTGGATTGTGTGAGGCCCATTGAATATCTCAGCGCTATGTCACAGGCTCGATGGCACAGCTGTGACCAAAGTGACTAGAGGATAAGTGAGATTTTGAATTTCTGCAGACACTGGACACTTTTGGATTGTTTGAGGCACACTGACTATCTGAGCGCTATGTCACAGGCTCGATGGCAGAGCTGTGACCAAAGTGACTAGAGGATTAGTGAGATTTTGAATTTCTGCAGACACTTGTGGACACTGGACACTTTTGGATTGTGTGAGGCCCACTGAATATCTGATCGCTATGTCACAGGCTCGATGACACAGCTGTGACCAAAGTGACTAGTGGATAAGTGAGATTTTGAATTTCTGCAGACACTGGACACTTTTGCATTGTGTGAGGCCCACTGAATATCTGAGCGCTATGTCACAGGCTCGATGGCACAGCTGTGACCAAAGTGACTAGAGGATAGGTGAGATTTTGAATTTCTGCAGACACTTGTGGACACTGGACACTTTTCGATTGTGTGAGGCCCACTAAATATCTGAGCGCTATGTCACAGGCTCGATGGCACAGCTGTGACCAAAGTGACTAGAGGATAAGGGAGATTTTGAATTTCTGCAGACACTTGTGGACACTGGACACTTTTGGATTGTGTGAGGCCCACTGAATATCTGAGCGCTATGTAACAGGCTCGATGGCACAGCTTTGACCAAAGTGACTAGAGGATAAGTGAGATTTTGAATTTCTGCAGACACTTGTGGACACTGGACACTTTTGGATTGTGTGAGGCCCACTGAATATCTAAACGCTATGTCACAGGCTCGATGGCACAGCTGTGACCAAAGTGACTAGAGGATAAGTGAGATTTTGAATTTCTGCAGACACTGGACACTTTTGGATTGTGTGAGGCCCACTGAAAATCTGATCGCTATGTCACAGGCTCGATGGCACAGCTGTGACCAAAGTGACTAGAGGATAAGGGAGATTTTGAATTTCTGCAGACACTTGTGGACACTGGACACTTTTGGATTGTGTGAGGCCCACTGAATATCTGAGCGCTATGTCACAGGCTCGATGGCACAGCTGTGACCAAAATGACTAGAGGATAAGTGAGATTTTGAATTTCTGCAGACACTGGACACTTTTGGATTGTGTGAGGCCCACTGAATATCTGAGCGCTATGTCACAGGCTCGATGGCACAGCTGTGACCAAAGTGACTAGAGGATAAGGAAGATTTTGAATTTCTGCAGACACTTGTGGACACTGGACTCTTTTGGATTGTGTGAGGCCCACTGAATATCTGAGCGCTATGTCACAGGCTCGATGGCACAGCTGTGACCAAAGTGACTAGAGGATAAGTGAGATTTTGAATTTCTGCAGACACTGGACACTTTTGGATTGTGTGAGGCCCACTGAATATCTGAGCGCTATGTCACAGGCTCGATGGCACAGCTGTGACCAAAGTGACAACAGGATAAGTGAGATTTTGAATTTCTGCAGACACTTGTGGACACTGGACACTTTTGGATTGTGTGAGGCCCACTGAATATCTGAGCGCTATGTCACAGGCTCGATGGCACAGCTGTGACCAAAGTGACTAGAGGATTAGTGAGATTTTGAATTTCTGCAGACACTGGACACTTTTGGATTGTGTGAGGCCCACTGAATATCTGAGCGCTATGTCACAGGCTCGATGGCACAGCTGTGAACAAAGTGACTAGAGGATAAGTGAGATTTTGAATTTCTGCAGACACTTGTGGACACTGGACACTTTTGGATTGTGTGAGGCCCATTGAATATCTCAGCGCTATGTCACAGGCTCGATGGCACAGCTGTGACCAAAGTGACTAGAGGATAAGTGAGATTTTGAATTTCTGCAGACACTGGACACTTTTGGATTGTGTGAGGCCCACTGAATATCTGAGCGCTATGTCACAGGCTCGATGGCAGAGCTGTGACCAAAGTGACTAGAGGATAAGTGAGATTTTGAATTTCTGCAGACACTTGTGGACACTGGACACTTTTGGATTGTGTGAGGCCCACTGAATATCTGAGCGCTATGTCACAGGCTCGATGGCACAGCTGTGACCAAAGTGACTAGAGGATAAGTGAGATTTTGAATTTCTGCAGACACTTGTGGACACTGGACACTTTTAGATTGTGTGAGGCCCACTGAATATCTGAGCGCTATGTCACAGGCTCGATGGCACAGCTGTGACCAAAGTGACTAGAGGATAAGTGAGATTTTGAATTTCTGCAGACACTGGACACTTTTGGATTGTGTGAGGCCCACTGAATATCTGAGCGATATGTCACAGGCTCGATGGCACAGCTGTGACCAACGTGACTAGAGGATAAGGGAGATTTTGAATTTCTGCAGAAACTTGTGGACACTGGACACTTTTGGATTGTGTGAGGCCCACTGAATATCTGAGCACTATGTCACAGGCTCGATGGCACAGCTGTGACCAAAGTGACTAGAGGATAAGTGAGATTTTGAATTTCTGCAGACACTGGACACTTTTGGATTGTGTGAGGCCCACTGAATATCTGAGCGCTATGTCACAGGCTCGATGGCACAGCTGTGACCAAAGTGACTAGAGGATAAGGGAGATTTTGAATTTCTGCAGACACTTGTGGACACTGGACACTTTTGGATTGTGTGAGGCCCAATGAATATCTGAGCGCTATGTCACAGGCTCGATGGCACAGCTGTGACCAAAGTGACTAGAGGATAAGTGAGATTTTGAATTTCTGCAGACACTGGACACTTTTGGATTGTGTGAGGCCCACTGAATATCTGAGCGCTATGTCACAGGCTCGATGGCACAGCTGTGACCAAAGTGACTAGAGGATAAGTGAGATTTTGAATTTCTGCAGACACTTGTGGACACTGGACACTTTTGGATTGTGTGAGGCCCACTGAATATCTGAGCGCTATGTCACAGGCTCGATGGCACAGCTGTGACCAAAGTGACTAGAGGATAAGTGAGATTTTGAATTTCTGCAGACACTGGACACTTTTGGATTGTGTGAGGCCCACTGAATATCTGAGCGCTATGTCACAGGCTCGATGGCACAGCTGTGACCAAAGTGACTAGAGGATAAGTGAGATTTTGAATTTCTGCAGACACTTGTGGACACTGGACACTTTTGGATTGTGTGAGGCCCACTGAATATCTGAGCGCTATGTCACAGGCTCGATGGCACAGCTGTGACCAAAGTGACT
Organism: Dendrobates tinctorius; assembly: GCF_039654945.1. Taxonomy (NCBI): domain Eukaryota; kingdom Metazoa; phylum Chordata; class Amphibia; order Anura; family Dendrobatidae; genus Dendrobates; species Dendrobates tinctorius. The sequence goes on along the minus strand of NW_027361688.1, from coordinate 48,188,237 downwards.
AGAGGATAAGTGAGATTTTGAATTTCTGCAGACACTGGACACTTTTGGATTGTGTGAGGCCCACTGAATATCTGAGCGCTATGTCACAGGCTCGATGGCACAGCTGTGACCAAAGTGACTAGAGGATAAGTGAGATTTTGAATTTCTGCAGACATTTGTGGACACTGGACACTTTTGGATTGTGTGAGGCCCACTGAATATCTGAGCGCTATGTCACAGGCTCGATGGCACAGCTGTGACCAAAGTGACTAGAGGATAAGTGAGATTTTGAATTTCTGCAGACACTGGACACTTTTGTATTGTGTGAGGCCCACTGAATATCTGAGCGCTATGTCACAGGCTCGATGGCACAGCTGTGACCAAAGTGACTAGAGGATAGGTGAGATTTTGAATTTCTGCAGACACTTGTGGACACTGGACACTTTTGGATTGTGTGAGGCCCACTGAATATCTGAGCGCTATGTCACAGGCTCGATGGCACAGCTGTGACCAAAGTCACTAGAGGATAAGTGAGATTTTGAATTTCTGCAGACACTGGACACTTTTGTATTGTGTGAGGCCCACTGAATATCTGAGCGCTATGTCACAGGCTCGATGGCACAGCTGTGTCCAAAGTGACTTGAGGATAGGTGAGATTTTGAATTTCTGCAGACACTTGTGGACACTGGACACTTTTGGATTGTGTGAGGCCCACTGAATATCTGAGCGCTATGTCACAGGCTCGATGGCACAGCTGTGACCAAAGTGACTAGAGGATAAGTGAGATTTTGAATTTCTGCAGACACTGGACACTTTTGGATTGTGTGAGGCCCACTGAATATCTGAGCGCTATGTCACAGGCTCGATGGCACAGCTGTGACCAAAGTGACTAGAGGATAAGTGAGATTTTGAATTTCTGCAGACACTTGTGGACACTGGACACTTTTGGATTGTGTGAGGCCCACTGAATATCTGAGCGCTATGTCACAGGCTCGATGGCACAGCTGTGACAAAAGTGTCTAGAGGATAAGTGAGATTTTGAATTTCTGCAGACACTTGTGGACACTGGACACTTTTGGATTGTGTGAGGCCCACTGAATATCTGAGCGCTATGTCACAGGCAGAAATTGGCTAGTGTATCACAAACTACAAGGTGTATGTAGAATTGGGCAGAATAGGAATCTCCCTAGAGTGCAGGTCTGTAAGAACGGAACATGTCCTCGACTTATTCTCACAGAGTGACACAGATAGCTTCACTGTGGCTGTGATAACAGCCGTTACACGGTACTGTGTGAGGAGCGTACACTGCTGCATGGTGTGAAAAAATGCACGCTCAGTACCTTAGCAGGACAAAAAATAAAAATTGGGATTGCTTTTAAAAAAGCAGTTTGCAGAGCAGTGGGTAAACAGCAATGCAGCTGTCAGGAAGCCTTAGAAGGCAGCCCAACAACCAACACCACTGATACACCACAATATAGCCTCCCCTTGCACTGCACACACAGTGACTTGTGTGTTGTGCAGGCCAAATCGCTAGCAGCAGAATCAGTTTTTTTTTCTTCTTCCCTGCCTAACGCTCTCCCTACAGAATCAGCAGCAACCTCTCCTTATGCTAAGATCGGCAGAAGTAAGATGGCGGTCGGCGTGCACGCCCTTTTATACCCCCTGTGACGCCCACCAAAGCAAGCCAATCACTTGCATGCCCTTCTGAAAGATGGTGGTGACCCGTGCCTACAGTGGGGAAAAAAAGTATTTAGTCAGTCAGCAATAGTGCAAGTTCCACCACTTAAAAAGATGAGAGGCGTCTGTAATTTACATCATAGGTAGACCTCAACTATGGGAGACAAACTGAGAAAAAAAAATCCAGAAAATCACATTGTCTGTTTTTTTTTCATTTTATTTGCATATTATGGTGGAAAATAAGTATTTGGTCAGAAACAAGCAATCAAGATTTCTGGCTCTCACAGACCTGTAACTTCTTCTTTAAGAGTCTCCTCTTTCCTCCACTCATTACCTGTAGTAATGGCACCTGTTTAAACTTGTTATCAGTATAAAAAGACACCTGTGCACACCCTCAAACAGTCTGACTCCAAACTCCACTATGGTGAAGACCAAAGAGCTGTCAAAGGACACCAGAAACAAAATTGTAGCCCTGCACCAGGCTGGGAAGACTGAATCTGCAATAGCCAACCAGCTTGGAGTGAAGAAATCAACTGTGGGAGCAATAATTAGAAAATGGAAGACATACAAGACCACTGATAATCTCCCTCGATCTGGTGCTCCACGCAAAATCCCACCCCGTGGGGTCAGAATGATCACAAGAACGGTGAGCAAAAATCCCAGAACCACGCGGGGGGACCTAGTGAATGAACTGCAGAGAGCTGGGACCAATGTAACAAGGCCTACCATAAGTAACACACTACGCCACCATGGACTCAGATCCTGCAGTGCCAGACGTGTCCCACTGCTTAAGCCTGTACATGTCCGGGCCCGTCTGAAGTTTGCTAGAGAGCATTTGGATGATCCAGAGGAGTTTTGGGAGAATGTCCTATGGTCTGATGAAACCAAACTGGAACTGTTTGGTAGAAACACAACTTGTCGTGTTTGGAGGAAAAAGAATACTGAGTTGCATCCATCAAACACCATACCTACTGTAAAGCATGGTGGTGGAAACATCATGCTTTGGGGCTGTTTCTCTGCAAAGGGGCCAGGACGACTGATCCGGGTACATGAAAGAATGAATGGGGCCATGTATCGTGAGATTTTGAGTGCAAACCTCCTTCCATCAGCAAGGGCATTGAAGATGAAACGTGGCTGGGTCTTTCAACATGACAATGATCCAAAGCACACCGCCAGGGCAACGAAGGAGTGGCTTCGTAAGAAGCATTTCAAGGTCCTGGAGTGGCCTAGCCAGTCTCCAGATCTCAACCCTATAGAAAACCTTTGGAGGGAGTTGAAAGTCCGTGTTGCCAAGCGAAAAGCCAAAAACATCACTGCTCTAGAGGAAATCTGCATGGAGGAATGGGCCAACATACCAACAACAGTGTGTGGCAACCTTGTGAAGACTTACAGAAAACGTTTGACCTCTGTCATTGCCAACAAAGGATATATCACAAAGTATTGAGATGAAATTTTGTTTCTGACCAAATACTTATTTTCCACCATAATATGCAAATAAACTGAAAAAAAAACAGACAATGTGATTTTCTGGATTTTTTTTTCTCAGTTTGTCTCCCATAGTTGAGGTCTACCTATGATGTAAATTACAGACGCCTCTCATCTTTTTAAGTGGTGGAACTTGCACTATTGCTGACTGACTAAATACTTTTTTTCCCCACTGTATGTCATCACGTTGCCCACAGTGTCCGTGGATCCTGATTGGCTGAAAAAGAGCGCAAAACAAACTTTTGAAACGCGACTTTGGAGCGTAAGTCGCGGACCTCGTGGCCGACCTCATCCTAGGGTCGGGTTTCGTTTCATGAAACCCGACTTTGCCAAAAGTCGGCGACTTTTGAAATTTTTCGACCCGTTTTGCTCAACTCTACTAAGCAGCAGTCCAGTTCTTTATCTCCTTGGTCCAGGTAAGACGCTTCTGGAGTTGTCTATTGGTCATGAGTAGCTTGAGACAAGGAATGCAACACTTGTAGCCCATGTCCTGGATACAGCTGTGTGTGGTGGCTCTTGAAGCAGTGACTCCAGCAGCAGTCCACTCCTTGTGAATCTCCTCAAATTTTTGAACGGCCTTTTCTTAACAATCCTTTCAGGGCTGCGGTTATCCCGGTTGCTTGAGCACCTTTTTCTACCGCACTTTTTCCTTCCACTCAACTTTCCATTAATATGCTTGGATACATAACTCTGTGAACAGCCGGCTTCTTTAGCAATGACCTTTTGTGGCTTATCCTCCTTGTGGAGTGTGTCAATGACTGCCTTCTGGACATCTGTGAAGTCAGCAGTCTTCCCCATGATTGTAGAGCTTGCTGAAACAGAATAAGGGACCTTTTTAAATGCTTAGGAAGCCTTTGCAGATGGTTTTTGTTCATTATTCTAATTTACTGAGATAATAACTTTTGTGTAATCATCAACATTAACAGAAATAAACACTTGAAATAGATCACTCTGTGTGTAATTGGGTCGCCCTCCCAGGGCTGTGGGGTACTCTGTACCGGGCCGGTGTCAGAGGAATGTGTCACAGCAGCAGTGACCCGGTCCGTGGCCCTGGGCGCCCAAGTAATGGGGGAATGTAGTTAATGGAATGGAATAGTTTGTGACGCCACCTGTGGTGCTCGGCAAGGGAGGTGTTAAGCCGACGCTGCATGCAGATCCGCTGGGACTGATGGTAGGGTGCAGCAAGGGTGTAAAAGCGCCCCACAGGTGAAGCTATAGTCCCAGGGCAGTGTAGAGGTGGTTGGCACCGGGATGTAGCAGTGCCGTAATGGTAGAAAGCAGACAAGACACAGCGGGGTGCAATTTCTGTACCTTTACTTGATACCTGCAGTCCAGGGTCCTGATTAAAGATGGTAATGGAAAAGGCTAGCCTGGAAGCAACCCAGGGATTCTCTCTCAGCAGACAGGCTGTGCAGTCTCCTTCCTAGCGCTTGTTTGAATGAAGTACTCCTAGTACCGAGTTACACTGAAGTTCATCCTGTCAGATGTTCTCAAGAACCTTACGTGCACGGCAGACAGCTGTAGCCTATCTCGGGGGCTCCTTTCTCCTGAGTCCCGGCTCTCTATCCAAGCTGCTGTTGTGCCCTCAAGTCTTAGATGGGAGTAGGGCATTTACAGCCTCCTTCTCCTCTGGTATCTGTTGTAGGACTGTTAGTATCAAACGTGGAGACCAGGCTTCAGTTCATGCGCTCACTGTGAGGGAGCTCTCCTTTCCCAGCTCAACTTCCAGCTTCTCTCTACACATCTGCACACTTCACCCTCCGCAGACTAACTGACCACTCCTTCCTCTTGGCCCTCAGAGAGCACTCCTCCCCTTAATCCCGGTTCAGAGTTCCCCCTGCTGGCCTGGAGTGGAACTGTGTTGCATACATAGATTGACTGCGAGAGAGACCCATCATTGCCTCCAAGCCTGGCATTACCCTCCCCTGGAGGATGGCAAAGCCACTGTGGCGGCCATACTCCTGGGGGCACCGCATAATGACTCTATATAATATGTGAGTTTCACTTTTTGTATTGAAGAACTGGAATAAATTAACTTTTTGATGGTATTCTAATTTTGTGAGAAGCACCTGTATATGTTTATACTGTATATACTAAATAAGCATTCTGTTTGGGATCTAGCTACTTGCTTTTCTTATGCCCATATATGCGTTTGCGCCTCTCATTAAGTTTATACTTGCACTTTATATATATTAATACCACTCATACTTCTCTATGGTTGCTAATAGCACTGTTCGCACATTACAAACTCATACTCTCTTGCTTTTGATATAATTGATACCATTCCCCTCATAAATATTGTTTGCTGTTTCATATGTAATTCAGTTTGATGTGTGTGCCTCTATGCTACCAATTGCCCTCATACTTGTTTTAATAAAGGCAACTTTTATTATAATTATTTTGTCCTGTTACTTCATCATACAATTTAACCACTCCTCGGTCTTTTCCTTTTTAGGTTTTCACGTTACCCGAGTGGTTTGCAGTTTGCACTCATGTCCATACTGACATTGCTTGATAAATATTTAATGGGTGTAAATCTCTAGGTGTCAACTTTGATCCTTGCACATATATGTCTCATCCTTACAAATAACAGTGTCATTTCAATGCCCCTTAATAAAAATATCTGCCCTATGCTGTGCCCCTGAGTAAATAATTGCCCCTCACTATATTCCCTGCACAGAATATGACACCCACACTGTCTCTCTTATGGTTCATGCCCTCCACATTGCCCTCTCCTTTCGATACTTGGCCCTCTCTTCACACTGTCCTGTCACATGGCATACTTTTCCGTCCTTGGCTATGCCTTTAGAACACCCCTATGCTACCCCCCACACTACTCAGTCTCTGTTCTGTGCCCACTCACTTTTTTCTGAAACTATACTGTCTCCTCACACTATTCCCCTGAATAGTCCTCACATGTCCCCACTCCCTCCTCATACTGTCTCCTCTCACATCCCCACCGCTATCCATACTGTGTCTACATACATCCCATTACGCTTGCTCCACATACTGAAAAAACAATTCTGAACGTTTTCGGTCTATCATAAGACCTTCATCAGAGAATTTTTCATTTCTGGATGCTTGTACTTGTGAGCATAGGTGAGTATGCGCTTAAGTATGGCGACAACCGTCGCTGTGGAATAGCGCTGTACCGATGGCCGCTGCATACTCACCTATGCTCACAAGTACAAGCATCCAGAAATGAAAAATTCTCTGATGAAGGTCTTATGATAGACCGAAAACGTTCAGAATTGTTTTTTCGGATGCCAATAAAATAGTTTTTTCCTTTCATCATGAATTGAGTGCCAAGTTCATTATCATTTCTATGTATGGGCTGGATACCCTACTTGTGCACCAACTAGAGACTATATATTTTTTGAGTGCCTTGTTGTTTCTATTATTTTGCTCCACATACTGGTCATGGTTATGCATACATGTTTCCCATCGCTACTCATACTGTGTTCACACCCATCCCCCATTCAACTAACTGTGTCTACACCCATCCCCCACTCGCTCCCCATACTGTGTTTGCATATTATTATTATTATTTATTTATTTATATAGCACCATTGATTCCATGGTGCTGTACACGAGAAGGGGTTACTTACAAATTACAAATGTCACTTTCAGTAAACAAACTTACAATGACAGACTGATACAGAGGGGAGAGAGGACCCTGCCCTTTTGGACTTACATGCTACAGGATGATGGGGAAGGAGACAGTAGGTTGGTGGGTTGCAGCAGTTCCGGTGTTGGTTGAGGTGATATCTCCGGTAGTGGTGAAACAGAAGGAGGTAGCGGGTCATTGCAGGCTGTAGGCTTTCTTGAAGAGGTGGGTTTTCAGGTTCCCTCTCAAGGATCCAAATGTAGTTGATAGTCAGACTTGTTGGGGCAAAGAATTCCAGAGGATAGGGGCAATTCGGGATAAGTCTTGGAGGCGGTTGGGTGAGTAGCGAATAAGTGTGGAGGAGAGAAGGAGGTCTTGGGAGGACCGGAGATTACGTGAGGGAAGGTATCGGGAGATTAGTTCAGAGACATATGGGGGAGACAGGTTATAGAGGCCTTGTAGGTCAGTATTAGTAATTTGAACTGGATACGCTGAGGGAATGGGAGCCAGTGAAGAGATTTGCAGAGGGGAGAAGCGGAGGAGTAGTGAGGAGAAAGATGAATTAGTCAGGCAGCAGAGTTAAGGATCGACTGCATATACCATATACTGCATGCTCGCTATTCTGCGTTCGCACCCATCTTCTCCATTATGTGTCCACACTCATCTCCCTTCATACATTCCCTCATCACTCCTCATACTGTATCCGCACCACCCCACTCATCATACAGTCTCCTCAATTTTTCATAGCACTCCCCATATTGTATCAGCAGCTGTCCCTTCCTTTGTTGCAAAACTGTGTCCTCAAATCTTCCTCACACCCCATACAATAAATCTTCACCCCAGTACACTAAATATCTCACACCCCTCCCCCAAACTGATTCTCATCACACTAAATTCCCCCAACACTAAATCTCCTACGTTACACGAAATCTTAGGTGTCTTCAGATCCACTAGAGCACTTACCAATCATGTTCTTTGAACCTCTGTAGCGCCAGAAAGTGGTGTTAGTAGCATAATCACATGACCTGATCATGCTGCTGACATCGCCCTGACTCGGCAGTCGGGGTGTGACACTAGTCACTTCTCACGGACAAGCCGTGAGTTAGAGTGGTCAAGGAGTCCAAGGTCAGAAGCCAAGAGGGTACATCATAAACAGAAGGAAGAGACAAAAGCATAGTCAGGTAACGTTCCAAGGTCAGAGTACCGGGAGGATTATGGAACAGAGCTGAAGGGGTTAAACACGCGGATGGTCAGAATGAAATCCAAGGTCAGGCAACAGATCAAGCATACAGAACTCAAGGCACAGGAAAGCAAAGCACAAACCTCACAAGATGAATTTACATCTGGCAGTGTTCTGGGAAACTCAGCTCAGTTAAGAAGCATGGCCATTAACAGAATAATGAAAACACGAGACAGCCGATGACTCTCAGTCTCAGACTGGATAGTGGAGCTGTCAACAGCTCATCACGCCCCTGTATCAGATTGGATGGTCAAGCTGTCAGTCAAAGTGCTGACAGATTCAGCACACTCTTATACCAGATTGGACAGCCAAGCAGTCATTAACTGAATCCCAAACACACTGATGGGTGGATCTGTGACACAGGGTTTCAACTTTTCACGTGGAGCCGGCTCCCTGCACCTTCTCTGAGTTGGCTGTCACTTTCACTCCCAGTCCAGAGGCAGCAAAATACAGTAGCCGGGAGAGACACCTCAGACTGACTGTCTGAAGCCGCCCCCCTGCTGGCTATGCATGGGGCAGAGGCCCCGCTAACCCCCCTAGATACACCTCTGCCTGAAACGATTAAGCATTACAGTATATATTTTTTTCAATATGTGAACATTTTGTCAATTTTTTTGTCCTATATGATTAAAGGCTAGGTTTGAACATCCTCTTTTGGACCTTTGAAAGTATTCATTGTTTATTAAAAGTTATCTTTTAATATCCCTTTATTAAAGTTCTATCAGATAATAACTTTTGTTACAGTGAGGTTTTTTCTTGTCGCTCTAAGATTCTGGATATTGATCACAATGCCCTCTCCCCTCATTATTAGGGTGGGTTTCACTATGATATCAACTAGTTCTACTTCCTCCTCTGATCAGGAAGTGATTGCATATTCTAGCCATAGTCCATCATCTACCCCAATGGGAAAACCATTTTAAATGGATTTTCCCAACTTGAGAACCAGTTCCTGAAATGCCCTGGTAGAGTGAAGCAGTGGGTTGGACACCATAACCTTTGAGGTCCCTTATGACTATGATCGAGCAGGCACACCAGTGCAACATTCATTATCTGTATGACTGTTGTCCTTGGTGGGATTCGAACCCAGGACCCCAGCTAACCACTGAGCCACCGTGCACAGTAATATACACAGTAAGCTGCAAATCCGTGGTGTGTGCGGGGTTACACAGATGCTTGACTGTTGTGCATGTGAGACCTAGTCAGACATTGAAAATCTCCTGCTGATAAAACACTGATTGTATGGAAACTACATCACTCAGCCTAGTAAGTGAAAAATCCCTGGAATCAGGCTCAATTACCTTATATTATGCTGGTCTCAGATTAAATAGCCAAAACCTGCTGACAGATTCTCTTTAACACAGGTAACCCACAGTAAACTATGTGCAGTTTGCAAAAAATGTCTCAGTTCACATAGGCTGCCATAGTCCTTACAACACACAATTTAACTCCAAGAACAATGATTTTTTGCACAATGAAAAAGATTATTTGACCTAGTGAAAAAAGTGTTTCGCTCATTCATCAGGCAATGGGCAGCCTGTGCGCATAGAAAGATTATTGTGAAACGAGAGTTCTTTAAGGGGTTGTCTTGGACTTTAATATTGATGGTCTATCCTGATCGGTGGGGTGCGACACCCGGCATGCCTGCTCATCAGCTGCTATTGGTGCTTACAGCACCCAGGAATGCTCAGATACAGAGCTGCACAGTTCCATCAGCTGTATAGTGGCCATGGCTGGGTACTGCACAGTCACTCTCTATTGATTTGAATGAGTGGCGGATGTGCAGTACCCATCTATGACCAATATACAATTGATGGAGGTGTGCAGCTCCGTAACTGAGCAGTTCGGGCCACTAACGGCAACGAGAGTAGCTGATCGGTATCGGATGTTTCACCACTACCAACCAGAAACTGATGAAGGATTGGCCATCAATGTTAAAGTCCTGGACAATCCCCCTTTAAGAATGATCGTTACTGATAATCTTTCAGTGTAAGTGAATCTTAACTTGTTCGCTGTAAAATGTGACCAGAACGTTGCTTGTTTAGCCCTTTTTTATTTCACGCCAAAAAAAAAAAACAACAACCTCTGTCTTCTTTCTTTGTATTAGTAATTCAGGTCTCCTTCCACAAGAAGACGGTGATGAACGACCTAATAAACTTGTTTAACTGAATTAAGCTTCAGGAGGTTTCCATAATTGCACTTATTTGTATTCTCCAATTCTTGGGATCAAAAAAATGAAATCGCCTAAAAAGCACTAACAAATATATTTAATAAAAGTGCTTTTATGTAAATTATTAACTTAATTAATCCTTATTCGTTCCTATTTAAAATCCTAATCTTATTATTTGTAACCCAGGAAATGGTCGTTTTTATTTTTTTATATTTTTTATACATATTTCTCAAGCCGATGTATAGTCGCTTTAATGAACTGACAAGTATGTTGGGCCAGAATACTAATACATATGTATGTAAGGAATATTTGCTACATCCATAAAAGAGGCAGTCTATAGCAAATCTTTCCATCTGTTAATGTGCTGACAATTCCCGCTTTACGCAAGTCGACTCTACTTTGCGGGAAATATAGATCATGCAAAAAGCTATGCCTTAAATCTCCAGGGTACTTTGTTCTGCTCAATCAATTTTTGGTGGGACAGTGTATTGGAAGGGCCATATATTAGTCTATAAATGAGCGTAGGCTCTTATATTCCTCCGTCTCACAAGCCCATTTGTATTACTTGAGAATTCACACGTTCTTTCGTGCTCTGAATGTCAATAAATAAGTCAACACTGGGGGAATTATAGGTCTAAGTATCTTTAAACTGCGGAACAATTTACCCATGAAGTAACACTATATTGGTTGGGTCTTTGCAATGATAAACTAACCGTAGTAATTTTCTAGAGATGGACTGCTGAAGCTCATGTGAAACATGACTGCAGTAATGTACATGCTTACTCCCCCCCCAGCCCCAGCTGACCCTTCTACCATCCACCCTTAAACACCACCCTCTTACCCGAATCCCTTTCCAATAAACCGACAGACCACCGTTTTGGATTGGATTTTGGCCAAATCGGCCTTTATTATGACAAACATTACAAAATTAAATAGCTTGAGGGTGAGAAGGTTCATGGAGTTCCAAAATTTGGCGGAAACCAGTATAACCCCTGGCAGGAGCGGTCTGTGACCAGTCTGTGCTGGCCAAAACAAGCATGTAGTTAGCAACCACCTGTCTTTTAGTTCTTAGTCACGTAGTGAAAAAAGTTATATAGTCCTGGGTAGTGATGAGTGAGTTTGCTCAGTACTCGAGATTTCCGAGCATGCTCTGGTGTCCTCAGAGTATTTGGATGTGCTCAGAGATTTAGTTTACGTCGCTGCAGCTGCATGATTTGCGATTGCTAGTGTAGGTAAGGTAGGAGTGAGGGCAACTGACCTGGGGGTGGTCCGCTACTTGCCGCAGACAGACTTGAGACAGAGACAGGATCGTGTTCAACAGGTCTTCTTTATCGATCGTCCTTCCACGACCCACAGCACCTCACAGCAACGGCACGTTAATTTCCGCAGCCTTACACGGCAGCTACTCAACAATCCCTATAGCCACACACAGCAGCTGCTCGACAATCCCCTCAGCCACACGCAGTAGCTACTTGACAATCTCCACAGCCGCACACAGAAGCTGCCCGTCACTCTCCACAGCCGCACACAGCAGCCGCTCGACGATTCCCTCAGCTACACACAGTAGCTGCTTGACTTCGTACACAGGCCCGGGTACCTTCACTTTCTTTCTTTGACAAATGGACGTCCCTCGCGGCTCTGTCGCTGTGGCTGCCCTAGGCCTACCACCACAGCATTTCACCAGTCCGAGTCTGTTCAGTTTAGTGGTACCCCAGGCTGTCTCTGTCTGCGGCCTCTCTTTGCTCTCTGTCTGTGGCCTCTACTCTCTCTGTCTGCGGCTAATCCTGTCATGGCCACCCCCCGTAACTGGCACAACTGTCAGTCCTCTCAGGAACTTCCTTTCTCCTCAGCCGTGCTTCTTGTTTCCTGTGCTCCCTTCGCTGACTGACTTTTCCAGAACCTTCTCTCCCTCTTTTATGCACTTCTGTTCTGGTAACCCCGCCCAACATGACTCAACGGTTTTCTTAGCCAATGGCTGTTGTTCTGTCCTAACCTCACAGCTCTCCATTGCCCTCTAATGGTCAAAATCCAATACTACAGCCCTCCTTCCTATCTCCAGCTGTTTTCCATCTACAATACCCTTCACCCTTTACCTTCCTTCTGCAGACAGGTCCGTCCGTCAGTTCACCTTCCCTACACTAGACATCCTGAATACATGTGGGGATTGCCTGTTTGTTAGGAAATCCCCTCATGTATTCAGGCTGTCTAGCAGCAGCAAATCATGCAGCTGCGGCGACACAAACTAAATCTCCGGCACTACAAAATACTCGTAGGACACCCGATCATGCTTCGAAATCACGAGTACCGAGCATACTCGCTCATCACTAGTCCTGGGTAATCCTTTTAAATGGAATCTGTGACCAGGTTTTTGCTATGGAATTTGAAAACAACATGATGTAGAGAAAAAGACCACGATTCCAGCGATGTGTCACTTACTTACTCAGTTAATATTTCCATAATATTCCTGAATGCTCATGAGAAGTAAGCAATATCCATTAGTTTTTGTAAAGATAGTATTAAAGGCTTTTTGTAACCAGGTTTACGTTACCTAATCTGAGAGAGCTAAAATGTAGAGACAGAAACGCTGATTCCAATAATGTGTCAATTACTAGCTGTGCTGTTTACTTTCATTTTTATAAAATCACTGTTTTATCAGTAGATGATCATCACAAAAGGACTAGTAAACCTGCTGCCATGTAGTCCTCCATATTCAAGAGCTCTAAATAACGCCACGCCCAGCACTGATTAGCAGTTTTCTGTCTATGCACAGCGTACACAGAAAGCTGTCAATGAGTAGTGGTGTGGGTAGTGTTATGCTGATCTCAGCATGAAGAGAACTGTTAGATCTGCAGCAGATAAAATAATGGTATTATCAAAACTACAGCAAGCAACCCAGTACTGAACTCCAAGTGAACTGTAATGCTGAAAAAATGTAATTCCACCAACATGATTCTCCAGTTCAATACAATTATTTCACTTTTAATCTTGTACATTTTTTTTATATTTTAGTGGCTAATTACTTCTGATAAGCATCTGAGAAGTCCACATTGTTCTCTGCAGTAACTTTCTAAAACACCACTGCATAGTATATACAGTGGGGCAAAAAAGTATTTAGTCAGTCAGCAATAGTGCAAGTTCCACCACTTAAAAAGATGAGAGGCATCTGTAATTTACATCATAGGTAGACCTCAACTATGGGAGACAAACTGAGAAAAAAAAATCCAGAAAATCACATTGTCTGTTTTTTTTTTCATTTTATTTGCATATTATGGTGGAAAATAAGTATTTGGTCAGAAACAAAATTTCATCTCAATACTTTGTGATATATCCTTTGTTGGCAATGACAGAGGTCAAACGTTTTCTGTAAGTCTTCACAAGGTTGCCACACACTGTTGTTGGTATGTTGGCCCATTCCTCCATGCAGATCTCCTCTAGAGCAGTGATGTTTTTGGCTTTTCGCTTGGCAACACGGACTTTAAACTCCCTCCAAAGGTTTTCTATAGGGTTGAGATCTGGAGACTGGCTAGGCCACTCCAGGACCTTGAAATGCTTCTTACGAAGCCACTCCTTCGTTGCCCTGGCGGTGTGCTTTGGATCATTTGTAGACTCACACAGTATCGAGGGCACCGCTGTATGGGATCACCAATTACATGCTGAGAAACTCCAACATAGACCAAAAAAGAGGCATGTAAATAATAGGGATCACCAATAGAATGTATAAAGATGCAAAATTAATAAGCTTTTTATTGAAACATCCACAAAAAACAACACGCAATATAAATAAAAACAATTAAAACCGCACAATGCGTTCATTTGACATGCCCAAAAAGGGTAAAAACCTCTAGCACATAACCATCATAATTCATATAGATAGCATATATACTAACAATATGACAATAATGGTAATATGCTCACTATCAAATAATGGTAAAACCCAAATATGGCACCTAGCCCCTATATGATTATAAGTGCAAAATAGCTAATGAATCCAACAAGAAGATAGAATATGCATGTATACAATAGAATAGTAAATAGATCCTGGAAAAAATGCCCCTAGAATAAATAAGGAGTGCACATTCCGCAGTGTATGCACAAAGTATGGAAATTAGGTATACTGCTGCTATAAAATAAGCAAGCAAAAGATCTAAGGGCCCAATGAAAAAATGGCCCCCTGCATACAACCTGTTGGAGACACAATAAAGCCGGCAAGCGGGAACTAGGTCCAATAGACAGTGTGGGTGAAGGGAAGAGGGATAAGGCAGAGGCACAAAAGCCCGACGCGTTACGCCAGAACAACTGGCTTCATCAGGAGCGGTGGCATGTTGTGGATGAGCGGTGTATAAATACCCAAAGTATAAACTCATAGCCAGTGGAAACAGGTGTGGAGTAGATGAATCATGCGAGGTCCGGACGCAGAGCAAGTGCTCACACGCCGGAAGGGGATATCCGGCCCTGCGCAACCGCAGTAGGCCGAGATGAGGTACAATAAATGGTGTACCAAGATGGCGTCAAAAAGGATCTATTGCGCATGCTCAAATCCGCGCAACTGCCGGAGACAGTCAGCTGACGAGCCCGGACACAAGATGGTGCTCATGCACCGGAAAATAAAATAAAGTGCCCACCTTTGCGCAGCCGCAATAGGCCGAAATAGACTGCATTTGATAATATATAGAACATAGCATCAAGTGGAGCATGTTACGCATGCTAAAGACAATGCGACTACTAGATACAGACTGCCATAAAGATAATATATCACCCACATCAGTTAGAGTATGCACAATACCTACGAGAATTAGAAACTAATATATATATATATATAAATTCATAATTTATCCAATAACTAGAGCACATACCTATGTATATTCGGTAAACACTCTATACTTTTCTTTTAAAAAACCATGGTTTTTTATGCAGATCGAATGCAATTCATCTGCAGAGTTTAGAAGTAACAGCAAAATATGTATATACTAATTATATTTTTATTCAATTATATTTTATTTTAAATTATACCACCATGAGTCTCTATAGACATATAGTCCGAATAATATACATACTTTATGGGTATCAATATAGCAACTGTCATCAAAAAACCCACAAAAGTGTATAACAAATGCGTCCGTCGAAAAGCCAGATATTTGATTGCAGTAGATATAATTCTTGGCCGAAGAGTACGTCTGCGCCCAGGTGTTTTCCAAATTTTCAGAAGGCAGTTCCAGCCAATTATTAATAGATTGTATCCCAATTCAGTATTTCACAATATACCAAGAGCATACACGTGGACTAAATAGAGGGTAGTGGAGATGTCAATATCCAATTGGATCAGACGAAGGGCGGAGCCAAAAAGGGCTGTTGAAAAAAGACATATAGAGATATATAAGAACCATAAATGGCTGAAAGCAGACCATGAGAGAATGACCCAAAAGGAGCCAAACAAAATATCATAATTGTTTGTAAAACCCTGTAAAGAGTAATTCTTCATTAAGACCTCCTGGAGAGAGACTGCCCAGATTATGGATCCATTTGGATTCACACCTGAGCAGCCTCAGACCTACATCCCCCCCTCTGATGTTTGAGGGCACCTCTTCCAAACCCATTACTCTTAGTCCCGTAGAACGTCCATGATGTACCTCTAGAAAATGTGCTGCCACTGAGGTAATGTGTTTGCCTTTGTCCCGATCCCTATTAGCAGTAGAAATATTAGACAGATGTTGTTGTAGTCTCCTTCTAAGTTCTTGGGTTGTCTGTCCCACATATATTTTTGGACAGTTGCATACAAGAGCATAAACTAAATTGCGTGACTTGCAATTGAAATATGTCTTTTTGGGTACAATCTGAAAAGGACAAATGGGCAAAACAATGCCATGTTGAGCAACCATGTACTGGCAAACATTACAATCCCCACAAGGGTAGGTCCCCAAAATCCTAGCCCCCCTATTGAGTCTAACCGTGGGGCGTACATAATGGCTCTGACAGAGCCGATCCTTAAGGTTACGAGCTCGTCGTGCTACCAAACTAGGTGAATTAGATATAAGTGGAACCAACTTGGCTTCACTCAGTAGGATACCCCAATTTTTGCTCAAAATTTTTCGTACATCCTGCCACTGGTTATTAAAAGTAGTCACTATCCCTAAAGGTCTTGAAGACTCACGTGGCTTCCTTTGTAGCAATACTGCACGAGTACTTGTCCTTGCTTTTTGATATGAGGCGGAGATGACTTTCTTGGGGTAACCCCGACTCTTGAAGCGATCTGTCAATGTTCTTGCTTCAGTTGAAAAGTCTGATGGATTACTGCAATTCCTTTTAGCTCGAAAAAACTGACCTGTGGGGATACCGTTTTTTAGATGTTGGGGGTGAAAGCTGGTATAATGTAGGAGGCTATTGGTTGCTGTTGGCTTACGGTATAGATTAGTAGAGATGTGTGTTCCTTCCAAAGAAAGACTGAGATCAAGAAACTCCACCGTGGTACGAGAAATGTTAGACGTTAAATTAATATTATAAGAATTCTGATTCAGCTCACTGATGAATATTCTACAACTTTCTTCTGTCCCTGTCCAAAAAAATATGACATCATCAATATACCGTAGCCATTTATAGCAATGTAATTTAAAACCTTCATGAGGATACACAACCAGCTCCTCCCACCACCCTAAAAACAAATTTGCATATGAGGGAGCACAACGTGCTCCCATAGCGGTCCCCATGCTCTGTCTATAAAAGTTCCTATCAAAAACAAAATAGTTTTTATCAAGGATAAAGAAGAGTAGATCCAGAAGAAAATGATTATGTTCCCTGTTACCCATAGAGTGGTTATTTAGATGGAAAGCAGTAGCCTCAAAGCCCAAATCATGGTTAATACTGGTATACAGGGACTCGACATCCAAGGTGACCAACAAGGTCTGTGATGGTAAACTAAGGTCACTCAAGATTTGAATGAGGTGTGTCGAGTCCCGTACATGAGATCCCAAATTAACAGCGAGGGGTTGTAGGAAGAAGTCAAGGTAGATACAAGGTTTTTCAAACAGACCCCCAATGCCAGAAACTATAGGTCTGCCAGGAGGATTCTCCAAAGATTTATGTACCTTTGGGAGGAGATACAAGGTAGGTATTATTGGATCATCAGTATTCAAAAAATCAGCCTCCTTCTTGTTAATAGTCCCTTGTCGCAGAGCTCGCCCAATTAGTGCATCCAACCGCTTTTTGAATACTTCAGTGGGATCAGCTGGAAGGCGGGTATAGCATGAAGTGGCTTGTAGTTGACGCATCACCTCCTGTACATAAAGAGAGTTAGGCCACAAAACAATGTTACCCCCCTTATCAGCTTCCCGTATCAGAAAATCCTTATTATGTTGTAAATCAAGGAGTGCTTTATACTCATCCTTACTTAGGTTCTGATTTTTATGGGTATCAAGAGGGAGGTTTTGGATATCCCAACATACATTCATAAAAAAGATGTGGACTGCTGGAAAAAGGGACAAAGAAGGTGTACTTTGGGAAGGCAGGCGGCCAGTGAAAGGTCTTCTAGAAGTATTGTTCTCATTTTCATGAAGCAGGTCCATCAGATCCATAAGGACTTGTCTATCAACGTTCGGAAAATTATCAGCTGGGGAAGGGTGATGATAGAGTAGTTTAAAGGTCAATTGACGACAAAAAAGATATACATCCTTCACAAGGGTAAATTTATCCAAGATGTTCATAGGAGCAAAAGTTAATCCCCGTTCTAAAACAGATCTCTCAGCCATAGTAAGATTATGAGACGTCAAATTAATGATTTGTAAATTACCTGTACCTGTTGTTTCACTTGTTACAGACGAGGAGGGAAGGATGGTCTCCGTTTCCTGTGGTTGTACCTCGTTTCCCTTTTGTAATCTGGAGACATCTGTTTGTAGCCCCTGTTTCTTTTCCTTGTTCCGCCCGGTCTTGCGTCTACCCCTCCTGCTGCTCCTTCCGGATCGCTGTGATCCGAAGATAAAAAATCACTAGAAGATTGTTCATATCTAGAGTTGATTTCCTTATGGGTCACTGTTTGAGAAAAAGTAGCCCGCTTATTGCCCCTGTGTCTCCATTTATAGGCTCGGCCATTCTTAAAGTCCATTTTATCCCGCTGGAATTTATGGCGTTTCCCCTCCATAATCTCCTTTTCAAATTTGTCAATAACTGTTTTAAGTTGCTGTTTAAACGAAGCAACCTTAGTGGAGTCAAAGGTTTGAAGCTTTATCTCCAGGAGTTTGATTTCATCCTTTAATTTTACCAACAAACTCTGATCATGAGCTATAAGCATATCCATCAGGGAAAGAGAACATTTAATCAGGCCAGCCTCCCATGTATTTTGAAACGTTTCATCAACTTCCCAAGCTGGGAAGATTTGTACTCTCAAACCCCTCGGTATAAACCCTGTAACCTTATATTCCTCCAAACTCCTAATATTCCACCATACTTTTGTGAGTGATTTATGTAAATTAGTCAACTCATTTGTGGTAGAAATAAAACTCTCATCATTGTCGGATGTACCAGCTGGACTGCTACCACCTGTATCAAAAATCCCCTGAGCCCTCTGACTCCAGGCCATTTCCCTGGCAGATAAATCCATATTTTAATGGTGAAATACCAATAAGACAACAGAAAACAGCGTGCCTACTCCAAGAAAGGGGGATCAAGAAACAATTCCCCAAAGAACACTTGTAGACTCACACAGTATGGAGGGCACCGCTGTATGGGATCACCAATTACATGCTGAGAAACTCCAACATAGACCAAAAAAGAGGCATGTAAATAATAGGGATCACCAATAGAATGTATAAAGATGCAAAATTAATAAACTTTTTATTGAAACATCCACAAAAAACAACACGCAATATAAATAAAAACAATTAAAACCGCACAATGCGTTCATTTGACATGCCCAAAAAGGGTAAAAACCTCTAGCACATAACCCTCATAATTCATATAGATAGCATATATACTAACAATATGACAATAATGGTAATATGCTCACTATCAAATAATGGTAAAACCCAAATATGGCACCTAGCCCCTATATGATTATAAGTGCAAAATAGCTAATGAATCCAACAAGAAGATAGAATATGCATGTATACAATAGAATAGTAAATAGATCCTGGAAAAAATGCCCCTAGAATAAATAAGGAGTGCACATTCCGCAGTGTATGCACAAAGTATGGAAATTAGGTATACTGCTGCTATAAAATAAGCAAGCAAAAGATCTAAGGGCCCAATGAAAAAATGGCCCCCTGCATACAACCTGTTGGAGACACAATAAAGCCGGCAAGCGGGAACTAGGTCCAATAGACAGTGTGGGTGAAGGGAAGAGGGATAAGGCAGAGGCACAAAAGCCCGACGCGTTACGCCAGAACAACTGGCTTCATCAGGAGCGGTGGCATGTTGTGGATGAGCGGTGTATAAATACCCAAAGTATAAACTCATAGCCAGTGGAAACAGGTGTGGAGTAGATGAATCATGCGAGGTCCGGACGCAGAGCAAGTGCTCACACGCCGGAAGGGGATATCCGGCCCTGTGATTTTTTATCTTCGGATCACAGCGATCCGGAAGGAGCAGCAGGAGGGGTAGACGCAAGACCGGGCGGAACAAGGAAAAGAAACAGGGGCTACAAACAGATGTCTCCAGATTACAAAAGGGAAACGAGGTACAACCACAGGAAACGGAGACCATCCTTCCCTCCTCGTCTGTAACAAGTGAAAAAACAGGTACAGGTAATTTACAAATCATTAATTTGACGTCTCATAATCTTACTATGGCTGAGAGATCTGTTTTAGAACGGGGATTAACTTTTGCTCCTATGAACATCTTGGATAAATTTACCCTTGTGAAGGATGTATATCTTTTTTGTCGTCAATTGACCTTTAAACTACTCTATCATCACCCTTCCCCAGCTGATAATTTTCCGAACGTTGATAGACAAGTCCTTATGGATCTGATGGACCTGCTTCATGAAAATGAGAACAATACTTCTAGAAGACCTTTCACTGGCCGCCTGCCTTCCCAAAGTACACCTTCTTTGTCCCTTTTTCCAGCAGTCCACATCTTTTTTATGAATGTATGTCGGGATATCCAAAACCTCCCTCTTGATACCCATAAAAATCAGAACCTAAGTAAGGATGAGTATAAAGCACTCCTTGATTTACAACATAATAAGGATTTTCTGATACGGGAAGCTGATAAGGGGGGTAACATTGTTTTGTGGCCTAACTCTCTTTATGTACAGGAGGTGATGCGTCAACTACAAGCCACTTCATGCTATACCCGCCTTCCAGCTGATCCCACTGAAGTATTCAAAAAGCGGTTGGATGCACTAATTGGGCGAGCTCTGCGACAAGGGACTATTAACAAGAAGGAGGCTGATTTTTTGAATACTGATGATCCAATAATACCTACCTTGTATCTCCTCCCAAAGGTACATAAATCTTTGGAGAATCCTCCTGGCAGACCTATAGTTTCTGGCATTGGGGGTCTGTTTGAAAAACCTTGTATCTACCTTGACTTCTTCCTACAACCCCTCGCTGTTAATTTGGGATCTCATGTACGGGACTCGACACACCTCATTCAAATCTTGAGTGACCTTAGTTTACCATCACAGACCTTGTTGGTCACCTTGGATGTCGAGTCCCTGTATACCAGTATTAACCATGATTTGGGCTTTGAGGCTACTGCTTTCCATCTAAATAACCACTCTATGGGTAACAGGGAACATAATCATTTTCTTCTGGATCTACTCTTCTTTATCCTTGATAAAAACTATTTTGTTTTTGATAGGAACTTTTATAGACAGAGCATGGGGACCGCTATGGGAGCACGTTGTGCTCCCTCATATGCAAATTTGTTTTTAGGGTGGTGGGAGGAGCTGGTTGTGTATCCTCATGAAGGTTTTAAATTACATTGCTATAAATGGCTACGGTATATTGATGATGTCATATTTTTTTGGACAGGGACAGAAGAAAGCTGTAGAATATTCATCAGTGAGCTGAATCAGAATTCTTATAATATTAATTTAACGTCTAACATTTCTCGTACCACGGTGGAGTTTCTTGATCTCAGTCTTTCTTTGGAAGGAACACACATCTCTACTAATCTATACCGTAAGCCAACAGCAACCAATAGCCTCCTACATTATACCAGCTTTCACCCCCAACATCTAAAAAACGGTATCCCCACAGGTCAGTTTTTTCGAGCTAAAAGGAATTGCAGTAATCCATCAGACTTTTCAACTGAAGCAAGAACATTGACAGATCGCTTCAAGAGTCGGGGTTACCCCAAGAAAGTCATCTCCGCCTCATATCAAAAAGCAAGGACAAGTACTCGTGCAGTATTGCTACAAAGGAAGCCACGTGAGTCTTCAAGACCTTTATGGATAGTGACTACTTTTAATAACCAGTGGCAGGATGTACGAAAAATTTTGAGCAAAAATTGGGGTATCCTACTGAGTGAAGCCAAGTTGGTTCCACATATATCTAATTCACCTAGTTTGGTAGCACGACGAGCTCGTAACCTTAAGGATCGGCTCTGTCAGAGCCATTATGTACGCCCCACGGTTAGACTCAATAGGGGGGCTAGGATTTTGGGGACCTACCCTTGTGGGGATTGTAATGTTTGCCAGTACATGGTTGCTCAACATGGCATTGTTTTGCCCATTTGTCCTTTTCAGATTGTACCCAAAAAGACATATTTCAATTGCAAGTCACGCAATTTAGTTTATGCTCTTGTATGCAACTGTCCAAAAATATATGTGGGACAGACAACCCAAGAACTTAGAAGGAGACTACAACAACATCTGTCTAATATTTCTACTGCTAATAGGGATCGGGACAAAGGCAAACACATTACCTCAGTGGCAGCACATTTTCTAGAGGTACATCATGGACGTTCTACGGGACTAAGAGTAATGGGTTTGGAAGAGGTGCCCTCAAACATCAGAGGGGGGGATGTAGGTCTGAGGCTGCTCAGGTGTGAATCCAAATGGATCCATAATCTGGGCAGTCTCTCTCCAGGAGGTCTTAATGAAGAATTACTCTTTACAGGGTTTTACAAACAATTATGATATTTTGTTTGGCTCCTTTTGGGTCATTCTCTCATGGTCTGCTTTCAGCCATTTATGGTTCTTATATATCTCTATATGTCTTTTTTCAACAGCCCTTTTTGGCTCCGCCCTTCGTCTGATCCAATTGGATATTGACATCTCCACTACCCTCTATTTAGTCCACGTGTATGCTCTTGGTATATTGTGAAATACTGAATTGGGATACAATCTTTTAATAATTGGCTGGAACTGCCTTCTGAAAATTTGGAAAACACCTGGGTGCAGACGTACTCTTCGGCCAAGAATTATATCTACTGCAATCAAATATCTGGCTTTTCGACGGACGCATTTGTTATACACTTTTGTGGGTTTTTTGATGACAGTTGCTATATTGATACCCATAAAGTATGTATATTATTCGGACTATATGTCTATAGAGACTCATGGTGGTATAATTTAAAATAAAATATAATTGAATAAAAATATAAGGAGTATATACATATTTTGTTGTTACTTCTAAACTCTGCAGATGAATTGCATTCGATCTGCATAAAAAACCCTGTTTTTTTAAAAGGAAAGTATAGAGTGTTTACCGAATATACATAGGTATGTGCTCTAGTTATTGGATAAATTATGAGTTTATATATATATATATATATTAGTTTCTAATTCTCGTAGGTATTGTGCATACTCTAACTGATGTGGGTGATATATTATCTTTATGGCAGTCTGTATCTAGTAGTCGCATTGTCTTTAGCATGCGTAACATGCGCCACTTGATGCTATGTTCTATATATTATCAAATGCAGTCTATTTCGGCCTATTGCGGCTGCGCAAAGGTGGGCACTTTATTTTATTTTCCGGTGCATGAGCACCATCTTGTGTCCGGGCTCGTCAGCTGACTGTCTCCGGCAGTTGCGCGGATTTGAGCATGCGCAATAGATCCTTTTTGACGCCATCTTGGTACACCATTTATTATACCTCATCTCGGCCTACTGCGGTTGCGCAGGGCCGGATATCCCCTTCCGGCGTGTGAGCACTTGCTCTGCGTCCGGACCTCGCATGATTCATCTACTCCACACCTGTTTCCACTGGCTATGAGTTTATACTTTGGGTATTTATACACCGCTCATCCACAACATGCCACCACTCCTGATGAAGCCAGTTGTTCTGGCGTAACGCGTCGGGCTTTTGTGCCTCTGCCTTATCCCTCTTCCCTTCACCCACACTGTCTATTGGACCTAGTTCCCGCTTGCCGGCTTTATTGTGTCTCCAACAGGTTGTATGCAGGGGGCCATTCTTTCATTGGGCCCTTAGATCTTTTGCTTGCTTATTTTATAGCAGCAGTATACCTAATTTCCATACTTTGTGCATACACTGCGGAATGTGCACTCCTTATTTATTCTAGGGGCATTTTTTCCAGGATCTATTTACTATTCTATTGTATACATGCATATTCTATCTTCTTGTTGGATTCATTAGCTATTTTGCACTTATAATCATATAGGGGCTAGGTGCCATATTTGGGTTTTACCATTATTTGATAGTGAGCATATTACCATTATTGTCATATTGTTAGTATATATGCTATCTATATGAATTATGAGGGTTATGTGCTAGAGGTTTTTACCCTTTTTGGGCATGTCAAATGAACGCATTGTGCGGTTTTAATTGTTTTTATTTATATTGCGTGTTGTTTTTTGTGGATGTTTCAATAAAAAGTTTATTAATTTTGCATCTTTATACATTCTATTGGTGATCCCTATTATTTACATGCCTCTTTTTTGGTCTATGTTGTGCTTTGGATCATTGTCATGTTGAAAGACCCAGCCACGTTTCATCATCAATGCCCTTGCTGATGGAAGGAGGTTTGCACTCAAAATCTCACGATACATGGCCCCATTCATTCTTTCATGTACCCGGATCAGTCGTCCTGGCCCCTTTGCAGAGAAACAGCCCCAAAGCATGATGTTTCCACCACCATGCTTTACAGTAGGTATGGTGTTTGATGGATGCAACTCAGTATTCTTTTTCCTCCAAACACGACAAGTTGTGTTTCTACCAAACAGTTCCAGTTTCGTTTCATCAGACCATAGGACATTCTCCCAAAACTCCTCTGGATCATCCAAATGCTCTCTAGCAAACTTCAGACGGGCCCGGACATATACAGGCTTAAGCAGTGGGACACGTCTGGCACTGCAGGATCTGAGTCCATGGTGGCGTAGTGTGTTACTTATGGTAGGCCTTGTTACATTGGTCCCAGCTCTCTGCAGTTCATTCACTAGGTCCCCCCGCGTGGTTCTGGGATTTTTGCTCACCGTTCTTGTGATCATTCTGACCCCACGGGGTGGGATTTTGCGTGGAGCACCAGATCGAGGGAGATTATCAGTGGTCTTGTATGTCTTCCATTTTCTAATTATTGCTCCCACAGTTGATTTCTTCACTCCAAGCTGGTTGGCTATTGTTGATTCAGTCTTCCCAGCCTGGTGCAGGGCTACAATTTTGTTTCTGGTGTCCTTTGACAGCTCTTTGGTCTTCACCATAGTGGAGTTTGGAGTCAGACTGTTTGAGGGTGTGCACAGGTGTCTTTTTATACTGATAACAAGTTTAAACAGGTGCCATTACTACAGGTAATGAGTGGAGGAAAGAGGAGACTCTTAAAGAAGAAGTTACAGGTCTGTGAGAGCCAGAAATCTTGTTTGCTTGTTTCTGACCAAATACTTATTTTCCACCATAATATGCAAATAAAATGAAAAAAAAACAGACAGTGTGATTTTCTGGATTTTTTTTTCTCAGTTTGTCTCCCATAGTTGAGGTCTACCTATGATGTAAATTACAGACGCCTCTCATCTTTTTAAGTGGTGGAACTTGCACTATTGCTGACTGACTAAATACTTTTTTGCCCCACTGTATATCAGCTGCATTAGATGCAACTACAAGGTCAAGGAGTTAGCTGTCAGACACAGGCAGACTCCCCATAACGAAAACAAAGATGGTTTGTTAAAAAAGCAAACCAAAACAAAACAAAAAGAAATGTGAAAACAGAAATGTATTTCCTTTCATTCTCATCAATTTTTCCCGATATCAGAAAAAATGAAAAATAGAGTATGAAAATAAATGCCTCCAGTAGCTCGAAAAAAACAACAATTTTTTTGAATTTTTAAATGAGAATTAATACAGCTCTTTAAACTGCACATGTAAAAAAAAAATGAAAAAAAATCAGGAACAAGGGTAAATGGCCTGGTCTTAAGTTGAATAAAAAAAATAACTTTGTACTTGGGGGTGTTACATTTTCGTCTCTTTTTGTTACTTTTTTGTAGGGGACGGTGATCAAATATTTCCAATTCCTGTACTTTTTTTTCTTTAAGTTATTTCTTGTGCAGATTAAGATCATATTTTTGTACTTTTTGTAAACTTATTATTAGCGATGGGCGAATCCAAGCAGTGAAGTTTGTGGTCCATACTGGACACCTAGTGTTCATGCACTGGCTTCACTAGGAAGTCTGTGTTACTGTTCTGGTTTGGCACCCCAAATATTGCGTTTTTACCACGCTGTCATCTGCATGACAGCTTGTGAAACACCGACGACTCTGAATGAAAGAGTACTACTCCCATCAGCCTACTTCTGCTGCTGTTTAAAACAGCAAGAGCAGGCACCACTGATGTGAGTATTCATCAGCAGGTGCCTGTGTTATAAATACATAAATATAAATAAAAAAATGATGTGGGGTCTTTCCTATTTTTAATAACCAGCATAGGAAAACTGACAGCTATGGGCTGCAACTTTCAGCTGTCAGCTTTATCATGGCTGGTTATCAAGAATAAAGTGGTCCCAATGCCATTTTTTTAATTATTTAAATAAATAATGATAAAAAAATCAGCATGGGGTCCGCTCCATTTTTGACAGCCAGTCGAGCTAAAGAAGAAAGCTTGGGACTGGTATTTTCAGGTGGCTAAGGGCCCATGGATATTGCCCTCCCAGCCTAAAAATAGCAGCCCACAGCTGCCTCATAAAGAGGTAATGGTAGTGGTATTGATGTCAGCAGTTTTCTGGTCGCTGATACCAAGTCCACAGGATAGTAATGGATAGGCGTCTATAAGACAGCCCTATTATTGACCCCATAGTTAGATTATAAAAAAGACACAACCAGAATAAAATCCTTTATTTGAAATAAAAATAAAAAGCACAGTTATACTGTCATGTCGGACGCTGTTCACACCACAGCATCCGGCAGGCAGAGGTAGTTCCACCTCCAGCCACTATAGCCTCAGTGGCGCCGGCCTGATCTTCAGGCTCTCGGGGGTTAATCCTGCTGGAGACCAGGTTGGATGGTTAGTCACGCCCACGGTCTTTAAATAGTCATGCTGGCCTATGGGCGTCGCCGATTATAGCTTGTGTTTCATACCAAGTGGTTCCGGTCTGAAGTGGAGGTGTTCAAGAGAGAGAGATTCATATCTGGTGTCGTATGATCCGTCGTTATCCTTTCTCCTTCCCATATTTGTGTTTAGTTGTGCCCTGTTCACATTACTGTTTATTCCTGTGTGTGTGCGGCGCAGTGCAGTTTAAGTTCTCCCTGTCTGTCATTATTTGTGTGGGAGCTTTGGTGGTGACTTCTCACTGGGTGGAGGGTGGAGGGTTAAGTGCAGGGCTGAAGAGGAGATAAGGAAAGGTCGGAGGCTCAGGCATTTGCACCTTCAGCAAAAACCCTGGGTTGAGGGTCAGACAGGGTTTCCCCTAGTAAAGGGACACCACAGGGGCCCCGGGTCTTTCAGCCTTAGTTGAACTAAGCCCCCGTGACATTACAATCGGCCCACATTTTTTCAGGAGTCCATGGATCCATTAGAATCCATAACCCGCCAGTTGGCGGCGCTGTCCATACAGGTCTCCGAGTTGAATGGGGCAGTTCAGCAGCAGGGCCTGGTAGTAGCAAAGGTGCAAACGGCATCTGCAGGTATCGGTGCAGAGCCGAAGTTTCCGCTGCCAGAACGATTTTCAGGCGATCGCAGCAAATTTGTCGTATTTCGGGAGGCCTGCAAATTATACTTCCGCATGCGGCCAATATCCTCAGGTAATGAGGCCCAGCGAGTAGGGCTGGTGTTGTCATTACTGAGTGGTGACCCCCAAGCATGGGCATTTTCCTTACCACCTGACTCTGCTACATTTCATTCGGTCGATAATGTTTTTTCTGCCCTCGGGCTCATTTACGATGACCCTGACCGACTGGCTCTAGCGGAATCTAAAATCCGCGCCCTCCGCCAGGGGGAGCGCTTGGCAGAAGACTATTGTTCGGAATTTCGCCGCTGGGCTGTAGACACACAGTGGAATGACCCAGCACTGCGGAGCCAGTTTATTCATGGGGTATCAGGGAGGGTGAAACAAGCCCTCCTGATGTATGAGACTCCGGCATCATTGGAGTCTGCCATGAGTTTGGTGATACGTATTGATCGCCGTTTTCGTCAGGGGGCACAGGAGACGCTACCTCTGGGGGAAAACAGAGGTGCAGGTGTGGTTGAAGTAGATGAGTCCCCTGAACCTATGCAGATTGCTGGCGTGGCACAGGTTCAGCCTCGCACTCCGGGAGTCCGGAAGTCCGGAGCATGTTTCTACTGTGGTAAAGGTGGTCATTATGTTAACGTTTGCCCGGTACTACCTAAGAGGGTCACACCGGCGGAAAACTGTTAAGCTCAGAGGGTATGGAGGAGACCCAACTGAGCGTATGCATATCCTCCATGATGGTATCTCAAGGTATGCTCCCTGCCAAGGTTATTGTCGCCGGCAGAGAGCTACCTATATCAGTGTTTGTGGATAGCGGTTCCGCCACCAATCTCATAGATGAGGAGTTTGCACACACCGCCGGGTTTAAGATTGAAAAACTTCCTCACCCCATACAGGTGGTGACCATTAATGCTGTTCCCCTCCCTCAAGGGGAGATTACTGAGTTTGTGGCAGAGGTGAAACTCCACATTGGGGTCCTACATTCTGAGTCGGTTACATGTAGGGTCCTCCGTAATCTCCCAGCTCAAATGGTCCTGGGTTTTCCATGGCTGTCCAGGCACAACCCGGTAATTGATTGGAAAACTCAGGACATAGTACAATGGAGTGGTTTCTGCCAAGACAATTGCTTGGCCACATGTGTGTCCGCCGTGACGCCCAGCCTGCCGGAGGCTTTGCAGGATTTCGCGGATGTTTTCTCTGAGAAGGGTTGCTCAGAACTGCCTCCACATAGAGCCTATGACTGTGCTATTAGGCTAAAACCCGGGGCCAAATTACCTAAGGCCAGGATGTTTAATATTTCTGGTCCTGAGAGACAAGCTCTGAAAGACTACATCGCGGAGAGTCTGAGCAAAGGTCACATCCGGCCTTCGTCCTCGCCTGTAGCCGCGGGGTTTTTCTTCATTAAGAAGAAAGATGGGGGGTTACGCCCGTGTCTGGATTTCCGAGAGTTAAACCAGATTACTATCCGTGATCCCTACCCAATGCCGTTGATCCCGGATTTGTTCAACCAGGTAGCGGGGGCAAAATGGTTTTCCAAGCTGGACCTCAGGGGGGCGTATAACCTCATAAGGGTCCGTCAGGGGGATGAGTGGAAGACGGCGTTTAACACTCCTGAGGGTCATTTTGAGAGTCTGGTTATGCCGTTTGGGTTGACCACCGCGCCTGCCGTTTTCCAACATTTTATTAATGATGTCTTTGCTCATGTCCTGGGGAGATTTGTGATTGTATACCTGGATGATATCCTCATTTATTCTAGCAATCGGGACACTCATTTGCAGCATGTTAGGCAGGTGTTACAGTTGCTCCGGGAGAACCAGCTCTATGCTAAGCTGGAAAAATGTTTATTTTTTGTCCAGGAGTTGCCCTTTTTGGGATATATTGTGTCCGCAGCTGGTTTTAAAATGGACACCGCTAAGGTGCAAGCGGTGTTGCAATGGGAGAGGCCGGAGAGTCTGAAAGCACTCCAGCGGTTCCTGGGGTTTGCGAATTATTATAGGAAATTTATAAAACACTTTTCGACTGTCGCCAAACCGCTCACGGACATGACAAAAAAGGGTGCCGATCTGGCGAACTGGCCTGAGGTGGCTATACGTGCATTTGAGCGTCTGAAGAATAGTTTTGCTTCAGCCCCCATTCTGGTGCAACCAGACGTGTCTAAACCTTTTGTGGTAGAGGTTGATGCGTCGGAGGTGGGAGTGGGGGCAGTACTGTCTCAAGGCTCGTCCTTGAGCGAGATGCATCCTTGCGCCTACTTCTCCAAGAAGTTGTCGCCGGCCGAACGGAATTATGATATCGGCAACAGGGAGTTGTTGGCCATCAAACTGGCTTTTGAGGAATGGCGACACTTCTTGGAGGGGGCGGCTCACCAGGTCACAGTTATCACCGACCATAAGAATCTGCTCTACCTGGAGTCGGCCAAGCGTCTGTCTCCTAGGCAGGCTCGCTGGGCATTGTTTTTTACTCGTTTCAATTTTCTTGTGACGTACCGTCCCTGGGCTAAAAACACCAAGGCGGATGCTTTGTCTAGGTGTTTTCCGGGGGGAGAACCTCGGGAAGAGCCGGTACCCATCCTCCAGAAAGGGGTAGTGGTCTCGGCTCTCACGACTGAGGTAGAGGCGGAGATTGCCGAGGCCCAAGAGGAGGTACCACCAGGACTTCCCGCCAACAAATCATTTGTACCCCTGCATCTTCGGCCTAAGGTGTTGAAGGAACACCAGGATTCGGTACTGGCTGGTCACCCAGGGGTGAAGGGCACCTTAGAGCTGGTATCGCGTCGTTTCTGGTGGCCCAAAATCCGGCAGGACGTGGTCTCGTACGTGGCAGCTTGCATCACGTGCGCTAGGGCTAAGTCACCCCGAACCCGTCCTGCTGGCACGCTACAGCCTCTGGGGGTACCCAATAGGCCATGGACAGAAATCTCCATGGATTTTATCACTGACTTGCCAGCCTCGGCAGGGAACACGGTCATCCTGGTGGTGGTTGACCGTTTTTCAAAGATGGCGCATTTTGTGGCGTTGTCCCCTTTGCCCAATGCTAAGACGTTGGCTCAGGTTTTTGTGAAGGAGGTGGTCAGACTCCACGGAGTACCGTCTGACATAGTATCTGATAGGGGTACGCAATTTGTGGCGAGGTTTTGGAAAGCTTTTTGCTCAAGGTTGGGGATCAAGTTGTCACATTCATCGGCGTTTCATCCACAGTCTAATGGACAAACTGAGCGCATGAACCAAAATCTTGAACAGTATTTACGATGCTTTGTGTCCGACAACCAGGAGGAGTGGTCTACTTTCCTTCCTCTGGCCGAATTCGCATTAAATAATCACCGCCAAGAGTCATCAGGAGAGTCTCCATTCTTTTGTGTGTATGGTCAACATCCTCAGTTTTGTACCTTACGTCAGGGTGACTCCGGGGGTGTCCCGGAGGAGGATCAGCTAGGAGCCCAATTGTCATCAGTCTGGAGGCGGGTGAAACAGCGTTTGTTGAGCATGAGTGCCAGGTACAAACGGGTGGCTGACAGTAGACGCGTGCCAGGTCCGGACCTGTGTGTGGGTGAATGGGTGTGGTTAGCTACGAAGAACATAAAACTCAAAATCCCTTCTTTAAAACTGGGTCCAAGGTTTATTGGGCCTTTTAGGATTTCTGCCATCATTAACCCAGTGGCTTATCGGTTGGAACTTCCCGCAGTGTACAAGATACACAACGTGTTTCACAGGGCTTTATTGAAAAAGGTGGTAGGCTCTGTGGACACAACGCCGATGCCACCTCCAGTCATGGTGGATGGCGAGTTAGAGTTCGAGGTCGCCAAGGTAGTGGACTCTCGAGTAGTACGCCGTACTCTTCAGTATTTGGTGCACTGGCGGGGGTATGGTCCAGAGGAGAGGTCTTGGGTTCCAGCCTCAGACATACATGCGGATCGGCTGGTCAGTTCTTTTCACCGTCGTCATCCGGACAAGCCGGGTCCTATGAGTCTTGAGGGCCCTGGGGTCCCTCGTAGAAGACGGGGTACTGTCATGTCGGACGCTGTTCACACCACAGCATCCGGCAGGCAGAGGTAGTTCCACCTCCAGCCACTATAGCCTCAGTGGCGCCGGCCTGATCTTCAGGCTGTCGGGGGTTAATCCTGCTGGAGACCAGGTTGGATGGTTACTCACGCCCACGGTCTTTAAATAGTCATGCTGGCCTATGGGCGTCGCCGATTATAGCTTGTGTTTCATACCAAGTGGTTCCGGTCTGAAGTGGAGGTGTTCAAGAGAGAGAGATTCATATCTGGTGTCGTATGATCCGTCGTTATCCTTTCTCCTTCCCATATTTGTGTTTAGTTGTGCCCTGTTCACATTACTGTTTATTCCTGTGTGTGTGCGGCGCAGTGCAGTTTAAGTTCTCCCTGTCTGTCATTATTTGTGTGGGAGCTTTGGTGGTGACTTCTCACTGGGTGGAGGGTGGAGGGTTAAGTGCAGGGCTGAGCAGGAGATAAGGAAAGGTCGGAGGCTCAGGCATTTGCACCTTCAGCAAAAACCCTGGGTTGAGGGTCAGACAGGGTTTCCCCTAGTAAAGGGACACCACAGGGGCCCCGGGTCTTTCAGCCTTAGTTGAACTAAGCCCCCGTGACATATACTAACCTTACGCCTATTTCAATGAAGCCCTTGTACCCTGTAAGAAAACAGAAAATAGAAAACAAGAAAAATACTCACCTTATACTACACCTAATCCATCGATGCCCATGTCCTCTGTAAAAAAAAGAAAAACAATAAGCAGTCCTATCTCTTACCTGTCCAATGTGAAGAGAATCCTTATAGTCCTACAATTATCTGGATGATTTGGAGAGCAGTCACATCAGTGATGTGACTGCTATCCCCTCCAGCCGGCCAACACACTGACAGGAGTGTAATCGCTCCTGTCAGTCTCCAATGCTGAGCTCTCATGAGAAAGTTCACTGTTGGTCATAGCTGAACCCCTTACGGCACAGCTGCATGAGAACTTTCTCACACAGCGAGCGGTGCCGTAAGTGAGGTCATGGGGTTCTTCAGGTTTGAACTCCTATGAACTTTTTCATGGAAGCTCAGCTCAGCACTAGACACTGACAGGAGTGATTGCTCTCGTATCAGTGTGTGATCGTTAGCTGAGATAGGGTCTGCATTGCTATCCAAATTATCCAGATTGTCATGGGACAGTATGGATTATCTTAACATCGGACATGATTAAAAAAATGTGTAAAACTGGGTGTTGATTGTCATTTCAAATAAAGAATTTTATTCATGCTGTATGTTTATTTCCAAACTTACTAGGGGGATAGTAATAGTGGGGTCCTATATACACCTCTCCCTTACTAGCCCCTGGGCTTCATGTAACCTAACAATACAAAGGTGACATCAATATCACAAATATTACCCCATTGGCCACCACCACAGGGCAAATGTGAAGCGCAATGTTAAGCACCAGATTTGTTGTACCTTATTGAGGGCTGATGTTCTTAGCCTGGGAGGAGGGACAATTTCCCCAGCCCATACTCTGGCTATTAATATCAGTTCACAGCTGTCTGGAGGACTATGTGGTGCCCATAATACTGTATGGAGGACTATGCTGTCCAGTCTAAAATGATGTCTGCAGTGACTCTGTGTGCTGTGCGCTCCGAGGTTTTGCCAGTTTTTGAGCTATGGTAGAATTTACAATAGACCTCACTCATATAATTTAAAAAGTGAATAAATTATTTAGCATTGTACTATACCTATATTTCTTATATGTGCACCATGAATCATGGTATGTGTTAAAGGGGCCGACAGAGACTCTTTTGCATGGAGCCCATGAATATCTAGAGCCGGCCTTGCAAATAGGAGTACAAAGATAGAAGAATTCAGTAAGCCCTTGGCTGCCATGGAAAGCTATCAGCTTCACTGTATAGTATCGTTAGGCAAAACAGGGGACAATAGGAATTAAAATGAATGCTCCACTGGCGCTTCACCACTGCAATACTGCTTTCATAAATTAATAACATTTAAATGGTTAAACAATGACAATCAGGCCTCATTAGGGCAGTTGCTGGCTGTACAACACCTGCAGTACATGTAGCGGGCTCAGCTCCTATGCCCATTACATTCACCCTTACTAGAAATGAGCTGATCATGCAAAATTCAAATGCGCCTGTTCACCCGGGAAATTCAAATAAAGTCCCTTATTATATTCTGGGGTCTCTGAAGACATTAGATCATAACAAAATAATAAATATAATATTTAAAGAATAAAAAAAATCTATATGCTCATCTAACCGCTCACTTGTCCAACCCCTTCTCTTCGCACAATGATTTGTCCATTATTCGCTGCATCTCTTGATCCCACAAGTGCTGAAATCCCTAAGCTTCTTACACTGAGGAAGGACTTTCAGTTCTGGTGAAGACCAGGAAGGTTCTTCAAAGGTGCATGAAAGGTCATAATGTCAAGACTTCACCATGTGTATCATAACCTTGCGCGGGGGATTTCATTGCTCATGGTGGGGATCTGAAAATGTGAATGTGGGGATTGGACTGATGATAATGAGAATTGATGGAGCTGGAAAGAGGAGGGGTAAGACAAGTATATAGATTTTTATTTTAACTTTTTGATGGCCCTTTATTATTTAGAGAGATGGCGCACATCACGGACATTTTACTGAATCTGCATTAAAGCAAATTACAAAAAAATATACATTTTGGCAAACGTGGAGTTTTGTAAAATGTAAATAGAATTAAATTCCACTCAAATATCTTTTTTTTTACCTGTAACTAGTGTTGAGCATTCCGATACTGCAAATATCGGGTATCGGCCGATATTCGCTGTATCGGAGTTCCGATACCGAGTACCAATATTTTTACAATATCAAATACCGGAATCGGAAGTTCCCATAATGCAATGAACCATTTGTGTTAGCCATGTTAACTAATGGCATGGCTGTGATTGGCTGCTGAAATGATGTCAGCGCGGTCTGTGCGGGCCTGCCGGGGGTCTGTATGGGCCTGCCGGGGGTCTGTACGGGCCTGACGGGGGTCTATGCGGGCTGCTGGGGGTCTGTGAGGGCCTGCCGGGGGTCTGTGCGGGCCTGCACGGGGGTCTGTATGAGCTGCCGGGTGTCTGTACGGGCCTGCCGGGGGTCTGTACGGGCCTGCCGGGGGTCTGTACGGGCCTGCCGGGGGTCTGTGCGGGCTGCCGGGGGTCTGTGTGGGCCCTTTGGGGGTCTGTGTGGGCCTGCCGGGGGTCTGTATGGGCCTGCCGGGGGTCTGTGCGGGCCTGCCGGGGGTTGTGTGTGTGTGCAGGCATCATCCGATGGGACTACAAGTCCCATCGGGCTATGCCTGCTACAATGACAGTGATTGACACATTAGCCAATGATGGGATAGTAGTAGTCCCATCATCCAGCGTATGTGTTGAATGTAAAAAAAAAATAAAACATACATACTACATACATACATACTACATACTACATACATACTACATATATACTACATTCATACAACATACATACATACTACATACATACTACATATATACTACATTCATACAGCATACATACTACATAATACATACATACTACATATATGCTAGATTCATACAACATACATACTACATACATACTACATATATACTATATTCATACAACATACATACATATTACATAATACTTACATACTACATATATACTACATTCATACAACATACATACATACTACATACATAATACATATATACTACATTCATACAACATACATACTACATACATACTACATATATATTACATTCATACAACATACATACATACTACATAATACATACATACTACATATATACTACATTCATACAACACACATACATACATACTACATACATACTACATATATACTACATTCATGCAACATACTACATACATACTACATACAGTGGGGCAAAAAAGTATTTAGTCAGTCAGCAATAGTGCAAGTTCCACCACTTAAAAAGATGAGAGGCGTCTGTAATTTACATCATAGGTAGACCTCAACTATGGGAGAAAAACTGAGAAAAAAAATCCAGAAAATCACATTGTCTGGTTTTTTTTCATTTTATTTGCATATTATGGTGGAAAATAAGTATTTGGTCAGAAACAAAATTTCATCTCAATACTTTGTGATATATCCTTTGTTGGCAATGACAGTGGTCAAACGTTTTCTGTAAGTCTTCACAAGGTTGCCACACACTGTTGTTGGTATGTTGGCCCATTCCTCCATGCAGATCTCCTCTAGAGCAGTGATGTTTTTGGCTTTTCGCTTGGCAACACGGACTTTCAACTCCCTCCAAAGGTTTTCTATAGGGTTGAGATCTGGAGACTGGCTAGGCCACTCCAGGACCTTGAAATGCTTCTTACGAAGCCACTCCTTCATTGCCCTGGCGGTGTGCTTTGGATCATTGTCATGTTGAAAGACCCAGCCACGTTTCATCTGCAATGCCCTTGCTGATGGAAGGAGGTTTGCACTCAAAATCTCACGATACATGGCCCCATTCATTCTTTCATGTACCCGGATCAGTCGTCCTGGCCCCTTTGCAGAGAAACAGCCCCAAAGCATGATGTTTCCACCACCATGCTTTACAGTAGGTATGGTGTTTGATGGATGCAACTCAGTATTCTTTTTCCTCCAAACACGACAAGTTGTGTTTCTACCAAACAGTTCCAGTTTGGTTTCATCAGACCATAGGACATTCTCCCAAAACTCCTCTGGATCATCCAAATGCTCTCTAGCAAACTTCAGATGGGCCCGGACATGTACAGGCTTAAGCAGTGGGACACGTCTGGCACTGCAGGATCTGAGTCCATGGTGGCGTAGTGTGTTAGTTATGGTAGGCCTTGTTACATTGGTCCCAGCTCTCTGCAGTTCATTCACTAGGTCCCCCCGCGTGGTTCTGGGATTTTTGCTCACCGTTCTTGTGATCATTCTGACCCCACGGGGTGGGATTTTGCGTGGAGCACCAGATCGAGGGAGATTATCAGTGGTCTTGTATGTCTTCCATTTTCTAATTATTGCTCCCACAGTTGATTTCTTCACTCCAAGCTGGTTGGCTATTGCAGATTCAGTCTTCCCAGCCTGGTGCAGGGCTACAATTTTGTTTCTGGTGTCCTTTGACAGCTCTTTGGTCTTCACCATAGTGGAGTTTGGAGTCAGACTGTTTGAGGGTGTGCACAGGTGTCTTTTTATACTGATAACAAGTTTAAACAGGTGCCATTACTACAGGTAATGAGTGGAGGAAAGAGGAGACTCTTAAAGAAGAAGTTACAGGTCTGTGAGAGCCAGAAATCTT
This sequence comes from Dendrobates tinctorius, assembly GCF_039654945.1. Taxonomy (NCBI): domain Eukaryota; kingdom Metazoa; phylum Chordata; class Amphibia; order Anura; family Dendrobatidae; genus Dendrobates; species Dendrobates tinctorius. Next base: position 48,151,746 of record NW_027361688.1, on the reverse strand, counting down.
GTTTGCTTGTTTCTGACCAAATACTTATTTTCCACCATAATATGCAAATAAAATGAAAAAAAAAACAGACAATGTGATTTTCTGGATTTTTTTTTCTCAGTTTGTCTCCCATAGTTGAGGTCTACCTATGATGTAAATTACAGATGCCTCTCATCTTTTTAAGTGGTGGAACTTGCACTATTGCTGACTGACTAAATACTTTTTTGCCCCACTGTATATCAGCTGCATTAGATGCAACTACAAGGTCAAGGAGTTAGCTGTCAGACACAGGCAGACTCCCCATAACGAAAACAAAGATGGTTTGTTAAAAAAGCAAACCAAAACAAAACAAAAAGAAATGTGAAAACAGAAATGTATTTCCTTTCATTCTCATCAATTTTTCCCGATATCAGAAAAAAATGAAAAATAGAGTATGAAAATAAATGCCTCCAGTAGCTCGAAAAAAACAACAATTTTTTTGAATTTTTAAATGAGAATTAATACAGCTCTTTAAACTGCACATGTAAAAAACAAATGAAAAAAAATCAGGAACAAGGGTAAATGGCCTGGTCTTAAGTTGAATAAAAAAAATAACTTTGTACTTGGGGGTGTTACATTTTCGTCTCTTTTTCTTACTTTTTTGTAGGGGACGGTGATCAAATATTTCCAATTCCTGTACTTTGTTTTTCTTTAAGTTATTTACTGTGCAGATTAAGATCATATTTTTGTACTTTTTGTAAACTTATTATTAGCGATGGGCGAATCCAAGCAGTGAAGTTCGTGGTCCATACTGGACACCTAGTGTTCATGCACTGGCTTCACTAGGCAGTCTGTCTTACTGTTCTGGTTTGGCACCCCAAATATTGCGTTTTTACCACGCTGTCATCTGCATGACAGCTTGTGAAACACCGACGACTCTGAATGAAAGAGTACTACTCCCATCAGCCTACTTCTGCTGCTGTTTAAAACAGCAAGAGCAGGCACCACTGATGTGAGTATTCATCAGCAAGTGCCTGAGTTATAAATACATAAATATAAATAAAAAAATGATGTGGGGTCTTTCCTATTTTTAATAACCAGCATAGGAAAACTGACAGCTATGGGCTGCAACTTTCAGCTGTCAGCTTTATCATGGCTGGTTATCAAGAATAAAGTGGTCCCAATGCCATTTTTTTAATTATTTAAATAAATAATGATAAAAAAATCAGCATGGGGTCCGCTCCATTTTTGACAGCCAGTCGAGCTAAAGAAGAAAGCTTGGGACTGGTATTTTCAGGTGGCTAAGGGCCCATGGATATTGCCCTCCCAGCCTAAAAATAGCAGCCCACAGCTGCCTCATAAAGAGGTAATGGTAGTGGTATTGATGTCAGCAGTTTTCTGGTCGCTGATACCAAGTCCACAGGATAGTAATGGATAGGCGTCTATAAGACACCCCTATTATTGACCCCATAGTTAGATTATAAAAAAGACACAACCAGAATAAAATCCTTTATTTGAAATAAAAATAAAAAGCACAGTTATACTAACCTTACGCCTATTTCAATGAAGCCCTTGTACCCTGTAAGAAAACAGAAAATAGAAAACAAGAAAAATACTCACCTTATACTACACCTAATCCATCGATGCCCATGTCCTCTGTAAAAAAAAGAAAAACAATAAGCAGTCCTATCTCTTACCTGTCCAATGTGAAGAGAATCCTTATAGTCCTACAATTATCTGGATGATTTGGAGAGCAGTCACATCAGTGATGTGACTGCTATCCCCTCCAGCCGGCCAACACACTGACAGGAGTGTAATCGCTCCTGTCAGTCTCCAATGCTGAGCTCTCATGAGAAAGTTCACTGTTGGTCATAGCTGAACCCCTTATGGCACAGCTGCATGAGAACTTTCTCACACAGCGAGCGGTGCCGTAAGTGAGGTCATGGGGTTCTTCAGGTTTGAACTCCTATGAACTTTTTCATGGGAGCTCAGCTCAGCACTAGACACTGACAGGAGTGATTGCTCTCGTATCAGTGTGTGATCGTTAGCTGAGATAGGGTCTGCATTGCTATCCAAATTATCCAGATTGTCATGGGACAGTATGGATTATCTTAACATCGGACATGATTAAAAAAAATGTGTAAAACTGGGTGTTGATTGTCATTTCAAATAAAGAATTTTATTCATGCTGTATGTTTATTTCCAAACTTACTAGGGGGATAGTAATAGTGGGGTCCTATATACACCTCTCCCTTACTAGCCCCTGGGCTTCATGTAACCTAACAATACAAAGGTGACATCAATCTCACAAATATTACCCCACTGGCCACCACCACAGGGCAAATGTGAAGCGCAATGTTAAGCACCAGATTTGTTGTACCTTATTGAGGGCTGATGTTCTTAGCCTGGGAGGAGGGACAATTTCCCCAGCCCATACTCTGGCTATTAATATCAGTTCACAGCTGTCTGGAGGACTATGTGGTGCCCATAATACTGTATGGAGGACTATGCTGTCCAGTCTAAAATGATGTCTGCAGTGACTCTGTGTGCTGTGCGCTCCGAGGTTTCGCCAGTTTTTGAGCTATGGTAGAATTTACAATAGACCTCACTCATATAATTTAAAAAGTGAATAAATTATTTAGCATTGTACTATACCTATATTTCTTATATGTGCACCATGAATCATGGTATGTGTTAAAGGGGCCAACAGAGACGCTTTTGCATGGAGCCCATGAATATCTAGAGCCGGCCTTGCAAATAGGAGTACAAAGATAGAAGAATTCAGTAAGCCCTTGGCTGCCATGGAAAGCTATCAGCTTCACTGTATAGTATCGTTAGGCAAAACAGGGGACAATAGGAATTAAAATGAATGCTCCACTGGCGCTTCACCACTGCAATACTGCTTTCATAAATGAATAACATTTAAATGGTTAAACAATGACAATCAGGCCTCATTAGGGCAGTTGCTGGCTGTACAACACCTGCAGTACATGTAGCGGGCTCAGCTCCTATGCCCATTACATTCACCCTTACTAGAAATGAGCTGATCATGCAAAATTCAAATGCGCCTGTTCACCCGGGAAATTCAAATAAAGTCCCTTATTATATTCTGGGGTCTCTGAAGACATTAGATCATAACAAAATAATAAATATAATATTTAAAGAATAAAAAAAATCTATATGCTCATCTAACCGCTCACTTGTCCAACCCCTTCTCTTCGCACAATGATTTGTCCATTATTCGCTGCATCTCTTGATCCCACAAGTGCTGAAATCCCTAAGCTTCTTACACTGAGGAAGGACTTTCAGTTCTGGTGAAGACCAGGAAGGTTCTTCAAAGGTGCATGAAAGGTCATAATGTCAAGACTTCACCATGTGTATCATAACCTTGCGCGGGGGATTTCATTGCTCATGGTGGGGATCTGAAAATGTGAATGTGGGGATTGGACTGATGATAATGAGAATTGATGGAGCTGGAAAGAGGAGGGGTAAGACAAGTATATAGATTTTTATTTTAACTTTTTGATGGCCCTTTATTATTTAGAGAGATGGCGCACATTACGGACATTTTACTGAATCTGCATTAAAGCAAATTACAAAAAAATATACATTTTGGCAAACGTGGAGTTTTGTAAAATGTAAATAGAATTAAATTCCACTCAAATATCTTTTTTTTACCTGTAACTAGTGTTGAGCATTCCGATACTGCAAATATCGGGTATCGGCCGATATTCGCTGTATCGGAGTTCCGATACCGAGTACCAATATTTTTACAATATCAAATACCGGAATCGGAAGTTCCCATAATGCAATGAACCATTTGTGTTAGCCATGTTAACTAATGGCATGGCTGTGATTGGCTGCTGAAATGATGTCAGCGCGGTCTGTGCGGGCCTGCCGGGGGTCTGTGCGGGCCTGCCGGGGGTCTGTATGGGCCTGCCGGGGGTCTGTACGGGCCTGACGGGGGTCTGTGCGGGCTGCTGGGGGTCTGTGAGGGCCAGCCGGGGGTCTGTGCGGGCCTGCACGGGGGTCTGTATGGGCTGCCGGGTGTCTGTACGGGCCTGCCGGGGGTCTGTACGGGCCTGCCGGGGGTCTGTACGGGCCTGCCGGGGGTCTGTGCGGGCTGCCGGGGGTCTGTGTGGGCCCTTCGGGGGTCTGTGTAGGCCTGCCGGGGGTCTGTATGGGCCTGCCGGGGGTCTGTGCGGGCCTGCCGGGGGTTGTGTGTGTGTGCAGGCATCATCCGATGGGACTACAAGTCCCATCGGGCTATGCCTGCTACAATGACAGTGATTGACACATTAGCCAATGATGGGATAGTAGTAGTCCCATCATCCAGCGTATGTGTTGAATGTAAAAAAAAAATAAAACATACATACTACATACATACATACTACATACTACATACATACTACATATATACTACATTCATACAACATACATACATACTACATACATACTACATATATACTACATTCATACAGCATACATACTACATAATACATACATACTACATATATGCTAGATTCATACAACATACATACTACATACATACTACATATATACTATATTCATACAACATACATACATATTACATAATACTTACATACTACATATATACTACATTCATACAACATACATACATACTACATACATAATACATATATACTACATTCATACAACATACATACTACATACATACTACGTATATACTACATTCATACAGCATACATACTACATAATACATACATACTACATATATGCTAGATTCATACAACATACATACTACATACATACTACATATATACTATATTCATACAACATACATACATATTACATAATACTTACATACTACATATATACTACATTCATACAACATACATACATACTACATACATAATACATATATACTACATTCATACAACATACATACTACATACATACTACATATATATTACATTCATACAACATACATACATACTACATAATACATACATACTACATATATACTACATTCATACAACACACATACATACATACTACATACATACTACATATATACTACATTCATGCAACATACTACATACATACTACATACAGTGGGGCAAAAAAGTATTTAGTCAGTCAGCAATAGTGCAAGTTCCACCACTTAAAAAGATGAGAGGCGTCTGTAATTTACATCATAGGTAGACCTCAACTATGGGAGAAAAACTGAGAAAAAAAATCCAGAAAATCACATTGTCTGGTTTTTTTTCATTTTATTTGCATATTATGGTGGAAAATAAGTATTTGGTCAGAAACAAAATTTCATCTCAATACTTTGTGATATATCCTTTGTTGGCAATGACAGTGGTCAAACGTTTTCTGTAAGTCTTCACAAGGTTGCCACACACTGTTGTTGGTATGTTGGCCCATTCCTCCATGCAGATCTCCTCTAGAGCAGTGATGTTTTTGGCTTTTCGCTTGGCAACACGGACTTTCAACTCCCTCCAAAGGTTTTCTATAGGGTTGAGATCTGGAGACTGGCTAGGCCACTCCAGGACCTTGAAATGCTTCTTACGAAGCCACTCCTTCATTGCCCTGGCGGTGTGCTTTGGATCATTGTCATGTTGAAAGACCCAGCCACGTTTCATCTGCAATGCCCTTGCTGATGGAAGGAGGTTTGCACTCAAAATCTCACGATACATGGCCCCATTCATTCTTTCATGTACCCGGATCAGTCGTCCTGGCCCCTTTGCAGAGAAACAGCCCCAAAGCATGATGTTTCCACCACCATGCTTTACAGTAGGTATGGTGTTTGATGGATGCAACTCAGTATTCTTTTTCCTCCAAACACGACAAGTTGTGTTTCTACCAAACAGTTCCAGTTTGGTTTCATCAGACCATAGGACATTCTCCCAAAACTCCTCTGGATCATCCAAATGCTCTCTAGCAAACTTCAGACGGGCCCGGACATGTACAGGCTTAAGCAGTGGGACACGTCTGGCACTGCAGGATCTGAGTCCATGGTGGCGTAGTGTGTTAGTTATGGTAGGCCTTGTTACATTGGTCCCAGCTCTCTGCAGTTCATTCACTAGGTCCCCCCGCGTGGTTCTGGGATTTTTGCTCACCGTTCTTGTGATCATTCTGACCCCACGGGGTGGGATTTTGCGTGGAGCACCAGATCGAGGGAGATTATCAGTGGTCTTGTATGTCTTCCATTTTCTAATTATTGCTCCCACAGTTGATTTCTTCACTCCAAGCTGGTTGGCTATTGCAGATTCAGTCTTCCCAGCCTGGTGCAGGGCTACAATTTTGTTTCTGGTGTCCTTTGACAGCTCTTTGGTCTTCACCATAGTGGAGTTTGGAGTCAGACTGTTTGAGGGTGTGCACAGGTGTCTTTTTATACTGATAACAAGTTTAAACAGGTGCCATTACTACAGGTAATGAGTGGAGGAAAGAGGAGACTCTTAAAGAAGAAGTTACAGGTCTGTGAGAGCCAGAAATCTTGTTTGCTTGTTTCTGACCAAATACTTATTTTCCACCATAATATGCAAATAAAATGAAAAAAAAAACAGACAATGTGATTTTCTGGATTTTTTTTTCTCAGTTTGTCTCCCATAGTTGAGGTCTACCTATGATGTAAATTACAGACGCCTCTCATCTTTTTAAGTGGTGGAACTTGCACTATTGCTGACTGACTAAATACTTTTTTGCCCCACTGTATATCAGCTGCATTAGATGCAACTACAAGGTCAAGGAGTTAGCTGTCAGACACAGGCAGACTCCCCATAACGAAAACAAAGATGGTTTGTTAAAAAAGCAAACCAAAACAAAACAAAAAGAAATGTGAAAACAGAAATGTATTTCCTTTCATTCTCATCAATTTTTCCCGATATCAGAAAAAAATGAAAAATAGAGTATGAAAATAAATGCCTCCAGTAGCTCGAAAAAAACAACAATTTTTTTGAATTTTTAAATGAGAATTAATACAGCTCTTTAAACTGCACATGTAAAAAACAAATGAAAAAAAATCAGGAACAAGGGTAAATGGCCTGGTCTTAAGTTGAATAAAAAAAATAACTTTGTACTTGGGGGTGTTACATTTTCGTCTCTTTTTCTTACTTTTTTGTAGGGGACGGTGATCAAATATTTCCAATTCCTGTACTTTGTTTTTCTTTAAGTTATTTACTGTGCAGATTAAGATCATATTTTTGTACTTTTTGTAAACTTATTATTAGCGATGGGCGAATCCAAGCAGTGAAGTTCGTGGTCCATACTGGACACCTAGTGTTCATGCACTGGCTTCACTAGGCAGTCTGTCTTACTGTTCTGGTTTGGCACCCCAAATATTGCGTTTTTACCACGCTGTCATCTGCATGACAGCTTGTGAAACACCGACGACTCTGAATGAAAGAGTACTACTCCCATCAGCCTACTTCTGCTGCTGTTTAAAACAGCAAGAGCAGGCACCACTGATGTGAGTATTCATCAGCAAGTGCCTGAGTTATAAATACATAAATATAAATAAAAAAATGATGTGGGGTCTTTCCTATTTTTAATAACCAGCATAGGAAAACTGACAGCTATGGGCTGCAACTTTCAGCTGTCAGCTTTATCATGGCTGGTTATCAAGAATAAAGTGGTCCCAATGCCATTTTTTTAATTATTTAAATAAATAATGATAAAAAAATCAGCATGGGGTCCGCTCCATTTTTGACAGCCAGTCGAGCTAAAGAAGAAAGCTTGGGACTGGTATTTTCAGGTGGCTAAGGGCCCATGGATATTGCCCTCCCAGCCTAAAAATAGCAGCCCACAGCTGCCTCATAAAGAGGTAATGGTAGTGGTATTGATGTCAGCAGTTTTCTGGTCGCTGATACCAAGTCCACAGGATAGTAATGGATAGGCGTCTATAAGACACCCCTATTATTGACCCCATAGTTAGATTATAAAAAAGACACAACCAGAATAAAATCCTTTATTTGAAATAAAAATAAAAAGCACAGTTATACTAACCTTACGCCTATTTCAATGAAGCCCTTGTACCCTGTAAGAAAACAGAAAATAGAAAACAAGAAAAATACTCACCTTATACTACACCTAATCCATCGATGCCCATGTCCTCTGTAAAAAAAAGAAAAACAATAAGCAGTCCTATCTCTTACCTGTCCAATGTGAAGAGAATCCTTATAGTCCTACAATTATCTGGATGATTTGGAGAGCAGTCACATCAGTGATGTGACTGCTATCCCCTCCAGCCGGCCAACACACTGACAGGAGTGTAATCGCTCCTGTCAGTCTCCAATGCTGAGCTCTCATGAGAAAGTTCACTGTTGGTCATAGCTGAACCCCTTATGGCACAGCTGCATGAGAACTTTCTCACACAGCGAGCGGTGCCGTAAGTGAGGTCATGGGGTTCTTCAGGTTTGAACTCCTATGAACTTTTTCATGGGAGCTCAGCTCAGCACTAGACACTGACAGGAGTGATTGCTCTCGTATCAGTGTGTGATCGTTAGCTGAGATAGGGTCTGCATTGCTATCCAAATTATCCAGATTGTCATGGGACAGTATGGATTATCTTAACATCGGACATGATTAAAAAAAATGTGTAAAACTGGGTGTTGATTGTCATTTCAAATAAAGAATTTTATTCATGCTGTATGTTTATTTCCAAACTTACTAGGGGGATAGTAATAGTGGGGTCCTATATACACCTCTCCCTTACTAGCCCCTGGGCTTCATGTAACCTAACAATACAAAGGTGACATCAATCTCACAAATATTACCCCACTGGCCACCACCACAGGGCAAATGTGAAGCGCAATGTTAAGCACCAGATTTGTTGTACCTTATTGAGGGCTGATGTTCTTAGCCTGGGAGGAGGGACAATTTCCCCAGCCCATACTCTGGCTATTAATATCAGTTCACAGCTGTCTGGAGGACTATGTGGTGCCCATAATACTGTATGGAGGACTATGCTGTCCAGTCTAAAATGATGTCTGCAGTGACTCTGTGTGCTGTGCGCTCCGAGGTTTCGCCAGTTTTTGAGCTATGGTAGAATTTACAATAGACCTCACTCATATAATTTAAAAAGTAAATAAATTATTTAGCATTGTACTATACCTATATTTCTTATATGTGCACCATGAATCATGGTATGTGTTAAAGGGGCCAACAGAGACGCTTTTGCATGGAGCCCATGAATATCTAGAGCCGGCCTTGCAAATAGGAGTACAAAGATAGAAGAATTCAGTAAGCCCTTGGCTGCCATGGAAAGCTATCAGCTTCACTGTATAGTATCGTTAGGCAAAACAGGGGACAATAGGAATTAAAATGAATGCTCCACTGGCGCTTCACCACTGCAATACTGCTTTCATAAATTAATAACATTTAAATGGTTAAACAATGACAATCAGGCCTCATTAGGGCAGTTGCTGGCTGTACAACACCTGCAGTACATGTAGCGGGCTCAGCTCCTATGTCCATTACATTCACCCTTACTAGAAATGAGCTGATCATGCAAAATTCAAATGCGCCTGTTCACCCGGGAAATTCAAATAAAGTCCCTTATTATATTCTGGGGTCTCTGAAGACATTAGATCATAACAAAATAATAAATATAATATTTAAAGAATAAAAAAAATCTATATGCTCATCTAACCGCTCACTTGTCCAACCCCTTCTCTTCGCACAATGATTTGTCCATTATTCGCTGCATCTCTTGATCCCACAAGTGCTGAAATCCCTAAGCTTCTTACACTGAGGAAGGACTTTCAGTTCTGGTGAAGACCAGGAAGGTTCTTCAAAGGTGCATGAAAGGTCATAATGTCAAGACTTCACCATGTGTATCATAACCTTGCGCGGGGGATTTCATTGCTCATGGTGGGGATCTGAAAATGTGAATGTGGGGATTGGACTGATGATAATGAGAATTGATGGAGCTGGAAAGAGGAGGGGTAAGACAAGTATATAGATTTTTATTTTAACTTTTTGATGGCCCTTTATTATTTAGAGAGATGGCGCACATTACGGACATTTTACTGAATCTGCATTAAAGCAAATTACAAAAAAATATACATTTTGGCAAACGTGGAGTTTTGTAAAATGTAAATAGAATTAAATTCCACTCAAATATCTTTTTTTTACCTGTAACTAGTGTTGAGCATTCCGATACTGCAAATATCGGGTATCGGCCGATATTCGCTGTATCGGAGTTCCGATACCGAGTACCAATATTTTTACAATATCAAATACCGGAATCGGAAGTTCCCATAATGCAATGAACCATTTGTGTTAGCCATGTTAACTAATGGCATGGCTGTGATTGGCTGCTGAAATGATGTCAGCGCGGTCTGTGCGGGCCTGCCGGGGGTCTGTGCGGGCCTGCCGGGGGTCTGTATGGGCCTGCCGGGGGTCTGTACGGGCCTGACGGGGGTCTGTGCGGGCTGCTGGGGGTCTGTGAGGGCCTGCCGGGGGTCTGTGCGGGCCTGCACGGGGGTCTGTATGGGCTGCCGGGTGTCTGTACGGGCCTGCCGGGGGTCTGTACGGGCCTGCCGGGGGTCTGTACGGGCCTGCTGGGGGTCTGTGCGGGCTGCCGGGGGTCTGTGTGGGCCCTTCGGGGGTCTGTGTGGGCCTGCCGGGGGTCTGTATGGGCCTGCCGGGGGTCTGTGCGGGCCTGCCGGGGGTTGTGTGTGTGTGCAGGCATCATCCGATGGGACTACAAGTCCCATCGGGCTATGCCTGCTACAATGACAGTGATTGACACATTAGCCAATGATGGGATAGTAGTAGTCCCATCATCCAGCGTATGTGTTGAATGTAAAAAAAAAATAAAACATACATACTACATACATACATACTACATACTACATACATACTACATATATACTACATTCATACAACATACATACATACTACATACATACTACATATATACTACATTCATACAGCATACATACTACATAATACATACATACTACATATATGCTAGATTCATACAACATACATACTACATACATACTACATATATACTATATTCATACAACATACATACATATTACATAATACTTACATACTACATATATACTACATTCATACAACATACATACATACTACATACATAATACATATATACTACATTCATACAACATACATACTACATACATACTACGTATATACTACATTCATACAGCATACATACTACATAATACATACATACTACATATATGCTAGATTCATACAACATACATACTACATACATACTACATATATACTATATTCATACAACATACATACATATTACATAATACTTACATACTACATATATACTACATTCATACAACATACATACATACTACATACATAATACATATATACTACATTCATACAACATACATACTACATACATACTACATATATATTACATTCATACAACATACATACATACTACATAATTAGAGTTGAGCGATACCAGCCGATACTTGAAAATATCGGATCGGAATGGATCGGCCGATCTTAAAAAAAAGTATCGGTATCGCCGATTCCGATACCGGGAACCAATGCAAGTCAATGGGGCCAAAATATCGGAATTAAAAAAAAACCTTTCTTTCCTTGTAGGTTAATTCTACATGAAGAAAAACAACTAAGAATAATGTAGAATGTATTGTGGGAGGTGGAGGAGACATTAAAGCCATAGAGGTTTAGCCCAATCAAATGGAATAGCAGGAATTAAACTTTTTTTTTTAAAGATGTTAGGAGTTACAAAGATATTGACTATGTTAGCCTCATTTATATTTTGCCAGACATGTATGTCTTCTTCTTCTACTTCCTTTTTTTACATTCTTCTTCTTCTTCTTCTACTTCCTTTTTTTACATTCTTCTTCTTCTTCTTCTACTTCCTTTTTTTACATTCTTCTTCTTATTCCTTTTTTTACATTCTTCTTCTTCTTCTTCTACTTCCTTTTTTTACATTCTTCTTCTTCTTCTTCTTCTTCTTCTTCTTCTTCTTCTTCTTCTTCCTTTTCTTACATTCTTCATATTCTTCTTATTCAACAATTATTATTCTACATATTCAGCTTCTTCATCTTCTTCCTATTCTTCTTCATCATATTCTTGTTTGTGTCAGGCATTCCTGTAGTTGTTATCTAGAAAAGTTAGAAGTTTACACCTTCCGTTCTGCCTGTCACAAAAGATTTACAACAGGATTTGTCCGCGTTCAGTTTGGCCTGCAGAAGCAGGCCTTTTCCAGGGGCACCACGAGGAGGAACGGACTCACCCCCATACACTGCTTAGTCTTCTTCTGCTTATAAATAAGATAATATCATTTGCTCAGAGTATTAGTCTTATGCTTAATGTTCTTCTGCTTTGTTTTTTTTATGCTTCTTTGTCTTCTCTCTCTTGTTGTTCTGCATCTTGGTGGTTGTCTTCCTGTTCTTTGTCCTCTTGAACCAGCTGACGGTACTGGCACCCGGAGGGGCAGCAGAAGGAACAAGAGCCAATGGCACTACCGAGGACCAGCTGACGGTGCTGGAACCCGGTTACTAAGCAGGAGGTACCTGTGCTACAAAGCACTACCAAGGACCAGCAGACGTTGCCGGAACTCGGATACCGAGATGGAGGCACCTAGGCCAAACGCTCTGACGAGAACCAGCTGACGGTGCTGGAACCCGGAGGGGTAGCATAAGCTGCAAGAGCAAATGGAAATAGCGAGGACCAGCTGACAGTGCTGGCACCCGGAGGGGCAGCAGAAGGAATAAGAGCCAATGGCACAACCGAGGACCAGCTGACGGTGCTGGAACCCGGTTACTAAGCAGGAGGTACCTGTGCTACAAAGCACTACCAAGGACCAGCAGACGTTGCCGGAACTCGGATACCGAGATGGAGGCACCTAGGCCAAAGGCTCTGACGAGAACCAGCTGACGGTGCTGGAACCCGGAGGGGTAGCATAAGCTGCAAGAGCAAATGGAAATAGCGAGGACCAGCTGACAGTGCTGGCACCCGGAGGGGCAGCAGAAGGAATAAGAGCCAATGGCACAACCGAGGACCAGCTGACGGTGCTGGAACCCGGTTACTAAGCAGGAGGTACCTGTGCTACAAAGCACTACCAAGGACCAGCAGACGTTGCTGGAACTCGGATACCGAGATGGAGGCACCTAGGCCAAAGGCTCTGATGAGAACCAGCTGACGGTGCTGGAACCCGGAGGGGTATCAGAAGTTACCCCTGAAAAGCAAAGTTGGCATGCCGCAAGCTGGCCGCAGTTACCGAATCACACAGTCCTACAGGGGGTGCTTGTCCTACTGGCACTATGGAACAAACCTTTCTTACCAGAACCCGCAGTCCACATAGGAAGCACCTAAACTGCTGGCACCCTAGCCTCGGCTAACCCAACCGCAACACGACATGGCAACTTGGGGTGGCAAACTGACATTGACACTTCCTGGAAACAGCAGGCAGGGCTGGAACCAAGCTGGGCAGGAGGGAGTACCCGTGCCAAAGTCAGTTATGAGCAGCAACTGGCGATGTTGGAGCCCAGGACAAGCACTTAGCAGGCTGAGGCCTGATGTGCTGTCAATTGGGAGGCAGCAGGACAGATTGCCATCAAAACAGCAGGGGAACAGCTGACGTTACTGAACCCCACAAACACAGGAGCTAGTGTTTTACTCTGTGAAGACGGCACTTCCGAGCAACAACTGGCTGTGTTGAAGCCCAGGGACAAGCACGGAGCAGGCTTAGGCTGCATTGAAGAAATTTTAAGATCGGTTGTAGACTACTAATTTGAACCAAGCTCCACTTAGGCCTGTGGATTCACTGATTTTCGTATTTCCCCTGTCCTCCAACCCCGCCAGTTACAGCTCCGAAGTGGCGTCTGCACAATCCACACTTGTTCCTGTGTTACAGGTGTTCAGTCCGGTCAGTTAATCCCCTGATGTGTGTCCGGCAATGTCGCCTGCTCTGTCCACATTCCGATAATGGGAATGTGGACAGAGCAGGCGACATTGCCGGACACACATCAGGGGATTAACTGATCGGACTGAACACCTGTAACACAGGAACAAGTGTGGATTGTGCAGACGCCACTTCGGAGCTGTAACTGGCAGGGTTGGAGGACAGGGGAAATACGAGAGACAGTGGAGCCACAGGCCTAATTGGAGCACGGTTAAAAATCAGTAGTGGTACGACTGTGTAGGCAGCAGGAGACTTTGCCATCCACACAGCAGGGGATCAGCTGACATTACTGAACCCCACTGAGACACGGGAGCAAGTATCTCTTTCCGTGTGGACGGCACTTCCGAACTACAACTGGCTGTGTTGAAGCCCAGGAAATAGGAGGGTGTAGGCAGAGGCCTACTGTATTTTGAATGAGTTTACAGCAGGAGAGACTGCCATCCACAAAGCAGGGGATCAGCTGACGTTACTGAACCCCACTGAGACACGGGAGCAAGTATCTCTTTCCGTGTGGACGGCACTTCCGAACTACAACTGGCTGTGTTGAAGCCCAGGAAATAGGAGGGTGTAGGCAGAGGCCTACTGTATTTTGAATGAGTTTACAGCAGGAGAGACTGCCATCCACACAGCAGGGGATCAGCTGACGTTACTGAACCCCACTGAGACACGGGAGCAAGTATCTCTTTCCGTGTGGACGGCACTTCCGAACTACAACTGGCTGTGTTGAAGCCCAGGAAATAGGAGGGTGTAGGCAGAGGCCTACTGAATTTTGAATGAGGTGACAGCAGGAGAGACTGCCATCCACACAGCAGGGGATCAGCTGACGTTACTGAACCCCACTGAGACACGGGAGCAAGTGTCTCTTTCCGTGTGGACGGCACTTCCGAACTACAACTGGCTGTGTTGAAGCCCAGGAAATAGGAGGGTGTAGGCAGAGGCCTACTGAATTTTGAATGAGGTGACAGCAGGAGAGACTGCCATCCACACAGCAGGGGATCAGCTGACGTTACTGAACCCCACTGAGACACGGGAGCAAGTATCTCATTCCGTGTGGACGGCACTTCCGAACTACAACTGGCTGTGTTGAAGCCCAGGAAATAGGAGGGTGTAGGCAGAGGCCTACTGAATTTTGAATGAGGTGACAGCAGGAGAGACTGCCATCCACACAGCAGGGGATCAGCTGACGTTACTGAACCCCACTGAGACACGGGAGCAAGTATCTCTTTCCGTGTGGACGGCACTTCCGAACTACAACTGGCTGTGTTGAAGCCCAGGAAATAGGAGGGTGTAGGCAGAGGCCTACTGTATTTTGAATGAGTTTACAGCAGGAGAGACTGCCATCCACACAGCAGGGGATCAGCTGACGTTACTGAACCCCACTGAGACACGGGAGCAAGTGTCTCTTTCCGTGTGGACGGCACTTCCGAACTACAACTGGCTGTGTTGAAGCCCAGGAAATAGGAGGGTGTAGGCAGAGGCCTACTGTATTTTGAATGAGTTTACAGCAGGAGAGACTGCCA
The DNA here is from genome assembly GCF_039654945.1 of Dendrobates tinctorius. NCBI lineage: Eukaryota > Metazoa > Chordata > Amphibia > Anura > Dendrobatidae > Dendrobates > Dendrobates tinctorius. The sequence continues at coordinate 48,136,347 of NW_027361688.1, read as the reverse complement.
TCCACACAGCAGGGGATCAGCTGACGTTACTGAACCCCACTGAGACACGGGAGCAAGTATCTCTTTCCGTGTGGACGGCACTTCCGAACTACAACTGGCTGTGTTGAAGCCCAGGAAATAGGAGGGTGTAGGCAGAGGCCTACTGAATTTTGAATGAGGTGACAGCAGGAGAGACTGCCATCCACACAGCAGGGGATCAGCTGACGTTACTGAACCCCACTGAGACACGGGAGCAAGTATCTCTTTCCGTGTGGACGGCACTTCCGAACTACAACTGGCTGTGTTGAAGCCCAGGAAATAGGAGGGTGTAGGCAGAGGCCTACTGAATTTTGAATGAGGTGACAGCAGGAGAGACTGCCATCCACACAGCAGGGGATCAGCTGACGTTACTGAACCCCACTGAGACACGGGAGCAAGTATCTCTTTCCGTGTGGACGGCACTTCCGAACTACAACTGGCTGTGTTGAAGCCCAGGAAATAGGAGGGTGTAGGCAGAGGCCTACTGTATTTTGAATGAGTTTACAGCAGGAGAGACTGCCATCCACACAGCAGGGGATCAGCTGACGTTACTGAACCCCACTGAGACACGGGAGCAAGTATCTCTTTCCGTGTGGACGGCACTTCCGAACTACAACTGGCTGTGTTGAAGCCCAGGAAATAGGAGGGTGTAGGCAGAGGCCTACTGAATTTTGAATGAGGTGACAGCAGGAGAGACTGCCATCCACACAGCAGGGGATCAGCTGACGTTACTGAACCCCACTGAGACACGGGAGCAAGTGTCTCTTTCCGTGTGGACGGCACTTCCGAACTACAACTGGCTGTGTTGAAGCCCAGGAAATAGGAGGGTGTAGGCAGAGGCCTACTGAATTTTGAATGAGGTGACAGCAGGAGAGACTGCCATCCACACAGCAGGGGATCAGCTGACGTTACTGAACCCCACTGAGACACGGGAGCAAGTATCTCTTTCCGTGTGGACGGCACTTCCGAACTACAACTGGCTGTGTTGAAGCCCAGGAAATAGGAGGGTGTAGGCAGAGGCCTACTGAATTTTGAATGAGGTGACAGCAGGAGAGACTGCCATCCACACAGCAGGGGATCAGCTGACGTTACTGAACCCCACTGAGACACGGGAGCAAGTATCTCTTTCCGTGTGGACGGCACTTCCGAACTACAACTGGCTGTGTTGAAGCCCAGGAAATAGGAGGGTGTAGGCAGAGGCCTACTGTCTTTGTAATGCGGAGACAGCAGGAGAGACTGCCATCTCCACAGCAGGGGAACAGCTGGCAGTGCTGAACCCCACTAACACTTGAACGAATGTGTTTGGCTCTGTGGAGACGACACTTCTGAACACCAACTGACGCTGTTGGAGCCCAGGATTAGGCGAGGAGCAGGCTGGGGCCTACTGGATTTTGGCAGGTGAAGGCAGCAGGAGACTTGCCATCTCCACAGCAGGGGAACAGCTGGCAGTGCTGAACCCCACTAACACTTGAACGAATGTGTTTGGTTCTGTGGAGACGACACTTCTGAACACCAACTGACGCTGTTGGAGCCCAGGATTAGGCGAGGAGCAGGCTGGGGCCTACTGGATTTTGGCAGGTGAATGCAGCAGGAGACTTGCCATCTCCACAGCAGGGGAACAGCTGGCAGTGCTGAACCCCACTAACACTTGAACGAACGTGTTTGGCTCTGTGGAGACGACACTTCTGAACACCAACTGACGCTGTTGGAGCCCAGGATTAGGCGAGGAGCAGGCTGGGGCCTACTGGATTTTGGCAGGTGAAGGCAGCAGGAGACTTGCCATCTCCACAGCAGGGGAACAGCTGGCAGTGCTGAACCCCACTAACACTTGAACGAATGTGTTTGGCTCTGTGGAGACGACACTTCTGAACACCAACTGACGCTGTTGGAGCCCAGGATTAGGCGAGGAGCAGGCTGGGGCCTACTGGATTTTGGCAGGTGAAGGCAGCAGGAGACTTGCCATCTCCACAGCAGGGGAACAGCTGGCAGTGCTGAACCCCACTAACACTTGAACGAATGTGTTTGGTTCTGTGGAGACGACACTTCTGAACACCAACTGACGCTGTTGGAGCCCAGGATTAGGCGAGGAGCAGGCTGGGGCCTACTGGATTTTGGCAGGTGAAGGCAGCAGGAGACTTGCCATCTCCACAGCAGGGGAACAGCTGGCAGTGCTGAACCCCACTAACACTTGAACGAATGTGTTTGGCTCTGTGGAGACGACACTTCTGAACACCAACTGACGCTGTTGGAGCCCAGGATTAGGCGAGGAGCAGGCTGGGGCCTACTGGATTTGGGCAGGTGAAGGCAGCAGGAGACTTGCCATCTCCACAGCAGGGGAACAGCTGGCAGTGCTGAACCCCACTAACACTTGAACGAATGTGTTTGGTTCTGTGGAGACGACACTTCTGAACACCAACTGACGCTGTTGGAGCCCAGGATTAGGCGAGGAGCAGGCTGGGGCCTACTGGATTTTGGCAGGTGAAGGCAGCAGGAGACTTGCCATCTCCACAGCAGGGGAACAGCTGGCAGTGCTGAACCCCACTAACACTTGAACGAATGTGTTTGGCTCTGTGGAGACGACACTTCTGAACACCAACTGACGCTGTTGGAGCCCAGGATTAGGCGAGGAGCAGGCTGGGGCCTACTGGATTTGGGCAGGTGAAGGCAGCAGGAGACTTGCCATCTCCACAGCAGGGGAACAGCTGGCAGTGCTGAACCCCACTAACACTTGAACGAATGTGTTTGGTTCTGTGGAGACGACACTTCTGAACACCAACTGACGCTGTTGGAGCCCAGGATTAGGCGAGGAGCAGGCTGGGGCCTACTGGATTTTGGCAGGTGAAGGCAGCAGGAGACTTGCCATCTCCACAGCAGGGGAACAGCTGGCAGTGCTGAACCCCACTAACACTTGAACGAATGTGTTTGGCTCTGTGGAGACGACACTTCTGAACACCAACTGACGCTGTTGGAGCCCAGGATTAGGCGAGGAGCAGGCTGGGGCCTACTGGATTTGGGCAGGTGAAGGCAGCAGGAGACTTGCCATCTCCACAGCAGGGGAACAGCTGGCAGTGCTGAACCCCACTAACACTTGAACGAATGTGTTTGGTTCTGTGGAGACGACACTTCTGAACACCAACTGACGCTGTTGGAGCCCAGGATTAGGCGAGGAGCAGGCTGGGGCCTACTGGATTTTGGCAGGTGAATGCAGCAGGAGACTTGCCATCTCCACAGCAGGGGAACAGCTGGCAGTGCTGAACCCCACTAACACTTGAACGAATGTGTTTGGCTCTGTGGAGACGACACTTCTGAACACCAACTGACGCTGTTGGAGCCCAGGATTAGGCGAGGAGCAGGCTGGGGCCTACTGGATTTGGGCAGGTGAAGGCAGCAGGAGACTTGCCATCTCCACAGCAGGGGAACAGCTGGCAGTGCTGAACCCCACTAACACTTGAACGAATGTGTTTGGCTCTGTGGAGACGACACTTCTGAACACCAACTGACGCTGTTGGTGCCCAGGATTACGCATGCCGCATGCAGAGGCCAATGGGCAGCGGTTTTTATGGAGGTTGTGGACTACTACTGATTCTAACCATGCTCCACTTAGGCCTCTGGCTCCACTGTCTCTACTATTTACCCTGGCCTCCAACCCCGCCAGCTACATCTCTGAAGTGGCGTCAGCACAATCTACACTTGTTCCTGTGTTACTGGTGCTCAGTCCCATCAGTTGATCCCCTGATGTTTGTCCGGCAAGTTCGCCAGCTCTGTCCTCATTCCCACTACTGGTTATGGGAATGTGGACAGAGCAGGAGACCTTGCCGGACACACATCAGGGGATAAACTGATGGGACTGAGCCACAGGAACACAGGAACAAGTGTAGATTGTGCTGACGCCACTTCAGAGATGTAGATGGCGGGGTTGGAGGTCAGGGGAAATAGTAGAGACAGTGGAGCCAGAGACCTAAGTTGGGCACGGTTAAAAATCAGTAGTGGTTTGAATGTTGATGGAGCTGGTGACTCTGCCGTCCACACAGCAGGGGATCAGCTGGCATTACTGAACCCCAGTAACACAGGAGCTAGTGTGTTTCTCTGTGCAGACGACACATCTGAGCGACAACTGGCTGTGTTGAAGCACAGGGATTATAGTTCAGGTGGTAGAAAAATGAACACACCAGCAGACCTGGATACAGTTGCCAACCACTAATTTAGTCTGTAAGAGGAATGGCAAAGTCTTTGGAGATCCAGGCCTTGTTCATTTTCAGAAAAGTCAGCCGGTCAACATTATCGGAAGATAGTCGCGTGCGACGGTCTGTTAGTACACCACCTGCGGCACTAAAGACACGTTCCGATAATACACTGGCAGCAGGGCAAGCCAGCACCTCCAATGCATACTGGCTAAGCTCTGGCCATGTATCCAGCTTAGAGACCCAAAACTTGAAGGGGGAAGAGCCATCTGGGAGTACAGCGACAGGGCAAGACATGTAGTCTGACACCATCTGACGGAAGCGTTGCCTCCTGCTGACTCGAGGCGTCGCTGATGGTGTAGACAATTGTGGTGGACACACAAAACTTTGCCACATTTGGGCCATAGTGGTCTTGCCTTGTGCTGCGGCACTGCCTCTGCTCCCTCTTTGTGCAGAGTTTCCTCCACTGCCTCGACGCACAGAGCTGCTTTGTAAAGCACTTGCAACAATGCTGTCGGGTGGAATGGAAAACATTATGGACTGCACCAGTGACTCTTCGTACTCCCGCATTTTACGCTCCCAGTTCAACATTGGTATGAGCCTTTGTACGCTGTCCCGGTAGCGAGGATCTAGGAGGGTGTACACCCAATAATCAGCCGAGACGAGAATGTGGGCGATGCGGCGGTCGTTTCTCAGGCACTGCAGCATGAAATCAACCATGTGCTGCAGACTCCCAACTGCCAAAGAACCGCTGTCCCCTGTTTGAGGCGTGACCTCGACCTGCTCTGCATCACCCCACCCTCGCTGTACATACTGAGTAGAGGTTTGTGTACCTCCCTCCTCTGGAGAGATGTCTTCCTCCTCCATCGACTCCTCCTCATCCTCCTCACAAAGTGTCCCCTGCCTAGGCCTTTGTGAGGAAACACGTAGCGCAGACTGTCCAGAAGCAGATGGCATTTGGGACTCCTCATCCTCCACCTCTTCTGAAACCTCATCCCTTAGTGCTTGCAGTGTTTGTTGAAGCAGGCAGATAAGGGGGACAGTCATGCTGACTAGTGCATCATCTGCACTCGCCATCCGCGTGGATTCATCGAAGGCACGCAAAACGAGGCAGATGTCCTTCATAGAGGCCCACTCAATGGTGCTGAAGTGTGAACGGCGCACAGTGCGACTTGTTTGCGCCTGATGCAGCTGGTACTCCATGACTGCTGCCTGCTGCTCACACAACCGCTCCAACATATGTAACGTTGAATTCCACCGGGTGGGTAGGTCACATATGATGCGATGTTCTGGAAGGCCAAATCGTCGCTGCAGAGCAGCGAGGCGCGATCTTGCCGTGCTGGAACGTCGCAAGTGAGCGCACTCTATGCGGACCTTGTGCAACAGTGCATCAAGATCCGGATAGTCCCTCAGAAAGCTCTGCACGACCAAGTTAAGAACATGTGCCAGACATGGGATGTGTGTGAGGTTGCCTAGGCCAAGAGCTGCCACCAGATTTCGGCCATTGTCACACACTACCAAGCCCGGCTGGAGATTCGCTGGCCCAAACCACACATCGCTCTCCAGCTTGATAGCATTCCAGAGCTCCTGCGCTGTGTGGCTTCGATTCCCCAAAGAAATTAATTTGAGTACAGCCTGTTGACGTTTGGCCACGGCTGTGCTCATATCGGTCGTAACAGGCTCCTGCTCTGCTGTTTCTGAGGAACTTGAGTAGGAGGAGGAGTCTATGTGTACAGACTGGAGTCCTGCAATCCGTGGCGTTGGAAGAACACGTACAGCGCCACTCTCCAGATCCGTACCCGGCTCCACAACATTGACCCAGTGGGCAGTGAGGGAAAGGTATCGTCCCTGTCCATGGTTACTGGTCCACGCATCGGTGGTCAGGTGGACCTTGCTACTAATGGCGTTTAGTAGCGCATGTTTTATTTTGCCCTCAACATGTTTCTGCAGGGCAGGGACGGCTCGCCTGCTGAAATAAAAGCGGCTGGGCACGTTGTATTGGGGGACTGCCAATGCCATTAAGTCCCGGAAGGTGTCAGTGTCCACCAGCCTGAATGACAGCATTTCAACTGCCAGAAGTTTGGCAATGCCAGCATTCAGAGACTGTGCTCGGGGATGGTTTGCCGAGTAAGGGCGCCTTTTATCCCATGCCTGTGCTACCGATGGCTGTGATGGATGGGAACGTGCTGTTATGGGTGGAATCTGACAGGGTCTCCGGACAACAGTGGCAGAGGTTCTTCCTTGGCGATCCTGTGAGGAAGCCGAACCAGCAGTGTGTGAGCTGGAGGAAGAGGGCCCAACACGAACTGAAGAGGTGGTAGGTGGTGCTGTACGTTGGCCTACGTCTTGAGGGTGTCTATGCAACTCCAACTCGTGCTTGGTGCGCACATGTTTCCACATATTTGTGGTATTGAGGTTGCTGACATTTCTCCCTCTTTTGACTCTCTGATGACACAGCTTGCATTTGACAAAGCAAATGTCATCTGCAACTGTGTCAAAAAAGGACCACGCACTGCAACTCTTGTGAGCGCCCGGTTTGCCTTTGGAAGGAGGAATGCTCCTAACGGGTGCCGAAGTGGAGGGTACAGGCAACCAAGTCTTCCCCCTCCCTCTGCCTCCTGTTTTGGCCGGTAGGGGAATCTCTTCCTCCGAGCTGCTCCCACCACCTTCCTGTTGCTCACGCCATGATGGGTCAAGGACCTCATCATCTTCCCTCCCCTCTTCAAACAGCTGCTTCTCCGGGGTTGTCTCGCCAGCACCGTACGCACCAGAAAGTGGCAACTGAGTCTCGTCATCATCTGATGCGTACTGAGGTGTGCTGACCATAGGCACTGGCCCACTCGCCTCTTCAGATTCAGAGGGACAAAGAAGTTGCGCATCACTGCATACTCCCTCTTCTTCACATTCAGGAATGCTGCTTGGCTGGCCCCCTCTTTCCAAGCCAACAGATTCCGAGAACAGAAGTAGAGATTGTGATGGCTCCTGTCCATGTCTCTCTGACTGCCTGGGCACTTTGGCAGGTGGTGAAGAGACAGATGGTTGCTCTTCGGTGCTCTGACCCTGAGAGGATGCGGAAGTAATTGAAGTCGATGCGTTAGCTGCCATCCATCCGACAACGGCTTCAATTTGTTCCTCCCGCAGCAGTGGGGTACGTTGAGGTCCTACAAAGCTGCGCATAAAGGACTGTTGCCTGCTAAAACTGGGGGATGCTGATCCACTGGTGCCCGCAGCAGGCCCAGAATCCCCACGTCCTCTACCTGTAGAATCCCCACGTCCTCTCCCTGCAGAATCCCCACGTCCTCTCCCTGCTGAAACTCCACGCCCACGCCCACGCCCCCGCGCCTTACTCCCTGCCTTCTTCATCTTGCAAGACTGCTTAAGATAGGCAAAAAAGGACAAAGGGGGGCCTTAGTGTGCTTATTCCTGAACAGCTGGTTACAGGTACAAGAAACACTAATTTTATGAAGTGTGTGTGTGTGGACTAGACTTTAATAGGAGCTGATGTGGCCTACACAAGTTCAAAATGTAGTGTTTGGTGAACTTTTTATGTGGTTTCTTTGTTTGAAACAAACTCAAAGTATGAGAACAAAGAATTGAAACTGATAGTATCACCAACTTTTTGGAGCTATTACAATGCAGGCAGGTAACCTACAATGCAAAAGATGAGGCTCCAAAAAAATTGGGTAATACTAATCTGGCTGCGCCGGCAGGGCACAAGCCAGAAAAAAAGGCTCCTCTATCTACTCCTATATAGTGTTTGCAACCAACCAATGTTGATGGATACGGATGGATGCACACTAATAGGAGAAGAAAAAATGAGCTGCACTCAGAGACAAATATGTGTGAGGCAGTGACGCACGTTGAGCGTCCTACAACCAGACGTAGCTGCAGGACACTCTACTCAGCGTGAGCTGCACTCACACACAGTCAGAGACCTCTCAGACAGCCGTCAACAGTGCAGCTAAGTGGGCACTGGCACTGACAGGCTGCAGAAAGGCTCCGCTGTGTACTCCTATATAGTGTTTGCAACCACCGTAGATGGAGACGGATGGATGCACACTAATAGAAGAAAAAATGAGCTGCACTCAAATAAAAATATGTGTGAGGCAGTGACGCACGCTGAGCGTCCTACAGCCAGACGTAGCTGCAGGACACACTACTCAGCATGAGCTGCACTCACACACAGTCAGAGACCTCTCAGACAGCCGTGAACAGTGCAGCAAAGTGGACACTAGCACTGAAAGGCTGCAGAAAGGCTCCGCTGTCTACTACTAGTGTTTGCAACCAACGTATATGGATACGGATGGAAGCACACTAGATTGAAATTATTTAAAAAATGCAGCTCAAAAAATAAAAGATGTATGAGGCAGCAGTGATCACACTGGGTGGCCTACAGCCTGACGTGGCTGCAGGACCCACTCCACAGCGTGAGCTGCACTCACACAGCCCTTGCAGACAGCTGTGAAAACAGCGCTGCTAGGGAAAAGCAAGCTACAGTGGTGGTTTATGTAGCCTGGATAAAGCACAATATTGTTTTTAGAATCGCTATTTCTAACTGTCCCTCAAAGTCTTCTACAGCAGCCTGTCCCTAACTGAATTCACAGCAGAGTGACCAGAAATGGCGGCTGCGGTGGCTTTTATAGTGCATCATGACATCATTTCGGCAGCCAATCACAGCCATGCCAATAGTTAACATGCCTACATGCCTAACAGGATGTGCCCACACTTCGGAGGATTCCCATTGGCTTAATCAAAGCAAGCAGGCTCATAGCATGATGGGAACTTCCTATTCCGATTCCGATCCCGGAATCCGATATGAAAAAAGTATCGGAATTAAGTATCGGAATTCCGATACCGCTGATATCGGCCGATACCCGATACTTGCGGTATCGGAATGCTCAACACTATACATAATACATACATACTACATATATACTACATTCATACAACACACATACATACATACTACATACATACTACATATATACTACATTCATGCAACATACTACATACATACTACATACAGTGGGGCAAAAAAGTATTTAGTCAGTCAGCAATAGTGCAAGTTCCACCACTTAAAAAGATGAGAGGCGTCTGTAATTTACATCATAGGTAGACCTCAACTATGGGAGAAAAACTGAGAAAAAAAATCCAGAAAATCACATTGTCTGGTTTTTTTTCATTTTATTTGCATATTATGGTGGAAAATAAGTATTTGGTCAGAAACAAAATTTCATCTCAATACTTTGTGATATATCCTTTGTTGGCAATGACAGTGGTCAAACGTTTTCTGTAAGTCTTCACAAGGTTGCCACACACTGTTGTTGGTATGTTGGCCCATTCCTCCATGCAGATCTCCTCTAGAGCAGTGATGTTTTTGGCTTTTCGCTTGGCAACACGGACTTTCAACTCCCTCCAAAGGTTTTCTATAGGGTTGAGATCTGGAGACTGGCTAGGCCACTCCAGGACCTTGAAATGCTTCTTACGAAGCCACTCCTTCATTGCCCTGGCGGTGTGCTTTGGATCATTGTCATGTTGAAAGACCCAGCCACGTTTCATCTGCAATGCCCTTGCTGATGGAAGGAGGTTTGCACTCAAAATCTCACGATACATGGCCCCATTCATTCTTTCATGTACCCGGATCAGTCGTCCTGGCCCCTTTGCAGAGAAACAGCCCCAAAGCATGATGTTTCCACCACCATGCTTTACAGTAGGTATGGTGTTTGATGGATGCAACTCAGTATTCTTTTTCCTCCAAACACGACAAGTTGTGTTTCTACCAAACAGTTCCAGTTTGGTTTCATCAGACCATAGGACATTCTCCCAAAACTCCTCTGGATCATCCAAATGCTCTCTAGCAAACTTCAGACGGGCCCGGACATGTACAGGCTTAAGCAGTGGGACACGTCTGGCACTGCAGGATCTGAGTCCATGGTGGCGTAGTGTGTTAGTTATGGTAGGCCTTGTTACATTGGTCCCAGCTCTCTGCAGTTCATTCACTAGGTCCCCCCGCGTGGTTCTGGGATTTTTGCTCACCGTTCTTGTGATCATTCTGACCCCACGGGGTGGGATTTTGCGTGGAGCACCAGATCGAGGGGGATTATCAGTGGTCTTGTATGTCTTCCATTTTCTAATTATTGCTCCCACAGTTGATTTCTTCACTCCAAGCTGGTTGGCTATTGAGATTCAGTCTTCCCAGCCTGGTGCAGGGCTACAATTTTGTTTCTGGTGTCCTTTGACAGCTCTTTGGTCTTCACCATAGTGGAGTTTGGAGTCAGACTGTTTGAGGGTGTGCACAGGTGTCTTTTTATACTGATAACAAGTTTAAACAGGTGCCATTACTACAGGTAATGAGTGGAGGAAAGAGGAGACTCTTAAAGAAGAAGTTACAGGTCTGTGAGAGCCAGAAATCTTGTTTGCTTGTTTCTGACCAAATACTTATTTTCCACCATAATATGCAAATAAAATGAAAAAAAAAACAAACAATGTGATTTTCTGGATTTTTTTTTCTCAGTTTGTCTCCCATAGTTGAGGTCTACCTATGATGTAAATTACAGACGCCTCTCATCTTTTTAAGTGGTGGAACTTGCACTATTGCTGACTGACTAAATACTTTTTTGCCCCACTGTATATCAGCTGCATTAGATGCAACTACAAGGTCAAGGAGTTAGCTGTCAGACACAGGCAGACTCCCCATAACGAAAACAAAGATGGTTTGTTAAAAAAGCAAACCAAAACAAAACAAAAAGAAATGTGAAAACAGAAATGTATTTCCTTTCATTCTCATCAATTTTTCCCGATATCAGAAAAAAATGAAAAATAGAGTATGAAAATAAATGCCTCCAGTAGCTCGAAAAAAACAACAATTTTTTTGAATTTTTAAATGAGAATTAATACAGCTCTTTAAACTGCACATGTAAAAAACAAATGAAAAAAAATCAGGAACAAGGGTAAATGGCCTGGTCTTAAGTTGAATAAAAAAAATAACTTTGTACTTGGGGGTGTTACATTTTCGTCTCTTTTTCTTACTTTTTTGTAGGGGACGGTGATCAAATATTTCCAATTCCTGTACTTTGTTTTTCTTTAAGTTATTTACTGTGCAGATTAAGATCATATTTTTGTACTTTTTGTAAACTTATTATTAGCGATGGGCGAATCCAAGCAGTGAAGTTCGTGGTCCATACTGGACACCTAGTGTTCATGCACTGGCTTCACTAGGCAGTCTGTCTTACTGTTCTGGTTTGGCACCCCAAATATTGCGTTTTTACCACGCTGTCATCTGCATGACAGCTTGTGAAACACCGACGACTCTGAATGAAAGAGTACTACTCCCATCAGCCTACTTCTGCTGCTGTTTAAAACAGCAAGAGCAGGCACCACTGATGTGAGTATTCATCAGCAAGTGCCTGAGTTATAAATACATAAATATAAATAAAAAAATGATGTGGGGTCTTTCCTATTTTTAATAACCAGCATAGGAAAACTGACAGCTATGGGCTGCAACTTTCAGCTGTCAGCTTTATCATGGCTGGTTATCAAGAATAAAGTGGTCCCAATGCCATTTTTTTAATTATTTAAATAAATAATGATAAAAAAATCAGCATGGGGTCCGCTCCATTTTTGACAGCCAGTCGAGCTAAAGAAGAAAGCTTGGGACTGGTATTTTCAGGTGGCTAAGGGCCCATGGATATTGCCCTCCCAGCCTAAAAATAGCAGCCCACAGCTGCCTCATAAAGAGGTAATGGTAGTGGTATTGATGTCAGCAGTTTTCTGGTCGCTGATACCAAGTCCACAGGATAGTAATGGATAGGCGTCTATAAGACACCCCTATTATTGACCCCATAGTTAGATTATAAAAAAGACACAACCAGAATAAAATCCTTTATTTGAAATAAAAATAAAAAGCACAGTTATACTAACCTTACGCCTATTTCAATGAAGCCCTTGTACCCTGTAAGAAAACAGAAAATAGAAAACAAGAAAAATACTCACCTTATACTACACCTAATCCATCGATGCCCATGTCCTCTGTAAAAAAAAGAAAAACAATAAGCAGTCCTATCTCTTACCTGTCCAATGTGAAGAGAATCCTTATAGTCCTACAATTATCTGGATGATTTGGAGAGCAGTCACATCAGTGATGTGACTGCTATCCCCTCCAGCCGGCCAACACACTGACAGGAGTGTAATCGCTCCTGTCAGTCTCCAATGCTGAGCTCTCATGAGAAAGTTCACTGTTGGTCATAGCTGAACCCCTTATGGCACAGCTGCATGAGAACTTTCTCACACAGCGAGCGGTGCCGTAAGTGAGGTCATGGGGTTCTTCAGGTTTGAACTCCTATGAACTTTTTCATGGGAGCTCAGCTCAGCACTAGACACTGACAGGAGTGATTGCTCTCGTATCAGTGTGTGATTGTTAGCTGAGATAGGGTCTGCATTGCTATCCAAATTATCCAGATTGTCATGGGACAGTATGGATTATCTTAACATCGGACATGATTAAAAAAAATGTGTAAAACTGGGTGTTGATTGTCATTTCAAATAAAGAATTTTATTCATGCTGTATGTTTATTTCCAAACTTACTAGGGGGATAGTAATAGTGGGGTCCTATATACACCTCTCCCTTACTAGCCCCTGGGCTTCATGTAACCTAACAATACAAAGGTGACATCAATCTCACAAATATTACCCCACTGGCCACCACCACAGGGCAAATGTGAAGCGCAATGTTAAGCACCAGATTTGTTGTACCTTATTGAGGGCTGATGTTCTTAGCCTGGGAGGAGGGACAATTTCCCCAGCCCATACTCTGGCTATTAATATCAGTTCACAGCTGTCTGGAGGACTATGTGGTGCCCATAATACTGTATGGAGGACTATGCTGTCCAGTCTAAAATGATGTCTGCAGTGACTCTGTGTGCTGTGCGCTCCGAGGTTTCGCCAGTTTTTGAGCTATGGTAGAATTTACAATAGACCTCACTCATATAATTTAAAAAGTGAATAAATTATTTAGCATTGTACTATACCTATATTTCTTATATGTGCACCATGAATCATGGTATGTGTTAAAGGGGCCAACAGAGACGCTTTTGCATGGAGCCCATGAATATCTAGAGCCGGCCTTGCAAATAGGAGTACAAAGATAGAAGAATTCAGTAAGCCCTTGGCTGCCATGGAAAGCTATCAGCTTCACTGTATAGTATCGTTAGGCAAAACAGGGGACAATAGGAATTAAAATGAATGCTCCACTGGCGCTTCACCACTGCAATACTGCTTTCATAAATTAATAACATTTAAATGGTTAAACAATGACAATCAGGCCTCATTAGGGCAGTTGCTGGCTGTACAACACCTGCAGTACATGTAGCGGGCTCAGCTCCTATGCCCATTACATTCACCCTTACTAGAAATGAGCTGATCATGCAAAATTCAAATGCGCCTGTTCACCCGGGAAATTCAAATAAAGTCCCTTATTATATTCTGGGGTCTCTGAAGACATTAGATCATAACAAAATAATAAATATAATATTTAAAGAATAAAAAAAATCTATATGCTCATCTAACCGCTCACTTGTCCAACCCCTTCTCTTCGCACAATGATTTGTCCATTATTCGCTGCATCTCTTGATCCCACAAGTGCTGAAATCCCTAAGCTTCTTACACTGAGGAAGGACTTTCAGTTCTGGTGAAGACCAGGAAGGTTCTTCAAAGGTGCATGAAAGGTCATAATGTCAAGACTTCACCATGTGTATCATAACCTTGCGCGGGGGATTTCATTGCTCATGGTGGGGATCTGAAAATGTGAATGTGGGGATTGGACTGATGATAATGAGAATTGATGGAGCTGGAAAGAGGAGGGGTAAGACAAGTATATAGATTTTTATTTTAACTTTTTGATGGCCCTTTATTATTTAGAGAGATGGCGCACATTACGGACATTTTACTGAATCTGCATTAAAGCAAATTACAAAAAAATATACATTTTGGCAAACGTGGAGTTTTGTAAAATGTAAATAGAATTAAATTCCACTCAAATATCTTTTTTTTACCTGTAACTAGTGTTGAGCATTCCGATACTGCAAATATCGGGTATCGGCCGATATTCGCTGTATCGGAGTTCCGATACCGAGTACCAATATTTTTACAATATCAAATACCGGAATCGGAAGTTCCCATAATGCAATGAACCATTTGTGTTAGCCATGTTAACTAATGGCATGGCTGTGATTGGCTGCTGAAATGATGTCAGCGCGGTCTGTGCGGGCCTGCCGGGGGTCTGTGCGGGCCTGCCGGGGGTCTGTATGGGCCTGCCGGGGGTCTGTACGGGCCTGACAGGGGTCTGTGCGGGCTGCTGGGGGTCTGTGAGGGCCTGCCGGGGGTCTGTGCGGGCCTGCACGGGGGTCTGTATGGGCTGCCGGGTGTCTGTACGGGCCTGCCGGGGGTCTGTACGGGCCTGCCGGGGGTCTGTACGGGCCTGCTGGGGGTCTGTGCGGGCTGCCGGGGGTCTGTGTGGGCCCTTCGGGGGTCTGTGTGGGCCTGCCGGGGGTCTGTATGGGCCTGCCGGGGGTCTGTGCGGGCCTGCCGGGGGTTGTGTGTGTGTGCAGGCATCATCCGATGGGACTACAAGTCCCATCGGGCTATGCCTGCTACAATGACAGTGATTGACACATTAGCCAATGATGGGATAGTAGTAGTCCCATCATCCAGCGTATGTGTTGAATGTAAAAAAAAAATAAAACATACATACTACATACATACATACTACATACTACATACATACTACATATATACTACATTCATACAACATACATACATACTACATACATACTACATATATACTACATTCATACAGCATACATACTACATAATACATACATACTACATATATGCTAGATTCATACAACATACATACTACATACATACTACATATATACTATATTCATACAACATACATACATATTACATAATACTTACATACTACATATATACTACATTCATACAACATACATACATACTACATACATAATACATATATACTACATTCATACAACATACATACTACATACATACTACGTATATACTACATTCATACAGCATACATACTACATAATACATACATACTACATATATGCTAGATTCATACAACATACATACTACATACATACTACATATATACTATATTCATACAACATACATACATATTACATAATACTTACATACTACATATATACTACATTCATACAACATACATACATACTACATACATAATACATATATACTACATTCATACAACATACATACTACATACATACTACATATATATTACATTCATACAACATACATACATACTACATAATACATACATACTACATATATACTACATTCATACAACACACATACATACATACTACATACATACTACATATATACTACATTCATGCAACATACTACATACATACTACATACAGTGGGGCAAAAAAGTATTTAGTCAGTCAGCAATAGTGCAAGTTCCACCACTTAAAAAGATGAGAGGCGTCTGTAATTTACATCATAGGTAGACCTCAACTATGGGAGAAAAACTGAGAAAAAAAATCCAGAAAATCACATTGTCTGGTTTTTTTTCATTTTATTTGCATATTATGGTGGAAAATAAGTATTTGGTCAGAAACAAAATTTCATCTCAATACTTTGTGATATATCCTTTGTTGGCAATGACAGTGGTCAAACGTTTTCTGTAAGTCTTCACAAGGTTGCCACACACTGTTGTTGGTATGTTGGCCCATTCCTCCATGCAGATCTCCTCTAGAGCAGTGATGTTTTTGGCTTTTCGCTTGGCAACACGGACTTTCAACTCCCTCCAAAGGTTTTCTATAGGGTTGAGATCTGGAGACTGGCTAGGCCACTCCAGGACCTTGAAATGCTTCTTACGAAGCCACTCCTTCATTGCCCTGGCGGTGTGCTTTGGATCATTGTCATGTTGAAAGACCCAGCCACGTTTCATCTGCAATGCCCTTGCTGATGGAAGGAGGTTTGCACTCAAAATCTCACGATACATGGCCCCATTCATTCTTTCATGTACCCGGATCAGTCGTCCTGGCCCCTTTGCAGAGAAACAGCCCCAAAGCATGATGTTTCCACCACCATGCTTTACAGTAGGTATGGTGTTTGATGGATGCAACTCAGTATTCTTTTTCCTCCAAACACGACAAGTTGTGTTTCTACCAAACAGTTCCAGTTTGGTTTCATCAGACCATAGGACATTCTCCCAAAACTCCTCTGGATCATCCAAATGCTCTCTAGCAAACTTCAGACGGGCCCGGACATGTACAGGCTTAAGCAGTGGGACACGTCTGGCACTGCAGGATCTGAGTCCATGGTGGCGTAGTGTGTTAGTTATGGTAGGCCTTGTTACATTGGTCCCAGCTCTCTGCAGTTCATTCACTAGGTCCCCCCGCGTGGTTCTGGGATTTTTGCTCACCGTTCTTGTGATCATTCTGACCCCACGGGGTGGGATTTTGCGTGGAGCACCAGATCGAGGGAGATTATCAGTGGTCTTGTATGTCTTCCATTTTCTAATTATTGCTCCCACAGTTGATTTCTTCACTCCAAGCTGGTTGGCTATTGCAGATTCAGTCTTCCCAGCCTGGTGCAGGGCTACAATTTTGTTTCTGGTGTCCTTTGACAGCTCTTTGGTCTTCACCATAGTGGAGTTTGGAGTCAGACTGTTTGAGGGTGTGCACAGGTGTCTTTTTATACTGATAACAAGTTTAAACAGGTGCCATTACTACAGGTAATGAGTGGAGGAAAGAGGAGACTCTTAAAGAAGAAGTTACAGGTCTGTGAGAGCCAGAAATCTTGTTTGCTTGTTTCTGACCAAATACTTATTTTCCACCATAATATGCAAATAAAATGAAAAAAAAAACAAACAATGTGATTTTCTGGATTTTTTTTTCTCAGTTTGTCTCCCGTAGTTGAGGTCTACCTATGATGTAAATTACAGACGCCTCTCATCTTTTTAAGTGGTGGAACTTGCACTATTGCTGACTGACTAAATACTTTTTTGCCCCACTGTATATCAGCTGCATTAGATGCAACTACAAGGTCAAGGAGTTAGCTGTCAGACACAGGCAGACTCCCCATAACGAAAACAAAGATGGTTTGTTAAAAAAGCAAACCAAAACAAAACAAAAAGAAATGTGAAAACAGAAATGTATTTCCTTTCATTCTCATCAATTTTTCCCGATATCAGAAAAAAATGAAAAATAGAGTATGAAAATAAATGCCTCCAGTAGCTCGAAAAAAACAACAATTTTTTTGAATTTTTAAATGAGAATTAATACAGCTCTTTAAACTGCACATGTAAAAAACAAATGAAAAAAAATCAGGAACAAGGGTAAATGGCCTGGTCTTAAGTTGAATAAAAAAAATAACTTTGTACTTGGGGGTGTTACATTTTCGTCTCTTTTTCTTACTTTTTTGTAGGGGACGGTGATCAAATATTTCCAATTCCTGTACTTTGTTTTTCTTTAAGTTATTTACTGTGCAGATTAAGATCATATTTTTGTACTTTTTGTAAACTTATTATTAGCGATGGGCGAATCCAAGCAGTGAAGTTCGTGGTCCATACTGGACACCTAGTGTTCATGCACTGGCTTCACTAGGCAGTCTGTCTTACTGTTCTGGTTTGGCACCCCAAATATTGCGTTTTTACCACGCTGTCATCTGCATGACAGCTTGTGAAACACCGACGACTCTGAATGAAAGAGTACTACTCCCATCAGCCTACTTCTGCTGCTGTTTAAAACAGCAAGAGCAGGCACCACTGATGTGAGTATTCATCAGCAAGTGCCTGAGTTATAAATACATAAATATAAATAAAAAAATGATGTGGGGTCTTTCCTATTTTTAATAACCAGCATAGGAAAACTGACAGCTATGGGCTGCAACTTTCAGCTGTCAGCTTTATCATGGCTGGTTATCAAGAATAAAGTGGTCCCAATGCCATTTTTTTAATTATTTAAATAAATAATGATAAAAAAATCAGCATGGGGTCCGCTCCATTTTTGACAGCCAGTCGAGCTAAAGAAGAAAGCTTGGGACTGGTATTTTCAGGTGGCTAAGGGCCCATGGATATTGCCCTCCCAGCCTAAAAATAGCAGCCCACAGCTGCCTCATAAAGAGGTAATGGTAGTGGTATTGATGTCAGCAGTTTTCTGGTCGCTGATACCAAGTCCACAGGATAGTAATGGATAGGCGTCTATAAGACACCCCTATTATTGACCCCATAGTTAGATTATAAAAAAGACACAACCAGAATAAAATCCTTTATTTGAAATAAAAATAAAAAGCACAGTTATACTAACCTTACGCCTATTTCAATGAAGCCCTTGTACCCTGTAAGAAAACAGAAAATAGAAAACAAGAAAAATACTCACCTTATACTACACCTAATCCATCGATGCCCATGTCCTCTGTAAAAAAAAGAAAAACAATAAGCAGTCCTATCTCTTACCTGTCCAATGTGAAGAGAATCCTTATAGTCCTACAATTATCTGGATGATTTGGAGAGCAGTCACATCAGTGATGTGACTGCTATCCCCTCCAGCCGGCCAACACACTGACAGGAGTGTAATCGCTCCTGTCAGTCTCCAATGCTGAGCTCTCATGAGAAAGTTCACTGTTGGTCATAGCTGAACCCCTTATGGCACAGCTGCATGAGAACTTTCTCACACAGCGAGCGGTGCCGTAAGTGAGGTCATGGGGTTCTTCAGGTTTGAACTCCTATGAACTTTTTCATGGGAGCTCAGCTCAGCACTAGACACTGACAGGAGTGATTGCTCTCGTATCAGTGTGTGATTGTTAGCTGAGATAGGGTCTGCATTGCTATCCAAATTATCCAGATTGTCATGGGACAGTATGGATTATCTTAACATCGGACATGATTAAAAAAAATGTGTAAAACTGGGTGTTGATTGTCATTTCAAATAAAGAATTTTATTCATGCTGTATGTTTATTTCCAAACTTACTAGGGGGATAGTAATAGTGGGGTCCTATATACACCTCTCCCTTACTAGCCCCTGGGCTTCATGTAACCTAACAATACAAAGGTGACATCAATCTCACAAATATTACCCCACTGGCCACCACCACAGGGCAAATGTGAAGCGCAATGTTAAGCACCAGATTTGTTGTACCTTATTGAGGGCTGATGTTCTTAGCCTGGGAGGAGGGACAATTTCCCCAGCCCATACTCTGGCTATTAATATCAGTTCACAGCTGTCTGGAGGACTATGTGGTGCCCATAATACTGTATGGAGGACTATGCTGTCCAGTCTAAAATGATGTCTGCAGTGACTCTGTGTGCTGTGCGCTCCGAGGTTTCGCCAGTTTTTGAGCTATGGTAGAATTTACAATAGACCTCACTCATATAATTTAAAAAGTGAATAAATTATTTAGCATTGTACTATACCTATATTTCTTATATGTGCACCATGAATCATGGTATGTGTTAAAGGGGCCGACAGAGACGCTTTTGCATGGAGCCCATGAATATCTAGAGCCGGCCTTGCAAATAGGAGTACAAAGATAGAAGAATTCAGTAAGCCCTTGGCTGCCATGGAAAGCTATCAGCTTCACTGTATAGTATCGTTAGGCAAAACAGGGGACAATAGGAATTAAAATGAATGCTCCACTGGCGCTTCACCACTGCAATACTGCTTTCATAAATTAATAACATTTAAATGGTTAAACAATGACAATCAGGCCTCATTAGGGCAGTTGCTGGCTGTACAACACCTGCAGTACATGTAGCGGGCTCAGCTCCTATGCCCATTACATTCACCCTTACTAGAAATGAGCTGATCATGCAAAATTCAAATGCGCCTGTTCACCCGGGAAATTCAAATAAAGTCCCTTATTATATTCTGGGGTCTCTGAAGACATTAGATCATAACAAAATAATAAATATAATATTTAAAGAATAAAAAAAATCTATATGCTCATCTAACCGCTCACTTGTCCAACCCCTTCTCTTCGCACAATGATTTGTCCATTATTCGCTGCATCTCTTGATCCCACAAGTGCTGAAATCCCTAAGCTTCTTACACTGAGGAAGGACTTTCAGTTCTGGTGAAGACCAGGAAGGTTCTTCAAAGGTGCATGAAAGGTCATAATGTCAAGACTTCACCATGTGTATCATAACCTTGCGCGGGGGATTTCATTGCTCATGGTGGGGATCTGAAAATGTGAATGTGGGGATTGGACTGATGATAATGAGAATTGATGGAGCTGGAAAGAGGAGGGGTAAGACAAGTATATAGATTTTTATTTTAACTTTTTGATGGCCCTTTATTATTTAGAGAGATGGCGCACATTACGGACATTTTACTGAATCTGCATTAAAGCAAATTACAAAAAAATATACATTTTGGCAAACGTGGAGTTTTGTAAAATGTAAATAGAATTAAATTCCACTCAAATATCTTTTTTTTACCTGTAACTAGTGTTGAGCATTCCGATACTGCAAATATCGGGTATCGGCCGATATTCGCTGTATCGGAGTTCCGATACCGAGTACCAATATTTTTACAATATCAAATACCGGAATCGGAAGTTCCCATAATGCAATGAACCATTTGTGTTAGCCATGTTAACTAATGGCATGGCTGTGATTGGCTGCTGAAATGATGTCAGCGCGGTCTGTGCGGGCCTGCCGGGGGTCTGTGCGGGCCTGCCGGGGGTCTGTATGGGCCTGCCGGGGGTCTGTACGGGCCTGACGGGGGTCTGTGCGGGCTGCTGGGGGTCTGTGAGGGCCTGCCGGGGGTCTGTGCGGGCCTGCACGGGGGTCTGTATGGGCTGCCGGGTGTCTGTACGGGCCTGCCAGGGGTCTGTACGGGCCTGCCGGGGGTCTGTGCGGGCTGCCGGGGGTCTGTGTGGGCCCTTCGGGGGTCTGTGTGGGCCTGCTGGGGGTCTGTATGGGCCTGCCGGGGGTCTGTGCGGGCCTGCCGGGGTTTGTGTGTGTGTGCAGGCATCATCCGATGGGACTACAAGTCCCATCGGGCTATGCCTGCTACAATGACAGTGATTGACACATTAGCCAATGATGGGATAGTAGTAGTCCCATCATCCGGCGTATGTGTTGAATGTAAAAAAAAATAAAACATACATACTACATACATACATACTACATACTACATACATACTACATATATACTACATTCATACAACATTCATACATACTACATACATACTACATATATACTACATTCATACAGCATACATACTACATAATACATACATACTACATATATGCTAGATTCATACAACATACATACTACATACATACTACATATATACTATATTCATACAACATACATACATATTACATAATACTTACATACTACATATATACTACATTCATACAACATACATACATACTACATACATAATACATATATACTACATTCATACAACATACATACTACATACATACTACATATATATTACATTCATACAACATACATACATACTACATAATACATACATACTACATATATACTACATTCATACAACACACATACATACATACTACATACATACTACATATATACTACATTCATGCAACATACTACATACATACTACATACAGTGGGGCAAAAAAGTATTTAGTCAGTCAGCAATAGTGCAAGTTCCACCACTTAAAAAGATGAGAGGCGTCTGTAATTTACATCATAGGTAGACCTCAACTATGGGAGACAAACTGAGAAAAAAAAATCCAGAAAATCACATTGTCTGTTTTTTTTTCAGTTTATTTGCATATTATGGTGGAAAATAAGTATTTGGTCAGAAACAAAATTTCATCTCAATACTTTGTGATATATCCCTTGTTGGCAATGACAGAGGTCAAACGTTTTCTGTAAGTCTTCACAAGGTTGCCACACACTGTTGTTGGTATGTTGGCCCATTCCTCCATGCAGATCTCCTCTAGAGCAGTGATGTTTTTGGCTTTTCGCTTGGCAACACGGACTTTCAACTCCCTCCAAAGGTTTTCTATAGGGTTGAGATCTGGAGACTGGCTAGGCCACACCAGGTCCTTGAAATGCTTCTTACGAAGCCACTCCTTCATTGCCCTGGCGGTGTGCTTTGGATCATTGTCATGTTGAAAGACCCAGCCACGTTTCATCATCAATGCCCTTGCTGATGGAAGGAGGTTTGCACTCAAAATCTCACGATATATGGCCCCATTCATTCTTTCATGTACCCGGATCAGTCGTCCTGGCCCCTTTGCAGAGAAACAGCCCCAAAGCATGATGTTTCCACCACCATGCTTTACAGTAGGTATGGTGTTTGATGGATGCAACTCAGTATTCTTTTTCCTCCAAACACGACAAGTTGTGTTTCTACCAAACAGTTCCAGTTTGGTTTCATCAGACCATAGGACATTCTCCCAAAACTCCTCTGGATCATCCAAATGCTCTCTAGCAAACTTCAGACGGGCCCGGACATGTACAGGCTTAAGCAGTGGGACACGTCTGGCACTCCAGGATCTGAGTCCATGGTGGCCTTGTTACATTGGTCCCAGCTCTCTGCAGTTCATTCACTAGGTCCCCCCGCGTGGTTCTGGGATTTTTGCTCACCGTTCTTGTGATCATTCTGACCCCACGGGGTGGGATTTTGCGTGGAGCACCAGATTAAGGGAGATTATCAGTGGTCTTGTATGTCTTCCATTTTCTAATTATTGCTCCCACAGTTGATTTCTTCACTCCAAGCTGGTTGGCTATTGCAGATTCAGTCTTCCCAGCCTGGTGCAGGGCTACAATTTTGTTTCTGGTGTCCTTTGACAGCTCTTTGGTCTTCACCATAGTGGAGTTTGGAGTCAGACTGTTTGAGGGTGTGCACAGGTGTCTTTTTATACTGATAACAAGTTTAAACAGGTGCCATTACTACAGGTAATGAGTGGAGGAAAGAGGAGACTCTTAAAGAAGAAGTTACAGGTCTGTGAGAGCCAGAAATCTCGATTGCTTGTTTCTGACCAAATACTTATTTTCCACCATAATATGCAAATAAAATGAAAAAAAAACAGACAATGTGATTTTCTGGATTTTTTTTTCTCAGTTTGTCTCCCATAGTTGAGGTCTACCTATGATGTAAATTACAGACGCCTCTCATCTTTTTAAGTGGTGGAACTTGCACTATTGCTGACTGACTAAATACTTTTTTGCCCCACTGTATATACTACATTCATACAACATACATACAAACATACTACATACATACTACATATATACTACATTCATGCAACATGCATACATACATAGTACATACTACAGACATACAACACACATAAAACATGCTACAGACATACAACATACATACTACATACATACTACATACAATACATTCATACATTCATACAATACATACATATAGACATACAGTACATATAACATAGAGTACATACTCACCATCACTTGTCACTTTGATCCCCAAAGCCAGTGTCATCTCACTGTAAAAAATATTAAAAAAACAAACAACCAATATACTCCCTGATCCACAGAAATCCACGAGTGTCTCACAATGATCTCCTGCAGTGCATCATTGAGAGGTTAATATAGTTCACTGGTCTCACTTTATGGCAAAGGCTGCGTGGGAACTTTCTCACACAGCAATGCCAAAAGTGAGACTAGGGTCTACTTTTTTATAGTGGCGGATGAATACAATGCGGAAGGATACCTACTTCCCGTCATTGTATTCCTGGTGCCCCTAGAAAGCGGTCGCATCAGCTGATGCTGCTGTTCTCCACGGGAGATCGTCGTGGGACACTCGTGGATTTCTGTGGATCAGGGAGCATATTGGTTGTTTGTTATTTTAATATTTTTTACAGATGACACAGGCTTCGGGGATCAAAGTGACAAGTGATGGTGAGTATGTACTCTATGCTATATGTACTGTATATCTATATGTATGTATTGTATGAATGTATGAATGTATTGTATGCAGTATGTAGTATGTATGTTGTATGTCTGTAGCATGTTTTATGCATGTTGTATGTCTGTAGTATGTATGTAGTATGTACTATGTATGTATGTATGTAGCATGAATGTAGTATATATGTAGTATGTATGTAGTATGTATTTATGCATGTTGTATGAATGTGAATGTAGTATATATGTAGTATGTATGTATGTTGTATGAATGTAGTATATATGAAGTATGTATGTAGTATGTATGTATGTTATATATGTAGTGTGTATGTAGTATGTATGTATGTTGTATGAATGTAGTATGTATGTATTATGCAATATGTATGTATGTTGTATGAATGTAGTATATATGTAGTATGTATGTATGTATGTTGTATGAATGTAGTATATATGTAGTATGTATGTAGTATGTATGTATGTTGTATGAATGTAGTATATATGAAGTATGTTTGTAGCATGTAGTATGTATGTATGTTGTATATATGTAGTAGGTAAGTAGTATGTATGTATGTTGTATGAATGCGGTATATATCCCCTATGTATGTTTTATGTAGTATGTATGTATGTAGTATATAAGTAGTAAGTATGTAGTATGTATGTATGTTGCATGAATGTAGTATATATGTAGTATGTATATAGTATGTAGTATGTATGTATGTATGTTGTATGAATGTAGTATATATGAAGTGTGTATGTAGTATGTAGTATGTATGTATTTTTTTTAATTTTTTTACATTCAACACATTAGCCGGATGATGGGACTTCTACTGTCCCATCATTGGCTAATGTGTCAATCACTGTCATTGTAGCACACATAGCCCGATGGGACTTGTAGTCCCATCGGACGATGCCTGCACACACACACAACCCCCGGCAGGCCCACACAGACCCCCGGCAGCCCGCACAAACCCCCGGCAGGCCCATACAGACCCCCGGCAGGCCGCACAGACCCCCGGCAGCCCACACAGACCCTCGGCAGGCCCGCACAGACCCCTGGCAGGCCCACACAGACCCCCGGCAGGCCCTGCTGAGACCCTTGTGAGTGGAGCTGAGGTCCAGTGTCCTTGATTAGAAGAATGTGTTTTACTGTGTTGTCTACAATAAATTAATGGTGGTACACTAATGTATAGAGAACTAACGAAGCCCTTGTCATTTTCTCTTTTGATATCTTGAAGGAAACTTGACTTATTTCAGGTGTATGTACAGCATAGAAGTAGTTTGATATATGTTGGACATGGACCATTAGTAGGGATAGCTTACAAACAATCATATATAATGATATTGTGAATGCCCCATGTTAATATCATGGTCATATGGACATGAGAATTGAAGTGACGGTTAGAATTCATCAAGCTCTGATTGCTTCCATCACATTCAGATTGAGAGGAGTCATGGACAGCAGTTACCTGCTGACATTGTAAACGCCTATAACAGGTTGACATTCCATTATGAACTCCATTTACAATATTTCAGAGTAATGATGCATTTCCAGTATATTTTTTTTTTCTTTTCAAGAGTGACAAGAATGAATCTGTGTGAATATACGTAGTTGTAGGTGATGTTCTAAAAAATGAACATAATTTGGTAGATAATGCAAAACGAGGAACATAAGAAATGCCAATACTGTTATTGCAGAGGTCAATAAAAAACGCTCGCACCTCTGAGCTGCTTGGACTTCTAACATGCCAACATGAGACTTTAAGCTATAATATAAAGTTATACTCCTGTAAAAGCATTGCTTCCCTAATATTACAACAATATGAAGTCACTTTATGGCAACACATAGAGCATATATAAAGCATATATAATTCCAATCATATCAAGTAAAGATGAGCGGATCAGGTAAAATTCAAATTCACCTTTTTGAGCGATTGTTTCCTGGAAATATGATTTATGAATTTAACGTCCCTTATTGAGCTCTGGTGTCTCACCAGAACCCAGAGCACAGTAAACATAACATAAAAAAATAAAAAATTCTTATACTTACCTCAAAACTCACAACTTTGGCCCCTCTACTTCTCACTGTCAAGTCTGGTCCTTGTTTAATCTCCTAATCCTTTTGCGCTTGCCCTGAAATCACTTCACTGAGCCAATACTTTCAACTTTAAGGAGGCCCAAAAGGGTTCTGTGCAAGCACGGGAAAGTCACAGTTAAAGATGACTTAGCACTCTGTGACCTTGTCTCCCGGTACTTACCTGCACGCAATCTCCAATCCTCACAAGATCTCCTTCTCTACTCACTACTTATCTCCTCTTCCCACAATCGCTTACAAAATTTCTCCCGTGCATCCTCCCTACTCTGGAACTGTCTACCACAACATATCAAATTCTCGCCAACCATGAAAACCTTCAAAAAGAACCTGAAGACCTATCTCTTCCGACAAGCCTGCAACCTGCAGTAACCACCGATCCACCAAACCACTGCACGACCAGCTCTACCCTCACCTACTGTATCCTCACCCATCCCTTGTAGATTGTGAGGCCTCTAGTGCAGGGTCCTCTCTCCTCCTGTACCAGTCGTGGCTTGTATTGTTTAAGATTACTGTACTTGTATTTATTATGTATACCCCTCCTCACATGTAAAACGCCATGGAATAAATGGTGCTATAATAATAAACAATAATAATAATAAAATGCTCGAGTGCTCAGTACTCGAATCGAGCAGGTCTGACGCTCCGTCAATGGGAAACTTGAGCATTTTTCCAGAAGACCCTAACAGGAGGAATAGGAGGCAGGAAAATTGCCCAAACGAATTGAATCAGCGCTCAAATGGAATGGGAACAGCATGTCGAAGATGCCTGGACTCTTCTCTGAATCCAAGGTCGCTGATAGGAACATTATTGTCAGATTATTACATCACTTTTACGGACCGACAATTAAACATACAAAACCGAAAATAAAATGGATTTTGCAGGAATAAATGTTAGGAAACACTCTATTGTCACAAGGAGGTTTTTGCAAACAATGCCAACTGTCATGGTGGCATCAGGATCTGTAGAATCTCTAGGTTCTGGCACTCTTGATTGTAACTTCACTAATGGCTGTAATCAGAGCATGGAGACTTGGGTGTCGACATAAAGACTTGTAACCCCTAGACAGACTACCAAGAGTTAAGTCTCTGATGGGCTAGGTTGTTGATACTCCTTGGTTACATGCTGTGGGAGAACCACTCATATCTTCTCTTTCCCTATATATGTGTGCTGGGCTATTCACGTCTGGAGAGGTGGAGATATCCAGGCATTTCTGATAGTTAGTCTGTGATAGTTGTGTGTAGTTTTTGTTGAAAACCTTTGGTGCATCTTGCAGCTTCTGTGCATCATTGGCTTCTTAAGCCCCAGTTACACACTGCGATATCGCTAGCAATATCGCTGTAAAGTCACCGATTTTGTGACGTTGCAGCGATATTGCTAGCGATATCGCTGCATGTGATACTTACCTCCGACCGGCTCCGCCGCTGGTTATCGCTGATCGCGCGAGAAGCTCCTGGACCATTCCTCGTCGGTCACTTCCTGCGGCGCTTCCTGTGGCGCCGACGAGCGACGCGTGGAGCCGGGCGGGAGGACGTCAGGATCGCCGCGTCTGACAGGTAAGTAGTGACCCCCGTCCCCAGCGATGTCGCTGGTGAGATCTGCCTGTGTGGCAGCTCACTAGCGACCACCTAGCGATGCACCAGCGATTCTGACCGCGTCATATCACTGGTCGGGATCGCTGGTGCATCGCTAGGTGTAACGGTACCCTTACTCTTATTCCCTAGTGTTTAGTCCTGTGTGAGTTTTGTGTGACTGAGCCTCTGTCTTTCCCTGTTTGTCTTAACCTTTTCCCTTCTGCCTCTTTTTCCTTGGGTGGGAGAGGGGAACAGATTAGTCCATTGCAGGAGAATAGCAAGGTACGAGACCCAGGCATCCCTATCATCAGGGGTTATATTTGGAAAAGGGATAGCTTAGGGTCCCTTTAGCTTGAGGGACAAAACAAGATCCAACAGCCCTGCTACCCTACAGTCACATTGTGAAAATGTTCCTGTATAATGACTTGTATATAAGACAAAATTGAAATGAGAAAAAAAAATGAAATGCCTCCTCCACCCCTTAGGCTGCTCACCCATGATCAGTAATACTAATGTTCTGAATGCAGCGTATTTTCGCTGAGACCAAAATGCTGCATTGCACAGTGTGGAGACATGAGGGTTAATGGGTGCTCTTGTCTGCTGGCCTGGCAGGCTTTAGAAAGACTGTATTGACCAGGGCTAATCCTACTGAACACCTGTTCTAATTCTTCATGGGCAATAATGCTACTCAGACTACACAGGGTGAGGGTAACACAATAGGGTGATACTATATTGGATTGCCAACAGTCAATAACAATTAGTACAGGCCTAGCACATAAGATGTTATAAATGACAGAAATTCACTCTTCAGAAAAAAAATCTCTTTTTTTTAATAAAATCTACCTTACACTTGGGCAGTTGCTGGCTTGTACTTTTAGGCTGGAAAAGGCAAAAAAAACAGGGACCTTTCCAGCTTAATAATGTAAACCTATAGCTGTCTGCTTTACCTTGGCTGATTATCACAAATAAGGGGGATCCCATGAAGTTTTTTTATCTACCCAGCTCATTTTTCTATGACATTATATGATTAAAAACTGACCAGCTGAATCCTTCTTGGAAAAAGGTAAATTTTCTCTGTATAACTCATGAGTTACTGAAAAATTGTAATTAATATGCCTATACTGTTTGCTATATAATATGATGATTGCAATATATTAAAAGGATAACATTTTTGATAGGAGTGCTTAAAGGGAACCTTTCAGCTGGATTGTGCTGAACACCTACGGACAGTGTCAGGTCAGCTCTGTTATACTGATTAAAATGATACCTAGGTTGATCAAATCCGTCTTGTAGTTGCTGTTTAATCTTTATTTTCGGTTTTGAGTTAATGAGATTCTTGTGCTTTGGAGTGGGGCTGTGGGGGGGTCTTCATGTGGTGCTCTGCTTAGCTATTCATACTGATGGCTTCTGACAGGTCACTGATCCCTCAGTGAACAGCCCCCTATCTTACATACTGAATATTATATTGAAAAAAAATCACCTTCAGCAGGCAGGCACCAGTGGTGCCTGTGCTGCAGCATGACCTCATGTATAATGTGCATTTAATTATTTTACATGCTGGTATAAATAAATTCTGGAAAAAAAATAATACTGTCTCAATATGGCGCCGGCTGCGTCTGTGCAGTAGCATCTTTCGGCAATATGATATACAGTGGGGAAAAAAAGTATTTAGTCAGTCAGCAATAGTGCAAGTTCCACCACTTAAAAAGATGAGAGGCGTCTGTAATTTACATCATAGGTAGACCTCAACTATGGGAGACAAACTGAGAAAAAAAAATCCAGAAAATCACATTGTCTGTTTTTTTTTTCATTTTATTTGCATATTATGGTGGAAAATAAGTATTTGGTCAGAAACAAAATTTCATCTCAATACTTTGTGATATATCCTTTGTTGGCAATGACAGAGGTCAAACGTTTTCTGTAAGTCTTCACAAGGTTGCCACACACTGTTGTTGGTATGTTGGCCCATTCCTCCATGCAGATCTCCTCTAGAGCAGTGATGTTTTTGGCTTTTCGCTTGGCAACACGGACTTTCAACTCCCTCCAAAGGTTTTCTATAGGGTTGAGATCTGGAGACTGGCTAGGCCACTCCAGGACCTTGAAATGCTTCTTACGAAGCCACTCCTTCATTGCCCTGGCGGTGTGCTTTGGATCATTGTCATGTTGAAAGACCCAGCCACGTTTCATCTTCAATGCCCTTGCTGATGGAAGGAGGTTTGCACTCAAAATCTCACGATACATGGCCCCATTCATTCTTTCATGTACCCAGATCAGTCGTCCTGGCCCTTTTGCAGAGAAACAGCCCCAAAGCATGATGTTTCCACCACCATGCTTTACAGTAGGTATGGTGTTTGATGGATGCAACTCAGTATTCTTTTTCCTCCAAACACGACAAGTTGTGTTTCTACCAAACAGTTCCAGTTTGGTTTCATCAGACCATAGGACATTCTCCCAAAACTCCTCTGGATCATCCAAATGCTCTCTAGCAAACTTCAGACGGGCCCGGACATGTACAGGCTTAAGCAGTGGGACACGTCTGGCACTGCAGGATCTGAGTCCATGGTGGCGTAGTGTGTTACTTATGGTAGGCCTTGTTACATTGGTCCCAGCTCTCTGGAGTTCATTCACTAGGTCCCCCCGCGTGGTTCTGGGATTTTTGCTCACCGTTCTTGTGATCATTCTGACCCCACGGGGTGGGATTTTGCGTGGAGCACCAGATCGAGGGAGATTATCAGTGGTCTTGTATGTCTTCCATTTTCTAACTATTGCTCCCACAGTTGATTTCTTCACTCCAAGCTGGTTGGCTATTGCAGATTCAGTCTTCCCAGCCTGGTGCAGGGCTACAATTTTGTTTCTGGTGTCCTTTGACAGCTCTTTGGTCTTCACCATAGTGGAGTTTGGAGTCAGACTGTTTGAGGGTGTGCACAGGTGTCTTTTTATACTGATAACAAGTTGAAACAGGTGCCATTACTACAGGTAATGAGTGGAGGAAAGAGGAGACTCTTAAAGAAGAAGTTACAGGTCTGTGAGAGCCAGAAATTTTGATTGCTTGTTTCTGACCAAATACTTATTTTCCACCATAATATGCAAATAAAATGAAAAAAAAACAGACAATGTGATTTTCTGGATTTTTTTTTCTCAGTTTGTCTCCCATAGTTGAGGTCTACCTATGATGTAAATTACAGATGCCTCTCATCTTTTTAAGTGGTGGAACTTGCACTATTGCTGACTGACTAAATACTTTTTTTCCCCACTGTATGTTACTACACAGACGCCAGCAGCACCATCTTGCTAGAGAAAAAAAATTGTCTTTGCAGTAGCATCTATCGGATCGCTGATAGAAGTCCCCTCCACAACCCTGCCCGGAGGACGAGCATACCATTAACTGAAAACTGAAAGTAAAGATTTAGCAACAACCACAAGATGGATTTAAACAACCGACATATCTTTTTAATCAGTATAACGCCGCCAACCTGACTCTGTCTGTAGGCTTCTGTGCACAATCCTGCTATCAAGTTCCCTTTAGCATCAGTATTGGTTCGATAGGGTGACAAATGTTGCACTGCCACCAGTTAGCTGTTATTACCTCGGGTGATAGCCAGGTGGAAACATGGAACAGATCTGTATTGCACAGCTCTGTTTAACGTTTAGTTGCTGCTGTCGAGTACTGCACATCTTGATCATCACCATTTCAGAGAATATGAACTGACTTGTAGTACCTGGCAACGAATGCTAAATGTTGATAGAAGCTATATACAGTAGTACAAGGTCAGTGCCCTGGCCAGAGCTTATAGCTGCCAATTTGACATTGGTGACCGATCCTAAATAGGAATCATCAATATCAAATGCACAGAAATCACTTTCAATATGCGTTTGCCTATTCACAAACTTTGTAAGAATTGATGACCTTGTGAAGATAGCATTTAAATGCTTTGCACAGGATTAGAACAATTTAAAGAGTTATTATCAAGTTGTCTCTTCAGCAGCAATCAACTTCTTCATTTCCTGGTTTCTGCCCATCCTTCTTGAGTTACAGTTCTGGTGAAAAGTAGACCTGTATATGTATATCCCCTAAAATGATACTTTATTAGTTAAAAACCACAAATGTGGTAAACACACCAAAGAAAAAACCGTGACAAAAAATGAAAAAAATGAAAAAAGTGTTCAAACAAAGATCACACTAAGGTGACACCTAGGGATCCCTAATATATACCTGAGCTTAAGACTGCCTGGCCGCGGAGGTTGGCACCCTAGGGGGGAACGTTATGGCGCCCCCGCTCAACGATGGCTGTCCCTAGGGGCCCTGATGTACCCTACAGCCACTAGTGGTCCTCTCTACCCGATAAACAAGGGGACCCCTATTTCTAGACAGAGAACAATCTGCTCTATAGAGGGCCCTGTGTCCCAAAGAAAGAGGTTAAAAATAGAACACACATGGCATAAGGTGGTTTGATTGGATACTAAATTGCAGTGTCCCACACAAGATATCAACAGTGAGACATCATGCACAAAATAATGGGATTAAAGACTGGACACTTAAGATAAATTCAGTGATGCCTCGATCTCACGTGCACAAGGTCTCTTGATGCAGCGAAAAAAACTTATCAATATACTAGCGGCTTTCATCACTAGTATCACAGAGATCAGATATCAATAGTATCCCATTGTTATATACATAAAAATCCCATTAAGAAGATAAACACAGAACTGCCACAGCTATACTCATCTGTGTTTATCGCCACCTGCCATCAATTGGTTAACGACTCAACGCGTTTCACCTTAGTAGGCTCATCAGGAGGCCTGATACTGTGATATCTTGTGTCCCATGATGGTGCAATAGCCTAAGGGTACTCAGTCCAGCTCCTCTTTTTAAAACCGCCGCACAGAGCACAAGTGCTCCGCCCACTCACGTTACATGGCGTCCCCGCATCACTGAGCGCCCATTGCAGCACTATCCATTCCCTGGTGCTACAATTAGCTGCCAGGTCTATCATGCAGCGTCAATCCTGAGTAACCAATCAGGTATCCTCAAACAGGCAGTCTCCCAGCGCTCTCCAATCGCCAAGGTTGAGACTAGTTGCCGAGTCTGACGTGCATGCAGCGTCACTCCTGAGTAACCAATCAGAAGGGTTAGAAGGGTCCTGTCAAAGCATTGGGACATTCTCAGGTTGGATCCGGATTTGAAGAATGTGATTGGTGAGCGCCCCAACATTACGTTCAGAAAGGGTAAATCCATCAGAGACATGTTGGTCCATAGCCAATACAGGAGACCAGCGGTTGGTGGCACTTGGCTGGATAGGAGACCCTGTGGTTTCTTTACGTGCGGGGATTGCAGTTTCTGTAAATATATGAGACCGGGGAAGTCGTTTTGCAGTGCAAGCACTGGCAAGATGTTTTATCAACGAGACTTCTCGAACTGCAAGACCACAGTGGAGACCCCTGGATTGATCTAACATCACCCTCTCTGTCCTACCATCCCTATATAGGTTCTGCAACTATCACTGAGCAGGATACAAATCCCTGTGTGGCCCTGGCAGTAAGTGCTGCACCGGTAAGGACAGGATGTACGTTAGTCAATTCCAATAACACTAGAGACAAATGGGATATACAAACAGGGAGGAACACTTATGTTTGAGCAGACTCACAGAGGAAACACCAGATGTCATCCCAACACCTGAAAGAAAGTTAGCCGACTGCCGAAGCTCCAAGCCTTCACAAGGGAGGAATGGAAATAACACCCGCACCTCCCAACAGGAAGTAGGACGTTATAAACACCCAGTTCCAGGTGTGGTCACTAGCACCGGGGGAGGTGGACTCTAGTCTGCAAAGCAAACAACTGAGACCTTCTGCAGACAGATGCAGTGCAATAGTCTGCAGCATCTGACATCTGTGACAGATTCACTCGTTCAGATTCATTCGTTTCTAATCGACCCTAGAAGAAGCCTTTGCCACATGACTTGGGAAATTCAGCCAAACCAAAGTCTTCTCCAAAAGTAAATGATCTCACCTGTTGTGCTGCATTGCAATTGTCAAGTCAGTTTCCAATAATTGCTGGGAGTCCTCCTGTGACTAGATACGTTTTGGGCAGCTGCAGACCGCCGCATAGATCGGTCGAGTGCTATCCGTCGTTTTGAAGGATAGCACTGAGGAAAAAAATATTTTCAGCATGCACACTTTGCTTCACATCTCTGGGTCCGTGAAAATAATTGGACCACACTCTGGTGTGATCTGATTTTCATGGGCTGACAAAATGGAGAAGGTGGAAAAACTTTTTTTGTCTTTCCACCTCCCAGAAAATAGGATCTCTAATGAAAATGCCTGCAAATTTAGCATATTTGTGTAAGATCTGATTTTGCAATGATTCTGCATTGTTTGGTTCATATTTGCTCTCTGAACATCTGCAAACAATAGATCTAGGATGGAATTGTTATGGAAATGTTATGCAGGCTCAGCAATCATTATTGTTCATTTTAATGACCATTCATTGAAGTACATATGGCTCATACATGTGGCACGCGTTCAATAATTACTGTTTATTCTGCAGGGCTTTTCTGTGCTTGTGAATTATGTACAGCCTTCTAGAAATACAGTACACAGCCCTGCATCGTTCACTTCACTCTCCCATCAATTTAAAGAGAAATTACTAGTAAATGTCTACAAATCTGGCGGGCATGTTCCCGACAAAGGCTGGATTATCCAATTTACGGGATTACTGAGCAGTGAATTCATTAGCACAGTTTTTTAAGGACCAAAAACCTATTAGAAAATTATTTTTTTAACAAATACTATAATAACTAAAATTTTGCATCTGTGCTTACCCAGAAAACTTAATTTACCATAATGTATGCAACTTAGGAAAACAAGCAAACAATTGAGCTGATGTGTTATGATGAATTATGCAATACAGTACAGAGACCATCAGCAACCACATCTGTCTCTGTCCCCACAATGGGACTCAAAATTTATTTTTCCTATTTTAAAACACAATAGGTTTAATTTCATAGGAAGAAGATTTATATATATTTTTAGAGTGTGGGAGAGAACAAGAGAGCATAAGGAACGCTCACATAAGATCTGTACAGATGTGATTCTTGGTCAGATTTGAACCTAGGACTCGAGAGCGCTCACCGCCCAGCCGCTCTGCAGCTCGTGCCACAAAAGTTTGTGAATCTATTTTTAAATTTATCCATATGCATAACCTAAAATGTTTTTTAGATATTAATATAATAAATTAATATATGAGATAACATGCAAGTGGACATATTCAATTATATACGGATAAGTAGAAATTTTGAAATTCAAATTTGCCAACTTTGCCAAATTTTCCCCACAATTTTATAAATTTACTCAGACCTCAATTTTTTGAAACCTTCTACTTTATATATGTGGAGGAGAGAAGAGAAAGAGACAGATAATTCCACGGTTCATAAGAGCTTACATTCGACATGAGAGAGATGGAGAGCAAGAGAGAAGTCTACTGGCCGACCATAAGAGCTTAGTCAATACAGGAGAGAGGTGACCTCAACAACCATGAGAGCTCAAACTCTATAAGCAAGAGGGAGGACCTCGCTGATCATAAGAGCTTACACTCTACCAAGGAGAGAGGGAAAGAGCGAGACAGGACCGTCCTGACCATAAGACCTTACCCTCTACAGGAGGGAGAGGACCGTGCTGACCATAGGAGCTTACACTCTACAGGAGGAGAGCAAGGACCCCACTGACTATGAGCTTACACTCTACAGGTGGAAGAGGACTGTGCTAACCATAATAGCTTACACTCTACAGAAGAAAGAGGACCATGCTGACCATAAGACCTTACACTCTACAGGAGGGAGAGGACCGTGCTGACCACAAGAGCTTACACTCTACAGGAGGGAGGAAGGACCCCACTCTACAGAAGAGAAAGGACCTTTCTGATCATAAGACCTTACACTCTACAGAATGGAGAGGACCGTGCTGACTATAAGAGCTTACACTCTACAGGTGTCAGAGGATTGTACTGACCATATGAGCTTACACTCTACAGGTGGGAGAGGACCGTGCTGAGCATAAGAGCTTAAACTCTACAGAAGAGAAAGAACCTCACTGACTGTAAGAGATTACACTGTACAGAAGATAGAGAACCCCGCTGACTACAAGAGCTTACACTCTACAGGAGGAATGAAAAAGCACAAAAAAGAGTGTACTAGTCCAAAAGAACTTTTCCAAAATAATGCAAATATTTTATTGTTAAAATTTCATACAAAGAATTATATACAGAACAACTCAGGGACAGAACATGAGGGAATGATGGACAAAACTGTGCAAAATATGCTGTTGTTTAACAAGGGATGCACCACCCCCCTGGAAAAAACAAACATAGCAGCTATATTATATATAAATCTCAAATAAAGAGAAAAAAGTATCCCAAAATTGACAAAAGAGCCAAGTTATCACAGGTAATGGTGACTAGTACACCAAATCATATATAAAGCTCAAGTGTGTGTATGTATGTATGTATGTATGTATGTATGTCCGGGATTGGCAACCGAACCGTTGCAGCTACAGCCACAAAATTTAGCACAGTCACACATCTGGAACCCGAGAGTGTCCTAGGCTATGTTGTGAGGCAAAATTTTAACCCCGCTCGTTCCAATTCACCAAACAATTTTGCCCCTATCTACATAATGGGGAAAAAGTGAGTGTGTATCAAGCCCCACCCCTCATTATGATGTCATAATGGTTGTCATGGCGACGCTGATGTCATCATAGGTTGCAAGCCCCGCTGCTCGTTATGATGTCATAATGGTTGACTATGGGAAGGAGGATGTGTGATGGGTATGTGGGCACTGGACTATGGGATGGAGGATATGTATGACGGGTATATGGGCATGGGACTATGGGATGGAGGATGTGTGATGGGTATATGGGCACTGGACTATGGGATGGAGGATATGTATGATGGTATATGGGCATGGGACCGGTCTGCAAACCCTGTCTTATGAGGAAAGGTTGCAGGATTTGGGATTGTTTAGTTTGCAAAAGAGAAGACTGAGAGGAGACTTAATAGCTGTCTACAAATATATAAAAGGGCTGTCACATTGTAGAAGGATCAACTTTATTCTCATTTGCACAAGGAAAGACTAGAAGCAATGGGATGAAACTGAATGGGAGGAGACACAGATTAGATATTAGAAAAAACTTTTTGACAGTTAGAGTGATCAATGAGTGGAACAAGCTGCCACGAGAAGTGGTGAGTTCTCCTTCAATGGAAGTTTTCAAACAGAGGCTGGACAGACATCTGACTGGGATGATTTAGCGAATCCTTTGAGCAGGGGGTTGGACCAGATGACCCAGGAGGTCCCTTCCAACTCTACGATTCTATGATTCTATGACTATGAGATGAAGGATGTGTGATGGGTATATGGGCACTCGACTATGGGATGGCGAATATGTATGATGGGTATATGGGCATGGGACTATGGGATGGAGGATGTGTGATGGGTATATGGGCACTCGACTATGGGTTGGAGGATATGTATGATGGGTATATGGGATCGTGGATATGTATGATGGGTATATGGGCACGGGACTATGGGATGGAGGATAATTATAATTTGCTATAACTAACCACAGTTAGTTACTATGCCCGGGCAGCGCCGGGCTCTTCAGCTAGTTATAAATAAATCGCCATTGTACCAATACCATATGTGGACAAGTGAACAGTACTACCTGTATATCTAAATGAGCTCTGCTACTCAAAGTGGTCCAGAGGGGTATGCGTGTCCACCCCAACACGTGTTTCGGCCATAGCCTTCGTCAGGGGGCTCATCTCTAATTATAATCAATATTAATTGTTACAGTTTTGGAGCAAGATGACAAAACAGAGTTAGACCGATAATCTTTTTTTAAGGCCTTTTTCATTTACTAGGCATTACAGGTCCAGCTTCACATGCATTGCAGAGCAGAGAATTCAACCTTACAGCCGACATAAAACTCAAGCGAGAGCTTGGAAATTAGAAATATCAACATTACATCTGCAGGGAGGCCCGCGGGTCATGCTATGTAATGTTTATAAATGACAGAAAAGGGCAAACAAGAACTGCTCTTTGCTTTGTGTTTTCCCCACTGTCTGGAGACTTAAATAACGCACATAGCAAAAAAAAGAAATCCAGGATGGAAGCAGAACTGGAATCAACAGATGGATGGTGCCCGGTGCCTTAAAGCACAAATCATCAATGGCCTGTATAAGCAAATGAGCCTTTGACTAGATCAGAGAGTTAATGAGAAAGTAAGAGCCATGCATTTATATTGATTAGGAAGAAAAATTCACACGCGGAGTAAAATGTACAAGGGAGGGTCAACTGTTTCAATAAGCGCAGATCGTCCGTGTCAGCGGAAGCTAAAAGGAGATTTGTTTTTTTTGCCAATATGTCATAATAATCTTATTTGTTTATTGGGTGAATAAAAGATGAGTGTGATTTTACATAGGACCGCAGATAAAACCCAAAATAATTTTTTTTCAGAAATCTAAAGTTGGCCATGTACAGAACTGTTAAATCCCAAGTGTGAGTAGTAGCCACATGTTGGTAATTATGCTTCGTTTGCTAACAGAAGAATTATCATTTTTGTTTTTCATGGTAGCAATCATCTTGCTAAGAACAGTCATATCCGTAGTACTGTAATTGGCTGTTATGGTCATGAGATGTACATACTTAATAGAGGACCAGCAGCAGGGCATGCCACAGTAGTGAGAAAAGACTAAGTATATTAAATACATTACTGCTTTCCAATTGCCTGTAAAGCAAAATTACACCCAGAGTTAGGATAACCCTGAAATATCCTGGATAACTTTCAGTTTAGGTTTTTAAAAGTTGTAGGTTTCTGCAAAAATTGGGGTCATTCATTACTTTTACTTAATACTGTGTGCAGGGCAATGTACTGTGAGGCATTATATAATGTGTTTGAGACATAATACTGTGTGAGGTGGACTGTAGTGTGGAGAGATCATACTGTATGTGGTGAACTGTACTATGGGGACATCATACTGTGTGTGGTGGACTGTACTATGGGGACATCATACTGTGTGTGGAGAACTGTAGTGTGGAGAGATCATACTGTATGTGGTAGACTGTATGGTGGGGATATCATACTTTGTGTGGTGGACTGTACTTTGGGGACATCATGCTGTGTGTGGTGGACTGTAGGAACATCATGCTATGTGTATGTAGGGTCGGTGGGCCGGACTGGGGGGTGGTCCCTTTGTATACCACGCAGTAACGTACAGACACAATATGAGGCAGGTTTCGGGTACAACAGGTCCAAGTTTATTCTCTTGCCGTCCGCCTGACAGCCTCCAAAGTACACCGCACTGCAATTCACTTCACTTCACTTATCGGCCCTCCGTTTCCAGGGCCGCTTCCCGCACACCATACTTTACATCGGGGACGTACATATATGCACCGTCCCCCTCTTCACTATTCGACGCTCCTGTCAGATCCGTCACTGTGGCCGCCTTAGGCCCGTAAACCAACAGTACTTTTACTGAACAGTCGTCTTTCCCTCAGTACGGTATGCTTTACCTCAGTGCCTCGTCTATACTGCGGTACTCTTGTGTCAGGACCACCCCCCTGACTTTCTCTCTCCTCAGTCCCCCTGGTTTGGTTTTCCTCAGAGTGCACAAACTGTCGTAGTCCTCCTGTCACTGGAGCTCCCCCTGGGGACTGGAACTTTCTGGAACTCTCCTGTAAAATTTATATAATTCCCGGTTCCCTATAACTCCGCCCCCATGACCAGTGGTTTCCTAAGCCCTAAGCTGATGTCAAGTCCTTTGCTCACACTGCTCCCTGCCCTCTAATGGTCAACCCAAGGTACTGCACGTCCACTACACTTTCTCAGCTGTTTCACCACTGTAGTAACTGACACCTGTCTAAACTGTGCAAACCTTCCTTTCTCTATTCTGACAAGTCTGTCCGTCCGTCAGGTCACCTTCCCTAAACTGTGTAGTGGACTGTACTGTGGGGACATCATACTGTGTGTGGTAGACTGTACTGTGGGGACATCATGCTGTGTGTAGTGGACTGTACTGTGGGGACATCATACTGTGTATGGTAGACTGTACTGTGAGGATATCACACTGTGTGTGGTAGACTATACTGTGGGGACATCATGCTGTGTGTGGTAGACTGTACTGTGGGGACATCATGCTGTGTGTGGTAGACTGTACTGTGGGGACATCATACTGTGTGTGGTGGACTGTACTCTGGAGACATCATGCTCTGTGTGGTGGACTGTACTCTGGGGACATCATACTGTGTGTGGTGGACTGTACTGTGGGGACAACATACTCTGTGTGGTAGACTGTATTGTGTGGACATCATGCTGTGTTTGGTAGACTGTACTGTGTGGACATCATGCTTTTTGTGGTGGACTGTACTGTGGGGACATCATACTGTGTGTGGTAGTCTGTACTGTGTGAACATCATGCTGTGTGTGGTAGACTGTACTGTGTGGACATCATGCTGTTTGTGGTGGACTGTACTGTGGGGACATCATGCTCTGTGTGGTGGACTGTACAGTGGGGATATCATACTGTGTGTGGTGGACAGTACTCTGGAGACATCATGCTCTGTGTGGTGGACTGTACTCTGGGGACATCATACTGTGTGTGGTAGACTGTACTGTGTGGGCATCATGCTGTTTGTGGTGGACTGTACTGTGGGGACATCATACTGTGTGTGGTAGACTGTACTGAGTGGACATCATGCTCTGTGTGGTGGACTGTACTGTGGGGATAGCATACTGTGTGTGGTGGACTGTACTGTGGGGACAACATACTCTGTGTGGTAGACTGTACTGTGTGGACATCATGCTGTGTTTGGTAGACTGTACTGTGTGGACATCATGCTTTTTGTGGTGGACTGTACTGTGGGGACATCATACTGTGTGTGGTGGACAGTACTCTGGAGACATCATGCTCTGTGTGGTGGACTGTACTCTGGGGACATCATACTGTGTGTGGTAGACTGTACTGTGTGGGCATCATGCTGTTTGTGGTGGACTGTACTGTGGGGACATCATACTGTGTGTGGTAGACTGTACTGAGTGGACATCATGCTCTGTGTGGTGGACTGTACTGTGTGGGGATAGCATACTGTGTGTGGTGGACTG
Source organism: Dendrobates tinctorius (assembly GCF_039654945.1). Taxonomy (NCBI): domain Eukaryota; kingdom Metazoa; phylum Chordata; class Amphibia; order Anura; family Dendrobatidae; genus Dendrobates; species Dendrobates tinctorius. Next base: position 48,095,412 of record NW_027361688.1, on the reverse strand, counting down.
TACTGTGGGGACAACATACTCTGTGTGGTAGACTGTATTGTGTGGACATCATGCTGTGTTTGGTAGACTGTACTGTGTGAACATCATGCTTTTTGTGGTGGACTGTACTGTGGGGACATCATACTGTGTGTGGTAGACTGTACTGTGTGGACATCATGCTGTGTGTGGTAGACTGTACTGTGTGGACATCATGCTGTTTGTGGTGGACTGTACTGTGGGGACATCATGCTCTGTGTGGTGGACTGTACAGTGGGGATATCATACTGTGTGTGGTGGACAGTACTCTGGAGACATCATGCTCTGTGTGGTGGACTGTACTCTGGGGACATCATACTGTGTGTGGTAGACTGTACTGAGTGGACATCATGCTCTGTGTGGTGGACTGTACTGTGGGGATAGCATACTGTGTGTGGTGGACTGTACTGTGGGGACATCATTCTGTGTGTGGTAGACTGTACTGTGTGGACATCATGCTGTGTGTGTTATACTGTACTGTGTGGACATCATGCTGTGTGTGGTGGACTGTACTGTGGGGACATCATACTGTGAGGTAGACTGTACTGTGTGGACATCATACTGTGTGTGGTGGACTGTACTGTGGGGCCTCATTCTGTGTCGGGAAGGATGTATTTTGGGGCATTATGTGTGTGTGGGGCGATGAACTGAGGGGGCATTATAATGTGTGGGGAAATGTACTGTGGAGACATTATACTGTGCGTGGACTAAGAACATTTTTGTTCGAAACGCGTAATCCCCTGGATCTACAATTTTAACAGCATGTTTTTAAAGATATTGCAATAAAGATGAAGTTTTAATGTCTATTCAACCATCTGATTTGGATGTTTGTTGCTGGAACTTTTTTGTTTGATTACCACAGACGCTTTTTTTGAGCACCATCCGGGAGTCCACACCCAAAGTCACAGGAATTCATCTAATAGTGAGCGGAATACCCTTTTTTTTTCTCCCAGTGTGAGGGAGGAAGTATTTTGGGGCATTATATGTGTGTGGGGGAATGTACTGTGGGGGCATTATAATGTGTGGGGAAATGTACTGTGGAGACATTATATTGTGCGTGGAGGGCACCGTAAGCGCCATGAAAGCGGTGTCAGATTTAGACTGAACCCACAATGGGCTTCACAAGGAGCAATCTTTCTGTGTTGGGTGAATATAAAAGACTATAAGAGGTTAGAGTACTGATTAGTGTAAAGCAGAAATTGCCAAGGCACGCTGCTAAGCATTATGTGTCCCTCTTTCCAGTCTTTCAAAGTTGGGAAGCTTGATTTAGATGTTACAAGATTTCCTCCTTTCTAAAGTGCAAAGCATTTGTTCGTGGAGTCTTCCTCACAGGCTGCACTGAACTCCTTTTTGAAAGTGACTGCTGACGATCATGTGACAAACTCTGTCCATCAGCCATAAGAAATCTGTTTTTTAATTGTATGAGGCTAACGGACAGTTCTGGTCAGATATTCCTCACCCTACTGCCATTTTATGGATAGGAGAGCTGTGCGGTCTGTTAGGATGGAGAAGAGCCTATAATACTGTTATACTAGGAAGCATCTCAAAAATCATGTCACGAACACATCAGTTAAAATAAAAATAAGGTGGACACCCCCATAAATGAAAGTGAAAGTAAAACTGACTTTCTAGTCCAAAGCAACCAACCAGAGCTCAGCATCTATTTTTTAAACCATTCCTGTAAATCGAAAGCTGCGCTGTGATTGGTCACTAGTCTCTTTTGTCTTTGTTTCCAGTCCTGAGACTGAAAATGTTCACGATTAGTGATGAGCGAGTATACTCGTTACTCAAGATTTCCCGAGCATGCTCAGGTGATCTCCAAGTATTTGGATGTGCTCAGAGATTTAGTTTATGTTGGCGCAGCTGCATGATATGTGGCTGCTAGCCAGCCTGAATGCATGTGAGGATTGCCTGTTTGTTAGGAAAACCCCACATGTATCCAGGCTGTCTAGCAGCCGCAAATCATGCAGCTGCGGCAACAGAAACTAAATCTCCGAGCACATCCAAACCCTCAGAGATCACCCGAGCAACGAGTATACTCGCTCATCACTATTCATGATATATTAGTGGTAATTCTGGTCTCATAGATTAAATATTTAGTCAGTTCATCTTTGATTTGTGAATTTGGTGTCACGAAGAGGCCACCGAATATGCTAGAACTTGTCTCTCCGGCATAATAACAGCAAAAGCACAAAAAAAAAAAAAAAAAAGACAAATATATTTTGTCTTTATCTTCGCAGTGAAAGCAATAAAGCAACGTGGACACCAACGACATACTCGCGCAGTAAAATTAGTCATTTAATACACACATTTCAACATTTGATGTCAAACGAACGTGCTAATTTGTAGGCAATTAACACATCCAAAGAGACATCTTAAATGTAAGCATAAGCCAGCTCAATGAGAAGAAAGCAGAAAATTTCAAAGCTCATATAGATTTTTTTTTTTATTCTAGAGAAAGAGGACTTCAAGGGACCTTTGCTCCTCTCCATTATTTCTTCACCTTAAACACTCTGGTGCTCTCCGAGGAGCCATTCGCAATAAAGTCATACAGACTTTTATAAGTGCTGTGTGTAAGGTGATGCCCTTGACATGTTCTATATTATATTCTACAGCTATTACTTTACACTCTGGATGTCGTGCATTAGAAGACCCCCGCAGCAGAGACACATTTAAAGGGGAGGGCCCAGGCTGTCCGCAGTTTTAATAGATGTTTTTGTTAAAATTACAAACTGCCTAAGGTAATTTCATGATCTCTGACCATAAAAGAAATATATATATTCTTTTCTCTATTTCTAATTCATAACATTAACTATTTTAGTGCAAAGCTTTATGGATAATGGTGGAATAGAAATTTATAAGATGCTATAACACATTCTGCAGCTGAATTAGGGATTTTTAAAGTGTAAAAGCAATTTTTTTTGAAGGGCAGGTGGTAAGTTTTTGTTTTACTTACATAGAACCATCGTACTCTGCAGTACTTTAGAGATGGCGCCATCCCTTGTCCCAATTGGGGCTCGTAATCTAAACTCCCTAGGAGTACAGGGGTGCAGATATTATTGGTGCAATCTATGCAGCTGCGCAGAAGCCCAAAAGGTCAGTGGACTATTGAACTGTAAAGACGGAAGGTTACTTCGGCTCCCAACCTTTTTGAATCTCCGGAATTACCCGAGCCAGAGTGTTCACTCCTAGAGCCCATGGAGGTGTCACGCGCCAGTCTTGAGGTGAGTTCGGCACTAAGCTACACTTGCGGTTACCACTGTCAGCACTCTGTTCCCCAGGATAACGGGGGCCCGCAATGGCCAAACTCGGTGCCACCGGGCAAGACCTTTGTCCCCCCTCGCCTTTGGCCGAAGGTTCACGCATGGGCACACACGTCCAGGGCGGGTGGTCACTGTGGCTACATGCAGACCACAAAACTCCTGGCAGGGTCTTATTGGTGGCCGCACAGGGCTCAAGATGCTAAAAAGAATATTCGGGCATGTGCCTCTTGTGCTCGGAATAACTTCCTTAAACAGAGAGTGAGGACGCCTGCCGACACACTGCGGTGTTCCACTTCAACTTCTGCTCCTGGCGATTTTTCCGCTCCCGTTGTCTACCTTCTTAAACGTGGCAATCTTGCCGCCTCTGATACCTTCCACGTGTCCCGGTTTTCCGTGTCACCTGCCGGGACAACAGACTTGCCTTCGGACAAAAACCTCAAAAAGAGGAAAAAATCCTCCAAAAAATTCAGATACAAACCAGACAGGCATAAATGCATCTGCACTAATACAGGGTGCAGCGGACCCAAGTAAAATGGCAGCTGCACAGGTGCATAAATACCAAATGAAACAGCCAGCCTACAATCAGGGATTGCCCGTGTGGTACACCAGTGCAGAAGAAATAATCCGCACGTGGCAGTGTTCACACAGGAAATGCAGGGCATCTGGTTCACAACCTCTTAGTAACACTATATAGGGGGGCTGCCCAGTGCCAACTAGAATGCATCCCATGTGAACAGAGGCCACAAGTTTTCAGAACCTTTTGGGCCCAACTGCACCCTGAAAGAAAAATATAAAAAGTGCACAAAAAACATTTCAATATATGTAAGGTATTGGTTGATATTAAGGCCTTAATACGCAAGCTGGCAAACTGCGTCAAAGTTCCTTACACTTGCCAGTCCTACTCTAACATGAAAACCTCAAAAAGAGGAAAAAATCCTCCAAAAAATTCAGATACAAACCAGACAGGCCTAAATTCATCTGCACTAATTGTAGGCTGGCTGTTTCATTTGGTATTTATGCACCTGTGCAGCTGCCATTTTACTTGGGTCCGCTGCACCCTGTATTAGTGCAGATGCATTTAGGCCTGTCTGGTTTGCCTTCGGACGAGTCTGAGGCCTATGCCTCTGATGGGCACAAGGTGGTGGATTGGAACACTCAGAGGGGAGGGGGCCCTAGGAGGGCGGGTAATGTTAGGCGTCAGGTTTCTGCATCTGCTCTGCAGGAATCCAGAGCCTCACATTCTGCGGTCTCCTGCTGTCTATCTACCGCAGAGGAGATTACTTCGCAGCAGATCGCTCCAGAAACTAAGTCCCTCTGTTCTCCTACTGGGCATGCTCATGAGACGATCTCCCATTGGAGATCGGGAGTCATGTGCCCAGGTCCTGCTCCAGATCTCATTGGTCCATCTCGAAGATCTGGAAGCTTCCAGAAGGTCCCGGCTATAAAAAGCGTGCATGACCGTTCGGCCATGTGCTAGTATAGACTCTACTTGCTACCTGTGCGAATGATGACGGATGCATGTGTCTGAGAATGACTAACTAAGACTCCCCTCCTTCTGATATTACATGTGTGAATAGGGACTTAGTATTAGAGTCAGCGCCAGTCAGTGGCATGATACAGGCCACAGTGCATATCTACACCTATCTAGCGTCCGACAGTGCGCCTCCTCTGGTCACTGACGTATAGCGGCTGAGTCAGTCTTGCTCGGCATCGCTGTTGCTGATCACTGGTGAAGCTGTCTGTTTGAAAGCTCACCAGCGATTATGTAGCGACTCACCAGCGATCCTGACGCGTTGATATCGTTGTCGGGATCACTGGTGAGCCGCTAAGTGTGACGGAGCCCTAAGTGTTATGAATGAGTCACCGAAGGAGGAAAAAACAAAAATACAAGCTAAGTCCAGAAAAATGGAGAGGTTGGTAGCTATCGGATTGCAGACCCCTGATCCTATCCACAACAACTAACAGTAGCCGTGGGGGGTTCCTACGATGCCCTAGACCCCTCGATCACAGCCGGAGAACTAAATAGGCCTAAAGAAAGAAAGGGGAACTTAGGAAGTGGTACAAGATGGACTATCTTAGAGAATCTATCACAAATCACCCAAATAACAGTCATTCTCTGAGAGACAGGCATATCAGAGATAAAATCCATTGAAATATGGGTCCATGGCCTCCTGGGCACCGGCAAAGGCATCAACAACCCACTAGAGCGAGAACAAGGTTTAGACCGAGAGCAAGTCCCACAGGACTGCACAAAATTCCTGACATCACGAGACAAGGCGGGTCACCAAAAAGACCGACTCACCAAATCTCTAGTACCAAAAATACCTGGATGACCAACCAATGCAGAGCAATGAACTTCAGACATCACTCTCTTCCTCCACTGGTCAGGAACATACAATTTTCCAATGGGACAACGCTCAGGTTTGTCCTCCTGAAACTCTTCCAGAGCACGTCTCAAATCGGGCGAGATGGCAGAAAGAACTACCCCCTCACCTAAGATGGTAGCAGGCTTGGTCACAACAGGAGAATCAGCAAAGAAACTCCTAGAGAGGGCGTCTGCCTTGACATTCTTAGTGCACGGAAGAAAAGAGACCACAAAATCAAAACGTGTGAAAAACAAGGCCCACCTAGCCCGTCTAGGATTCAAGCATTTGGCCGACTCCAGGTAAATCAAATTCTTGTGGTCAGTAAGGACCACGACTTGATGTTTAGCTCCCTCCAACCAATGTCTCCACTCCTCAAATGCCCATTTCATTGCTAACAGTTCCCGATTCCCCACATCATAGTTGCATTCGGATGGGGAGAACTTTCGGGAAAAGAACGCACAGGGATTCATTTTAGATGTTACAGGATCTTTTTGGGACAAAACAGCTCCTGCACCAATCTCAGAAGCGTCCACCTCTACCTTAAACGGGAGTGAGACATCAGGTTGCCGCAAAACCGGAGCAGAAGTGAACCTTCGCTTCAGCTCCTGAAAGGAAGAAACAGCCTCCGGAGACCAATTCAGCACATCAGCACCCTTCTTAGTCAAATCAGTCAATGGTTTGGCAATACCAGAAAAAATAGCTATAAATTTACGATAAAAATTAGCAAAACCCAAAAATTTCTGGAGGGCCTTCAAAGAAGTGGGCTGAACCCAATCATAAATGGCCTGTACCTTGGCCGGGTCCATTTCAATAGTTGACGGAGACAAAATAAATCCCAAAAATGAAATCCTCTGTACACCAAAAAGGCATTTCGATCTCTTGACATACAGGGAATTCTCCCTCAAAATCCGGAACACACTCCGAACATGTTCCACATGAGAGTCCCAATCCTTGGAAAAGATCAAAATATCATCCAGATAGATGATCAAAAATTTATCCACCAAGTCTCGGAAAATATCATTCATGAAGCACTGGAAGACAGAAGGGGCATTAGTGAGCCCAAAAGGCATCACCAGGTACTCAAAATGTCCCTCCGGAGTATTAAACGCCGTCTTCCATTCATCCCCATGCTTAATGTGAATAAGATTATACGCCCCCTGAGGTCAAGCTTTGAAAACCAGCAAGCACCTTTAACTCTGGAGAATAGATCAGAAATCAGGGGTAACGGATACTGATATTTAACAGTAATTTTGTTGAGGGAACGATAGTCAATACAAGGCCTTAATGACCCATCTTTCTTAGCCATGAAAAAAAAAACAGCACCTAAGGGTGAAGAGGATGGTCTAATATGACCCTTCTCCAACGACTCCTTAATATAGGATCGCATAGCCTCGTGTTCGGGTACTGATAAATTGAAAAGTCGACCCTTGGGAAATTTACACCCAGGGCTCAGCTCAATTGCACAGTCATAACTCCTATGAGGAGGCAAAGACGCAGACTCATTCTCACTAAATACATCATAAAAATCAGCCAAATAGTCAGGAACATCATGCGACTGGGGAGAGGTGGAGAAAACAGGAGCATCACTAAGGGCACACCTACAACCCCAACTCACCACAGACACAGATTTCCAATCCAAAACTGGATTATGAATTTGCAACCAGGGAAACCCCAGAACAATGGTATCATGCAAATTATGCAACACCAAAAATCTGCAATTCTCTTGATGGTCTGGGGCGACTCGCATTACCACCTGGGTCCAAAACTGAGGTTTATTCTTCGCTAAAGGAGTAGCATTAATCCCCCTCAAAGGGATAGGCGTCCGCAGAGGTGTCATAGGAAATCCACAACGTTTAGCAAAATCCAAGTCCATCAGGTTCAGAGCTGCTCCCGAATCCACAAAAGCCTTAGCGGGAAATGTGGACAGGGAGCAGATCAGAGCAATTTCCAGAAGAAACTTAGCTTGAACACCACCCACAGCAAATATGTGTGCAAAACTCTTCTCTCATTTAGGGCAGACAGAAATAATATGCGAGGCATCACCACAGAAGAAACACAGCTTATTACGCCTTCTGAACTCCTGACGTTGCTCCCTAGACAAAACTCTATCACATTGCATAGGTTCAGACATTTGTTCAACAGGTGGCAACACCTCTCGTGCCGTTTTGCGTTCACGCAAACGCAGATCAACCTGAATGGCTAATGACATAGAATTGTCAAGACCAGAGGGAACAGGATATCCCACCATAGTATCTTTTACGGTTTCTGACAAACCCTTCCGAAAGAGAGCTGCCAAGACACCATCATTCCAGGTAGTAAGGACCGCCCACTTTTGGAATTTTTGACAGTACAACTCTGCAGAATCCCGACCCTGGCTCAATGCCAACAGGGCCTTTTCAGCCTGATCAATAGCATTAGGTTCATCATACAACAACCCCAAGGCTTGAAAAAATGCGTTCACATTAGTAAGAATAGGATCATCAGGTTTCAAAGAAAACGCCCAATCCTGGGGATCGCCGCACAGCAAAGAGATGACAATTTTAACCTGCTGCGCGGAGCTCCTGACAAGTTAGGCTTCAAGGCAAAAAATAATTTACAATTATTCTTAAAATTCAAAAATTTAGACCGATCCCCAAAAAACACATCAGGAGTAGGGATCTTTGGTTCAGCAGCATGTGAATGAGCAAGATAGGCGGAAATTCCCCGCACTTCAGCAGTGAGCTGCTCCACACGATCAGACAATTGCTTCATCTCCATTGAGAAAGAAAAAAAAATTCCACCTACGGCCTCAGACACATAGAGGAAAAAATATACACACAAAAAAAAATTCTGACGAACTCTTTTTTCCACTTTTTTTTTTTTTTTTTTTTACAATTCTTTCCTGCTATTGAGTACCCTAGGATCTGCGGTATGGCTGGTGATTCTTTTATGAATGAGTCACTGAAGGAGGAAAAAACAAAAATACAAGCTAAGTCCAGAAAACCAGAGAGGTTGGTAGCTATCGGATTGCAGACCCCTGATCCTATCCACAACAACTAACAGTAGCCGTGGGGGGTTCCTACGATGCCCTAGACCCCTCGATCACAGCCGGAGAACTAAATAGGCCTAAAGAAGGAAAGGGGAAATCTAAACTGCCCCAGAGCAGACCCGAAAGCAATAGGCAGCCCCCAACATATAATGATGGTGAAGCAAGATGAAAACACTAACACAGATAGAAAGATAGCTTGAGCAAACGATGGGGCCCAAGCTAACTAAAAAGGACAGGATAGAAAAGCTGCTGTATGCAATCCATAAAAAACCCTACCAAAAAGTGTCCCAACCGTCTGACAGGAAAAACAGGCCCTGAAGTCGCTAGGACTTCAAAAAGACTATATCAGCACTCAGGTAAATTCTGAAGACAGAGCAAAGAGACAAACTGATCAGAGACAAAAATGGAACTCAGCACACCACCGACCGAGGATGGCAGAACTCCAAAAAACAAGGTAAACAAAACAAAACTAATAAGTTCACTAGCAGAGCAAAAGCTTATCTTTTGGAAGCAGGAATCAGACTGGTCTCCAAGAATCCAGCAGAGAAATCACCAGCGACTCAGAAGGGCGTCGGCTGCCTTATATCCAGTCAGAATTTCCTGTTACCCAGTCATCATCTACCAGATCAGGTGTTTGGTAATCAGCCTCACTACCTTCCTTCACCAGAAGACGGAGTTCATCAGACATCGACGGTGAAGGGGAAAATGAACTCACAACATCTAAGTCCTCAAGGACAGGGTCCTCTCCCCTCTGTACCAGTCTGTCATTGTAAATTTGTTTACTCTATCCTCCATCCCATAGTCCCGTGCCCATATACCGATCATACATATCCTCCATCCCATAGTCCTGTGCCCATATACCCATCATACATCCTTCATCTCATAGTCCCATGCCCATATACCCATCATACATATCCTCCATCCCATAGTCCCGTGCCCATATACCCATCATACATATCCTCCATCCCATAGTCCAGTACCCATATACCCATCACACATCCTCCATCCCATAGTCAATCATTATGACATCATAAGGGCAAAATTGTTTGGTGAATTGGAATGCGCGGGGTTAAAATTTCGCCTCACAACATAGCCTAGGACACTCTCGGGGTCCAGATGTGTGACTGTACGAAATTTTGTGGCTGTCACTGCGACGGTGCCAATCCCGGACATACACACACATACATACATACATACATACATACACACACTTGAGCTTTATATATTAGATAATAATAATAATGCTTTATACATTTTTTCCCCACTGAAAAACAAAAATTTTTCAAGACCAAAATTAATTGACAACCCTTTCTTTTCGCTGTTGGGAATGTTTTTTCATCCTTAGACACGTGGTTAAAATTGAAGTCTGTTGGGGGGCGTGGCCTGGGCTCTGAGCATGTAGGAAGTAAGAGCTCTAAGCTCCCACAGTCACACACTAAAGCAACAAAAATGCGTGCAAAGGGTTAACCAAAAAACCCCATACTGGACCCTATTCTATTCCTGAAACTCTGGTGCACATTCTGAGCCTAAAACTAGTACCCTGGTCCAAAGGAGACCGAAGATATGAACTTTTAAAAGTTTGGGACAGTAGTGGTGTAGGAGAAACAGAGGGACATCACCCTCCCACCATTGGCCTTCCTGGAAGTGACTGGAGTGCTACTGTGGGCTGTATATAAGCCAGGACTGATCTGGAGGCTCATCGTCAGTAATAAGGACAATAAGGACTTTATTTGGAATCCTCCCGGTAAGGCACAACTTGATTCTAACTGACTGCAATGTTTTTTGCCTGTGGGGTGTAGAGGATAGTGACACTGCTGCGGCGGAGGGGATATGGAACTATGTACAATCTCCCCTCTGGATTTCTGACTGAGTGCCGCCGAAATCAGGAAGTTTCACGGCCAGGGTGAGGAGAGCGGGGGCAGAGGAGATGATCTGGACCCTTTCTGGACTGACACACCGAGGATATAAGCAGAGGACACCGGCGGGGACTACTTTCTTGTAATAGAGCAGAGAGGAGGAGGGATACCACTGGACCCATTGAACAGACATCAGAGCGGCTAAGAACAGCGTTCCACAGCCACATTGAGGACCGGACAGGGGGCGACAAGCACAGGGGGAGCCTCTGAAGACAGCAGAGGTGAGGCACATCCGAGTTTGGGCCACTAGAACTGGCTGCTGATTAGTGCTCCCAGCCGCAATAGACTTCAATGGGAAGTAGATCCGACCGCTCCCAGCTTCCAGCCTGTCAGCACAGAGCAGACCTGACGTCACAGGCCCTGCAGCGTTCAGTCAGCGGTCTCCCCTGTGACAGGCACAGATACTCCCACGAACTGTGCAACACAGCAGAGACTTAACCACAGGGGTACTGGGGAAAGGACACAGGCATCTGGGAGGCACTCTTTATCCCAATATAGCGTCCCAAGGGATTGTTCACTGGCTGCGTTCAGCATATCGGCGGCGCAGGCATACAATATAACAGAGTCTGCAGTTCATGGCTGGTGGTCCCGGTGCCTGGTATCCATCTGACCAGTGAATTATAACAGAAGATTACCTTTATTTCAACTGAGGATCAGAGATACAGTGGGCTGCTGATATTGATACTGCAGAATTGTGTGACTTTACTCACGCTCACTAAGGGTCTCTCAGTTAACTCCTTTGGGAAACTTGCTTTTTGACCATTTTTCTTAACTTGTTTGAATAATTTAAAGGGGTCATAGATCTGATGTCTGGGAAGGGTTTGTGGCAAACCAAGATGCAGTCAGGTAGGGGCAGAACTTCCAATAGCCCACACAGGGTCACGAGGCACAATTTTGGGGCACACTCTAAATCATCAACGATATCTCTAATTTGTTAAGCCCAATAAAATCTAGGTCACCCCTGAAAGGAGATGAGCCAAAAATGCCTTATCTAAAAAAATCTCAGAACCCTGCATCTGTCAAAGTTGCAAAAGGGGGATCAGGTACTAACAGCTCATTGACCAAAACCCTATCTAAAACACAACCTGAAACGCCTCAAAAAAATAAAAATTTAGGGGGCAACATTAAACCCCCCCTCCAATTGAGACTCTTACGGAGGAAATGGACACTTCCAAATCAAACAAAAGGAAGGGACCAGGCGATCAGGGAAAAACTGGGAGTCTCTCATCTGAGGACTCCGACAGTGTCTCAGCTGACTATACTCCAAACACAAGCCCTGAAAGGCAGAAGCCTAGGAGGGATAATGGAGGTCCATTCCCTTCGTTTGAGGTTCCTCCTCCATCCATTAACCTGGGGGAATACAAGGGGCCCAACAAACAAGCCACTGAAGGACTCATGGCGGATCTCTTCCAGTCCTTCAGTGATGCCCTAAAAATAGGGTTTGAGACTCAGGCCAAGGCCCTACAGGAAACTTGCAGAAATCTTAGCTAAAAGGTTGAGAAATATGAGGTGAAGATGGTACAGGCGGAGAGGGATATAGTTTACCTCTCAAAGGAGAATTCACTCCTCAAAAAGGAGGTTATTTCCTTTAAAAACAAATTGACGGATCTGGAAGACCGAAGCAGGAGAAATAACTTAAAGATACGAGGTATCCCTGAGTCGGTCTCCCAGGCAGATCTCTCTGATTACACCAAAAATTTGTTTAAAAAATTATCGCCAAAATTGACAGAATTAGAAGTCAATATCGATCGTATACACCGCCTACCACGTCCAAAAGGGGTCCCACAGGAAAAGCCCAGGGACACTATCCTCAGGGTCCATTTCTTTGAAACCAAGGAGGTTTTAAAATCTTTGCGAGAGAGAGGTTCACCCCCTGAGCCTTATAAGGATCTTAAGATTTTCCAAGACTTTTCCAAAGAGACAATGTACGCTCCTTCAGAGATCTGACCTCTAAACTTAGGGAACTTAGAGTGTCATATAGATGGGGTTTCCCTACCAAGCTTTTTGTCTGGTATAAAGATAAACACTACCCCATCTATACTCCACACGAGGGTCAGAGGTTTCTTAAATTCCTGATGGATGAGCCATCCTTTAGAGATAGGGATTAGGATTGATCTTTGTCATATGTTTGAATTTATTTGGGGGTCACTATTATTTCCTTTTCCTGAACATGAATATTAGTACCCATAATTACAGTTTATCGTTGTCACTGTGGGAACTTGCCACTTAATTTTTTTTCTCGTTTTCCCCCGATCTAAGGTGAGACACCAACCAGTTTGGAGTCCTCCAGGAGAACTCTCAATTTCTTAATTTTTTTTTTTTCTGTATTTCTTTGTTCTATTTGTTTCAATTTCTTGTTTTGATATTGCATTCTAACGATGAAAATTTTATCATACAATGTTAGGGGGCTCAACAGTCCGAATAAGAGGTATGTGGTATGGAAGGAGATCAGCCAAACCCGGGCAGAATTGGTATGCCTTCAGGAGGTTAAACTGGCTTCCGATCGACACTCGGTCTTCCAGCACAAGAACTTCCCACACATGTACAAGTCACTTTCCACAAAGAAAAAGGCTGGGGTCATCACATTGGTAGGTGGCACCGTTCCTTTTCAGCTCATCAAAGAGATACCAGACTCCTTGGGCAGGTTTCATACACTCATATGTTTACTCCATGAAAGGCCATTCACAATAGTGAATGTATACGCACCCAACAAGGGACACATTCGTTTCTTGAACAAGCTTATCAAAAAAATCGACAAAGTTAAAACAGGCGAACTTATCTTATTGGGCGACTTTAATATTGTCCCAGATAGCAGCATTGATTCATCCTCTTTAGTTCGCCACAAGGTCCCAGCTTTAAAAACGAAAAAGCTGTCATATGTGGGAACTGTTAGAAAAAACAAAAGGCAGTTGCCGCCAGATTTTCTATATACAAAAGGCAAACAACAGTATAGCACTATGTTTGGGTTCAGTAATGGAAAGATTTTAGTTTCTTACATCCCACGCGAGAGGAAAAATGTGATTTTGGTCTCTTCATTACATAATGATTACACCATTGATCCAGAGTCTGGGGAGCTAAGGAAACCAGAAATCATAACTTTTTATAATTTGACCAAAAGCGGCGTTGACACTGCTGACCAAATGTGTGGCAATTTCAATGTAAGTCGAAATACCAAACGCTGGCCGATGGTAATCTTCTTTACAATGCTGAATGTGGGTGGCATCAACTCACAAGTAATTTACCTCGGTAATGAACTTAAACAAATGCGCAGAAGAATGTACCTAAAACAATTGGCTAATGAACTGGTGAGTGGAGAGCTAAGCCTAAGAAGTACAAAGACGGTTGGAATGCCCCTTGCCCTGCAACACCGGTTGAAGAGATATCGTCCCAAGGATGTTCCAGAACAAGCACCGACTCTACCACCTTCTAAAAGACGCAGTTGTACTACCTGCTCATTTGTATCTGGTTTCAGAAGGCTTTCTAAATATGACTGCAAAATATGTAAAGAATCAATCTGCCTTTCCCATGCAACTTTCGTCTGCCAGCCTTGCTTTTCTAAGTGTACCTGTGCTGCTTCTGCTGCAATTGAAACCACTGAAGATGAGTAGAAAATAATTAAGTAACATCTAAGTGCAATATCCTTTAAGTTTTTTTCCATAATTTTATATTTAAGCAATAGTTAAGTAAAGATAACTGGAGCCTATTTGGCGGTACTACCGAAAAGTGGTACTTTTAGTTTTAATAAGTTTATGGTTAATAAATGTTTTTTTTTGCATCTGATTTGGTGTAATCTCTTTTAATACATTCCTATGAAGGTCACTGACTACTTCTATAGTCCTGAAATTGAAATATGTAGCTACTATAGGTGGTTTTCTGACCTGTGCTTGTCAGGCACATTGCGCATGAACTGAGGAGAATCTATATTGCGCCTGACGGAGGGTTAAAAAAGTGGTTAATTCAAAATGAGCTTTATGATGCTTTCCGTTGCTTGAATACATCGTCACGTGAGTATTCCCACTTTTCAGATGTACATAAGACAGCTTCCAGGATAGATCTTCTACTTACTAACATATTCACTCCAAAATTAAGGACATTCGCTTCATGCAGAAGTCCATCTCGGATCATACCCCGGTTCTCATTGACTTCCTTGTTGGTCCTCCCCCTGACAAACCATTCCGCTGGAAGCTTAACTCAGCTTTGCTATATATACCAGAGTACAAACAAGAGATAGAAAACGCTCTCTTAAACTACTTCAAGGAAAACGTATCTGGTGAAGTAGATCAGTTCACGGTCTGGAACGCCCATAAAGCGGTCCTGAGGGGGTGTCTTATGCAAATTCTTTCTAAACATAAGAAGAGAAATAGGGAAAATACTACAAACCTACAGGCCCAAATTAATGATCTAGAGAAAAAACAAACAAACTTAAAAGTTCCTTCCCAGACCGTCCAGGCTGAGATTTTGAGACTTAGACAGAGTTTGAGATCTGAAATCTACCAGGAATATGATGCAGTCATCAAAGCATCTAGGTACAAATCGTATGCGTCTCTTAACAAGCCTGCCAAGTTTATGATGAGGAAATTAAAAAGAGAAAGAATCAAAAAAAGGATAATTAAGATTGTATCTCCCTCGGGTGACCCCAAAACTCACCCTAGGGACATTGTCAACTCGTTTGCAGAATTCTTTAAAAATCTCTATAACCTGAAAGATGACCCCCAAACACTGGTGGTTAACTCGAATTTTGTAGATTCTTTTCTACAGAGTATCGATCTACCAAGAGTCGATGAGCTGGACTTGAATTATGTCAATAGCCCCTTTACAGAGAGAGAAATTGTTGACATTATCAAGAAACCGCAGTCCCAAAAATCACCAGGGCCGGATGGCTTCTCTGGAGACTACCATAAATCCTTTTCAAAAGTTCTGGCTCCACAGCTGGCTTCCATCTTTGATCTGGCGTCCTCTCGGAGTTCCTTCCCAAAGGAGATGTTAGAGGCAACAATTATCATGATTCCAAAGGAGGGGGGGGACCCCGAGAGGATACAGAGCTATAGGCCAATATCGCTCATAAATAGCGATATTAAAATCTGCTCAAAGATCATTGCAAACCAATTAAAAAACATCCTTCCACGTCTGTTGGCGGATGATCAAATAGGCTTTACAGAGGGCCGCCAGGCCTCAGATGGGACTAGAAGGGTGTTGAATCTGATAAATTTAGCGAACAACCTGAGAACCCAAACTGCTTTTCTGGCACTGGACGCCGAGAAGGCGTTTGATAGGCTAAACTGGCTTTACTTAAAAGCAACTCTCGCTAGATTTGGCTTTGACGAGAAGTTTGTATCAACAGTCTGCGCCTTGTACTCGGGTCCTAGTGCCAGGATTTATGCAAACAATTTCCTCTCCGACCCGTTCGACATTACCAATGGCACGAGACAGGGGTGCCCCCTCTCCCCCCTTCTATTTGTGCTTGCCATAGAGCCCCTAGCCGAAAAAATAAGAATAAACAATGATATTAAAGGCTTTAAACTGCCATCACGAAATTTTAAAATTGGATTATTCGCAGATGATCTATTCCTCACGCTACTGGATCCTGCAAACTCCATTAAAGCCCTTTCAGTTGAACTAGAAAAATTCTCTAGAGCATCTTATTTTAAGATAAACCCAAACAAATCAAAATTTATAACTCTAAACATGAAACAATCTGAAATTAACAAAATAAAGTCCCAAACCCAGTTCATTTGGGAGGAGAAAGAGATTGTCAATCTAGGGATTAGAATAGCTGGATCAATCCAAGCGACAGTTTGGGCCAATTTAGACAGCATTATAAAGACTATTACAGGCGATCTATCCTTTTTGGCTCAGCTAGAGACTTCCATCTTTGGGAAGATTCTGGCAGTCAAAACTTTTATCCTTCCCAAAATTTTATACATATTTAGGACTTTACCAGTTAGCTTTCCGCGCCAAACCATTGATAGAGCTCAAGAGCTCATCCGACTATTTATTTGGAAAGGTAAAAAAGCAAGAATATCTGCAGACTTGATGTACAAAAATAAAAAACATGGGGGCGCAGGACTGCCCAACATATACGCTTATTATCAGGCCTCGCTCATCAAACAGAGCTGGCACTGGTTTACTGAAAACATGACGCATCCAGCTTGGTATGGCTTGGAGAGAGATGCTAGTGATAGAGGTTCATTGCAAAAGCTTTTCTTTAACTTCCTTCTGCAAAAGCCCAGTGCGAACTCATCTCATCCTATATTCCGGCTGATAATCTCAGCCTGGAGGGATCTCATTAAGCCGACTAAAAATATCAAAAAAGCAGAGCACATCTTAAAGTTGCCTCTTTCTTCATTGGCACTGATGGATGATCTCCCGATACCGGAGGTTTGGGGGAAATCTGGAATTAAAAGGGTGGGGGATGTTTTTAGTGGAGTGGAGTTCCTGAAATTCGGTGAGATCAGGGTTAAATACAATTTACCGTCATCTGAGCTAGTCTTTTACACCATGTTGAAAAACAGAATTTGGAAATTCATGAAAGGGAAGACTTTGAATTATGAAATGCTATCTTCACTATTGTGCAACCTTAAAAATAAAAACCTCTGGAGTCTGCGTAATTTGTATAGATCTGTCGTCAAAGACCTAACGAGCCACAAAAACATATACATCAAGAGATGGGAGTCCGATTTTGGTGCTGATATCTGTCTCGAGAACTGGAACTATGCCATCAAAAACGTTTAGAATTCCAACATATCAATGGGTCTTCGTGAGAGTTATTTCAAATTGATAAATAGGTGGTACTATACCCCGACGAGGTTATCGCATTTTAACACAGAGCTATCTTCCTTGTGCTGGAGAGATTGTGGACACCAAGGGAACTTCTACCATATTTTCTGGGGTTGTTCAAAAATCAAAAACCTCTGGCTTCAAGTCACACAGCACATTAACCTCATTGCTAAGGACTTCACAATTACACCCGAAAGAGCACTTCTTTCATTAGACATGGAACAATTTGATGATTCGGTAAGACACATTATCATACACATCCTCTTAGTGACCAAGACCATGTTAGCACAATGGTGGAAGAAAGCAGAGGTTCCCAAGTTTTCAGACATACTTGACAAGATAGGCCAACACAGCGATTTAGAACGCAGATTTGCGATTAACTACAATTACATTCACAAATACTCAAAAAAATGGAAGACCTGGAACAACAAATTTCATATCAAATAGACTTAACAAGAGGCACTATATATTGAAGTTTAAACCTGGGCACTTTAGTACTGGGATGCTGTATCTCCTTCCAAGAATGTTACCCCATAATAAGGATTGTCGATTTTTTTTTCTTTTATGTTGTTATTCGATATATGTTATTCTATGCCTATTTGTGGGTTCTCTAGTTTTAAATTTTTTTTCCGCACCTGTACAAGGTTGTTTATTCCCCACTCCCTTCCCTCCCTTCCTACCTTCCTTTCCCTACCCTGTTTATTTCTAAGAAACCAAGAAAATTATTTGAAAACAAAAAAAAAAAAATTGAAGTCTGTTACACTATTCTGCACCGAGCCGTACCGGGTTAGAGTTTGGCTTGTGGCGCTTGGGAAACGCTTCACTGACTTTAAGGAGATGTTCTTGCTTGATTGTTGCAAAATACTTAGTGTATGAAACTTGTGTGTATATTAAATTATTAATACACTTGGGTAATGGGCTTGCTTTGTATTATGATAAAAAATTAAAGCCCTAAAATGGTCTGCTGTGAATTCAAAGTATTATGAACATTAGAAAAGGTACGGTAATCCAAGAGAAAAGCTATAGCTTTAACCTTTTATTGCACATGTACCTGGCTTACACAGGGCTGTATTTGGTGTCGCACCCCATCCTAATTGAGGTTAATAAAATAGCAAACACAACCTAAGAAAGTGGAATGCTCGATCCTTTTAGTCTTCCGTTAGATTAGCTACAGACAGAAGATTTTGAAAGTGGTTTTCTCTCTTTTCCACATACATAATATGTTTACACTTGGCCGGTTCAGGTGTTTGGAGAAGTTTGTCAGACTTCTTAGGTGTTGTCACACATCTGTGAAACAAAGACCAAACTCACATCTCAATACCTAGCCTGACTGCTGAGTCTGTTGAACAGAGCTAACCTTACATGTGGCAGATCAATTATTGTGATTTGAACAATGACCTGTGTTTTATGGATGTGTAGAGCTGACATAAGGACTGTGTATGGTCTTCATAACATTTGGTGTAGAATTGGAGCAAACTTTCTTAGCACTCAAGATTATATGGCTTAAATGCACTCTCGTGACCATGCTGTCATGATCCAGTCCAGAGTTTGTTTTCTGCTGTCTTCTCTTTGGACTGGTCATGAGGGGGTTAATCCCCTCTGCCTCGTTCTGGAGCTGGCTGGGCTATTTCAGTCCTCTGCAGCCTGCGGGCCAGCATCAGCTATACTGCAAGCTTCCAAGCTAGTGCCTCTGACCTGTATTCCTTTAGTGTTCCTCCTGCCCCTGATTACCTGGACTTGTGTATGATTTGGCTTGATCTCTGGACTCTGCTTCTGGTTTTTCCATTTCTGATACCATGCTTTCCGACTGGCTTTTGACACTCTGGCTTGCACCCTGACAACGGCTTATGTCTTCCATTTCTGATACCACGTTCCTGGTAGGTCCCGACTCCCGACTTCTCGCTCGTCCCTGACTGCGCACTTGCTGTCTCCCTTGGGACTTCTGCTCCTGACAGTTGATGATTTCGGGTAGTCTGACCACTCTTTCACACCTGTGCTGATGCTCTGTATTACTACGCTCTGTGGGTGTGCAACCTCTCTTCCCTCACTATCACCCCTTGGTGGAGGTTGCGCTGAACTGCACTCCAGCAGCACGTTACACATGCCATTATAATATTGAAGACCCCACACAGATGTACATGCAGTGACAGTTCCCTATAAGATTGGTTTCCACAGCCATGAATACTGATGATATGACTTCACCTAATATTAGATAACATTTTCCCACAAGTAACATGTCACCATTTTTTCATCACAATTACATTATGTCACAATGTCCTCATTAATGTCTGGCAACATTGCCCTTTTCAATACTACCTACAGCTAATAGTTGCCCATACACCTTTGACATGTTGAATGAATGCTCAATTGACATACAGATGTCGTTCCCGATGCCCCCATGCAATACTCAGTTTGAAAAACATTTGGTGGTGACTTATGGCCTAGAGATCGAAGGGATGAGTTGTATGAAATGGTAGTATGGTGGCTTAGTAGTTTTGCCATATTGGGGTCCTGGGTTCAAATCCCAACAGTGAAAGAAATCTGCGAGGAGTTGGTATGTTCTTCTAAAACAGCGTTTCTCATCGTTTCTCAAACTCCAGTCCTCATGGCCCCCCAACGTGTCATGTTTTCAGGATTTCCAAAGTATTTCACAGGTGGTGGTAAAATTAAAAAAAGTGGTGGTAGTAGTGGTGGTAGTATCATCAGTGCATCAGGAATTTTCTCACCTGTGCAGCACAATGGAATCTATTAACCAATACACAAAACACCAGTAAATCACAAAATAATATACCAATACAAATTTAAATGTAATCCAATAGTAAATACCACCAGTGCTCTCTGAAAGGGGAGTGGAGACTACTCAGATAGCAGAAAAAACCAAAGCCAAGATACCTAGATGAATGTACAACATAGGTGACGGACAAATATTTATTCAAATAAAATGCCTATATTTAAAAGAATGGCAAACAGTAGTACCATACCAAGACATGTGCCTGTATTTAGGAACCTACATAATGTAGTAACAAATATTATAAAATCAGCGTATAATTATAAAGGAAAAAATATTATATATACAGTATATTTTAAATACAAAAGTGGCGGACACGAAAGAGGTATTAAACCAGTAGTAGTCACATATCAAATTTATATTAGAAAATTAAATATTCTGTGATCATGTGTAAAAGGCCCCTCTTTTTATCAATAGAAAATTAAAAAATATTATAAAAGGAGATGATTTTTATATATAAATTGTATCTGGAACCAAAAGGCCAGAAAATACTGCTTACGTATGCATCATTGTGTGGTGTATGAAGAAAAAGCTCCTAAACATTAATATTAGAAGTTGAATACACGCAAGTGTGAGACCAAATATACAATATACCTCATAAAGTGCAAGAAGTGCAAAAAAGGGGGAGAGTTGACAGGAGAAAGTAAATTAAACAATGAGTGCGATGCAGCATAGTAAGTACATGGAATGAAGCAAAATTGAGAGGCGTCTGAAAGATACCCTCATTACTAACTCCATAGACATATTGTAAAAAAGACACAGCAAGAATAAAGTCATTTAATTGAAATATGCACACCCCACCATCATTTTCCCATTTATTACTGTAAAAATGAAAATAATAAAAAAACATAATCCTCACCGGTCCGGCAACAATTCATTTGTCCCACACCGTAATCCATCTCTGCTTCATCTGGATTTCAAGCTGAAATGTGGCATGATGCAATCATTATTGTGGCTTGATGCAATCATTAAGCATGAAATCCAGGAGACACTGAGCTTAGCTTCAGAGCGCAGCTTCAGTGACGAGTGGTAACGTCATAGAGGTTACTGCAGGTCACTGGCAGCTGTTCCCTTGCTCAGTTCAGTGTGAGCCAGATAAAGAATTGCATTATTCTTCATGACGTCATCACTGTGAGCTAGCGGAGATCTCATTGAGTTCACCGCAGTTCATTAGGCCTCTCACAATGAGTTACCTGTGGGAAACGCAGCTTCTGTGACCTGCAGTAATCTCAATGACGTTACCGCCGGAACTGAAGCTGCGTCACTGAAGCTGCCCTCTGATGTTCAGCTCAGTGTCTACAGGATTTCAGGCTGAATAGTCACATCATGCCACAGTTCAGCTTGAAATCCAGATGAAGCAGAGCAGGATTACAGCATGTGACAAATAGATTATTGTTGGACAGGTGCGGAATATGATTTTTTTTATTTTCATTTTTGCAGTAATAAAAGGGAAAATGATGGTGGGGTGTGTTTATTACAATTAAATGACTTTCTTCTTATTGTGTCTTTTTTACAATAAGAATATGGGGTTAATAATGGGGGATCTTATAAAGGCCTCTGCATTACTATCCTCTGGGCTTAATGTCTGCTGACAATACAAAGCTGACATAAATCCCAGTCCTATTACCCCACTTGCCACCGTCACAGGGAAAGTGGGAAGAGCAAGGTAGAGCACCAGATTCGGCATATTTTATTGATGTGCCATTTTTTCAGCCTGGGAGGGAAGACAATGTCCATGGCCCCTTCCCTGGCTAATAATATCAGCTGTCTTTTTAGCCTTTGCTGGTTAGAAATTATAGGAAGACCCTATGTCATTTTTTGGGGGGGCATGTAAACTAACCAGTGAAGGCTAAGCAAACAGTTGTGAGCTGTTATTAATGGCCTGGTAACATTTAGTGCTAATTGCCCTTTTCCCAGATTATTATTATCAGCCCCCACCGGTCGGCTTAAACTCTGCTGGTCTTTAAAATTACGCCCATGCATTTGTTTTTATTATTATTTATTTGAAAAAAAAAACACAAGATACTGATTATACAGCACACTGACATGTATAGGTGCTTCTCTCAAAAGTAGAGTTTTATCAAAACGTTAATTTATTTCAGTTTTTTACAATACAATACAAAAAGTGAAATTCATATACTATATAGAGCCATTACTAACAGAGTGATCTTTCTCAAGTGTTTATTTCTGTTAATGTTGATGATTATGGCTTACAGCCAATGAAAACCTAAAAATCATTATCTCAGTAAATTAGAATACTTTACAACACCAGCTTGAAAAATGATTTTAAAATCTAAAATGTTGGCCTACTGAAGTGAATGTTCAGTAAATGCACTCAATACTTGGTCGGGGTTCATTTTGCATCAATTACTGCATCAATGCTGTGTGGCATGGAGGCAATTGGCCTGTGGCACTGCTGGGGTGTTTTGGAAGCTCAGGTTGCTTTGATAACAGCCTTCAGCTCATCTGCATTGTTGGGTCTGGTGTCTCTCATCTTCCTCTTGACAATACCCAATAGATGCTCTATGGGGTTAAGGTCAGGCAAGTTTGCTGGCCAATCAAGCACAGTGATTCTGTCATTTATAAACCAGGTATTGGTACTTTTGGCAGTGTGGACAGGTGTCAAGTCCTGCTGGAGAATGAAATTCTTATCTCCAAAATGCTTGTCGGCAGAGGGAAGCATGAAGTGCTCTAAAATTTCCCGATAGACCGCTGTGCTGACTTTGGTCTTGACAAAACACAGTGTACCTACACCAGCAGATGACATGGCTCCCCAAACCACCACTGATTGTGGAAACCTCACATTAAACCTCAAGCAGCTTGGATTGTGTGCCTCTCCACTCTTCCGCCAGACTCTGGGACCTTGATTTCCAAATGAAATGCAAAATTTATTTTCATCTGAAAACAGCACCTTGGACAACTGAGCAACAGTTCATTTCTTTTTCTCCTTGGCCCAGATAAGACTCTTCTGGCATTGTCTATTGGTCATGAGTGGCTTGACACAAGGAATGCGACTGTGACGCTAATGTGACACTAGTCACTTCTCACGGCCAAGCCGTGAGTCAGAATGGTCAAGGAGTCCAAGGTCAGAAGCCAGGAGGGTACATCATAAACAAAAGGAAGAGACAAAAGCATAGTCAGGTAACGTTCCGAGGTCAGAGTACCAGAAGGATAACGGATCAGACCTGAAGGGGTTAAACTGGCGGATGGTCAGAACAAAGTCAAAGGTCAGGCAACAGATTAAGCATACAGAACTCAAGACTCAGGAAAACACAAACCTCACAAGCTGAATGTATGTCTGGCACTGTTCTGGGAGACACAGCTCATTTAAGAAGCATGACAATTAACTGGAATAATAAACACATGGAGACAGTTGACTCCTCACAGTCTCAGATTGGATAGTTGAGCTGTCAGTCAACACACTGACAGCTCAGCACGATCCTGTACCAGATTGGATGGCCAAGTTTTCAATCAAAGTACCAACAGCTTCAGCACACCCCTATACCTGACTGGACAGTTGAGCTGTCAGTAACTGCATCCAAGACAAAATAAGGGGTGGAACTGTGAAAGAACCCCCTTTTCTAGGGGATGCCACTGAACCCCCAGGCTTCCCAGGAAATTTTAGATGGAAGGCCCTGACTAACCGATCGGCCTTCACATCTCAAGAAGGGACCTGGGATCTCTTCTCTGATCCATATCCCCTTCAGTGGATGAGGTAATGGAGGAAAATACGGACCCTCATAGAATCCACAAACCTCTGAGCCTCATACTCCAGGCCACCGTCTACTGAAAGAGGAGGAGGCGGGGATGAGGGAGATAATGCAGAAGGGACAAAATGTTAGGCGTCAGGTTTCTGCATCTGCTCTGCAAGAATCCAGAGCCTCACATTCTGCAGTCTCCTGCTGTCTATCTACCGCAGAGGAGATTGCTTTGCAGCAGATCGCTCCAGAGACTAAGTCCCTCTGTTCTCCTACTGGGCATGCTCACAAGATGATCTCCCATTGGAGATCGGGAGTCATGTGCCCAGGTCCTGCTCCAGATCTTATTGGTCCATCTCGGAGATCTGGAAGCTTCCGGAAGGTCCCGGCTATAAAAAGAGCACATGACCGTTCGGCCATGTGCTAGTATAGTCTCTAGTTGCTACTGTGTGAATGATGATGGATGTATGAACCTGCGAATGACTCATTAAGATCCCCTTCCTTTGATATTACAAATGTGTACAGGGACTTAGATTAGAGTCAGCGCCAGTGCGTGGCAAGCCTCAAGCCACTACAGCATCATCCACAGTGCTAGCATCCGACATTGCGCCTGCTTCCTTGCTTTGTCGATTAGCGGCAATGTTCTACGCTGCGCTGCAGTTGCAGCACTCTTTGGCGTCCGCAGTAGCGACACCACAGGGCTCGGTAGGTCTAGACGGACGCAGCTCCTCTGTCTTGGGTCCTGCTCCTGTGACCAGATACTGTGTGTGCATTTACCTCAGTCCTGTGACACTAACAGGCTCAGCCTTTTGTGTTTACCTCTGCTGATATCTCTGTGAGCAAACAGAGATTGCTTACTGCACTTGGGTGACGTTCAACCCGTGTGCGATATACCGCCATATTGTGCATCTGCCATTACCTAGCAGCGGTGTACCACCTACTGCACGGTGGACCCCGAGCGGCTAACGTACTTTATTATTTATTTTTATTTAGTGCGTTCCACCGTGCCTAACATTATACTAGTGCCAGGGTCTGGCTAGTAATGGCAGATCAGCAGCAACTCCTACAGTACATTCGGCAGCTAGAGGGCCAGTTGGCTACTCTTGAGAGTGCTATCTCAGCTGCAAAGTCTACTGAGGCTGCTGTACAGGCAATTGCAGAGGCGGTTTCACGTATGTCCATGTCCTCCCCTGCGCCGACAGTTTCTCGCCTCCCATTCCTTGATAAATTTTCTAGTGATTGTGCCTCCTGTAAGGGTTTCGTGAGCCAGTGCTCTATCCAGCTGGAGTTACTGGCTACACGATTCCCTACGGAACGGGCTAAGGTGGGGTTTATTGTTTCCCTACTGCCGGGCAGAGTGTTGGAGTGGGCCACGCCACTATGGGAGCGTGGTGACCCAGAGGTTCGGACCGCTGCTCAGTTCTTAACATCTATCAAGCAGGTCTTCCTGGGACCACGGGTCACGCATGACACCTCTCTTCAGCTCCTTGCATTAACTCAGGGATCTCCCTCCGTCAGCCAGTATGCCGTTCGTTTTTGGACACTGGCTTCCGAGCTGGAGTGGTCTGATAAAGCCCTCATCCCAGTGTTTTGGAGAGGTTTAGCGGAGCATGTTAAGGATGCTCTATCTACTAGAGAGGCTCCTGCAAGTCTGGAGGAGCTGACTGCCATTTCCACCCGCATTGATCTCCGTTTTTCGGAGCACGGGCCGGAGCTTGCTCAATCCACGCGGAAGGTTACTCCGGCTCCCAACCTCTTTGAACCTCTGGAATCACCCGAGCCAGAGTGTTCACTCCCAGAGCCCATGGAGGTGTCTCGCGCCAGTCTCGAGGCACGTCCGGCACTAAGCTCCACTTGCGGTTACCACTGTCAGCACTCTGTTCCCCTGGATAACGGGGCCCCGCAATGGCCAAATTCTGTGCCACCGGGCAAGACCTTTGTCCCCCCTCGCCTTCGGCCGAAGGTTCTCGCATGGGCACACGCGTCCAGGGCAGGTGGTCACTGTGGCTACATACAGATCACATAACTCCTGGCAGGGTCTTATTGGTGTCCGCACAGGGCTCGGGACATTAAAAAATATATTCGGGCATGCACTTCTTGTGCTCGGAATAGCCTCCTTAAACAGAGCGTGCAGACACCCGCCGACACACTGCGGCGTTCCACTTCAATTTCTACTCCTGGCGGTTTTTCGGCTCCCGTTGTCTCCCACATGTCCCTTCTTAAACCTGGCAATCTTGCCACCTCTGATACCTTCCACGTATCCCGGTTTTCCGTGTCACCTGCCGGGACATCAGACTTGCCTTCGGAGGCGTCGGAGGCCTATGCCTCTGATGGGCACAAGGTGGTGGATTGGAAGGCTCAGAGGGGAGGGGGCCCTAGGAGGGGGGTAATGTTAGGCGCCAAGTTTCTGCATCTGCTCTGCTGGAATCCAGAGGCTCACATTCTGCGGTCTCCTGCTGTCTATCTACCGCAGAGGAGATTGCCTTGCAGCAGATTGCTCCAGAGACTAAGTCCCTCTGTTCTCCTACTGGGCATCCTCATGAGATGATCTCCCATTGGAGATCGGGAGTCATGTGCCCAGGTCCTGCTCCAGATCTCATTGGTCCATCTCGGAGATCTGGAAGCTTCCAGAAGGTCCCGACTATAAAAAGCACGCATGACCGTTTGGCCATGCACTAGTATAGTATCTAGTTGCTACTGTGTGAATGATGATGGATGTATGAACCTGCGAATGACTCATCAAGATCCCCTGCCTTTGATATTACGAATGTGTACAGTCCTGTGACACTAACAGGCTCAGCCTTTTGTGTTTACCTCTGCTGATATCTCTGTGAGCAAACAGAAATTGCTTACCACACTTGGGTGACGTTCAACCCATGTGCGATATACCACCATATTTTGCGTCTGCCATTACATAGCAGCGGTGTAACACTTACTGCACGGTGGACCCCGAGCGGCGACCGCACTTTATTATTTATATTTATTTAGTGTGTTCTGCCGTTCCTAACACATAAGCGTAGTCAGGTAACGTTCTGAGGTCAGAGTACCAAGAGGATAATGGATCAAAGCTGAAGGGGTTAAACAGGTGGATGGTCAGAATGAAGTCCAAGGTCAGGCAACAGATTCAGCATACAGAACTCAAGGCACAGGAAAGCACAAACCTCACAAGTTGAATGTATGTCTGGCAGAGTTCTAGGAGACACAGCTCAGTTAAGAACCATGGCAATTAACTGGAATAATGAATTCATGGAGACAGCCGATGCCTCACAGTCTCAAATTGGATATTTGAGCTGTCAATCAACACATTGACAGCTCAGCATGCTCCTGTACCAGATTGGATGTGTAACCATGAGGGGGTAGTTGTAGTCGAGTAATTAATGGCACAGTACACCGACAGAGTCCATGGAGCAGATAGTCAGCAAGCACAACCTCCGGCGCCCTTGTACATACAATGCTGGTTTGTTTTTCCGCAAAGAGAGTTACCTTGTTTCCTCTCCATCCACGGTAGTCCAGGCGAAGCAGAGTTAAGAGGCAACTATTGACCAATGGGGAGTAACTTTAATATACAGGGATGGAATAGAAGGGATGAACAAGGATGGAATGGAAGTAATAAACAAGGGTAGAATGGAAGTAGAAGAGTACAACACTGGATCTCTGATCTCCTTGCACTTTCCACAGCTGCAACTACAGCAGTTCAGAGGCCTGAAGTTCTACAGTAGTCCACGTGCCAGGATTAACCCTACAGAAGCGGGGGCACTTCCAGAGTCCTGGGGCCTGTGTTGCGGTTATTCAATCTTTTGTCCTTAGTCCTTGGTCATTGGGACCCCTTTTGAGTCTTCTCAGGCCACTCTGGATCCTTGTCCCTTCCTCTGCTCAGTCCTTTATCAGGGGCAGCAAACCTCTCCCATCCATGAGGTCTGGCAGTTCCCCACTTGCAAAGTCCATCTGCCCTGGCCAACAATCCAGGCAAAACTGAGGAAGCTACAGCTTCCTTCCACCTCGTGGCTGCTAGCCCAGCCCACATTCTTAACTATTGCTGTCCCTAACTAGACAGGCAGCCGCAAATACAAGGGTCCCAGCAACATTTAAAAGGAACAACACTCAATACATACATTGCAGGACGTACATTACATTACATTACAACACGGGGGGTCATACGGAAGGATGAGAGGGCACAACTGAGGGGACCAGCCATCTCCTTACAGATGGCCAAGTTGTCAGTCAATGTACTGACAGCTTTAGTACACCCTGTCACGGGGTCGTTCTCTGGTATCACACAATCAACAGAGCAAGCGAAGAGTGAACAATTCCAAGACCTTTATTCAGGCAAAAATACGAAAAGGTCCAGATTCAGTTCACCACACAAAGGATAAGAGAATCCAGAATAAGAATGCAGTCCAGTAATCAGGATAAAATGTCCAGGGAAACGAGATTTCAAAACTCTAGCACCAGAGGATAAAAATGGGTCCTTCTCTCTGAAATGCAGCCTTTTCACCATCTTGTCTCTACCAGAACTGACTTGTCCAGCTGCCGTTCTTCCCCCCACCCCCTCCCTTGTCCAGGGGTAGTCCAACAAGTTGCCTCCCAGAGGAGAACAAAAGGCCTTAGGGATTAATGCACTACAGGGGGTCATCAAGAGACAGATACAGTGAGGCTGTAGGCTTACAATGTAATAAGAAAAACACTATGAAAATAACTGGAATTGTTAAAAATAGGAATATACAAAAAATGACATCCACATAACATATCACACCAGCACAACCTCTCCCCCCCATAATAAGTGAGCACACCATGAGGTCTACACAGACCTCTGGCCTGCTCACTTTAGTCCACATTGCTCAGTTATTTATAGTTCCTTGTACAGTGGCAGGAGTAGGTCGGCCTGGGGAGCCTATGGTTCTTCTTGTCGAGACAGTCCATCGGCGTTCTGGTGTTGGCTTCCTCGCTTGTATTGGATGGAGAAGCTGTAGGATTGTAAGGACAAGCTCCACCGCAGCAATCTTCCATTGTCCCCTGATACGTGATTCAGCCATGTGAGGGGGTTGTGGTCTGTAGCAATTGTAAAGTCTCTGCCATACAAGTAGGGCTGCAATTTCTTTAGCGCCCATACGATGGCGAGGCACTCCTTTTCAATAGTGGCATAGGCAACTTCACGATCCAGTAGTTTCCGACTGGCAAAAGCAACAGGATGTTCTTCTCCGGCGGCGTTCACTTGGCTAAGTACTGCCCCAATCCCAAAGGTGGATGCATCTGTCTGCACGAGGAACCTGCGTTTATAATCCGGGGCAGCCAAGACAGGAGCAGTGACGAGGGCAGTGTTTAGCGCTGAAAAGGCATCCTTGCATGCCGTCGTCCACGTCACATTCCTAGGCATGTTCTTGCGGGTCAGGACGGTTAGGGGCTTGGCCAAGGTGCGACTCTGATGCGGTTCGTGGTGGTTGCTCCCCGGTGGGGTCTGGATGACGTAGTGCTTGAAGGGCCTGTAGTCAGGTGACTGCTCCCACAAATTGGCACTGAAACTCCCCAATGTCATTCCCAAGGAGGATATCTGCAGGAAGTCCTCCCATAACTCCAATCCAACACAGTTTTTCTCCACAACCATAATCCAAACGCACAGAAGCTCGCTGTATATATTTGCGGGCACCGCCCGCCAGGACAATGGGAATTCCCGGACCCTGGTAAATTGCCTCGGGTCGAACCACACGGGGGTCAGCGATAGTCAAGAATGCCCCCGTGTCTCTAAATCCTGACACTTTGTATCCATCAATAAAGACATCCTGCAGGTGGCGTTGCCGTTGCTCTGAGTAGCTAAAGGACAGAGGCCGGAGTCCGTACACTCCAGGAGGTGTATCTATGGTGTCGTGGTCGGTGGTCCACTCTGGTGGTGGTGGTGGTAGCTCTTCCTCAGGTGTGGTTGAATGTACAAGATGCACTGGACGAGGTGGGGCTGCGTGGGGCTCCCTCCGAATCCTGGAGGGAAAGCCAGACTGCAAATGTCCAGGTTGCCCAAACCCATAACACCTCCTCTCTGTGATATCCCCAGGTCATGGTCGGAACTGTTGGGGCCTAGGATTGTGAGGCGTGATTGTCATCGGCTTGCGACTAGGTGGAAGGGCAGATATAATTGGAGGGGGACGGGGCGCGGGAGCAGGCCGTGGTTCATTGTCCAGAAGCCTCCTCCATTGCGGCCGGATAGTAAGGGCTTCATCGGCTAGGGCTGCAGCTCTATCCACGGTACACGGCGTGCGCTCCCGGACCCATTCCCGTACCTCTGCAGGGCACTTGGCAAGAAATTGTTCTATAAGGAACGCCTGTAAAACATCTTCCACAGTAAAGGCGTTTTCTGCTTCCAGCCATCTCCAACATGCCTCGGACATCTTATGTGCATACATCCTAAACGATCCCCCCGTGGTGCATGGGAGGTCTCGGAACTTGGCCCTATATGAGTCTGGGGTGATAGCATGGTAACCAGGATAGTCCGCTTTACAATGTTATAATCCCGATTCCGCAGTGCATCAATGGTTCGGTTAGCCTCCGCCAAGCTTCCGTTCAGGAGCCCCACTAACAAACGCATCCAGCTAGAGTGGGGCACCTCCATCACAGCACACTGCTGCTCAAAGTCTTTGAAGAACCCCTCCACATCTCCAGAAGCCTCATCAAATGGCTTAAACTCTGTCCGGGTGATCCGTACAGGCTCCCGCATTGTTGGGGTTACACTCCACATTGCGTTACTCCCTTTTTCAAGCTCCATTGCTTCCTGTCTCCGCTGTGCCAGGCGGGCAGCCTCCTCCTTGTACTCCTGAGAGATGCCGGGGACCAGAACTGCCATCTCTTCTTCATACCACACCAACCACTGGCTTTTCTGGATGGGGATCCCTGTCTCCAGTGCTCGTCCTTCAGACATCTGGGAGGAGGTGGCCGGGCTAGCGCCCACCAGTAGATCGATTAAGGCCTCTTTAGTCAGTCCCTGGTAGTTCAGGCC
Organism: Dendrobates tinctorius; assembly: GCF_039654945.1. Classification (NCBI taxonomy): domain Eukaryota; kingdom Metazoa; phylum Chordata; class Amphibia; order Anura; family Dendrobatidae; genus Dendrobates; species Dendrobates tinctorius. The sequence goes on along the minus strand of NW_027361688.1, from coordinate 48,064,579 downwards.
CAGGTCTCTGGCTCTCTCCTGTAAACTGCATACAGTCCAATTTCTGTACTCACTCTGTGGGTGGTTCTCCATTGGGTGACGCTCTGTTGATCCCACTGCTGCCACCAGTTGTCACGGGGTCCTTCTCTGGTATCACACAATCAACAGAGCAAGCGAAGAGTGAACAATTCCAAGACCTTTATTCAGGCAAAAATACGAAAAGGTCCAGACTGAGTCCACCACAAGATAGTCCAGAATAAGAATGCAGTCCAGTATCAGGATAAAATGTCCAGGGAAACGAGATTTCAAAACTCTAGCACCAGAGGATAAAAATGGGTCCTTCTCTCTGAAATGCAACCTTTTCACCATCTTGTCTCTACCGGAACTGACTTGTCCAGCTGCTGTTCTTCCCCCCACCCCCTTCCTTGTCCAGGGGTAGTCCAACAAGTTGCCTCCCAGAGGAGAACAAAAAGCCTTAGGGATTAATGCACTACAGGGGGTCATCAAGAGACAGATACAGTGAGGCTGTAGACTTACAATGTAATAAGAAAAACACTATGAAAATAACTGGAATTGTTAAAAATAGGAATATACAAAAAATGACATCCACATAACATATCACACCATCACTCACCCCTATACCAGATTGGACAGTTGAGCTGTCAGTAACTGCATCCCATACACACTGATGAGTGGAACCGTGACAGTGACACTTGTGGGCCATGTCCTGGATACATCTGTGTGTGGTGGCTCTTGAAGCAATAACTCCAGCAGCAGTCCAATCCTCATGAATCTCCCCCAAATTTTTGAATGACCTTTTCTTAACACTCGTTTCAAGGCTGCGGTTATCCCGGTTGCTTGTGCATCTTTTTCTACCACAGTTTTTCCTTCCACTCAGCTTTCCATTTATATGCTTGGATACAGAACTCTGTGAACAGCCGGATTTTTTAGCAATGACCTTTTGTGGCTTACCCTCCTTGTGGAGTGTGTCAATGACTGCCTTCTGGACATCTGTCAAGACAGCAGTCTTCCCCATGATTGTGGAGCCTACTGGACCAGACTAAGGGACCTTTTCAAATGCTTAGGAATCCTTTGCAGGTGCTTTTTGTTAATTATTCTAATTTACTAAGATTATGACAGTTGGGTTTTCATTGGCTGTAAGCCATAATCATCAACATTAACAGAAATAAACATTTGAAAAATATCACTCTGCTTGTAATGACTCTATATAATGTGGTAAAGCAGGTACACAGGATGCAGTATACTTTTTTAAAAATAACTTTTATAAATGAATGCCACTAGGGCTATACTTAAGCAACCAGAAAAAATAACAATAAATGTCCACGCAAGGACTCAACACAACGAAACACTATTAAAGGGAATATCATTACTCTGGCAGAGGCCGGCTACTATAAGGCCGTGGTATGGCCGACTACGGGTCCTTAGTGTCTATATTGCCACTTATCTGTTCTGTCGTCCCTCGGCGTCTCTGAAGAAGATGCTTTGGTGTCGTAGTTGCTGGGCCCAGTTGTTGAGGATTTGGCGTCGTCTTCGGGTGCTCCGGCACCCAGGGGAGTAGGGAAACAACAGGCCCTGAAGGGGTCCTTTGAGGAGGCGACCCCCTATGAAGACAGCGAGGTCACGCTTAGTCAAGGGTATTAAGGAGACTCCAGTCCCCCCAAGCGGGGTTGTGTCGCAGTTTCAGGGGTGGCGGTTTACAGGCCACGTGCACAGCCTGGGCTGAGTCTCTCTGCTAGCGAGGAGCAGGCTCCAATTGCCGACTGCAGCGGGAGAATGGCAGCTTTGGGCGGTGATGAACAGGCCGCAGCCGCGGGCTGCACCTGGGTGGCAGCATCCACGGTAGGCCACAACTGCAGGCTGAAGTCGAGTGGTAGTCACCGCGAGAGACAGCGGACAGTGCTTGACAGGCTGGAGTACAGCCGCAACGGCCGCGGATGTCCGTGGGTAGGACACGACTCCGGACTGGAGTGAAACGGTAGTCTCTGGTCGGTAATCCCGACGTCTCCTAACGACAGGCCACTGTAAATGTCCCCTGTTGTGAGTTCATTTTCCCCTTCACTACTGAGGCCCGAGGAACTCCCTCTTCTGGTAAAGAAAGGTAGTGAGCCTGATTATCAAACACCTGAGTCTGATGATGATGACTGGCTGAGTGGAGTTACTGACTGGATATAAGGCTGCCGACGCCCTTCTGCCCTGCGGGTGATTTCTCTGTGGGATCCTTGGAGACCAGTCTGAATTCCTGTTCTTCTAAAGCTAAGTTTTCTGCTTGGCTTTTTGCATTCTTGCTTTGACTTTGTTTTGCTTTGTTTTTCTGGATTTCTGCCATTCCCTGCTGGGGTGTGCTGAATTCCTTTAGCTCTGTCTTCTGAAAATACCTGAGTGCTGATTTAGTTTTTGAAGCCTAGCTGCTTCAGGGTCTTTTTCATATCAGCTTGTTGGCTTATGTCTTTGATAGGGTTTTGGCAGATTGCAGACAGCAACCTTCCTTTCCTGTTCTGTTTAGTTAGCTTGGGCCCCGTCTTTGCTCAGTCTATCTTTCTATCTGTGTGAGTGTTTTTTCAAATCAATCACAACAGAATCACCCGCCATACCGCAGATCCTAGGGTACTCTATAGCAGGAAAGAATTGTAAAAAAAAAAAAAAAAAGTGTGTATATTTTTTCCTCTATATCTCTGAGGCTGTAGGGGGAATTTTTTTTTCTCTCAATGGAGATAAAGCAATTGTCTGATCGTGTGGAGCAGCTCGCTGCGGAAGTGCGGGGAATTTCCGCCTACCTTGCTCATTCACATGCTGCTGAACCAAAGATTCCTACACCTGATGTATTTTTTGGGGATCGGTCTAAATTTTTGAATTTCAAAAATAATTGTAAATTATTTTTTGCCTTGAAGCCTAACTCGTCAGGGAGCTCCGCGCAGCAGGTTAAAATTGTCATCTCTTTGCTGCTTGGCGATCCCCAGGATTGGGCGGTTTCTTTGAAACCAGATGATCCTATTCTGACTAATGTGAACGCATTTTTTCAGGCCTTGGGGTTGTTGTATGACGAACCTAATGCCATTGCTCAGGCTGAAAAGACCCTGCTGGCATTGAACCAGGGTCGTGATTCTGCAGAATTGTACTGTCAAAAATTCCGAAAGTGGGCAGTACTTACTACCTGGAATGATAATGCCTTGGCTGCTCTCTTTCAGAAGGGGTTGTCAGAAGCCGTAAAAGATACTATGGTGGGATTTCCTGTTCCCTCTGGTCTTGACGATTCTATGTCATTAGCCATTCAGGTTGATCGGCGTTTGCGCGAACGCAAAGCTGCACGAGAGGTGTTGCCACCTGTTGAACAAATGTCTGAACCTATGCAATGTGATAGAGTTTTTTCCAGAGAGCAGCGTCAGGAGTTCAGAAGGCGTAATAAGTTGTGTTTTTTCTGTGGAGATGCCTCGCATATTATTTCTGTCTGTCCTAAACGAGAGAAACGCTTTGCACACACGTTTTCTGTTGGTGGTGTTCAACCTAAGTTTCTTCTGGCTATTACTCTGATCTGCTCCCTGTCCACATTTTCCGCCAAGGCTTTTGTGGATTCGGGAGCAGCCCTAAACCTAATGGACTTGGATTTTGCTAAACGTTGTGGATTTCCGATGACACCTCTGCAGACGCCTATCCCTTTGAGGGGGATTGATGCTACTCCTTTGGCTAAAAATAAACCTCAGTTTTGGACCCAGGTGGTAATGCGGGTCGCCCCAGACCATCAAGAAAATTGCAGATTTTTGGTGTTGCATAATCTGCATGATACTATTGTTCTGGGGTTTCCCTGGTTACAAATTCATAATCCAGTTTTGGATTGGAAATCTGTGTCTGTGGTGAGTTGGGGTTGTCGGTGTGCCTTTAGTGAGGCTCCGGTGTTTTCCACCTCTCCTCAGTCGCATGATGTTCCTGATTATTTGGCAGACTTTTATGATGTATTTAGTGAGAATGAGTCTGCGTCTCTGCCTCCTCATAGGAGTTATGACTGTGCAACTGAGCCCGGGGTGTAAATTTCCCAAGGGTCGGCTCTTCAATTTATCTGTACCCAAGCACGAGGCTATGCGATCCTATATTAAGGAGGCATTGGAGAAGGGTCATATTAGACCATCCTCGTCACCCTTAGGTGCCGGGTTTTTTTTGTAGCCAAAAAGGATGGATCATTAAGACCTTGTATTGATTATCGTGCCCTCAACAAAATTACTGTTAAATATCAGTATCCGTTACCCCTGATTTCTGATCTATTCTCCAGAGTTAAAGGTACTTGCTGGTTTACCAAGCTTGACCTCAGGGGGGCGTATAATCTTATTCGCATTAAGCATGGGGATGAATGGAAGACGGCGTTTAATACTCCGGAGGGACATTTTGAGTACCTGGTGATGCCTTTTGGGCTCACTAATGCCCCTTCTGTCTTCCAGTACTTCATGAACGATATTTTCTGAGATTTTGTCGATAAATTTTTGATTATCTATCTGGATGATATTTTGATCTTCTCCAAGGATTGGGATTCTCATGTGTAACATATTCGGACTGTGTTCCGGATCTTGAGGGAGAATTCCCTGTATGTCAAAGGATCTAAATGCCTTTTTGGAGTACAGAGGATTTCTTTTTTGGGATTTATTTTGTCCCCGTCAACTATTGAAATGGACCCGGCCAAGGTACAGGCCATTTACGATTGGGTTCAGCCCACTTCTTTGAAGGCCCTCCAGAAGTTTTTGGGTTTTGCTAATTTTTATCGGAAATTTATAGCAAAATTTTCTAGTATTGCCAAGCCATTGACTGATTTGACTAAGAAGGGTGCTGATGTGTTAAATTGGTCTCCGGAGGCTGTTTCTTCCTTTTAGGAGCTGAAGCGAAGATTCACCTCCGCCCCGGTTGTGCGGCAACCTGATGTCTCACTTCCGTTCCAGGTAGAGGTGGATGCTTCTGAGATTGGTGCAGGAGCTGTTTTGTCCCAAAAGGATCCTGTAACATCTAAAATGAATCCCTGTGCTTTCTTTTCCCGAAAGTTCTCTCCATCTGAACGTAACTATGATGTGGGGAATCGGGAACTGTTGGCCATGAAATGGGCATTTGAGGAGTGGAGACATTGGTTGGAGGGAGCTAAGCATCATGTCGTGGTCCTCACTGACCACAAGAATTTGATTTACCTAGAGTCGGCTAAGCGCTTGAACCCTAGACAGGCTAGGTGGGCCTTGTTTTTTACATGTTTTGATTTTGTGGTTTCTTTTCTTCCTGGAACTAAGAATGTCAAGGCAGACGCCCTCTCTAGGAGCTTCTTTGCTGATTCTCCTGTGGTGACCAAGCCTGCTACCATTTTAGGCGAAGGGGTAGTTCTTTCTGCCATCTCGCCCGATTTGAGACGTGCTCTGGAAGAGTTCCAGGAGGACAAACCTGAGCGTTGTCCCAGTGGAAAGTTGTATGTTCCTGACCAGTGGAAGAAGAGAGTGATGTCTGAAGTTCATTGCTCTGCTTTGGCTGGTCATCCAGGTATTTTTGGTACTAGAGATCTGGTGAGTCGCTCTTTTTGGTGGCCCTCCTTGTCTCGTGATGTCAGGAATTTTGTGCAGTCCTGTGGGACGTGCTCCCGGTCTAAATCGTGTTCTCGCTCTAGTGGGTTGTTGATGCCTTTGCCTGTCCCCAAGAGGCCATGGACCCATATTTCAATGGATTTCATCTCTGATATGCCTGTCTCTCAAAGGATGACTGTTATTTGGGTGATTTGTGATAGGTTCTCTAAGATGGTTCATCTTGTACCACTCCCTAAGTTGCCGTCTTCCTCTGAGTTGGTGCCCCTGTTTTTACAACAGGTGGTTCGCTTGCACGGGATTCCTGAGAACATTGTATCTGACAGAGGAGTCCAGTTTGTGTCTAGATTTTGGAGAACTTTCTGTTCCAAGCTGGGAATTCAGTTGTCCTTCTCCTCTGCTTTTCACCCTCAGACCAATGGGCAGACAGAGAGAACAAACCAGACCTTGGAGTCATATTTGAGATGTTTTATTTCTGCTGATCAGGATGATTGGGTTTCATTTTTGCCCTTGGCCGAATTTGCTTTAAATAATAGAGCTAGTTCTGTCACTTTGATGTCACCTTTTTTTTTGTAACTTTGGGTTTCATCCTCGATTTTCTTCAGGGCAGGTGGAGTCCTCTGCCTGCCCAGGTGTTGACACTGTGGTGGAGAGAATGCACCAGATCTGGGACCAAGTGGTGGATAAGTTATCTCTCTCCCAGGAAAAGGCCCAGCGGTTTTCCAACCGACATAGGACCATTGGTCCCCAGTTTAAGGTTGGTGATATGGTGTGGTTATCATCAAAAAATATTGCTATGAAGGTGGCTTCTCCTAAGTTTAAGCCTAGATTTATTGGACCTTACAAGATTTTGGAGATTATTAATCCGGTCTCTTTTCGTTTGGCTCTTCCTGTCACATTTAAAATCCATAATGTGTTCCATAAATCTTTGTTGAAGAGGTTTGTTGAACCTGTTGTTCCGGGGGTGGCACCTCCAGACCCTGTATTGGTTGAAGGTAGCATGGAATATGAGGTAGAGAAAGTACTGGATTCCCGTCTGGCTAGACAGAGACTCCAGTATTTGGTTAAGTGGAAGGGTTATGGTCAGGAGGATAATTCCTGGGTCTCTGCCTCTGATATTCATGCCAAAAGATTGGTGAGTGCCTTTCATCGGGCTTACCCTGATTGCCCTGGTGGCGTGGTTGAGGGTTTGGTGACCCCTTATCAAGGAGGAGGTACTGTTGTGAATTCATTTTCCCCTTCACTACTGAGGCCCGAGGAACTCCCTCTTCTGGTAAAGAAAGGTAGTGAGCCTGATTATCAAACACCTGAGTCTGATGATGATGACTGGCTGAGTGGAGTTACTGACTGGATATAAGGCTGCCGACGCCCTTCTGCCCTGCGGGTGATTTCTCTGTGGGATCCTTGGAGACCAGTCTTAATTCCTGCTCTTCTAAAGCTAAGTTTTCTGCTCGGCTTTTTGCATTCTTGCTTTGACTTTGTTTTGCTTTGTTTTTCTGGATTTCTGCCATTCCCTGCTGGGGTGTGCTGAATTCCTTTAGCTCTGTCTTCTGAAAATACCTGAGTGCTGATTTAGTTTTTGAAGCCTAGCTGCTTCAGGGTCTTTTTCATATCAGCTTGTTGGCTTATGTCTTTGATAGGGTTTTGGCAGATTGCAGACAGCAACCTTCCTTTCCTGTTCTGTTTAGTTAGCTTGGGCCCCGTCTTTGCTCAGTCTATCTTTCTATCTGTGTGAGTGTTTTTTCATCTTGCTTCACCGTCATTATATGTTGGGGGCTGCCTTTTACTTTGGGGTCTGCTCTGGGGCAGTTTAGATTTCCTTTTCTGTCTTTAGGCTATTTAGTGCTCCGGCTGTGATCGAGGGGTCTAGGGCATCGTAGGAACTCCCCACGGCTACTGCTAGTTGTGTTGATAGGTTCAGGGGTCTGCAATCTGATAGTTGCCAACTTCTCTGGTTTTCTGGACATAGCTTCTATTTTTGTGTCTGCCTCCTATGGTGACTCAATCATAACAGTCCCCTAAGCTGCTGGCCTCCTCTCCGGTCAGTGTCCGTTGCTCCGGCTTTGTAAAACTCACACAGTCTCCTGCTCTGTCTCTGCCAAGCTGCCAACTGACTCCCCTGCGCGTTTCCTGTCCCTTTTATACTCGCCCCTCCCCTTGCTGTTCTGTCACTCTCAGCCGTCCACCTCCCTCTTTCGCTTCTCTGGTACAGTTCCCTTAGGAACCTAGATGGCGGTCCCCTTGGTTCCGGCCCGGACACTCTGCGGGGGACCTCCTCCCCACACTAATATATGAGTTTCATGTTTTTAATTGAAGAACTGAAATAAATTAACTTTCTGATGATATTCTAATTTTATGAGAAGCACATGTATATCTACAGTATCTATCTATCGTGACAGCACAATGGCAGCACACTGACATGGACAGCACATGGACATATGGATTTGACACACGGATACACGTACCGCAACCAGTATTGGTTTTTCCAGTACAGGGAACCTTAGATGAACACCTAATATCAATTCTATGGTGATAGTTTCCATGTTTTCTTTGTTCCGCGAGGAGAAAAGCAAATGAAATCAGCTTTAAACTCTAATAAAATATTGTTTGCTTGTCTTCGATTTCTCCCCAGAGCTCCTTCTTCAACCCCTTTTTCGGCTCCATTATGCGATGACCCTTACACTTCATCCTCTGCTCCCTTGTAACTGAAGCTGCATTTCGCATCCCCTTTAATCTTCATTTATTTGTTTATTCCTATCTCCAGCACTATACATCACCATGCTTTATTCTGTCCTTGTTCCTCCTGCATGCTGTAATTCCCTTCATCCTTCACTGTAGCTAATTAACGCCTTGGACTCCAATGGCAGCTCCATGTTTCTCTCTCCGCAGTGTACTGAATGGGTTTAGAAGAAGCCACGGGCAGGAATTATTTCATTTTTTTTCTTTTTTTAAACAAGGTCTTTCGTGTTCTTTGCAGAAGAGCTGATAATACAGAGACCGAGCTTTGAACTTACTTATTCAAGCTGTCCCTCAAGTGGAAAAACCTAAGGAACACAGATCTTCTCTCATCTCTCCGTATACATACAAGGCGCAGTTTGAGTTGTTTATTAACCGGTTTAATTGCAGAGGTGCATGTAATTTATCCCCTACAAATCTCCTAAGGCACCCAGGTCCATCATCGTGATTGACTGTAATGACTTCTTAAATCTGCTACCAGGGATCATGTAGCTTGCTCCGTGATGTGAAGAAAAGCCACACGACGATCACTCTTACACCAAATCAATCACGTTAGATGCATCTCCTTGGTTGTATTTTTAAGAATAAACATTATTGAAATTTCATGGAAATGCGGAGTTAATGATGCAAGGGATAGGGAAGATAATAAGAAAAAAAAAGAGAATAAATGGGATTTCAAGCAAATACTGTGATTTTCTTATTACTAGATATAAATAAAATGGATATTCTTACAATAGGTCGTTAATGTATGGCAGTCATAGAGGCAAATGCAAGATTTGTGCAGTGAGAAAGATGACAATATTCATTCCTATATTTCCGAGTAGAAAAATCGAACTAACATTGGTCAGAAAATACGCTTGTAGGCACATTCCCTAATGACAGGCCATCACTATTAAAATACCGGACAATCCCTTTAATCTGTTTAGATCTTGAACGCTTTTCAGTTATAGAGCTTGGGTTCCCTTGTTTTCCTTCTCTTAACAATCAAATTTAGATATACATGTGTTTTTCTGGCTGCATGTGGATATCGTAAGATCCTACATTTTTGAACCTACTGACCCCCTCTTCTTCTGCTGTCTGGGACCACCCATGGCAAGGTTTGCTTTGTGGTCCCAATGTTCCCAGTTATGGTATCCCTGAGTGTGTGTGTGATCTGGGGTTTTGCTGCTTACCCCTTCCAGGCCACAAGTGGTATGGTATGAGGACCTTGTAACTACGAGATGGATCAGTGAAACTAGAATCCATTTCAAAGATTAAAACTAATTTACTCGAATTTTTCAAACAGGATTTCCGCAATTGATAGCAGATGTAAGGAGGTGGCGGGGATCCTCACTAGCGTCCTCTTCCCTGGACGCGGTTCCCACGAGTACATGCAACACCTCATTGTTTACTAGTATGTAATGTAATATTTGTGTATTATGATGTTATGTACTATGCATAAGTTTAAGATTATGGATAGAAGTTAGCATAGCGCAATAGCAAGGTTAGAATTGAAGGGGAGTGCATTAGAGAATACATAGGAGTGTTAGATGCAGGCAGTATAGGGGTTAAATAAATGGGAGGGGCCACAGAGCAGAGCAGCACAGAGTAGGGAGGTATGGGATGGGCACTTCCTGATTAGAGCAGAAGCCTGGGTATAATATTATTATTATTGTCCGGGTTCTCGCCAGACCAGAGCATAATAAATATAATATATAAAAAATAAAATCCTTATACTCCCCTGACCACTTACCTTTGCGGCCCCTCTGCTTCTCACTGTCACCCATCGAGTCCTCATCGCATCTTCTGATTCCCATCAGAAGAGCTGAAATCCCCTGACCTATCACACCTAGCCAGGACTCTTGGCTCTGATGAGGCTCGTGGGCTCGTGAAAGGTCACAACATCAATACCTCATGCACAGTGACCTTGAATGCGCATGCACGGATCTGTACTGGGGATTTCAGTGCTCATTCCAGGGATCAAAAGATGTGACAAGGGTCGGACAGTTAACAGTGTGGAATGGATGGGATGGAGAGGTGAGTGGTAAGGTGAATATAAATATTTTTCAAAATTGCACTTGGATCACAATTCCAAAAGGCTAGACCCTGGCTTCTTTTCTTTGCTGGCTTGAAGGATTAGTTAGAAGCCACCAGGGACATGCCTAAAGGGAACACTTTTTGGACTAGCCTAAGGCTGCGTTCACACGTTAAGGTTTTTTCGCATTTTCGCGGCGGTTGTTAACGCGCATTTTTGTTGTGAAAATGCAAAAAAATGCATCCCATGCAATCCTATGGGATTCCGCACATGCTGTGCTAATGCTGCGGATTTTTCTGTGGCGGAATCGCATCGCAGAATAAAACGCAGCATGCTCATTAATTTTGCTCAATCGCGGCAATTCCGCCCACACAGGAATGCATTGTTCTGCTTAATTTCCGCATGTGACTGTGCCCACCATGCGAAAAGTAAGCAGAACATTTGCGGATGGTACCCAGGGGGTGGAGGAGAGGAGGCTCTCCTCCAGGCTGTGGGTACCACAACCCTGTAAAAAATAGAGTAAAAAATAAAAAATCGGGTTATATTCACCTTCCGGCTTCCCGCGCAGCCTTACCGATGCTCCCGCCAACTCTCGTTCCCAATAATTCCTTGCAGCAAGGACCTGTGATGATGTAGCGGTCTCGCGAGACTGCTACAGTATCGCGAGACCGCTACGTCATCAAAGGTCTCGCAAGTCATTACTGGGAACGGGAGCATCGCTGTGGTTTGGGACGTTGGAAGGTGAGAAAAACACAAATTTTTATTTTTTTATTATTTTTAACATTAGATCTTTTTACTACTGATGCCGATACTATGTTTGACGAGTGTGACCACCCTGTCAATCAGTTCTCCAAGCGATGCTACAGATCGTTTGGAAAACGCTAGCATTGTGCAAGCTACTTACGCTTGCAAATCGCTAGTTTTTCCACGGGAAAATCGCAGGAATTTAAAATGCATTTCCCGCGGAATGGAATTCCGGAATTCCCATGGTAACTTCCACAGGAATTCCGTAACGTGTGCACATAGCTTAAAGGGAACCTGTCACCATAGGGCAGATCAAAGTACTGTAGTGCGCATGCACCAGCTTTACTTCCAGGTCATCAGTGCTCTCTGTCCTCTCCCTGTGCATGTACATTACAGTTATGTGCTCTGCCCTCAGCAGGGCAGAGCGAAGTACCCCTGCACCGGAGCGTGATTGGGAGGCACTGTGTGAATAACGAAGGATATGTCATCCACATGAAGTAAGCAGAAGGGGAACAATTGCGACCAGAAATGGGGAGCCGGATCAAGCCCAGCAACGCCCATCGTATGGCATCGTATGTGGGTTTAATGAAAGGTCTTTTTTTGTAACTTGCAGAAGAGATTGGGGACGTAGTTTACTAGAATGCTATAAAAGAGGGCTTAAAGGTGATGGCTGTACTTTATATTGGTAAAACCTGGTTACAGGTTCACTTTAATCATAGGAGCATTTATTTGTACCGTTTGTTTTTTGTTATAAGCCGATAGGGAGTAAAAGTGCACATGGAAGTCCAATCAATGACTCCTCTCTAGATAATACCTCTATCAGATGTTCCAAATCCCAATTTCTATGAATCAATAATTGTACAGCTTGTTATAAAACAGGAAATATGCCTGTCCTGACCTGTCACTTATCCTGCATGAATGTACTGGCATGTCCTCTTATTTTCCTGCCATAAACTCACATTTTGAAAGAAAGCGAAAAGTGCTCCACACCGACGTGTTCTGTTTTCCCTTTCATTGCTCTGCCTAATCTTACACTGTCCTTATGATGTAAATCCAATTCAGAACATCTTTTTGTCTGTCTCTTTTGTTTCTCCTTTAAGTGCTTCTGCCAGTCACATCCCACCGAGGCCTACACTGCCAGAAGACCATATTGAACCAAGCTTCTAACAGTAAGCGCTTGCTGAGATTCTCGGGAAACACACACAGCTGGGAAAGCATTTAGATACAATTAAATCTTATTATGAGAAAGCAAACAATATAAACAATACTATAGCGCACACAGGTAAGTGAAAACACTTGCACAATACGAGCGAAAAACCTTCCAATTATTCGCTGCTGGACCGTGAGTTTCTTGGACGAAGGCAAAAATGTATTTATTTCAAACTGGAGCTTTTAAGCACAGCAAACATTTTGGAAAGAAAAACTGTAGCAAAATCTCAGTGGTGATTAATGGCAAGGCACAAAAACAGCTGCCTCTGATAAGATGATTAGTATGTATATTGCTGTTTTATTAGTATTACTGCTTCACAAATTTCTGCCGCCAGATGGGGCCAGGGTTTTTACTTACCTTCGAAGACCTCTATCAACAAGAACTTTATTGAAGATCACACACCACATCCTTTTCATGCCGTACTTAAGGTCATACAATTTATTGCATATTAAAGGAGTATAAACAGGAAACTTGCAATATCCGATATTTGCATACAGTGGACTATTAAAAGTCTTGGCGATTAAATTAACTCATGTCAACCGCTGTTTGGAAGCCCTCAAATTCTCAGTATAGTTTTATATATCCATACTCAGAACTGGTTTTACTTATAAACCTAGCAGGCCACTTGTGAACCAATCCAGCTGGCTCCTGAGCAGCCTAATGAATTCTATAGGACTTTTTTTTAATGTGCCCGCTTTTTCCATTTAGTGATTTTTTCCCCAAAATTGGATTCGCGGCAAATTAATTTGCCTCAAATCGCAGATACTCAATTTGCCCTGAAAAGTTGTGTATGCATTAAAATTCTTTAATGCAATCATAGACTTAGTAATGTCAAAGTTACCTCACCATAGAAATGGATGGTCCATTTACCATATAAAAGCTGAATTTTGTATCTCTTTTTCAAATAGAATGCTATAAATGTACATTTATAAATCTTAAAGTTTCCCTTTTTTGTCTGTGCCCAATGTACATGTGCATATAAGGCTCTAAATATGATAATAGCAGTACATTAATATTGCATATCTGACGACCCGTGGATGTTTGGATTCATCGGTTTCGGCCCGACTTGAGAAAAAAAGTTTGGTTCGGGATAAGAAAGTTGGCCAAACCCAAATCCTTTTCAAGTCAATGGGGGGCCCTTAAATTCAGCAGTCCCCACGCTGTCCTCTGTGTGACAGTGTGGGAAACAGCGGCTCTGATCGGTGGCAACCTTACTGAAGTCACCGCCGTGAAAGCCCCTGTGTATCGTGACAAGGTTAGGCATCGACTGATAATTACTACTAGCAGCGAGAGCAGGCAATCTTGATGAGCGTGTTCATCAGCTGGTGCCTGTGCATAGTGGTAGCTTTAGTGCTATCCGCAGGAGACAAAGGAGAAGATGCACGTTGATTACGTCATGGGATCATTTTATTAATAAAAGGGTGAACGAGAGCTAGTGTGTGGGAGTCTTTATTCAAATAAAGTTTTTTTCTGTGTGTGTTTATTAATTTTTAATACTGGGTTAGTAATGGAGGTGTCTGGCTAACACTTCTCCATTAATAACCCCAAAAACAATTACCCTGATTAACACTGCACCAATTCAATTGGGAAGAGCTGAGGATAAGCACCAAAATTGACGCATCAGTCAGTCCAAGAGTCTATGGAGCCTCATTCAGGGAACACAGCTTCATAGACTGGAGCAGCAGCCACTGCCAAGTCTGACGCTGTAGTACACGAGACTAAGCTGCCGTGAACTGAGGTGATATCAGTAAGGTTACCTTAGTTCATAGCAGCCGTTTCTCACGATTCGCAGTGCTAGTGCTGGACTGATGGACGACCACTCATCAGTCCAGCACTGGCGATGCGCAGTGTGATACCAGTCACAGTGAACTGAGGTGACATCAGTAAGGTCACTCAGTTCATAGCAGCCATCAGTCCAGCACTGGCGCTGCACATTGTGATAACCGGCCACTTTAAACTGAACCTATACTGAAAGTTTCTGACACCATGCTATGAACATGGTCTCAGAGGCCTTCTGTAGCTTGATGATCCGGGTGTTGTCATGACGACCCCGGGTCACCATGGCAGCGATCAAGCCCCACAATGACATCATGGTGAACCCGATCTGAAGGCAAAGTGAGCTTCCATCCCTCTGCCTCCCTCCTGAACACTGCAATCGATCTTGATCGCAGCAATTAGGGGCTTAACAGCCAGGGGTAATGCAGACACCGCTCCTGGCTTTTAGTGCAGAAGTTCAGCCACTGGCAGCGCTGAGCTCCTGCATTGATTGGGCGGGAGGTGCTAATATTTCACCATTTTCTGCGCAATCATGCTGTTATCGATCAGACAGATTGACTGGCCAACAGCGATCTGGGTGCAGGGACCGACAGCACGGGTCCCTGCACCCCTTGCCGTGCATCTCTGCTGTCACAGTCAGCTGTCGGCACTGAACTGTCACTGCGTGTTTACACGCCATGATAGTTTAAATGCATGACGGACACAGTCCGTCCTGATGCGGGAACTGACACTTGGCCTTGGAGGACTGTCTCCGTTGTTGGATGTTAAGGGGCTAAAGATCTATCTAGGGTCTGAAATCTTCTCCCCCTCACTTGCGAGGGTTGTAATTTGGGGCAACATTTATTTTATATAGGTTTCTACTTGAATACTGCTATTGTGAGGGCGGGAGCTATAGAGGGCACAACAGGGGATAATAGACTAACAGAGTGTATCCCTAATCGCCTTACTCCTGCGGTCCGGTGTATCCAACCTTTACTTCTTTGCACTGGCACTATTGAGCACCTCATTGCTATGAATGGTTTGGTTTTATCCACTTTTGATAGTTTTTGTAATTGTATTGTATCATCTGCATCTGGCTGAGCATAGCTTTTTACTAATAAAAATTTGGTTTTATTGCTATCGATATAATTTATTGGAACACTCCTGCATTATTGCCTTCTCCCCAATACCATTTGAGTTGATGAATTAGTCTTTTCCGATGGATATAAAAAGGAGAGACCTGTCAATAAACTAGAGTGTTGCAGGGAGAAGACATATATCAACACTTAAAAGCAGATACATCAAGATAGATGTAGCTCACGATCACACTTTGCCAGTTTTAATGGAGTAGAAGGTGACAAAATCATTAAGAGGAGCACGCTACTTAATAATTTCGGCGCCACTTCTAAGTGGCATGTGCCTCCATGCATGTGCTAGAAACGCTTATTGTGTAGCAAATCTGGCATATAGAATGCCAGCAAATTTTATGCATTTGAATGGTGGGCATGGCCAAATCCCAATCCAGTTTCTCCCCATCTCTGCACATTTCAGGGGAGCTAACTAAAAAGTTTCAAAAATTTTACTCAACCTGCCATTCCACAAAAGTTTTGGGACTTCAAAGCTTTTACGACACTTTTCCTACTTAAAAGCTTTAATACTCTAGTGTTTCAGAAATAACTATACCTGGCTACAATCAAGCCCTGACTTATGATGACCGTGGTTTGGGCAGCATGACTTAAACTACATATTCCCTTTATCAGATTTCTCTGGCATCTCTCTCTTTATAGAGATATATTTTGTAGTCCGTAGAGGAGAATGTTAAAGAATAACATATTTTAATTAAAAATTAAATGTATATAGGGGGTGCCATCAGGTCGATAGACGAGTCCATAGAGAAAATTTTGAGAACTTTGCAAAAACAGCAGCACCACATTGAAAACAATACAAGACATTTGTTAGAAATGGAGAAAAAGTGCTCTTTAAAACTATGGTGCAGACACAAAACATTTATGATTTGATAAGATTCAACAATCTCATCTCAAGGTACAAGTTAATTCTCATTAAAAACAATTCCTCAATACTCCTGACCATGTTCAATGCCGAAGGGAATATCTGACACAAAAGGATGATTTATATATATTTTTGTCTGTGAATATTTTTCAGAAAATGAATGCCTTTATAAAATGTCAATTCTTGTTTTATGAAAGGTAAAATGTAATTACAATGAGTTTTATATTGTTAGTGCTTTATTGCTATGAGGTAAACAATCCAATCTGACACAAAAATGCGCCGAATGAAAATAAGAACAATGAATAGATTTTTTTCCTTAAAGTATTCCTGCCTTCTCTTCACAGATGCAAATTCGGTTAACATATTCTGATGTTTGGAAAATGTACAATGGCATGCAATACTGTACTAAGCAAACAGAGAAAAAGCCTAATTAGTAGGTAAAGTGCTAAATAATCAGCAGTATACCAATTCCAATACTAAAGATAAATTACCAAACAATCTTGTCAAGTAACTATTCAGTACAAGATGTCCACTACACACGTGGTCAAAATTGTTGGTACTTTTAATGACAAAAAAACTCACAATGGTCACAGAAATAACTTGAATCTGACAAAAATAATCATAAATCAAAAATCTATGAAGATGAACAAATGAAAGTCAGACATTGCTTTTCAACCATGCTTAAACAGACTTTTTAAAAAAATAAAACTCGTGAAATAGGCCTGGTCAGAAATGATGGTACCCCTGAAAATAATGTGATCAAAGGGACAGGTTAAATCAAGGTGTGTCCACTAATTAGCATCACAGGTGACTACAATCTTGGAATCAGTGAGTGGCCTGTATAGAAGGCTACAGATACTCACTGTGCAGTTTGGTGACATGGTGTGTATCACACTCAACATGGACCAGAGGAAGCGAAGGAAAGAGTTGTCTCAGGAGATTAGACAGAAAATTATAGACAAACATGTTAGAGGTAAAATTTATAAGACCATCTCCAAACAGCTTGATGTTCCTGTGACTAGAGTTGCACAAAATATTCAGAAATTTAAGCTCCATGGAACTGTAGCCAACCTCCCTGGACTTGGCCGCAGGCAGAAAACTGATGACAAATCAAAGAGACGGATGTTGCAAATGGTAACAAAAGAGCCCAGAAAAACTTCTAAACAGATCAAAGGTGAACTTCAAGCTCAAGGAACATCAGTATCAGATCGCACCATCCGTTGTTGTATGAGCCAAACTGGACTTCATGGGAGACGACCGAGGAGGGCACCATTGTTGAAAAAAAATCATAAAAAAGCCAGACTGGAATTTGCCAAACTACATGTTGACAAGCCACAAAGCTGCTGGGAGAATGTACTATAGACAGATGAGACAAAAATGGAACTTTTTGGCAAGGCACATAAGCTCTATGTTCACAGAGAGAAAAATGAAGCATATCAAGAAAAGAACACTGTCCCCATTGTGAAACATGGAGGAGGCTGTGTTATGTTCTGTGGCTGCTTTGCTGCATCCGACACAGGGTGTCTAGAATCTGTGCAGGGTACAATGAAATCTCAAGACTATCAAGGGATTCTAGAGAGAAATGTGCTGCCCAGTGTCAGAAACCTTGGTCTCAGTTGCAGGTCATGGGTCTTGCAACAGGATAATGACCCAAAACACACAGCTAAAAACACCCAAGAATGGCTAAGAGGAAAACATTGGACTATTCTGAAGTGGCCTTCTCTGAGCCCTGACCTAAATCCTATTGTCAGGAACATCACACTGCACTTGCTCACTGAGCCAGGGCACATGTCCTGAGTACAAAAACTATGCACAAAGATACCTGTGGAGCGGGGCAGCAGTGGTGACAATGCATGCTCCAGGCTCACAGGACCTGAAGCATGTGACTGCTGAGGGCGTGGTCTAAACTCCAGAGAGCTAGGAACTGAGGAAAACTCCTAAAAGGGTAACTACGGGACAATGTTACCAAGGGGCAAAGACAGAGACATAAACCAGATCAAGCTGGGGTCAAAGCATGAGACAGCACGACAGAACCAAAGGGATAGACAGAACGGATAGTCAGGACGTAGCAATAGATCAGAAAACCAGAAAGGGCAATAGACGGTACAATAGGGACAAACTGTAACGGAGTAACAATAGCCAAGCCAGGAGGTTAGAACAGGAGAAGGCAATAGTACCAAAATGTGAGACAGAGAACAAAATGAGGGGACAGACTGGGTCATACACGGGAAGCAATCAAGCAATGCAGTATACAAGCACACCAGGGGTCAGACACACAGCCAGAACAACAGTATAGCTGAAAGAGAACCCTGGTAAAGAGTGAGTATAAATACCCCTCCCAGATCCAGAAAGAGGCCACGTACACTTAACCCTGTGAGTGCAGGGCAAGAACCCTGTCCAAACCATGACACCTATTTAGCATATTTGGAAAGAGTTGAAACATGCCGTCTGGAAAAGGCAGCCTTCAAACACGAGACAAATGGAGCAGTTTGCTCTTGAGGAATGGGCCAAAATACCTGTCGAGAGGTACCGAAGTCTGATTGACAGTTACAGGAATCGTTTGATTGCAGTGATTGCCTCAGCAGGTTGTGCAACCAATTATTAAGTTAAGGGTACCATCATTTCTGTCCAGGCCTATTTCATGAGTTTTATTTCTTTAAAGATTGTGTGGAAGCATGGTTGAAAAGCAATGTCTCATGTTCATTTGTTCATTTTCATTGATTTTTGATTTATTATTACTTTTGTCAGATTCAATTTAGTTCTGTGACCATTGTAAGATTTTCTGTCATTAAACGAAGGGTACCAACAATTTTGACCACGTGTGTATATCTGGCCATTATATGTTTTATATCTTGAATTTTCACCAGTTTTACTGTCTGCAGGCTCTATCTTGTAATTTGAAATTGACTCTGAACTAGTGAAAGGAGAATAGCTACTGCGATGTCTCCTACACAGGAAAAAACAGCACAATGAAGAATTGTTTCACTTCTTTCTTTAGTTATTACATAGACAAAAGCAGCAGTATAAACTAAATTACACAGCAGTCCTAAGCTGTGCAGCTGTGAATCTAGCTTTGAGATGAGGCAAAAGACTTGTCAGAATGCTCAGCACAATCTTTCTACATCTCCCTCTGCCTTTTACTTCTCCTTCAAGTTTTTCCTCTCCATGGAGTGTATTAGGTCATGTAACCCGACACCTCACTGTGCTGGCAGACCGTCTTGTCTTGATCTAGATGAATTTGAGTTGTTTAGTGATGCAGGTGTAGGGAAAAAGGCACCACTTAAATGAGGAAGGAAGCATATTTCACTGATAAAAATATATTATTCAAAGTTTCCAATATTGTCTTGTACTATTGTTTTTTGCAAAGTTTGCCTTTTTTTCCTGATTTTTTTGTGTTGTTCCAATACACATAAGTGCCAACACTTTTGGCCATGACTGCATAAAGCTCCTTTTAGACATCACCTTCATTTTTATGCAGTTCAGAGTAGAAATCAGTGTCTAATGTTCTAACTTATGCTATTGTGTGGCGAGTGTGAGGAGCTAGCCACGGATTAAAGATTATTGGACCAATGCCCATAGAGCGGAGTCCATAGCTCTACAGGATGCAGACTTTCCAGCATGGAACACTGGTTGTATCAATATTATTGTGTTTTATTAGATATTTGCTTGCTGTGCTTTGATAAGTGATTTGCTTGCTTGTCAGTTCATCCTCTGGAATCAATGTTTCTATTCAGTGACAGCAAGCAGAGGAAGGCGTGCAAGCTGAATCTTATGTATATCTAAAGGCCCCGTCACACTAAGCGACTCACCAGCGATCCCGACACCGATATCAAGGTGTCAGGATCGCTAGTAAGTCGCTATGTGATCGCTGGTGAGCTGTCACACAGACAGCTTCACCAGCGATCAGCACAGCGATGCCGAGCGCCCGGCATCGCTTGCCATCGCTGTAAAAAATAGAATCAAAATAAAAAATATAGTTATTCTCACCTTCCGACGTCCTGTTCAGCCATCCTGCCTCTCTCCACGCTCCGGTCCCAGTGATCCTTTGCACGAATGACCGCGAGATGTCACGGTCTCGAGGGATAACAAAGTCTCGCGGTCATTCGTGCAAAGGATCACTGGGACCGGAGCGTGGAGACAGGCAGGATGGCTGAACGGGACATCGGAAGGTGAGAATAACTATATTTTTTATTTTTTTTTATTATTTTTTACTCCTGATCGCTGGTCTCCCGCTGTCACACACAGCGATGCATGCTGGCCAGCGGGAGACCAGCGACCAAAGAAATGTCCAGAGGTTTCTTGCAGCGATCAGCGATACCGGCAGGGGGGCCGCTCGCTGATCGCTGTCACACACAGCGATCTCGCTGGTGAGGTCGCTGTTACGTCACAAAAGTTGTGACTCAGCAGCGATCTCGCTACCGAGATTGCTTAGTGAGACGGGGCCTTAAGGCCAGACAGGAGATTGCCAAAGGTAAATGTAAAGCAATCATTCTGTTAATCTCATCTGTATCTCTGGGTCTCAAGCCATTGTACTCCCAGCCCTAGGCCCATTGTGTAAATAGAGAATGTAGACTCAGGGGAACCGTCACCACAGGAGGTCTCACATGCAGTCCCAGGTGGTTGGCTTAAGGAATATGCTTCATTCTTTGAGCTAAAGGTAAATGTTTAAAGCAGAGGGAGAAAAAGACAGCACATGGTTAGTCAGGAGTTGGAAGAGCGACATCGAAGAGGTAGGAGCGAGGATGACATCCTGGAGCACATAGATGGATGGTTGGCCAATGGAGTTTTGGAGATCGGTTACTGACAGGGCTAGACACACATGTTATTGTTGAGGGATCTGTCATCTGTATTTCAGGCACTTTCTTAACCGGTACTGTTGCTGTTGTACACATGGGCTTTGTTTGTGCTACCTGTCATTTGAAAGAGCGTGGACTGTGATTACAGACTTTACTGTCTGGAGATACGAAATCTGTGGGCCAACCAAAAGTTGGGAGACAGTGAGTATCGCCTGGTACTGTAGCACCAGGACTATCGGTCTTGTTATCTGAGGACATTGTATTTTGGCCATCTATTTGGATTTGTTGTAAAATCATGGATGTATGGAATTAAAAATAGTTGCATCGCTAACCTGCCTAGGTGATTTTTATAACTCACAACTTCAGATCCTCACTGCGAGCATAGGTAGCTACACCATAGGATCAAATCTTAGCGCATGCAGAGAGGAGGTAAAAAAAGAAAAATAACATCTACATCACTGGTCATGTGTTACCCTAGTGCCAATATAGAACTGTCAAAGGACACTCTGGAATAAAGGAATCCTTGGTCCAATCAGTGACTTCAATCTGGCAAGAATGGCTGTCTAATTGTTATCTAGGATAAAAGTTATTAGACTAGAGATGAGCAGATCAGGAAAATTCAAATTAGCCTGTTCTTGTGGGATTTTCCAGGAAATTCAATTTACAGGGAAGCCATTTGCAACTGTAACGTCCCTTATTATACTATAGAGACTTTACAGACCCCAGAGCATGATAAATATAAATATATAAAAAATAAAAAAAATTGTATACTAACTTCACCACTTACCTTTCTGATCCCTCGACACCTCTCCAAACTCTCAGCAACTCTATTCTGGTCCTCTTTGCATCTTCTGATCACTTCCACAAGTACTGAAATACCCAGACCTCTCACACTAAGCTGGGACTTCCGGCTCTGATAAGGCCCAGGAGTGTTCTGCACAAGTGAGTGAAAGGTCACAATATCATGTCAGGATGATATACGCCATGACCTTTAGCACATATGCACTCATGGTGGTATCAAAAGATGAGGACCTGATGGGTTGATGATGAGTGAGAAGCGGATAGACTAACCAGGTGAGTATAAGGATTTTGTTTTGTATTTTTAACTTTTTATATATTTATATATTTATATATATATATTTATATATTTTATATATATATATATATATATATTATATATATTTATATATTATATATATATATTTATATATTTATATATAACTTTTTATATATTATGTTGCCTCTTTGCCACAAAGAATTCCTTGTATATATGTAATATGTACTTGGCGATAATAAATTTGATTTGATTTGATTTTTGATTGATTAATAGCCCTTTATGGTTCAACTGCCACCATTTTGCTGAATCTGAATGCCATAAAAAATCTGCATTTTGGCAAATGCGGATTTTTGTAAAATTAAAGTAGAATTCAACACTCAATGCTTATCTCTACTTTACAGGTCCCCAAAGCTGGTGTTGTCTCAGTGTTTTGGCTGTTGTGGTTATATTATGTTGACAGTGCACATCACCACTTTAGCCAGTCACTGAGCTCAGCAATTGTGCCAAGGTAGACGGCTCTCAAGTCACCAAATTCAGAGATTGGCTACAGCGGTGATGCGCACTGCTGATCTGACGTGAGCGCTGAAGCCAAAATACTGACCTGAATAGCAGAGTGGAGCTGGTGCTGGACTTTTGAAGAAGAGTGAATACCTGCTCTGTCATTTTAGTTGTTTCATAGCCTTTAGACAATAACAAAAATTCTCTGAGTATTGCATATTTGACGTGCCTCTCTTATTTGATCCCTTTTTGGTGCTGTTGTGAAGCAGCACTCGTAACTCTATTTTAATAGTAAGAAAAGCTTTGATTCTGTGTTTAAAAATGCAGCAACATTTTTTTTTTACATAGTATTTATGCTACATGTCAACATGGCCTTATGAATACAAAAAGTCATGAATTGAAGCTTACATAAAATTAGAAAGTTCTGGCTGCTATGATTATGAATGAATGAATAGAAAATAAATTCATGGGTTCCAACTAGAGATGAACAAGACGCACAGATGAGATTGTAATGGCTAATGGAAAGCCGAGCTGGGGATGCCGGAAGGTAAGAGTTTCACAGGCCTTCCATCCCGCTGTCCAGTACCACTGACCTGAAAAATGGACGGAAGTCAATCATCTCATCTTTAGTTCCAACTGTCCTGGGTATAGGGGATTTGGGTTTATGCTTTTTAGCCTTGCGCAAATGTTTTTCACTGCCACCGCCTCTGTGAAATCTTCTCCTGCCAAGATAGAAAGATATTGTTAATGGGCGTGGCAAGGGGCATGGTCAGAATTTGCAAAGGAGCACTACGCTAATTTGGTGGTGTGAGTGAGCCCTAGGCTAATTTCCTACAATGAACTTTTGGAGACTTTTTGACCCTGCATATTTTTGTTACTTCAAAAACCACAACATCTTACAAGTTCCAGCAAAGTGTATGGAACTTACTAAAATCTCCTAACTAGAGTTGAGCGACTTTTGTTTTTTTATGGTCGAGTTTCGTTTCGTGAAACCTGACTTTTCCAAAAGTCGGGTCGAGCAAGATCGGCCGATTATAGGGAAAAGTCAGGGTCGTCCCAAAACACGAAACCCAATGTAAGTCAATGGGGAATAAAAGTCGGCAGTGAGAGGAGGACAGGAAACAAACCTACAGTGCTCATTTGAATGCCAAAAGCATCAATTCTTCTTACTTAAGCTGGTCAACCTTAATTAACTTCATAATACAAGTTACACACTGAAAAATGGGGGTTATTTGGCTAAAGTTGTGGGGGGGTAGGGCTGGCTCCAGGTTTTCATGTGCCCTGGGCGAAAGAGCGCCCCTTTAACACCACAACTCATCATGCTCCGATACGGCAGAGAAATAGCGGTATAGTACAATGAAAAATACTTCACTTTTTACATCTCATGACGAGGCCCATCTATTTCTCCATACAGAATCATTGGTCCCATATAATGTTTGAAACAGTATATGATGCGCTCCACATAATGCTACAGTATATGTTGGTCCCCATGGATGAAGCTCCACTGTCTTATGGGCCCAAATAATGCTCCAAACATAATGGGCCCCATTTCTAATGCTCTAGTGTATAATGGGCCCTGTAAATGCTGCTCCAGTGTCTGATGTCCACCTTTGGAATGTTCCAGTGTATGGTGGGCCCCATCTATCATTCTCCAGAGTATAGTGCTCCCCAAAAATTGCTGTCCCAACATTGAAAACAATGAAATAAGTCTCCTCGCTAGGGAATCCCTGTACTAGTCTGGACTCCTCGTCGTCCCCATCTTCCATCTCACTGCACAGTATTTCAACCTTGCAAGTGCTGTGATCCTGAGCAAGCAGGGGGGGCCCACTCGTTGGCGACGGCACTGGCACAGGGCCCTGAAGGTGGTGTGTCTGATGGCGGGTGGGCCGAACCTGCACTTTCATCTGCAGCTTCCTCTTTGTCACCGTGTAAGATGGAACTGTATATGGGAAGGGTAACCTGAGTTTCATCAGGGTCAGATTCAGGTCGGGGAGCATGCGAGGGGAATGTAGTGGTCTGGGTCAATGTACCAGCAGATTCATCGAGCAGTGGCTGGGCATCAGTGCACTTGTGTCGCCCCCAGGAGTACGGTCGCCACAGTGGCATTACCTTCCTCTTAAGGAGTGTGATGTCATGCTTGGGAGCAACGAAGGATCTCTCTAGCAGGTTAACTGATTGGGCGGCGTTATTCCCACGAGTCATGACCCTCCAAACAGCGTTCATGAAGGCAAAGTGTTTGTTTTACGTGGGCAGTATGGTTGCAAAGCTGAACCTTAAAGGAATGTCCAGAAGGGCACTACCAGGAGTGGAGCCTATGGCGTAATTTGACTCAACACGGGCAACCTCAACCATGCAAGCTACAGAACAGATGCACACTTTGCAAGCTTAATTCCGTTAACGAACGAGACTCCGTCATGCCCCGCGGTCCAAGTCCGGCTTACTAGAGGGACACATGAGGCTCTGGCACATGAGATTGGCCAATAACTGGTGTGTCATGCCCTTACATGTCCGTGGCTGCATGTGTGCTACACTGAAAAGTCCAGCATTTGTCGTTTACAGGTGCAGATAACCCGCTGAACAACGTTAGTGATGGGGATCACTGATTACAATTATTACTCGCGAACGATGATTTCCCAGTAAGTGCAGGTCAACCGCAGTTCCGGAATTAGGCCTAACCGTCATTCCTGAAAAAATGAAAAACTTACATGTGCAAACCACAGGTGCTGTAGCTTGCTTAACAGCTCGCCAGCCGTTCTCACGCCCAGTATGGATTGCACGTGATTGCACAAAGGTGAGAAAGGGTACCGTATCCCCGGATAACATGTATGGATAGCGTACACATTCAAAAGATATGTCTATACATCAGGAGGCAGGCTCAGACGGTGTTAGGCCCAGTATGGCTTGCACGTGATTGCACAAAGGTGAGAAAGGGTACCGTATCCCCGGATAACATGTATGGATAGCGTACACATTCAAAAGATATGTCTATACATCAGGAGGCAGGCTCAGACGGTGTTAGGCCCAGTATGGCTTGCACGTGATTGCACAAAGGTGAGAAAGGGTACCGTATCCCCGGATAACATGTATGGATAGCGTACACATTCAAAAGATATGTCTATACATCAGGAGGCAGGCTCAGAGGGTGTTAGGCCCAGTATGGCTTGCAAGTGATTGCACAAAGGTGAGAAAGGGTACCGTATCCCCGGATAACATGTATGGATAGCGTACACATTCAAAAGATATGTCTATACATCAGGAGGCAGGCTCAGACGGTGTCAGGCACAGTATGGATTTGATGGCCCAGACTACACAGCGGAGGAGCAGGTAGAGGTAAAGATTGCAAATGCTGGGGCCCTGCCCAAGCAAGGGGGGCCCACTCGTGGGCGTCGGTACTGGCACTGGGCCCCTCATAGTACGGCGGTGTGTCTGACGGCGGGTGTGCACCACCACCATCAGAGACACTTGATTGCACTATGAGGGACCCTGTGCCAGTGCCCGCGCCCAAGAGTCGGCCTACCCACCTGTCCAGGGCAACGGCACTCGCACGGTGTCGTGCACTAGGTGGTGACCCCGGCCATGGGGGGGGAGGCAGCACAGTTAGGGAGTTTTAGAAAGTGGCATATGTTGATGTTGGACATTCAGCTGATGCAAAAGGCGAAATAGGTCAAGTCCCAGGAATAGGTGGACCAAAGCAAGCCATTTTTCTGTTACCCTATGTGTCATCAGGGGAAGGTGGGACAAAATCCTTGGAAACCCATGCATGGTTCATTTTAATGAAGGTTAGATCATCCACATTTTGGGTTGACAGACGGGTCCTTTTTTCTGTCAGATCCAGCTGCACTGAAGACTCTTTCTGATAGCACACTTGCAGTTGGGCAAGCGAGCTCCTGTAAGGCATATTGTGCCAATTCAGGCCAGGTGTCCAGTTTAGCAGCCCAATAGTCAAAGGGGAATGACCTGTGTGGGAGAACATCGATATGGGAGGAAAAGTAGTTTGTAACCATAGTTGACAACTGCTGTCTCCTGTCACTTTCCATCGATGCTATTTTACCAGTTGTGTGAGCGGTACTTAAAAAATCAGTCCACAACATTGTCATGAAACCCCTGTCTCCAACGCCACTTCTGCTGTGTGCACCATGAACACCTCTGCCAAGCTGCCCCCGTCCCGTACGGCTCGTGTGAGAACCATCACCGCTGCTGTGTGCTGGGAATGCCTCAAGCAACCGATTTACCAGAGTTGCTTGTTTATTAGCCAATATTAGGTCAAGGTTCTCCTGTGGCATGATGTTTTGTAATTTGCCGTTATAGCGTGGATCCAGGATGCTGGCCAACCAGTAGTCGTCATCGTTCATCATTTTGGCAATGCGGGGGTCCCTTTTTAGGATCCGCAAGGCATAATCTGACATGTGGGCCAATGTTCCCGGTGTCAATGATGCACTGCGAGTGCTGGTTGGAGGAGCACTTTCTGGCAAATCCACATCCCTCCAGTCACGCACAAACCCTGTACCAGACCTTGCCACGCCAACATTTTCACTTGCCCCACGAGATGCATCCTCCTCCCCTAAGTAATCATCCCCATCATCATCCTCCTCCTCCTCTTCTTCCTCCAACTCATCCAGGAGAGGTCCCTGAGCAGACACTGGCTGAATGTCATCAAGGATTCCCTCCACCTCTTCCTCCTTGTCAACATTGGCTGCAGACGCCTGCTCCTTAAGGTGCGTCAAAGTTTGCATGAGCAGACGCATAAGTGGGATGCTCATGCTTAGGATGGCGTCATCTGCGCTTACCAGCCATGTGCATTCCTCAAAACACTGAAGGACTTTACAGAGGTCTTTCAGCTTCGACCACTGCACACCTGTCAACTCCATGTCTGCTCTCAAAGTGCCTGGCCGTGTATCCTCCCACAAATGCATTATGGCCTGCCTCTGCTCGCACAGCCGCTCCACCATGTGCAGGGTGGAGTTCCACCTTGTTGCAATGTCGATAATGAGGCGGTGGTTGGGAAGGTGGAGCAATCGCTGCAGCTTCTGCATACGAACGGAGTGTACAGGCGACCGGCGGATGTGCGCGCACAGTCTTCGCACCTTATGGAGCAGGGCTGTTAACTCCGGATAATTTTTGAGGAAGCACTGCACCACTAGGTTCAAGGTGTGAGCCAAGCAAGGTATGTGGCTGAGTTTTGAAAGGGCTATGGCTGCCACAAAATTACGGCTGTTATCACTAACTACCTTGCCTGCCTCAAGATGTACACTGCCCAGCCATGACTCAGTTTGTCACTTCAAGTACTCGGCCAGCACCTCGGCGGTGTGTCTGTCGTCAAAACACATCATCTGCAACACAGCCTGCTAACGCTTTCCACTAGCTGCTCGATAGGGGGACACCTCGTGTGCAACAGTGGCAGCTTCAGATGGAGTGCTCGTACGACTGCGCTCTGTGGACGAGCTTTCGCTTCTGGAGGAGGAGGAGGAGGGTGGAACGCCTACAGCCAACTGTTTCCTATACCGTGGGCTAGGCAGCACTGTCCCACCACCGCTGTCCCCTGTGGACCCTGCATCCACCACATTAACCCAGTGCGCAGTGATGGACACGTAACGGCCCTGGCCATGCCGACTGGACCATGCATCAGTTGTGAGGTGCACCTTTCCACTCACTGACTGCTTGAGTGCATGGACAATGCGGTCTTTCACATGATGGTGGAGGGCTGGGATGGCTTTGCGAGAGAAGAAGTGGCGACTGGGTAGGTCATAGCATGGTACTGCATAGGCCATGAGTTCGCGGAAAGCTGCGCTTTCCACCAACCGATAGGGCATCATCTCAAACGAGATTAGTTTGGCAATGTGGGCGTTCAAACCCAGTGTACGCGGATGAGAGACTGAGTACTTTCTTGACCTACTCATAGTGTCTGGGAGGGTGAGCTGGACTTGAGAGCTGCATATGGTGGAAGTAGCGGTGGACAGGGCGGACTGAGAGAGGGTTGATGATGGTGATGGAGTTGGTGTTCTTTCTGATGGCCTAGATTCAGTATTTCGTTGATATAACAGTGGGATTCCCTGACTGCTGTGGCCTTGCAACGACACCTCAACATTTGCTGCTGTGCTAACCGGTGGGCTTACAGTGGGGGAAACAATGTAGCGTTGCTGACTACCTTCTTTGTGATCAGTTGCACATGTGGCACTTGAGGTTTGGTGTTGTGTCCACGCTTGCAAGTGCATGCTGGTTAAATGTCTAAGCATGCAACTGGTATTCAAATTTTTCAGATTTTTCCCTCGGCTAAAGGTCTTTGCGCACTTCTTACAGATAACCTTGGCCTGATCATGAGGATTTTGTTCAAAAAAGTGCCACACTGCACTCTTCCTACTTTGGCAGACATTTTGCGGCCTAGCACGCTGTGATGTTTTGACCCTCTGGACAAGCTGTCCAGCAACTCTTTTGATTTTTGGAACCTGTCTTTGGAGTGCTCCGGGCCTGCCAGATAACAGCTGTTGCGATGTCGATGTCTGCTGTGGATGCTCCTCATCTGAGCTATTGGAAGCAGCACCTTCTCCCCCAATGGATGCCAATTTGGGTCAACAACTGGGTCATCCATCACCTCCTCTTCAATGTCATGTGCACCTTCCTCTGTGTCACCGTGTATGGTGGTATAGTGTGCGGGAAGGGGCACCTGAGTCTCATCAGGGTCAGAATCTGGCTCTGTACACTGCGAGGACAATGTAGTGCTCTGAGTGAATGTACCAGCAGAATCATCTATCAGCGGCTGTGCATCAGTGCACTCCATGTCAGATTCATCTTGGCCTGGGTAATTCACCATTTCACTTGATAATCCAGGCATGGTATGTGAAAACAGCTCCATGGAGTAATCAGTAGTATGGCCTGCGTCATCCTTCAATCTTGGTTGGGGTGAAGGACACAAGGAAAGGTGTGGTTCATGAACATGAGCCTCCAATGACGACTCAGTGCTTTTACTTTTTACAACTTCAGAAGAGGAGGCGATAGAGCTGGAGGCTGAGTCAGCAATGTAAGACAAAACTTTTTCCTGATGCTCTGGCGTTAAAAGCGGTTTGCCAACTCCTAGAAAACTAAGCCTTCGAAGCCTTATGGAGCCAGACGATGACGCAGGCTCAACACCTCCTGCATTCGGTCCTACTTTGCTTTTGCCACTACCATCAGATCCACCACCAACACCATCATTACCAGCTGCCAACCCCCGCCCAATTCCACGGCCTCTTCCACCAGCCTTCCTCATTTTTGGTAGAAATGTAGACAAAATCCAACAAACTATATAGTAATGTAAAACAAGGTACAAGGTGTCTATAGGACAGGGGAGATTTAGATTTTCTGCAGACACTTTTGGACACTGGACACTTGGATTGTGTGAGGCCCACTGAATATCAGAGCGCTATGTCACAGGCTCGATGGCACAGGTGTGAAAAAAGTGACTACAGGATAAGGGAAATTTTGAATTTCTGCAGACACTTGTGGACACTGGACACTTTTGGATTGTGTGAGGCCCACTGAATATTAGACCGCGATGTCACAGGCTTGATGGCACAGGTGTGAAAAAAGTGACTACAGGATAAGGGAGATTTAGATTTTCTGCAGACAATTGTGGACACTGGACACTTGGATTGTGTGAGGCCCACTGAATATCAGAGCGCTATGTCACAGGCTCGATGGCACAGGTGTGAAAAAAGTGACTGCAGGATAAGGGAGATTTTGAATTTCTGCAGACAATTGTGGACACTGGACACTTGGAATGTGTGAGGCCCACTGAATATCAGAGCGCTATGTCACAGGCTCGATGCAGCAGGTGTGAAAAAAGTGACTACAGGATAAGGGAGATTTTGAATTTCTGCAGACACTTGTGGACACTGGACACTTTTGGATTGTGTGAGGCCCACTGAATATCAGAGCGCTATGTCACAGGCTCGATGGCACAGGTGTGAAAAAAGTGACTACAGGATAAGGGAGATTTTGAATTTCTGCAGACACTTGTGGACACTGGACACTTTTAGATTGTGTGAGGCCCACTGAATATCAGAGCGCTATGTCACAGGCTCGATGGCACAGGTGTGAAAAAAGTGACTACAGGATAACGGAGATTTTGAATTTCTGCAGACACTTGTGGACACTGGACACTTTTGGATTGTGTGAGGCCCACTGAATATCAGAGCGCTATGTCACAGGCTCGATGGCACAGGTGTGAAAAAAATGACTACAGGATAAGGGAGATTTTGAATTTCTGCAGACACTTGTGGACACTGGACACTTTTGGATTGTGTGAGGCCCACTGAATATCAGAGCGCTATGTCACAGGCTCGATGGCACAGGTGTGAAAAAAGTGACTACAGGATAAGGGAGATTTTGAATTTCTGCAGACACTTGTGGACACTGGACACTTGGATTGTGTGAGGCCCACTGAATATCAGAGCGCTATGTCACAGGCTCGATGCAGCAGGTGTGAAAAAAGTGATTACAGGATAAGGGAGATTTTGAATTTCTACAGACACTTGTGGACACTGGACACTTTTGGATTGTGTGAGGTCCACTGAATATCAGAGCGCTATGTCACAGGCTCGATGGCACAGGTGTGAAAAAAGTGACTACAGGATAAGGGAGATTTTGAATTTCTGCAGACACTTGTGGACACTGGACACTTTTGGATTGTGTGAGGCCCTCTGAATATCAGAGCGCTATGTCACAGGCTCGATGGCACAGGTGTGAAAAAAGTGACTACAGGATAAGGGAGATTTTGAATTTCTGCAGACACTTGTGGACACTGGACACTTTTGGACTGTGTGATGCCCACTGAATATCAGAGCGCTATGTCACAGGCTCGATGGCACAGGTGTGAAAAAAGTGAATTGTAGAATTGGGCAGAATAGGAATCTCCCTAGAGTGTAGGTCTGTAAGAACGGAACAAGTCCTCCACTTATCCTTCCACAGTGACACACAGATAGCTTCACTGTGGCTGTGATAACAGCAGTTACACGGTACTGTGTGAGGAGCGTACACCGCTGTATGATGTGAATAAATGCATGCTCAGTACCTCAGCAGGACAAAAAAAAAAATTGGGATTGCTTTTAAAAAAGCAGTTTGCAGAGCAGTGGGGAAACAGCAATGCAGCTGTCAGGAAGCCTTAGAAGGCAGCCTAACAACCAACACCGCTGATCCACCACAATATAGCCTCCCCTTGCACTGCACACACAGTGACTGGTGTGTTGCACAGGCAAAATCGCTAGCAGCAGAAGCAGTTTTTTTTCTTCTTCCCTGCCTAACGCTCTCCCTACAGAATCAGCAACCTCTCCCTATGCTAAGATCGGCAGAAGTAAGATGGCGGTCGGCGTGCACGCCCTTTTATAACCCCTGTGACGCCCACCAAAACAAGCCAATCACTTGCATGCCCTTCTGAAAGATGGTGGTGACCCCTGCCTATGTCATCACGTTGCCCACAGTGTCCGTGGATCCTGATTGGCTGAAAAAGAGCGCTAAACAAACTTTTGAAACGCGACTTTGGCGCGTAAGTCGCCGACCTCGTGGCCGATCTCATCCTAGGGTCGGGTTTCGTTTCAAGAAACCCGATTTTGCCAAAAGTCGGCGACTTTTGAAATTGTTCGACCCGTTTCGCTCAACACTACTCCTAACCACTGCGCTTTCTATAAAAAAGGTAAAAAACGGGCATTTGTATTTAGTGTATTTCCGCAGCATATAATCCACATATGACTGTATCAATAAAGTTTTATGAAAGCAAAATATTAAAAAATACCAAAAACAAAGCAGCTTTAATTTAAACTATGACACACTAAAAAGAACCAAAAAATGCAGCACCAAAAATGTAATAAAAATACATGTAAAAAAATCACAAAATCTCAAAATGCAAGTAATCTCATTTACGTAATAGCTGCAAAAATGGTGCCAAAAATAGGCAACATCATGAGCTCACTTGTCGGAACGCAAGATTGTTTTTTCCTTTTTTACCTTCAAAATCCTTTTATGGACAAGCCATTAAATTAAGTGGCAGCATAATTTTTACCAGGATATTGGGTGCAACAATTTCAGTCTCTTTTACAGTTTAGTGTCTCGCGTTAAACAAGTTATTGCAAAAGTCCCAGCGAAAATTAACTCCATCACAGTTAAATGATTTATATTTTACAAGATATTCCCTTTAATGCAACAATATTTTTATGGCTGATATCTCACATAAAACTTGTCATAAAAAACATAAATGTTGCAATCCTGATAAATAGCTTCTATCATAGTCTTGACATGGATATTGTCAAAGGAGAATAAAATATGATTTCTGTTTTCTTGTTTCATGTGTGTGCATAGCAGAAAGACAAGAAAATGACTGTCATCCCGTGACAATGCCGTGAAGTAGCCCTTCACTTATTGCTCTGAGTGTTGGGATTCAGAATCAGTCAAAATTGTCTTGATACATCGATCCCTAAAAATAGCAGTAATTCCACATGCATGAAAAGGCATGGCGTTAGTGATCACATATATCATTCCTTGCTAGATCAGCTGCCAAAAATGAGATAATGATTACTTATATCATAAAGGGGTATCCTCACCTTAGACATTTATGGCATATGAGATGCGGAGGCAGAGAAAGAGATACAGATGCACCATGCCATGGTTAGCCATACTTACATTTCCTCTCTCAGTACTGCAGTTCATGGTTAGCCACACTTACACTTCCTCTCTCAGTACTGCGGTTCATGGTTAGCCATACTTACACTTCCGCTCTCAGTACTGCGGTTCACACTGGCATGTACTTGTCCTCTATAGGCGCTGATGAGAGCTACACCTTTAATGAGACCTGCTGATCACAGGAAAAAAATCAAGAGTGGGATGCAAATATAATTGTACCAAACAGCCAAATTAGTCAAAAATGTAGGAGTCATTTAAAGAGATCCTGTTATGTTAACTAACACTACTAACCTGCAGATCTAGGGTTAACCTGCAGTTAATAAGCATTAGGAAGGTGCCCAGCTGCAGTACCAATAGTGCAACACCCTGGAGGAAATGAACTCTATTCTGAGAGCCGCCGGCTTTCAGTCATACAGGCTTGTTGACATGGTTTCTGTCACTGGTGACATCATTGTGTACACTGGCTGCAATTACGCCTCAGCTCTTTCACTGACAAAGGGCTCTGCAGTTTGAGTCAAAGTGCTGGACTATGCGTACAGCCACCGCTCTCAGTGCTGGGACTACTGACTTAAGTCGTGCTGACACGTCTGTGTGACTGAAAGCCGGTGGCTCCCGGGAGGAATAAAGTACACTTAGTGTGATGGCTATGCACCTTGCTAACACTATTAACCTGCAGATTATTCTTATATCTGCATTCTAGTAACTTTAGCTGACATTATAAGTCCCCTTTAACCCTTAATTTGGCTTGAAAACAACTAAGAACAAACCAAAAATTCAAAAGACAGCCAATCAAACAACAAAATTGTTAAAGGATTTGGACAAGAGCCTATGAACTAAATAAGACCATGGACCAGTCCTCTAAATGAATACAGACTCTTTATCAAACCCCTAAATTCATCCATTCCTAGACCACATGCCATAAAAAAATTCAAACTTTAACTCCTTAGTGATCAAGCCAATTTTGACCTTAATGACCAAGCCAATATTAACAATTCTGACCACTGTCACTTTATAGCTTTAGAACGCTTCATTGAATTCCATTGATTCAAAGAATGTTTTTTCATGACATATTGTACTTCATGTTAGTCATAAAATTTCTTTGATATGACCTGCATTTATTTATGAAAAAATTTAAATTTTGCCAAAAAAATTTAAAATTTTGCAATTTTCAAACTTTTAATTTTTGTGCTTTTAAATCAGAGAGGCGTGTCAGACAAAATAGTTAATAAATAACATTTACCACATGTCAACTTTACATCAATTTTGGAAGCAACTTTTTTTGTTAGGAAGTTATAAGGATTAAAAGTTGACCAGCGATTTCTCATTTTTCCAACAAAATTTACAAAACCATTTTTTTTAAGGATCACATCACATTTGAAGTGACTGTGGTGGGTCAATATGACATAAAATACCCAAAATTGACACAATTTTAAAAACTGCACCCCTCAAGGTACGCAAAACCACATTCAAGAAGTTTATTAACATTTTAGGTGCTTCATGAGAACTAAAGCAATGTGGAAGGATACAATTAGCATTTAACTTTTTTCACAAAAAAATTATTTTATACACAAACTTTTTTACTTTCACAAGGATTTCAGGAGAAAATGGACAAAAAAATTTGTAGTGCAATTTCTCCTGAGTATGCCAATTCCCTGTATGTGGGGGAAAACCACTGTTTGGGCACACGGCAGGGCTCAGAAGGGAGGGCGCATCGTTTGACTTTTTGAATGCAAAATTGGCTGGAATCAATGGCACGAGCCATGTTTTGTGGAAATCCCCCCAATTCTAACTGCAACTTTAACACAGCCCTTACTCCAATGCTAATCCCAACACACCCCTATCCCTAATCACAGCCCTAACCCTAATCCCAACCCTAATGCTAACCACGATGTAGCCCAACTCCACAACCCTAAAGCTAAAACCACCCTAACCCCAAAACCACAAACATAACCCCAAAACTACCCCAACACTAGTCCTAGCCCCAACCTTAATCCTAGCCCAACCCTAACCCTAATTCTAACCCTAACCATAACCCTTGCCTGAACTCTAACCCTACCCAAACCCTAACGCTAGCTGTAACCCAAACCTTAACCTTAACTCTAACCCTACCTACAAAGAATGAAACAAAAGGGGAATCTAGTGAAAGCAGCGTCCATAGCAAAATACAGGGACAGAACCAGATGTCAATCCCTGGACAGCAACAGAAAACTGCCTAAAATGTCGCTGATGCAGGACCATTAGTAGATCAATATAGGTTGTGAGGATGTTCTATTTCCTTCCACTGTTTGTATATATCTTATCCACCATTGGAGTGGTTGGCGAGGATGTTCCATATTTAAACATTTCTGATCCACCATTGAGATGGTTACATTTGTACTGTTTGATTTGTGGTGCACTCGTGGAACAACAGTGCAAAATATATACAGGGGTTGGACAAAATAATGGAAACACCTGGAAACATCAACAAAAGTTAGTTTAATATGGTGTAGGTCCACCTTTTGTGGCGATTACAGGATTACAGCCTTAATTCTCCGAGCTATGGATTCATACAAGGTGTGAATTGTTTCCAAAGGAATTGTAGCCCATTCTTCAGTTAAAACACCCTCCAGTTCTTTGAGCGACGATGGAGGCGGAAATCGACATCTAACTTGAATCTCTAAAATCGACCATAAATGCTCAATAATGTTGAGGTCTGGGGATTATGGGGGCCAGATGAGATGCTCAACTTCATTAGAATGTTCCTCGTGCCATGCTTTAACGATTCTAGCTGTATGAATTGGTGCATTATCATACTGAAACATGGTGTTCCCCTCCGGGAACAATGCTTGAACCATAGGATGCACTTGGTTGCCCAAAATGCCTAAATAATCTCGGCTGTTAATTCTTCCATGAAGGGATATCATTGGCCTGGTGGATCTCCACGAAATAGCACCCCAGATCATCACAGAACCTCCGCCATGTTTTACGGTTGAGAGAAGGCAGTCTGGATGGAAAGCTTCTTTCGACTGTCTCCAAACGTACACTCGGCCGGAGGTCGGAAATAGGGTAAACGATGATTTGTCTCAGTATATCACATGTTTCCACTGCTCAAGGGACAAATTTTGGAGGTTTCTACACCACTCTAAAAGCTTGGAAACATTTGTCATTGAGAGCAGCGGTTTTCTAATTGCAGCTCTTCCGTGGAATCCAGATTTGTGCAGCTGGGTTATGTAGGTGTTCATTGAGCTCAGCAGTGATTTTCGGAGCCGTGGTCTTGTGATCCTCTCTCACAACTCGCTTTAGAGTCCGTCGGTCTCTCTCAGTCAACTTCGACTTTCGGCCGGACCTGTGCTTTGCTGCGGATGTTTTTCCTTCTCTTTCAAACGCAGTCATTACTTTGGAGACAGTACCTCTTGACACGCCAAGCATTCGGGCACTTTCTGTTACACTAGCGCCTGCCATATGAGCAGCAACAATTTGGCCTCTTTGAAAATCCGAGAGGCCTGCCATTGGTATCAGGTTTTCATCAATGTTCTTACAATTCTGCAAAACAAACAGTTAATTTACATACACATATCACATAACACAAATAATCAACTACAAAGCATTACCACATGTCACGGTTTGCATGTTTATAACATGTTCGAAGATTATCATGCCAAAACGTTAGTTGTTTCCATTATTTTGTGCAACCCCTGTATATGCAAATGCATACCTTTCAGAACCTTTTTCATGATTGTCTTATAGGCGCTCCACCTCCATTTTTATTGTCCGTTTTGCATTGACCCAACTTGTCACTTTGAGGCAGGTATATGACTGACTAGAGCTTAATCATAATCACACCAAGTCTAGTCGGTGCACTAAACTTCTCCATACATAACTAAACTTTATTTTGAGATATTGTTGCACTTTCCACATGCATATGTGCTTCATCTATTCAGTGTAGTCCATTTTGAGGTTTTTTAGTAATTAGATTAAAAGTTATATTTTATCATCATTGAACACTTAGCTGCTACTCCTAAATCTAAGGATTTAGATGCTGAAATGTGGACTGCTGGCTGGACCAAGCAATTAGCACAATGGATTTTGATGCTGAAATGTGGACTGTTGCCTGGACCATACAATTAGCACAAAGAATTTAGATGCTGAAATGTGGCATGCTGGCTGGAGCACACAATTAGCACAAAGGATTTAGTTACTGAAATGTGAACTTCTGGCTGGACCACACAATTAGCACAAAGGATTTAGATGCAGAAATGTGAACTGCTGGATGGACCACACAATTAGCATAAAAGATTTAGATGCTGGAATGGTATCTTGGACCACAGACTTAGCGCAAAGAATTTAGATGCTGGAATGTGGACTGTTGGCTGGAACACACAATTAGCACAAAGGATTTAGATGCTGAAATGTGGACTGCTGGCTGGATCACACAGTTAGAACAATAGATTTCAATGCTGAAATGTCAACTGGTGTCTGGACCACACAATTAGCACAAAGGATTGATATGCTGGAAGGTTGATTTGACACAGGTTCCTGTCTATCTGAACTAGCTGACAATAAAGCCCCCTTTACATTTAGCGATGCACCAGTGATCCCGACCATGATATGACCTGGTCAGGATCGCTGGTGCATCGCTAAATGTTCGCTAGTGAGCTGCCAAACAGGCAGACTAACCAGCGACGTAGCGACGCAGCAGCGGTCGTTACTTACCTTTCAGATGTGGCAATGAAGACGTCCTCCCGCCCGCGTCCACGCATCGCTCATCGGCGCCAGCAGGAAGCCCAGCAGGAAGCAGCCAACGAGAAATGGACCTGGATGATCTCGGGTGATCAGCGATAACCAGCGGGGGAGCGGTCGGAGGTAAGTTTCACACATAGCGATATCGCTAGCAATATCACTGCTGCATCACAAAATCTTAGTTACTAGCTGATTTCTGGCTCATATTCTATTTAAAAAAGTAGTCATCACAAGATTTTAAAGGTTTGATAACATGAAAAACATTTGCAGGACATCTCTACTTTACTGTTCAATCTACATATACATATACATTACTGGTTTCCCCCAGCTATACCTCAAACACATTTCCCCTTCAAGAAAACAAAAGACTAGGGGCAGTCACTACGAGTGGAAGAAAGGTGATTCCTAATTTTGCCGGTTTTGCGGAAAATGCTTGGGAGTCTAAACACGAATCCAAATGTGCAATGTTCATGCCAAATTTTAGATTGGCAAACATTTTCCAAACAAATTCTCTCATCTCTAGTCAGCAAGAGAATTTTGTAAACTTCAACTGCATTGCAGTCACTACACCCATAGACGTGATACAGATACATGGAGATCCATCTGTACTAAGCGGTGTATTTCTATGTCCCTGTATTCTAAAGGGGGAATACAATATTTTTTCTTTATATAAAATTACTAAAAAATAATGAAAAACAATTACAATAATGTCATTTTTAATGTGTTTTTTTAAAAATATTACACGTTACAAATTAGCAAAAAAAACTGGACGTATTTGGTGTCCTTGTAATCGTAACGACCTGCACAAGACAGCCATCAAATTATTTACGGCAATCAGTAAATGGTAGAAGTAAATATTGTAACTGATAATTTTTTCTCTATTAAACCCATAAAAAGTATTACAAATGCAATGCTGAGGCCGAGAGGCCTGCTTTTTTTTCTGCAGGTGTTTGTACCACACAACTCAATAACAATCTTCTCTGATTGTTTCATGTATGCTGCATTTCTTTTTGCGTGTTTCCCGTGCTTTTTAAATAATACAAAAAAAGCTTTAATTCTTTGCTTAGAAATGCCAGAGCATTTTTTCCTTGCAATTTTTAAGGCTCCACATAAAAACCTACAGAGAAAAAGTGAGCCAAAACCACAGAGCTCAGAAGCATCTTTAAAGGCACCAAGGGCGGAGATTTCATGAAATCACATACACTTTGCTTGGACATTTAGGCCGTGTTCACATGTAGTATATATGCTGTGTATTGTCTGCTACCTTTTTGCACAGAAATTCTGCTGTGTTTAACTGTCCTAGCAAAGTGGATGTGATTTCATGTAAGGCCTGTTTCACACATTCGTTTGTCACCATCTGTCAAAATCCGCCGTCTTGCAAAAAAAACGGATCCGCTATTTTTCTTGACAGATCCGTTTTTTTCCCCATTGACTTGCATTATTGGCCGATTTTGACTGATGGTGATCCGTTGCATCCGCATGTCAGCGGATCTGCCAAGATTTTGGCATCCGCTGACATGTCCGGACAGACCCTGCAACGTTTTTTCGCTGCCTGGATCCGCCATTTAGTGTTTGTAAAAATGTTTAACCCCACATTCTGTCTGGGTGCTGGATGAAGTTCTCTCTCTCCTCACCCGTCTTCCGAGCATTCTTCTCCGCCTCCTCCATTCATCGCGCGATCTCCTCTTATCATCGCGCGATCACGGCCCATCGCGTGATGTCCTCCATTCATCGCGCGATCTCCACCTCCATTCATCGCGTGATCAGGGCCCTTCGCGTGACCTCCTCCTCCTTTCATCGCGCGATCAGGGCCCATAGCGCGATCGCACTTTCCATTACCCGCGCTCCCTTTAATGGACGCCGCTCACAGATCCGTAGTCCGCGGTCATCCGTTCTTCGCTCAAAGGGGCGGATCAGTTTTTTCCCCCCTTTGGCGGATTTCAGCTGACCGCCGACTACGGATGTGTGAAACAGGCCTAAACTGCGCCTCCTGTGCATTTAAAGACGTCGCTGAACTGTGCGGTTTTGGTGCTTTTTTTCTCCAGAAATGGCTATGTGGAGCCTGAAAAAAACGCCTCTAAAAAACTGCAATTACTTAAGTGCATAATCAAAGCTTTTCTGTACTATAAAAAGCTAAATTAGAAAAACGGCTTCATACCTGTACCAGAAATGCATCAAATAAGGGGGAAAATGCCGCAAAAATGCAATAACGAAGGAAGATTGTTATTGTGTCCTTTGGTTTGGACCTTACAAACACCAAAAAAGCCAGATATCATATATTGAAGCTACATACAGATGAGAAAGTTCTAGAGGCTCTGACTGCGAATGAATGAATAAACAATAAATCCACAGGTCCTAACTAGAGATGAGCAAGATGCAAAAATGACATCGCACCATCCCTGAGTTATCAAAAACCGTGCTGGGGACAGCGAAAGGTAAGAGATTCATAGCATCCCATCCAGTTGTTGGGTACAATTGACCTTTACACTGGACTGGAGTAGAGTTGAGCGAAACGGGTCGAAAAATTTCAAAAGTCACCGACTTTTGGCAAAGTCGGGTTTCATGAAACGAAACCCGACCCTAGGATGAGGTCGGCCACGAGGTCGGCGACTTACGCGCCAAAGTCGCGTTTCAAAAGTTTGTTTTGCGCTCTTTTTCAGCCAATCAGGATCCACGGACACTGTGGGCACGTGATGACATAGGCCCTTTCAGAAGGGCATGCAAGTGATTGGCTTGCTTTGGTGGGTGTCACAGGGGGTATAAAAGAGCGTGCACGCCGACCGCCATCTTACTTCTGCCGATCTTAGCATAGGGAGAGGTTGCTGCTGATTCTGTAGGGAGAGCGTTAGGCAGGGAAGAAGAAAAAAAAACTGCTTCTGCTGCTCGCGATTTTGCCTGTACAACACACCAGTCACTGTGTGTGCAGTGCAAGGGGAGGCTATATTGTGGTGTATCAGTGTTGTTGGTTGTTGGGCTGCCTTCTAAGGCTTCCTGACCGCTGCATTGCTGTTTACCCACTGCTCTGCAAACTGCTTTTTTAAAAGCAATCCAATCTCCCTTATCCTCTAGTCACTTTTGTCACAGCTGTGCCATCGAGCCTGTGACACAGCGCTCAGATATCAGTGGGCCTCACACAATCCAAAAGTGTCCAGTGTTCACAAGTGTCTGCAGAAATTCAAAATCTCCCTTATCCTCTCGTCACTTTTGTCACAGCTGTGCCATCGAGCCTGTGACATAGCGCTCAGATATCAGTGGGCCTCACACAATCCAAAAGTGTCCAGTGTCCACAAGTGTCTGCAGAAATTCAAAATCTCCCTTATCCTCTAGTCACTTTCGTCACAGCTGTGCCATCGAGCCTGTGACATAGCACTCAGATATCAGTGGGCCTCACACAATCCAAAAGTGTCCAGTGTCCACAAGTGTCTGCAGAAATTCAAAATCTCCCTTATCTTCTAGTCACTTTTGTCACAGCTGTGCCATCGAGCCTGTGACATAGCGCTCAGATATCAGTGGGCCTCACACAATCCAAAAGTGTCCAGTGTCCACAAGTGTCTGCAGAAATTCAAAATCTCCCTTATCCTCTAGTCACTTTTGTCACAGCTGTGCCATCGAGCCTGTGACATAGCGCTCAGATATCAGTGGGCCTCACACAATCCAAAAGTGTCCAGTGTCCACAAGTGTCTACAGAAATTCAAAATCTCCCTTATCTTCTAGTCACTTTTGTCACAGCTGTGCCATCGAGCCTGTGACATAGCGCTCAGATATCAGTGGGCCTCACACAATCCAAAAGTGTCCAGTGTCCACAAGTGTCTGCAGAAATTCAAAATCTCCCTTATCCTCTCGTCACTTTTGTCACAGCTGTGCCATCGAGCCTGTGACATAGCGCTCAGATATCAGTGGGCCTCACACAATCCAAAAGTGTCCAGTGTCTACAAGTGTCTGCAGAAATTCAAAATCTCCCTTATCCTCTCGTCACTTTTGTCACAGCTGTGCCATCGAGCCTGTGACATAGCGCTCAGATATCAGTGGGCCTCACACAATCCAAAAGTGTCCAGTGTCCACAAGTGTCTGCAGAAATTCAAAATCTCCCTTATCCTCTAGTCACTTTTGTCACAGCTGTGCCATCGAGCCTGTGACATAGCGCTCAGATATCAGTGGGCCTCACACAATCCAAAAGTGTCCAGTGTCCACAAGTGTCTGCAGAAATTCAAAATCTCCCTTATCCTCTCGTCACTTTTGTCACAGCTGTGCCATCGAGCCTGTGACATAGCGCTCAGATATCAGTGGGCCTCACACAATCCAAAAGTGTCAAGTGTCCACAAGTGTCTGCAGAAATTCAAAATCTCCCTTATCCTCTAGTCACTTTCGTCACAGCTGTGCCATCGAGCCTGTGACATAGCGCTCAGATATCAGTGGGCCTCACACAATCCAAAAGTGTCCAGTGTCCTCAAGTGTCTGCAGAAATTCAAAATCTCCCTTATCCTCTCGTCTCTTTTGTCACAGCTGTGCCATCGAGCCTGTGACATAGCGCTCAGATATCAGTGGGCCTCACACAATCCAAAAGTGTCCAGTGTCCACAAGTGTCTGCAGAAATTCAAAATCTCCCTTATCCTCTAGTCACTTTTGTCACAGCTGTGCCATCGAGCCTGTGACATAGCGCTCAGATATCAGTGGGCCTCACACAATCCAAAAGTGTCCAGTGTCCACAAGTGTCTGCAGAAATTCAAAATCTCCCTTATCCTTTAGTCACTTTTGTCACAGCTGTGCCATCGAGCCTGTGACATAGCGCTCAGATATCAGTACCCTTTCTAACCTTTGTGCAATCACGTGCAATCCATACTATGCCTAACACCGTCTGAGCCTGCCTCCTGATGTATAGACATATATTTTGAATGTGTACGCTATCCATACATGTTATCCGGGGATACGGTACCCTTTCTAACCTTTGTGCAATCACGTGCAATCCATACTGGGCCTAGCACCGTCTGTGCCTGCCTCCTGATGTATAGACATATATTTTGAATGTGTACGCTATCCATACATGTTATCCGTGGATACGGTACCCTTTCTAACCTTTGTGCAATCACGTGCAATCCATACTGGGCCTAACACCGTCTGAGCCTGCCTCCTGATGTATAGACATATATTTTGAATGTGTACGCTATCCATACATGTTATCCGGGGATACGGTACCCTTTCTAACCTTTGTGCAATCACGTGCAATCCATACTGGGCCTAGCACCGTCTGTGCCTGCCTCCTGATGTATAGACATATATTTTGAATGTGTACGCTATCCATACATGTTATCCGGGGATACGGTACCCTTTCTAACCTTTGTGCACTCACGTGCAATCCATACTATGCCTAACACCATCTGAGCCTGCCTCCTGATGTATAGACATATATTTTGAATGTGTACACTATCCATACATGTTATCAGGGGATACGGTACCCTTTCTAACCTTTGTGCAATCACGTGCAATCCATACTATGCCTAACACCGTCTGAGCCTGCCTCCTGATGTATAGACATATATTCTGAATGTGTACGCTATCCATACATGTTATCCGGGGATACGGTACCCTTTCTAACCTTTGTGCAATCACGTGCAATCCATACTGGGCCTAGCACCGTCTGTGCCTGCCTCCTGATGTATATATATATATTTTGAATGTGTACGCTATCCATACATGTTATCCGGGGATACGATACCCTTTCTAACCTTTGTGCAATCACGTGCAATCTATACTGGGCCTAACACCGTCTGAGCCTGCCTCCTGATGTATAGACATATATTTTGAATGTGTACACTATGCTATCCATACATGTTATCTGGGGATACGGTACCCTTTCTCACCTTTGTGCAATCACGTGTAATCCATACTGGGCGTGAGAACGGCTGGCGAGCTGTTAAGCAAGCTACAGCACCTGTGGTTTGCACACGTAAGTTTTTCATTTTTTCAGGAATGACGGTTAGGCCTAATTCCGGAACTGCGGTTGACCTGCGCTTACTGGGAAATCATCGTTCGCGGGTAATAATTGTAATCACAGATCCCCATCACTAACGTTGTTCAGCGGGTTATCTGCACCTGTAAGCGACAAACGCTGGCCTTTTCAGTGTAGCGCACATGCAGCCACGGACATGTAAGGGCATGACACACCAGTTATTGGCCAATCTCATGTGCCAGAGCCTCACGTGTCCCTCTAGTAAGCCGGACTCGGACCGCGGGGCATGACGGAGTCTCGTTCGTTAACGGAATTAAGCTTGCAATGTGTGCATCTTTTCTGTAGCTGGCATGGTTGAGGTTTCCCAGGTGGAGTCGAATTTAACCATAGGCTCCACTCCTGGTGGTGCCCTTCTGGACATTCCTTTAAGGTTCAGCTTTGCAACCATACTGCCCACGTAAAACAAACACTTTGCCTTCATGAATGCTGTTTGGAGGGTCATGACTCGTGGGAATAACGCCGCCCAATCAGTTAACCTGCTAGAGAGATCCTTCGTTGCTCCCAAGAATGACATCACACTCCCTAGGAGGAAGGTAATGCCACTGTGGCGACCGTACTCCTGGGGGCGACACAAGTGCACTGATGCCCAGCCACTGCTCGATGAATCTGCTGGTACATTGACCCAGACCACTACATTACCCTCGCACGCTACCCGGCCTGAATCTGACCCTGATGAAACTCAGGTTACCCTTCCCATATACAGTTCCATCTTACACGGTGACAAAGAGGAAGCTGCAGATGAAAGTGCAGGTTCAGCCCACCCACCATCAGACACACCACCGTACTGTCAGGGGCCCTGTGCCAGTGCCGTCGCCAACGAGTGGGCCCCCCCTGCTTGCTCAGGATCACAG
Source organism: Dendrobates tinctorius (assembly GCF_039654945.1). Classification (NCBI taxonomy): domain Eukaryota; kingdom Metazoa; phylum Chordata; class Amphibia; order Anura; family Dendrobatidae; genus Dendrobates; species Dendrobates tinctorius. The sequence continues at coordinate 48,019,998 of NW_027361688.1, read as the reverse complement.
CACTTGCAAGGTTGAAATACTGTGCAGTGAGATGGAAGATGGGGACGACGAGGAGCCCAGACTAGTACAGGGATTCCCTAGCGAGGAGACTTATTTGATTGTTTTCAATGTTGGGACAGCAATTTTTGGGGAGCACTATACTCTGGAGAATGATAGATGGGGCCCACCATACACTGGAACATTCCAAAGGTGGACATCAGACACTGGAGCAGCATTTACAGGGCCCATTATACACTAGAGCATTAGAAATGGGGCCCATTATGTTTGGAGCATTATTTGGGCCCATAAGACAGTGGAGCTTCATCCATGGGGACCAACATATACTGTAGCATTATGTGGAGCTCATCATATACTGTTTCAAACATTATATGGGACCAATGATTCTGTATGGAGAAATAGATGGGCCTCGTCATGAGATGTAAAAAGTGAAGTATTTTTCATTGTACTGTACCGCTATTTCTCTGTCGTATCGGAGCATGATGAGTTGTGGTATGTGTTAAAGGGGCGCTCTTTCGCCCAGGGCACATGAAAATCTGGAGCCAGCCCTACCCCCCCACAACTTTAGCCAAATAACCCCCATTTTTCAGTGCGTAACTAGTATTATGAAGTAAATTAAGGTTGACAAGCTTAAGTAATAAGAATTGATGCTTTTGGCATTCAAATGGGCACTGTAGGTGTGTTTCCTGTCCTCCTCTCACTGCCGACTTTTATTCCCCATTGACTTACATTGGGTTTCGTGTTTCGGGACGACCCCGACTTTTCCCTATAATCGGCCGATTTTGCTCGACCCGACTTTTGGAAAAGTCGGGTTTCACGAAACGAAACTCGACCCTAAAAAACCAAAAGTCGCTCAACTCTAGACTGGAGTCTTATGAATCAATTCGCTCATCTAAAGTCCTAAATGTTCCAGATATAGCAGGACTTTAGGTCTATGTCCTTAAGTCTTGGACGTCTGTTGAATGTCCATGCCAGCTGCCGTCCCTCTGGCATCTCCTGCTGCAAGTGTAATAAGCGTGCAGGTACTGGTATGTCAACACGTAACCCATACAGATCAAAAGTTAAAGGGTTTTATTTACAGGGATTTGATACTCCTCGCAGGGAGAAAGCAGTGGGGGTTAACTGGTTTTAAAGCAGCATACCAAACAGTCAAAAAGAATAACAGTTAGGAACGGGTGTTCTTGGAACTTATCAGTCTGATGAGAACTTGCTTGTAGGGTCGTCTTCTCCTGCGTCGGCGCCGTCAGCAGCGGCACTTGTCGTCTCTCTAGTCGCTGTAGGCTCTGCAGTCTCTATGGACCCACAACAGGGGTCTCGGGGGTTAATGAGGAAAGGCAGGGGGAACACAAGGCATTCTGGGTCTCCCCTGCTCTGAGTCTATGCTCCAAAACTATACAGTCTCTCCGCAGGTACGGTGCTCTGTGTCTTTATAAGTCTCTCAGCAGGAATCAGCGGCTCTGTGCTAGCACCGCGGGTACTGGGGATGCGCAGGCGGGTAACTGTCTCTGCATGGTCTGTAGGATGCACTTTGCTACTCACTGAAGACTCCATTTCCTCATACCCACGGGCAGCAATATCTATGTCCCGTCCTCCTGTCTTAAATCTCTGGCCGTGAGCTCTCTCTCCTCTGTGACGTGCAGCTGCATCCTGCTCTGTCTCCTGCATACGCTGATCTGGGCCCTGCACGCAAGTCTTTCCCGCCCTCAGCCCGTGCTGTTTCCTGTCCTGCACTGAAAGTCTCCCCCCGGGGAACCTGCTGTACTACTCAATGGTTCCGGACACGGAGTAGAGGAAACAACCCCCCCTCCGACTCTTCCTGTGCTTCACCCCCTTACACAAGAATAGAAAGAAATGTTAAATGGACGTGGTGAAGCTAGTGGTGTGGCCAAAATGTACTTCAACACACTGTGTGCATCCCATACTTTGTCCCTCTTTCTATTCTTCAAAATTTTGGGAGGTATGGCAGCACCTGGAACACTGTACTCAGTCGTGTAGGCAATGGGTAGAGAAGAGGTGCACACATATGACCATGGCCCTACTCCAACATGGCACTTCAGAGCTCCAAACTAAGGATCAATGGTGGTCCCAGTGATCTTATCCTACAAATTAATGTTAAATTTTCTAAGTTTGTACAATCCTGGTAAAAAATTTCAGAAATACGCAACTAAGAACTCAAAACATAGCAGAAAAAAAAAGAAAAGTTCCTGAACAAGCTACGGACACTGTAGAAGAACATTTATCTCACAAAACGCTTTAGCCTGAAAATTCAATGGAGCATAACAATGGCATAGAAAGTGACATATTTACTTCTATGTTCAGCCTTCCTAGTTTATTAATCAGAATACTCCATTGTCATCGCGGAGAGTAATGCTTCGGTGGGATACAATACCACTCGATTGGAGCAAAACATCACCATCTTGATTTTGCACTGTATACGACTCTTCCAAGCTGTCATTCCGGTCAATGAGAATCAGAGTTGCTTATGCAGCTGTCATTTTCTACTTAATGAACTTTATTCAACAGAAGAAAATGAGTTGTTGTCTTTTCCTTTCTCTTTTCGCATGTGTTAGTGTTTGTTTTTGCATGTACCAGAATCTCAAATTTGCTGTGGAGATCTGCAGAGAGCGCGGCAGACTCTGGGGCATTTGCTGTGTGAATGTGCAGTGAAAAAACAATAACATTTGGTGGAATAATAGGAAAGTGTCCTCGCAGAATTGATCTAAATTACGACTTGATTGAAAACAGATGTAAGAGCTGAATTCCTAAGCACAAACTACCTGAAACAAAGGATGGAACTGACTCTAGTATTATCACAGGTGCGGATTCACAGTAACCTTCGGATTGTAAAACATTTATGAAGCATAGTGGACAATAAATTGTGTCTATTGTGTTGCGTCCACCAGGATGAGCTCAAACTACGACGTCATATAGTTTCACCAGTAAATTGCCACAGTGTCACAAGTAAAGATGAGTGAACCAGTGGATATCAGGGTACAGCTGGTTCGAGCGGACTTAACCCCTTAACGACCAGGGGTATTTTTGGTTTTGCATTTTCATTTTTCCCTCCCCTTCTTTCCAGAGCCATAACTTTTTTATTTTTCCATCTATATGGCCATGTGAGGGCTAATTTTTTGCGGGACAAGTTGTATTTTTAAATGACATCATTGGTTTTACCATGTCATGTACTCGAAAACGGGAAAAAAATTCCAAGTGCGGTGAAATTGACAAAAAAGTGCAATCCCACACTTGTTTTTTGCTTGGCTTTTTTGCTAGGTTCACTAGATGCTAAATCTAACCTTCCATTATGATTCTCCAGGTCATTACGAGTTCATAGACACCAAATATGTCTATGTCCTCTTTTATCTAAGTGGTGAAAAAAAATTCCAAAGTTTGCTAAAAAAAAAAATTTGCGCAATTTTCCGAAACCCGTAGCGTCTCCATTTTTCATGATCTGGGGTCGGGTGAGGGCTTATTTTTTCCATGCTGGGCTGACGTTTTTAATGATACTATGTTTGTGCAGATACGATCTTTTGATCGCCCGTTATTGCATTTTAATGCAATGTGTTGGCGACCAAAAAAACGTAATTCTGGCGTTTTGAATTTTTTTCTCGCTACACGGCTTAGTGATCGGGTTAATGCTTTTTTTTATTGATAGATCAGGCGATTCTGAATGCGGCGATACCTAATGTGTGTATGTGTGTTTTTTTATTACTGTTTTATTTTGATTGGGGCGAAAGGGGGGTGATTTGAACTTTTAGGTTTTTTTATTTTTTTTTATTTTTAAACATTTTTTTTTTACTTTTGGCATGCTTCAATAGCCTCCATAGGAAGCTAGAAGCATGCGCAACCCGATCGGCTCTGCTACATATAGGCGATGAGTAGATCGCCCATATGTAGCAGATTTACTGCTGTGCTTTCAGCGCCGACCACCGGGTGGTGCTGAAAGCCATATGCCTGGAACAACCATAGAGGTCTCATAGAGACCTCTGGTTGTCCAGGCAACATGACACCGACCCACGATCACGTGACGGGGTCGGCGATGACGTCATTTCCGGCCCGGTGGCCGGAAATGCTATTTAAATGCCTGCTGTCAGCCTATTGCGGGCACATGCCAGCTGTTCATAACAGCTGACATGTCCCGGCTTTGATGCGGGCTCAGCGCTGGAGCTCTCATCAAAGCAGGGGAGATGTCTGATGACGGACTGTGTCCATCATTGGACATTAAGGGGTTAATTTTAAAGTCTGGGTCGGGTCGCAAACTTGACCTAAACTTGATTCCAGACCCCGGAACCGAAAGAAGTCGAAAGGGACCCAAACTTCAATTCTGTAAAATTATTACAAAATGGCCATAGTAAGGGCTGGGGGCTGCAAAAGGAAGCAAAATGGGGGTAAGAGCAGGACAATTGCCCTGCAAAAAAATTTGAATAGGAAAATGACTTTAAGGGGTTCTGTCACCATAGCAGTCATGGGAAAATAGGAAGTAAATGAATAACACACTGCAGGTGGAGATATGGTGGACATCTTCCCACCCACTGTATAGATGTCCACCTAAAACCAGCCCATGTATGAGACTTTAATTTAACACTCACAACACATAGTATGCTGAAGGAAAATAACCTGCTTTCGCATCACTGAAGCCATTATGCGCTGTGACAAATATCTCCCTTCATATACCGTGCCAGTGACCCTGTCACATATTCCCTCCTCTGCCCAAAGCCTGGGGTTTTTTTTCACCTTCAGACACCAAACAGGGGATTTGGGAGAGAGCATCCGTGTTACTATGTCACTTCCCTGGCCTAAGTTCTACGTGGAAACTTAAATCTTTAAGGGCTAAAAACCACCTAGACACCAGGGCAATTTTGACTCTTTTTATTTCTTAACCGTCTCAGAGGGACATGGTGTAATGCTAGATTAAAACTACGGCCTAGAAGGTAATACTTCAGTGGGTCCACGGCTCACTTTATGACTAAGCAATCCTTTTCAACAATTGCATAATTTTTCTCTCAGAAAGAGAGTTTCCGACTCAGATACAGGATTGAATGCTCTTCTCCATTTAGTTCCTGAGCCATCACAGCTCCCAACCTGACTTCTGAAGCATTCATTTGGACCACAAATTCTTTGTTAAAGTTGGTGAGACCTGAACCGGATGCTTGCACAGAGCGCGCTTAAGCTCCATAAATGCTACCTCTTTGTCAGAAGTCCATGTCACCATCGTTGACTTGGTGCCCTTAAGGAGATCCATTAATGCTGCGACAATTATGGCAAAATTTGGGATAAACCTCCCTTGCTTCTTGAAGAACGGTTGCTGCCACTTCTAAATTGCCTCAACCTTATTTAACTGTGGCTCGATTTCACCTTTCCCGACAATGTAGACTAAGTACCTAGCCTCTTCCTTCCCACTGACACACTTTTTTGGATTTACGGTCACTCCACTGAGACAGCCCTAACCAAAATTACTAACGACCTGCTTACAGCCAAAGTGAACGGACAATACTCTATACTCCTCCTTCTAGACCTGTCCTCTGCCTTCGACACAGTTGACCACTGCCTCCTACTACAGATCCTCTCTTCCTTTGGCATCAAAGACCTTGCCCTATCCTGGATCTACTCATACCTCTCCAACTGCACATTCAGCGTCTCCCACTCCCACACTACCTCCTCATCCCACCCTCTCTCTGTTGGAGTCCCCCAAGGCTCTGTTCTAGGACCCCTGCTCTTCTAAATCTATACACTTGGCCTGAGGCAACTCATAAAATCCTACGGATTCCAGTACCACCTTAATGCCGATGAGACTCAGATCTACCTCTCTGGCCCAGATGTCACCTCTCTGCTCTCCAAAATCCCGGAGTGTCTATCAGCCATATCCTCCTTCTTCTCCTCCGGCTTCCTCAAATTGAATGTAGACAAATCTGAACTGATCATCTTTCTCCCATCTCACAGATGTTCCTTACCTGACCAATCTATAACAATTGAGGCCCCTGCTGTCCGAACGGCATTCTGGTGTACTGGAAACACCGATCAGGCATCGAGAAGGCCGTCTTCTCCTTGGCACTCTGGGACATGGGGATCTGCAGGAACCCCTTTGTCAGGTCGAGGGTTATGATGTACCAAGCGGGCCCAAGTCACTCAATAAGTTCGCCCACGCATGGCATTGAATACGCATCAAAAATGGACACTTCATTGTTACAAAATAGCCACTCGCCATAGAAGACCCATAGAAGCGCGGCAGCGCAAAATGGCCGTTGTCCGCATCTTACACATTGCTCCTCTGCCGAAGTTTTTAATGTTGGAATAAATATTTGGATTTTAGAACAGTGAGTGCCATCTTTCTTTTCCCTTACACATGGACATTGGAAATGTTTTTTCTTATGATTGAGCACCCGTTCTTTGGGGTATAATGGTGATTTGACGGAATGTGATTCTATAGTAAAGCAGGATCATTCATGCATTGCGGTGGTGCAGCGGTGCAGATTTCTTTTTTTCTTATGCGTTGACTTGTACAGGGCTTGAGGTTCACCCTTACATGTGGATCTGTTAACACATAGTGTTCCACCATCTGTGTACGACTTGGCAACTCCAAGAATAGGTCCAAGTTCCGCGGCAGCAATTCTCGACACTGTTGCTTCTGGGCCGGCGTTAGTGTTTCAGCAATTGTGACTTTAGCTTTGGGATGGGCCCCTAGGCATGGAGGTTCCAGCGATTCCCGATCTCGCCATGGTTTGAGCAAGTTCACATGGTATACCTGGAGCGGCTTCCTGCGACCGGGCTGGCGTACCTTGTTATTCACCACATTCAGCGTTTCCACCACCTTGCATGGGCTTTGCTACTTGGCTAGGAACTTCAGAAAGAGGTTTTTTCCACTTTTTGTGGTTTTCATATTAGAGTAGGACTAGCAAGTGTAAGGAACCTTGACGTGGTTTGCCAGCTTCCGTATTATGGCCTGAATATCAACCAATACCTTACATATAGTGATATGTTTTTGTGCACTTTATATTTTTTCAGGGTGCAGTTGGGCCCAAATGGTTCTGTAAACTGTGGCCTCTGTTCACACGGGATGCATTATAGTTAGTACTGGGCAGCTCCCCCTATATGGTGTTACTAAGAGGCTGTAAACCAGAAGCTTTGCATTTCCTGTGTGAACACTGCCACATACGGATTATTTTTTTGCACTGGTGTGCCACACGGCAAATGCCTGATTGATGGCTGGCTGTTTCATTAGGTATTATTGCACCTGTGCAGTTTCCATTTTACTTGGGTCCGCTGCACCCTGTTAGTGCAGTTGTATTGAGGTCTGTTTAGACAGGTAAGCATCTCTACCTGTTTCTGTTTTTTTCTCAAATATTGGCTAGGAACTTGCTCTTCACTGTGGGGATAAGCACTAGCATGCGATCCCCGGGCTGCAACTGCCTCAGCTTCGCTGGTCGGTTATACATCCTTGCCTGTGCCTCTTGTGCCTGGAGAAGATGCTCCTTTGCAATAGGTATTACGTTCGCCATCCTCTGCTGCAGCTGGGCGACTTGATCTATGATGCTTCAGTATGGCATGACCTTGGTTTCCCAGGCTTCCTTGGCGATGTCCAGGACCCCTCGCGGATGTTGACCATACAGGAGCTTGAACAGAGGGAAGCCAGTAGAGGCTTGGGGAGCTTACCTGATGGAGAAGAGCAGAAACAGAAGCAGATAGTCCCTATCTCAACCATCATTCTCAATTGCCTTTTTGAACATGGCTTTCAAGGTTTTATTAAAGTACTCTATTAGGCCGTCTGTCAGAACCACAAGGGTCGGACAAGAAGATGGCACAACCAACACCATCAACGGGATGGGAAAAGGGGAAGGAAGACCCAAATAGTAAGGAATGAGGGTTGGGGTATCTCTTAACTCAGCCTGTGCCTATCCCTAAGCTCCCCTAATGCCCTAAGCAGCTACTTCCCCCCACCGCCGTCACATGTCTGGTCCCTAGCTGTCACCTCACTAAATCCTGGCTAGTGCACTGGCCGGCAAGGAAGCTAGCTTCACCACTGCAGATGGTGTAAACACAGGGGATAGTGACAAGCACGAGACAGACGAGGTATATAAACAAGCAGCTAAGCTCTAAGCTCCGCTGCCAAGCTCCACAACATAGAGGACACGGAAACAGGACCCAGAACTCCACAGAAGTAGCAGATTTAGAGCTTACACCAGACAGCTGCAGCTCCAAAGGCTGGCATACATAGAAAACTTTATTACCATCAGTCAGCTGATTTATCATGTCACGATTTAAAGGATGGTATAAGTGGTCACCACACACATCAGCTGACCAGCAGCACAGAAGCTGCCAGGCAAGGAAAACTGACATTAACCCTTGCTGGCATGAGAGCAAAAAACAATGTTTAAATTAAAGCAGAGCCAGAGCTGTTACAAATCCAAAATTGGATCGTGACCCCGTCTATTTGCGGATGGTAAAATGAGGTTTCCTGCTGAGTAATCTGGACGACCCGATACACCTCTTTCATGACCTTGCTCATGAAGGAGGTGCCCTGGTCTGTCAAAATATTCTTCGGCAGGCCTTTCCTAGCAAAAATATGGACAAGTTTCCGGGTGACACTTTTGGTCAAAGAGTTCCTTGTGGTACTGCTTCAGGGTACTGGGTCTCATAGTTCATGATCACTAGGATATATTGGTGCCCTTCTGCAGACTTAACTAGGGGACCTCCCAGGTCCATGGCAATTCTCTCTAACGGGATTTCTATTACAGGTAAGGGGGCTAGGGGACTTCGGAATTGAGAAGAGGGAGCGGTTATCTGGCAGGTGGGGCACGACCTACAATAGTACTGGATCTCCTTGTAACATCCTGGCCAATAGAACCTCTGCAATATTCTCTCCTTTGTTTTCTCTGCTCCCAGATGTCCCCCAAAACATGCAAATGGGCCATGTCTAAAACACTACGTTGGTAGGTTCCGGAACTATCAGCTGCTTCACTATCTCCCTTCCCCTCAGTTTGATCACCTGATACAACAAATCACCATTTACTACAAAGTGAGAGAACCTGGTGTCAGCCCCCGGCTCTTGAGCAACTCCATTATAAATGGTAACATTATCAAACGCCCCCTTCAATGTAAGATCTCTAAGTTTAGCAGTCCCAAAGTTCTCTTCATGTACTTCTAACTCAGGGAAGATGGGCTCCTGTGTCACAATCTCATCCTCCTCTCCAGTGATTACACAAAGGGGAAACTCCTCCATCTTACTTTTGACAGAGTCTCTTCCAAAGGGACCTAGCTTTTGTCTTGGACACTCTGTGCAGCCCCCTTTTGCCACAAGTTCCAAAACAATGAAAAATCCTGCCCCAGCATGACAAGATGTATTAAGTTTTCCACTACCCCAACCTCATGGGATTTTGACTACAGGGTAGCCCTTAGCGTCTCCATGTGTGCAACGGATACCCATGGAGATGGACACCCACAAACTTTATAGGGATCAACTGGTGGGGCAGTGTAGCACTGATTAAGGTCACTAAACTAGTATAGTGACATCACCGACAGACCACGTGGTTAATAACAGCCTTATGGGACCCTTCAGCGGGATTGGGATGCCCCCCATTTGTGGGTCTAGCCACCCTCCTTGGTGAGCCCGCCCTGCCTTTTTTGGGGTGGCTAAGAGCTGATGTTTTTATTCTGGGAAGGGTTCCAATATCCATGGTCTATTTTTAGCCTATTAATATCAGTCCACAGCTGTCTGCCTAGCCTTTGCTGATTATTAATTATATTGAGACCCTACCTAATTTTTTTGAGGGTCCCCCATTTTAATAGCCGGTAAAGGCTTAGTAGACAGCTATGAGTTGATATTAATAGCCTGAGAACTTCCATGTGTATTACCCCCTTCCCATGCTATAAACATCTACACCTGGCTGTCTACTTTCTCTTTGCTAGTTAATAAAATTATGGGGGAGCCCACACCTTTTTTTTGGTAAATAATTAATTTAGTAGTAAAATATATGCACAGTAAGGTACACACGCAAAGCACTGATTATATATCTCACTCACATATTAATATCAGCAGTGGGGGAAATGAGTATGTGATCCCTTGCTGATTTTGAAGGTTGCCCACTGACAAATACATGAACAGTCTGTAATTTTAAGGGCAGGTTAATTTTAACATTGAGAGATAGAATATCAAAACTAAAATCCAGAATATCACATTGTATAAATTATATAAATTTATTTGCATTTTGCAGTGAGAAATAAGTATTTGATCCCTCTGGCAAACAATACTTAATACTTGGTGGCAAAACTCTCGTTGGCAAGCACAGCAGTCAGACATTTTTTGTAGTTGATGAGGTTTGCGCACATGTCATGAGGAATTTTGCTCCACTCCTCTTTGCAGATCATCTCTAAATCATTAAGATTTTGAGGCTGTCACTCGGCAACTCGGAGCTTCAACTCCCTCCATAAGTTTTCTATGGGATTAAGGTCTGGAGACTGGCTAGGCCACTCCATGACCTTAATGTGCTTCTCTCTGAGACACTCCTTTGTTCCCTTGGCTGTATTTTTTGTGCCATTGTCTTGCTGGAAGACCCAGCCATGGCCCATATTTAATGTCCTGGCGGAGGAAAGGAGGTTGTTACTCAGGATTTTATGGTAAATGTCTCCTTCCATTCTCTCATTGATGCAGTGAAGTAGTCCTGTTTCCCTAGCAGAGAAACACACCCAAAAAAAAATGTTTTCACCGCCATACTTGATAGTTGGGACGGTGTTCTTAGGGGTCATAGGCAGTATTTCTCTTCCTCCAAACATGGCGAGTTGAGTTAATGCCAAAGAGCTCAATTTTTGTGTTATCTGACCATAGCACCTTCTCCCAATCAATCACATAATCAAACAGGTGTTCAATGGCAACCTTCAGATGGGCCTGCACATGTGCCTTCTTGAGCAGGGGGACCTTGCGGGCACTGCAGGATTTTAAACCTTTACGGCGTAATGCCTTAACAATGGTTTTCTTGGTGACTGTGATCCCAGCTACCTTGACAACCATCGCTGGGTGTGGCTGGTATCAGTACAGGCAAGTCCTTTGTGATCCATGCCTGGATCATTTTATTGAATGTGAGCTTGCCCACGTTGGCTTTGCACAGGCGGATGCTCCTGTCTGTGACACTACCTGCCGTGCTAAACACACATTCCTACAATTCAAGTTGATGAACATAAAAAACAGATGTGCTTTTAGTGCACTGCTGCTGCATATAGCACATTATGTTATAATTATCAACAATTTTTTGACAAAGCCAAATACCTGAACGCATCAAAAACAAAACAGCTTAAGAAAAAAAAATTGTAGTGTCCAAAAATGCAATAAAAAAGCAAGTAGAAAAAGCTCAAAAACCAAATTAAGAAAACGCAAATAACCTAATTTACCTAATAGGTGCAGAAATGCTGAAGAAAGTCTGCAACATCAACAACTCACCAAAAGCTCATTGTGGGAACATATGCAGATTTTGAAGCCAAATCCTGATGTTGTGAGAGTTGAGACCCAAACAGTAGAAAATATTTTCTCCCAAATTCCCATGCAAGAATTAAGATACCAAACCAAAATTAACACAACCTTCTTTTCATGGATGGAGGTCGGTCTTATCTTTTAAGATTTTACTTTTTCTTTGGAATATTATTTTTATGAAATTTAAGCCACAATTGGCCAGTGCCAAAAAAAAAAGAACAGGTACGAAGCGCTATTCCGACGACTGGTCTCCGTGTCAAGTTGACCTATGTAGCAATAATCACATCAAATTATAGAATAGACCACCAAGGAGGAGCACATCTACAGCTGTTCTGGGCTTCAGTCTCGACTGATTAAATATAATGTCTGCTCAACACCATCTTGCAAACCAGTAAATAATACGTCTAAACCAATATATATAAGTTGGACACCATCCAACAGCATAAGTTGACCATTATCTCCTTCTACCTGTCAATGCCTAATCACCACTAAAGCTGTGCACAACTATACAGTTAAGGGTAGCAGGGTTGGTCTGGCCCACCAGAGAACCGGAGAATCCTCCGGTGGGCCCTGGCTTCTCCTTCAGTAGAGTTCATAGTGCAAACCTTGCAGTTGCTATGGGGCTCTTTAGTGGGGGAGAAAGGTGGGCCCTGAGAATCAAATTCTCTGGTGTGCCCAATGTTCTTCAGTCTGACACTGAAGGGTAGCATAGCTCCAGGTGGGCTCCTCTGAGCATGGGGCCTGGGGAGACAAGTGTGGGGCCTGGGGAGACCATGCCCTCTGTTCCCCTAGTAGCTATGCTACGGATTCCTAGGTTTCATATATAAACTATTAGACATTACTGAGTAACACATAATTCAACACATACCAAAAGGATTGAGCTCACAATCTTACAATCTATGAGGAAATAGGGGAGACACAAAAGTAAAAAAGTGCTTGTCATGTAAGGTCCAGCCATTAGTATAATAAGTGGTGGCATTAATATAACGCTGCATGACTCAGTCACCAGCCAGTATCTGTATATGTCTAGATAGAAAGTTCTACTGTGTGCATGGAGGAGTTGGAAACAAATGATAGAAGGGAAAAAATGATAGAGATAGAGACAGCAGACAAACAATAACTGGCATTTTATAGTAATGCAGAGGTGATATCAGCAGAAGATGTGTATAATTGGGTGTCATCAACATAGAGATGGTATTGAAAATAAAACCTGCTGATGGTTTTTCCAGTAGGAGCAGTGTATATTCCTTCCGTGCTGGCACCATAACAGCAATATTGGCGCCAAAGTTTCCCAAGGATCTCATGACATTAATATGCGTAAGTGAAAGCTTCATCTAATCAGAGGCTATTGTGCTGCTAGGTTCTCACTTCCTTTGACTGTACCTCTGAAATCTGGCAGCAGCCCAATAGCAAGCACTGATTGGTGCAGGGCTCACATAGCATTACTATGTCATGCGCCAACATCTCTAAAACTGCACCGGTGCAGATTATTATAAGGTTTTTTTATTTTACATTGTGGATTGTATTACTTTAAAAGTGGTTGTCAGACGAGTGGATATCCTCTTTAAATCATGATTTTGTGTTATGTTATTGGCCAGGTTTTTTTTTCTTCATATCACGATCTTTATTAAAGGGAATCTGTCTCCTATTTTTAGGCCTATAAGCTGCCGGCACCGCCATCAGGGGCTTATCTACAGCATTCTGAAATGCTGTAGATAAGCCCCCGATGTAACCTGAAAGAGAAATAAAACAAGTTAGATTAAACTCACCCAGGGGCGGTCCAGGTCCGGTTTTGGTCTGATGGGTGTAGCGGTCCGGTCCGGCGCCTCCCATCTTGTAGCGGTGATGTCCTCTTCTTGGCTTCCCTTCGTAGCTCCGGCACAGGCGCACTGCTCTGCCCTGTTGAGGGCAGACCAGGGAACTGCAGTGTGCAGGTGCCGGACCTCTCTGACCTTTCCCAGGAAGCCAAGAAGAGGATGTCACAGCTACAAGATGGGAGGCGCCGGACCGGACCACTACACCCATCGGACCAAAACCGGACCTGGACTGCCCCTGGGTGAGTATAATTTAACTTGTTTTTCTTATCTTTCAGGTTACATTGGGGGCTTATCTACAGCATTACAGAATGCTGTAGATAAGCCTCTGATGGCGGTGCCGACAGATTAGGCCTGTTTCACACTTCAGTTATTTGACATCAGTCAAAATCCATCAGAGTGTTAAAAATCGGATCCGTTTCAGTTTTTCCACAAAAGGATGCCACCGGATCTGTTTCTTGGATGGATCCGCTTTAGGTGCTAATGCATGAAATTTAAAGTAGCACGACCATGGAAAAGGAGAGAGAGATTTTTAACTTTTTAGGCCACTTCCAGAACGCTATTGAGGGTTAAAATGCTTGGCAGAGACAATCTTCTGGGCATGCGCAGTTAAAAAGAGCGCTCCAAAAAAACATTACATTGTCCGTCCACTCCAGCCGGTGGCCGCTAAAATTTTAATGGATCCATCTAAAAACGGATGCAATGGATGACCATCAGTCAAAATCTGCCGCTAATGCAAGTCTATGGGGGAAAAAATGGATCCGCCAAAAAGGGGCGGATCCGTTTTTTTTTTATAAAACCGGCAGATTTTGACTGACGTCAAAAAACTGAAATGCGAAACAGGCCTTATAGGGCTAAAAATAAGTGATAGATTCCCTTTAAGAGAAAAAAGTAATCTTGCCATTTTCACACTGGCCATTGCTTCATTATTTAGAAAAGCTGCTTCAATATAAAAGATCATTGCAGCTATGTACATGTGTTATTTCCTGAAGCAACAGGAATTTAAAATCTATATGTGCCCAGTGGCCATTGTGAAAATTGCAACTTTTTTGCTTTCAATATAGATTGTGATATGTAAAAAACAAAACACTGCCAAAAATTAAAAAAAAAAACACTTAACATAAAAACCTGATTTCAATGATAGTTCATTTTCTGATGATAGCTTTCATTTAAAGAGTTTATGTTGTATTACTTTAATAAAGAATAAAAACTTTCTTCAAAAACTTTTAAATAACTTAATGTTAATCCATTAAGTATCCAAATAATTACTTATAAATGGGCCCTATTGATTGAAAATAATAGCACATCCTTGATTTCATCTGAAAAATATAAGACATCCACCAGCGTTAAATATTCCATCTTTCTAGAAGATAAATATGATCCAGCCCTTCTTGTTTATTGCAGAGATGCCCAATTATTCTGTTGCTTATGCAATTGGAATGCATTTTTCGCAGAAGAAGGAACATTTGATTACAGTGTAACTGATGGGAGCTGACTTAGGTAATTACAATATAACAAGAGACCGTAAATTAAATAGTATTTTGCTTTTGTTCCAAATACAGAGCGGTTACTTGGATGCAGGGAATAGAGTTTCACTATCACAATGGGGCTTTGTCATTTAGGATATTGTTGGAGAGTTGATAACTAATAGTAGTCGTAATAGTCATGGAATTAAGATAGCAGTTTAGTTGTTACCATGGAAACATACAATAAAGAGGTATTGCAGTGAAAAGTATATTTTTATTAAACCTAAGGAATAGAAGACTATAAAGAAAGCCCATCTCACCAAATCACAGGACTCTATTACACAGCTCAGAATGATTCCTAAGTTCCTACCAAATATATCACTTTTATCCAAGTTGTATCGTAACTGAATTTAAATTTTGAAAGTCTTGCGTTAGGATAGGCCAACTAATATCAGATTCTTGTTCAGATTTCAGAGCTTTTTTCCTAAAAACAGTTAAAGTTTGGTAAAGGGCTGTTTGAGATGTCAGTATTTCCAGTAGCAGCTTGGTCCATAACACGTCCCTCACACATGCATACTGATGACGCACAGATGACATCCTTTTGTCATCAGTGTGACACGTACCAGCACCTGGGAATTAGAGGTACTGTTTGCGCTGTTTTCCGGCACCGGGTGCAGAAGTGAAGACAGCTCACATCGGCTGCAGTGACATTTTGTAACATCCATGCCATGCATTATTCTGGAGAATTTCAAATCTGACTGTTAAGTGCCCATACATTGTGCCCCCAAACAATGTAGTGCCCCCAAATACTGTAGCGCCCCCACTCATTGTACACAGCTTGTGCTTCTGGAGACACGCATCCCCAAAATTGTTAATTGCGCTCTCCCTACTACAATAATGCCTAACATTTAGCCGCTTACTGTGGTTAATCGCACAGTGGGGAGCGCACATTTTGGAGAGCCCATTTCACTGGATTTTATTTGAGGTTGTGGGAGCTATGTCACTTTTCCAGAACCTTTGTTCTACCAGCAACATGGGAACGTCCTTTATTTCCAGTGATAGATGACAGACCTGAGTGAGAGCTGGTTTTGCGTGAGATAAATTAGGTTTTTAATGGTAACATTTTGAGTACATAACATTTTTTATCGCGTTCAGCAAAAGTCTGGAATTACATATTTGTGTTCTACGCTGAGTAGTTGCGTCAAAGTTTTGAGGTAATTCCCACAAAAATGTGCTTCAGAAGAATCCTCCAACAGAACCAACTACAATAATGAGGCAGATAGAGACACTTTGGAGTCCACTAGGTGTCTGCTCCAGTAGTATCCAAATTTTTATAACTGCGGTCATCCATACTTGTGCACTTAAAAGATGTCTAAAATGATGGGACACTGCCGGACCATAGACCAGTCCAAAGTTACTCCATGTGCCTCATTATAGTGAGTGGTTCCATAAGGGTTTTGTCAGAATCATGATTTTGGGGATTTAAACAGAAATCCAGACATAAGCGCTCAGGTGAGAGCGCAGGATAAATGTCAGCTGAGCCATCCTCTAATTTTTAGGAGGTGAAATTAACATATAGACAGCAATACAAGAACACTTACTTATTTTTCTTTTTGCCTGGTTTACCTTTCAGTATAAGTGATAAGACGACTTTATTCTTTTGACCCATGCGACTACAGCGATACCAGACGTATATTGTTTTTTTTATGTTTTGGTGCTATGAGAATTCGGATTCTCTTGTCGAAACGGATTTACCTGGACACAGACAGTGGAGAAGATGGAGAATTAAGTCCTCCCTCTACTCCACACCTGTGGTCCGATTCTCTCATGTGAGAGAATCAGATCACAGTAAGTTGACATTTGGCTCAAACCGATAGGATAGAAATACATGCTGTCATGCTCGGGCCAGAAGAGCCACAAGCCATTCCTTCCACTATGATGCGATCATCGTCCGTGTTATACAGCTGTGAGGGAGGGCCAGGGCAATAGTCTTGGCCGAGGACACTGGAGCATCTGTGCCCTGGCCTCCCATCACATGAAAACAATGTCCATTAGTCAGCATACCTGTGACTTCAGGTCCAGCATCATCTGGATCCCTTCTGAGCCACTGAAGGCTGTCTGCAAACGTTTTTGCATGAATTAAGTTATAGTCCATTTCAACTTTCAAAAGACAACTTTACTGTATTAATTTTGCAGCACATCCAAGTATTTTACATCACATGTTCCACATTACACATCTCTTCCTCTTTCCCTGTACTTCTCTTACTGTCACACAGCACATTCCCAGTTTTGATCGCCTTATTCAGTTCTTCAGTGTCCTCCCTGTTTAGCTCTGCCACGGTTAGACACTCCTCTGCCTGTTTCACCCCAGACATAAAATCATCTGTTCCCGAAGTCAGTTGCCACATGGCGAGTGACCTGCCCTTCTGTACTGTCTTCTGTGGTGACACTGAGTTCTCCCAGTCCAAACTTCCTGCATTTGGAAGTTCCCTCAGCTGTTTCACCCCAGATCTGAGGGCATCAGCCCATGCTACAAGATGCTCCATAATGGAGCCACCTGCGTCCCTGTGTTACCACTGTTTGTCTCTCAAGCTTCTGTTACAAACCTGCTGTGATCCCCAGCTGAACTGGCTTGCTGCTGCTCTGGCCTATAGCTATAGATGGGTCAGCTTCTTCCTTGAACATTGTGTGGTCACTGCTACGATTCTGGACACTTAAGTCTCAGCTATAATTCTGGGCACTTAAGTCCATGCAGGCGGTTTGAGCACCGTGGCGGTCAGACTTCTTTCAGGGAGTCCTCTCTATCTTAGCTGCAGTTGACCCCTCATAAATTAACTAGCTCCTAGCTCTATGTACTTGTCTTTATAGTATCTATGCCCTCTCTAGTGGCTGAACTAAGCACTGTGCTTTCCCTACATAACTATATACCTATATATATATGGCAGTACATTTATCAGCATATGGAACATCACATAATAATCAGGACTTATTAAATGCATTAATATACATACAGCAACATACATACATCAACATATACATTTAAATATTTAAATACCAAAGGAAAGGAGTGGAGCATTACACAGTTCTGGTGCACCCCTTACATCCTTCCTTTTCTTAATTATGGTCATCCCTGACCATAATCTGAGTAAACTTTTAATCTTTACATATTATACTCCACACAGGGAGACAAACACATCATACATGAGGTAGAAATATTACATTGGCTCACTATGAGCCAAGTTCTTATGCCGCTGCATAAAAGAAGAGTCCATTCTCTCAAGACTAAATGCCTGGCACATAGTTCTTCAGGCTATGTTTGTTTTACACTAAATCATAGTCCCATTTACCAGGATAAAAACAATGTTATACAGAATGACCCTAGTGTAAGGTCCATAGTTCCTGCGGATAGGTTTCCCCCTTCCTTTAAAAGTGTCACTGCCTTTAAACATCATGTGCACTGTCTGTCCGAGTAACAGTTTGTTACAACAGTACACACAGACCAAGGGCAAGTTCCTGCTTTCCAGCAGAAAGGGTGCAACAGTCACAACAAAAAATAAAGAGAAGCATTTCTTCAACATGTCCTTTGTGACTCGGTCCGGTCACATTACCCCCTTCTTTGGGGTGATCAGGGCTCCTTTGCCGGCAGGGATGCAGAACAGTCCCGAAATATTGACTTACTCATGGTGCAACAAGCAAAACCTTTTATATATATCAAAGTGTTCTTATAATAAAACAGCATGCGTCCCATGATGCGTTGTCTCCTTTAGGACTCCATGCCCTGTTACGGGCCTATGCTTCTGCAGCCTCAGGCATCGCTGGTTGCAAGGAGGTGGCAGAGGTAGTGTGGGACTGAGATGCAGAAGAGGCATAGGGCACTGAACGTTCCCGACCCGGGCCCGCATGCAGTTCTTTTTTCTCCTGCATGCACAAGAGTTACTGCTACCGCAAAGTAGCCTCTGGGAAAGTCCTCTTTGTAAAAGGAGACCCAGTACCCTTCCACTAGGGGTCTTCCAAATTTCATAGAGGCGGCATTTACGCATATTTTGTCATTAGTTCCAATTTTCCTTATGAAGCCATACCCCTGGTCAATGTTGGTGTGAACCAACTGTCCGTGAGAGCGGCGTCCCGCCATAGTACCTTCTCCATATTGCTGCAGCTGTACCCAAATTTCCTTCTCCCACTGCTTCTTCTTTTCTATAATGTCCGCAATCCTGGCGGACTGCCCAGGGGTTGGGAAAGGGCCCTCTGCTGGGTGATGGAAATGCGAGGCCCCCAGGGACATGGCCTTGCTGACGGTAGGCCCAGTCTCTGGGGTATGGTGTTGAGACACCGACCACTCATCAGGGACAAGGGATCGGGCATCAGCTCCCGCATGCAGTGGGCTGAGGCAGGGACCATCCATCTGGGGTCAAGGGCCATGGTGCAGTCACCCTCTCCTGCTTGCTGTCACTGACCGTGCTCATCCCGGGCCCACTGTATTCTTCCACGGTTGCAGCTGCACACTCCGGTCTTGACTGATGAAGATCCGGCTCTGCTCTTATTTCCATCTCAAGATCCACCGGGGGGGTCGATACTTCCGTCTCTCTGACCTCCAATCCTGGGCGAATTTCTTCCAGCTCCTGACGAAGTAGGTCTGGCCCCTGTTGCTGTAGATGTCCAGGCTCCGGTAAACTGTGGCTGCCGTGCACAGCGCACCCATTTGTTCTCCACCGCAGATTCCTCCAGCAGCTGTGGGTACTGCTCCACTGACAACATGGGAAACAGGTGAGCCCAGAATTCATCCGCGACTCCAGTAAGCCGTCCGGCTTAGTTCTTCTCCTCCTCCTGCTGCCACTTCCATTCCACACAGCCTACTCCACTGCAGTGCTGGGTGCACACGTGCTTCATCCCTGCCGTTTCCCGATCACACAACTGCACCCGGTATTTCCTTCTGGACCCCAAACGTTCTAAGGTGGGGCCACCTTCAACTACTCCACCCATTTCCTTGCATTAGGTACAGAGGGACGAGGCCATTTTCTCTTCATCGGCACCAACCAGGGGCAGACCGGAGGATGTAACCTGGCCTGTTTTGGCACCAATTCAGCATTAGCACGCCCACAAAGGCTGATGTCCATGCTGTTGTTCTCCTTTTTGGTGCCCTCTTCCACCATCTTCATGGCCACGATATTTGCCATCACCATGTCAGTCATATTTGAGGTTTTAGTTAAATCCATCACATTTATTTTTCCATCAATATTTATGACATCTTCATCCTCACTTTTTCTGGTCACAGAAAACCAGGGATTGGAGAAGCAGGAAGCTCATCTGCATATTTCCGGTGCATTCTGGGAAGAGGAGAAGAGTCGCCTTAAGCTGATCGATCGCTGGGACTTGCCGGGTCTCCCTGTTTGAGGACAATGCAAAACCAGGGATTGGAGAAGCAGGAAGCTCATCTGCATATTTCCGGTGCATTCTGGGAAGAGGAGAAGAGTCGCCTTAAGCTGATCGATCGCTGGGACTTGCCGGGTCTTGCTGTTTGAGTTTCCACCCATCATAGCCTGCATCAGCAATATGGAAGAGAAGAAAATCCACATGGTCACGTGCAACACATGCTACATGTTTACGGATCTTCCGGCCCAAAAACTCAACTTTACCTGTCAGAAGTGCAAACTTGTTGCCCTCTTAGAGGAAAAGGTGCAGGGACTGGAAGAACGAATAGCAACATTGAAGGTAATTAAAGAACATGAGTACTTCTTGGATGAAGCAGAAGCAACCATTCAGTATTTAGAAAGTGAGAAAAGCGCACATACAGAGGCTGAAAAGTGGAGCCATGTGACGAAAAGAAGCAAACGGATCAAGTGGTCATCACCACCCACACAGCTTAGCAACCAATATGAAGCCCTCATGCTGGAGAACGAAAATGGCACAGCTCAGGATGATACCGTATCTACAAGAAAAGACACACTATCAAAAAAAGTTACTCTGTTAACAAAAGCGGAAACAAATGACACTCAAAAACACTCACGAGCAACAAGCAGTGCGTCCGGAAAGAAAAGAAGAGTGGTAGTTGTGGGCGACTCACTACTAAGAGGCACGGAGGCAACTATCTGCAGGCCAGACATAACTGCACGAGAAGTTTGCTGCCTCCCAGGAGCAAAAATCAAGGATGTAGCCAACAGGATACCAACTATCCCCAAATCCAAGGACGACTACCCTTTCCTACTGATACATGTAGGCACAAACGACACGGCAAGAAATGACCTACCAACTATCTGCGAAGACTTTGAAATTCTGGGGAAGAAAATAAAGGAACGGAACGTACAGGTTGTTTTCTCATCAATCCTCCCAGTCGATTGCCATGGCATCAGAAGATGGAATAGGATACTAGAGGTGAACAACTGGCTACGACGGTGGTGCAGGCAGCAAGGATTTGGATTCTTGGACCATGGTGTGAATTACCTTTATGATGGACTTCTCGCAAGAGATGGGATACACCTCACAAAACCTGGGAAACACACATTCACCAGAAGACTTGCCACACTCATCAGGAGGGCATTAAACTAGAAGAAGAGGGGATGGGAGGAAAAACAGCAGACAAGAACATGCAGCAGAAGGACAAACTAATCAAGGATCCTAGATGTGGTAAAGAGGACCCAAGACAGGGTACTCAGAAGGAAGCTAAGAAAAATGAAGCAAAACTTCTTTCCTGCATGCTGACCAATGCAAGAAGCCTGACTAATAAGATTGAAGATCTGGAGTTGGTAATGTATGAGGAAAAATGCGACATAGTAGGAATAACTGAGACATGGTTAGACGACAGCTATGACTGGGCGGCTAACTTGCAAGGATATGATTTGTTTAGGAGGGATCGTAAAAAAAGGAAAGGGGGTGGAGTCTGCCTATATATAAAGTCCACTTTAAAGCCCACACTAAGAGAAGATATACAAGAGGGAAATGAAGAGGTGGAGTCTCTATGGGTGGAGATACAAGGAGAGAAAAGTAATAAAATCCTCATAGGTGTTTGTTATAAGCCACCAAATATAACAGAAACCACTGAAAATGTATTATTGAAACAAATAGACAAAGCAGCAAATCACAATGAGGTGATTATTATGGGGGACTTCAACTACCCCGACATAGACTGGGAAACTGAAACCTGCGTATCTCAGAAAGGAAACCAATTTCTGTCAGTGACCAAGGATAATTATCTGTCACAACTTGTGCAGGGCCCAACTAGAGGGACAGCCCTTCTGGACTTAATTTTAAGCAACAGGCCAGATAGAATAACAGAAGTACGAGTCGATGTGCACCTAGGGAACAGTGACCACAATATAATACAATTCCACTTGTCCTTCAGTAAGGTGCCCTGGAAGGGGGTTACGAAAACGCTGAATTTCAGGAAAGCAAAGTTTGATCAGCTTAGAGAGGACCTTCGCCGAATTGATTGGGACAATATCCTCAAAAATAGGAGCACAGAAAATAAATGGGAAATATTTAAATCAGTCTTACACACCCACTGCGAGCTAGCCATACCATACAGAAATAAAAGGGCTAGGAACAGGAGAACACCAATGTGGCTAAATAAGGATGTAAAAAGGGTAATAAATAACAAGAACAAGGCATTTAAGAAGCTAAAACAAGAAGGCAATGAAGAAGCATTAAAAAGTTATAGAGAAAAAAATAAAATGTGTAAAAAAACAAATACATTTAGCAAAAGTGGAAACTGAGAGACTCATTGCTAAGGAAAGTAAAACAAACCCCAAACTATTCATTAATTATATAATCAGTAAAAAGATTAAAATTGATGGTGTCGGCCCTTTAAAGAACAATGAGGGTGAGATCATAGAGAGCGATGTGGGAAAATCAAATGTTTTAAATACTTTTTTCTCAACAGTGTTTACACAGGAAAAGGATTTGCCAGGGGAAATGCAGAGTGATGATGTAAACTCCCCATTAAGTATTACCTGCCTAACCCAGGAAGAAGTGCAGAACCGCCGTAGTAAGATTAAAATGGACAAATCACCAGGCCCTGATGGCATTCACCCTCGAGTATTAAGGGAGTTAAGTAATGTGATAGACAGGCCTCTATTCCTTATATTTAAAGACTCTATAGAAACAGGGTCTGTTCCTTTTCATTGGCGGCAAGCAAATGTGGTACCAATATTCAAAAAGGGGTGTAAAAGGGAACCTGGAAACTATAGGCCGGTAAGCTTAACATCTGTTGTGGGTAAAATTTTTGAAGGGTTTCTAAGGGATACCATTATGGAATATCTCAATGTTAATAAATGTTTAACTCCATATCAACATGGATTTATGAAGGATCGCTCCTGTCAAACTAACCTGATCAGCTTCTATGAGGATGTAAGCTCTCAAATGGACCAAAGAGAATCATTGGATGTCAATTATCTTGACTTCTCTAAAGCATTTGACACTGTCCCACATAAAAGATTGGTAAGTAAGATGAGAAAGCTTGGGCTAGGGGAAAATGTGTGTAGATGGGTAGGTAGCTGGTTTAGTGCTAGAAAACAAAGAGCGGTTATTAATGGGGCATACTCAGATTGGGCCAGGGTTACTAGTGGGGTACCACAGGGTTCTGTATTGGGCCCCTTACTATTTAATATATTTATTAATGATCTAGTGGATGGCTTACACAGTAAAATATCAGTATTTGCAGATGATACAAAACTATGTAAGGTAGTTAACACAAAGGAGGACAGTTTGCAACTACAGACAGATTTGAGTAAATTGGAGAATTGGGCTGAAAAATGGCAAATGAGGTTTAACACAGATAAGTGTAAGGTTATGCACATGGGAAGGAGAAACAGATGCTACAATTACTTACTAAATGGGAAACTGCTGGGGAAATCAGACATGGAAAAAGACTTAGGCATCTTAGTCAATAAGAAGCTAAATTGGAGTGCCCAGAATCAGGCAGCTGCCACCAAAGCAAATAGGGTCATGGGATGCATTAGAAGAGGTCTGGGGACACATGATGAAAACATAATTCTCCCTCTGTACAAATCACTCGTCAGACCACACTTGGAGTATTGTGTGCAATTTTGGATGTCGTCCTCAAGTAAGACATTACTGAACTTGAAAGGGTTCAAAGGCGGGCTACTAAAATGATTAATGGAGTTGGTTCACTACAATACCCAGAAAGGTTATCAAAATTAGGTCTATTTACTCTAGAAAAGAGAAGACTTAGGGGAGTCTTAATATATATGTACAAGTATATCAGAGGGCAATACAGAGATCTTTCCAATGAACTCTTTGTACCAAGGACTGTGACAAGAACAAGGGGGCATTCTCTTCGTTTGGAGGAAAGACAATTTCTGCACCAGCATAGAAGAGGGTTCTTCACGGTAAGAGCAGTGAGGCTCTGGAATTCTCTACCTGAGGAAGTGGTGATGGCGAACTCACTGAATGAATTTAAGAAAGAAATGCATGTTTTTCTTGTGAGTAACAATATAGAAGGTTACGAATAACAGAATATTATAGGTAGATGATTGACCCAGCTTAGGGGAAGGAATTTTTTTCCCTATGGAAAAAATTGGCTTCTGCTCTGTGGGTTTTTTGCCTTCCCCAGGATCAACAATGCAGAACAGCTGCACTAAAAATAGGCTGAACTAGATGGACATAAGGTCTTCCTTCAGCCTTCAAAACTATGTTACTATGTTACTATGTTACATTTAGGTAATCAGCTTCTTCTTTCCTCACTGTTTCTCCACATTGCAAGGTGTTGGCATCCTGCCGACTATGCCAAGTGTGAGGGAGGGCCAGGGCAGTAGTCATGGCTGAGGACATTGGGGCATCTTTGCCCTGGCCTCCGATCACCTGAAAACAAAGTTCATTAGTCAGCAGACCTGTGACTTCAGGTGCAGTTTTATCTGGATCCCTTCTGAGCCACAGAAGGCTGTCTGCAAATGTTTTAACATGAATTGAGTCATAGTCCATTTCAACTTTCAAAAGGACAACTTTACTGTATTCATTTTGCAGCACATCCAAGTATTTCAGAGCATTAATCACATGTTACACGTTACACATCTCTTTCTCTTTCCCTGTACTTCTCTCACTGTCACACAGCACGTTCCTGGGTCGGACCGCCTTATACGGTTCCTCAGCATACACGGTTCGGGTACACCCCTTACACAGCTGTCTGACTGCGCCTTTACACATAATTTCTTCCATGGCTACTGAGAAAAAAAATCACCTTATCTCCTATCCTGGACTATTTTTGCAGATCAAGCTCAGGCCATTCAAGTGTATGGTAGTAACACAAAAGTGGACAGCACACAGAAGCCTACTATATAAATTTCTTTTTTTTATTGTTGATGTCGTCTCATGGAAATGTTGCCAGAATCTCTGATAAACCAGTTGCAGTTTTTTTTAAGTGATTTTACTTTTTTGTCTTGTCTACTCATAAATACCCTAGTGAGGATAGACTGGAGTGAAGTTGCTCCAAATTTTTCATTTTTTTTAAAGAAAGTCCCAATTGATGAATCAGGCATCAAAACTTCTGGAATTGTTAAATTCTGCTCAAAAAGCAGAAAAATAAACTTTATAAAAGTTGCAAATAGAGTAATGAATGCAGTTCAAGCCAAAAATGGCACAAACTATACAAAAAACAATCACAAAGGCAATGATGAATCGGGACCTAAGTGTTTATCTCGTACAATAGAGCTATGGTAATTGGCAAATAAAATATTGCCTCTCTTTTTCTGGTAAAATATTACAACATTATGTCTGCAAATACTTTGTTAGGAAATGTACAAAACAATTGGGTTGTTCGGATTCATTTGTTTAGTCCCTGTCCCTTTTAATAACTTGTCAAAGGCTTCTATAGGACATTTCCTATTAGCCATGTAAATGTTGCTTTTGAGCTGATTAGAAGATTGAATACAGTCCCCAAACAAGATAAGACTTTTTAATTCTGTGCCTTGGGTTTCGGCAATTAAGACTGAAAGATATGTAAGGCTTCTTTGTGCTATGTTAATGTACATAAATGGTATCTCTAAGATAAAATGAAATGGATTGGTGTCTGCAAGCATTCACTAGATTTAAATGATACCAATCTTTCAATAAAGAACAGCAGGTATTGGTTTGACATTCCAGATAATTCCCCTTTGTATGGTATTAATAAAATAAATTACAATAATTACAAGACGTACCGGGAAATGTCCATCAAGAGTTCAGATTCTTAAATCCGGAATTAACATGCCTCCAGCAGTGTCTGCATGAGCGGGCATGGTTTTGTTTGAAAGCAAGTCTACGACTATGTGAGCAGATGGTGGTTTCGAAGACATTTTATATATGGCAAATCATACCTGGGCAAAGTGCCACACCATGCGCAAGTCAATGCACCAGAGACCAGAGGAGAGTGCCGAGGGAATGGTAAAGAGTTGGGTATGTGTTGATTTATTTCCTTTTATATTTGTATGGTATGTGAGGGCTCATACTGAAGACAGTGATTCTATGTGAGGGCTCATGCTGAATATAGGGAGGCTACATGAGGGCTTATGCAGTATATAAGAGGCTATGTGGGGCTCATACTGTATATAGAAGGTTATGTAAAGGCTCATACTGTGTGTAGAGGACTATGTGGGGGCTCACACTGTATATATTGAGCTATGTGGGGACTCATACTGTACATAGGGGGCTATGTGAGGGCTCATACTGAAGATAGGAAGTTTATGTGAAGGCTCTTGCTGCATATTGGGGACTATGATGGAGTTCATACACTAATTAGAAAGTTTTGTAGGGGTTCATACTCTGTATGGGATGCTATGTGGCGTCTCATACACTATTTAGTAGGCCATGTGAGAACTCACACTGTATATGAGGCAATGTGGGGGCTCATACCGTATAAGGAGGCTATGTGAGGGTACATTCTGAATATAGGAGGCTATGTGAGGACTTGTGATGTATATAGGAAAATATGTGGAGCTCATACTATATGGTTCTGTAAAGGCTCATACTGTGTATAGAAGGCTATGTGGGGCTCACATTGTATATATTGAGCTACGTGGAGGCTCATATCGCATATAGGGCCTATGTGAAGCCTCATGCTGAATATAGAGAGACTAGATGAGGGCTCATGCTGTGTATATGGGGATATGTGAGTGCTCTTAATGTATATAGGAGGCTATGTGGGGGCTCATACTGTATTTAGGTGGCTATTTGAAGGCTCATACTGTATACAGAAAGGCTTTGTGGGGCCTCATACTTTATGTAAAGTGCTGTATGGAGGCTAATACTGTATATAGGGGCTGTGTGTGGGCTCATGTGGTACATAGAGGAATGTCAGCATAATTAATTCTGCTCAATAGTGACACAATTAATATTAATATAAAATAATTATAATTAAAATGTTAATATTAATATTGAGCTGAATTAATTTCATCCTATTGGTTCAGCTCTCCACAACAGTCACAGTCTCTCAAGTGGCCCCTGGGGAAAATGAATTGCCCACCCTTGTGGTAAATGATTAAGTGGTATATAGAAGGAAATTGGTATGTGTATATAGAAGGGAATTGGTATGTCTGCATTTTTCAGAAATTAAAGGGATTGCTAAGGGCTAATATATTGATGACCTGAGCGAATCTGACAATATTTGAGCAGATTTCCTTAAATTTGAAAGTTTCATTTGAATCTCAATTATTCAATGGAAATTGAATGTGTCGAATAACTATTAAAATACATTTAAAATGCATAAAAATAAAATAAAACTAGCCAACATGTGACGTCATTATGTTCATCATTGTACAAAGCCTAATTAACACCAAGGGCACCGAAAAGTGAAATCGAAAGAGAAGTAGACCGGAAATTGAGAGTGGGAGCCAGTGGATGATTGGGTGGGTAGCTGAGGTGTTGGAATAGATCAGTGAAAAAGTACACATTTATTTTTTTATTTTCAAACCCCATGCTTGCCTAAAATGATCCAGGAAAATGGTAGCCTTCTGGCAGCCACAATGTGGCTGGATTGAAGTGAGTTGAATTGAAAAAAAAATAAAAAAAATTATCTGACATATCTTGGTGAGATTCAGCGCAAATTTTTATCCCTTCTAATTTATTTGCTCATGTTCAACCCCTTCCCGTTAGACCTTGAGTTAGCGTCCTGGGAAAGGATCAGTATGTGTGAAGGGTGCCCAGAAACTTGTCCAGCAAAAAAAAAACAACTATTCTTCCTGCATCTATGTCAATGGAATAAAAGAAAAAGTCATGTTTATTGGTTTTTTATTAGATTTACAAACTCTTCTTTTATAATTAAAAATGTTATTGATTTTATCGAACTCAAGGAAAAAAAATACAAACCCTTATAATATCTTTGGGAGTCAGACATCTGGGAGACACACTGATCTTGAAAGTAATGCTACGTTCTGCTCGGCCATCCCTTCATTGTTTACCCTTACAGTGGTGCTCCAGTATGCCAAGCTGTGTAGAGAACTGCAGCTAGCCCCCACTTACTTGAAGACTGTTATGAAACTACAGTGATGGATCGGGACTTCAGATCTTTCATCCTATGATTGATGAGAGTCCCACTGTTTGGACTACCACAAAATATGCATTGCTAGAATATGCTTGTGATATGCCATCAGTTTATGAGAAGGGAATTCCTTTGGTTTGGATTTGTTATTTAGTTGGTCGGTGGTTTCAGTTTTTGGGTCCTTACCAAGCTCATGATCAGGAATGAACACATATTTCTGGCTACTTTCTCTTTCGAATGGACCTTTACTCAGAGAGAACTTTTTCCATTTTCTTTAAAGTGACTTCGACTGGGCAAAAATCACAAATCAAAAGAGTTGATCAAAATAATTAGCGGAACCCTGACCTACTTCATGACTAGAGTTGAGCGAAACGGGTCGAAAAATTTCAAAAGTCGCCGACTTTTGGCAAAGTCGGGTTTCATGAAACGAAACCCGACCCTAGGATGAGGTCGGCCACGAGGTCGGCGACTTACGCACCAAAGTCGCGTTTCAAAAGTTTGTTTTGCGCTCTTTTTCAGACAATCAGGATCCACGGACACTGTGGGCAACGTGATGACATAGGCAGGGGTCACCACCATCTTTCAGAAGGGCATGCAAGTGATTGGCTTGCTTTGGTGGGCGTCACAGGGGGTATAAAAGGGCGTGCACGCCGACCGCCATCTTACTTCTGCCAAATCTCAGTATAGGGAGAGGTTGCTCCTGATTCTGTAGGGACAGCGTTAGGCAGGGAAGAAGACAAAAAAACTGCTTCTGCTGCTAGCGATTTGGCCTGCACAACACACCAGTCACTGTGTGTGCAGTGCAAGGGGAGGCTATATTGTGGTGTATCAGTGGTGTTGGTTGTTGGGCTGCCTTTTAAGGCTTCCTGACAGGCTGGCATTGCTGTTTACCCACTGCTCTGCAAACTGCTTTTTTAAAAGCAATCCAATCTCCCTTATCCTCTAGTCACTTTTGTCACAGCTGTGCCATCGAGCCTGTCACATTGCGCTCAGATAT
Organism: Dendrobates tinctorius; assembly: GCF_039654945.1. Taxonomy (NCBI): domain Eukaryota; kingdom Metazoa; phylum Chordata; class Amphibia; order Anura; family Dendrobatidae; genus Dendrobates; species Dendrobates tinctorius. Next base: position 47,990,804 of record NW_027361688.1, on the reverse strand, counting down.
TCATTGGGCCTCACACAATCCAAAAGTGTCCAGTGTCCAAAAGTGTGTGCAGAGATTCAAAATCTCCCTTATCCTCTAGTCACTTTTGTCACAGCTGTGCCATCGAGCCTGTCACATAGCGCTCAGATATTCATTGGGCCTCACACAATCCAAAAGTGTCCAGTGTCCAAAAGTGTGTGTAGAGATTCAAAATCTCCCTTATCCTCTAGTCACTTTTGTCACAGCTGTGCCATCGAGCCTGTCACATAGCGCTCAGATATTCATTGGGCCTCACACAATCCAAAAGTGTCCAGTGTCCAAAAGTGTGTGCAGAGATTCAAAATCTCCCTTATCCTCTAGTCACTTTTGTCACAGCTGTGCCATCGAGCCTGTCACATAGCGCTCAGATATTCATTGGGCCTCACACAATCCAAAAGTGTCCAGTGTCCAAAAGTGTGTGCAGAGATTCAAAATCTCCCTTATCCTCTAGTCACTTTTGTCACAGCTGTGCCATCGAGCCTGTCACATAGCGCTCAGATATTCATTGGGCCTCACACAATCCAAAAGTGTCCAGTGTCCAAAAGTGTGTGCAGAGATTCAAAATCTCCCTTATCCTCTAGTCACTTTTGTCACAGCTGTGCCATCGAGCCTATCACATAGCGCTCAGATATTCATTGGGCCTCACACAATCCAAAAGTGTCCAGTGTCCAAAAGTGTGTGCAGAGATTCAAAATCTCCCTTATCCTCTAGTCACTTTTGTCACAGCTGTGCCATCGAGCCTGTCACATAGCGCTCAGATATTCATTGGGCCTCACACAATCCAAAAGTGTCCAGTGTCCAAAAGTGTGTGCAGAGATTCAAAATCTCCCTTATCCTCTAGTCACTTTTGTCACAGCTGTGCCATCGAGCCTGTCACATAGCGCTCAGATATTCATTGGGCCTCACACAATCCAAAAGTGTCCAGTGTCCAAAAGTGTGTGCAGAGATTCAAAATCTCCCTTATCCTCTAGTCACTTTTGTCACAGCTGTGCCATCGAGCCTGTCACATAGCGCTCAGATATTCATTGGGCCTCACACAATCCAAAAGTGTCCAGTGTCCAAAAGTGTGTGCAGAGATTCAAAATCTCCCTTATCCTCTAGTCACTTTTGTCACAGCTGTGCCATCGAGCCTGTCACATAGCGCTCAGATATTCATTGTGCCTCACACAATCCAAAAGTGTCAAGTGTCCACAAGTGTGTGCAGAAATTCAAAATCTCCTTTATCCTCTAGTCACTTTGGTCACAGCTGTGCTATCGAGCATGTCACATAGCGCTCAGATATTCATTGTGCCTCACACAATCCAAAAGTGTACAGTGTCCACAAGTGTGTGCAAAAATTCAAAATCTCCTCTGTCCTATAGACACCTTGTACCTTGTTTTACATTACTATATAGTTTGTTGGATTTTGTCTACATTTCTACCAAAAATGAGGAAGGCTGGTGGAAGAGGCCGTGGAATTGGGCGGGGGTTGGCAGCTGGTAATGATGGTGTTGGTGGTGGATCTGATGGTAGTGGCAAGAGCAAAATAGGACCGAATGCAGGAGTTGTTGAGCCTGCGTCATAGTCTGGCTACATAAGGCCTCGAACGCTTAGTTTTCTAGGAGTTGGCAAACCGCTTTTAAAGCCAGAGCATCAGGAAAAAGTTTTGTCTTACATTGCTGACTCAGCCTCCAGCTCTATCGCCTCCTCTTCTTCAGTTGTAAAAAGTAAAAGCACTGAGTCGTCATTGGAGGCTCATGTTCATGAACCACACCTTTCCTTGTGTCCTTCACCCCAACCAAGATTGAAGGATGACGCAGGCCATACTACTGATTACTCCATGGAGCTGTTTTCACATACCATGCCTGGATTATCAAGTCAAATGGTGAATTACCCAGGCCAAGATGAATCTGACACGGAGTGCACTGATGCACAGCCGCTGATGGATGATTCTGCTGGTACATTCACTCAGAGCACTACATTGTCCTCGCAGTGTACAGAGCCAGATTCTGACCCTGATGAGACTCAGGTGCCCCTTCCCGCACACTATACCACCATACACGATGACACAGAGGAAGGTGCACATGACATAGAAGAGGAGGTGATGGATGACCCAGTTGTTGACCCAGATTGGCATCCATTGGGGGAAGAGGGTGCTGCTTCCAATAGCTCAGATGAGGAGCATCCACAGCAGACATCGACATCGCAACAGCTGTTATCTGGCAGGCCCGGAGCACTCCAAAGACAGGTTCCAAACATCAAAAGAGTTGCTGGACAGCTTGTCCAGAGGGTCAAAAGATCACAGCGTGCTAGGCCGCAAAATGTCTGCCAAAGTAGGAAGAGTGCAGTGTGGCACTTTTTTGACCAAAATCCTCATGATCAGGCCAAGGTTATCTGTAAGAAGTGCGCAAAGACCTTTAGCCGAGGGAAAAATCTGAAAAATTTGAATACCAGTTGCATGCTTAGACATTTAACCAGCATGCACTTGCAAGCGTGGACACAACACCAAACCTCAAGTGCCACATGTGCAACTGATCACAGCGAAGGTAGTCAGCAACGCTACATTGTTTCCCCCACTGTAAGCCCACCGGTTAGCACAGCAGCAAATGTTGAGGTGTCGTTGCAAGGCCACAGCAATCAGGGAATCCCACTGTTATATCAACGAAAGACTGATTCTAGGCCATCAGAAAGAACACCAACTCCATCACCATCATCAACCCTCTCTCAGTCCGCCCTGTCCACCGCTACTTCCACCATATGCAGCTCTCAAGTCCAGCTCACCCTCCCAGACACTATGAGTAGGTCAAGAAAGTACTCAGTCTCTCATCCGCGTACACTGGGTTTGAACGCCCACATTGCCAAACTAATCTCGTTTGAGATGATGCCCTATCGGTTGGTGGAAAGCACAGCTTTCCGCGAACTCATGGCCTATGCAGCACCACGCTATGACCTACCCAGTCGCCACTTCTTCTCTCGCAAAGCCATCCCAGCCCTCCACCATCATGTGAAAGACCGCATTGTCCATGCACTCAAGCAGTCAGTGAGCGGAAAGGTGCACCTCACAATTGATGCATGGTCCAGTCGGCATGGCCAGGGCCATTACGTGTCCATCACTGCGCACTGGGTTAATGTGGTGGATGCAGGGTCCACAGGGGACAGCGGTGGTGGGACAGTGCTGCCTAGCCCACGGTATAGGAAACAGTTGGCTGTAGGCGTTCGACCCTCCTCCTCCTCCTCCAGAAGCGAAAGCTCGTCCACCGAGCACAGTCGTACGAGCACTCCATCTGCAGCTGCCACTGTTGCACACGATGTGTCCCCCTATCGAGCAGCTAGTGGAAAGCGTCAGCAGGCTGTGTTGCAGATGATGTGTTTGGGCAACAGACACACCGCCGAGGTGCTGGCCGATTACTTGAAGCGACAAACCGAGTCATGGCTGGGCAGTGTACATCTTGAGGCAGGCAAGGTAGTTAGTGATAACGGCCGTAATTTTGTGGCAGCCATAGCCCTTTCAAAACTCAGCCATATACCTTGCTTGGCTCACACCTTGAACCTGGTGGTGCAGTGCTTCCTCAAAAATTATCCGGAGTTAACAGCCCTGCTCCAGAAGATGCGAAGACTGTGCGCGCACATCCGCCGGTCGCCTGTACACTCCGTTCGTATGCAGAAGCTGCAGCGATTGCTCCACCTTCCCAACCACCGCCTCATTATCGACATTGCAACAAGGTGGAACTCCACCCTGCACATGGTGGAGTGGCTGTGCGAGCAGAGGCAGGCCATAATGCATTTGTGGGAGGATACACGGCCAGGCACTTTGAGAGCAGACATGGAGTTGACAGGTGTGCAGTGGTCGAAGCTGAAAGACCTCTGTAAAGTCCTTCAGTGTTTTGAGGAATGCACACGGCTGGTAAGCGCAGACGACGCCATCCTAAGCATGAGCATCCCACTTATGCGTCTGCTCATGCAAACTTTGACGCACCTTAAGGAGCAGGCGTCTGCAGCCAATGTTGATGAGGAGGAAGAGGAGGAGGGAATCCTTGATGACATTCAGCCATTGTCTGCTCAGGGACCTCTCCTGGACGAGGTGGAGGAAGAAGAGGAGGAGGAGGAGGAGGATGATGGGGATGATTACTTAGGGGAGGAGGATGCATCTCGTGGGGCAAGGGAAAATGTTGGCGTGGCAAGGTCTGGTACAGGGTTTGTGCGTGACTGGAGGGATGTGGATTTGCCAGAAAGTGCTCCTCCACCCAGCACTCGCAGTGCATCATTGACACCGGGAACATTGGCCCACATGTCAGATTATGCCTTGCGGATCCTAAAAAGGGACCCCTGCATTGCCAAAATGATGAACGATGACGACTACTGGTTGGCCAGCATCCTGGATCCACGCTATAAAGGCAAATTACAAAACATCATGCCACAGGAGAACCTTGACCTAATATTGGCTAATAAACAAGCAACTCTGGTAAATCGGTTGCTTGAGGCATTCCCAGCACACAGCAGCGGTGATGGTTCTCCCACGAGCCGTACGGGCCGGGGGCAGCTTGGCAGAGGTGTTCGTGGTGCACACAGCAGAAGTGGCGTTGGAGACAGGGGTTTCATGACAATGTTGTGGACTGATTTTTCAAATACCGCTCACACAACTGGTAATACTGCATCGATGGAAAGTGACAGGAGACAGCAGTTGTCAACTATGGTTACAAACTACTTTTCCTCCCATATCGATGTTCTCCCACACAGGTCATTCCCCTTTGACTATTGGGCCGCTAAACTGGACACCTGGCCTGAATTGGCCCAATATGCCTTACAGGAGCTCGCTTGCCCAGCTGCAAGTGTGCTATCGGAAAGAGTCTTCAGTGCAGCTGGATCAATCCTGACAGAAAAAAGGACCCGTCTGTCAACCCAAAATGTGGATGATCTAACCTTCATTAAAATGAACCATACATGGGTTTCCAAGGATTTTGTCCCACCTTCCCCTGATGACACATAGGGTGACAGAAAAATGGCTTGCTTTGGTCCACCTCTTCCTGGGACTTCACCTATTTCGCCTTTTGCATCAGCTGAATGTCCAACATCAACATATGCCACTTTCTAAAACTCCCTAACTGTGCTGCCTCCCCCCCCATGGCCGGGGTCACCACCTAGCGCACGACACCGTGCGAGTGCCGTTGCCCTGGACAGGTGGGTAGGCCGACTCTTGGGCTCAGGCACTGGCACAGGGTCCCTCATAGTGCAATCAAGTGTCCCTGACGGTGGTGGTGCACACCCGCCGTCAGACACACCGCTGTACTATGAGGGGCCCAGTGCCAGTACCGACGCCCACACGTGGGCCCCCCTTGCTTGGGCAGGGCCCCAGCATTTGCAATCTTTACCTCTCCCTGCTCCTCCGCTGTGTAATCTGGGCCGTCAAATCCATACTGTGCCTGACACCGTCTGAGCCTGCCTCCTGATGTATAGACATATATTTTGAATGTGTACGCTATCCATACATGTTATCCGGGGATACGGTACCCTTTCTAACCTTTGTGCAATCACGTGCAATCCATACTGGGCCTAACACCGTCTGAGCCTGCCTCCTGAGACATATATTTTGAATGTGTACGCTATCCATACATGTTATCTGGGGATACGGTACCCTTTCTAACCTTTGTGCAATCACGTGCAATCCATACTGGGCCTAACACCGTCTGAGCCTGCCTCCTGAGACATATATTTTGAATGTGTATGCTATCCATACATGTTATCTGGGGATACGGTACCCTTTCTAACCTTTGTGCAATCACGTGCAATCCATACTGGGCCTAACACCGTCTGAGCCTGCCTCCTGAGACATATATTTTGAATGTGTACGCTATCCATACATGTTATCCGGGGATGCGGTACCCTTTCTAACCTTTGTGAAATCACGTGCAATCCATACTGGGCCTAACATCGTCTGAGCCTGCCTCCTGAGACATATATTTTGAATGTGTACGCTATCCATACATGTTATCCGGGGATACGGTACCCTTTCTAACCTTTGTGCAATCACGTGCAATCCATACTGGGCCTAACACCGTCTGAGCCTGCCTCCTGAGACATATATTTTGAATGTGTACGCTATCCATACATGTTATCTGGGGATACGGTACCCTTTCTAACCTTTGTGCAATCACATGCAATCCATACTGGGCCTAACACCGTCTGAGCCTGCCTCCTGAGACATATATTTTGAATGTGTACGCTATCCATACATGTTATCTGGGGATACGGTACCCTTTCTAACCTTTGTGCAATCACGTGCAATCCATACTGGGCCTAACACCGTCTGAGCCTGCCTCCTGAGACATATATTTTGAATGTGTACGCTATCCATACATGTTATCCGGGGATACGGTACCCTTTCTCACCTTTGTGCAATCACGTGTAATCCATACCGGGCGTGAGAACGGCTGGCGAGCTGTTAAGCAAGCTACAGCACCTGTGGTTTGCACACGTAAGTTTTTCATTTTTTCAGGAATGACGGTTAGGCCTAATTCCAGAACTGCGGTTGACCTGCACTTACTGGGAAATCATTGTTCGCGGGTAATAATTGTAATCAGTGATCCCCATCACTAACGTTGTTCAGCGGGTTATCTGCACCTGTAAGCGACAAACGCTGGCCTTTTCAGTGTAGCGCACATGCAGCCACGGACATGTAAGGGCATGACACACCAGTTATTGGCCAATCTAATGTGCCAGAGCCTCACGTGTCCCTCTAGTAAGCCGGACTCGGACCGCGGGGCATGACGGAGTCTCGTTCGTTAACGGAATTAAGCTTGCAATGTGTGCATCTGTTCTGTAGCTGGCATGGTTGAGGTTTCCCAGGTGGAGTCGAATTTAACCGTAGGCTCCACTCCTGGTGGTGCCCTTCTGGACATTCCTTTAAGGTTCAGCTTTGCAACCATACTGCCCACGTAAAACAAACACTTTGCCTTCATGAACGCTGTTTGGAGGGTCATGACTCGTGGGAATAACGCCGCCCAATCAGTTAACCTGCTAGAGAGATCCTTTGTTGCTCCCAAGCATGACATCACACTCCCTAGGAAGAAGGTAATGCCACTGTGGCGACCGTACTCCTGGGGGCGACACAAGTGCACTGATGCCCAGCCACTGCTCGATGAATCTGCTGGTACATTGACCCAGACCACTACATTACCCTCGCACGCTACCCGGCCTGAATCTGACCCTGATGAAACTCAGGTTACCCTTCCCATATACAGTTCCATCTTACACGGTGACAAAGAGGAAGCTGCAGATGAAAGTGCAGGTTCGGCCCACCCGCCATCAGACACACCACCGTACTATCAGGGGCCCTGTGCCAGTGCCGTCGCCAACGAGTGGGCCCCCCCTGCTTGCCCAGGATCACAGCACTTGCAAAGTTGAAATACTGTGCAGTGAGATGGAAGATGGGACGACGAGGAGTCTAGACTAGTACAGGGATTCCCTAGCGAGGAGACTTATTTGATTGTTTTCAATGTTGGGACAGCAATTTTTGGGGAGCACTATACTCTGGAGAATGATAGATGGGGCCCACCATACACTGGAACATTCCAAAGGTGGACATCAGACACTGGAGCAGCATTTACAGGGCCCATTATACACTAGAGCATTAGAAATGGGGCCCATTATGTTTGGAGCATTATTTGGGCCCATAAGACAGTGGAGCTTCATCCATGGGGACCAACATATACTGTAGCATTATGTGGAGCTCATCATATACTGTTTCAAACATTATATGGGACCAATGATTCTGTATGGAGAAATAGATGGGCCTTGTCATGAGATGTAAAAAGTGAAGTATTTTTCATTGTACTATACCGCTATTTCTCTGCCGTATCGGAGCATGATGAGTTGTGGCATGTGTTAAAGGGGCGCTCTTTCGCCCAGGGCACATGAAAACCTGCAGCCAGCCCTCCCCCCCCACAACTTTAGCCAAATAACCCCCATTTTTCAGTGCGTAACTTGTATTATGAAGTTAATTAAGGTTGACAAGCTTAAGTAAGAAGAATTGATGCTTTTGGCATTCAAATGGGCACTGTAGGTGTGTTTCCTGTCCTCCTCTCACTGCCGACTTTTATTCCCCATTGACTTACATTGGGTTTCGTGTTTCGGGACGACCCCGACTTTTCCCTATAATCGGACGATCTTGCTCGACCCGACTTTTGGAAAAGTCGGCGCGACCCTAAAAAACCAAAAGTCGCTCAACTCTATTCATGACCACTAGACCAGAGCTATATGCACCTCCTCCCTCTTCCTCCTAACTGCCGGCATCGGCATCCACAGCACATTTTCTGATTACATGGCCAAGTTTAGCGTCATGTGTATGTCATGCCCCAATGATGACATCACTCCAGGCCTATTAATCAGGAGGAGCACAGGAAATTCCAGCAGGTAGGAGTAAGTTCATAGATCTCTGGTCCAATCCCTATGGACTACCAATGTGACCGCTGAACCAGTATCCTGCAAATGTTTTTGGCTGACTCTATTAACAAAGATTTGGGAAATCCCTATTCTTTGAGGGGTAATTTATAATAAACACATCAAAATGTTTCCTCCTATTTTTTTAAGAGCTTTCGGCTCAATCTCGAACTATATCAACTTGATGGATGAACATTCCGTAGGAAGTTCAATATGTGCAAACCTAGATCGGTCAATCATGGTGTTCTCCACCATTATCTTCATAGTATCATGACACTGGTCTTTCTCTTCACCTTGTTACCTCTATCCTGGTGATCATGGTGTCCTTCTCCAGTGACTGCTTACTTCGAATGATAAGTCCACAGTATGGAAGTCGTAGCTTGGTGATTCTTTCTTTGAGTAATGTCTGGCTTAATTTGTTCCAAAATTGATTATTTCCTCATAGTAGGACCCCAATTAATCAGCTGAAATATGTGGGGAAACAATAACCATTAATTTTACACTACATGAGAAAATAAACATTACAGAGTGCTCATTCAAATTGCTGGGTTGTCACTATAGTCAATGTATGAGGATCTAGAACAGAGGAACCCCTCTGTTAGCTCATTAGCTCAGCCTTCTTAAAAATTAGCATTTTCAGTGAAAACTACAGTTCTCATCTACTGGGTATAGTAATATCTTATTGTCTTCCTTATGAAGACCATAAAGATCTTTTAGAGCCACTACATAAAAAATGTGAAGCAATTGAACTTTTATTGTATCCTGTTTCCAAATATCCACCACAAATCTGTAATCAAGAAAACAAAACTTGGAGATCAGAAGATCTACTGAGGCAAGCATAATTTTGAATTTAGGTTTTACAAGAATTAATCTGGGGTGGTAAATGTCACCTTAATATTCTGTGATATCGTTAGATATAACACTAATTCAGCCGGTGACGCTTCGAAAGATCCTTTCAATGTGTGTTCACATAATAAGTCTCTATGGGATTTATTAGTTTGTGCTGATCCTACTCATAAGTACAGAAGGAATTTTTTCCCCAGGAAACAGAAGTTGTTACAAATGTGAAATGTGTGATGTTTAGAACTGATTCCCAATCCTTAGAAAGAATATGATTATCTTTGTTCCTGTTTGTTACAACTGCGGAATTGATTTGGCTGTAAACATAATGAAATGACAATGCTTTATGGCAATTTAATGCACCAACTGGAGCACAAATGTAGTATGTTTAATGTGCATGGAGACTTCCTGACTGCCAATACTTCTATTCAGATGAGTCCTCTTATGTTGAGGGCACATCCATGTTCTTCAGCATGCATTTGGATGGAGTAGTGGACAGTTTGGAAGAGACAGACATCTAATGGTTGTAGCCAGCCTTTGCTGGCCATCATACTGTGTAAGGGGACTGTGAGGGCCATCATACTGTGTAAGGGGACTGTGAGGGCCATCATACTGTGTAAGGGGACTGTGTGAGTGACTTTACAGACATCACAATGTGTGGAGGGGGAGCTGTGGGAGTGGGGTGGCCAATAAGTGAATATTATACTGTGGAGGCATCATACTGTGGGCTTACTGTGGGGTACTGTAGGGAAAAATTGTGTGAGGTATCACATTGTGTGTAGGGGTGGTTATCATCCTGTTTTGGGACCATGAAAGAGATATAGTCAGTGAGAATGTTAAAAGGCTTCAGCAGGGGCTCAATTTTTGTATATATTATTGTTAATATTTATTATTATAGCACCATTAATTCCTTGGTGCTTTACATGTGAAAAGGCGTATACATAGTAAATACAAGGACAATAATTTTGAACAAAATGAGTCACTGACTGATACAGGAGTAGAAAGGACCCTGCCCGCGAGGGCTCATAGCTTACTGCTGTAATACAGGTCTCTCTCCCTATATTTAAAACTTGGCAGGTATGCCCTTCTGTGATTATGACTATGTACCATGACATTGCCTACTCTGTAAAAATTTTTTTTATGCAGTGTGGCCTCATATGAACATTTGCTGTGGGTCCCCTATGGTTTCTTAGGAAGCTCCTGGTTTGTGACGTCTTTAAAGCAACTGTGATGAGACTATAATATGGGCTAATTGGTAGTGCTTATGGTATGGATGACCTTTTTTTCTAGGAAAAGTAAGACTATGGTTCCTCAGCATCACAGTAACATTGCATGATCACTCCTATTTAAATTGAATTTAAATATTGTTCAGTACCAAAATGTTGACAATGTTAGAATTTTTAAAATGGTCATTAAATCATTTGACATGTGAAGCAACCCATCTGTTCATACACATTATTCTCTATATTTATAGCATTCTCAACACAAGTCCATCTAGAAGATCTCCTTTAATTTGAGTTATACATAATCCCAGCAAGGGGGTGCGACCTCACTCTGCATACAGTTGTATGGAGCGAGACCGCGCCCTATAGTTGGACACGCCCACTGACCGGCCTTATCACTAGACGGGGCACGGCCTCGGCTCAATACAAGTGCATGGAGCGAGGCCACGCCCACTGGCTGGGGGTATGTATAATGCATACATACCCTCCTGTCGCGAGTCTCAATCCAGCGAATTCCCGCAGCTCACAGTAAATGCGCTGGGAAGATTCATAAGTTTGCAGTCACAAAGAGTAACAAAACTGTTACAGTCTTATCGGTTTTTACCGGACAACCCCTTTAATTTATGCTCCTCTTTGTATTATATGTATGTTGGTTGGTCGTAACAGGAAAAAACTGCTTTTTTTGGCTTTTATTTATTTAATTCAATGGGTGATTTGATTAAGATATCTCTTTCCATATATGTCTTTTTCAAAATGCTTTTGCAAAATGCAACCATTTTGCTAGAAAGGTTTTTTTATTTTTCTTAAACTCTATTTAAGTTTAAATTTATATAGCCCCACTTGCAGTAGTGTAACTAGAGTCTGATGGGCCCAGCTGCAAAATTTGAAGCTGGCACTCCCCCCAACCCTCACACCTCCCCCTGTTCCGGCATGTTGTTCAATTGTTTGGGACCTTGTAACATTCTAAATTCTATAAGGACATACTACTTGCCCTCATTTCCCATCTTAGGCTCCTTCCTGGAAAATATGTCCCCCATCTTGGGCCGATCCTAGTATATATGTTCATCATCCTGGTGTGTGTGTGTGTGTATATATATATATATATATATATATATATATACAGCATATATATATATATATATATATATATATACTGTGTATATATATATATATATATAGTGGTGTAGTGATCACTGTGTCCGCTAGGGGGCGCTGTGTGGGTGTCTCAGGACAGGCGTATAAGCATTTCCAGTGTCCTGATAGGAGTAGGATGCTAAATGATCGTAATGTATCTCAAGGTGGGTTGCCTTGAGATGAAGGCTTGCTTATGTGCTGATCAGCAGAGCTGATATTTCATGCCAATGTGTTCGGGAGAAGCCTTCAGGTGGTTGGTGAGATGGATGGAACAAGCTACCTACAAATCCACCCAGGAGTGTGTTTAAGAATGCCATAGTAAAGTGTATATGAGTGTGTGTGTGAAGGACCTGTGATGAGGTCATAGCCATGTGACCCGGTGGGCGTGGCTATGGACCATATAAGGTGGCCAGGGTAGGTCACTAGGGGTGAATGCTGGGACCCGGTTGGTCCGTTTGGAAGGTCTTGCTGGAGGATGTGTAAGCCTTCCTCAGTGCCTGTGTGCATAATGGCTGCACGTGTCTGAGAGTTCCCAGGGAGAGGGAATGGATGCCTGCAGCATGGTGTAGCAACTATGAGGTAACCCAGACACGGGAGTGTTACTAAGAGACTGTATAGCCTGTTGGCTGGATGAAGCAAAGCCTGTGTGACCACAGGGATAACAGAGCAGTACTCTGTCATGGACGCTATGCTGTTAATATAAACTTTATGTTGCTGGTCATGGTTTATGATGCCTGAATAAACCGCATGGACTGTTATTGTTTTATGGAAGACCCATGCCAGATCTGATTATTTGGCTGCCAGGCGAGTGTCCCCAACCTTGAATGACAGTGCTACCTTACTATATATATATATATATATATATATATATATTTATATATACATATAACCTCCTTCTTGGTATATATGACCTCCATCCTGGTATATATTGTCACCAGTGGTGGATTATAATGAGGCCAATCTGGGCAGTAGCCCAGGGCCCAGTGGTGTGGGGGGCCCCACCAGCCCAGGGAAAATTGCCCCATTATAATCCGCCACCATAGCGCCATGCCCCCCCATGTACCGACCCCTTCTTCCCCCTCCCAGATCCACCGGCCACCACAGCGCCGGCCCCTCACTGATAAATCTCTGCTCTGTGTGCATAGGACCTGTGATGAGGACACAGGAGAGGAGGAGTCAGGGGTCACATAATCAGGGGCTTCAGTGGAGGCCCCTGATCATGTGACACCTGACTCCTCCCCTCCTGTGACCTCATCACAGGTCCTGTGCACTCAGCCCTCAATGTATTGTATGTGGGACTGCTGTGCTGGTTGTCATGGTGCTGGATGAAGGAAGTTTGTGTGGGGTCAGGAGGGTTTTACAGGGTGGATGTAGCTGCGTGTGTGTGCGAGGTGTACAGAGCCGAGCTGCACGTGTGCGAGGTGTACGGAGCAGAGCCGCGAATGTGCGAGGTGTACGGAGCGAAGCTGCGCGTGTGCGAGGTGTACAGAGCGGAGCTGCGAATGTGCGAGGTGTACTGAGCGGAGCTGCACGTGTGCGAGGTGTACGGAGTGGAGCCACGTGTGTGTATGGAGCGGAGCCGCGTGTGTGTACAAGGTGTACAGAGCAAAGCTGCATGTGTGTACAAGGAGTACGGAGCAAAGCCGCATGTGTGTATGGAGCGAAGCCGTGTGTGTGTACGAGGTGTACGGAGTGAAGCCGTGTGTGTACGGAGCGAAGCCACATGTGTGCATGAGGTGTACGGGGCAGAGCCATGTGTGTGCGAGGTGTAAGGAACGGAGCCCTGTGTGTACAAAGTGTACAGAGCTGTGCCGTGTGTTTACGGAGCGGAGCCGCGTGTGTACAAGGTTTATGGAGCAAAGCCGCATGTGTACAAGGTTTACGGAGCAGAGCCATGTGTGTACTGAGTGGAGCCTTGTGTGTGCGAGGTGTACGGAGCAAAGCCGTGTGTACGAAGCAGACAAAGCGGAACCGTGTGTGTATGAGGTGTGCGGAGCCGTGCGTGTACAAGGTGTATGATGGGGAGCATTCATACCTCCCAACCGTCCCAGATTTTGAGAGTCTGCCCCACTGCCCCGACCGGGAGCTTACTTTGCCTGTGGACACAGGAGTATATGGCGGAGCCCCGAGGAGCACTTGAAAACTCGCATGTGACATTCCATTGAAAGTGACGTGCTGGAAGCTGACCGGAGGAGATTGTGATGGAGCCATGGAGGCACTTCAGGGAATGTTTCAGATCTTCACCATGTCCTCAACCGACAGCGCGGACAGCGGGATCGCCTTAGACTCGGGGATGTCGGCCATGTGTGTGGATCATGATATGTCCTGCACCAGGAGGCTCAGGTGGGCACTACAATGCGAGACGGGCTGGTATAGTATCTTTATAGAATCTTTCTTTCGTTCCCCTCTTTCCGTGTCTTTCTTTCTTTCTCTCTCTGTTCTTTCTTTCTTTCTTTCTTTCTTTCTTTCTTTCTTTCTTTCTTTCACTTTCTTTCTCTCTCTCTGTTCTTTCTTTCTCTCTATGTTCTTTCTCTCCCCTCTTTCTTTCTCTCTCCCTCTCTGTTCTTTCTTTCTTTCCCCTCTTTTTTTCTCTCTGTTCTTTTTTCCTGTCCCCTCTTTCTTTCTCTCTGTTCTTTCTTCCTTTCTCTCTGTTTCTCTCTTTCTTTCTCTCTGTTCTTTCTTTCTCTGTCTTCTCCTCAGTACCAGTCAGTGTGCCCATAAGGCCAGCCACTGTGCCCTCAGTACCAGTCAGTGTGATCAGCAGTGCTAAATGGGTGTGGTTGAGGCATGGACATAGGTGTGACTAGTTGTGAAATGGGTGTGGTTGGGCGGCCGGTAACCAATCATCATAGTGGAAGACATCCGTTTCCATCAACTTTGTTATATGTGGGCAGTGGGCACCTCTAGTAAGGTGGGCACGAGATGGTGGGTCTTTTCACCTCTGCCTGAAAACCAGTGAGCTTGTGGTGGCACCACGGTCACCACGTGAGAGGAAGACGGGGATCTCTATTAAACTTCAGACACTGAGAGCATAGTGTCATGTCCATGAGGATCAGATTGTGAACCTCTGAGACCAGAGAAGTAAATGAGGAAGCTCGTCTCAGACGTTCACAAGCTTCCTCACTTACTTTTCTGGTCTCAGAGGTTCACAACCTGTTCCTCTGAGACCAGGCAAGTGAGGAAGCTGGGGAGAGGTCCAGATCATCCAACTAGAAGTAGGCCTGATGACTCACATGTAATGGGTATAACCTTTGCTAAAACTAAGAGAGAACAGAGGAAGACTAGTGGTTCTGCTTGAGTGGTTGGCAGAGTGGCCTGGCGAGGCCTGAAGAGTAGCTACGTAGCAAAAACCATGCTGGGTATTGATAGTGGACATTTTAACCGCAGGCTCACCCTGTTTGTTTAAAAGGTGGCAGGCAGCTAATGCTTCAAGGCAAAGACTGCAATAGTTATAGTTCAGTGTTTTAAGCATTGTGCACTTCTTGCTGGAAGAACTCAGATAGGCAAATTATTGTCTGTCACTATGTCATGTGACTTCTTTTTGGGGCTCCCATTTTTGTACTTGGTCCTAATCCCACAGGGCTTTTCAAGTATTCGGCGTTGTCATAAGACATCTAGCAGTCAAATTATTTCCTTACTTGTGACTCACTTTTTATTTCAAGAGATCAAAAGAATTTCCCGGAACTCTTTGCCCTTGACATTTGACATTGTGGAGTGTTTACGTCCTTCTTTCCCAGTTGTTTCCAGTAACTCTTCTTTTTGCTTATACATTTTTGCCTGCAATCATCGTACTATATGTCATTGAATGAGAATCGCTGCAAGCAAATGAATGGCCCCGAATGTGAGATCACACAGACTGGTTGGGTACGACAGCTGGATAGTACTAGCAGCCACCCATGCAGTATCCAATAAATTAATAAATATAGAGTCCTGATATTAAATAATGTATTGCAGAGTTCACCTTTGATACAACAGGAGAGAAATAATTGTCAAGCTGAAGCTGCTGTGTGTGCAATCTGTCTGCTTACTGCTATGATCCAATGTGGATGAAGCAATACAAGGACGAAGTCTACAAGACACAACCAAATCTGCTGCTATTACAGAAAATTTTAGTGATCTACATGAAGTTTTGTTTGCTAGAGCACAAAATACAACACGCTAGACACAGAGAGAAAAAGATATGTCTGGAAAATCAGAGATCAAGCTCAAGTAGAGGCGAGGACAGGTTTAATTACTGCTTGCTCTCATTCGTGTGTTCTGCACAGCTCATCATCCACACTCTGGTGCATTTCATGTTTCCAACAATCTAATAACTATCACCTCAGGTATCAGGATCTGACAACATACATTAAATATCGTGCCAGAAAAACTATTCATTTATCTATAATTGAAAATGCTATTTGTACTGAGGAAAGTATCCACCCATTTTTTAAAAAATTATTAGAGTACCTGCCATTACTACCTGTTGTGGTAGGGCATTTCATAATCTGACTGCTGTAACTGTAAAGAATCCTTTCCTATTTAGATGCCGGAATCGCCTTTCTTCCACCCGTAGTGAGTGCTCCTAGTCCATTTGGTCCTTGAAGGCAGAAGTGTGTTTGAGGTATAGAGGTAAAGTTGGGGGCAACAACTAAGTAATGTTTATATCTAGATTGAGCAGTAAAGTAGAGATGTCCTGCAAATGTTTCTCATATTATTAAACCTTTAAAATATTATGACTAGAGTTGAGCGAAACGGGTCGAAAAAATTCAAAAGTCGCCGACTTTTGGCAAAGTCGGGTTTCATGAAACGAAACCCGACCCTAGGATGAGGTCGGCCACGAGGTCGGCGACTTACGCGCCAAAGTCGCGTTTCAAAAGTTTGTTTTGCGCTCTTTTTCAGCCAATCAGGATCCACGGACACTGTGGGCAACGTGATGACCTAGGCACGGGTCACCACCATCTTTCAGAAGGGCATGCAAGTGATTGGCTTGCTTTGGTGGGCGTCACAGGGGTATAAAAGGGCGTGCACGTCGACCGCCATCTTACTTCTGCCGATCTTAGTATAGGGAGAGGTTGCTGCTGATTCTGTAGGGAGAGCGTTAGGCAGGGAAGAAGACAAAAAAACTGCTTCTGCTGCTAGCGATTTGGCCTGCACAACACACAAGTCACTGTGTGTGCAGTGCAAGGGGAGGCTATATTGTGGTGTATCAGTGGTGTTGGTTGTTGGGCTGCCTTTTAAGGCTTCCTGACACGCTGGCATTGCTATTTACCCACTGCTCCGCAAACTGATTTTTAAAAACAAACCAATCTCCCTTATCCTCTAGTCACTTTTGTCACAGCTGTGCCATCGAGCGTGTCACATAGCGCTCAGATATCAGTGGGCCTCACACAATCCACAAGTGTCCAGTGTCCAAAAGTGTACGCAGAGATTCAAAATCTCCATTATCCTCTCGTCACTTTGGTCACAGGCAGCTGTGCCATCGAGCGTGTCACATAGCGCTCAGATATCAGTGGGCCTCACACAATCCACAAGTGTCCAGTGTCCAAAAGTGTACGCAGAGATTCAAAATCTCCATTATCCTCTCGTCACTTTGGTCACAGGCAGCTGTGCCATCGAGCGTGTCACATAGCGCTCAGATATCAGTGGGCCTCACACAATCTACAAGTGTCCAGTGTCCAAAAGTGTACGCAGAGATTCAAAATCTCCATTATCCTCTCGTCACTTTGGTCACAGGCAGCTGTGCCATCGAGCGAGTCACATAGCGCTCAGATATCAGTGGGCCTCACACAATCCACAAGTGTCCAGTGTCCAAAAGTGTACGCAGAGATTCAAAATCTCCATTATCCTCTCGTCACTTTGGTCACAGGCAGCTGTGCCATCGAGCGTGTCACATAGCGCTCAGATATCAGTGGGCCTCACACAATCCACAAGTGTCCAGTGTCCAAAAGTGTACGCAGAGATTCAAAATCTCCATTATCCTCTCGTCACTTTGGTCACAGGCAGCTGTGCCATCGAGCGTGTCACATAGCGCTCAGATATCAGTGGGCCTCACACAATCTACAAGTGTCCAGTGTCCAAAAGTGTACGCAGAGATTCAAAATCTCCATTATCCTCTCGTCACTTTGGTCACAGGCAGCTGTGCCATCGAGCGTGTCACATAGCGCTCAGATATCAGTGGGCCTCACACAATCCACAAGTGTCCAGTGTCCAAAAGTGTACGCAGAGATTCAAAATCTCCATTATCCTCTCGACACTTTGGTCACAGGCAGCTGTGCCATCGAGCGTGTCACATAGCGCTCAGATATCAGTGGGCCTCACACAATCCACAAGTGTCCAGTGTCCAAAAGTGTACGCAGAGATTCAAAATCTCCATTATCCTCTCGTCACTTTGGTCACAGGCAGCTGTGCCATCGAGCGTGTCACATAGCGCTCAGATATCAGTGGGCCTCACACAATTCACAAGTGTCCAGTGTCCAAAAGTGTACGCAGAGATTCAAAATCTCCATTATCCTCTCGTCACTTTGGTCACAGGCAGCTGTGCCATCGAGCGTGTCACATAGCGCTCAGATATCAGTGGGCCTCACACAATCCACAAGTGTCCAGTGTCCAAAAGTGTACGCAGAGATTCAAAATCTCCATTATCCTCTCGTCACTTTGGTCACAGGCAGCTGTGCCATCGAGCGTGTCACATAGCGCTCAGATATCAGTGGGCATCACACAATCCACAAGTGTCCAGTGTCCAAAAGTGTACGCAGAGATTCAAAATCTCCATTATCCTCTCGTCACTTTGGTCACAGGCAGCTGTGCCATCGAGCGTGTCACATAGCGCTCAGATATCAGTGGGCCTCACACAATCCAAAAGTGTCCACTGTCCACAAGTGTGTGCAGAAATTCTAAATCTCCCCTGTCCTATAGACACCTTGTACCTTGTTTTACATTACTATATAGTTTGTTGGATTTTGTCTACATTTCTACCAAAAGTGAGGAAGGCTGGTGGAAGAGGCCGTGGAATTGGGCGGGGGTTGGCAGCTGGTAATGATGGTGTTGGTGGTGGATCTGATGGTAGTGGCAAGAGCAAAATAGGACCGAATGCAGGAGGTGCTGACCCTGCGTCATCGTCTGGCTACATAAGGCCTCGAACGCTTAGTTTTCTAGGAGTTGGCAAACCGCTTTTAAAGGCAGAGCATCAGGAAAAAGTTTTGTCTTACATTGCTGACTCAGGCCATACTACTGATTACTCCATGGAGCTGTTTTCACATACCATGCCTGGATTATCAAGTCAAATGGTGAATTACCCAGGCCAAGATGAATCTGACATGGAGTGCACTGATGCACAGCCGCTGATGGATGATTCTGCTGGTACATTCACTCAGAGCACTACATTGTCCTCGCAGTGTACAGAGCCAGATTTTGACCCTGATGAGACTCAGGTGCCCCTTCCCGCACACTATACCACCATACACGGTGACACAGAGAAAGGTGCACATGACATAGAAGAGGAGGTGATGGATGACCCAGTTGTTGACCCAGATTGGCATCCATTGGGGGAAGAGGGTGCTGCTTCCAATAGCTCAGATGAGGAGCATCCACAGCAGACATCGACATCGCAACAGCTGTTATCTGGCAGGCCCGGAGCACTCCAAAGACAGGTTCCAAACATCAAAAGAGTTGCTGGACAGCTTGTCCAGAGGGTCAAAAGATCACAGAGTGCTAGGCCGCAAAATGTCTGCCAAAGTAGGAAGAGTGCAGTGTGGCACTTTTTTGAACAAAATCCTCATGATCAGGCCAAGGTTATCTGTAAGAAGTGCGCAAAGACCTTTAGCCGAGGGAAGAATCTGAAAAATTTGAATACCAGTTGCATGCTTAGACATTTAACCAGCATGCACTTGCAAGCGTGGACACAACACCAAACCTCAAGTGCCACATGTGCAACTGATCACAACGAAGGTAGTCAGCAACGCTTCATTGTTTCCCCCACTGTAAGCCCACCGGTTAGCACAGCAGCAAATGTTGAGGTGTCGTTGCAAGGCCACAGCAGTCAGGGAATCCCACTGTTATATCAACGAAAGACTGATTCTAGGCCATCAGAAAGAACACCAACTCCATCACCATCATCAACCCTCTCTCAGTCCGCCCTGTCCACCGCTACTTCCACCATATGCAGCTCTCAAGTCCAGCTCACCCTCCCAGACACTATGAGTAGGTCAAGAAAGTACTCAGTCTCTCATCCGCGTACACTGGGTTTGAACGCCCACATTGCCAAACTAATCTCGTTTGAGATGATGCCCTATCGGTTGGTGGAAAGCACAGCTTTCCGCGAACTCATGGCCTATGCAGTACCACGCTATGACCTACCCAGTCGCCACTTCTTCTCTCGCAAAGCCATCCCAGCCCTCCACCATCATGTGAAAGACCGCATTGTCCATGCACTCAAGCAGTCAGTGAGCGGAAAGGTGCACCTCACAACTGATGCATGGTCCAGTCGGCATGGCCAGGGCCGTTACGTGTCCATCACTGCGCACTGGGTTAATGTGGTGGATGCAAGGTCCACAGGGGACAGCGGTGGTGGGACAGTGCTGCCTAGCCCACGGTATAGGAAACAGTTGGCTGTAGGCGTTCGACCCTCCTCCTCCTCCTCCTCCTCCAGAAGCGAAAGCTCGTCCACAGAGCGCAGTCGTACGAGCACTCCATCTGCAGCTGCCACTGTTGCACACGATGTGTCCCCCTATCGAGCAGCTAGTGGAAAGCGTCAGCAGGCTGTGTTGCAGATGATGTGTTTGGGCGACAGACACACCGCCGAGGTGCTGGCCGAGTACTTGAAGCGACAAACTGAGTCATGGCTGGGCAGTGTACATCTTGAGGCAGGCAAGGTAGTTAGTGATAACGGCCGTAATTTTGTGGCAGCCATAGCCCTTTCAAAACTGAGCCACATACCTTGCTTGGCTCACACCTTGAACCTGGTGGTGCAGTGCTTCCTCAAAAATTATCCGGAGTTAACAGCCCTGCTCCAGAAGGTGCGAAGACTGTGCGCACACATTCGCCGGTCGCCTGTACACTCCGTTCGTATGCAGAAGCTGCAGCGATTGCTCCACCTTCCCAACCACCGCCTCATTATCGACATTGCAACAAGGTGGAACTCCACCCTGCACATGGTGGAGCGGCTGTGCGAGCAGAGGCAGGCCATAATGCATTTGTGGGAGGATACACGGCCAGGCACTTTGAGAGCAGATATGGAGTTGACAGGCGTGCAGTGGTCGAAGCTGAAAGACCTTTGTAAAGTCCTTCAGTGTTTTGAGGAATGCACACGGCTGGTAAGCGCAGACGACGCCATCCTAAGCATGAGCATCCCAGTTATGCGTCTGCTCATGCAAACTTTGACGCACCTTAAGGAGCAGGCGTCTGCAGCCAATGTTGATGAGGAGGAAGAGGAGGAGGGAATCCTTGATGACATTCAGCCATTGTCTGCTCAGGGACCTCTCCTGGACGATGTGGAGGAAGAAGAGGAGGAGGAGGAGGAGGATGATGGGGATGATTACTTAGGGGAGGAGGATGCATCTCGTGGGGCAAGTGAAAATGTTGGCGTGGCAAGGTCTGGTACAGGGTTTGTGCGTGACTGGAGGGATGTGGATTTGCCAGAAAGTGCTCCTCCACCCAGCACTCGCAGTGCATCATTGACACCGGGAACATTGGCCCACATGTCAGATTATGCCTTGCGGATCCTAAAAAGGGACCCCCGCATTGCCAAAATGATGAACGATGACGACTACTGGTTGGCCAGCATCCTGGATCCACGCTATAAAGGCAAATTACAAAACATCATGCCACAGGAGAACCTTGACCTAATATTGGCTAATAAACAAGCAACTCTGGTAAATCGGTTGCTTGAGGCATTCCCAGCACACAGCTGCGGTGATGGTTCTCACACGAGCCGTACGGGCCGGGGGCAGCTTGGCAGAGGTGTTCGTGGTGCACACAGCAGAAGTGGCGTTGGAGACAGGGGTTTCATGACAATGTTGTGGACTGATTTTTCAAATACCGCTCACACAACTGGTAATACTGCATCGATGGAAAGTGACAGGAGACAGCAGTTGTCAACTATGGTTACAAACTACTTTTCCTCCCATATCGATGTTCTCCCACACAGGTCATTCCCCTTTGACTATTGGGCCGCTAAACTGGACACCTGGCCTGAATTGGCCCAATATGCCTTACAGGAGCTCGCTTGCCCAGCTGCAAGTGTGCTATCGGAAAGAGTCTTCAGTGCAGCTGGATCAATCCTGACAGAAAAAAGGACCCGTCTGTCAACCCAAAATGTGGATGATCTAACCTTCATTAAAATGAACCATACATGGGTTTCCAAGGATTTTGTCCCACCTTCCCCTGATGACACATAGGGTGACAGAAAAATGGCTTGCTTTGGTCCACCTCTTCCTGGGACTTCACCTATTTCGCCTTTTGCATCAGCTGAATGTCCAACATCAACATATGCCACTTTCTAAAACTCCCTAACTGTGCTGCCTCCCCCCCCATGGCCGGGGTCACCACCTAGCGCACGACACCGTGCGAGTGCCGTTGCCCTGGACAGGTGGGTAGGCCGACTCTTGGGCTCGGGCACTGGCACAGGGTCCCTCATAGTGCAATCAAGTGTCTCTGACGGTGGTGGTGCACACCCGCCGTCAGACACACCGCTGTACTATGAGGGGCCCAGTGCCAGTACCGACGCCCACACGTGGGCCCCCCTTGCTTGGGCAGGGCCCCAGCATTTGCAATCTTTACCTCTCCCTGCTCCTCCGCTGTGTAATCTGGGCCGTCAAATCCATACTGTGCCTGACACCGACTGAGCCTGCCTCCTGATGTATAGACATATATTTTGAATGTGTACGCTATCCATACATGTTATCCGGGGATACGGTACCCTTTCTAACCTTTGTGCAATCACGTGCAATCCATACTGGGCCTAACACCGTCTGAGCCTGCCTCCTGAGACATATATTTTGAATGTGTACGCTATCCATACATGTTATCTGGGGATACGGTACCCTTTCTAACCTTTGTGCAATCATGTGCAATCCATACTGGGCCTAACACCGTCTGAGCCTGCCTCCTGAGACATATATTTTGAATGTGTACGCTATCCATACATGTTATCTGGGGATACGGTACCCTTTCTAACCTTTGTGCAATCAAGTGCAATCCATACTGGGCCTAACACCGTCTGAGCCTGCCTCCTGAGACATATATTTTGAATGTGTACGCTATCCATACATGTTATCTGGGGATACGGTACCCTTTCTAACCTTTGTGCAATCACGTGCAATCCATACTGGGCCTAACACCGTCTGAGCCTGCCTCCTGAGACATATATTTTGAATGTGTACGCTATCCATACATGTTATCTGGGAATACGGTACCCTTTCTAACCTTTGTGCAATCACGTGCAATCCATACTGGGCCTAACACCGTCTGAGCCTGCCTCCTGAGACATATATTTTGAATGTGTACGCTATCCATACATGTTATCTGGGGATACGGTACCCTTTCTAACCTTTGTGCAATCACGTGCAATCCATACTGGGCCTAACACCATCTGAGCCTGCCTCCTGAGACATATATTTTGAATGTGTACGCTATCCATACATGTTATCTGGGGATACGGTACCCTTTCTAACCTTTGTGCAATCACGTGCAATCCATACTGGGCCTAACACCGTCTGAGCCTGCCTCCTGAGACATATATTTTGAATGTGTACGCTATCCATACATGTTATCCGGGGATACGGTACCCTTTCTAACCTTTGTGCAATCATGTGCAATCAATACTGGGCCTAACACCGTCTGAGCCTGCCTCATGCTGTATAGACATATATTTTGAATGTGTACGCTATCCATACATGTTATCCAGGGATACAGTACCCTTTCTAACCTTTGTGCAATCACGTGCAATCCATACTGGGCCTAACACCGTCTGAGCCTGCCTCATGCTGTATAGACATATATTTTGAATGTGTACGCTATCCATACATGTTATCCAGGGATACGGTACCCTTTCTAACCTTTGTGCAATCACGTGCAATCCATACTGGGCCTAACACCGTCTGAGCCTGCCTCATGCTGTATAGACATATATTTTGAATGTGTACGCTATCCATACATGTTATCCAGGGATACAGTACCCTTTCTAACCTTTGTGCAATCATGTGCAATCCATACTGGGCCTAACACCGTCTGAGCCTGCCTCATGCTGTATAGACATATATTTTGAATGTGTACGCTATCCATACATGTTATCCAGGGATACGGTACCCTTTCTAACCTTTGTGCAATCACGTGCAATCCATATTGGGCCTAACACCGTCTGAGCCTGCCTCATGCTGTATAGACATATATTTTGAATGTGTACGCTATCCATACATGTTATCCGGGGATACGGTACCCTTTCTAATCTTTGTGCAATCACGTGCAATCCATACTGGGCCTAACACCGTCTGAGCCTGCCTCATGCTGTATAGACATATATTTTGAATGTGTATGCTATCCATACATGTTATCCGGGGATACGGTACCCTTTCTAACCTTTGTGCAATCACGTGCAATCCATACTGGGCCTAACACCGTCTGAGCCTGCCTCATGCTGTATAGACATATATTTTGAATGTGTACGCTATCCATACATGTTATCCAGGGATACGGTACCCTTTCTAACCTTTGTGCAATCACGTGCAATCCATACTGGGCCTAACACCGTCTGAGCCTGCCTCATGCTGTATAGACATATATTTTGAATGTGTACGCTATCCATACATGTTATCCAGGGATACAGTACCCTTTCTAACCTTTGTGCAATCACGTGCAATCCATACTGGGCCTAACACCATCTGAGCCTGCCTCATGCTGTATAGACATATATTTTGAATGTGTACGCTATCCATACATGTTATCCAGGGATACGGTACCCTTTCTAACCTTTGTGCAATCACGTGCAATCCATACTGGGCCTAACACCGTCTGAGCCTGCCTCATGCTGTATAGACATATGTTTTGAATGTGTACGCTATCCATACATGTTATCCGGGGATACGGTACCCTTTCTAACCTTTGTGCAATCACGTGCAATCCATACTGGGCCTAACACCGTCTGAGCCTGCCTCATGCTGTATAGACATATATTTTGAATGTGTACGCTATCCATACATGTTATCCGGGGATACGGTACCCTTTCTAACCTTTGTGCAATCACGTGCAATCCATACTGGGCCTAACACCGTCTGAGCCTGCCTCATGCTGTACAGACATATATTTTGAATGTGTACGCTATCCATACATGTTATCCAGGGATACGGTACCCTTTCTAACCTTTGTGCAATCACGTGCAATCCATACTGGGCCTAACACCATCTGAGCCTGCCTCATGCTGTATAGACATATATTTTGAATGTGTACGCTATCCATACATGTTACCTGGGGATACGGTACCCTTTCTAACCTTTGTGCAATCACGTGCAATCCATACTGGGCCTAACACCGTCTGAGCCTGCCTCATGCTGTATAGACATATATTTTGAATGTGTACGCTATCCATACATGTTATCCAGGGATACGGTACCCTTTCTAACCTTTGTGCAAACACGTGCAATCCATACTGGGCCTAACACCGTCTGAGCCTGCCTCATGCTGTATAGACATATATTTTGAATGTGTACGCTATCCATACATGTTATCCGGGGATACGGTACCCTTTCTAACCTTTGTGCAATGACGTGCAATCCATACTGGGCCTAACACCGTCTGAGCCTGCCTCATGCTGTATAGAAATATATTTTGAATGTGTACGCTATCCATACATGTTATCCAGGGATACGGTACCCTTTCTAACCTTTGTGCAATGACGTGCAATCCATACTGGGCCTAACACTGTCTGAGCCTGCCTCATGCTGTATAGACATATATTTTGAATGTGTACGCTATCCATACATGTTATCCAGGGATACGGTACCCTTTCTAACCTTTGTGCAATCACGTGCAATCCATACTGGGCCTAACACCGTCTGAGCCTGCCTCATGCTGTATAGACATATATTTTGAATGTGTACGCTATCCATACATGTTATCCAGGGATACGGTACCCTTTCTAACCTTTGTGCAATGACGTGCAATCCATACTGGGCCTAACACCGTCTGAGCCTGCCTCATGCTGTATAGACATATATTTTGAATGTGTACGCTATCCATACATGTTATCCAGGGATACGGTACCCTTTCTAACCTTTGTGCAATCACGTGCAATCCATACTGGGCCTAACACCGTCTGAGCCTGCCTCATGCTGTATAGACATATATTTTGAATGTGTACGCTATCCATACATGTTATCCGGGGATACGGTACCCTTTCTAACCTTTGTGCAATCACGTGCAATCCATACTGGGCCTAACACCGTCTGAGCCTGCCTCATGCTGTACAGACATATATTTTGAATGTGTACGCTATCCATACATGTTATCCAGGGATACGGTACCCTTTCTAACCTTTGTGCAATCACGTGCAATCCATACTGGGCCTAACACCATCTGAGCCTGCCTCATGCTGTATAGACATATATTTTGAATGTGTACGCTATCCATACATGTTACCTGGGGATACGGTACCCTTTCTAACCTTTGTGCAATCACGTGCAATCCATACTGGGCCTAACACCGTCTGAGCCTGCCTCATGCTGTATAGACATATATTTTGAATGTGTACGCTATCCATACATGTTATCCAGGGATACGGTACCCTATCTAACCTTTGTGCAATCACGTGCAATCCATACTGGGCCTAACACCGTCTGAGCCTGCCTTATGCTGTATAGACATATATTTTGAATGTGTACGTTATCCATACATGTTATCCGGGGATACGGTACCCTTTCTAACCTTTGTGCAATGACGTGCAATCCATACTGGGCCTAACACCGTCTGAGCCTGCCTCATGCTGTATAGAAATATATTTTGAATGTGTACGCTATCCATACATGTTATCCAGGGATACGGTACCCTTTCTAACCTTTGTGCAATGACGTGCAATCCATACTGGGCCTAACACCATCTGAGCCTGCCTCATGCTGTATAGACATATATTTTGAATGTGTACGCTATCCATACATGTTATCCAGGGATACGGTACCCTTTCTAACCTTTGTGCAATCACGTGCAATCCATACTGGGCCTAACACGGTCTGAGCCTGCCTCATGCTGTATAGACATATATTTTGAATGTGTACGCTATCCATACATGTTATCCAGGGATACGGTACCCTTTCTAACCTTTGTGCAATGACGTGCAATCCATACTGGGCCTAACACCGTCTGAGCCTGCCTCATGCTGTATAGACATATATTTTGAATGTGTACGCTATCCATACATGTTATCCAGGGATACGGTACCCTTTCTAACCTTTGTGCAATCACGTGCAATCCATACTGGGCGTGAAAACGGCTGGCGAGCTGTTAAGCAAGCTACAGCACCTGTCCAGACAAGTACAGGGATTCCCTAGCGAGGAGACTTATTTGATTGTTTTCAATGTTGGGACAGCAATTTTTGGAGAGCACTATACTCTGGAGAATGATAGATGGGGCCCACCATACACTGGAACATTCCAAAGGTGGACATCAGACACTGGAGCAGCATTTACAGGGCCCATTATACACTAGAGCATTAGAAATGGGGCCCATTATGTTTGGAGCATTATTTGGGCCCATAAGACAGTAGAGCTTCATCCATGGGGACCAACATATACTGTAGCATTATGTGGAGCTCATCATATACTGTTTCAAACATTATATGGGACCAATGATTCTGTATGGAGAAATAGATGGGCCTCGTCATGAGATGTAAAAAGTGAGGTATTTTTCATTGTACTATACCGCTATTTATCTGCCGTATCAGAGCATGATGAGTTGTGGTATGGGTTAAAGGGGCGCTCTTTCGCCCAGGGCACATGAAAACCTGCAGCCAGCCCTCCCCCCCCACAACTTTAGCCAAATAACCCCCATTTTTCAGTGCGTAACTTATATTATGAAGTTAATTAAGGTTGACAAGCTTAAGTAAGAAGAATTGATGCTTTTTGCATTCAAATGGGCACTGTAGGTGTGTTTCCTGTCCTCCTCTCACTGCCGACTTTTATTCCCCATTCACTTACATTGGGTTTCGTGTTTCGGGACGACCCCGACTTTTCCCTATAATCGGACGATCTTGCTCGACCCGACCTTTGGAAAAGTCGGGTTTCACGAAACGAAACGCGACCCTAAAAAACCAAAAGTCGCTCAACTCTAATTATGACTACTTTTTTTTAAATAGAATCTGGACCAGAAATCAGCTAGCAACTACAGGTCCAACTTCTCTAACTTCTGTTACTTAAGTGGCATTACTAGGGTAGATTAGTTTGGCTATAAACTATCATTGTCCATCTTAGTCATGCTTCTGGGTTTGAATCCTTGAGCCTGTGCTTTGGGTTCAGCTTCTTTGTCCACCGAGCTACAGCAGATACACCGTTTCGCTGGGTGTTTAGTTTCTATTATTTTTAGGGCAACATGTGTTTTCATTTATTCATTTGTCTGCCCTATCACTTTTCGAGTGCAGCTTTACATCCTTTCCCCCTGCTGGTATTTCCTGCTGATGATAGTCTCATTTGGATGTCCAGCCATTCTGCTGTAGTTTAAGCCAGGCAATGAAAGACCAGCTAGAGTTTATCTCTCTGCTGTTTATGTTCTTTGCCCTGCACCTATCTTTTGTTTCTTTTTAGGAAGTAAGCAGCATATTCTTTAAACGTACTGTCACACTTAGCGATGCACCAGCGATCCCGACCAGCGATATGACGCGGTCAGGATCGCTGGTGCATCGCTAAGTGGTCGCTAGTGAGCTGCCACACAGGCAGATCTCACCAGCAACATAGCAGGGGCTGGGGATCGCTACTTACCTGTCAGACGAAGCGATCCTGACGTCCTCCCGCCTGCGTCCACGCGTCGCTCGTCGGCGCCACAGGAAGCTGACGACGAGAAACGGTCCAGGACGTTCTCGCGCGATCAGCGATAACCAGCGGGTGAGCGGTCGGAGGTAAGTATCAGACATAGCGATATCGCTAGCAATATCGCTATAACGTCACAAAAACCTGTGACGTTATAGCGATATTGCTAGCGATATCGCCTAGTGTGATAGGCCCTTAACAGTAGGTACTTAATCCTTTATTTTGTATTTTGTGGTTTGTTTTACTCACCCTGGGATCTTTCTTTTTCAGTTTCACTTTCTCTTCTGTAGGTAATTTGCACTCTGCTCTGCCCTCCGGTTCTTTAGGAGGAACGTGAAGTGCACAACGTCCTTTTAGGCAGCATAGGTCAGAGTTTCCATCATCTAGTCTGTGGTTATGGCTATCTCAGCTCATGCAGGAGTCAGGCTCTCTAGTCTGAACATGAGTCAGGAAGGTAAATTGCAGTGTTCGTTGCTACCTATTTTCCCAAATGAGTTGCTACGCTATCAAAACATATTTGTGATCAGGCAGACCAGTCTTTGCAGAAAACCGATTTAATCTGATGGTTTGCTGTCAGAGGAAACATCATTCTGCTGTGACTGAGATGAATCCATAGTACACTTTGCTTCCCACCATACACTTGCTGGAAGTAAAAGAGGCCAGTTGTGGCTTGCATTTTGAAGAAATGCTGACCTCATGATTCTTCCAGTGGTGGTAGTGATGCTTCTGCTGCACATTTGTAGCCATTAATTCTTTTTTCTTTATACATAAACTATCTTCTGCCATCACAACTTATATTCTTTTATTTTGATTGTACTGACTTACTGCTGCTTTCTAATGCATTAAACAGGTGGTCCAAAATTAAAATTTATGTTAATCTTAATCGTCTATTTAATTAAAAAATCAAATCTATTTTCTACTTTAATTAAAGATTCCCTATTGCTCCTTTACTACACAATCTAAAATTTTTCTTGCCTACTTCCTGTTTGATGAAACTTCATTTGAGAACCCCAGGACTAAAATACATTTTAGTTTTGAATTGCCCCTTTAATAATAAAGACAAAATGTATTATTGTAATTCAAATGCAGCAGGACAGATGCCAGCTACAACATATCACTGATCAAGCAAACTGAATCTTTATATTATTCACAGAATACTACACTCATCTTCACATTACTGTTTCAAAAATATATTGAATGGCTTAAGACATTCTCTTCTGATAACTATTGCTGAGCTGTGAGCTCTGACATCCTTTCACTATCTTTAGTCAATCTTAAAATGGCTGATGCACTCACTGCTTAGACTTTTATACATGCTATTATGGTCCCTCTGGAATGGTTTCTCTATATTATGTGATGTGATAGTTGTAAAGTTGTAGAAGCCCACACTGTTGCACCTGAGATCATGCCAGTGTTTTGTGACTGATGCGATCTAATGCAACATATTAAAAGACAGTGGCCATTTTTTGGCAATTTGAATTAAATGAATTGCAAACTTGTTCAAATTCACCAGGAATTTGACTTGTAGTATCGGTTGGCTCATTTTTATCAGCCTCTAGTGGTTATTATTTTTAAATGGGTATCCCCATCTCACTGTTCATTGTTGAGATGGGATTTTTACTCTGTAGTAGTGATGAGCGAGTGTGCTTGTTACTCAAGTTTTTCAAGGCATGGTCGGGTGTTCTCCGAGTATTTAGGCATGCTCAGAGATTTAGTTTGTGTTGCTGCAGCTGCATGATTTGCGGCTGCTAGACAGCCTGAATATATGTGGGGATTTCCTAAAAAACAGGCAATCCCCACATGTATTCAGGCTATCTAGCAGCCGCAAATCATGCAGCTGCGGCGACACAAACTAAATCTCCGAGCACACCCACAGTTTTTCAGAGCATGCTCTAAGCACACCCATATACTTGAAGAAATGACTTATAAAAATATAAAATCGCAATGTAAAAAGGACTACAGCAGTGGAGGTAGGTCTAAGCCTGGCAGAGGCGCATAGGCCTCACCCCTCTCCTGCATGACCCTGTGCATCACCTTGGGTGTAGGGGTCATGAGGCAGGGCAGTCACGGTGTCCTCTGGAGGCCATTCAACTCACATTGGTTGGTGACAACTGGTTATAATTCAGATGAATTATCAGGCAGGTGGTGCTCAGGTTCAGAAGATTTATGTTTCGCTTCAGGCTCTGATGGCACAGTGTTCAAGCCACCCGTCACTTGTGGTCAGTACATGGCCTGAAGAAATGCCATGCCAGAGAGCTCTTTTCAGTGAGCAGTGGACATTAGCAGCCTTTTTACTGGTTAATGGCCGCCCGCTGCTCCTTTTCACCCTCGCTCACTGTTCACAATTAAAGAGGAGGATTTGCAGGTGGAGCAAGTTGAGATGGAGCAATAAACTATGCTGGGTGATGATACATAGGCTATCCTCATGTCATCTTCTCAAAGTGGATTGGAGGATAATAAGAAGTAGGAGAAAGAGGGTTGAGGAGGAGGAACAAAAGCTGGTTGCCTACACTACAGACGGTAGTAGCCAACTCACCTTCATTCTATCTGTTCTGCGCGGATGGCCTGAAGACGAGGAGAGAGAGGACAAGGAGGAAGAGGAGGATACCATGGACAGTTGCCCTCTTGGTGGGAACAGAGAAGTCATGGCTGTTGGTAGTCAAGCACACATGGCTGAGTTTATGTTCCACTTCCTTTCCCATGATCCTCACGAAATTTGCATTTAATTACTGGTTGGTCACGTTTCTAGACCCATGCTACAAGGAGAACTTTACAACTCTCCTTCCCATGGTGGAGAGGTCTAATAAATTGTTGCAGTACCAGAATGAGCTAGTTGAAGACTTTTTTAAAAATTCCCATCTGACAACGCTGGCGGCAGAGGTCAGAGTTCCTTGGACAACCAAGGAGTGGAGACAAAAGAGACACACACCAGATGCAGCAGAGGGGTACCTTTTCGACCATACCAGCATCCTCCGTGATTCCTCTGTACCTTACAACTATTGGGTATCTAAGGCTAGTTTCACACTTGCTTTTTTTTGCAGCGCGTTTTTCCCGCAAAAAAACGCATTAAAAAAACGCATACAAATGCATACAAACGCTGCGTTTTTTTCCAGCATTTTAATGCGCATGCAGGAAAAAAACGCAGCGTTTTTGCGCGTTTGTATGCGTTTTTTGTGCGTTTGCGTTTTTTTACAGATTTTGGAAAAACCCCACAAAAAAGAAAAAACAACCATTCAACAACACACAAGACCAATGGGACTTCATTGTGGGTGTGGTATGTTAATATATATACACCCTGTCTACAGTATTCTTCACATTTGCTTGATTCTTCTCGTGACCATGGATCTGCGCTGGAAGAGTTTTCACTTCAACTTGGATTTGGACATCGCGATGGCTCAGGCGTATGCAGTTGCTTGCCATGAACAAAGGAAGAGAGAGAGGCAGCGAAGACGGCGGCGTATGTGGATACATCCGATTGTTGAACTCCGGGAGAGCCGTGGGGCATACCATACCCTCTACAGCGAGCTCCAGTCAAACCCGGAGAAATTTACAGATTATATCCGGATGTCCCACGAAAGTTTCATGGATTTGCTTGCTCGTGTCCAACAATCCATCCGGAGACAGGACACACAGCTCCGTCGTGCGATTCCTCCTGAGGAACGGCTACTGGTGACATTACGGTATGTTTTAAAAACAAAGGGGTGTGGTCTGATGTTTTTTTTTGTAAATTTAGTATTCAAAACCTTGGGTAATTAGTTTTCGTGAATGTACTAATATTTTTTTTATAGTTTTTAAAAATAATATACATAAATATTAATTTTACTTCTTTGTCTGTTCACAGATTCCTGGCGACTGGAGAAACCCTATCCTCACTACACTTCCAGTACCGTATTGGAATCTCTACCTTGTCTGGAATTGTTGCTGACACCTGCCGGGCTCTCTGGAATGTTCTTTGCCCAGAATTTATGCCCCTGCCCACCGCTGAAAAGTGGATGGAAATTGCTGACAAATTCTGGACAGTATGCAATTTTCCCAACTGTTTGGGAGCTGTTGATGGGAAACACATACGGATCATCAAACCCCAAAGAACGGGATCTGAGTACTATAATTACAAAAAGTACTTTTCAATAGTACTCATTGCAATTGCGGATGCCGGATGTATGTTTGTAGCAGTGGACATTGGAGCATTTGGCCGTGGTAATGACTCGCAGGCTTTTAAAAACTCAGACATGGGCCGGAGGTTGTATGGCAACCAATTTAATTTCCCTATGCCACGGCCTCTTCCTCACACCGAAGCTCCGCCACTGCCCTTTGTAATGGTTGGCGATGAGGCTTTTCAAATGTGCGGAAACTTACTGAAACCCTACTCCAGCCGGGACTTGGACCACACCAAAAAAATTTTTAATTACAGGCTGACCAGGGCCAGAAGAACTGTCGAGTGTGCTTTTGGGATTCTTGTTTCCAGATGGCGAATTCTGGGCACGGCCATTAATCTTAAACTTGAAACAGTCGATGAGGTGGTGAAGGCCTGTGTGGTTCTACATAACTTTGTGATGGCTAAAGAGCACCCGACCTTTGAACTGGACGATGATGCTCCTAACCCATTGCCTGAATTCACTCAGCACACTCTCAGGTCATCCGTTGAAGTTGGCCAAATGAGGGACAAATTTGCGGCCTACTTTATTTCTGATGTAGGACGGGTGCACTGGCAAGATGAAATGGTGTAATGTTGTTGTTTATGGTAATAAAAATCCTTATTTGATACCATTACTGAGTGCACTATATTTTTTAAACTCCGATTAATTAAAAAACTTCCCATGTATAACTGAATTTTGTTATGTTCACACACCTGGGCAGGTAAATACACATACGAGTTAAAATGCAGCATTGCTAGTCTGCGTGAAATATATTGGAATGAGCAAAGCTGCAGGCCATGAATCAGGAAACAATTTTTTTTCAAGATAAAATTGTGCAAATAGTTTAAAACAAAGTATGTGATTTTCTCAAAACACAACACTCAAAACCCAACCCCAATGAAAGTCCATGGGGAATACAAGTCAGCATTGAGTGGATGAATGTAATCTGCTCCATTAAAAGTTATTACACTAGGCCTTGGAATGACTATACTAGGCCGTGGTATTTCAAATATGAGTATACTAGGCCTTGGGGCTAGTAGTATATGTGAAATACCACGGCCTAGTATAGTCATACCAAGGCCTACTGTAATAACTCGATTTTTAACAACTAGCATCTTGTTTCAACAAAAACAAACTGGTGAAACTAGAAAGAAACTTATTTTTTAGACAAGTTTCAACAGTTTGTTTTTCATGAAACCAGATTCTATTTGGTAAAACTAGAGTTATTACACTAGGCCTTGGAATGACTATACTAGGCCGTGGTATTTCAAATATGAGTATACTAGGCCTTGGGGCTAGTAGTATATGTGAAATACCACGGCCTAGTATAGTCATACCAAGGCCTACTGTAATAACTCGATTTTTAACAACTAGCATCTTGTTTCAACAAAAACAAACTGGTGAAACTAGAAAGAAACTTATTTTTTAGACAAGTTTCAACAGTTTGTTTTTCATGAAACCAGATTCTATTTGGTAAAACTAGAGTTATTACACTAGGCCTTGGAATGACTATACTAGGCCGTGGTATTTCAAATATGAGTATACTAGGCCTTGGGGCTAGTAGTATATGTGAAATACCACGGCCTAGTATAGTCATACCAAGGCCTACTGTAATAACTCGATTTTTAACAACTAGCATCTTGTTTCACCAAAAACAAACTGGTGAAACTAGAAAGAAACTTATTTTTTAGACAAGTTTCAACAGTTTGTTTTTCATGAAAACAGATTCTATTTGGTAAAACTAGAGTTATTACACTAGGCCTTTGAATGACTATACTAGTCCATGTTATTTCACATATGACTATACTAGCCCTTGGGTTGGTTTTTAACATGTATTTACCCATCAGTGTGTGTGAGCGGCGCAAACAACATTAATGAAACTTATTAATGGTGAACCACAAATGTAAATTTATTTTTTATCACAAAAAAAAAATTTAAAAATTATTTTTTACGGCGTTTGGGGGCAGATGGTTTCAATTTGGGGGTGTGCAGGGAATATGCAACACTTGCAGTTGAAGACGGTGTTTGAGGGGAAGGGGCAACAAAACTTGTGGGGGAAGGTAGTCCAGTTAAGGGAATTAAACTTGGAACACTTGTAGGAGAGGAAATCTGTTCAGTTACATTAGTTGTAATGGCATGTCGCCGTAGGCTTGTGTGCCTGGACCGACTTTGGCCCAATGCCCGCCTTGATTGATTTCGCCTTGAAGTAGGGGCAAATATGGAATGTAGGTCCCCCGTCTGCTGGTATGGCTGCTGCTGCTGAGGTGGCGGCTGCTGCTGCAGAGGTTGCGGCTGCTGCTGAGGTGGCGGCTGCTGCTGAGGTGGCGGCTGCTGCTGAGGTGGCAGCTGCTGCTGAGGTGGTTGCTGCTGCTGCTGAGGTGGCGGCTGCTGCTGAGGTGGTTGCTGCTGCTGCTGAGGTGGCGGCTGCTGCTGAGGTGGCTGCTGCTGCTGAGGTGGCGGCTGCTGCTGAGGTGGCTGCTGCTGCTGAGGTGGCGTCTGCTGAGTTGGCTGCTGCTGCTGAGGTGGCTGATGCTGCTCTTCTTGTTCAGTGCTCGTCCTTGCAGGAGGACTGGTGGCGGCAGTGATGGCCCAGGTTTGCAGAGTGGTGGTGGCAGGGCTACTACATGTTGTTGTAGCGGCAGGGCTGTTCCATGTTTGCCTAGTGGTGGCTGAGCTCCACGCATGCATGGGATTGGCGGTGGTGCTCCAGACAGGAGCAGCGCTTGCCATGGTGGTGTCGGTGAAGTGACCAGCTGCACTCAGACTTGTGGTGGTGTAACGGTGGGTGTCCAGCCTTTGAAGAGAGGTGTCCGTGCAGTGGTATGCAGCACAAGTCGGTAGTGAGGTGAAGCGAGTCAATGGTGGCACAGGTGGAAAGGACACCACTGACTGCTGACCGTACCGATTATGCTGCATAGCCTGCAAGAAAGCATTGTTGCAGGCCTGCAGCACATTCAGCTGTTGATCAGGACTAAGGTGTTCCGCCATGCCCTTTTCAATCTTACTAAAAAAATGGTGTGCTGGTCTGTTGAGGTCGGCCTCCAGACGGTCAAGGCGCTGTTCTACAGAATTGAAGCGGTGTTCAAAGTGGTTAAAACCACGTTCCATCAGTGCAAAACCGCTTTCAACTCTGTCGGACAGTGACTTGAGGCTGGAATTAAATGTCTCGCTCAAATGCATAAACTCGGGCAAGACATTCCTTTCCAAGGCCCTCTGCCGCTGGCGGGTAGTGCCCGCATAACCAGTGGCAGAGACCTGGGACAGGGGAACACCTGATGGCCCAGCTTCCTGGTCACCAGCTGTGTGTGTGTGGGACCTGCAAGGTGCTTCCTGGCTGTCGGATGGCTGGGACGGGTCAGAGGACGTCCGACGAAGGACCGCTCCAGGGCCAGGTTGCAGGGTGCTGCTCCAGGTGCTGTGGAAGAAAGGAAAATCATTACTACCATGCCTTTACAAGAAGCATCAGCTGTGGATTAGAAAAACACAGATTAATAAAAATAAAAACCCAAAATGTATAATACTTACGATCTTGTGGCAAGGACCGGTCGTAGGAACTGCAACGCGTGATAGTGACGGTATCTAGTTCTGGTCCTTGACGCAGATCCACTGCGAACCTGGCCCTCAGCACGAACATCACTGTTGAAGCGGTCCTTGATCGAACGCCAACGTGTTCGGACTTTGTCCACTGTTGATAAAAAAAAACAGTGCCGTCAAGTACAACAGTCACTGCTTCACAATTTAGCAATACAATACTCAAAGCAGTCACTGTAGACCACGATGACACTGTTGGGTTTCCTGCTAGAATACGCCTAGCACGAAACCCAACAGTGCCGTCAAGGACAACAGTCACTGCGGCACAATGTAGCAATACAATACTCAAAGCAGTCACTGTAGACCCCGATGACACTGTTGGGTTTCCTGCTAGAATACGCCTAGCACGAAACCCAACAGTGCCGTCAAGGACAACAGTCACTGCGGCACAATGTAGCAATACAATACTCAAAGCAGTCACTGTAGACCCCGATGACACTGTTGGGTTTCCTGCTAGAATACGCCTAGCACGAAACCCAACAGTGCCGTCAAGGACAACAGTCACTGCGGCACAATGTAGCAATACAATACTCAAAGCAGTCACTGTAGACCACGATGACACTGTTGGGTTTCCTGCTAGAATACGCCTAGCACGAAACCCAACAGTGCCGTCAAGGACAACAGTCACTGCGGCACAATGTAGCAATACAATACTCAAAGCAGTCACTGTAGACCCCGATGACACTGTTGGGTTTCCTGCTAGAATACGCCTAGCACGAAACCCAACAGTGCCGTCAAGGACAACAGTCACTGCGGCACAATGTAGCAATACAATACTCAAAGCAGTCACTGTAGACCACGATGACACTGTTGGGTTTCCTGCTAGAATACGCCTAGCACGAAACCCAACAGTGCCGTCAAGGACAACAGTCACTGCGGCACAATACAGAGCAGGGAAATACTCACTAAACGCCTTTTTGGCGGATGCTGTGGCGCTGTCCCAGCCATCCATCAACGCTGCGGCCACCTCATTCCATAGCCGCCGTGTCACCACATTGTCCTTGTACAGCCGGTCACGGCTGTCCCACAACGGCGAACGCTCCTGGACCAGGCTGATGAGCTGCTCATTATCCAGGTAGACGTCTTCATCCCGTTGTGGAACCTAGACAAAACACATTCATTAGAATAATCAAATTTAAATTGACTAAAAAGTTACAAAAAAAGAAAAAAAAAAAAGAGTAAAAATAGAAGATAAAAAAAAAAAAAAAACATTACAAATCATTTGATACTTACATTACGTATCACCACCGGGACTTGGCTTCGCTGCTCCTGCTGTTCGCCCTCACTATTCCCGTCCGCAGATGATGATGACGATGTCTGAAAGTTGAAAAAAACGTAAGAGATTTGGAGAAGCAGCAGATATACTTACCAGATGCACGAAAATAATCACCTCACGGTCTGCTTGCGCCAATTCCTGCCGCGATGGGGAATACTCCGATTCTGAAGACATACTGCATGTAAAAATAATAAAAATCATTAGTACATACATAATTTAAAAGGACAGGCATATAATGTAATATACTCACATTCTTCGCTGATATAATGTGTTCTTGGTTGAATGTCTGCTCTTCAATCTGTCTAGTGTAGTAGTGGCAGAGTTTTGGCAGGCACCTCCTTTATATAGCCTTTTTTTTTTGGACTTTAGAAGATTCTAACTAGGATAAAAAGTGGACACCACCCAAAAAACGCTGCGCTAAAAAAGCGCATACCTGCGCATGCCAGTGCGCACGTATGCGCATCCATAGGCTATAATGGCCATTTTTAGCGCAAAACGTGCGCATACGTGCGCATGCGATTTTTTCAAGGGCCAAAAAATGCAACATGCAGCGTCTGGAAAATACCATCGCACAACCCAAAAAAACGCAGCGCATGAAAATCGCATACATGCGCTTACAAGTGCGCAGGTATGCGCACCCATGTTAAATATAGGGGAAAAATCGCATGCGCACGTATGCGTTTTTTTCCAGCGCTAAAAAACGCAAATGTGAAACCAGCCTAAGCTAGACACGTGACATGAACTGTCTCTCTATGCCTTGGAGGTCCTGGCCTGCCCTGCTGCTAGTATTTTGTGCGAAGGGGTTTTTAGTGCTGTCAGGGGTAATATAACCAATTGGTACATCCGCCTGCAAACTGAAAATTATAACCAGCTGACTCTTATCAAAATAACAAAGGCTGGATTGGGCCAGACTTCTGTATACCACCGGATGACAGCAGTGGAAAATAATCTCAAATCCAGTGTTTTTTTCTGGTCATGAACCTCTTCCCAACCAAACAAAAATACACACTTGAGGATTTCGCATCCCCTCCTCTTTTTTGGAAGTGGTTTATAGGCAAACTACTTGCACAGAGATGGCAGCAGAGTATAATTTCTTTTTTTATGCCAACAAATGACACAGACCCAACGGCAGGGTAGAATTACTTTTTAGGCACACTACTCGCAAAGTGAGAACTGCAGAGTATAATTATTTTTTAGGCACTCTACTCATACAGACACAGCGGTATAGTAAAATTAGTTTTTTAGGCGCAGCCATAACTCTTACAGACACAGCAGTAGAGTAAAATTATTTTTTAGGCCCGGACACAACTTCTACAGTCACAGCAGTAGAGTAAAACTTGTATTTTAAGCATAGCAAAAGCTCATACAGACACAAGGGTAGAGTAGACCAATTTTTTAGGCCTGGCCATTACTTTTACAGACACCGGGGAAGAGTATAATTATTTTTTTAATTACAGCCACAACTCACACAGACACAGCGGTATGGTAAAATTATTTATTAGGCCTGGCCACAACTTGTACAGACACAGCAGTAAAGTATTATTTTATTTTTAGGTCCACTACTCATACAGACAAGCCTGCAGAGTACACACAGGCATTTTGGCCCAGTACTCCCACAGGTGGGGGCACAGAGTATACACAGAGGCTTAAAGGCACAGTACTCCCACAGATCAGAGTGCAAAGTACAAACAGAGGCTTAAAGACACATACTGCCATAGGCTGGAGTGCAGAGCACACCCAGATGCTTAAAGGGACAATACTATCACAGTCAGTGGGGCAGAGTACACACAGAGGCTTAAAGGCACAGTAGTCCCACAGGCAGGGGTGCAGAGCACACACAGTGGGTTAAATGCACAGAACTCCCACAGATGGGTGAAAAGTAAACAGAGAGGCTTAAAGGCACAGTACTCCCACAGGCAAGGGTGCAGAGTACACATAGAGCCTTTTTGTCACAGTAGCCCCAGAGGTAGGGGTACAGAGTGCACATCGAAGCTTTTTGGCACTGTACTTCCACAGACACAGGTGCAAAGTATACAGAGGCCTTTTGACGCAGTACTTTAACAGATATGTGTGCAGAGTGCATGCAATAACTTAAAGGCACAGTACTCCCACAGATATGGGTGCAGAGTACACACAGCAACTTTTTGGCACAGTACTCCCAGTGAGACACATGCAGAGTACACACACTGAGGATTTTGGGCAGAGTGTGCACATAAGTTCTAATACTGTATTTCACTCCAGCTGCTTCCTATCCCTACACTAATCAAAGCAGAATTTGTCACGAACCTTAACAGTAATTCGGATATCCGGTAAAAAGTTTATGTTCAGGGTTCGATAACTGACACAAGGTGTCAGGTACAAACCCCAAACTTTACAGTATGGGTTTGCTTATATTTGCTCATGTGGGCTTACGTTTTAAAGAATGATTAATGGAGAAAACTTAGGATTCTTGTGTATCACCTCAAAGAGCATATTCAAAATCCTCTCAGACTGGACACACCAAAACCTGTGCAAATCGGTAGGAAGAGATTGTCAGCGGCCGAAAGATTCCGTTGACTTCCACAAAGACTGTTTATATTGTGGTAGACAAGATCATTCTGGAACAGGTTGTTCCAAACTGAATGCCAAACAGGGAAATTTCGGCCCCTAGGTGAGGAGGGAGGTATTACCCTGGGATTAACTTTGTTTTCATTAAAGATAAGTCACTTGTGCCTATATCTGTTTCCTTTTGTTCCTCTGTGTTCACAGGACAAGCATTCACTGATTTTAGAGCAACTGAGAATTTCATGTACTTCTCTCTTGTCAAAAGGCTGAAAATTCCCTTTGCTTTCTTGTAGGTGCATCTAAAGCTAATGTTCGCAAATGGCTCTGCATTTCCTGGTGGTCATATCCAATTCCAGACAGAGAAGGTAACTCTTCAGATTGCTGAACTACATGTTGAAGACATTTAGATTTTAAGTTTGATTCTTTCTGATGCACCTATGTTTTTGGGTTATTTCATGGTTACAGCTTCATGCTTCGGTCATTGAACAGATTACCCAATGGGGTCCATCTTGTTTTCGCAATTTTGCATCAAAGGTCTACCACAGTCACCTCTTCTGAAACTCTGATCTGCATCTACTGCCTTCAAATTGCCTCCTCCCTATCAGGACTTCATAGATGTCTTCTCCAAGCAGCGAGCCAAGATAGTACCTCCTCATTGGCCACATGACTGCTCCATTCCCCTTCTATCAGGCACAGAACAACCCCGGGGGGCAATTTTATCCTCTTTCTGTCCCAGAGACACAGGCAATTTTTGGCCTACTTTAAAGAGATCCTAGAGAAGGGATTAATCTGAAAATCTTCCAACCCAGCCAGTGCAATTTTCTTCATTGTTAGAAAGAAAGAAGGCTCACTGAGACCGTGCGTAGACTATGGGTGTGTAAATAAATGTCTCTAAAAGACCGTTTTTCATTGTCCTTCTTCTCTGAGTTATATGACAGGATTAAAGGTGCTACCATTGTGAAGGGTTAAAACTAAAATCAGAGCTTAAGTTTCATTTTCTCCATTCTCTGAAGGTTTCGTTTCTCCATTTTTGTTGCTGTAAGATACATTTTTGTAATTAGGATGAAAAAGTTCAGGCTGTCATGAAACCAGACTGTTTCCATCAGGTGCAAGATAAGGGAACCGGGGGTGTAGAATTCTGAAGAATATGCCATTATACTACTTTCTATGCTATTTGGATACGGACATATATGCAGTTTCCGGTTTTCTTGCAATATTACTGGCTTATAAAGTGAAATGATGCTATTGGTAGTTGAGAACTTTGCATAATTAAGCAAAATATTATAAAAGAAGTGACTAAAATAAAGGGGACTAGTGATCTGTCTCGATCCTCCCGTACAGAGACCCCCGTCTCCGTGTGGTCATTCCCAGTTGCTAGCAACGCCATGTGGATTAATTTGGAAATCACTGGATCAACCGTGAAGGGTTAATTTAGCCCTCCCTGAATAGCTACCTCGACATCATCTTCACTAAGTTAGACCAGCATGGCTCTTATAACCTAATCCGAGTCAAAAGGGCAATGAATGGAAGACAGCGTTCAGCACTCGTGATGGTCGCTATGATTCCGTTCAGGTTGTGCAATGCACTGGCTGTTTTCCAGTACATCGTGGAATGAGATCTTTCATAATGTACATGATGATCAATATGTCTTAGTTCATCTTATTGACATCTTAATCTTCAAAATACCAGAAGGACAAATGAAGACCCAGAAAGAAATGTGGTAAAAGAGGATAAATGTAAAGCAATTGAAAAAAAGTACCAAACATTATACAGTATTTATTTATGTATTTCTTTTTTGGCTTATTTTAGTGTTGCTGCCAGTATCTGCATTGATGTGTTGAAGAGAATCACCTCTGCCCTATAATAGTCAGGAATTTTTAATTGTTATATCTTATATAGCAATTGACAATCACTACTCTTAAAGAACAACAATGGAAATTATAACCATACTTGGAGACTGCATTTTTCATGGCAAATCTTGATCTACTAATGTTTCAATGCATGTCCTTCAGAAAGAATGAGATGACGAGTGAAGAGCCCAATGGGACATGCAAAAAATATATTATGTAGGTGGAAGAAAAAATATTCTCTTTTACAATTGTACTCATCACAAAAAGAAGAATAAACGAGCAGATTGCGTGAACAATATCGTGTCCTATAGTGAATGGCTTCATATTTTATGTATTATGATAGTTTGATCATAGTAAAGCAATGTAGCTGAATGCTTTAAAGCATATATCACATAGATTTCAATATATCACATGTATTGTATATGCAGGCACAAAGTCATCTTTCAGTTTTAGACAATAAAGCGTATATATATATATATATATATATATATATATATATGCTGTACATATATGTATATATA
Organism: Dendrobates tinctorius; assembly: GCF_039654945.1. Lineage (NCBI taxonomy): Eukaryota > Metazoa > Chordata > Amphibia > Anura > Dendrobatidae > Dendrobates > Dendrobates tinctorius. The sequence continues at coordinate 47,948,271 of NW_027361688.1, read as the reverse complement.
TATTGTAGGGATTCGCTCTGGTAGGCAATAGCCGGGCAGCAGTAACGAGGCAACACACAGGCATAAAGTCCAATTCCAGTGGTTTTAATGTCACTCAGTAACTAGCAGCGTAACAAAACATAAGGAAAACCAAACACATACTCCAGCTTGGAGATCCACTGGTCCCAGACTCATCCCTTGCACGGGACGGGCGTAACTAAGCGGCTGCCAGGTCCTGCGGCATCCGCCAGGTGCCATTCCCGGGGTTCTTCCGAGTCTTGCTGCTATAGTCCTGCAGCACGGGAATCCTATATACAAGTTTCAGGCTGAGTCCACACAAGTTCCTGTAGCTTCCAGAAACACACTCACATTGTGGTAATTACCAACCTCAATTAGATAGGGCCTAACCCCTCCCACCAGTGAGTTAGACACCACATGGGCTGATCACATTACCCTGACATCATCGCAGGTCCCGTCTTTAGGGAAAAACCCGGTCAAACATTAATCTGCTGGGAGAAACATATCTTCCATCTAGTAAAACCCCCCTTACTGTACCACTATATATATATATATATATATATATATATATATATATATACTAGCTGAAGAGCCCGGCACTGCCTGGGCATAGTAACTAACTGTTGTTAGTTATAGCAAATTATAATTATCCTCCATCCCATAGTCCCGTGCCCATATACCCATCACACATCCTCCATCCCATAGGCCCGTGCCCATATACCCATCATACATATCCTCCATCCCATAGTCGAGTGCCCATATACCCATCACACATCCTCCTTCCCATAGTCCCGTGCCCATATACCCGTCATACATATCGTCCATCCCATAGTCCCGTGCCCATATACCCGTCATACATATCCTCCATCCCATAGTCCAGTGCCCATATACCCATCACACATCCTCCAACCCATAGTCCTGTGCCCATATACCCATCATACATATTCACCATCCCATAGGCCCGTGCCCATATACCCATCATACATATCCTCCATCCCATAGTCCAGTGCCCATATACCCATCACACATCCTCCATTCCATAGTCAACCATTATGACATCATAATGAGGGGCGGGGCTTGATACGCACACACTGTTTCCCCAGTATGTAGATAGGGGCATTATGACATCATAATGAGGGGTGGGGCTTGACGCGCACACACTTTTTTCCCCAGTATGTAGATAGGGGCTAAATTGTTTGGTGAATTGGAACACGCAGGGTTAAAATTTCGCCTCACAACATAGCTTAGGACGCTCTCGGGGTCCAGACGTGCGACTGTGCAAAATTTTGTGGCTGTAGCTGCGACGGTGCGGATGCCTATCCCGGACATACACACATACACACATACACACACATACATACATACATACACACTTTGAGCTTTATATTTTAGATATATTAATATATATATATACTAGCTGAAGAGCCCGGCGCTGTGCGGGCATAGTAACTAACTGTGGTTAGTTATAGCAAATTATGATTATCCTCCATCCCATAGTCCTGTGCCCATATACCCATCATACATATCCACGATCCCATAGTCCCGTGCCCATATGCCCATCATACATATCCACGATCCCAAAGTCGAGTGCCCATATACCCATCACACATCCTCCATCCCATAGTCTCATGCCCATATACCCATCACACATCCTCCATCCCATAATCCCATGCCCATATACCCATCATACATATTCGCCATCCCATAGTCCCTTGCCCATATACCCATCATACACATCCTCCATCCCATAATCCAGTGCCCATATACCCATCACACATTCTCCATCCCATAGTCCCATGCCCATATACCCATCATACATATCCTCCATCCCATAGTCCCGTGCCCATATACCCATCATACATATCCGCCATCCCATAGTCCCGTGCCCATATACCCATCATACATATCCGCCATCCCATAGTCCATTGCCCATATACCCATCACACATCCTCCATCCCATAGTCAACCATTATGACATCATAATGAGCGGCGGGGCTTGCAACCTATGATGACATCAGCGTCGCCATGGCAACCATTGTGACATCATAATGAGGGGCGGGGCTTGACGCACACACACTTTTTCCCCAGTATGTAGATAGGGGCAAAATTGTTTGATGAATTGGAATGCGTGGGGTTAAAATTTCGCCTCACAACATAGCTTAGGATGCTCTTGGGGTCCAGACGTGCGACTGTGCCAAATTTTGTGGCTGTATCTGCGACGATGCGGATGCCTATCCCAGACATACACACACACACACACATACACACATACATATACATACACACTTTGAGCTTTATATATTATATATATATATATATGTATATATATATATATATATATATATATACTAGCTGAAGATCCCTAATATCCCACATCATCCTGTCAGCCAGAGCCACCGGACAACTACCATTAATATCCCACGTCATCCCATCAGCCAGAGCCACCGGACTACTACCATTAATATCCCACATCGTCCCGTCAGCCAGAGCCACCGGACTACTACCTCTAATATCCCACATCATCCCATCAACCTGGGGTCAGAACCAGAGCGCTGAGTGGAACAGTCCTAACTTCCATATCGGGGATCCCTTTAAAAGAGGCCTGGCGTCAGAATCAGAGCGCTGAGGGATTTACCCTAACTTCCATACCAGAGATCACTTTAAGAGAGGCCTGGGGTCAGTATCAAAGCGCATAGTGGATTTGCCCTCACTTCCATACCAATGATCCCTTTAATAGGGGCCTTAGGTCAGAACCAGAGCGCTGAGTGGATTTGCCCTGACTTGCATACCAGTGATCCCTTTAATAGAACCATGGGGTCAGAATCAAAGCACTGAGTGATTTGCCCTGACTTCCATGCAGGAGATCCCTTTAAGAGAGCCTGGGGTCAGTACCAAAGTGCAGAGTGGATTTGCCCTAACTTCCATAGCAATGATCCCTTTAAGAGACCCTGGGGTCAGAACCACAGAGCTGAGTGGAACGGTCCTAACTTCGATACCGGGGATCCTTTTAAGAGAGGCCTGGGGACAAAACCAAAGCGCTGGATGCATTTACTCTGACTTCCATACCAATGATCCCTTTAAGAGGGAAGATGTGCCTATAGGATAGAGGATGTGTTATGTGTATAGGGGCATGCGAGGGGGGATTTATTTCTGTCATGTGCTCTCTTCTCCTTTTTGGGGGGCAGACAATGTCTGGGAGCTTATGTTGCCAGGGATGCTATATTTCTCCCACCATGTCAGTGTCTGCTGAGGTGTTGTCAAGTGGGAAAACTGTTGGTCATAGCAACCAATCACAGCACAGCTTCTTTTGAACAGCTCTGATGAAATGAAAAATGCTTTGTGATTGTTTTGTGATACACACATACATACATTCAGTTTTATATATAGGTATATTTTTGAGTAAAATGTAAATTGTTCTTTTAGTCTACAAACTTCTGACAACATGTCTGCAAATTTCCAAGCAATACATTTTTTTTTTTTTCCTGCAATGGAGAAATGGTCAAAATTTAAAAACAAACAAACAAACAAACAGTGCTATCAGACCTCAAATAATGCAAAGAAAACAAGTTCATAATCATTTAGAAACAACAATACTAATGCTTTAACTCAGGAAGAGTTCAGAAATCAATATTTTGTGGAATAACCATGATTTTTAATCACAGGTTTCATGCGACTTGGCATGCTTTCCTCCAGTCTTTCACACTGCTTCTGGTGCAAAAATGAAAGCAGTTCTTCTTTGGTTGATGGCTTATGACTATCCATCATCCTCTTGATTACAATACAGAGGTTTTCAATGGGGTTCAGGTATGGAGAATCTGCTGCCAATGACAGAATTTTGATGTGGTGGTCTCTTATTTTTTACCTGAGCTGTATGTATATATATATATATATATATATATCCGGCTAAGCTTCACTCTGTCCGAAGCCTTTATAGACAGCGCAAGCGCGACGCGCCTGTGCAGTCTGGCTCCAGACAGAATGAGGCAGCACGGTGAGGAGTGTGTATGGCGTCTGAGATGGCGGTATGCATACACACTGCATACCACTGTGTCCGGCGCCATTCTTACATACTTACCTGACCAGGAGGAGCGTTGCGGTGGAGCTTCTCTTCGGACGGAGACCGGGGTGGGAGTCCGGTCGGAATCGCGCATGCGCATAGCGCGATCCGGCACCATTTTTCTGACCACACATGCGCAGTGTGTCTTCAGCAATATGGCGCCGGACAGCGCTATGGGCATTCGCATACTCCGGCGCCAGACTCCTCCCCCGGCCTCCAGCAGAGCGTGGTGACAGCGCTGGAGCACAAGAAAGAAGGGTGAGTATAAATGTTTTTTTTTTTGGTATGTGTGTAGTTTTAATAGGAGTGAGTGGACCATGCATACCAGGATAGGCGAGGTGAGAGGACCATGCATACCAGGATATGGGAGGTGAGAGGACCATGCTTACCAGGATTGGGGGATGAGGGGTATCATGCATGCCAAGGTTGGGGGAGGACAGGACCATGCATACCAGGATTGGGGGATGAGGGGTACCATGCATACCAGGATAGGGGGGTGAGGGGTACCATGCATTCCAAGATTGGGGGATGAGGAGTACCATGAATACCAGGATAGGAGGGGTGAGAGGACCATACATACCAGGATTGGGGGATGCGGGAGTACCATGCATACCAGGATTGGGGGATGAGGGGTACCATGCATACCAGGATAGGGGGGTGAGGGGTACCATGTATACCAGGATTCGGGGATGAGGGATACCATGCATACCAGGATAGGGGGGTGAGGGGTACCATGCATTCCAAGATTGGGGGATGAGGAGTACCATGAATACCAGGATAGGAGGGGTGAGAGGACCATACATACCAGGATTGGGGGATGCGGGAGTACCATGCATACCAGGATTGGGGGATGAGGGGTACCATGCATACCAGGATAGGGGGGTGAGGGGTACCATGCATACCAGGATTGGGGGATGAGGGATACCATGCATACCAGGATAGGGGGGTGAAGGCTACCATGCATACCAGGGTAGGGGGGTGAGAGGACCATACATACCAGGATTGGGCGATGAGGGGTACCATGCATACCAGAATTAGGGGATGAGGGTTACCATGCATACCAGGATAGGGGGTGAGGGGACCATACATACCAGGATTGGGGGATGAGGGGTACCATGCATACCAGGATTGGGGGATGAGGGGTACCATGCATACCAGGATAGGGGGATGAGAGGACCATACATACCAGGATTGGTGGATGAGGGGTACCATGCATACCAGGATTAGGGGATGAGGGGTACCATGCATACCAGGATTGGGGGATGAGGGGTACCATGCATACCAGGATAGGGAGGTGAGAGGACCATACATACCAGGATAGGGATGAGGGGTACCATGCATACCATGACTAGGGGATGAGGGGTACCATGCATACCAGGATTGGGGGATGAGGGGTACCATGCATACCAGGATTGGGGGATGAAAGGTACCATGCATACCAGGCTAGGGGGGATGGGACCATGCATACCAGGATAGGGGGGGAGAAGACCATACATACCAGGATAGGGATGAGGGGAACCATGCATACCAGGATTAGGGGATGAGGGATGCCATGCATACCAGGATTGGGGGATGAGGGGTACCATGCATACCAGGATAGGGGGGGAGGGGACCATGCATACCAGGATAGGGATGAGGGAGTACCATGCATACCAGGATTGGAGGGTGAGAGGACCATGCATACCAGGATTTTGGGGATGAGGGGTACCATGCATACCAGGATTGGGGGATGATAGGACTATGCATACCAGGATAGGGAGTGAGGGGTCCATACATAACAGGATAGGGGGTGAGGGGGTCATGCATACCAGGATAGGGGATGAGGGGTACCATGCATACCAGGATAGGGGGTGAGGGGACCATGCATACCAGGATGAAGAATGGGGTGCCATGCATACCAGTATTGGGGGGGTGAGGGTACCATGGATACCAGGATGGGAATGAGGGGTGGCATGCGTACCAGGATAGGTGGGTGGTAGCACATACCAGGATGGGAGACCATATACCAATTAAAATGCTCACCACCTGGGCGTAGAACGGGTTCATAGCTAGTGTAAGTATGTCCGGGATTGGCATCCGCACTGTCGCAGCTACAGCCACAAAATTTGGGACAGTCACACGTCTGGACCCTATGAGCGTCATAGGCTATGTTGTGAGACGAAATTTTAACCCCGCACGTTCCAATTCACCAAACAATTTTGCCCCTATCTACATAATGGGGAAAAAGTGAAAGGAAAAGTGTTGGAGGCAAATTGACATCTGCCAGATGTGAACAAGGGGGACTTAAAGAATGAGAGCGATGGCGCCAAACAGTATATGCCGTAAAGTTGCTAAGGTGGGGCCCTGACATGGGATACTCACCACACACGTGGATATGAACACACACACAAAATGCGCCACACACTACCACATGCTTCAACACATACACCAACCTCACCACATAAGGCTGTGTGCACACGATGCAGATATGCAGCGTTTCCGCAGCGGATTTTACCACGCAGAAACGTTGCATATCCGCATTGTGATGTACAGTACCTTTAAAATGAATGGAAAAAAAAAAACGCTGTGCAGACACTGCGGATTTTTCCGCGCGGTTTTCCTGCGGTACAAAATCCGCAGCATGTTACTTCTTTTGTGCGGTTTTCTATCTCCCCTGTCTCCAAATCCGCAGGGGGAAAACCGCAATGGAAAACCGCACAAAAACCGCATGAAAACCGCGTGAAAAATGGAAGAAATCCGCAGGAAAAATGCAGGTCATTTGACCTGCGGTTTTCTTCCATTCTGCACGGAAAAATCCGCAGGGCTTAAAACTCCGTCTGCACTCAGCCTAAAAGTCGAAACACAAAAGTCGCCACTCAAAACTCGCCACGCTGTCCCAGAGCTGTTTAAAAGATGAAAAATGAGCTGTGATTGGTTGCTATCAGCAACAGTTTTCTTTGTAGACAGTTGTAGTAACTGAGGCCTATTATTCTTATCATTTCTATGGTGTTATCTTCCTTCTGTAAGGCTGGAAATAACACAATTTATTACCGTGATGACACAGACCACCCTCTGACACAGACTGCAGGGGGAGCCCAGTATCACACAGGATAGGATTAGATACACGACTCAGCAGTCAGTATCACACAGGATAGGATTAGATACACGGTTTAGCAGTCAGTATCACACAGGAGAGGATTAGACACATGGCTCAGCAGGCAATATCACATAGGATAGGATTAGATACATGGCTCAGCAGTCAGTATCATATAGGATAGGAATAGATACACAGCTCAGCAGACAGTATCACACAGGATAGGATTAGATACACAGCTCAGCAGTGAGTATCACACAGGATAGGATTAGATGCACAGCTCAGCAGTCAGTATCACACAGGATAGGATTAGACACATGGCTCAGCAGGCAATATCACACAGGATAGGATTAGATACACTGCTCAGCAGGCAGTATCACACAGGATAGGATTAGATACACAGCTCAGCAGTCAGTATCACACAGGATAGGATTAGATACACAGGTCAGCAGTCAGTATCACACAGGATAGGAATAGATACACGGCTCAGCAGACAGTATCACACAGAATAGGATTAGATACGCAGCTCAGCACACAGTATCACACAGAATAGTATTAGATACACGGCTCAGCAGTCAGTATCACACAGGATAGGATTAGATGCACGGTTTTTATGTGCAATATAATCATTATAATTTGTTATAACTAACCACAGTTGGTTACTATGCCCAGGCAATGCCGGGCTCTTCAGCTAGTATATATATACAGTGCTGTGAAAATAATTGGGACAGTGCATTTTTTTAAGTAAAATTGTAAGTTGGTTTCCAGTCAGTGATTCAAACCAGATTTACCTGCTTTGAACAGGTGTGAGTGCCGGTTCAAAGCAGTTAAATTGTACATAATTTCACACAAACCCCCCAAAATGGACCATACAAAATTGTTGCCATCTTTCCAAAATTGTGGGTAAACAACATTGTTTCAAGCATGTGATGCTTGTTCAAACTCACCTGTGGCAAGTAACAGGTGTGGGCAATATGAAAATTATACCTGAAACCAGATAAAAAGGGGAGAAGTTTACTCAATCTTTGCATTGTGTGTTTGTGTGTGCCACACTAAGCATGGAGAACAGAAAGAGGAGAAGAGAACTGTCTGAGGACTTGAGAACCAAAATTGTTGACCAATATCAACACTCTAAAGTTTACAAATCCATCTCCAGAGATCTTGATATTCCTTTATCAATGCTATGAAATATGATCAACCTGGACATGGATGTCAGAGAAAAATTAATGAAAGGTTGCAACACAGGATAATCTGGATGGTAGATAAATAGCCCTAATCAAGTTTCACAGAAATTCAAGCTGTACTGCATTCTCAGGGTGCGCCAGTGCCAGCATGAACTATCCATCGACATTTGAATGAAATAAAATGCTATGACAATCCCCGGAAGACCCCACTGCTGACACAGAGACATTAAAAGCTAGACTGCAGTTTCTCAAAATGTACAGTACTTGAGGAAGCCAAAATCCTACTGAGAAAGCATCTTGTGGACAGATGAGACCAATATAGAACTTTTTGGTAAAGGACATCATTCTGCTTACCAAAAACAAAATGAGGACTACAAAGAAAAGAACACAGTACCTACAGTCAAATATGGTGGAAGTTCAAAGCTGTTTTGGCCTTGTTTTGCTGTCTCTGGCACTGGGGGTCTTGATTGTGCAAAACAGCAGGAAATCAGCCATACTCACATTGAAAATTTTTAAAATGATTGCTTTAATTTATTTATACAGTACAAGATTTCACCAAAGTGCTGGGTAGAAGAATATGGAGTGACAAGTCATATTTTGACTTGTCCCGGGTCTTTTTGAAACATTGCTTTAATCTCAAGGGTAGGGTTTACTGGTGTGTCGGATGTACTGTTGTACTAGATTTATCAAATTTTACATCTAGTATTTTGTATGACCTCCATGACTTTTAAGGACAGCACCAAGTCTTCTAGGAATGTAATGAACAAGTTGGTGACATATTGCAACAATAATTTTTTTCAATTCTTTAAGCATGACCTCTTTTATTACAGTACCGCTGCTGCACGACCAGGATCCATTGGCCGGAAAGCACAAGCAAGAAACAGCAGGCAGTGGTTGAAGTCCTTGCAAACTAAAGGGCATGTCACACTAAGAGATATCGCTAGCAATATCGCTATAACTTGTGACGTTATAGCGATATCGCTAGCGATATCTGTGTGTGTGATACTTACCTACGACCGGCTCCCCCGCTGGTTATCGCTGATCGCGCGAGAACGTTCAGGACTGTTTCTCGTCGTCAGCTTCCTGCAGCGCTTCCTGCTGTGAAGACGAGTAACGCGTGGAGCCGGGCGGGAGGACGCAGGATCGCCTGGTGTGACAGGTAAGTAGCGATCCCCGTCCCCAGCGATGTCGCTAGTGAGATCTGCCTATGTGGCAGCTCACTAGCGACCACTAAGCGATGTATCAGCAATCCTGACCGCGTCATATCGCTGGTCGGGATCGCTGGTACATCGCTAATTGTGACAGTACCTTAACAACAATACAGAAAGGAGGGTGAACAATCTGGGTAAGATAGTTCTCAGAACAATGAACTGGAAATTGACCTAAACAGTTAAACATAATACTCAAACAATGAGTGAATGTTCCATGAGGCTTTAAGTCAGTCTGCCATCTTAGTAAAGGATTAAAGGGTCATTGCCAAACACAACACCAGCCTTCAGTGGTAAAGAATGAAAATGCAGCACAGTTGTCAAAGGGAACAATAGCAGCCACCAGTAGTCAGTTCACAGAAGGGCAACAGGAGTCCTACACATTTAGAGCCTAAATTTTGGATGGAGAGTGATGCTCAATTTGTCTTTCCAGAACTGCCCATAAGTTCTTGATTGGGCACAAATCTAGAAGAGATACTTGGTCACAGAATCACTTTTACCCTGTTTTTCTTCAGAAATGAAAACTTTGCCTTAGATGTGAGTTTTGGAATTTTGGAAAAATGCATGTCTAACAAGGGCACAGAGTGATAATAGCATCACTCTTTCAGCAAAGCGCATAACCGCATATGGCGACTTCAGTTTTACCTTCTCCTCGATACCTCGCCGCCTCCTATCATCCCCTCTTTCCCTTCTCCTGAGAATAAGACACGGTACAATTTAAATTCTTTGGATAATTTTGGCCACAGCGGCCAATTTTATTAACAAACATTAACAATAAACATTAAATAATTCAAAATTATTAGGGGAGGGTTCTTGGAGCTAGAAAGATCTGGCTATAAACTTATTTCCACCATGTTACCCCCAGCCGTCCAGGAGAGCTCGAGGGCACCGTAACTCCCCTTCTGGGAGACCAACCACCATAGCTCCCGAGGTAAAACCCCGTCCAGAGCCCACACCCAAAAGCCAGATCCCCCATACCATTTTAAACTGTCGGGAATGTTACTTCCGAATCCTTCCCCGACCAATCACCGTCAACTCCAAGAACCCCACCCCCCGCCCCACAGCCACTGTGACAACAGCAACAACAACGCCTCGTATAGACCCTGACAAGAATCTATATACCGATCACCTTTTTTTTTTTTTTTTTTGTTTTTTTTTTTTTTTAAAACGTAATCCCCTAGCAGCCCCCAACATGCTACCCAAAACAGGGAGGGTGGGTGGGACTTCTCTCCTCTGCTCCTGGCTGGTGAGTGTGGTTTTTCCCGCACTTTTTCCCTAATACAGGCTGCCCCCACCTTAAACCCCTCCCCCGGCCCCCGTCCCGGCCAACCATTTCAAACTGGCACAACACCAGTTCTAAAACTTCCCGCCCATAGCAGTCATGGGGGGCTTCCCCTAGGCTGTGCCCTTCCCCAGCCCCCTTCTTTACATCTGTAGCTCCCCAACTCCAACAGCACTCATGCAACCCCACATAAGGACACTACCATGCTTCACTGTAAGCAACATGCTATTTTCTTTGCACTCCTCCCCTTTGCAACGCCATACAGTTTTATAGCCATCCGTTCCAAAAACATTTACCTTGTCTCATGAGTTCAGATTATAGAGTCTCACTCTTCATATTTTTTTAGCATGAGCCCTGGAAATTTGCAGGCTGGTTATTTTGTGCATGGGCTTTAGGAGAGACTTCATTCGTAAAAGACAACCATACATGCCATTTCTCATTCCTCTGCATTGTACGTCATTTTGTATCATGGTAAACTCTCACAGTGGGTTGGCTTTCTACTTCTTTAGCTAGCTGCAGTAAACATGCATGTTGATTTTCTTCAAACCTTCTCATCAGAACACACTTTTGTTTAGATGTTAACTTCTGCCAACCTGGACATGTCTGTGAGATGGTTGCAGTTTCATCTTTGATACAATTTTTGATATCTTTTTTTAGAATTCTGATTGATTAGTAAATCTTTGCTGATCCTCTTGTATTCCTCACCTTTCTTATGTAAAGAAATTGTTTTCTTTCTTAGGTGACATTTCTCTTCCATGTGGTGCCACTGGGGAAATGTTTTCTTTGTTAAGTAATGCCTTTTTATAGCAAACTGTCTGCTGGCCATCTGTTTAATAACCAATTAGACTTACCTATTGGTGAATTCTATTTGATTAGAATTTTTAGTCTAAACTTTAGTTTTGCTGCTAAAACTTTGATTAGGGTGGTCTTATTTTTGTAATATAGAACTCACTTTTGTAACATTTTGTGACATGTACAAATTTTGTAACATACTTATTCTTGTAACATATAACTGAGCACATCCAGCTGCTGCTGACACCAGGAACAACTGATCAGCCTGGGGGCTGGGTGTTGCACCACCACTGATCAGATATTGATTACCTATCCAAAGGATAAGTAATCAAGATTACTGTCCTTGTTAGTATCTTTAATCTCTTGCTGACTTGTAACAGCATCACAACAAAGATAGAGCCTAGAAGCAGTGCAACTCAACATTAAAGCAAGTGACATAGGAGAGTCCAGTCTGGCAGGGAAATGCAGTGGCATCCAATGAAAAAAACTGTGAAAGTCACAAATATGCAGAAAGTGAGAGTATTCTGGTAACATGAGCTTGCAAATACTGTTACAACTACATTTACAGAACTTAAATTCTATTTTTAGGGAGATACGTAATGAGTCTATAGCAAGTTAACAACTTAACAACTTTTCACTGGATAGCTAGTGTTTGCTGATCACTGAAGATTCCACTGACAAGACCTTCCTGATCCTGAGAACAGGGCAGAAATTTGCGCACCCTAACATTTATTAATTAAAGGACTGCTGTAGATTACTAAGAAACCAGCTTTCTCCAGAAGTTATATTGACAATGAATCGAGTATGCATGTGCTTGAACAAAAGAAAATTGGTGTCACACTTTTATTCCACTCTAATGACTGACAATAAAATATTTAAAATCAAAGTAAAATTGGAGTTTACAGTAAAAAATGTTGAGAAGCATTTTTTCCAGTATCATGACTTGCACATGAGGCAAAATTTAAAATTGAAGGAAGCAAGAACTGGAGAAATTGTGACTGCTGGAAATGTGCCCAATTAACAATTGGGCCTGAGGGTGGGTGGCAATGAACTTTCTTTTTCTTTTCAAGGAGTGGGGCAGGGACAGCTGAATGCTGAGTTGGTACAAAGATTTGAAAGTGCCTGATGATGGTGCCTCATAATGTGCAGGGACCGGTGCATGTCCAGAGGTATCTGTGCCAGTGTTATGAACAGGGGATTGGCAAGCACATAGCACAGGAGAAGAGGCAGTGATATCACCCTCTGGCACCAATTGAAGACCCAGGCATTCGGCCCACTTAGTCAGATGCTTAGATGACATGTGCTCATGCTGGTGGTGGTTAGGCCAGTGCTGATCTTGGTATGGCACAGATTGCAAAGTACCAGACAGGGAAACACCTAACTCTTTGAAGGAGAAATTCACTAGTGTTGGTGATCTGCGAAACAGTTGTTCTCCTTCTCTCTCTAGTGTGAGTCAGTGACTTTGTGTCCTAGTTCAGGATCACTGGTCTCCTGGGACTCAACATGGTGGGGGGGATCAGGGTGAGTATTAAGTGATCCAGACTCTTGGCTGGTGAGATTGGACCATATGGAAGACTGGGTCATGCTGGCAAGAATGCTGTAAGCATTATCTGCTATCAAAATATTTTACTAAAAAAATGTGGTCACCTGTAGCAGGCAAAGTGTTTTTTTTATTTCAAACCACCCAAATTTCACGCAAAGCAGGTTAAACTGTATAGATGACCATAGTAAAATTTTGGAACCAAAAAACTTTATTTATAGCAGGCCAAGCGTTTTTTAAAGTTTCAAACCACCATAATTTCACACAAAGCAGGTTAAACTGTATGAATGATAGCAGTCAATTTTTGGAACAAAAAAATTTGGTCACCAGTCACGGGCCAAGCTGTTTTTTCACATTTCATACCACCGTAATTTCACACAAAGCAGTTTAAATTGTAGGAATGACAATAGTCAATTTTTGGATCAAAAAAATGTGGTCACCTGTAGCAGACCAAGCAGGCTTCTTTAAATTTCAAACCACGGTAATTTCACACAAAGCAAGTTTAACTGTATGGTTGATAATACAGTCAATCCCCCCCCCCAACAAAAAAACGTGTGGCCACCTGCCCCAGCTCTATATTTAGCAACTGACTGCAAAGCTCTAAGCCCTGCTTAGAGGCTGTGTTCAGCCACTCTCCCTACTCCAGCTGTCCCCAGACTAAATGTAGACTGTAACGCCTAGTAACAGCAAAGCACAAGATTAGCCCTTAAAAGGATTTTTAGCATGATGGATCAGCAAACTATCATCACTAGAGGACTTCGATTCCTAAAATTGTGCACAACTACTCTCTCCCTCCAATAAGAACTGTCCCTGACGCTGCGCAATGGCATCACTGTGCCGAGCGTGGTGGTACAAGTCCTTTTATAACCTCTGATGAGGTAATGCTGCCAGCCAATCACAGTAATGCCACTACCAAGATGGCTATGGCATTACAGTGACTGGCAGGCAATCTCTACATGTTTATTGGCTGTGTAGCAGGTAGCAGGCGCCAAACATGTAGGGTCGGGATTCGAACATTCAGTTCGAGCACCAGACAATGTTCGGCCAGTGCCGAGCACATCCAAGCACCCAAACAGTTGAATGATAGAGTATCACTGAGCCCATTTGCTCATCACTAATAGTGTTATTTTTTATACATAATGTTTTAATGTTTCATATATATATATATATATATATGTACAGTATATATATATTGATCTAAATGATTGATATTTTTATGATCCAAATAAAATTCATTCATTTCGGTAGCATGTGGAATCTACCATGATGACATTCAGAAGGGACATGAAAAATGATATGCTAAGATTATTATAATGGATGGATTCCTAAAGTTTAATGCACTTAGGAACCCATGAGTTTTTCTGGTTCTAGTTAGCACATTTCTTTTCTCATCTCAGCAAAGCATTTATCTTTGTCAATTAGATTGTTGATACCTTCCTGTATTTTCTTAATAAAACCTACCTCGCAGTCCTCCCTTCATACATCAGCTGGCATGATTCCATTATCTGCAGGGCAAGAGAGGGTTGCATGTGAAAGAAAGGATAATCCACTACAAGGTGTTTAGTCTGTGTTTCTTTCCTTTTCTTATAAAGGATGCAACTATTGTAAACTGCTTGTTTGCCTCTACCAAACCACTACAGATAAAGTGCCACCAGGTATCCAGAAAACCCGGTATCAAAAAGGGGCCCATGGGGATTGCTTATTTCACATGATTGTAGTTGATTGAATCCTCCATTGATGTGACAAATCAATGAGGCTGCCATGACTTTATTGGTGATGTCGCAACCTCAAATGATCTGTTGCACACCGCTGCATGTCACAATATTTATATGTCTTCATAATGAGGTCTACCAGAAAGTAGTGGAATTTTAGGTTGCTATGGTCTAAAAAGGCTGTCAAAGGCATGACCCAGATGAAACAAAATTTAGATCTGTACAGTCTGCTTTCAACAGGAGTGAATTCCAAATTTATAGTAGGATGCCAGTGGTGTACTACACTTTGGACAATTTTTACTGTAGCAAACCATCATAACAATGGTCGAGTCAAGATAATGTGTGCTATAGAAGTTTCTACAATGTGAGACTTCAGCTGCAAGTATGAACTAGACAATGGTAAGAGAATGGTAAGGGCATGCTCAGAGTTCTTTTCTTACAGGGAAGTAGGTCACTGACCTCTAAAGTCAATACAGGTGTCACGAGTGGTTCATGTCATCCTGGGAGATCTGGGGTTAGAAGATCACTACATATTGTGAATCGTAGATCTTCCATTTAGCCTGTGTGTTTGTGATTCATGTTAAAATGATTGGGTTTGGTGTTTTGTATGTTAGTTGCTTTAGTTATCCCTGTGTGTCTTATGTGTTTATACACTAGCATATCTGTCTCAGGCTCTCTAGTGAGAGGGAGTGGACGGCTTAGGGAATAACAGAAGAACAATAAGGCTGGTGGCCAAAAACATCCTCACCTTCAGATGTACCTTTGGGAGCAGGAATGGGTTAGGGACCCTGTCCTCGGGATGGTTCAGACCCTTTTCCTAAATCAGTCACAGCATGAGAGCAGGAGTAATGGACTAATGAAGGCCCCATCAGAGGCAGGACACACAGTGACTGAATGGTCATTTCTAGTTGAAATAGTTGTCCTTTCCATTTTCTCCTCCATCCCATCCATATCCTCATGACTTCTTCCAGCTATATCTTGCTCCTCCAAGTTTTATTGCTTTAGCATCTTCAGCTGTTCACTCTCCACATTCTTATACTGTGTCCCATGTAAATAATAACTTCAAACATTGGCCCCAGAAATTAATAATACACTTTACTAGAGATGAGTGACTTTGCCTTTTTTAGGGTTGAGTCGGGAAAAGTCAAAGGTCTGACTGAAACACGAAACCCAAGTTTTTTAAAGTGCGCGGAAACTCTCTCTCCCCCCAGACGCTGCACATGTCATCTCATTGCCCACAGTGTACGTCCTTGCTCATTCGCTGAAAAAAAGTCACGTGCAGGCATTTTGGGAAATCTGACTTTGGCGCTCGGGTCGACGACCGCATGGCTGGCTTCACGCTGTGGTCAGGTTTCGGTCGGCGAAACCCGACTTTGCCATAAGGCGAAAAATTATGAATCTGGCCGACCTGTTTCGCTCAACTCTACACTTTACCCCTTGAAACAAATTGCAATGAACCCTCTACCCCTTAAAACTATTTACAGTGCCGTATTAAATATATTTAAAAAAAACTAAGATTGATTGTAATTAACATTGTGTCCCTGACGTACATTATGATATACTGTACCCCTAAAGATAAATTATAATAAACTGTGCCTCTAGAAGCAAATTTTAATATAAGGTTCTACAGGAATGTATATAGCATACACTGAAACTCCAGACCCAACAATTAATAATAATATACATTATTAACCCAGCTATTAATTATAATATACACTGTTCCTCTTCACACACAAATGCTTAACCCGTTCCCGACCATTGACACAGTGTATGCGTCATGAAAGTCGGTATCAATCCGACCAATGACCCATATGCTGTGTCATGAATTGATAGCCCCCCTGCAGGTCGGGTAACCAGGGTCAATGAAAACTCACCCAACCTGGAGATACAGGGGGCTTTGTGCGTCACCCCAGGAGGGGTGGCTTTGCCCCACGTGGCTACGATCACTCTGATTCGCTGTTAAAAGTGAAACAGCCAATCAGAGCAATTGTAATATTTCACCAATTAAATTTGGTAAAATATCACAATCCAGCCACGGCTGGAGACCAAGATCTGAACCACCCCCACGACTGACGGGGGCGATCTGCCCCCGCCACCGACTAACGGTTGTCACCATCTGCTTCCCCTCACCTTCCCTCCGCTCCACCCGCCTTCCGATCCCCTCCCCTTCCCCCAGTACCTCCTGTCTCCCTCCCGGTGTCCCTCCCGGATTCTTCATGGGTGCCGCCGTCTTCCAAAATGGCGGGTGCATGCGCAGTGCACCTGCCGAATCTGCCGGGCGGCATTTATGCATTTTGATCACTGTTTGCTTAATAATCTGGGTGTATATGTAAGCAGATAGACTGGACCTCGAATACCTGCATACCAGGTCCGGGACTAGAAGGGCTGCATTCTCTGTTCCCGGGGGAAGCCTGAATGGGGCGGACCTCCCTCTGTTACATGAGAGAAGCCTGAGAGAGACAGAATTTCCTGCTGACAGGAGGGGGTGGGGACAGCCAGAAAAGGACACACAGCAGCCGACAGCTGCAAGGAGAAAGCAAGCCAAAGGAGTCAGTCTGGCACAGGCACAGAGTAGTGTAGAGGGCAGGGCGCAAAGCAGAGAGCAGCGTGCTCTGCTTCCCCCATCGGAGTGTTCCTGTGTGGTGATGGGCCTTATAAAAGAAGCCCCGTCACTTGCAGAGAAGAGCCGTGCTAACAGAGCAGAACTGTGTCAGCAGAGCAGAGCCGTGCCAGCAGTGAGAGCCATGCAGAGCCGTGTACTCAAAGTAGAGCTGAGCCGGGTGTTGCAGTAGACCAAGAGAGGAGTGCTCCAGCCAGGAGTACCAGCACCAAGCAGACCAGCGTCGCCTGCCGCCAACAGCCGGAACCAGAAAGAGCAGGAAATGCAATGTGTGTCCAGTGACAGCCAGAGAGTGCCAGGTGCCATACATTACTTGACCGTGACGCGCTGCCTAATAGAAACAACACAAGACTGACACTCGCACCCTGACATGGACACAGAACAATTGTCCTGACCTTTGTGACCTACAGTTAAGGAGCCGCATTGGAATTGTACCGGTCTGTGGCCCATGCCATTAATAGCCACAGCAGTATATGGACAAGGGGCAGTGGAAGGTACCGGAGACCAACCACTGTTACCAGAAGACGGGGTATTATCATCTACCTGACCCCACTAGAGAGGACACAGCACTAGCCGTTGTGGCGCAATTGAGTTCACAGTAAGAGCTGCAGTTTAAGGACTGCCTTACACCTATGCTAACGAACTGCCCTCATCTGAACCGTTGATATATCTTTTGCCTTTAATGTACTGTTTGTCTCCCCTGACTAACCCTTTATCTCCTGATTGTTTAACTATTTACCTCCCTGCATGGAGTATTCCCTTGTAAATAAACCTGTTAACCCTTGCTCTGCCTGCGTCCCGTCACTGCATCCCGCGTTCCTGCTTGTTACCTTACACATACAATCCGCTTCAATGAGCATTGTCTGATAACTAGGGTAGGAGGTAGAGATTTGCAAACAGCTGGTGGTGACTCTACTATTGCAAATCATGTCATTCATGAGTGGGAAGATAGGTCCATGGAACACAATTGCCCTAGGAATAGTCACCTAGTAATCAAAATATAAAGATGATTTCATAGTGATAGACTAAGCAATATGCCAACAAAAGTGGCTTCCTAGGCATTATATGAAAGGATTTGTCAGCAGTTTTTTGATATGTAATCCGTGGACAGCAGGAGGTAGTGATTAAAGCAAAGATTTCAATGATGTATCACATGTCAGACTGTGTGCTGTTTACTTACACTGAAGGTTTTATCACATGGTGATTATAATTTTCTGAACTAGAGCAGGGTGTGCAAGATAGTCCAACTCACTGTTTATAGACAATGTGCATGGAAAGCGTAATGTGATAGGGGTGGAGTGGGGTCAGCTTTTTGTAAACTAAGTGATACGTAGTTGGGATATATTCAAATAAGTAAAGTTATAGCCAGCTCACCCAGTCTGTCGTCTTTAGGAGATCTGCTCACTGTCAGGAAGCCACACGGAGTTGAAGTGGGAGAGGCACACACATGATGCAATATCCACAGAGAACAACAAATAATTCCAGCAGATTCTTCCTACTTGGAAATTAAAATCCATTTTATTGCTCCATCTTTAAAATATTCCATTTGGTAGAAATCTTTATTATACACAGGGGGGTCATACAATGGACATATTACCTTCTTAGGTCTTCTTCTCGGTCTTATAGTTGGTATATGGATCTTTTTCGCTATATCATGCTGCTCTCAGATGAAGTAGCAACAACCCTCTGATAGAATCTGACAAGGTTGAATAGATACTTGGGGACAGATTGGTGTTGATAGGAACAAGCAAGTTCCTTTTAATACTCACTTATCCCTGGTCCTGTGGCATGCTCCACCAATGCAGATCTGGCCATTCCTGGTCAGACATGCCTCTTGCGGAAGAACTCCGAGGTTGTCAAGATGGCTGATTGTTAGCTGAAGCATGCAAACAGCAATGCAGAAAATTTGCTGCTTTTAACAGTTCAAACATTCTATGTAACTGTATTTTTTTTTTTGCAGTTTTCTTTTATTGCTGAATTTATTGGGAATATTTTCTAAGCATTTGAACACAGCTAGTAGAGTTAATGTAGATATGCTGTGCATCACTGTGATATCATCATCGGCTTTCTTGATTGTTTTCTAATTTTTTTTTTTTTTTTACTTTAAGGTGATGTTTCCCTAAATATAATTATGACAGAATCTGGGAGATTTGCCACGGACAGCACACATGAGTCAACAGGAAAACACACAGAAAACAAAAATAATGACTTCATGCAGTTATTCATCCAGTATAGAATAAATACACTGCTGATTTTCATCATCAGAAACCCACTGGAGAATGAACGTGAGAAATTAACTATTAATATAATGATCTGTGCACGTCGCCACAGGCGAAAAATGAAGGAAGTTGTGCATGTCATATCAAGATTTCCCTAATTAACTCATTTTTCAATTGCTTTTCTGGCGGGTATTTTGATTTTGAACAGCTTGCGAAATTCTTGCCAGATGCACCTTTATTTTTAGTGTGTTATGCTAGGGGTTAACGGTTTAGAAAAAAGGTTTCAACATGTTTGTATAATTCATGACCAGCTAGAAACATCGGAAAACTAAAAACTCAGTTTTTATTCTTAAATTTGTAAAAGAATAAATAACAGAATCTAATTGGATGCCACTAGTGATGAGTGAATTTGCTTGGGCTAACGTGTTATCCGAGCATGCTCAGGTGTTATCCGAGTATCTTGGGAGTACTCGTATATTATGTTCGAGTCCCTGTGGCTGCATGACTTGGGCTGCTTGACAGCCTGAACACATGTGGGGATTGCTTGTTTGTTAGGGAATCCCCACATTTGTTGAGGCTGTCTAAAGCCCACGTCACACTAAGCGAGATCACTATCGAGATCGCTGCTGAGTCTCAAGTTTTGTGACGCAACAGCAATCTTACCAGCGATCTCGCTACATTTGGCAGGTAGCAGCGACAAGGCCCCGGTTTGAGACTTTTTTAATTGTTGAGGTCCCGCTGGGTAGCATGCATCGGTATGTTTGACACCTTACCAACGACCTCGTTAGCAACTCAGAAGCGAGACACATAGGCGTGGATTTGCCGACATCGTTACAAAGGTCGCTAAGGGTCGCCGTATCGTTGCTGCGCCGTTGAGAACATCTAACTGTTTGGCATCTCACCAGCGACCACATAGCGATGCAGCAACGATCCCTGCTAGGTCGCATCGCTGTCGGGATCGCTGTAGCGTCGCTGAGTGTGACAGGAGCTTAGCAGCCACAAATCATTCTACCACAGGGACTCGCAGATGACACCCGAGTGTGCTCGGATAAGATGTAATCCAAGCACATTTGCTCATCCCTAGATGCTACCTTTTTTTGAAAATACTTTCTTTTCAATAATTTACATTTTATTAAGGGATTTTTACAAAACAAGGGAACGGGAAAATAAAATATGATAATGACAGTATAGTGGTATTACAACAGTTACAACATCCTAGCAACAAAACTTTTAACATGAAAAACAAGGAAAGAAAGGAACAAAAGGGGGAGAAGTAAGGAATGAGAAAAAAAGGGGAATAAAAAGGGAAGGATAAATGAGAAAAACAGGAAAAGGGAGGTGAAAGCAAAATAGCTTATCTATAGTATTATCCTTGTTAGGGCCTCACAGGATTTCAATTTAATCATATTAAAAAAATTAATTAGGCCGGTTTCACATTTGTGCTTTATGGCGCAGCGACGGCCTGCGCATGGCTGCCACTAAGCCCCGCCCCCTGCCAGCTCCCTGCCCGCCCCTTCCGGTCATCGCCGCCTATTAGCACACATGGACGCTTGCGATCTGCGCACCCTATCTTTAGCATAGGATTCGCAGATCGTGCGCTGGCCGAGCACTAGCAGGATTTTGCCGTGCGCTGCGCACTTTTGAAGGTGTGCCCGTGTGCACCGAACGCAGCATGTTGCATTTCGGCGTGCACGGCGCACCTTCAAAAGTGCGCAGCGCACGGCAAAATCCTGCTAGCGCAGGCCAGCGCACGATCTGCGCACCCTATGCTAAAGATAGGGTGCGCAGATCGCAAGCATCCATGTGCGCTAGTAGGCGGTGATGACCGGAAGGGGCGGGCAGGGAGCCGGCAGGGGGCGGGGCTTAGCGGCGGCCGTGGGCAGGCCGTCGCTGCGCCATAAAGCACAAATGTGAAACCGGCCTTATCTGTATACTTCCTAGTTAAAAGATGTTATTTGGAGGGTTATTTTTATTCAAGGAAAAGTATGAAGACCATATAGAATAGTATTCTGAGATAGTAGGAACATTAACTGAGTTCCATTTAGATAAGTAGATTTGTTGTAGCAAATATATGAAGGGAAATATGTTTTATTTTCTGTGGGAGTGAACTTGAGTCAAGAGATAGAAGGGCTGTTGTGGTGACATTTTAACCGAAGAGTTGTTGATTTTACTGAACAATTTAAAGATCTCTTTCCATATTAACGCACCTTTAGGACATGTCCAAAAACTATGAAATCAGTTGGCTTTTTAACCGCAGTTTCTCCGACAGAGAAATCAGAGTAGTCCACAAAAGCTTTCTTTTTTTTCTGGCTGGTGTAAAAAAACAGAGTTAAAATTTTAAAGTAGCTGTCATGCTAATTGGCGTTTTCATCAGAGTTATATGTCATTTCAATCGCTTTTCTCCATTTTCCCGCAGTGAAATTTGAGTTCAAATCTTTTTCTCAATTTTGATTGTTAAAAATGTTTGTCAGAATAAAAAAGGTGTCAATATTCCTTGTGCTCCAGATATGATCATTTGTGAGATTTTCCAACATGGAAATAATAGCTGTCGGGAGAAGTATAGGTATGGAGCGTTTCTTTCTGATGTATTTCCTGAGCTCAGGAAAATTGTACAATTCCTCTTCTGCAAGGTTATGAAACGATTTTAGGGATGGGAAGTATACAATTGATTTGTTTGGTGATGGAAGGGAAGGATCTAGTAAATGTGAAATGATAAGTATATCTAGAAGATAATTTCCGTTGTGTACTTTTCTCCATTTCTGTCCAGCTGGCTTTCCCCCTCATCAATGAACCATTTTCTGCTTTGAATAATAATATTAGCTTCAGAATATGGCCAGAGTCACACTAGAGAGGAATACGGACGAGTGCTATACGAGAAAAAATCGTATTGTTACTCTACGGGGCAGCTCATATACAAAAAAAAAAAATCAATCCTTAAAAGATACTTTATTAACCAATCATTAAAAAGTTTTCAAAACTTCAAAAAACAGGCAAACAAAAATAGGCTTATTGCTGATTTTCAAAATCCAGCCACAAACACTAGAGAGTCGTTCCAATGTCAGGTAGTGGGTCACAAACCTATTTGTCCCTATAGGGCCCTATATCTCTCTCCTACCTGACAGCGGAGGTTGGCACCCTCTTGATACGCAAATGGCGCCCCCGCTCCTCGGCGGCTCTCCCTAATCAATTTAGGTGTCTCCCTGCCTGTCTCCCTTGGCCATATGTTCTGACACCCTCCTTCCTCTTTCTGGGTGAGAAGTGTAGGGGTCAGTAAGGGTCAGCCCACATGGAGCGGGGGCACCAGAGTAACGTAGGGTGTAAAAGCTCCGCTGTCAGGTAGGGAGACACCTAAATAGGGTTATTTAGACCCCTTTTCCTCCCAAAGCAAATGTTTACAAATCTGCCAAAAATTAGAGTTTTTTCCAGTTACTATTCCTCACATTTTTGTCTTGGTGGTTTGTGGCATGGGGTTATTATCTATTATATTTTTGTCCCCGGCCATCTGTTGTACTCCAAGCTGATGTCATTTAGATAGGAGTCAACAGGGTGATTAGGGAGAGCCGCCGAGGAGCGGGGGCGCCATTTGCGTATCAAGAGGGTGCCAACCTCCGCTGTCAGGTAGGAGAGAGATATAGGGCCCTATAGGGACAAATAGGTTTGTGACCCTCTACCTGACATTGGAACGACTCTCTGGTGTTTGTGGCTGGATTTTGAAAATCAGCAATAAGCCTATTTTTGTTTGCCTGTTTTTTGAAGTTTTGAAAACTTTTTAATGATTGGATAATAAAGTATCTTTTAAGGATTGATTTTTTTTTTTGTATATGAGCCGTTGAATAATTAATCCAGAATTATATTTATTAAGAATTTTTGTTACTCTACGGGGCAGCTCACATCACCGTTTTCTTTCTCAGGCATATTCTACATGCGAGTGAAATCGCGGCATGCTGCTATTCTACTTGTATATCGTCCGAGTCTTGCCAATGCAAGCCTATGGGTGCGAGAAAAAAAACGAACACCACACGGACCATCAGTGTGACTTACGAGAAATACGCAAGCATTCTCCAGGTCATTTTCAGGCCATGGATCCATTATATGTCCATTTTTCTTGTCTGCGATAAAATCACAGCATACGGATGCCATACGGATGTCACTCGGATACATAGATGCGAGGAAATCGCATCCCCACATTGCAAACGGATTACATATGGATCACTGTTTGGGAACATTTGTGCGATTCTCACCCGTCAAAATCGCACCGATTTTGTATACGTCAAGTGTGACTCCGGCTAAGCCTGGATACTAGGTAGGGCTATTCCCCCTTTTCTTTTATTTTTGGTTAGTAACATTTTTGGAATTTTCGAAGCCTTTTTTGCCATATATACTTTGACAATTCTTTATGAAGGGATTTAATCCATATTTCTGAGACTTTAATCAGAACTGTTCTGAAAATATGCTGCAATTTAAGTATTTTATAGAGAATAATCCTACCTGTCGCGAAGTGTTAGATTTATCAAAGTTGATGTTTATTTGGATTTGCTTTTGAAATATGTTTAAGTTCTCATCTAGGATTTTATGTAAAATCATAGAATCATAGAATCGTAGAATCGTAGAGTTGGAAGGGACCTCCTGGGTCATCAGGTCCAACCCCCTGCTCAAAGCAGGATTTGCTAAATCATCCCAGACAGATGTCTGTCCAGCCTCTGTTTGAAGACTTCCATTGAAGGAGAACTCACCACTTCTCGTGGCAGCCTGTTCCACTCATTGATCACTCTAACTAAAGGGTTAGTGACTTTGATTCCTAAATATGGAATATGGCATTTTTCTCATCATTTGGAAAATTCCGGTTTTTGGGGTTTTTTTTGAGAATCTAAGAAAAAAACTTAACATTTTTGATTTTTTTACTTTTATTTTATAAAAGAAAACCGCTGAATATTCTTTGATATTTGGGGTAATAGCTCTTAGTGAGGTGATAGGGTCAGTAATGGAAATTAACATGTTATCCACAAATATGTGGGTTCCAGTTGACCACCCTCTTCCATGCTCCTGTCGCTGGTAGCTAGTGCTACACTACTGACTATGCTACATATACAGGGTGGGCCAGGGTGGGCCATTTATAAGGTTAGACCTGGGTGAGCCATTTATATAGATACACCTAAATTAAATGGGAATGGTTGGTGATATCAACTTCCTGTTTGTGGCACATTAGTATATGGGAGGGGGAAAACTTTTCAATATGGGTGTTGACCATGGGAGCCATTTTGAAGTTGTCCAACCCAGGTGTATCCATATAAATGCCCCACCCTGTATAATTTTCAACAGGTCACCATGCTATAAAAGTAGCACTCCATTCCAATATACTTACTAGAGCATTAGAATGGTCCAAAATTTCTATGTACAGTACATCAGAGTTTTGACTACTAATGGAATGACTATTTTTTAATTGACGTGCAATATCATATCATAAATAAGTGGAGAATTGTATGTTTTTCGCATGTTTCATTAGAACTGAATAATGCGATACTTATCATTTTTCCAATTGGAATTGGCAATTCAACACCTATCAATTACACCCAATCACTCCAAGATTGCTTCTCAATGACCCCCTGTACGCTTGTTTTCTTCCATTTTGATTTTGTTTGTTGGTTTGACTTTGGTTCAAAAATCCTATTTTATTCAGTCGATTTTTTACAGTTTTGCCACAAACATCGGCTGCAGTGCATTTTTATATTTCCTACTTACAACATTTTCTATTCTTGTGCATTGACATCTTCCATAAGTTACATAGGTTTTTCTTTAATTACCTTCTGCATGTATTCATATTTGCCCCGATTCTTACACACAGCTGCCTGAAAATGACTAACAGCTTGGTGTTGGGTTTCCATTCAGAAGAAATTTTTTTTATGCAAATTTCTAGGTCATTTCAAATTTT
Organism: Dendrobates tinctorius; assembly: GCF_039654945.1. Taxonomy (NCBI): domain Eukaryota; kingdom Metazoa; phylum Chordata; class Amphibia; order Anura; family Dendrobatidae; genus Dendrobates; species Dendrobates tinctorius. The sequence continues at coordinate 47,922,658 of NW_027361688.1, read as the reverse complement.
TTTTCTCCTCGACATTCAATAATTCCATTTTTTCCACTACTTAATCTGCAAAACCATATGCTACTAGTGACATATAATTTACTTTCATTTGGTTAAGGTATCACAAAGTCATAATGTTCGGTTATTAGTCCTCATTCAGACAACAGTGTTTTTTAGGTATGCAAAAAAAAATGTTACCAGTGTTTTGGATCTGAGTTTCATTAGTGTTTGGTCAGCATTTTATCAGTGGTTTTCATGTATGGATAAATAAATTACTAAGGCTGCTTTCACACTTGCCTTTTTTAGCACTGCGCCTCGTGCGCATGCGCATTGCTCCCCTATATTTAACATGGGTGCGCATGGTCTAGCGCATGCACGAATTCATATGCGTTTTCGTGCGCATGCGTTTTTTTGCACTGTGCACCTAGGCGCACCGGACGCAACCTGTTGCATTTTTTGTCCGTCCGACCTGTCTCAAAAAAACGCATGTGCACATTAGCGCACGGAATGTGCAAAAAATCAGCATTACAGTCTCTGTGAATGCATGCGTGCGCACGCATGCGTTTAAAATCGCATGCGTTTTTTGAGTTAACATGGTGACAAACTGGTTAAATCGCAAAAACAGCAAACGCATGCAAAACGCATGATGCATTTTTTGCATGCGTTTGGTATGCGCAAGAGGTGCAGCGCAAAAAAAACGCTAGTGTAAAACTAGCCTAAGCTTCTCCTGTCCTTTGCAAAATTTTATGCGTTGCTCGGGCTTGGGGTAGGCACGTAACAAATATGCGATTTTCCTACATACGATCACGTGACAAGTGACAAGTAGCCATGCTCAGCCTTGCTCAATACAAAGAAACTGAGAGGGGCTGGACACATTAAGTTGAAATATGGCTGGAAGTATACAAATCGCATACTTACGGTCACATTACTCCCTGCTTTCGACACCGTCATCGGAGAATGCTTACAGCGTGCACTGTGCATGCTGTGAGGATTCACAAGTCAACAGTCACAAAGGGTGCAAACTTGATCCACAAACCTGGACAACCTATCTAAACACAGACAGCACATGGATGGCCCACAGCTCTATATGCTGTCTATATTTTACTCAGATCCAAAGATATCTATTGATACTTCTCATCCATGCTGCCCGTAAAAAGCAACTTGAGTCCATGATTTTTGCACAGACACCCAGTCCGTGACAAAATATGGACATCTGAAAAACAGAATAAATTATAATGGGCAGGTGTTCTATATCTGATAAATACGGGGGAGAACACATACTTGAAACACGGACGTCGAAAGGAGGCCTTAAACAAACATTGTTTTGTGTCATAGCCATTCTTTGTGTATAGACCATGAAAAAAGCTTGGAGTATAGTCTTTAAGTGTGGCGATTCCGCATTTTTTTTCACAAGGGTTGTAAAACATTGGGGAACATTGTTTTTTGTTGAGATAGATCTGACATTTGTTTTTGACTTACCTTTGGCTTCTGAATCCAAAATGACCCCATTTTCTTCATCACTGTAATGTATAGTGATTTGACCTCTCTCTTTAAGAAAGGAAATCTTGTGACTGGAAGGTTATAGACAGGAAGTGGGTTGGCAGAGTTTCAGTTTCAGTTCAGCCTGATGAGGGAAATGTGATGATGTGTGCTGGAGGAAGAAGGAGAAGACTAAAGTACAGTTAAAGCGTTCCCTCTTGAATTCCTTATACCGTGTGGAGATTACAACTGGCGACGAGGATGGGATGCAATCACTTGCTGCTGTAAGTACTAACCCCTGCTTTACCGCTTCACTGAGAGACTCCATCATGGCTGACTACTTGCACACGTTCCCCCAGTTTGATATGACTGATGTCATTACTCTCTCTCAACTGGAGAAAATGGCTAAACCGGATTGAGAATTTCCTGGAAGCTATGGACATAAAGGAGGAGAAACGAAAGAAAGCCTTGCTCTTGCATTGTGCGGGCACAGGAGTACAGTTGTGGCCAAAAGTATTGATACCCCTGCAATTCTGTCAGATAATACTCAGTTTCTTCCTGAAAATGATTGCAAACACAAATTCTTTGGTATTATTATCTTCATTTAATTTGTCTTAAATGAAAAAACACAAAAGAGAATGAAGCAAAAAAAAAAACATTGATCATTTCACATAAAACTCCAAAAATGGGCAAGACAAAAGTATTGGCACCCTCAGCCTCATTCTTGGTTGCACAACCTTTAGCCAAAATAACTGCGACCAACTGCTTCCGGTAACCATCAATGAGTTTCTTACAATGCTCTGCTGGAATTTTAGACCATTCTTCTTTGGCAAACTGCTATCCGACATGCACAGAAAACATGGATACTTGGTGTATCTGCTTTGCTGACCAAGAAGTATGCATACCATTTTAAGGTCAAAGTAGATGATACAATTATGTGTATGAAATTTAAACACCTCAATGACTCGTTTTATGTCTCCATACCCTTTACAAAGAGAAACTAAATAGTCAATTGGGACTGCACCAAATAAATTGCCATTGTGGAGGAGGACACACTTTAATCTCTACTTTGAGCTATCGATGCACACTCGCTATTCATTTGAGTTTTAGATTTGAGTTTTAGATTGAAATTCCCAATTCCTCAATTAAACCATGTACGTTATATCACTACACAAAGCAGGGCCGGTTTTAGACAAAGTGGGGCCCTAGGCAAAAGTTTAAAGTGGGGCCCCAAATGCTAACATTGTAAAATCATACATTTAGGTTACATTACATGAGCAGGATGCCGATACAGTTGCAGAGGGGCCTGGAGCCAGTGCTGGCACTGTGGCCCCCAAATTCAGGGGCCTTATATCGGCCGACGGGTCTGCCACGGGGCCCAAGCCCCAAAGACAAAGAGTTGTCCCCCAACCCCCTCTTAATTTTTTTTTTTTAACACTGCAGATAACACAGCAGGGCTCCCAACCGTCCTGGATCCAGTGGGACAGTACCGATTTTGACACTCCCATCTGCGGGATTGTAGTTTTCCCGCACTGCAAATCAGCCGCCACGCCCACCTGTCATTTCAGAAGGGACTGTGTATCGACCGCCATACAATTCCCTCTATGCACAGCATACTCCAGAACAGAAGCCCTCCCCGGCTCACGTGACCAGTCACATGACTGTGACCTCATCCTATGTAACACCAGAGAAAGCAGTGATAACTCTCTGAGAACAGATAATATAGTAGATGTCACCTGCAGTCCTATGTAACACCACAGATAGTCTTACTCTGAAACTCTATGGCTATGTTCACATGCATTTTTTTCAGTAGCCAAAACCTGTTCTATTGGCAGTAAAAATGTTGCGTTCAAAAACCTGTTTTCATCTTGTTTTCTGGTGTTCTTTACACTTTTTTCAGCTTTTTTTAAAGTGAGGATGTTGCTTTGTCTACAGTATGTTTAAGGTCACGATCACACGTTGAGTATTCGGTCAGTATTTCACATCAGTAAGTGCAAGTCAAAACCAGGAGGGTGAGAAATCCAGAAGTGCTGATGTGTTTCTCCTATACTTTTCCTCTGATTGTTCCACTGCTGTTTCTGCATTACAAATCCTGATGTGAAATACTGACCAAATACTGAACATGTGAACGAGACTTAATAGTTTAATTCACCAAAACCACTTAAAAAATTGCAGCGAAAAATGCCGTTGCAATATCTGCAGCTTTCTTTTTTATATTCTTTCATTGCTTTTTACGGGTGAAAACACACTGAAAGAAGTGACACGCTGCAGATTTAAAAAGCGCTACAGTCCTGAAATTCAGTCAGAAAAAAACAAGCGCATGCAGGAGATTCCGGAAAACTCATATGTTTTGATGGCACTTTAAAAAGCCGCTCTTGGCCATTTTCATATGCAGAATTTCTGCAGCTTTTTCTTCTGCAAATAAGAAGTTTACAGCATTTTACAGCACAAGCAAAGACTGAGATTTTCAGAGATCTCCTGCACACCCTTTTATTTTCTCCTGACTGAATTTCACAACTGCAGCGTTTTTTAAATCCGCAGCGTGTCACTTCTTTCAGCAATTTTTTTCACCCGTAGAAAGCAATGAAAAAGTTTTAGAAAAGCTGCAAATGTCACAACGTTCTTTTTCGCTGTGTTTTTGGTGAATAAAAAGAACTTTATTAAACATGTACTGTAGACAAAATGAATACTATACAAAAAAACCCAGCAAAAGCTCTAAGGGTCTGTGTCCACAGTCAGTAAACTCTGGATGCTGCGTACATCCACAGCATCCAACCCACAGCGGCCAGATGTTACAGCACAGTGGATGGGATTTCTAGAAATTCCATGTCCACTATGCGTGCACATACGCCCGCACCTCACCCGCAGAGACGGACATGCAGTACGACTCTCCAGACCCCAGCATGTCAATTCATCTTGCATAGATGCGAGTCTCCGCAAGAGAAATCTCACCCCTACGATGTATTGGACGCGGTGATTCCGCACGGTTCAGTGACCACACGTGGAATCACCTGCGTTTAACAGATGGCAGCACTTTGGATGGAGCACATGTCCGCTGTGTCCAAAGTGCTGCCATTTCCGGATCGTCTGCACATACCATAAAAAATGGTTTTGAAAGCAGTGTTTTTACTGCCAAGAGAGAGGCTTTGGCAGCAAAAAAAAAATGCAACAAAAACGCTGATTCCTATGCACACCTGTACTATATATATGGATGGTTTACCCTTATTATTTCACATGGGAATTCATTTATTTCTATATAATAAATCCCCTGATTCAGCAGACTATATCCCTGTCTTGTGTCATCCAGACTGTAGTGACAGGAGGCCGCCCTGTCACATTACAAGCAGTGATTAGTGACTGTGGTCAGAGCTGATGCTGATCGCTGCTGTATGTGGCTGTGAATCCTGATCCTGCAGCGATCAGCACTGAGCTCCGGACCACAGTGAGTAAATCACTGCTCTCTGACCTGTTATTGCTGCCCTTACGTACCAGGTTCTGTGGCTTCACTTAGGCATATCCATTCTCAGGACAGTGCTAGGAGCAGCCATGATCAGGACTAAGGAGGAGACATACAGAGCTTCAGGCATGGTCCTGCACTGTCACTGTGCTGTAATCGGCCCCTCCCCCTCAACTTTTAACCTAACTGCAGGGAGAAAGAGACGGGGGGCTCAAGGGGCTTTGCGAGACAGACGCTCTGGACTTCAGAGCAATGCACAGCATTATTCACTGCTGTACACCCTCTGGGCACTTCATAAATGGACTTCAGATGCAGGGGGCCCCGTTTGTAGGTGGGGGCCCCAGGCATCTGCCTGGTCTGCCTGGTCCAAACGCCGGCCCTGACACAAAGTCACTATCACTTCATTATCAGAGATTGTCCCCCCGTCCGTTTCTATCTGGCCTGCAAGAACCAGTTTTCGAATCAGCCAAGTCTGAATGTTGCCCGAATCCGTGTCAGTAACCATTCTGTAGATGAACCAGAACTGTCTAGTCTAAAAGGAGTCCTAGTCCGTAATCAGTGTCAGTGAACCGCAGTACCAGGTTCTGCCTAGGAGCGGTTACCTGATGGCTACCTGCAGCCCAGCCGGTCTCCACCATCAGAAGCTCCAGTGAACACCAGGTAGCCACTTAGCTACGTCCATTCCTGGGCAGGCCAGGCCCTGTGGCACAGTGGGTCTACGAACCACATGCGCCACTGTTGGTCATAACAACTGCGCTTTGTTTCTAGTATGTAGCAAGTCTTGTTCTAGTATAAAAAGAAGTGGCTCTCAATTTGTGGGGATGGGCATAATTCGTATAAACTCACATTTGTGAAAGCCTTGTTAAACTTACTCACAAAGTTGCTTAGCTGTAGGGAACAGGTCTAGTTTGGTTTAACACCACCTGAAATTGTAAAGCGTTAGTCGGAGATTATTGTTTAGGAAGAAAGACCATTAAACAATATTAGAAAATAAAGCTTTATAGATTAATTCCAAAGTGTATGACAGTTAAGACAATTACAATGAGCACATAGCTTTCCATTGGCTTTGTACCTTTTCAATTATGGTGACATTTTCCCATCAGTCTCCGACCTCATCACAGTGGAAATATCAGAAATATGTGACTATTGTAGACAATGTAGTATCTCCACATCTGCTTCTTTTTTTAATTTGTTTTAACTTTTGGATGTATAAATTGCACTGTATAAGGAATGTGTTGCAATATAAATCAGTCCATTCAGAATGAATGTATTCAGATTTTACAGGAACTGATCAGTATGTAGAAAATGTAGAAATGATGATGTTGCTAATATAATGGCAAGCATCTGGTGGGGAACAGCAGTGGGTACCCCCATGGATTCATTTGGCAATTGAGATGATTATATTAGCCAGGTGCAAGTAGGAAATAGCACCCCACTTTTGGTAAGAACAAAGAATATTATAGAATAATGTTTTGTTTAGCAAGGGATTTAGAGTGTATTAAAAGGAATATTTCCAATACTTGGATGAAAATAACTTGAATTTGCTTACAAAATAAAGGTGACGCCTAGGTATATATTTTTTTCAATCCTATCCATAACTTTAACTATTGCTGTGGAACCCTTGTTATGGAGATCAATGGGATTCGTCTGGGATATCACCTTAAATATTATACTAAAGAGAAGCTTTCACCAAAGGTGTCACTTTGAACTGGACACACAATGTAATAGGCGCTGCAGAGCAGAAGTAGACTTTTTTTGTTATTTTATTTTGCCTCTCTGTTGCAGAGATTTTAGTAATTAAAGTTATCAGCTGCTAAATAGTTAATTTTTTTTAAGTCCAAGTGGGCATTACCAGAGAGATTTCACTGGGGGCATTTACTTCTTCCTCTTGATGATGACCAATCATAAGTAGGCAGCAACAAACTAAGGAAAGAGGAACATGCCTCCAAAGTAGCTGAGAATAGGCTTAGTGGGAGACATGTATTGGCAAACAGTCTGCTCTACTCACTGCAGAGTGATGACGTGCTGGAGCACAGCAGACCTGATTGTGGTTAACTGACAGTTTTCATCTCCAAGTGCAGGTAAGTATATCTGTGTCACATTACAAACCCTAGCCATAACTGTAGAAAGAAAAACATGGACCACACATTCAAAAATGAGACATTGACCTAATGCCCAGGACAACATTTGCAAATCTTTCTATATGCTCTCCCCTTTTCACAGCATAGTTAACTCTGCAGTACTAAACTCCCCCATACTGTCTGTCTAGAGCTGAGAGCTCAAAGTATCAATATCACACATACAGTATATCTGCTGTTCTCATCTTGTAATTGCTCTGCAGTGAGAAGTAAGATCAGAACAGGCTGGTATATCTAACACAGGAGTAGTCCATAACATGCAGGTTACTCTTGTTTGAGAAATAATGACTGGCTTGATCATTCATCAGAGCAATTAATTTGCCTGAGCACAGCAGACATAAGTGTTATTACTGACATTTCCTTAAAGTGTAGAGGATAAGGCTGTGCAACATAGATGACAGTGTTATGAAAGGAATAGAGCTGCTAGAATGGTTTGTAATGTGACATAGCTAAATTCAACTGTGCTGCCCCTCTCCCCACACTTACTCATGCAAGAGGTTAGACCAGGAAATCAGGCTGTCTGACACTATACATCTCACAAACTGAGAAACCTACCCTAAGATATTGTAGGGTGTGTTCTTTTCTTCTCCAAATGTTTATGTCTGGTTATAATTGGTCAACATCATACAGGGGGAAGAAGTACACACCCCCCAGGCAAAACTATTTGATACTGACTTGGACTTAACAAGAATTAACTCATTAGGGGGCCAAACACTTTGATTGCTAATATATTTGCAATGGAGAGGTGAAAAAAATAAGCAAAAAAAAATCCACCCTGCAGCCACTATTACATTGTGTGTCCAGGTTAACATGAAAAATTTGAGTAACAGTCAACTTTAAATGTACGAGCAGCCCTTAAATACGTCTGCAATGACTTAAGAATGTCATTATAGAGTAAGCAGCTGCACGAGATTTTGCAGGAGAGGAGAACTTGTCATCAGCTGCAGGAGTGTAGCACTGGCTCCCAGTAAAGAATGCAGAGATGGTTTATTATACATGTTGATATATACACAACACTGCAGAAGCGGTGAGTATGCAGTATAGGAAGCGCTAACAGAATTTACTCTTCCAGATCCAGTAGACAAGTGATTGCTGGGTTTTTGGAAATAACAGAAAAATACAGCTTACAGATGAAATCTAAAAAAGTGCATTTTATTTTCCAAGGTACATGAAGCAAAGATTAAAAATGACAAAAAGCGCGTGTCGCTCGAAACGAGTCAAAAGATGCCTGTATTCTCTTTTCTGTGAACTCACAATTTTAATCTTTGCTTCATGTACCTTGGAAAACGAAATGCACTTTTTTGGACTTCATCTGTGAGCTGGATTTTTCTGCTTTCTCCATTGGATGTTGCATCCTGCCCAGGTGCTATTCATGCTCCAGAAGTGTGGAATCACAGCTGGTGAGCTGGATTTTCTTCTGCATTCTTGGAGAGAGCAGGAGCATGCACAGGTCAACTCTGAACTTCAAGCAGGAGGCTGAATTTGCCTTCTAAATGGACTGGGACTAAAATGTGGTGAAATTCCTGGATGTCGGTTGCTAATTTGAGACTACTGGGTTTGCTAGGCCAAGAAGGCTTCTGTGCATGCGCCTGCCAAGCATGCGGATCACACAGAGACCTATGACTTCACCGTATACGCCGAGACCATTGCGGACGCTTGCACAGAACCCTTTCGAATCTAGGGAACCCAGAAGCTTTGCTTAGTGACTGAAACATAGTGATTTCTGCTGACATTCATCCGAAGATGCAGCAAAGACTGGCCGAGTGGTGATGAGAAGCAAGGGGCGGAAGAGGTCAGCGGTGGGGTGAGTCTAACGATTTTTTTTTATTGTTTTACATATTATGTTTATTATTCTCTGAGGACTGGTGAAACCCAAGAACGTAATAAGGGAGAACAATTATCAGACAATAATTTCTCTGAAAATCTAATTTCCATGGAAAAAATGCGTAAACAGGAAAATTTGAATATTACCTGATCAGCTCATCTCTCTTAAATAGTTTGGGAAAAAATTGTCATAAACCTTTTTAGATCCCTTACCTTTTAGATATCTATACAAAAGATAGACTTTTTTATATATATATTTTGAGAATGTACTGATATTTATCTACCATGGCTGAATGAAATCCCTGAAGTAGGGGTAGACTTCCAAACTCTTTATCTGTTGAACCATTGACTGCAGTATGAATTCTAGAGGACAATTTCATAAACACCAACCGGTTTTCTAATCCATCCCTGTACATCCTAAGTAGTAATGTGATATGAGACCTTTCATTCCTGCAGTGTAATTTAGAAATCTCGGTACATGCTGTGTACCCTCAGAAATGAGATCTCATAACGTTGCTCCAAGAAGACAATTTTCTGCACCTGAATGCCATTTGAAACTAATACCTGCACCGAACATGATTAAAGAATTGACACCCCCCCCCCCCCCGGGATCGCCCAACAAGATGATTACATGAATCACAGCTAAATCAATAATCGTGTATAATAAAGAACAATGCTTAGTACAAATACAGCTTCGAACTGATTTCTAACCAGTCACCAAGGGAGTACTATAAAAATCTGATGACATTTTTTAAAAAAAACCTACAGAAGAAGAATGTTGCTAATTTATCATCTAGAAAGAAATTACATGAGAAATGTTAGCTGCCAACGTTTATAATGAATTTGAGTAGGAAAGATGAATAATAACATTTTGTAGACCTATTTTAGTTGGGGTGGGTGAAATTTATGTTTTCTAGCTATTAATTTAAATGCTATGTGGTTTAACCACCTCTGATTGCTCATGGATGGAGGTTGAAAGGACAGACTCAACCAATTGCTGTGACTGACACTTCGTTAAATAACAGGTCACTAGGGAATCTGTCAATAGGTTTTTTCTGCCTGGTCTGTAGGGGTAGACAACCGGACCAGTGATGTGTTTGTTTCTGTATGTGTTAATTTTCCTTCCTGCCTTGCTACAGTGAATAACACCCAGGTCCAATTTTGCCACTAGAACCTGGAGGTCCAGTGCCTATGGCGGCAGGATGAAGGTGGCGTAGATTCTCTGCTGAGCTCTCTGCCGGATTTCTCTTTTTCAATGGAAAGTAAGGTCAAGTGGGCAGGATATGGCACAGGTCTTGCTGGCTGATAGAGACTGCTGAATATAAGTATTGATCTGATTGTTACAGATATGGTTAATATGCTACTGCTCCACCAAACAGAGCAAAGATGGCTAAAGGCCCCTTTACATTTAGCGATGCATCAGCCATCCCGACAACGATACGACCCGATCAGGATCGCTGGTGCATCGCTAAATGGTCGCTAGTGAGCTGCGACACAGGCAGATCTCACAGCGATGCAGCAGTGATACAGCGGTCGATACTTACCTTTCTGACGCGGCGATCCTGACATCCTCCCGTCTGCGTCCACGCGTCGCTCGTCGGCGCCAGCAGGAAGCGCCCGACGAGAAATGGAGCTGCGCGATCTCGCGCGATCAGCGACAGACAGCGGGGGAGCCAGTCGGAGGTAAGTATCACACATAGCGATATCGCTGCTGCATCACCAAATTGATGATACTTTAGCGATATTGCTAGCGATATCGCTATGTGTAAAACCCCCTTTAGTCATTGCCAAGGAAGTATCACTGTGGGAGAGGAATCATCTGCAGCCACATCTATTGTATCCACTCTATCCTGACCTGTTAATGCAATCTTATCTATGTTCTTATAAGTTATCTTTCGGCTGAGTGCATGGAATGACCAATACCAAAAAGGATGGAGGAGAGATGGGAGCTTTGGATGTGAAGTTTAGGAGCCTATAGCATTTAGTTTTGCTGTTTGTAGGATGGTATAGAAGTGGGAGGGCTACGGTGCAGGTTGTACCTGTAGCAGACTCCCAGTGTGCCTTGCGGCCCGCGGGTTGCCTGCACATAGAAAATAATGACTGCACTGATAATAAAAGCCTTGTGTTATCAGTGCAGTCTCTACATATAGAAGTGCTCAAGGACCTGTGTGACATCATGGTCCACATGAATAATCTACCATTATTGATTCCACAGTTTATTCCTACTGAGAAATGTTTTTGCTTCTTTGAATGGTATCTATAGACAACATAGACCCCTCTCCAGCTGCCAATGCCAGATCTCAAAGTAACTAACACTCCAATATGGCTGCTGCATGATATAGTCGGTCAGTTGTACATGTGAAGGAGAGAATGGCTAATGAAATCAATTCTTAACCTTATAGAATCAGTTTTGATATGATGTGACAAAGATGGCGTCTGTATCCTGGAACAACGCCTAGGAATGAGTCATTGGAATGTGAAAGTGGAGACATACTGAAGACGATATATGGAGTGGAGTTAACATGGACCAATCACAGACTGACACCATGATACAGAAGTTGTGCAACACCCACTGCATGTCTGTTACACAATTCTTTGTGGTAAGAATAAAGTTCAGTTGTGTGCCAACTTTCACTAGGAGAAGAGGACGCATCTGATTCTGTATTCAAAGTTTATCTGCTAAGCATGCATCCGGCTCATATTTAGGTCCGGAACAGGCAATCACTAAGATCTCACTTTAAGAGATCACCCCAACATGGAAACCTCAAAGTGTTAAACACATCTTTTCAGGGCAATTGGAATACCTCCAATTTAGATTGGGATAAAATACCCAAATTTGGTGAATTTGCATTTGAAAGATTGATTCGATCAAGCATGCCGTGCTTTAAATACATAATGTAATATGTTCCTGTATCCTAAACCCTATAAAATGTAATGAAGACTGTAACAATTATTGTTTTTCCCAATTAATTCAATCATGAGCACACAGACACACAATGGGTCCAAGGCAGTTTATGGCCATATGTTATGGATTAAATTTTAATGCATTCAAAACATGGCTACGTGTTAAGGAACACATTATCTCCTATACTGTATATCACTTAATCTTCTTCGCAATCAATACTGAAAAAGGTTGTTCAATCATCAGAAATCCCCTGCTGGATCCCTATGTTTATCCCCAGTGTAGTGCAATGGGGTTTACACAGTGTAGTGCAGGGGGCATTTATGCACATGTAATCGAAGTACATGTATCAAAGTACTATTGGCAGTTATAACATGGATGAATGTGACACGCATCTCTATTCTCTTCATACAGGTAACCAGCTTTTCCAATCTCTGCTCTGAATCCACTCCTGTGTCTCCATTCAATGTCAGCAAGCAGTTAATCCTGAATGCTATCTCTGTGTTTTCAACTCTGCAAGCTTATATCTGGTATATAGTATTTTTTTTTTTTCAACTTACTCTGCTTGTCCCCTTATGTTGTGAGGTCAAGAAACTTTTCAAAGTGCTTTATGATCCATGTAGTGCTGGACATGTGTTTATTTGACCACAACATTTTATTGGGTCCTGGTGTCTCAATTTAGTGTGATTGATTAACGAGAAGAGAGAGAGAGACAAAAAAAAACAAAAAAAAAAAAAACTTAGCCTTAACCTCCTATATATTCAGACATAGCTAGGGGGAGAATTTATGCAGGGGGCATTTATGCACATGTAATCGAAGTACATGTATCAAAGTACTATTGGCAGTTATAACATGGCAGTTAGACAGGGCAGGAGACAGGTAAGACATTTATATACATCTACTCCCTGTACATTTGGAATGCAACAAATATATACCATATGCATTTGTGTAATTTTTAGTCTGGCCGCTGAATTCACACACATCCACCGCCCTGGCATTAACTCTCTACACTCCATCCATATTGGCCCCTCGCTTCTTTCCTCTCCTATGTATAGCACTCACGCTCTTTTCACGTTGTTAAATTGCACAGATCCAGTCAGTCCCACCATTCAACATCAGAGACGCTCTCACAAATCACTTAACCATCTGCTCACTCTTTCTATCCTCCTTCTCCTAGTCGCAGGAGACATTGCTCCCAACCCTGGTCCCCCATGTTATAGAAAGTAAAACCCCCCGACGGCTACACTTAGAAACCCCTCTAATCTGATTAATATTCCCTGCCTGCCATCTGTCTCTCTTAATTGTGCACTTTGGAATTCTCGCTCAGTGAGTAACAAACTCTCCTTCATCCATGACTTCTTCCTTTCTAATTCTCTTAACCTCCTGGCTCTTACTGAAACCTGGATCCAGCAGTCAGACACTACCGCTGCTGCTGCTCTTTCATACGGGGGGCTACACTTCTCTCATACCCCAAGATCAGACAATAGAGCTGGTGGAGGCGTTGGTCTGCTCCTATCACCAAAATGTACCTTTCAGGTTATCCCTCAACTACCCTCACTAGTCTTCCCTTCTTTTGAGGTCCATGCCGTCAGACTCTACACCCCCTTCACCATGCGAGTGGCGGTGGTGTATCGTCCTCCCGGCCCCTCCCATCAGTTCCTGGATCATTTTGCCACTTGGCTTCCACATTTTCTCTCCTGTGACATCCCTACCCTCATCATGGGCGATTTCAATATCCCCATTGCTCTTCCACTCTCCCCATCTGCTACTCACCTTTTATCTCTAACCTCCTCGTTTGGCCTTTCGCAGCTTACTAATTTTCCAATGCATGAAGATGGAAATTCCCTCGACTTGGTCTTCTCTCGGCTTTGTGCAGTGGATGATTTTGCAAACTCCCCTCTCCCGCTCTCTGACCACAATCTTCTTTCATTCTCTATAAAGAACTGCCAGGCTGCTCAGGTCACTCCCACTATCCAGACTTATAGAAACATACAGGACATTAACCCCCAGAAACTTATGAAGAACTTGCAGTCTTCATTGGCCCCTATCTCCTCCCTCTCATGTCCTGATTCTGCATTGAAGCATTACAATGAAACACTTCAAAGTGCCCTGGATGAATTTGCACCCCCTATAAATAGAACACCACAACGCAGACGGCGACAACCCTGGCACACAGTGCAATCACGTTTCCTGCAGCGATGCTCCAGGTGCGCCGAACGCCTGTGGAGAAAATCCAATCTAGACGAAGATTTCATCCATTATAAGTTTATGCTTAGAACATACAACACTGCCCTTCACCTTTCCAAACAAACCTATTTCAACACCCTCATCACCTCACTGTCCAATAACCGGAAACGTCTCTTTGACACTTTTCATTCTCTACTCAATCCAAGAGTACAGGCCCCAACCACGGAGCTCCGAGCTGACGATCTGGCCAACTACTTCAAAGAAAAAATTGACCAGATTCGACAGGAAATTATCTCCCAATCACCACATACCATGCACTGTCCTTCCTCCCCCACTGCATCTAGCTCACTCTCTGATTTTGAACCAGTCACAGAAGAAGAAGTAAGCAGGCTCCTTGCATCTTCTCGCCCAACTACTTGCACCAGTGACCCACTTCCGTCACATCTCCTCCAGTCCCTTTCCCCTGCTGTCACCCCTCACCTAACTAAAATATTTAACCTCTCTCTCTCTTCTGGTATTTTTCCCTCCTCATTTAAGCATGCCATCATACATCCACTACTTAAAAAACCATCCCTCGACCAAAACTGTGCCGCTTACTATAGACCTGTCTCTAATCTTCCCTTCATCTCTAAACTCCTGGAACGCCTGGTCCACTCCCGTCTTATCCGCTATCTCTCAGAAAACTCTGTTCTCGACCCTCTCCAATCCGGTTTCCGCTCTTTACACTCCACTGAAACTGCCTTCACTAAAGTCTCTAATGATCTGCTAACAGCTAAATCAAATGGTCATTACTCCATGCTAATTCTCTTGGATCTCTCTGCAGCTTTCGACACTGTGGATCATCAGCTCCTCCTCACTATGCTCCATTCCATTGGCCTCAAGGATACCGTTCTCTCCTGGTTCTCCTCCTATTTCTCCGACTGCTCCTTTACTGTATCTTTTGCCGGTTCCTCCTCATCTCACCTTCCCCTTACTGTTGGGGTCCCCCAAGGATCGGTTCTAGGCCCCCTCCTCTTCTCCTTGTACACTGCCCCTATTGGTCAAACAATCAGTAGATTTGGTTTCCAGTACCATCTCTATGCTGATGACACCCAATTATACGCTTCTTCTCCTGACATTATGCCAGCCTTTCTAGAAAACACCGGTGATTGTCTAAACGCTGTGTCTAATATCATGTCCTCACTATTTCTGAAACTGAACCTGTCAAAGACTGAACTCCTGGTGTTTCCTCCCTCTACTAATGTACCTATACCCGACATTGCTATTTCTGTGTGTGGCTCCACTATTACTCCCCAGCAACAGGCCCGCTGTCTTGGGGTCATACTTGATTCTGAGCTTTCCTTTGCCCCCCACATTCGATCACTGGCTCGCTCTTGTCATCTGCACCTCAAAAACATTTCTAGAATTCGACCTTTTCTTACTTTTGACTTTGCAAAAACTCTTACTGTTTCTCTTATTCATTCTCGTCTGGACTATTGTAACTCTCTTCTAATCGGTCTCCCTCTTACCAAACTCTCCCCTCTCCAATCTGTCTTGAATGCTGCATCCAGGATCATATTCCTCACCAATCGCTACACCGATGCCTCTACCTTGTGCCAGTCATTACACTGGCTACCCATCCACTCCAGAATTCAGTATAAACTTATTACCCTCACCCACAAAGCCCTTCATGGCTCAGCACCACCCTACATCTCCTCCCTTGTTTCAGTATACCACCCTACCCGCGCCCTCCGTTCTGCTGATGACCTGAGGTTAGCATTCTCAATAGTCAGAACCTCCCACTCCCGTCTCCAAGACTTTACACGTGCCGCGCCAATTCTTTGGAATGCACTTCCCAGGTCAATACGATTAGTCGCCAATCCCCACAATTTTAAGCGTGCCCTGAAAACGCATTTATTCAGACTGGCCTATCACCTCAACACATTAACCTAATCTATCCCTGTGTGGCACAGTCAAAAGTTTTACCATAACCAGATTTCCCGCATCATGCTCCCACATGCTTTATGCATCCATTAGCCCTCTGTGTCTGTACTGTTACACACGTAACATTATGGCTGGTCCATACAATCAGGGCAACTGTTACCACCCACCTTTCGTGTCTACCTCTTTCCTCATAGACTGTAAGCTTGCGAGCAGGGCCCTCATTCCTCTTGGTATTTGTTATAATCTACTGTACGTGATTATTATTATGCTGTAATGTCTATTGTCTGTACAAATCCCCTCTGAAATGTAAAGTGCTGCGGAATATGTCGGCGCTACAAAAATAAAATGTATTATTATTATTATTATTATTAGTGTAACAGACAGGCAAGGACCAAAGAAAATTCAACATATAATGTCTTTACTACGGAAATTCACATAAACAGGAAAACGATATCCTCCGGTTTTGGAGCAGGGTCCTCGTAAAACAGTCGGTGTTCCAACCTTTTGCAGTGGGCAATGGCACCGCCGTATCTCTTGGGTGCGTCAGCCGCTTTAAAGTGCCTGGCTCTGTGTTACCCTCACACAGTCCTGGGTTGCACAGAGCCTCCTGCTCTGTAGCTTGCAAAAAACAAAACTGACATACCCAAGACAAAACTGACAGTTTAAATGGATATCATGGACATAGAGCCACTCTCAAGACCCAGAGTGGAGGGAGGGATTCACCCCACTATCAAATGTGCAAATTCCGCCAAAAGTAAAAGACCATCTCAAATTTTCCTAAAATCTGACTTGGTTAACTACTTTGACCAAATCCACGCTTTTACTTTGCTTTGTAATTCACAAACATTTTGCTGTGAACAAAAGGCACTCCAGTGGGTTTAATATGTCTCTATACACATCCTGGGGAACAAATTCAAGTCCTTGTATATGATCCCACACACTGCCTCACACCAGTAAAATAGTAACACTTATACTAACCTCTGGCACGGGAACCTTTCCAGCGGTGTCAGTACTGGTTCTCCCAGAGATCGCATAATATTATGCCACGCCATCCCTGTGGCCAACCAACAATGGCATTACTTTCCTCTCCTACAGACAAATCAAGACATCCGGTAGAAGTGAGAGAGTAGCTGCAGCTCTAACTTCAACAGGATGTCAATTACGTCTGTAGGAGGGAACTGTGAAGCCAGCACTGCTCAGTCGCAGGGATCACTTGGCATAGCAATGTCACTCAATCCCTGGGAGAAACAGTGCCGACACCACTGGAACAGCACCGCTTTAAAACAACCTGTCTTACTGAAAATGCTGTTCACCTTGCAGGGAGTATAATATACACCAGAATTACCTCAACAGAATGGTATCAGGTTTTGAAGAAAAACAATTAGTATAACCTGTATTTTATATATTTAAATCACTGCTTATTCTGGGCTTTTTAGTCACCTAATCAGTGATTTACAGCTATATTTGAATATACAAAAAGGCTGTCAATAAAAGAGTAAGACCACCCACTTAACTTTTAAATGAATAAACTTGGTTATATTGAATCTTTTCTCACAAACTTAATTACCATTTTGCTCTGTGCTTCCTGCTTCCAAACATCCGGTCTGTTGACTGTACTGCCCCTTTAATGTGACACATGCTCTTTAAAGCCATGGCACCAAATTTCACAATATACGAGGCTGGATTACTGACATGTATACGAACAGTATGTACAAATTGGCTGTATTATCCTTACTGAAATTCTTCAATTTCCACCCATCTAGCATAATTGACAGCTCCTCAATGTTCCTCCTCCCTCCCGCTGCTGAGGTCTCACACTGCTCAGTATACAGCTGTCAGACTGGGAGGGTGAAGTCTGATTACACTTATTGCTCATCCACGCTGTAGCTGATCTCTGAATATGCTAATTTTTATAACATGCTGTTTTCACATGGATTTTCAAGATAAGAACGTCAGCTTCATCAGGTCTAAGAGATCTGTATAGTAATAATAATAATAATCTTTATTTTTATATAGCGCTAATATATTCCGCAGCGCTTTACAGTTTGCACACATTATCATCACTGTCCCCGATGGGGCTCACAATCTAAATTCCCTAGTAGTATGTCTTTGGAATGTGGGAGGAAACCGGAGAACCCGGAGGAAACCCGCGCAAACACGGGGAGAACATACAAACTCCTTGCAGATGTTGTCCTTGGTGGGTGCTAACCACTGAGCCACCATGCCGCCCGTAATAGTAATATTTGCAGACTGCAAAGTGAAGAATGACAGACGGATGCATGATATATCCTCTTCAATTACAGTCTTTAATATCTAATTGAACATTTTTTAGTTGTTAATTGACAATGGGGAAGCTCCTTTTTTTCTTACATCACGTTATTGGTGAACCGTCACAATGTTTTTCCTGATTTTAGCTTGTAAAAGGTGGTTTGTGCTAATGCATCTGGTACAATATCACTGTCATGGCTTGAGATGTAACTGAAGAAAACTAGCTTCTTCTCTATGATTTTCCAAATACAATGCTATCAGGAGGTTATCAGGACGCCATGGAAAGTGTAGCACCTGCCACAACTCTCTTTCTGCCACTCATTTCCAGCTGGCATGAAATTGAGACTTACTTTCAGTGTGCAAATCTAAATCTAAATCATATTTCCTGAGACATGAAATAATATTTTTCGGAATGTGAATATGTATAAAAAAAATGAATCACAAAATGTTGAAGTTTTCATTTTGGCCACTAGAGGGCCTCAGATGGCTTCAGTCAGAACTAGCGTCTTACTTTACAGCTTGCAGCAAAAAAGTACATCAATACACCTTTATCAATGGTACTAAGGTGGCACACATACTGTACTTGAGCATCGATGAAATGGCCATAACATAGATAAAGTGCATTGTTAAAGGGATTGTCTGGCCTTAGGCCACTAGTCTGTAGTCACTCTATGTGACTGCAGACTTTGAATCGTCACATCACGCGCACTGCACACTGTGGGCACTCTCCAGTGCCGGCATCGGGAGCGCAAGGTTGTGATTCGCATGCATGTGGTGGTGTGGAGAGTGGATGTTCGCGGCTTCGCTTAATTCAACCCCTTAATGACAGCCAATATGTCTTTTTACTTACCTGAGATATAAGAGAATAGCATCCCCACACAGGTGACAATTCAGCAGCTGTCGGCTGTCCACTATAGCTGACAACTTGCTGTATCACAAGCGATCAGTGTTGGCACCGTCCATATCTGTTTAACCCCTTAGTTGCTGCTGTCAAAAGTGACTGCATCGGAAAAATGGTTAAAAGATTGTGTTTGGGCTTCCGCTTTAATCTAATTGACACCGAGATTATGATTGTGTGGTCCTGATGTTTGCCATAGCAGTTCATGGCCAAATAGCGGCCTTAAGGCTCCGTTACATTTAGCGATGCACCAGCGATCCCGACCACGTTAGGACCCGGTCAGGATCGCTGGTGCATCACTAAATGGTCGCTAGTGAGCTGCCAAACAGGCAGATCTCACCAGCGATGCAGCGATGCTCGGCGGTCGTTACGCACCTGTCAGATGCAGCGATGATGCCCGTCTTCCGCCCGCGTCCATGGCCCGCTCGTCGGCGCCAGCAGGAAGCCGACGACGAGAAATGGACCAGGCCGATCTTGCGCGATCAGCGATAGCCAGCGGGGGGACGTAAGTGTCACATGTAGCAATATCGCTAGCGATATTGCTGCTGCGTCACAAAATCGGTGACGCTTTAGCGATATTGCTAGAGATATCGCTATGTGTAAAAGTCCCTTTAGAGTCTCCCGGATATAGTGGTCAGTTCAGAAGTCAGTGACATTTAGGTGGTAAACAAACATTTTTTCATTCCTGCTATACCACTTTGCATTAATTCCTGAAAATCATCTGAAGGGTTAATAAACTACCTGACAGCAGTTTTCAATATGTCAGGGGGTGCTGTTTTTAAAATGGTATCACTTTTTGGGGTTTTCCGATATATAGCACCCCTAAAGTCACTTCAAACCTGGATAGGTCCCTCAAAAAAAAACACATTTTGTAACTTTCCTTGAAAAAATGAAAAAATTATTGCTATAATTTTAAACCTCCTAAAAGCCTAACAAAATAAATTAGTGTTTTAAAAATGATGCTGACGTAAGGCAGACATGTGGGAAATGTTATTTCTTAATGTTTTTGTGTGGTATGACTATCTGGATTAAACGGATAATCGTTCAAAGTTTGAAAATTGCAATTTTTTTTACATTTTCGTCAAGTTTCTGATATTTTTTTTATAAATAAGCACAAAACATATCAACAGAAATTTACCACTATCAAAAATTATAATGTGCGTCGAAAAAACACTCTCAAAATCAATGGGATTTGTTGAAGCGTTCCAGAGTTATCACCACGTAAAGTGATATTGGTCAGAATTTTTGAAAATTGGCTCCGTCACTATGGGGTTGTTAGCACATGTCCAGCGGGCGCCGGAGAAATCTCACAGCCTGCAGTGTGGACAATACGAGGATTCGCAAGTCTGCAGTCACATAGGGTAGCTGTAGACTTGTAGCCAAATACAAAGCACCAGTATACTATCAGTATGCTCCATTTTTTTAAATGTTCACTTTTCTAGGAGGGGTAGGAAAAATATTTAACATTTTTTTATAATCTGCAATGAAGGTATTTCTATAGAGTCTTTTCTAAGCTATGTGCAGCCAAATGTTTTGAAAAAATAATAATCTGCATTTACATGATGAAAACAAACTTAAATATTACAGTGTTATCTTTTTTTTTTACTATTTTGTTTAACTAAATTGACGCACATGCCATGTAAAAATCTACTTGAGCAAAGTTATTTTTTCCTCTATAGAACACTTCAGCAGAAAGGTAAAATCAATGCTTAAGATAATCAATACAAAAATGGGTTTAGAACTAACAATTACAAAGACGTTATATGCTACTCGAAATTGCAATGAAAAACTCCGGGGATTGGGTAATCCTACTTGTTTACACAATGAACAGTTGCGTGCAAAAGTATTTGCACCCTTTTGGGTGTTGAATCGAGTCTCTCCTGCTCTAAGTTTCTGTATCTTAAGCTGACAGTCTCTCTGCAGTAACGATCCTGCATACGCTGGGCAGTCTACTTGCCACACTCAGGGGTCTTGGCTTGCCACTGCGGTCACAAGGGCTGAGTGCTCTGGTCACTGTCCCTGCACTGTCAGGGGGGAAGTCTCCTCTGGTCATGGAGGCTCCCGAATCCACATACTCAACTACAGGTCTCACTATGACCCGTTTCTCAGTCTCAGTGCTCTGACGGGGAGTCCTCTCTCTCTGGGAGCGCGGTGCTCCAGCCTGCTTTCTCTCTGGTGTGCTCTCCCCTGTCTCTGGCGCACTCTGCTTTCGCGCCCTCAGCCTGCACATTTCCCGGTCCACTGCCCCTTCCTCTTCCTCCCTTGCAGTCAAAAGGTCCAGTCTGTCCAGGGCAGAAAGTCTTCCCCCCGGCAACCCTGCTGTCTGGCTAAGTGGTTCTGGATCAGGAGCAGGGAAGGTAACCTCCTTTGGGCTCTTCTTTCTCTTCACCCCCTTACAGTAACTACAGCCCATTTTTCTTCAAGTGCCTCCTTATTGTGCATCTTGAAACAGCCACACCGCTAGTTTTCAAAGAGTCCAGTATTTCAGCTGATGTTATTTGTGGGTTTTTCTTTGCATCCTGAACAATTTTCCTGGCAGTTGTCACAGGTGAGGAGGATGTTACCTTTAGTAGCCATTCAAACCCATTTGTGTCAACTTCTGTGCATGTTATCAGGCCAAAATCACCAGGGTATGTAAACTTTTGATCAGGGGAATTTGTATGTTTTGGGTTGTCATTATGATTTAAAAAGAGAAAACAGAGTAGTTTGACAATAAATGGCTTCACCCAACCACTAACCATGAATGGAGAAGAAGTGTTGGTGTTATTCATATTCGGTATGTAAACCGTTGAGCACACAAACACATATATATATATATATATATATGATTATTTTTTTTTTTTTGTCTAAAATACAAAGGCAATGTCTCATCTGTAACTTTACGTCTTTTAGGGATCACTTCAACATCAACTTGCCTACAATAACTGTTCACAATAACAGTAATTTTGACCAGAAGTGCCCAAACTTTCACATGCTGCTGTATGTTGTGCTGATGCATTTTAGGAAAGCACAAAGGAAGCAAATCGAAAGTGAATTAGGAACTGTAAAGTGTAATAGATAAACAGGTGGTAAGTGAAATACCTCTTTAAGTCTATACATGAAGGATCAACCCCTTCAGAATCTCTTAATGGTTAGAACATTTGTGAGGTCATCCATGACCTTGTTTCCCACGGGGAAACATTGAGGTCATAATCCTGTCTTGTTAATGCCATAATTATACCTGGATTCTTGAGCATCCATATTTTGCCCCAGCCTAAATGCGTTTCACAAAACAGTATATATTACCCCAAGGACATATCTGTCTTCAAATTGGACATCTTCAAACAAATCTAAGCCATCAAGTGTATATCTCGGAAAGTTGCGGCCACAACAGGGAATAAAATGTCTTGTTGTAGATCGTAACGAAAGAAAGGGCAAGTATTCTACAATAACATTAACGATGGTGAAACCCCATAAAGAGCAGCGATTGTATAATTTTTCTAACTTCATTTCTGAAACAAAGGAAAATGTTCAGCGCGGAAGTGTCTAAGCTCCATTTCAGATGGAAAATTGCACTTGAAGGCATAGATCTTTCTTAAAAGAGCATCCTTCACAGACTGGACAGTTATTGTTCATTTTTATTATATTCAGTGTAATAATATTTTCACGGTATTCACTTGCTAGCTTAACAGGGTAAATAGTTTCCTTCAGTGGCATCAGCATTTGGGAATAATTTATGATTGTAAAGGGGTTTTGTGCTAAATTTCTTTTCAGCACTGGAAGACGTGTAGCCCCATGGGTGATGAGCGAAAGAAAGGAAAATTATATCATTTCTCTTGTGCCACCGTCTATTCCCACAGTCAACTTTATTGATCAGCTCAGTAGTATTTTATCTGTTTTCTATGCAGTTTTATGTTGCCTGAAATATTCTACATAGAAAAATACTAGAAGTCACCAGGGATTACCTTGACCATCTGAAATCACGAGGCCAAGGCTCAAGAAATTCCAGGGTGACTCCTAACACTGTAATTAATTTATAGCATGAGGTACATTATTCTATATAACAGACATCAGCTGCTGCAGAACCTTCAGGGAAGGTCATATGGGTCACTGAATAACATAGATTTCTCACTGTCTCTCTTCAAAATAAAGTTCAACAATTCAGGTATGTATGACTCATAACTCATACAACAGCTACAATGTTTTCCATATAGAGCTATTTACAATGCTCCTATGCTATGTCAACCATCATGCCCAGTATACAGTGCCAGTTGCCAAAGCTATTTACAGTGCTAGTCTGCTCTTCCACCTTACAGTGTGATCCTCGGTGGAAAAAATCTTCCCGATTCCAAACATGGTAATCAGAAGAAATCTACTGATTGATATTCCATCTCCAAAAATCTACAAAAAAACTAACTTATATTGTTATCACACTCATGGCATCAGTCCCTTTTTATCTCTTTTAGTGAACACACTAGCACAAACTTCATATATTAGAGAATTTCACAGTCTCACACTCTTACAGTAAAGAATCATCATGCTGGAAAACAAGAAGCAAATCACATATACGGAAAGGTGAAGACCCAATACGCCATGGGCTGGGCTTAGCCTGGAGAGGTGTGACGAAGTGTCTATAGGGTATTCACTAGTGCCTCTGTGGTGAGGATAGACTGAGCTGCTGGTAGACATCAGGTACCTCTCTAGGGCAGTCTCTGGGACTACAGCAGCTGATCCACTGGTCAGAGGAGGAATAAGAGGTACAGGAAGGGAGAGACAGAAGTGTAGCCAGATGGTCCGGGGTTGAGGTAGGCAGACTAAGTTGAGAATACACAGTCAAAGTCAGGAGCGGAGGGTTCAGACAGAACGGATAAATGAGCCAGGTCGGTTTAAGGTGAGGCTAGACAAAATAGCACAGATTCATTGCTGAGACTGACAGGAACCATGAACCTAAGCTCAGGCAAAAATGAGTAGGGTACAGCACTGCCTAGTATAGCAACTGCTGGATAATAATTGGCTGGAGAATCCAAACTCTGCAGGACACAGCAGGGTTAAATTCCTGCAGGATCTGGTAATGCCATCCTACAGCATTGTGGAGATATCAGGGATATGCAGCAGAGTTGGAAGTGCTGCATGGACTCAGAATAGTGGCCAGTCTGAGCAGCGAACACATATGAGTTACCACCGTAACAAGCAGCTGGCAGAATCCTGAGGCTCTGAGAGGGTTAATATGATCAATTTATGGGTCCAGGTTTGTTAGGAATGATTAGATGAGATGAGTGAAACTAGTCATTCCCACCCTCCAATCCAAGAGGTGTAGCTGTGTAAAAGAGGCAGCTTAACTGTTCAATCCTTGTCTGGGAATAGAGGTGTAGACACCTCTGGTATTTGGGTTTGTATTTGCAAGGTGGGAGGCCTGTGTAAGTTGGATAGACTCTGAAAGAGGCAGAGTTTTGGACTGTGAATATTGAGCTGCTGAAATGCTCTGTTTCTTATACTGCTGTATGGACTCTTTGTTTCGTTATTACGTTCTGCTGAGAGTTTTTGTAGCTAATAAACTTTCATATTTTGACAAGAAACTGCATGCATGTGTGAATGCTACCAACTAACATCAAGATAGATCCCTACAATTGGTGTTTTGGACGTGGCAGAGAATCTCAAGAAGCACAGGTGATTGCTGGATGAAGTCTGTATGTCCTGGGTGAAGGCAGCGTCAGCATAGCAAGCAATGTCAGAAAGTATAGAGGAGCTTGTGAAGCAAATAACCCAGGTGCAGCAGCAGCAGATGCAGCATCAACATCACATACAACAGCTTCAACAGCAGATGCAACAGCTTCAACAGAAGATGCAGGAAATGCAGCAGCATCACCATCAGCATCAAATGACTCTCTTGGCAGAATTTGTCCAGGGAAGTGGACAGTATTTTCTGCTAGCCAAAGAGACGGTATCTGTGTGAGGAGAACAATATGGGAGGTCTTGCAGAAAATGACTCTGGTGGATGGCATCAAGGCTTTCTTTACTGTATTTTAGAGTATGGCAGACAAGGAGAGGCTACCTTTAGTGAAAAGGACAGCGGTTCAGGTCCCAAATGTTCCTGGGGAACCACAGAAGGGGTATTATGACCTTGCCCTGCAAGATACTAATGAGTGTGCTAGGCTGAAGGCAGAGATTATGGCACA
Organism: Dendrobates tinctorius; assembly: GCF_039654945.1. Lineage (NCBI taxonomy): Eukaryota > Metazoa > Chordata > Amphibia > Anura > Dendrobatidae > Dendrobates > Dendrobates tinctorius. The sequence continues at coordinate 47,897,448 of NW_027361688.1, read as the reverse complement.
TTTGGATTTAACCCTGGCAGCAGGGCCGGATTGAGCATCGGGCTCTTCTGGTAAATGTCAGAAGGGCCGATGCCTGTAGTGGGCCGCTCGATCCTTTCTTGTTGTCATGGAAGCCGCAGGAAGCCGGTTATAGCTAAATATGAGTGAAAGCAAAAGGACCTTCCATGACATCATGACCATGTGATCAATGTGTGGGTGGGATCAGAATACCAGCAGGGACGGAGGTCACATGATCCATTCATCAGAGAGAAGGCTGTGCCTGCCCTGCAGTGCTTCTGACCCCCCGCAGGCAGCTCTGGAGTCCATTCTCAGGCTGCAATTGGCTGCTCTGTGCATGCAGGACCTGTGATGAGGTCACAGGAGGGGAGGAGTCAGGGGTCACATGATCAGGGGCCTCAATGTATGCAGGACTCTGCTGTCTGTGCTGGTTGTCATGGTGCACCGCTGGATGCGGGTAAGTTTCTGTGTGAGGTCAGGAGGGGTTTACAGGGTGGATGTAGCAGAGCCGTGTGTGTACAAGGTGTATGGAGCGGAGCCGTGTTTACGAAGTGTATGGAGCGGAGCCGCGTGTGTACGAGGTGTATTGAGCGGAGTCGCGTGTGTACCTTTTGTACAGAGCGAAGCCGCGTGTGTATGGGGTATGCGGAGCGGAGCCATGTGTGTACGGAGTGGAGCAATATGTGTTCGGGATGTATGGAGCGGAGCCAAGTGTGTACGAGGCATACAAAGCGGGCTTTTCCCACAGACACAGGACTACACGGCGGAGCCCCGATGAACATTTTAAAACTCGCACATGACGTTCCACCGGCAGTGATGTGCTGGAAGCTGACCGGAAATGAGATAATTTCATGAGGAGATTGGGACGGAACCAGGAATGCTTCAGATCCATCACCATGTCCTCCTCCGACAGCACAGACAGCAGGATTGCCTTGGAATCGGGGATGCCGGCCATGTGAGCAGATCATGATATGTCCTGTACCGGGAGGCTGAGGTAGGCACTACAATGGGAGCCGGGCTGCTATAGTATCTTTTTAGAATCTTTATCTATTTCTTTCTCTCTGTTTCTTTCTTTCTCTGGTCTTTCTTTCTCATTCTCTGTTGTCTTTCCCCCATTTTCATTCTCTCTCTGTTCTTTTGGAGCGCCTCGGGGGCCTGGGGGTACTCGGTACCGGGCCCATCGACTTCCATGGGGAATGGTGTCACGGCGGCGGTGACCCGGTCCGTGGCCTAGAGGCGTCCAGTAATAAAATAGGTGAAAGTTGTGTGGTATTTTTGTGGTAAAAATAAAGATAATTTTATAGATGGTGAAATACCTGACGCCACCTGTGGTATTCTAGTCAGAGGTGACCAGCGCTGCGGTGTTGCTTCTCTGGGATGGATGATGGGCGCAGATATGATGTTGTAGCCCTCCACAGGTAGGGCTGTAGTCCCAGGGCAAAGATGTTAAATAAATAGTAAAAATGGCTGTGAACATTGGGGTGCAGAGAAATGAGAGAAAGACACAGAGAGGTGCAGTTTCTTTACCTTTTACTGGTAATAGGTTGCAGTCCGGAGTACCACATACAAGTGATGGAATGAGTCCGGCTCATCTGGAGGCATTCAGGGGATTCACCTTGCCAGGTGGGGATTTAGGACCTTCCTTTCTGCGCTATGTGTATGGGTCTCCGCTGTATATAACTATGCTGCAACCCTCTATTCGTGATGGTTTCACTAACCTGTATGGCTGTCAGCGTGAGCCTATTCCATGGGTACCATCCTTTTCACCATCAGCCCCGGGCTCCTTATCAGCTGACGTGCCCTCAGATGTTCAATGTGCACAGGAATTTACAATCCCCTGTACTTTCAGATTCGGCTATCAGGGCATACAGTTCCTGTCAGCCTAGGACTCTGATGTCCCTTTTCTCTTTATTAGCGCTTCACTCAGGGGTCTGCTATATGCAGTATTTTAGCTTCCCTAGAGTCTCTTAGTCTCTGCTCTTGTCCTTTCCCTCTTCACAGCTCAGCTCTGCCTATCAAGCTCCTCACCGATCAGCTCCCTGTCTTCATCTCACAGGATCTTCCAGAAAGATCTCTTTACCTCACGTCCTCTCGTTTAACTGTCATTTTTCCTCACAGCTCACAGCTGTCTCGTTTCCATGACAACTCCCTCAGCTGATTTATAGCTGTCTCACCAACCCCCTCTGCTGGCCAGAATTCATAAGGCATCTCCCTTTTCTGACCTGCAGCAGGAAATTGTGATTTAATCTATTACCTGGCATGGGGGTCCCTTTCTGCCTCCAAGCATGACTTCACCTCTTTGAGGGATGTAATGTCACTGTGACAACCGGACTCTGGGGTGTCACACTTTCTCTCTCTAATCTTTCTTTTTTCTTTCTATCTCTCTCTGTTCTTTCTTTCCTCTCTTTCTTTCTTTTTCTTTTCTCTCTTTCTTTCTTTACTTCTTTTTTTCTCTCTTTCTGTTCTTTCTTTCTTTCCCCTCTTTCTTTGTCTCTCAGGTCTTTCTTCGTTCTCTCTCTGTTTTCTTTCTCTCTCACTCTCTTTTCTTTCTCTCTCTCTGTTTTCTTTTTTGTCTCTCTCTGTTTTTTCTCTTCCTTAGTACCAGTCAGTGTGCCCACAGTACCAGCAAATGTGCCCATAATGCCAGCCACTGTGCCCTCAGTACCAGTCAGTGTGATCAGCATTGCTACCTAAATCAGTGCAAACCTGGGTTTCCCAGGGAGATAACCAGAATGCAGATCACCCAGTAAGCCTGATGGAAATATACTTGGTTGCAGAGCACTCTCTGAGCAGTCAAAGAAACCTTAGGTCACCTATCAGTGATATCCAGGAGAAGGGGTCAAAGATCACCTCTGAGGGGTGTCCAAGATCCCAGGATAGGTCGAAGTCAAATACAAGGGGTACACCTCGTCACAGTATCTGTTGGAGGTGTTTTGCCCCAGGTGATATTTCAGCCTATTGCCCCTTGACCTCAAAGCCGACGGACTGCAGAATGGGCCAGCGCAGCACCTCCTTCACCTACCCTGACTGCATCGCTGTTCCTCATCCTGGCGAGGGGCCTAAGGTTGTCCGGATGTCTGTAAACAGTGTCCTAGTGACAGGACTTCTGGACTTAAGGCATTTGGTGACCCTGTGTGAACGCTACCAACTAGCGTGTGTGTGTGCATGTGTGTGTAGAGAGAGAGAAATATTGCAGAAGCATCTCCTCATCAAAACTGGTTATCCCATGCTTTTCATTTTAGGATATTTAGACCACTCCAGAATATGTGTATCCAGATCAGCTCCTTTGTGTGGGACTACTCTACTGAAGTGACTATCTGGAGAAACTTTTCATAACTGGTTTGTTACACCTGGTGCTAATGTACAAAGCTGTCAAAACAGCCGTGAGCCACAAATCATGAGCCACCGAGCCACAAGGGGGGGATTCCTTTTGGGACAGCAATGGCAAACAAACAGTTACCACAAAGTAAAAAAAAAACACATTCAGAAATCTAGGAATTTCTCTATAGAACTTTAAAAACAAAAATGAATTGCACACCATTTCACAAATACCATGAATAACTCATACTCTTTGTCTCAGGTAACAAGAGCGTATTTTCTTTCATCCATGAAAATCGGTCCAATTATGCTAATCACACTCTGATCAAACTGTGATCAGAGTTTGAACAGTGTGTGATCATGGTTTGACCCAATTCTCTCGGATGAGGATGTAATGCAGGTGATCTGAATGCAACAGCGAAGACAAAAGGCCGAATCAGCAATCTACTTCTACTTTATTCACTTAGCAGTGTTAAAAACGGGAAAGATGATTAGCACAGATAATGCACAAAAACAATAGTCACAGTATCATTTATAAGTAACAGGCAATTATATGCATAGAGACCAAATGGTTAGTACATTACAAGAGATATGTCCTTGAGATGAGTTCGGGGTCTACAGTCCAATCTTGGTCTAAGTGGGAAGGGGGCAAATGCTGTATTTAGCGGGAACAGTCTCTAGGGCACCCTTGTGGCCGTTTCTGGCCCTGACAAAGTCTAATTACACTTTCTGGGCCGCTTAACATCAGCCAGGCCCCATCTCATCTGCAGCCTCCCCCTGTCCACACCCGGTGCCATGAGTCTATGCTGAAAGCATTGGCCCTGCTCGCTCGTGTCCTTCTATCACCACCTGGGTGAGAGGAGTCTCTGGTTGCATATTCTTCAGGTATCTTCAGTGCTTCACCACCGACGAAGTTTCCTCAATCTGGTAAAGTGGGGGGATGGTCCTCAACTCTTGACTGGCGTTGTCTGAGTTTTGGTCTTGACCGGCATTGCTCTGGTCTTCAGTACTTGACCAGCGTAATGTGAATCCCAAGCTTCGACTGAAGTTATCCACATCTTACTCACTGGCTCACGACATACTGACTGTCTCAATCTCCAAGCTTGTTCCATAAACTCGGCCATGGCGTCCCTTGGGCCTGGTTTGGCTGTGGTTACGACCTTTTCCACTGGAGCAGAGCATGGATCTTCCTCACAATTCAGGCATTTTACTACACCCAGACTCATTTGTGGCGATGGTGCAATCCCACCTCATAGGCATACAACCTGCAGTGGTACAGGTCTTTTATATTCAGGAAGTCCTTCCTATGTGTCACCTGATCAGGTTCAGCAGGCAAATTCACTCCCCCTGCAAATCTCCCAGCAAAATTGATTCCTTCTTCCTAATTCGTTCATTTTTTACTTTCACTTTCAGTTTGGTCCAACAGATGGCGGTCTTCGCTTACAGTTACTCAGTCACTATTGTCCATCTCTCTACAAGGTGAAGATGGAAAAGAAAGTCTCCATTTTGTCAATTTTTTTCAGTTTGTGAATATTGGACTGCACTCAGATGTCATTGTGCAGTATGATTGTCACAACACAGCTGTCAGGTGACTCAGGACCAGGGGCTCCTTCCCTGTCCCTAACACTAAGGGGCGCCCTAGGTCACCCTATTACCTGGGATACTTCTGAAGGTGAAGATGCTGGGGCCTCCACTCTTGACTTATCTCTGGAGTCAGCCCTCCATCTGTTCTCTTCCCACACCCAGGGAAGAGGGGGGCGCTACTGTGCACCATAGTACACCAACCGACAAACAAGGCAACACAAGCAAGGGTTAACAGAAAACTCCAGGCATACAAAATATTCCCTCACATATATGTGCTGTAATTTTTTTCCTTGGACAGACTCGATCCAAGGAAAAAACTGTACATGTATCACACCAGGACTGAAACTACGATCATGTGCAGGAGCCCTTTATATATTTAAAGTTTAACCAATGCTCTATCTATATCTGTTGTATTACATAAGGTAATAATATAAGTATTATAAATTGTTTTGCTTTTACTTTGCAGAAGATAATCAATAATTAAATTTAAATGAGCTAATTTACTTTAAATATATCTTACCTTTCTTTCCAAACGCTACGGCATCCACCTTTGGAAATCATGCATCCACCTTTGGATTGTACTCTCCCCATATTTCGTGGGGAATTTTGGAAATAAATTGGTTAAAAGCAAACATTTAGAAAATGGTCTCATATTATCACCAGCCTATATTGCCTACTCCGCGAGCTCATGGTCACCATCCATGAAGAGCAGATGATTTCATCCACCCCATGGTGCTCGGTCATATAAAAAGCCAGATGGAGTACCTTTTCCTGCAATCATGACATCTTTCTTTGATCCTATTTCTGACTGCTTAACCTTCAATTTACCAGCCACCCAGTACTTAAGTGTTCCTGACTGCCATCCCGAGACATATTGCATGGGGCTGCTGCAATGCGTTGAGGACGTCCAGTGATTCCTTACAGCCCCTCCTTTAGCAAATGGAGTTGTCAGCTGGTAAGTCCCGCAAAGCCCCTTCGTTTAATAACAGGAGCGAGAATTTGACAGAAAAGATGAATGGTTTTAATCACATTGCTTACAGCGCACCATCTGAAGTTGCATGTAAGTTATGATAGCGACAGTTTGCACGAAAATTGTATTTCCAGGCTTCATTGACTGGCTTAATGAGAATCTTTACGTGTCAGATATTAAATTAAGAAATTAAAGAGATGTTTTAGAGTGCATATACTTTTCTCCTTCCTTTCTTCTGTTTGCTTTCACTGCAGATCAATCAGGAAGATGCCTTTAGAAAGAAAAAGATAACTTTTTGATTTTCTGTCAAGGGGGAACTGAATTTAATGCGCCTTGGCACCTAATTCATGTTTTATTAAAGGCTCTGGAGAAGACCTCTGCTGTGCCATCGTTCCTCTCTTGGGCAATTCTAAGAGTGATATGTCTTCAATATATAAAACTGAAGGCGCTCATTCCCAGCTTGAAAAATACCAAGGTCTGGGAAATGCCATACATCATTGCACTGTGCTACTGTAGTTGTATATTCGCTCTAGATAGACGGTTTACAGATGCCATTATATTGGGATGTCAAGTGGGCGCTAACCCTGGACATCATGGAGAGTGCACTTGTCAGGCGGATGATCTCTTTTGATGAAGTTGATTCAAATGAGCTGTAAACATCTTGAGTGATCTAGAGGTTAATTATATTTGCAGCATACATGAAGCCATCGTAAACTCATTTCACTGCTTTACACAAGGATCAGTTGCTTAGTGTTATGTTTTACTATACCGTAAACGCAAAAAAAAATTGCAAACCTAGAGGCACACAACACCATTAGAGGGATCTAGAGTGAGAAAGTAACCCTAACTCAATAGGGTTCATATACTTAAAAAATTATATTTCTATCTTTAACCCTTCCTGATAGCCCAATTTTCTATTTTTGCATTTTCTTTTTTCCTCCCATTTTTCCAAGGTCTCTAATTATTTTTTAATATTCCATATACAAAGCCATATAAGGGGTTGTTTTTACACTACGAGTTGTATTTTTGAATGACACCATTCATTTTATTATGTGATATACTGGAAAGAGTGAAAAAAGTTCCAAGAGCAAGGAAATGGCAAAAAAACATCAATTTTGCAATGGATTTTGTTTTTTTTATTTACTCTGTTCACTAAAGGGTTAAACTGATCTGGAAATATGAGTCTTCAAGTAAGTAAAATTACGCAGATACCAAACATGCATATTTTTTTTTAACTAAGTGGTGGCCAGAAATTTGGAAATTTGAAAAAAAAATTTTGGAAATTAAAAAAAAAAAAATTCACTTATGTTGACATTTTCCAAAAATTTTGGTCGACTGGTCTCTGTGTGGAATATTTTTTTTCGCCTTGAGCTGATGTTTTTATGGTTACCATTTTGAGGTAGATACAGTGTGTTGAAAGCCTCTTATTGCTGTGCTGTGGCAGCCAAGAAAACTTAATTTTGGAGTTTCAATTGTCTTTCTCTTTACACCATTTGCTAACCTGGTTAATTTACTTTATATTTTGATAGATTAGACTTTTACCAAATATGTGTATGTATTTTAATTTTTATTTCTTTATTTTCTATGGGAGAAAAGGAGGGTGATTTGAACTTTAATAATTTGTTCTCTTCAGATTATTAAAAACATCTATTTTTCACTTTCAGCTGTATTGGTTAGTCCCGGTAGGGAAGTCCACATCAACGTCAGGGCATTTGCTCCAGAACATTATGCACGTCAGAGGGCACATTCCAGCATCATTACAGTATCGGGCCCCGTTGATACATAAATCCGAATCCCGTTTTGCGCGAGGGGTTCACATGCAAGCCCCGACGGGACCCACGAATGTGGAGGAAAGCACAATATGAAAGCAACCTTATACTAGTCTGTAAAAGTTTGCCATAGCTATCAAATAGATTAAACCATTATAATAAATCTGGATAATTAAAAGATGTCCATTACCGGACAACCTCTGCTTTATCATTTCAGGATCACATGTACATTAAAAACAATGGATGCTCACCTCCCACAGCAATGCTGTTATTACTCCTGGCGGGTCCCATAATGGACTGCAAAGGGGAGCAGCGGGAATAAAGTAATTGCAAGAACTTTTCACTTTTGACCTACTGACAAATCCTCTGTATTTGAAAGTTCCAGTTATTTTGTCTTGGCTGATCAGAAGCTCTCTGTGTAATAGACAGACCACACATTCTGCATTTCCCACTCCCACACCACCTCCTCATCCCGCCCCCTCTCTGCTGGAGTCCCCCTAGGCTCTGTCCTAGGGCCCCTACTTTTTTCCATCTATACTCTTGGCCTAGGACAACTCATAAAGTCCCATGGCTTCCAGAACCAGATGACACTCAGATCTACCTCTCTGGCCCAGATGTCACCTCTCTGCTGTCCGGAATCCCTGAGTGTCTATCAGCCATATCCTCCTTTTTCACCTCTCGCTTCCTAAAACTCAATGTAGACAAAACTGAACTCATTATCTTTCCTCCATCTCACGTATCTTCCCAATCCGATCTATCAATTATGGTAAACGGCATCACGCTCTCTCCCGCACTTGAAATCCGCTGCCTCAGAGTAACTCTCGACTCTGTCCTGTCCTTCAAACCACGCGTCCAAACTCTTACCACCTCCTGTCGCCTCCAACTCAAAAATATTTCCAGAATCCGTCCCTTCCTCAGCCCGCAATCTACTAAAGCTCTTGTACATGCCCTTATCATCTCCCGCCTTGACTACTGCAACACTCTCCTCTGTGGCCTCCCTGCTAACTCTCTTGCACCACTCCAATCTGTCCTCAATTCTGCTGCCCGACTAATCCACCTCTCTCCTCCCTACTCCCCTTTCTCTCCCCTCTGCAAATCCCTCCATTGGCTCCCAATTCCCCAACGAATGCAGTTCAAACTACTAATACTGACCTACAAAGCCATCAGCAACCTTTACCCTCCCTATATGTCTGAACTAATCTCCCAATATCTTCCCTCACGTAATCTTCGATCCTCCAAAGACCTCCTACTCTCCTCCACACTTATTCGTTCCTCACACAACCGCCTCCAAGATTTCTCCCGAATATCCCCTATCCTCTGGAATTCCATGCCTCAACACGTCTGATTATCCACCACCCTCGGATCCTTCAAACGGAACATGAAAACCCATCTTTTCAGGAAAGCTTACAGCCTGCAATAACCATTCTGCCGCCTCACCACCGCCTGGGCTGCCGCCTCATCACAACCAGAGCTGCTGCACCCCCGACCTTCTGTCTCTTCCCACTAACCTGTAGAATGTAAGTCCGCAAGGACAGTGTCCTCTCCTCTCTGTACCAGTCTGTCATTGTAAATTTGTTTACTGTTAACGATATCTATAACTTTGTATGCAACCCCCCTTCTCATGTACAGCACCATGGAATTAATGGTGCTATATAAGTAAATAATAATAATAATAGACACAGTCCAATCTCACAAAATTGAATTTAGAATAGAGACAGTGAGAGACAGTCTGATCTGTTGTGAGATCCAAAGAGGCTGCGCTGACAAGTGGATCCAAGTGGACACGTTGGAGCATAATCATGGGTGGTATGATGATAGGACATATCCTATTTGAAACACAAGAGAGAGAGACAGAGAGAGAGGGTTTTTTGGCTGCAGCCAATCACTAAACTCAGTGGCTCTTCTGATGTAGATTACATCTGAAATAAATGATAATAAAATCTATATTGGCAGGACCTCTGAGCCCAGTGATTAGCCTAAATCATATAAATGCAGTGCAGAGTATATAAAGTGTATGGTGAAAAATACTTAGGAAGAACAGGAAAAAAGAGGACCTGTTACTTGATTAAAAATAAAAAACAGCAAAGTTTTTCTACCATTTTTTTTCACGTTTTGAACTGCCTCACTCCATTACGGAGATATTCACATTTATTGGTTTTGGAGTGAAATATGTGAAATCTCTGCTTACAGTGCATCTAAGAGCTTCTCCAGAGTTTTCTCTGAGTGCCTTTGCTTTCCTCTCCCTGTCATATGCTGCCAATCACAGCTTGGTAACTGGTCAAGGAGTCTCAGATGCTGCTTAAGGCTAGGTCCACATTGCTTCAGGGGCCATGCGTTGAGCGCATCCATTACATAGTGGAATAACGCTCTGTAACGGGTGCGTTAACGCACCCATTGGCCGCAATTATAGTAACGCATCCTAACTCATGCCGATATCGGCATGCATTAGCGATGATGTGTTACTTTATGACGCACCCTCAAACGCAGTCTGAAGCATTGGGTCTAGCACACAGTGAACGGACACATAGACCTGTATGGCTAACGAATGATAGCGAAATGTTACCATGCATTACCGCATACCGTTAGCGCTAGGGCACAAAAGCTGTTAAAAATGACATCAGCGTTAGCGCATCCGTTTAACGGATCCGTTAAACGGATGTCCCTAACGCAATGTGGACCTAGCCTAACTGTGATTGGAAGTGTCTTGGAGGGAGTGGTGAATGTGTACACCCCCAGGGAAGACTGAAAAAGCGCTCAGTTGGACTACAAGCAGAAATTTCATATCCTGTGTTCCATAAATGTGAATATCTCTGTGATGGCGTGATATAGTTCAAAACAGAAAAGAGTGACAGAATTAAGGGAAATCAGGTATTTGTTTAGCTCAATTTTTGGAGTAAGACATAGGTCCTTTTTAATATGGGGGTTGGGTTGGAGTTGAAGAGAAATTCTTAGAAATGTTGCCATCTAGTGAATTTTTTTTTGTAAAGTCCTATCACACAAATACAGAAACTCAAACTTGGACATGATTCTTAGCCCTGGGTAATTTCTAAATCATGTATTGCATAGTAAAGCAGTCTTACACCACTCAATGATTAAAGTACAAAAGGTGATGCACTGTGAATTCTAAGCTCACATTTATCCAACATCACAGAATCCTAGGCTACAGGAAAAGTACTTCAAGCTGTGTGGCTCTGTGGTAAAGTGAGGTTTCGGCTCTACCTTCAGCATGCTAATGCATTGATAAGTGGCTTTTTTCTTGACCCAGGAGTTTAGGTCAATATAACACACATAGAATGCTTTCTTCCATCGCGTTGTGATATGGGCGACATAATGCATAATTCAACAAAGGTATTATCAAGTGAGAAATGAAGAAATAAACATTTGAGTTTCTGCAATGTGATCAGACAAAATGTATAACTTTCAGCTTTTAATATCGATACATTTATAGGATTCGATGATGGTGCACTAAGAAAAAATATATTGTCAGCGTCAATGACTAAGTTGTTTCATAATGGTGAAAACAATAATTATGAAAAATAATGTTTGTTGATGTTTCAATAATTAGTTAAAATATTCAAAGGCAATACCAGCATTGTTTGCCACTAGAGAAGAGTGGCAAAATTTGAGTGGAATTGAATTGTAGACAAATTTTGCAAAAATCATCAAAATACGGATTTTTATTATTTCATTTCCAGGTGGATTCAGCAAGAGTGCAGCCGCCATTTTTTTTACTCGTTTGGCCATCGTTGCGTTTTCTGATTTCTGGAGCTCACGCTGAAATCCCTGGGCCTCTCACACTGAGCCGGAAATTCCGGCTTTGATGAAACAAGGGGTAGTTCTATGCGTGCATGTAAGATCACATTGCATGCTTTGTATCCTTTCGCACGCTTATGTAACACACTCCTGGACTTCGTTAATGCTGAAAGCCATGGCTCAGGGTGAGAGGGATTTCAGCGCAGAGTGTGTCTCAGAAGATTTAACAAGGACCGGATAGGTGACAGTGAGGAGCAAAGGGGTCAAAGAGGAGAGCAGTGAGGTGAGTGTAAGGATTTTCGTCCTGTTTTTTTTTACATATTATGTTTATTTTCCTCTGGAAACGGCATAATATGGAACATTACATTAACAGGTAATGGCTTCTCCATCAATGGAATTTCCCCAGGAAAAAAGCACACAAATAGGTGAATTTGAATTTTGCTTGATCTCCTCAACTCTATTTACCATCTCTCTTACATACATGGCCAACTTCAGTCACCTTCTTAAAAAGCCACGACTAAACAAATGTACTAAAACTATTCAGATTTAAAATCAATAAAAGAAACGCTGCAGATAAAACATATTCTGTGTGTCATGATTAAATTCTACCTTGATCTGCTGGCCTTGCAACTATGCTAAAATGACTAGGGATGAGTGGACTTGTGGATGTCCGGGTTCATCAGGTTCGGACAGACTAGATTTAAAAGTTTGGTTTGGTATGCGAACCAGAGCACATTAGAAGTCAATGGTGACCCAACCTTCAGTGCTTTAACTCCTTAATGACCCTCAATACGTCTTTTAACTGACCAGAGATATAAGAGAATAGCATCCCCATACAGGTGACAATCCAGCAGCTGTCAGCTGTACACCATAGCTGACAACTTGCTGTATCACAAACGATCAGTGTTGTCACCGTCCATAGCTGTTTAACCCCTTACATTCTGATGTCAATAGTGATGATATGGTATAAATGTTTAAAAGAGTATGGTTTCTCCCTATTTATCACCATCGGCACTCTGAGATCATGATTGTGTGGTCCTGATGTTTGCCATGGCAATTCATGAGCAAATAGTGGCCTTAGAGTCTGCCGCCTACACTGACCTGTTCAAAAGTCAGCGACGTTTAGATGGTAAAAATCAACCTTTTCATTCCTATCATGCCACTTTGTCTTAATTCCTGAAAAGCACCTGAAGGGTTAATAAACTACCTGACAGCAGTTTTCAGTATGTCAGGGGGTGTGGTCTTTAAAATGGTATAACTCTTGGGGGTTTTCCAATATATAGCACCCCTAAAGTCGCTTCAAACCTGGATAGGTCTCTGAAAATTTTTTTTGTAAACTTCTTTGAAAAAGTTAAAAAATTGCTGCTACATTTTTAAACCTCCTAAAATACTAACAAAATAAAATAGCATTTTACAAATGATGCTGATGTAAAGCAGACATGTGGGAAATATTATTTATTAATGTTTTTCTATGGTATGACTGGATTAAAGGGATATTTATTCAAAGTTTGTAAATTGCTATTTTTTTACATTTTTGTCATATTTCTGATATTTTTTATAAATAAGCACAAAACATATCGACCTAAATTTACCATTATCATAAAGTATAATGTGTCACAAAAAACAATCACAAAATCACTGGAATTTGTTGAAGTGTTCCAGAGTTATTATCACATAAATTGACAGTGGTCAGATTTTTAAATTTGGCTCTGTCACTAAGTGGTTAAAATGGCTTTAAAATGGTCATAGTAGGGGCTAGGGGGCTGCCAAAGGAAGCTAAATGGGGGTAAGAGCAGAACAAGTGCCCTGCTAACAAATTTGGATAAATAAATGGCTTAAAATAACATAGAATCCCCCCAAAGGAGGACTAATTTTGGAAAAAAATTTAAAAGTTTGTGAAATGAATTGGATTAAACACATTTTTTAAGATGAGGCCCTGTACCACAATGGCCGTGTATACCCGGTGGTACAATGAAACTGTGAATAGTGATGAAATTAGTCAATTTGAATTACCGTACATTTTTTAAATGTCTGGCTACATATCACCGTAAAATTGTGAACCATTAAAGAAATACTTGGAAAGCCTGGCATAGCCCCCCCACGCCCCTCTCCCTAGTTACCCTGAGCATTGCCTTGGGACATGGGTTGACAGAGCAGGGTGGTCATGGTTTTGTCTGGAGGCCATCCACCTCACCTTCGCAGTGCATAGGGTGTTCTCTCCAACTGACGCTTCTGAAGCTACCAGAAGCTGCCAGCACAGCGAGCCACCCTCCGTTCCAACCACCCACCCATGCCGTACGGGCCTTGGAGTACAGTGAATCAGGGTTTGAATCTGAAGAGGTAGCCTGATAATAGGGTACCACATCCAACAAAGTCAGCAGTCAAGCAAATTACCCACTTCTCAACTGAGTCAGCAGTTGATATTGCAAGACACAATAGCCATCCATGACAATTTTGAGGCTCTGTAGTTAAAATGAGTAGTTAAATCTTTTAATGAGCATCTATTGTAGGACAAATCTTAGGCAAGCATGCATGGTTATTACAGCTCCAATAACGTACAGAAAAGTCTCTCACCACTACCTCAAACCCATAGATGCTACAGTTAAATGGTCATTAAATTAGTTAATTTTTCTGGCAAGGTGACTCAGTGTTTTGCACTGCAGCCTTGCAGTGCTGGGGTCCTGGGATCATATTCCATCAAGGACATAATCTTTATGGAGTTTGGTATGTTCTCCCCGCGTTTGTGTGGGTTTCCTCCTGGTACTGCGATTTCCTTCTACACTCCAAAGACATAATATGTAATGACAATGTAAAAAAGTAAAAACAAAATATTAAAATGAGTAAAATGTAAAAAAATCCCCAAATAAAAAATGAAAAAAGAAAAAATATGAATCCAAAAATACATTTATGTAAAAAAATAAACAAAGTACACATATTTGGTATTGACAAGTCCAGAAAGACCCACTCTATAAAACTGTCATGCTTTCAGTAAACACCGTAAAAAAAATAAAAATTAGATAAAAAAAACAATGCTTTATCATCATACTACCAAACAAAAAGTGTAATAAAGCGCAATCAAAAAGACGAATGTAAATAAAAATGGTAACGCCGAAAACGACATCTTGTCCTGCAAAAAACAAGCTGCAATACAGCTACATCAGTGGAAAACTAAAAAAGTTACAGCTCTCAGAATAATGTGATGCAAAAATATTTCTTCTATAAAATTGATTATATTGTGTAAAAGCGCTAAAACATAAAAAAAGATACATATGGGGTAACGCTGTAATCATACTGACCCAAAGAATAAATTTGCCTTACCAATTTTACCACATGCAGAGCAGTATAAAAAGAAAACTAAAAAACAATTCCTGAATTGTTGGTTTTTGTTCACTCTATGTCCCAAAAATTGGAATAAAAAGTGATCAAAAAATATCATGTGCCCGAAAATGGTACCAATAAAAACGTCAGCTCATCCCACAAAAAACAAGCCATCACATGACTGTCTGAAATATGGAAAAATTATAGCTGGAAAACTTGTGTCATGTGAGAGGAGCGTGCTGTAGGCCAGCCACCACCATCATTTTTCATAAATTATCTATCTCCACCAGTCGAATTGGCAGGATTTTATAGGCCAGTAATTTAGAAATGCTGTTATTCAGGACCATGGCTTGTGGGTGTTTAGAGGTGTGTCTCTTCTTTCTCTCGAGGGTTTGGGGGATGCAAAACTGAACACTTCCATGGGATGGTGTGGAGATACTCAATGACACTGGTGGTAGTGGTGGTGCTGTGACATCCTCTCTTTGATGGAAGCAGGTGGCACTGTTGATAGTGAGAGGGAAGAAGAGGCCGAGGCAGCAGCAGAAGATGGAGCAGGAGGCAGCTCAGATCTGTCATGCATTTTGAGGTGTGTACTCCACTGCACCTCATGCTTGGAATTCAGATGCCTTGTCATACAGATGGTGGTCATGTTCAGAACAATTATACCTTGCTTCACACTCTGATAGCACAGCATGAAAACCACCCATCACTTGTCAGAAGCACATTCCTTGAAGAAATGCCATGCAAGGGAGTCTGTTTGAGCTGGCTTTGGTGGGCTGTTTTCAGCAGCGTGGTGGGCAGTAACAGCTGACGTACTGGCTAAGGGACACGTGCTGTGCCTTTGCACTCTGCTCCCTCTTTTGTTTTGCTGCTTGGGCAGCGTCCGATCTCTCAGGGACCTGCACAGCAATCTCGGCGATCCAGACGCCCTGCTCAGACCAGCTCTCTGGGTCTGGTTGTTGCTGCCACCTCTGGACCAGCAATAGTTGTGCAGCCTGCCCTGCAGCAAGGCACTCCAGAGGCTAAGTCCTCTCGCCACGCTACTGGGCATGCTCACGAGACGATCTCCCAGTGGAGATCTGGAGTCACGTGCTCAGGTCCTTCTCCTGATCTGATTGGTCCATCTCAGAGATCTGGAAGGTCCCGGAAGCACACGGCTATAAAAGGCCCGCATGGCCGCTCGGCTATGCACTAGTATAGATACTAGATGCTAGCTGTGTGTATGATGATGGATGTATGGACTTGCAAATGACTCATTATGATTTCCCTCCCTCTGATATTACGTATGTGGACAGGGAAATAGTGTTAGAGTCAGCGCCAGTCAGTGGCAAGCTACAGGCCATGGTCTTCATCTTCACAGTGCTAGCGTCCGACGGTGCACCTGTCCGGGCATTGTCGTATTGCGGCTAGTTTAGTCGCCGCGCTACAGTCAGCAGCAGTTGGGGTGTTCGCGGTAGTGACGCCGCACGCACGGTAGGTCAAGACGGACTTTGACCCAGAGTCTAGGGCCCAGTACTGTGACCGATTACCGTGTGTGCACACCACCGAGTCCTGTGAGGTCAACAGGCTTGGTTTTCATGTTTATGTTTAAAGCGTCTCTGTGATTCAACAGAGTACGCTCAGCGCACAACGGGTGATGTTCAACCCACGTGCGTTATAACGCCATATAGCGCGTCTGCCATTAGCTAGCAGCGGTGTAACAGCTACTGCACGGTGGACCCTGGGCGGCGAACGCACTTATTATTATTTATTTATTTAGTGCATTCCGCCGTCCTTAACAGTGGCCACCTCCTCTTTCTCCGAACTACCCACATCACTTGGATACCTTCCGTTCCATGTGGGGTCTAGGATCTCATCATCCCCCGCATCTTCTTCCGCCCTCTCCTCACCTTTGCCCTCCTTGCTGATCTGCACACTGCCGAAAGATGCTGATGTTGACAATGATGTTCTGTCATCCTCTGAAATGTGCTGCATAGGACTACTAACAATGTGCACTAGCCCTCTCACGAACTCATCCTCCAACCTAAGAAGTGGTTGGGCATCAGTGCACTCAGACTCATCCACTTTTGAGGCAGGGCCAGGTGGATGAGCCAAGGAATCACAGCCATTAGTCATTTAAAATCAGAAGAGACTGCTGCATGACTTAAGGTCTCAGACTACTTGGCTGATTTGCAAGGGTATGAGGTAGAAGCCAGGTGATCATGGTCATCAGGTACCAACTTTGCACTTTCTACAGTGGACTGGGTGGAAGATAATGCATAGGAACTCTATGCACACTCGGCTATCCGATCTAATACCGTTTCAACATCTTGTAGCCTCACCATTTGTGCAGCGGTACTCAGCCCAAGGAAATGATGCAGAATGTCCTGACTCTTGCTTGTGCCAGGGGAAGGTGGTTTTTTTTTGGCACATAGCAGGCACAGAACGAACACTTCCTTTCCCTGCAGCAGCTATACCAACAGCAGCAGCTACAACAGCACTACTATGCCTACAGCAATGTAACCTATTTGATGCTCTACTCATTTTTGGAAGTGGTTTTTCAGCACACTACTACTACAGAGATGGCGCAAAGTACATTTATTTTTTAGGCACACTACTCATGTAGACACAGAGGAAAAATAAAATCATTTGTTTGGCTTACATCTGGCAAAGAGACGGCTGTAGATTAGATTTATTTGTTAGGCACACTACCTGTATAGACACAACAATACAGTAAAATTATTTGTTTGGTCTACAAATGGCAAAGAGATGGCTGCAGTGTAGAATTACATTTTTGGACCAAAAATGGCAAAAACACATTTACAGAGTAGTATTATTTTTTTGCCTTACTACTTGTATAGACACAATGGTACAGTAAAATTATTTGTTTGGCCTACAAATTGCAAAGAGACTTCTGCAGAGTAGATTTATTTTTTAGGCCCACTAGGCATACAGACATGGCTACAGAGTACACAGAAGCTTTTTGAGACAGTTCTCCCCAGGCGGGGGTGAAGAGTACATTCAGATACTTAAAATAACAGTACTCCCAAAGACAGGGGTGCAGCGTATACACAAGGGCTATTTTGCACAGTACTTAAACAGGCAAGGGTGAAGAGTACAGACAGGCACAGTACTCCCATCGATGGGGTTGCAGAGTACACACAGAGACTTAAAGGTACAGTACTCCCACAGGCAGAGGTGCAGAGTATGAACAGTACTCTCACAGGCAAGGGTGCAGAGTTCACACAGCAGCTTTTTGTTTTGGCACAGAACTTCCATAGGTGGGGTTGCAAATACACACAGAGTCTTAAGGCACAGTACTCACACAAGTGGGTTTGCAGAGTACACACAGAGGCTTAAAGGGATTTTCCTCCCACAGGTTGGGTGCAGAGTACACACAGATGCTTAAAATCAAGGTATTTCCACAGGCAGGGGTGCGGAGTGCACACAATGTTTGAAATGCACAGTACTCCAACCTGTAAGAGGTTTATATGTGCATGGCCCACATGAGAGGGGTGGAGTCCTCCCAAAAACTTGCAGAAGCAATAAACCAATAGAATACAAATGCATGGACCATGCACATACAGTGAACAAGTCAGTAAGACTCTGTTCACACCACCACAAACAAACGTGAAAAAATACTCAGCTGTAAAAATTTTTTCACGTTTGTTGTATTGTGTTTCTCTGTGTTCCAGTCTCTTGGTGGTGTGAACACTGTCTTACTGACTTGTTCACTGCATGTGCATGGCCCATGCGTTTGTATTATATTTGCATTTGTATTGCGTGGATATTGATGTTGATGCTGTACCAAACATGGATGTGTTGTTTTAGAAGATCAGTAAAGTTGCTTACTTCAAAGTTAAAATGGACTGTGGCTCATTTTGTGCGGAACTGGACAGAGGAAGCTTCCAACAACGTAGTGAAGGCCCTGACGGTGCATGTGATGGAGCCACAGGTATGCAGAGTGATGGACATGTGTCGGGAGGCCAGGGTGTGTTAAAGCAAAGATTCTCAGCCACGACTACTGCCCTGACTGATCCTCACAACTATAATGACATTAATGATGAAAATGAGTATTATACGTAAGTGTCCTATATCACATACTGACCTACCCAATTTTAGATTTAATCACAATATAAAGAGGAATACAACGTTACATTTTAATTATCTTTAGTTAGGGATTTTTGGTCTTTGGCAGTTTGTTAATAATTGTATTTACCCTATACTGACTTTTGTGAAAAGCATATTAATTACAAAACTTAACACTGCTCCCCACTCCAGCTGCTTCTTGGCCATATACTAATCAAAGCAGAAAGGCGGTGGCATTCGTGATCCAGCATTTATACAAGCCGGGTCACGTGGTGCACCAGCCAATCACAGCCATGTCAATACTTGGCAAGTATTTACAAATGCAGCAATGTTGATTGGACGGTTCTTCACAGTACAGATATACAATGATCCAAAAAATACTGGGAAAGCAACCCAGGAGATTTTAAGGCAAAGAAAGGGACTATTCTACAATCACCAGATCACATCGTGCATGCATTTCGTATGCTAATGCAAAAATTAAGGCAGAAAAACCCACAAACAAGCAGCAACTAAATTCAGCTACAGTAAAGGCCTGGCAAATAATTATGAGCGAGTATACTCGTTACTCGAGATTTCCCGAGCATGCTCGGGTGATCTCTGAGTATTTTGGCGTGCTCGGATATTTAGTTTCTGTCGCCGTGGCTGCATGATTTGCGGCTGCTAGACGGCCTGAATACATGTGGGGATTTCCTAACAAACAGGCATTCCTCACATGCATTCAGGCTGTCTAGCAGCCGCAAATCATGCAGCTACGGCAACTAAAACTAAATCTCCGAGCACGCCCAAACACTCAGAGATCACCTGAGCATGCTCGGGAAATCTCAAGTAGCGAGTATACGTACTCATCACTACTGGCAAAGCATTAAAAAGAAGGAAACCCAGAGTATGGTGATGTCAATGGCTTCCAGATTCAGGCAGTCTACAAAGAGTTAAAAATTAACATTTTATTTATGATAAAAAATAACTTGCTCAATTACTTTTCAACCCCTGAAACTTTGTTGAAAAATTGTTGCAATTCCGTAACGCTTCAGAGGATATTTCGGTTTAACCTCTTTAATTAAACCTGAAAGTCTGCATTTCAATTGTATCTCTGGCATTTGTTTTTAAATCAAAAGTAGTGGCATTCAGAACCCAAATCACAAAGATTCCATCACTGTCCAAATATTTTTAGACCTAACTGTTATTACAGTCATGTTCTGACTGGCTGCTCTTTCTAATTCTTTCAATGTTCAGTGAAGCACTACAGCCATTGTTACACCGAGAGACGTTTGGAGAGAAGCTATTCACATGTCGCCATATGTATGAATATCACACATGAATGGTCATATGATGACTGCTGGAACAAACAAACAGAGTTGAATCCTGACAGGGAGTATAGTACACACTGGTATGATTTGGAATGCTATACTACTTAATGTTATAATGAATACCCCTAATTAAATAGAGGTATTAATCCTTAATTTTCCAGAAGAAACAATACTTTCTTAGCATAACCATTTTTCACATTATCTGTCAAGTTACGGATTTCTACATGTGCACAGAATCAGAACCAAACACACAAATACATTGTCAGAACCAACATCCATACATGAATAAATCACCAGAACCACCATCCATGCATCAATATATCATCAGAACCACAAATAATGCAGAAGTACGCCACCAGAACCAACATAAGTACAGAAAAACATCACCAGAATCACCATCACAACCTAAATGCAACCCAGAACCACCAACAGAACATAGATACGTTACCAATACCACCATGGGTATATGAATACAGCAAGCTTAGGCTAGTTTCACACTAGCGTTTATTCCATGCAGCGCACGGCGCCACTAAACCCCGCCCCCTGCCGGCTCCCTGCCCGCCACATCCGGTCATCGCCGCCTACTATCGCACATGGACGCATGTGATCTGCGCACCCTATATTTAGCATAGGGTGTGCAGATCATGCACTGGCCGTGCGCTAGTAGGATTTTAGCGTGCGCTGCGCACTTTTGAAGGTGCGCCCATGTGCGCCGAATGCAGCATGTTGCATTTTGGCACGCTCGGCACACCTTCAAAAGTGCGCAGCACACGCTAAAATCCTACTAGCGCACGGCCAGTGCATGATCTGCACACCCTATGCTAAAGATAGGGTGCGCAGATCGCATGCGTCCATGTGCGATAGTAGGCGGCGATGACTGCATGGGGTGGGCAGGGAGCCGGCAGAGGGCGGGGCTTAGTGGCGCCGTGCGCTGCATGGAATAAACGCTAGTGTGAAACTAGCCTTAGTTCAACAATTATTTGTAATGTCAGGACAGAGGTCAGATATACATCAGTACAGAAATACAGAACCAGAAGCACCACCATTGATACAGTACTTTACCCACTATCAGTACATACTATAAATACATCACTAGAACCATAATCTCTATAGGAGTGCATACAGAACCAAACTTAGTGTAGTGATCAATTGTAATGTAAGGTCAGCTCCATATATAATTTCATCCATGAAACTACAACTTACAGTATGTCCTTAGCCATGGTATAGATTCCTGAGAGTTGTTGTTACCAGCCATCATCAGATTGCGGACCACACAAAAAACAGTAATTATTAGACGTGGGTAATATCACAAATACACTTTTATAACTATGTACCTTGAGGTGACATCTTCTCTATTATAGAGCTTCCCTTTTATTCTCTTCTCAATCTTCTGCAAAAGCCATGATTACTTTTTACATATACAGGTTGCCTCTGTAGACTTCTATCTTCTCCGATCTTATGCAGCACATCTCAACACAGTGATCTTAAAAATATCAGTTGAATTATAATGCTCCTGATTAAAAATATTTGACCTTTGCGGTGCCCCAAAATAATTAACCCTCACTGTGCTGGCTACACAAAATATATCCCCTACTATCCCTTTTCTGGTATACAGTCTCCCCATAATCCTCTCCTTTCCATACTTGACCCCTCTTCACATTCTCCCTTACACTGTGTCTCCCCTATAGTGTCCATCCTCTATACTGTTTCCCTCCTCACACTCCCACCTCTCTATATACTGTCTCCTCCTAATTGTGCCCTCACACTGTCCCCCATGCTGCCCCCTCTCTATACTGCTCCTCAACGCTATCCAGTCTGTATACTGTGCATCCTAATTAGAGAAGTGTGAACACCTGGATGTTCGGATTTAGCGGGTTCGGACGAACAGTTACAAAAAGTTCGGGTTCGGGTACCCTGACCCAAACCCAAACCTGCACTACATTCAATTGAATGGGGGGCCCGAACATCCAGTGTTTCCATACTGTCATGTGCATGACAACACGGCAAATGGAGTGCCCCGCGGGGCCTGGGGGTACTCGGTACCGGGCCAGTCGACTTCAATGGGGGACGGTGTCATGGCGGCAGCGACTCGGTCCGTGGCCCAGAGGCGTCCAGTAAATGGAATAGGGGAAAGTTGTGTGGTATTTATGTGGTAAAAATGAAAATAAAGTTATTAGATGGTGAAATACGTGACGCCACCTGTGGTAATCTGGTCAGAGGTGACCAGCGCTGCGGTGTTGCTTCTCTGGGATGGATGTTGGGTGCAGCTATGATGTTGTAGCCCTCCACATGTAGAGCTGTAGTCACAGGGCAAAGAAGTTAAATAAATAGTAAAAGTGGCTGTAAACGTTGGGGTGCAGATAAATGAGAGAAAGACACAGAGAGGTGCAGTTTCTTTACCTTTTACAGGTAATAGGTTGCAATCCAGAGTACCACATACAGGTGATGGAATGAGTCCGGCTTGCCTGGAGGCATTCAGGGGATCCACCTTGCCAGGTGGGGATTTAGGACCTTCCTTTCTGCGCTATGTGTGTGGGTCTCCGCTGTATATAACTATGTTGCGACCCTCTATTCATGATGGTTTCACTACCCTGTACGGCTGTCAGCGTGAGCATATTCCACGGGTACCGTTCTCTTCACCGTCGGCCCCGGGCTCCTTATCCGCTGCCGTGCCCTCAGGTGATCAATGTGCACAGGAATTTACGATCCCCTGTACTTTCAGATTCAGCTATCAGGGCGTACAGCTCCTGTCAGCCTAGGACTCTGATGTCCCTTTTCTTTTTATTAGCGCTTTACTCAGGGGTCTGCTATATGCAGTATTTCAATTCCCTAGAGTCTCTCAGTCTCTGCTCTTGTCCTTTCCCTCTTCACAGATCAGCTCTGCCTATCGAGCTCCTCACCGATCAGCTCCCTGTCTTGAACTGACAGGATCTTCCAGAAAGATCCTTTTACCTCACGTCCTCACGTTTCACTGTTATCATCATTTCTCCTCACAGCTCACAGCTGCTTCGTTTCCATGACAACCCCCTCAGCTGATTTCTAGCTGACTCACCAACCCCCTCTGCTGGCCAGAATTTATAAGGCATCTCTCTATTCTGACATGCAGAGGAATTGTGATTTTTAATCTATTCTGCCTGGCATGGGGGTCTCTTTTCTGCCTCCAAGCATGACTTTACCCATTAGAGGAAGGTAATGTCACTGTGACAACCGGACTTTGGGGTGTCACACAAACACCGCTTCTGATTGGCGGTGAAATCATCCCCCCGGTCAGCTTGAGTATCTGTGATATTAAGCACACAGGGGCTTGAGAGGTGAGAACTAAGGTGAGTAAAGATATATACATATATTAACGTAATGATTGTCTTTGGTGGTTCAGCAAATGGCTCTGAGTTCAAGAGAATTACAACTAATTAGCATTTTAGTGAATACAGATTTTTAAAATATTTAAGAAAAATTCAATTCCACTTGAAAATAAATTCGCCCATCTCTTGTTCTAGTCATATAGATACAAGGACTTGTTTTAAGGCCCCGTCACACTAAGCGATATCACTAGCAATATCGCTATAACGTCACTGGTTTTGTGACATTATAGCGATATCG
Source organism: Dendrobates tinctorius (assembly GCF_039654945.1). NCBI lineage: Eukaryota > Metazoa > Chordata > Amphibia > Anura > Dendrobatidae > Dendrobates > Dendrobates tinctorius. The sequence goes on along the minus strand of NW_027361688.1, from coordinate 47,873,764 downwards.
CTAGCGATATCGCTATGTGTGATACTTACCTCCGACCGGCTCTCCTGCTGATTATCGCTGATCGCGCGAGAACGTCCTGGGCTGTTTCTCATTGTCAGCTTCCTGCTGGGCTTCCTGTGGCTCCGACGAGCGATGCGTGGACGCGGGCGGGAGGACAGCAGGATCGCCTTGTCTGACAGGTAAGTAATGTAGAAAACACCGTGTGCAAGTGGTGTTTACCCATGTCCAGGAGGACCAGGCTGCGCTGATATTTTCAGCTATTAAGATTAGCCTGCATTACAGCAGCATTCTGACCATTTGATTACTGGCGTTATCAGTGAATAACATAAAAAGCGCCCTCCTTCAAGCTACTTTCAAACATACTTGCACGTAACTGATGAAGGTCTATATTGACCGAAACGTTTTCTGGTACTACAATAAACTGCCTCACCAAGCACTAAGTTGAGTGCCAGGTTTTCATTTTATCATGACAGGTAAGTAATGACCCCCGACCGCTGCAATGTCGCTGGTGAGATCTGCCTGTGTGGCAGCTCACTAGCGACCACTTAGCGATGTACCAGCGATCCTGACCGCGTCGTATCGCTGGTCGGGATCACTGGCGCATCGCTAAGTGTGACAGTACCTTTACCCTTGCAGGACTCTGGACTAAGTTGGCTGAATACTTATTATTAATTGATTTTTAAAGTGCTTGTTCCAAGATTTAAAGCTTTAATAATATTTACTCTAGTTTTGAATACAAAGATAATTAGAAAAATTTGTGCATGAAAGATCTAAAAATGTAAATAATTGCTAATACAGTTTCTTATGAAAAATTTCCAATTACATCATATCTAAGCTTTGGGGGAAGGGTGGAGTATCGGCTGAAGCAAAAAAAATCTGCAATTTTATTCATAGTTTTCAGAAATGTATTTGTCTTGCAGTGATGTTAAATGGAACTAGCAAGTAAATCATTATATGAGATCACCAGACATGCGCATCATGAGAAGGAATGGAAGGATAATCTGAATTGGAAGAGCTGTGTATAGCTTTAACCTGAGTTTTTTTTATTTTTTTTTTGTCCCATAGAGTGGTTAAAATTGGTTTACTTATTGTATGCACTCATATGATCTGATCGCTTTTCAACAATTGTGAAAACCGCTAACTGGAAAATGTACAGTAAGTTCTTATAGTCAGTATCTAACAAGACATGTGTTAATATGCCAGTAGACGTGGTGGATTATCATGATATAATTTTTCATGAAATTTGATTACTTCTGACCTATTGATTGATAAATATTGCATGTAAATGACTAATTTTTAATTGAAGATAATCGACAATCTCAGAACTGAAATCTGGTTTTAAGGATTTTTTTAAGTGACAAAATTATTAATTGTGTACATCCAAAAAAATCATGCAGTAATGTAATAATCAATTGTTCAGTGCACATATGGTTTCCCCAATAAAGAATGTGCATACCCAAAGCAAGTATGCCTTAGATTAGAAATAAAAAAGTTAACTTTTAATAAAAAAAATTGTTTGCATTTTAAGACAATTTGACATTTGTTTGTGTTTGGAAAAAAATCATCTAGTAGCTTCAGAGATCTGGTGATTAGAGGTGAATGAACCTTTTAAAGGGAATCTGTCATGCCTTTTTTCGAATATGAGCTGCCGGCACCGCCATCAGGAGCTTATCTACAGCATTCTGTAATGCTGTAGACAAGCACCCAATGTAACCTGAAAGATAAGAAAAACGAGATAGATTATACTCACCCGGGGGTCTGGTCCGGCCCGATGGGAGTCGCCGTCCGGTCCGGTGCCTCCCATCTTCATATGATACCATCCTCTTCTTTCTTTCCTGTCATGGCTCCTGCGCAGGTGCACTGCTCTGCCCTGTTGAGAGCAGAGCAGAGTTCTGCAGTGTGCAGGCTCCGGGAGAGGTCCAACTCCAGCACACTGCAGTATTCTGCTCTGCCCTCAACAGGGCAGAGCAGTGCGCCTGCGCAGGAGCCACGACAGGAAGGAAAGAATAGGACGGCATTGCATGAAGATGGGAGTCGCTGGACTGCAACACCCATCGGACCAAGACCGGACCGTCCCCTCGGTGAGTATAATCTAACGCCTTTTTCTTCTCTTTCAGGTTACATCGGGGGCTTATCTACGGTATTACAGAATGCTCTAGATAAGCCCCTGATGGTGGTGCCGGCAGCTCATATTCGGAAAAAAGAGGTGATAGATTCCCTTTAAGGTTCAGTTCAGCTCGGATAGGCGAATTTCCCTATGTTTGCCAAACAGTTCACCGCACTTATCCGAACCAAAATGAATTCATTGGGAGACAAAACCAAGCGCAGAGACAACACCTTCAGGTGTTCCCAAAAGCTGCCAAAACAGATCAAATTAGGGGCACAAACCAGGAAAAGTGGCATCAATTGACCCAGAATACAACTGCGCAGCAAGGAGGGGATTCCGAGAGCTGCAGCCGTAACCTGGAGAAGTACGGGGCAGTTTATTAAACCTAGGAGGGTGCTGATCCAGCTGGAGTAGACAGCCATAATAGAAATTCAAGGGGAAGGAGGATTAATCCGGCACTGCCATCCTGGTTAAAAAAGTAACATTTTATTGAATCAAACGGATGCATGGGACAAAGCCTGGGACAGGTCTTGGAGCAGCATTTCTAGCTTAAACATTGATCAGTAACAGTCGGATGAGTTACAGGTGTAGGCATGGTGCTCTTAAAACCCTGCCAAATTCAGCCAACACACATGAAGCAGACCCAACTTGGAGTGCAAACATTTCCAAAAATTAGGGACAGACACCAAAAAAAGTGTCATCAACTGACTAACAGTAGAAATTTGATAACGGCACAGCAGTCAGGCATGGGCCTTGCATGAGGTTTCAGGGTCTCCACCATCATATACAGCTTTGAAATTAAGCTGAAATTAACAGGTGGGTGAGGGTGAGCAGTTCTGCTTTGCTGGGAGTCCTGTGAAATTCAGACAACACACATGAAGGAGACCCAACTTGGAGTCCAAATATTTCCAAAAATTAAGAAACCATGAAAAGTAGCATGAATTGATGCACAGTAGAAATAATTGTATAATGGCGCAGCATGGATAAATGGAACAGAGCTGGCCCAGCATTTCTAGTTTTCAAATAGATTGCTAGGGGGTGGATGAGTGACAGGTGTAGGCCTAGTCCTCTGAGACCCCTTCCACTACAGGCAACCCACCAGCTGGAGACACAGCTTGGAGTCTCCACATTTCAAAAAATTATAAGCAAACACATCCCCGGCTGCTCATCATACATCACCATTACCCTAGCCAAAGTCCTACCCAAACCATTAGTGAAAACTAAATCATTTTTCAAACTTTGGCCGAATTTTGCCAAATTTAAGGAAAATGTTAGGAAATCTGAGCACAAATTCGAATATGCAAGGTTCATGCCAAATTTGAGATTGGCAAAGTTTTTACGAATTCACACATGTCAAATAGTGATGGCCCAATTTTCCATTTTTTAGTATTTGCTCAAAAAAAATTGCCTTTAATTACAGAAAATAGGATCTAATGGCCCAAATGGATTAAAATTTATGGTATTTGGGTGTTAATATAAAAAAGTTTTTCCATTTTATATAGTATTTGAATGACATAATCCTTCAATATACATCCTATGTGTTTGAGAGAGATGCTTTCCAGTGCTTTGTTACGACTAGACATAAATCCATCTGCCAAAATTCAAAATTGTTTATAGAAATTTTCCTCACTTGCCATTATAAAGCCATTTGCTATGTTCTGAGGCTTCCCAAGCCCAGAGCATAATAAACATATGGACAGGAAACGGGTTAAAAAACAGTAAAATATCCCCTGTGCCTCACAGGAAGTCAATTTCCCTAACTACACAGTTTGACTATTTTTTTTACTTCCACTCTGATGATGATTTCACAGCCCACAGTGCATGCTGGGATACTCAAACGAAGCATCATTAGAGCAGGAGGAAAATGCTGCTGCCACTGTCACAGCCCCTGCCCTCTTTCTGAAATGAAACATCATTAGTGATGCTCATTTCAGGTGCTGTTGCCTGCTTTGTCCTCTGTGCGCTGTCCCTTATCTCCCATGTGCTGTCCTGTTACCTGAATGCTGCACCCTGTCTCTTAAACACTGTCTACTGTATCCTGTGTGCTGTTCCCTGTCTCCTGTGTGCTGCTCCCTGTCTTCTGGCAAGGTGTAGGAGGGAGCACCGGAGTCAGGAGTTAAAGTTGATTTCTGATGAGAAAGGAGACTCCCTGTTCTCCATAGCGCAGAGGAAAGAGAAGAATTTACTAGGTAGAAAGGCAAAATGAGCAATTGTAAGTACACAGTGATATATAATATGATGCTGGCAATATATTGAGGGGATAAAAACTTTGATGGGAGGGTTTTTTTAAGCAAGCGAGCAGAGGACTGGAGAGGATTTACTTCAGCAGGGACAGGTGAAAGGTAAAGCGCGTATGATTTTTCTTGTTGAAAACTCTTCCTCGGGCCATATGTATTTTCCAAAAATCCTTTTTTTCTGGATTCATGTGAATCAAATCCCACAAAATTTTGGATTGGTTACAATCAAAAATGTCTGCAATTTCTAAGCAAAATTGGTTTACATTAAATTTGCATAGCTGTTGTTTTAGCAAAATGATAATGAAATATGCTCCACCTCAGCTTTGTGCTGTGGCAGCAGCCTATTTAGTATTATAAGACACTAGCTGAAGAGCCCGGCGCTGCCCGGGCGTAGTAACTAACTACGGTTATTTATAACAAAATATAATGATTATATATATATATATATATATCAAGCTGAGTGTATAGCCCCGCCCACTGTAATATCCCACATTGTCCCATCAGCCAGAGCCACCGGACTACTGATATCCCACATCATCCCATTAAAGCCACCAAACTACTTCCCCTAATATCCCACATCATCCTGTCAGCCAGAGCCACCGGACTACTACCCCTAATATCCTACATCATTGCGTCACAGGCACCGGACAACTACCCCTAATATCCCACATCATCCCTTCAGACCCACCGGACTACTACCCCTAATATCCCACATCATCCCGTCAGCCAGAGCCACCGGACTACTACCCCTAATATCGCACATCGTCCCATCAGCCAGAGCCACCGGACTACTACCCCTAATATCGCACATCATCCCATCAGCCAGAGCCACCGGACTACTACCCCTAATATCCCGCATCATCCTGTCAGCCAGAGCCACCGAACTACTAGCCCTAATATCCCACATCATCCCGTCAGCCTGGGGTCAGAACCAGCGCGCTGAGTGGAACGGTCCTAACTTCCACACCAGGGATCCCTTTAAGAGAGGCCTGACATCAGAACCAGAGCGCTGAGTGATTTACCCTGATTTCCATACCAATGATCCCTTTAATAGAACCCTGGGGTCTGATTCAGAGCGCTGAGGGATTTACTCTAACTTCCATACCAGAGATCCCTTTAAGAAAGCCTGGGATCAGAACCAGAGCGCTGAGGGGATTTGCCCTGACTTGCATATCAATTATCCCTTTAGTAGAACCCTGGGGTCAGAATCAGAGCGCTGAGGGATTTGCCCTAACTTCTGTACAGGAGATCCCTTTAAGAGAGCCTGGGGTCAGTACCAGAGCATTTGAAGGAAATTGCCCTGACTTCCATACAAGGGATCACTTTAAGAGAGGACTGGGGTCAGTACCAAAGTGCAGATTGGATTTGCCCTCACTTCCATATCGGGGATCCCTTAAAGAGGGGCCTTGGGTCAGAACCAGAGTGCTGAGTGGATTTGCCCTAACTTCCATACCGGGGATCCCTTTAAGAAAGCCTGGGATCAGAACCAGAGCACTGGATGAATTTGCCCTGACTTGCATACCAATGATCCCTTTAATAGAACCCTGGGGTCAGAATCAGAGCGCTGAGGGATTTGCCCTAACTTCCGTACAGGAGATCCCTTTAAGAGAGCCTGGGGTCAGTACCAGAGCATTTGAAGGCAATTGCCCTGACTTCCATACCGAGGATCCCTTTAAGAGAGGCATGGGGTCAGAACAAAAGCACTGGATGGATTTGCCCTGCCTTCCATAATAAAGGCCTGGGGTCAGTACCAAAACGCTGAGTGGATTTGCCCTAACTTGCATACCATTGATCCAAGGGAGGGGGGATTAATTTCTGTCATGTGCTCTCTGCTCCTTTCTGGGGGGCAGACAATGACTGGGACCTTATGCTCCTGGGGATGCTATATTTCTCCCTCCATGTCAGTGTCTGCTGTGGTGTTGTCAAGTGGGAAAACTTGCTCATAGCAATCAACTCACAGCTCAGCTACTTTTAACCAGCTCTGGTGAAATGAGAGATGCTTAGTGATTGGTCGCAAGGAAAACTGTTGATCATAGCAACCAATCACAGCTGAGCTTCTTTTGAACAGCTCTGGTGAAATGAAAGATGCTTCATGATTGGTTGGTGATACACACATACATTCATTTTTATATTTTATAAGACATAAAGGTAACTTTTAGGTACGGTAATTAAGGCTAGATTCATTTGAATCCGCAGTGAATCATCCGCATTCTCAAACGCATGCAAAAATGCATGCAAACGCATGTTTACACAGCGTTTTTATCCACATCATCTTACGCATGACGGCAAAAAAATGCAGCATTTACATGTGTGTGTCTGCGTTTTTGCATGCGTTTGCATTTTTATGCGCATGAGTTAGAAATATCCCATTTTTTTCCAGTAGCTACTCCCTGACATCAGACACCCAGTAGGCATGTCTCATGGGATTTCTATATATATAGACACGCTGCCCTGAGGAAATCCTCGTCTCTGGCTGCTGTATCTAGCTGCAAGATGGATCTTGACCTCAACAGCTTCCTAGAAGATCTGGATTTACAATTGAAGTTGGCTGCTGCCTTTGCTTTTGCTTGTCAAGAATACAGTAGAAGAGAAAGACTGAGAAGACGTCGTCGTCGCTATTGGCAACACCCCATCCTTGAACGCTGAGAGAACCATGGAGCCTACCACTCTTTGTACACCGAGCTGAAGCAAAACCAGGAGAAGTTTTTTGAATACATGAGGATGTCGCAACAGAGCTTCCATGACTTGCTGCTACGTGTCCAAGGATCCATCACCAGGAAGGAAACACAGGTCCGTTGAGCAATTCCTGCTGAGGAACGTCTCTTGGTCACCCTGAGGTATGTAGTGTTGAAAAAGAAAGTCCTGTCACAAATAACCCTAACTCTGCCCTATCCCTAACCCTTAGCAGTGTACTGATTTTTGTTTTTCATTTTCTTTTCTGCAGATTCCTGGCTACTAGAGAGATATTGTCCTCATTACATTTCCAATTCTGGATTGGAGTATCCACCCTTTCTGGGATTCTTGTAGACACTTGTGGTGCTTTAGTTGGCATTCTGCGGCAAGAATTCCTTCCCCAACCCACATGTGAAATCTGGATTGAAAATGCTTCCAAATTCCAAGAAATTTGCAATTTTCCTAACTGTGTGGGGGCTGTGGACGGCAAACATATTAGGATTAATAAGCCAGCTGGAAGTGGAGCAGAGTACTTCAATTATAAATAAAATATTTTTCCATAGTTCTAATGGCTATTGCGGATGACGATTGTAAATTCGTTGCCGTGGACATTGGCTCATTCAAATGAGGCAATGACTCCAGACATCCAAAAACTCAGATATAGGACCAATGTCTGTATGGGAATGACTTTAATTTTCCATCGCCATGACCTCTGCCCAACGCTGATGGACCGCCAATGCCTTTTGTTGTTGTTGGTGATGAGGCGTTCCAAATGTGTGCCAACCTCATTACACCACACTCTAGTAGAAACTTAAATCGCACAAATAAAATTTTCAACTACAGACTGACAAGGGCACGAAGAACCGTGGAGTGTGCATTTGGACTGCTGGTATTGAAATGGCGCATCCATACAGTAAATCTAAAAATTGACACTATTGATGAGGTTGTGAAAGCATGTGCTCTTCTGCACAACTACATAATGGTAAAAGAGTGACCAAGCTTACAATCTGAGGAACCTGTTACTTTGCATTATTACCAATTTCACTCTCCGGTGGAAGTTGCCCAGATGAGAGATAAATTCGCTGCTTACTTTGTTTCATATGATGGACGTGTGGCATGGCAAGACAAAATGATTTAAGCCGCTAAATTAAATGTGCCTGCTATGTTTTGTACCTGTTATGTACCTGTAAGGTCAAATATTACATACCTGTTATGTTTAAATGTACCTGTGATGTTAACATGTACATGTAATGTAATAATTTACCCCTAATGTTTACTGATTTAAATATAAACTATCTTCTCTCAAAAGAAACTGTGTTTGTGTTGTATCTTACCTCAAAAAATATGCATGTTTGTGTCGGCGGCAGTGCATAAAGAGAAAAAAACACAAGATGTAGAGCTAACAAAGTACAACAACTTTTATTTTCAAAACTTTTCCAACTTTTTTTAAAAAAAGGGTTAAGGTTGGGGTGATTTGTTTTTTCTTCAGGGTTTACGTGAGGATGAAATGGGTAGGACCTTGGGGGGTGTGGAGCTGTGAGGATTGGGTGGTAGTTGATGAGGAAGGGCTAACAGGGGAAGGGTCTACAGGGGAAGGGGCAACCAATTGAAGGATTGGATCAGGGATTGCAGTGAAGACATTGGGGATAGATGACAAAGTGGAATCATGGGAATCAATATATAAACTGGAAGGAACAGACAGAGACACAAGGGAAGGTAGTGACAAATTTGTAGGTGAGGGTGGAGGTGGTGGGTTCAAGGTGGGAAGATTTTTTTGGCTCCTGATTTTGGTCCTGATGCCAAAATTTATTTTTGGACCTTGCTTTTCTTGGCCGAGTGGGAGTGCTGGGCTCTGTAGCAGTCATCTGGCATGGTGCTGGACTGGGCCACATTAGGTGTACTGTAGTGGGCAGGGGTGCTGGAATGGACAGGGGTGCTGGACTGGGGATGGGTGCTGGACTGAGCAGGGGTGCTGTAGTGGGCAGGGGTGGTGGACTGGACAGGGGTGGAGGACTGGGCAGCATTTTTGATCCTGCTGGCTGCATGGGTGCTGTACTCTGGAGCATGGTGGATGCTGCCGGCAGCAGGGTTGAAAGACTTGGCAGTGTGGTCACTCGATGAACTGGAGGCGGTGGTGGTGGCGGATAGTTCGGTACTGTGGGAGCTGGATAGTAGATTTGCTGCTGGTAGTATCCTCTGGCCTGTTGAAAGTAGGATTGTGACTGCTGCTGGGACTGCTGCTGCTGATATGCGTGGCTGTAAGCAACCTGGCAGGTCTGCATGACAGATAGCTGGAGTTTAGCACAGTGATCAAAATGAATGAATGAATCTGCTGGCCGGCAGATTCCGGCAGGCGCACTGCGCACGCGCCCACCATTTTGCAAGATGGCGGCGCTCATGATGGAAGACGGAGAGACACCGGGATGGCCACAGGGACATAGGAGGTACCGAGGGGGTGAGGGGGGATCGGAAGGCGGGGGGGGAGTGGAGGGAAGGGGAGGAGAAGCAAATGATGACAGCGGCAGCCGATCGGCGTCATCAGTCGGTGGTGAGGGCCGATCGGCGCCGTCAGTCGTGGCGGGGGTCTGATCGGAGTCTCCAGCCATGGCAGATGCTATTGCAGCATAGGCCATGGCTGGATTGTAATATTTCACCAAATTTCATTGGTGAAATATTACAAATCGCTCTGATTGGGTTGTTTCACTTTTAACAGCCAATCAGAGCGATCGTAGCCATGAGGGGGCTAAGCCACCCCCCCTGGGGTGAAGCACAAAGCCTCCTGAACCTGCTGGTCAGATGACCTTTCAATGACCCCGGTCATCTGACCCGCAGGGGGGCTATCAATTCATGATGCCACATAGGCGTCATGAGTCGGATTGGCACCGACTTTCATGATGCATACATGGCGTCAAAGGTCAGGAAGGGGTTAAGGTCGGCTTCCAGGTGGTCTAGGCAATTGTTGACTTCCTTGAACCCACTCTTCACTCTGTCAGCAATCAACCTAATCCCATCCTGGAAGACCGAGCTTAATTAAAGAAACACTGGCATGCCTGACCTCTCCCAGGCACTCTGCCGCTGATGAGAAGACTCAGCAAAAGCAGAGGCAGAGGGTTGGGAGATGGGAAAACCTGATGGACCGGCTGCCTATTCCCCAGCCTGTGTAGCCTGCAAGGTTGCTCCATAGCTGGTGGATGACTGGGACTGCGTCTGTTCAGTGGCTGGTAGATGAGGGGCCGCTTTAACTGAGGAGGCTCTGGGTTGTGTGGTGCTGCACCAGGTACTGTGTGGAAAAGAGAAAAACATTAATGCAAAAATCAAGGTTGTGTTGTGCTGCTCCAGGTTCTGTGTGTGGAAAAAAGTAAACATTAGTAAAATGAAAAAAAATACTTACGTTCGCTGAGCAAGCATAGGCCTAAGAAAGGCAATGTCCCGGTGGTATTTGTATTTGCGGAACCTTGCAGCAGAACCACTTTGAACCCAAAGCTACTCTCTCATGTCCTTGTTGAAGCGGTCCTTCATTGAGCGCCAACAGATTTTGATTCGCTTCACTGTGAAGGGGAAAAAAAAGAATTAGAAAACAATTCACATCCATTCACAGGTTCACTGCCGGTCCATCCATTCACAGGTTCACTGCCGGTCCAGATCATATTGCAAAACTTACCAAAATCAGTTCTGGCTCGCGGCGTGGCACGGCCCTAACCAGGCAGCAGAGATGTTGCCACTTCTTCCCAGAGCCGTCGAATCACCACATTGTCAGAGTGTTGTCGGTCACGCATGTCCACAACGGTACTCACTCTTGCACAAGGTGAATGAGTTGTTTGTTATCTATATCCAGTGTGGTTTCTTCCCATTGTGAAACCTATAGATAAAATAGAAAAAAAGAATTTTAAGTAAAACTGAAAAAAATTGTATTACAACTCTGATGAAAGGAATACTTACACCCCGCCTTTGCTCCTGAGACACATGAGCCCGACGACCCTGGGAATTATCCTCTCCGCTGGACTGCTCCTGCTCTTCATCACTGCAAGGTACCTGTAAAGAAATTAATTGATTTTACACATGTGAAGTATTGCCAGTCAATACATACCAATCAGTATAGCAAATGTGATTACATAATCTTTGTCCAGTCCACCCTGGGAAGAAAGTCAGTTCTTCACTTGAGGACATTTTGAAGAGCAGACAGCAGTCAACACTACAGAAAAGAACAGGAGAAAAATTAAACTTGTAAAGATCCAAAAACAATGTAGACCAAAAAAAACAAAAAGGACAACAATACTTACATTACAGGCAGTAGTCCAACACGACAGCAGTCAGCACACGCCAGGGACAGATTACAGTTCAATAAGGAATAAATTCTTGGACTTTAAGTGCGCTCATGCATCCAGACCAGCACCATAATGACAAGCGACCAGCCTTGGTAGGCTGGTCGCTTGTCATTATGGTGCTGGTCTGGATGCATGAGCGCACTTAAAGTCCAAGAATTTATTCCTTATTGAACTGTGGTGCGGTTCCGCTGTGGACCGTTGGACGTGCAGCAGGCTGACTTACTATGCAGGCTTTACTTTCTCTTTGAGAAGGTGAGTATAATACTTTCAGTATTTGTACATTTTACCCGGATAAGACCCTATTGCGCTTTTGTTTCAACCCTTTAGTGAATATAATTAGGGACAGATTACAGCAACAGGAGCCAACCATAGCACCAGGAGACGACCATGGGAAAATCGCTGCACCAGGAGACACCCACTGCACCAGAGAGAATCGGCCAGTCTACAAGGAACAGAAAAAGCATTCAGAGACACAGACATTTCCAAAGCTTCTATACTTACATAGACAGTGTTGTCCTCCCTACGACAGAAAGCAGCACCAGGAGACAAACTGGAGAAACCCGCTGCACCAGGAGCCACCCACTGTAACAGGCCAAGCGACACATCTAAAAGTAAACATAAAAAAAAATTAATACAAAGTACAAACAGCAGTGAGGGAGGGTGACATTATCTAAGGTTCTGTACTTACATAGCCAGTGTTGTGGTATCATCCAGAGTCCAAAGAGTTATGGCCTTGCTGTGTCCACTCTTCCTTATATCAGGTGGACGAATCAGTTCCTGGACCAACTCATTAAAAAACCGCATGCATATAGAATGCAGGTGCGTACGCATGTCCTTGCATATTATGCATGCGTTCCCATAGACAGTAATGCATTTATTTGACGCACTCATCCACATACGCATGAATGCGCATATTTGACGGATTTTTGCGGCTTCCAAAAATGCAACACGATGCGTTCGTCGGACCCGCCGCACACTGAAAAACAACGCATGTGTACGCTGATGCATAAGAACTGATGCAAATGCATGCCCCTGTGTTCACCTTGTTAATGATAGGGAAACATGACGAATACGGATTGCTGTGGGTGAAACGCTGGGCAAACAGATGCAAATGTGAAACCAGCCTAAGATTTTAACAACTGTTTGATAAAGTAGATTTAGGACTGAAAATAAAACATTACTAGACGTTCCCATCACACATGGATCAAATGTGAGTCTGAGATTAAAACATTGGGGCAGATTTAATAATCGTATTTAATATTTAGACAGCTTAAATTTAGTGGACTAGTCATGATTTTTATTGGAATGTTTACCAACTTTTGGAATGTTGTTTTTTATTGCTTTTCAGTTCATTTATTGTGTTTTTGTCCTTTTTTTTGTTACCATTTTGCACTTTTCCCAACATTTTGGACTTATGTCTAAAATGAAACGTGGTTTCTTTGTTTTGCCAACTTTAGCGATATTAATAACGTGAAACTTTTTGAAATGTAGCAAAAATAAAATTACTAGTTTTTTCTCTCTCTCCGTGGTGAGAAAAACACCAAAACATCCTTTGCTATAACATTACATTTCTAATGACTTTCCTTAGTACTCTATGTTGTGATCCAGAGATTTTAATTTCTAATTTTCTTACATTCACTATTTATTGGGAAAAGTAATGTGAAAAAGAATTTATGAAATATACTAGGTCATTGCAAGGTTTTTCCATGTTTAATATTATATGCTTAATATGTTTTTCCATTACCTAATTTACATACTATTGTTTTATTTTTAATAGGTCCAAAATTACGGACATAAACCATCTTTTCTTACATTGACAATTCCATTTATCTGCAATGGATGATTCAGACAAGTTTTCAAAATCTGAAGCCATTTTGGTTTACCTGACACTGGGTTTCTCAGTTCTTTGAAGTTGTACATTCGCTGACAATTCTGAAGCAGAATTTAAGTGAAAGGTGATATTCACTCCTCTGGGTTGCTGAACCTCGTTTTTAGTACATCTTGACCTCAAAATTTCTTGGAATGATTGCTCCATGCTTGCTGTTTTGTCTTCACCTTCAACTGATTCTTTCATGTTAAGTTTGATATGCATTTGACAATTCTGACTTTCTGGTGGTCTACTTTTTATATTTTTTTTTTCAAAAAAGGCACAAAATGAAATATATAAATATATGCAAATTTGAAATACCTCATGCAACAGTTTATCACATTTGTCACAAAAGAGGCAAAAAAGGAAAGAAAATCAAAATCTAGTAGGAGAATAACATCAGTGTAGGGTTCTAGTAGGTTCGCAGGATGCAGTGACGAGACACTAGACTGAGCGTGGTTTGTGGAAATAACTTTTATAAACTGTAGCCGCTGGGGCTATATTGAGCAACCAAAAAAAAAAGTATTAACAGCAACCAGTCCACGCAGGGACTCAACAAACCTAACAACACTTTCTTATGGGCAATGCGACTAACCCGGTTGGCCCGGGTGCTATAGGCCACGTATGACCAAACTGGGGGGTCCTTATCTCTTATAATAAACTTATCCTTCCAGGGGTCTGTCAGGATCACAGACATGGCTGCGTAGAGTTCGCTGATGCGGCTGCCTTGACGCCTCGATATTCCTTGATGGAGCTGGGCGCAACAGGCCCTGAAGAAACGATGACGGTGGGGTGCAACAGGCCCTGAAGAAACGATGACGGTGGGGCGCAAAAGGCCCTGAAGAAACGATGACGGTGGGGCGCAACAGGCCCTGAAGAAACTGTGATGATGGGCGCATCAGGCATCTCCTTGCGGCTCTCGTATCACCGCGGGGTTATGACGCAGTCTCAAAATATAACCGTTCACCAAACTCTGCTCAGAGTCCCTGAGCAAACCGGATGGGGGCCTCTACTACCGTCTGTAGTGAGGTGGCATCCCCTGGGGCCGGTGATGACAGGGCTGCAGCTGTGAGAGAAGGCAGGGGGGCAGTGTCCTGACCGCTGTAAAGGAATGGTCTGTCATCGCTGCGGTCGCCTGAGGTAGCCGCCTTGTCAGCAGGGTGGGAAGCAGCGGGAGTCGCTGTATGGGACCGTATGCGGGGAGCGGCCGTCGGTGCAAGTCTCTCACGTGTCACTAGTCGGTGAGTCCGCAGCTTTCCTTTCACAGGCCCCTGTCGGTCTCTCCACAACACACCGTCTGCTCCCTTGGTCCTCTCTGTCTCACACGGCTTCCTGTCTGTTGTCCTGCTCTCTGTCAACTGCCATTTCAGCACGCCCACTGCTCCTTTTAAGCTTGCCCCGCCCCCTGTTTCCCTGACAACTTCAGTCAAGTCTTTCCTTTTACTGTCTTCCCAGTATCGTTCCCTCAGGAACCCTGATGGCGATCCCCTGGGTACCTGTCCTTTCACTGTCTGGGAGTCCTCCTCCCCACATCATCCCCTCAATATATTCTCTTACTTAAGAGTACTGGGATGGACTTACTGCTGATGCATCTGCACAGGGGCCCTGAAAGAGAGGGCCCCGAGCAACTGCTGAAAGTTATTGGATCGTTCATAGAGCCAGTGCAATCATGAGCACTAAGAGTAGAGGCAGGGGATCCGTTCCATAGACATGTGCAAACGGAGGGGTGAGGTCCCGCTCTCCTGCACCGTGCATATGACTATGAAATGGGCCGCTCTGTCCCCCTCTGTATTTAAAGTCTACATAGTTAGCCAAGTAAAAAATGTAGAGTTCTCCATCAGTCCCATAGATCTTAAATGTAGAGGCAGCGCACATGAGCCATATAGCTCTGCTCTTGTCTGCCACTGATTAAGCAGTCATAAGACAGCAAATAAAAAGGTCCAGCAGATTAAGTGTGTCCCGAGCCTATTAAATCTTCACTTTTACTGTTTTGTACATTAAAAACTCCAAATTTAAGCAAGCCAAGCAGCCAAACCTATACGTTTCGGCATGACTACTGCTACCTGCTCAAATGCATAGATTTTGCTACATGACTGACGAAGGGACTAAACGCGCATTGGGGAGCTTGGGGAAACCACATCCTGTAGACCACCACCTATGTAAGTGCTCATCTATTTACTATACCCTGTCTTTATGTCATTGTTGGACATGTTTAATACCGGACATTAGAGATTTCTGTGGCAAAATTATGGGATAGTATCTAAGCACTGTGTACATGGGTTGTAGGTCAGGCTTTTGTTGGTATAAACCCCAATTTTGTCAAAATAGTGACCTTCAATGAATTTTATCTTTATTAAATTGTATTACTTCTATGTATTTCTCTGATTGAGCTAATAAAATGTGTATATTTTATACTGGCACGCTATACTGGAGTTCTCTTTGGTGTTTGCATATTTATCAGTTTTTTGTGACCGGTACATTCTGATGGGATTTTCGTGATGCCTTACTTTAATGTATGAAACAACAAAAGAGAAGTTTTAATAGGCTTGGTACACACTTTCTATGCTGGATCTTTCTATCAGCTTGCTTATCTTTATTGGAGTCTTTCTGGCAAATCCTCGCAAGTTACCTGGATTATTGGAGCCTCCCCGTTCGGAGTGGTGAGCCGACCCACCCTTTTCTTCACCCGGTGGATAGGTAATGAATGACATGTTACAATGAGAATACCACATCAGTGCCACTATATGTCCACAGTGAAATCTATATTCAAAACTTTGTATTTTTTTTTAAGCGTTAACTTGATACTTAGAAAAATAGCTACAAACAATTGGATAAGCACGTCTCCCGTCTACAAAGCAAATAAGACCAGCCTTCATATATCTAATCCCCTTTTCTTCTAGGATTTAAATCCAAGTCAGATATTTTATGACAACTGTGGATATCCGGAATACAAGTGCTAATCTTAGCTGTGTGGATTTAGGACAGATCCGTGTACTTTGGAATATTGCTTTATTACATGAGACAATGTAACCAGCCGGCTAGTTTCCTTCCGTTAGCGCATCAGGCGATCAGCTATTAACGAGGCGCCGGTGCTTTGGGGGAAAAACACTTTTTCATTAGAACTTCGGTTTCAACAAATGAATCAATAGGATGAGGGAAGATATGTGACTTCTGTTTATAATGAACACAGCCAGGGAGAAGACTAAGGGCTATTTGTGATAGTCACTTCAAAGGGATACAATGTACTTTATTCGGCTTGTTATCGCTCAAACTCTTTGATCACCGCCATATATGACCAGGAGCCTATTAAAAAATGTACATAAAGCCGAGCACTAATTATTTGGTTATTTCTTATGTGAAATTATATATCTACCGTTCTCATGTATCCGCCTTACCTTTGTCTACACCTGATTATCCATCAGGGACATAATTGCGGGTAGAAGTCAATATATACGACATTCAAGCTAGTGATATCTTGACCCGTTTAATAATTATGTCTTATCATAGTTAATAAATGTTATTTTTTGGCATAGAAATAGCAATGCACTTGTTTTATTATAGGCTCCACGAAGAGATATAAAAGGTGAACCATAAAGCGAATTATTTCCCGCTGATAATCCAAAGAACAAGACTTCTCTACAGTCAATACAAGCTATTAGCAACGAGTGTAATAGCCACTACTAACGTAATGGCCACTTTTTGGACTTCTTAATATTTATCATTATGAACAAAAAAGCACTTTAGCAACAAGTCCATCGCTAATAGCTTGTATTGACTGTAGAGAAGACATGCTCTTTTGATTATCAGCGGGAAATATTTAGCCTTATGGTTCACCGTTCATGCTGTATAACGTATGTATAGTAGAGATCAGCAGCCAATCAAATTCACTTTCAATTTTTTTTAAAAATTGAACTCAATTTTTTTTTTGCTATTTAGTTTTGTCAAATCAAGTAAGATGGCAGTTAAAGATAAAAAAAAATCACTATATTCACAACTGCTCTCCTCTAACCTGCCCTGGCCCTTCACTGTCTCACCTCCATTCTTCACTCTTGGGCAGCTCCGATGCTGACTTGGCCTCAAATAATATTATGAATGGAGATGAGTGAATATTTCAATATTTGGCTCGGATTACGATCGCCGTATTTGCAATATTCGCCAAACAAAGCCAAACGCCATTGGAATCAGTGAGAGCACAGATGAGCGAATATGTTCGGAAGCCATCGTCAAACATAAATTTGGCACAAATATGGTATGAATATGGCAAGAATATGACAAACTGGGATTCGGTGATCATTTTACAATCATATTCACTCATCTCTAATTATGAAGAACCAGAAGCTTAAATGTTATATGCAAATAGACGATGAATTTATTAACATATCATGCAGTCCATTGTATAACTGTTTCGGTCATGCAATAGATATTCATCAGAAACTGAAGTATGCAAAAAAAAAAAATCTTTCTAAAAGCGATATAACAAAGAAAACTCAAAAATTTGGGTACGCAGGTAAAATATGACTCAAAATTAGTGTTGAGCATTCCGATACCGCAAGTATCGGGTATCGGCCGATACTTGCTGTATCGGAATTCCGATACCGACTTCCGATATTTTTTCAATATCGGAATTCGGCATCGGAATCGGAAGTTTAGTTGATTGACGGCCTGACGTCATCATGATGCGCGGTGTGTGCGCATCATGATGCGCCGTCATTTCGGGCCTTCCGGGGGTCTCTGCCGGCCTGCCGGGGGGCTGTGCCGGCCTGCCGGGGGGCTGTGCCGGCCTGCCGGGGGGCTGTGTGGACTGCCCGGGGTCTGTACCGGCCTGCCGGGGGGCTGTGCCGGCCTGCCGGTGGTCTGTGCACCCTGTGGGGGTCTGTACCGGCCTGCCGGGGGGCTGTGCCGGCCTGCCGGGGGGCTGTGCTGATGTCCGGGGGTCTGTGCAAGCATCGTCCGATGGGACTACAAGTCCCATCGGGCGATGCCTGCTACCATGACAGTGATTGACACATTAGCCAATGATGGGACAGTAGTAGTCCCATTATCCGGCTAATGTGTTAAATGTTTAAAAAAAAAAAAAAAAAAAAAAAAATACTACATACATACTACATGCATGCTACATACATACTACATGCTACATACATACTACATACATACTACATACATGCTACATGCATGCTACATACATACTACATGCTACATACATACTACATACATGCTACATACATACTGCATGCTACATACATACTACATACATACTACATACATACTACATACATACTACATGCATGCTACATACATACTACATATATACTACATGCATGCTACATACATACTACATGCTACATACATACTACATATATACTACATACATACTACATACATGCTACATACATACTGCATGCTACATACATACTACATACATACTACATACATACTACATGCATGCTACATACATACTACATGCATGCTACATACATACTACATGCATGCTACATACATACTACATGCTACATACATACCACATACATACTACATACATACTACATATATATTACATGCATGCTACATACATACTACATGCTACATACATACCACATACATACTACATACATACTACATACATACTACATGCTACATACATACTACATATATACTACATGCATGCTACATACATACTACATGCTACATACATACCACATACATACTACATACATACTACATACATACTACATGCTACATACATACTACATATATACTACATGCATGCTACATACATACTACATGCTACATACATACCACATACATACTACATACATACTACATACATACTACATGCTACATACATACTACATATATACTACATGCATGCTACATACATACTACATGCTACATACATACCACATACATACTACATACATGCTACATATATACTACATGCATGCTACATACATACTACATATATACTACATGCATGCTACATACATACTACATGCTACATGCATGCTACATACATACTACATACATACTACATGCTACATACATACCACATATATACTACATACATACAATACATTCATACAATACATACATAGACATACAGTACATATAACATAGAGTAACATACTTACCAATACTTGTCACATTGTTCCCCGAAGCCATTGTCTTTTCCGGGATAAATATTAACATAACAAACCACAAAAATACTCACCCACGATCCGAAGCAGTCCACGAGTGTGTCCCACGACGATCTTGGGTAGAGAACTGCAGCATCAGATGATGCTGCCGTTCTCTACGGGCTGCAGGAATCCAATGACGGAAGGTAGGTATCCTTCCGCACTGTATTCCTCCGCCACTTAAAAAAAAAAGTCCCTAGTCTCACTTTATGCCATTGCTGCGTGGGAATTTCCCACACAGCAATGGCATAAAGTGAGACTAGGGACTTTTTTTTTTTTTAAGTGGCGGAGGAATACAGTGCGGAAGGATACCTACCTTCCGTCATTGGATTCCTGCAGCCCATAGAGAACGGCAGCAACAGCTGATGCGGCAGTTCTCTACCCAAGATCGTCGTGGGACACACTCGTGGACTGCTTCGGATCGTGGGTGAGTATTTTTGTGGTTTGTTATGTTAATATTTATCCCAGAAAAGACAATGGCTTCGGGGAACAATGTGACAAGTATTGGTAAGTATGTTACTCTATGTTATATGTACTGTATGTCTATGTATGTATTGTATGAATGTATTGTATGTATGTAGTATATATGTGGTATGTATGTAGCATGTAGTATGTATGTAGTATGTATGTAGCATGTAGTATGTAGCATGCATGTAGTATATATGTAGTATGTATGTAGCATGTAGTATGTATGTAGCATGCATGTAGTATATATGTAGTATGTAGCATGTAGTATGTATGTAGCATGCATGTAGTATGTATGTAGCATGCATGTAGTATGTATATGGTATGTATGTAGCATGTAGTATGTATGTAGCATGCATGTAGTATATATGTGTTATGTATGTGGTATGTATGTAGCATGCATGTAGTATGTATGTAGTATGTATGTAGCATGTAGTATGTAGCATGCATGTAGTATATATGTAGTATGTATGTAGCATGTAGTATGTATGTAGCATGCATGTAGTATATATGTAGTATGTATGTAGCATGTAGTATGTATGTAGCATGCATGTAGTATGTATGTAGCATGCATGTAGTATGTATATGGTATGTATGTAGCATGTAGTATGTATGTAGCATGCATGTAGTATATATGTGTTATGTATGTGGTATGTATGTAGCATGCATGTAGTATGTATGTAGTATGTATGTAGTATATATGTAGTATGTATGTAGCATGTAGTATGTATGTAGTATGTATGTAGCATGCATGTAGCATGCAGTATGTATGTAGCATGCATGTAGTATATATGTAGTATGTAAGTAGCATGTAGTATGTAGCATGCATGTAGTATATATGTAGTATGTAGCATGTAGTATGTATGTAGCATGCATGTAGTATATATGTGTTATGTATGTAGCATGTAGCATGCATGTAGCATGCATGTAGTATATATGTAGTATATATGTGGTATGTATGTAGCATGCAGTATGTATGTAGCATGCATGTAGTATATATGTAGTATGTATGTTGCATGTAGTATTTATGTAGTATGAATGTAGCATGTATGTAGTATGTAGTATGAATGTAGCATGTATGTAGTATGCATGTTGTATGTATGTAGCATGTAATTTTTTTTTTATTTTTTTTTTACATTTAACACATTAGCCGGATGATGGGACTACTACTGTCCCATCATTGGCTAATGTGTCAATCACTGTCATGGTAGCAGGCATCGCCCGATGGGACTTGTAGTCCCATCGGACGATGCCTGCACAGACCCCCGGAGCCTGCACAGACCACCGGCAGGCCGGCACAGCCCCCCGGAGCCTGCACAGCCCCCCGGCAAGCCGGCACAGCCCCCCGGCAGGCCGGCACAGCCCCCCGGAGCCTGCACAGACCACCGGCAGGCCGGCACAGACCACCGGAGCCTGCACAGACCCCCTGGCAGGCCGGCACAGCCCCCCGAAAGGCCCGTACAGACCCCAGAGAGGCTGTACAAGGGCAGGAAAGGGTTTTTCTTATTCCGATACCGGAAGTCCCATAGACTTGAATGGGACTTCCGGTATCGGAATCGGCGATACCGATACTTTTTTTAAAGATCGGCCGATACCATCCGATACGATACTTTGAAGTATCGGACGGTATCGCTCAACTCTACTCAAAATATAATCATAAGAATAATAGTGTTAATGCTGGTGCATTGCAATGCATTATACCTAAAGAAAGCGAAAGTCCCACGGAGGGACTAGGTAAAAAAGTTAAAAAAAAGTTAAAAAAAAAAAATGCAAAAATAATAATAAAAAAATATATATATTACACTAATAAATACACACGTTTATATAAAAAAATAAATAAACAAAAAAAGCACACATATTTGGTATTGCCACGTCTGGGACGACCCGATCTGTAAAAGTGCCACACTAGTTAACCTCTTCAGTGAACGCCATTAAAAAAAAGAAAAAAATTGGCAAACTATGCTTTTTCATCATGCAGCTGGAAAAAAGTGGAATAAAACATGATAATAAAGACAAATGTAAATAAAAATGGTATCGCTGAAAACGTCATCTTGTCCTACAAAAACAAGCTGCCATACAGTTCAATCAGTAAAAATAATAGAAAATTATAGCTCTCGGAACATAGTATTTTTTCTAAAAGAGTTTTCATTGTTTTTATTGCGTAAAAGAGCCAAAACATAAAAAAGGAAAAAACTGAGGTATCTCTGTAATTCTACTGACCTGAAGAATAAAGTTGCCTTATCAATTTTGCCACATGCGAAACGGCAAAAAAAAATCCTGAATTGCTGGTTTGTGTTCATTCTGCCTCTCAAAAATCGGAATAAAAGAAAATCAAAAAATGTTATGTGCCCGAAAATGGTACCAATAAAAACATCAACTCATAAACGTCAACCCACGAAAAGCAAGCCTTCACATGACTCTGTCGGCAGTAATAAAAAATTATAGCTCTCAAAAATTGGCTATGCAAAAACTAGCTTTTGCAAAAAAAAAGCATCTTTTAGAGTGTGACAGCGGCCAAACATAAAAAAAAAATTAAATCTGCTATCGCTGTAACTGCACTGAGCTGAAGAATAAAGTCGTCTAATCACATGAGGAACTGCGTAAAAATAAGTAAAACCAATTCTTCACCTGCTATTAATCACAGTAATGCGCACGTTTATCCTGTGCTCTGCGCTGAGCACTTACACTGGGGTTTCCGTGTAAATATCTGAAATACGTGATTCAGATGGAACCCCCAGTTGAAGATTCCCTATAATGAGGCAGATGAAGACACTGTCCGGCCTTTGATCCGGTGATGTCCGTCTTTTTAGGTGTGCACAAAAGCGTATTAACAGCTTTGTGCACTTTTGAAAAGTAGGACATCGCTTTACCGAGGCCAGACGGACTCCAGAGTAACTCTGCTGCCTCATTATAGTGAATGGATCCATAGGGGGTTTCATCTGAATCATGTTATTTTTTACATTTAATTGAAACCCTGATGTAAGTGCTCAGCGTAAAGCGCCGGATAAATGTGATCCCAAATATTATGTAAAAGGTTCCCAATAAAAGTTTCAACTCAATCCACCAAAATAGCAAATCCCTAATCAGATCCGTCATCTACTAACTGAAAAATAGGGAGCTTCCATGTTACTGGTAGTACAATGCCTCTGGAAAAGTGCTATGAACCCACCCACCCCCAAAAAAGAAATGCAGCAAATTCTGAGCTCCCAAATCCAAATGTCCCTCTCCCTACTGAGCCCCAAACCACATTCAGTGTCCAAATCTTTGGCAGGGGAATAATTTTCACTTGAGGGGAGGTTTCTGCTCTTCAAGCACTTACAGACTCTGTGTATGAAATCCACAAAATATTGTAGGAAAATTTGCACACCGCGAGGCAAATAGAGCTCCATCCCGCTCAAGTTTCACCGTGCGGCTAAGCAATACTGTATGGCAACATATGGGGTATTTCCACATTCAGCAAAAATTGCGGGACAAATATTGGCACCATTGAAAATGTAAAATCTTGGGCTAAAACAACATTTTTGTGGTAAAAATATAATTATTTCTTCTCTACTGACCAATATTATAAATTTTGTGAAACACCTGTGGTGTCAACATGATCTCTGCACCCCTAGATGAATTCATTCAGAGGTGTAGTTTGTAAAATTTGGTCACTTATGGTAAGTTCTGCTTTTATGGCTCCTCGGGGGCTCTCTCAGTGGGTCATGGCACCTGCAAAACAGGACAGTAAAATCTGCACTATAATTTGGTACTCCATTGTGAGCTTTGCACTGTGCTGGAAAAGTAGTTCCCGATTACATGTAGGGTATTGGTGCACTCAGGAGAAATTGCACAACAAACTGTATGATCCATTTTTTTCCTATTAGCCCTTAAAAAAATTAAAAATTTGGGGCTGAAACAACATTTTAGCTGTAAAAATGTAATTATTATTCAGAGACCTGCAGCTCAGTTATCATGTTCCTCTATTGTTCTAATTCTTGATGATAAAACACAACACACTTTTTTCTGTTATATAAATTATTTTTGCTTTGTATTATCTTACTAGTTGAAGAGCCCGGCGTTGCCTGGGCATAGTAACCAACTGTGGTTAGTTATAACAAATTATAATGATTATATTGCACATAAAAACCGTGCATCTAATCCTATCCTGTGTGATACTGACTTCTGAGCCGTGTATCTAATCCTATTCTGTGTGATACTGACTGCTGAGCCATGTATCTAATCCTATTCTGTCTGATACAGTCTGCTGAGCTGCGTATCAAATCCTATCCTGTGTGATACTGTCTGCTGAGCCATGTATCTAATACTATTCTGTGTGATACTGACTGTTGAGCCATGTATCTAATCCTATCCTGCGTGATACTGACTGCTGAGCTGCGTATCTAATCCTCTCCTGTGTGATACTGACTGCTGAGCTGTGTATCTAATCCTATCCTGTGTGATACTGACTGCTGAGATGTGTATCTAATCCTATTCTGTGTGATACTGACTGCTGAGCTGTGTATCTAATCTTATTCTGTGTGATACAGTCTGCTGAGCTGCGTATAAAATCCTATCCTGTGTGATACTGTCTGCTGAGCCATGTATCTAATGCTATTCTGTGTGATACTGACTGTTGAACCATGTATCTAATCCTATCCTGTGTGGTACTGACTGCTGAGCTGTGTATCTAATCCTATCCTGTGTGATACTGCCTGCTGAGCCATGTGTCTAATCCTATCCTGTGTGATACTGACTGCTGAGCCGTGTATCTAATCCTATCCTGTGTGATACTGACTGCTGAGCTGTGTATCTCATCCTATCCTGTGTGATACTGGGCTCCCCCTGCAGCCTGTGTCAGAGGGTGGTCTGTGTTGGCACGGTAATAAATTGTGTTATTTCCAGCTTCACAGAAGGACGATAACACCATAGAAAGGATAAGACTAATAGGCCTCAGTTACCACAACTGTCTACAAAGAAAACTGTTGCTGATAGCAACCAATCACAGCTCATTTTTCATCTTTTAAACAGCTCTGGGACAGCGTGGTGAGTTTTGAGTGGCGACTTTTGTGTTTCAACTTTTATGTGGCGAGGTTGGTGTATGTGTGGTGACATGTGTGCTGAGGGTGGTATATGTGTTGAAGCACGTGGTAGTGTGTGGCGCATTTTATGTGTGTGTTCATATCCCCGTTGTGGTGAGTATCCCATGTCAGGGCCCCACCTTAGCAACTGTAAGGTATATACTCTTTGGCGCCATCGCTCTCATTCTTTAAGTCCCCCTTTTTCACATCTAGCAGATGTCAATTTGCCTCCAACACTTTTCCTTTCACTTTTTCCCCATTATGTAGATAGGGGCAAAATTGTTTGGTGTATTGGAATGCGCGGGGTTAAAATTTTGCCTCACAACATACCCTATGACGCTCTCGGGGTCCAGACGTGTGACTGTGCCAAATTTTGTGGCTGTAGCTGTGACGGTGCAGATGCCAATCCCGGACATACATACATACATACATACATACCCATATTGAGCTTTATATATTAGATTGATTTTTTCTTTAGGAATAATTTATCACTACTATTATTATATTTTATGCCATTACTTTCCCATGCATCCACATTGAGCTTTTCTTGCATATCTTGCTTTCATGTTAGTGTCAGTCACAGTGTAGGAAAGACTAAGGCTACTTTCACACATCAGGTTTTCGGCGTCAGGCGCGATCCGGCGTCATGCCGGAACGCCGGATCCGGCAAATGTTTAGTAAAACCGGATGTGACGGATCCGGTTTTCTGCCGGATCCATCTTTTTCTTGACAGACAAAACCGGATCCGTCTCATCCGGTTCATCCGTTTTTCTATCCGTTTTTCGACGGATTACGCCGGATCCGGTTTTTAAAATTGACCCTTGTGGCCTTCCGAACGGGATTGGCTACTGGAAAACTATATATAGCATGTTCCTACAGCCCTTCTTTGACAGGTTGTAGAGGAGAAAGTGCAGGTTGGAGAGAAGAGCAAGTTACTGGCGAAGATGGATGTTGTCATTGGAAATATTTTGAAGAATTTGGCGGATTTTACAGCGGAGGCAAATCGTTTGAGGGTGATTGTTCTGGAGAAGGAGAGAGCGAGACAGCAGCGCATCAGGCATCGTAGACGACGTTTGTGGATCCACCCCATCACAGCCAAGAGAATGACGCGTGGGGTCTATTCTACACTATGCATGGACCTTCGACGAAACCCGGATAAATTTTTTGGATATGTTAGGATGAAAATGGAGAATTTTGATTACTTGGTGGAGCGCATTGCACACCTCATAAGAAAAGCGGGCACCTATTGCCGCTTCTCTGTTTCACCCGCAGAGCGTCTGATGGTGACTTTAAGGTAAGCCACATTTATTGGATATGATCGCATCAGAGCACACTTTCACTGCAATCTTGTTGGTGGTAATTTGTATCTCCAAGTGTTAGGTCAGTTTTGGTATGTAATGCTGTGATTTAAAACTAATTTATTGTTTTTTAATTCCCCACAGATTTCTTGCAACTGGAGAATCCCTTTCGTCACTGCATTTCCAGTACAGACTCGGGATTTCCACCATATCTGGAATTGTGAAGTACACATGCCGTGCACTGTGGGACTCCTTAGCTGAAGAGTTTTTACCAGAGCCCACAACAGAGAGGTGGATTGAAATTGCTGACAAGTTTCAACAGATATGTCAGTTTCCAAACTGCTTGGGCGCTGTGGACGGGAAACATATCCGCATTGTAAAGCCAGCTGGATCGGGATCGGAATATTTCAATTACAAGAAATATTTTTCAATTGTCCTCATGGCCATCGCTGACACGGAATACAAATTTATTGCGGTTGATATTGGGGCCTATGGCCGCTCCAATGACTCTCAAGTTTTCAAACTGTCTGCCATGGGGCGTAAACTGTATGGAAACACCTTCCAGTTCCCACCACCTAGACCGCTGCCGCAAACATCTGGTCCACCTATGCCATTTGTCTGTGTAGGGGATGAAGCCTTCCAGCTGTCAGAACACCTTTTGAAACCGTACTCTAGCAGAGGATTGACAAGACCAAAACGCATTTTTAATTACCACCTCACAAGAGCAAGAAGAATGGTTGAATGTACCTTTGGTATTCTGACAGCCAAATGGCGGGTCCTATTGACTGCGATCAACCTCAAGACAGAAACTGTGGACGAGGTGATCAAAGCGTGCGTGGTACTCCACAATTTTGTTATCTGCAAGGAACCCATTTCCATTGAGGACACCTCTGAAGAAACCACCTTGCAAGATTACCATGACATTACCACTAGAAGTTCTGTGACGGTTTCAGTAATGAGGGACAATTTTGCACTATACTTTATGTCACCTCAAGGCAGAGTACACTGGCAGGATGACAGAGTGTGAAAGATTTGTGCCCTAACCAAACTTGTGTACCTTCTGTACCAACAGTATATACCTTTGCCAACCAAAGTTGGCTATCTTGTCATGGTCTCTATTTTTAGCTTTAGGCCACAGGTGTGTACCTGGTTGTGTTTTATGCAAAGTATTTCACCTTTTAACAAAAGTTGTGTACATTGTTAGGAAATCACCAACAATAAACACAACTTTTTAGGTGAAATACTTTGCTTCAAACACAACCAGGAACACAACTGTGGCAAAAAGCTAAAATTTACCCACAGTTATATACCTAGTTTTGAATACCATTTCACCTTTTAAATACCCTGTATTTAACCTTTTTCGCCGCAGAAAGAAATGACAGACAACCAGTGTAAAATAATTTAACTTTTATTGAAAAATGTTTTTTTTAGTAAACTTTTTTAAAATTTTAATAAACTTGTTTAATAAAACTTTGAAACTATAAAACTGAAACCATAAAACTGGTCATTTTTATTTAAATACACACATTATAATTCTGTGTAGTGTGTGGTGGAAATACTGCTGTAGGGGCTGCGGGACACTTCGACACTGGGAGTGTGGAGAGAGGACTGGGATCGTGGTGGGGAAGGAACAGTTAGAGGTGAAGGTGTGGAAAAAACTACAGAATGGGTGGACATGTGGGAAGCAGAAGAGGTGGTGGGTGGTGGAGTGGAGGGTTGGGCAGGGACTGTAGGAGCAGATGATGTTGATGGCAAGTTGTATGGGGAAGGAGTTTGGTACGGGGCAGGTTGCTGGAAGTGTGGAGATGTCTGGTACGGGGCAGGTTGCTGGAAGCGGGGAGATGTCTGGTACGGGGCAGGTTGCTGGAAGTGGGGAGATGTCTGGTACTGGGGAGGTTGCTGGTACTGGGGAGTTTGCAGGTACTGTGGAGGTTGCTGGTACTGGTGAGGTTGCTGGTGCTGGGGAGGTTGCTGGTGCTGGGGAGGTGGATGGTGCTGGGGAGGTGGATGGTGCTGGGGAGGTGGATGGTGCTGGGGAGGTGGATGGTGCTGGGGAGGTGGATGGTATGTAATAGGAGGGGGAGGATGGAAAGTGGCTGGAGGTGGATGGTCTGTAATAGGAGGGGTAGGATGGAAAGTGGCTGGAGGGGGTGTAGATGTAATAGGAGGGGGAGGATGGAAAGTGGCTGGAGGGGGTGTAGATGTAATAGGAGGGGGAGGATGGAAAGTGGCTGGAGGGGGTGCAGGTGGAGGAACTACTGTGGTGGGAGGAGGAGGAGGTTGGGAGGTAACTTGCTGGAGAGCAGCGTGGCATGAATGCATTACATGCATCTGCTGGGCAGGAGAGAGCGTTTCCATGCGCTCCACAACAGACCTGAAAAAGGTGTGGTTTGGCGAAGATCTTGCTTCTGAATGCATGGTTTGCAGAAGTGTCTTCACCTCCAGAATGCTGGAGTTGATCTGCTGATAGCCTGCGGAGATTTGCTCTGACAAGACTTTTAGACAGTTCTGGAAAGATGCATTCAGATGCAAGAACTCTGGCGCATAAGTCTTTTCCTGACCCCTCTGCCGCTGCCGCCCAGTACCCGCAGGTGTACTAGAGGTGGCAGGGGCAGAAGGGTGGGGTAAAGGGAAAGCGATCTCCTCACCAGCAGCTTCATGTAATGTAGGCGGCCACGATGCTCCTGTGCTGGTGGATGGGACAGATGGGTCGAATGTGTTGGAAGGCTGGGAAGGTGCAGATGTACCGGGGCGGTCGAAGTGTCCCTCGGTGCCGGTCTCCTCAGGGATCGCCTCAGAAGGGTCCAATCGTGTCGGCTCCCGAGTGCTGCTCACCGTGCTGTGGAATAAAGAGAAAAAAAAACAATTAAAATACTGACATGGTATGGCCCTGGCTGAAAAAAAAATTTACATCTAACATTTTTTTTCACATGTGGTGTGTAATATTTACCTTCTGGTGACCATTGTTTCCCGGAGGAACGACAGGGCTTCTGCGTACTTGTACTTGCTCCTGCGTCCTCCAGATCCACTCGGGGCCCGCATCTCTTTATTGAACTCCTTCTTGAAACGATCTCTCACAGACCGCCACCGATTCACAATTCTGTTCCCTGAAACGAGAAAGGAGTGGTTAGTATACAACATCAGTGTTTCCCAAACTCCAGTCCTCATGGTCCCCAGGGGTCATGTTTTCAGGATTTCCATAGTAAATAGAAATCCTGAACACATGATCCGTGGGGACCACGAGGACTGGAGTTCGGGAAACACTGGTTTAAATCAAGCAACCGGTACTGTATATACTTACGCTCTGTAATCTGGGCCCGAACATCGAGGTCCTCCCAGCGGCCCACAAGGAGCGAACAGATTTCCTCCCAGAGTCGTCGGGTAACGATCAGGTCAGCGTGGCGGCGGTCAGCCATATTCCAGAGCGGCTCCCTTTCTCTGGCGAGATCGATGAGGCGGTCCACATCAATCCCTCCATCCTCAACGTCAGAGTCGGGAGCACGCTGTGAAGGCTGTTAAAGAAAAAGACAAAAATAACATAATTAGCCTCCACAAAAGAAATGAACTAAAAAGTGCAAAAAAACAAAGCAAA
This sequence comes from Dendrobates tinctorius, assembly GCF_039654945.1. Classification (NCBI taxonomy): domain Eukaryota; kingdom Metazoa; phylum Chordata; class Amphibia; order Anura; family Dendrobatidae; genus Dendrobates; species Dendrobates tinctorius. Next base: position 47,843,967 of record NW_027361688.1, on the reverse strand, counting down.
AATATTTATACTTACACGCTGGTGACCGCCGCGTTGCTGTCGCCGACGACCCTGGGAGGCACTGCGAGGACCTCTTGGCCAAGCACCAGATTGGGAAGACTAGAGAAGAAAACAAAAAAAGTTATGTCTTTGGATGTAGGCATTTGTTTGCTGTGTGTGGTCTGCAGAACATTGTTTTCTATGTGTTGTGTGTAGTGTGATGTTGTGTTTCTGCGTTTGATGCAAAAAACTTACCAATTGTGAGCCCACTCCAGGTGTCTGTCCACCCCTTCCTTCTTCTTCTGGGAGCTCCTCTTCATCTTGTGATTCCTGTTTTGAAATAAAAGGCCATGAATAGACATATATTACAGAGAAGATGGATTTTGGAAATAAAAACTTACCGTCAAACGCTGACGATGCGAGGGAGGGCTCCGAGAAGATGATGTGCTGTCTTCCAGGTGGCCACACTCCATGCCTGTGGGTGGTGTTCCAGCTGCTGCCATTGCTGCTGCTGCTGCATCTATTGGGCGGCTGTTGAATAAAGAGAAACAAAGGGCCAATGAATATCTTGATATTCAATAGCCCTAGTTTGGAGGAATGGGTGATTTGATAATTACCGTCTCTCATCTGCTGCTGGACTCCCCTCCCGTTGTTCAGCATGCTGCTCCAATTGGGGTGGTGCTGATGGTGCTGCTGCAGATGTCTCCTGCCTTCTCCTGCGCCTGGTTGCTGTCTTGGGTGGCATGTTGGGTGTGGCTGTGGGTCCCACTGTCTTGCTTTTATATATGTCTTGTGGGCAGAGCTGCTGAGCATGCTCAGACCAAAAAACCGGATCCGGCCGCCGGATCCGGCTTTCGCCGGATCTGGCGCATTGCGGCGCTCATAGGCTTTCATTGTGTGAAAAAGCCGGACGCGCCGGATCCGGCGTGTCCGGCTTTTTCGCCGGAGACAAAAAACGTTACAGTAGACGTTTTTTCCAGACGCCGGATCGCGACACATTGCGACACATTGCCGGATCCGGCGAAAACCGGATGAAACGCATGGCCATCCGGCGCGATCCGGCGCAAATGCAAGTCAATGGGGGGTAAACCGGATCCGGCATTGCATTTCGCCAGATCCGGTTTCTGTCAAAAGCGCCGGATCGCGCCTGACGGCGAAAACCTGATGTGTGAAAGAGGCCTAAGTGCTACACGAAGGGATGAGTGTTGTGAGTTCATTTTTCCCTTCACCATTGAGGTCTGATGAACTCCCTCCTCTAGTGAAGGAAGGTAGTGAGACTAATTACCAAACACCTGGGCAGCTAGATGATGACTGGTTGGCTGGAATTGAGGACTGGATATACTGTAAGGCTGCCGACGCTCTTCTTCCTGGCTGGTGATTTTCCTGCTGGATTCTTGGAGACCAGTCTGATTCCTGCATCTCAAAGCTAAGTTTTTCTACTCTGCTTTGTACTCTTCAGTTTTGTTTTGCCTTGTTTTTTGGGAGTTCTGCCATCCCCGGCCGGGGGTGAGCTGAATTCCATTTTTGTCTCTGATCTGTTGTTCTTTTGCTCTGTCTTCAGAATATACCTGAGTGCTGATATAGTCTTTTGAAGCCTAGCGACTTCAGGGCCCGTTTTTCCTATCTGTCGGTTGGCTCATTTTGAATGGGTTTTTGCGGATGGCAGACAGCAGCTTTCCTATCCTGTCCTATGTAGTTAGCTTGGGCCCCATCATTTGCTCAACCTATCTTTCTACCTGTGTTAGTGTTTTCATCTTGCTTCACCGTCATTATATGTTGGGGGCTGCCTATTGCTTTGGGGTCTGCTCTGGGGAAGTTTAGTTTTTTCCCTTTCTGTCTTTAGGCTATGTAGTTCTCCGGCTGTGATTGAGGGGTCTAGGGCACCGTAGGAACCCCCCACGGCTACTGCTAGTTGTTGTGGATAGGTTCAGGGGTCTGCAATCCAATAGCTGCCAACCTCTCTGGTTTTTCTGGACTTAGCTGGTATTTTGTTTTTTCCTCCTTCGGTGACTCATCATAACAGATGAGGGGAAGGGAGCCCAACACTAGGGAAGGGGGGAGTGGAGATCCCTAGGCAGATCTAAAATCACCCTGTCTGCCCTAAACGTCCCTATATAGGTGCTTCACCTATCGCCGAGTAGTAACCTAATCCCTGCCTGACCCTGGTGATAAGCCCTACTAGGGAATGACAGAGAGCAATAGTCGATCCCCACTACCACTAAAACCAGCTGAGGATGAATAAACAATTGGAACACTTATCTTGAGTAGATTCAGAGATGTAACACAGATGTTCTGCAGCAACACCAAAGAGGAATATAGCCGACTGATATAGCTCCAAGCCTCAACAGGTGGAAATGGAAATATCACCAGCAAGTCCCAGCAGCAGACTGGGAGTCTATAAACACCCAGGTCCATGTGTGTCAACTAGAGCTGGAGAAAGGTTGCCACTGGGTAAAAGAGTCAGAAGGGTTAAGAAGGTGTCTTCAAGGCCAAACACAGAAACCTTCTGCAGCTAGATGCAGTGCAACTGTCTGCAGCCTCTAACACACCCATGACAGTTAATGTCTGATGATTGTTTGCTGCATGACCGAAACATTACAGTAATATAGTGGATTGCATGACCTGTAAAGAAATTCATCCGGTATTTGTATCTAACATTTGAGCGCCAGTTTCTCCATAGTATTATTATGGAGTGGAATTCTACCAGAGCAACAGGCACATGGAGTGCCACACATCTTCTTGTTTTTAGGTCTCAAATTATGTCATATAGTCACAGGATGAAGCAAATTATGATGTCTCTTGAGGTCTAGTCTTCATCAGAATTGTCAAAGAATGAGGAAGACTTAAGACAGCAGAGAAGACTGGAGCCAGGGTTATCAGTGGTTAATTCAGAACATAAGTTATATCAAACAAAATATGCTGATAAATGATGCTTTAGTAAATCTGACAAATGAGTACAGGTACAAGGTGCCAACATTTCATTCATAAATTGAGTTTCTCTAGGTTATAGTTGTGCCTGCAGAATTTTTGTCACGAAAATTACAGAAGTTAAAGCACAGCATCCATGGGGATTGGTAAAATTTCTATATATGGGATATACAGTGGGGAAAAAAAGTATTTAGTCAGTCAGCAATAGTGCAAGTTCCACCACATAAAAAGATGAGAGGTGTCTGTAATTTACATCATAGGTAGACCTCAACTATGGGAGACAAACTGAGAAAAAAAAATCCAGAAAATCACATTGTCTGTTTTTTTTTCATTTTATTTGCATATTATGGTGGAAAATAAGTATTTGGTCAGAAACAAAATTTCATCTCAATACTTTGTGATATATCCTTTGTTGGCAATGACAGAGGTCAAATGTTTTCTGTAAGTCTTCACAAGGTTGCCACACACTGTTGTTGGTATGTTGGCCCATTCCTCCATGCAGATCTCCTCTAGAGCAGTGATGTTTTTGGCTTTTCGCTTGGCAACACGGACTTTCAACTCCCTCCAAAGGTTTTCTATAGGGTTGAGATCTGGAGACTGGCTAGGCCACTCCAGGACCTTGAAATGCTTCTTACGAAGCCACTCCTTCATTGCCTTGGCGGTGTGCTTTGGATCATTGTCATGTTGAAAGACCCAGCCACGTTTCATCTTCAATGCCCTTGCTGATGGAAGGAGGTTTGCACTCAAAATCTCACGATACATGGCCCCATTCATTCTTTCATGTACCCGGATCAGTCGTCCTGGCCCCTTTGCAGAGAAACAGCCCCAAAGCATGATGTTTCCACCACCATGCTTTACAGTAGGTATGGTGTTTGATGGATGCAACTCAGTATTCTTTTTCATCCAAACACGACAAGTTGTGTTTCTACCAAACAGTTCCAGTTTGGTTTCATCAGACCATAGGACATTCTCCCAAAACTCCTCTGGATCATCCAAATGCTCTCTAGCAAACTTCAGACGGGCCCGGACATGTACAGGCTTAAGCAGTGGGACACGTCTGGCACTGCAGGATCTGAGTCCATGATGGCGTAGTGTGTTACTTATGGTAGGCCTTGTTACATTGGTCCCAGCTCTCTGCAGTTCATTCACTAGGTCCCCCCGCGTGGTTCTGGGATTTTTGCTCACCGTTCTTGTGATCATTCTGACCCCACGGGGTGGGATTTTGCGTGGAGCACCAGATCGAGGGAGATTATCAGTGGTCTTGTATGTCTTCCATTTTCTAATTATTGCTCCCACAGTTGATTTCTTCACTCCAAGCTGGTTGGCTATTGCAGATTCAGTCTTCCCAGCCTGGTGCAGGGCTACAATTTTGTTTCTGGTGTCCTTTGACAGCTCTTTGGTCTTCACTATAGTGGAGTTTGGAGTCAGACTGTTTGAGGGTGTGCACAGGTGTCTTTTTATACTGATAACAAGTTTAAACAGGTGCCATTACTACAGGTAATGAGTGGAGGAAAGAGGAGACTCTTAAAGAAGAAGTTACAGGTCTGTGAGAGCCAGAAATCTTGATTGCTTGTTTCTGACCAAATACTTATTTTCCACCATAATATGCAAATAAAATGAAAAAAAAACAGACAATGTGATTTTCTGGATTTTTTTTTCTCAGTTTGTCTCCCATAGTTGAGGTCTACCTATGATGTAAATTACAGACGCCTCTCATCTTTTTAAGTGGTGGAACTTGCACTATTGCTGACTGACTAAATACTTTTTTTCCCCACTGTATATAGTCTTTGGGATCATAAGTCCTACATAGACAGGTATATTTGAAACCTGTATATGGAAGAGTTGGCATTTGTAGGCAATATTCAGTGGGTTGCGCTTTGGAGTCAGGGTTAGGAAGCTACCTGATAACCAGATGGAAAGCTGTGGCACCAGGATAGGTGAAAATTGAAGTGAGTATAATTTTTTTATTTTATAGATCCTACATTAATTACGCCCTATGGTCTGGAGAAACCTCAGACCATAATAGATGAATTTTATAAGCAATTCTACCACACATTAAATTTCCTGGCTGAATTAAAAAAAGCTGGTGAATTGAAATTCAACATGTTTGCTCAACTCAAAAAAATAACTTAATAAAATATTTTTTGGAATTGGCCCACAAATAACAGCTCTATGTTTCTCTTGGTGGTTTGTTTAGACTAACGCTTATTCTTGTTCATTAGGTTAAAAAAATCAATATCAAATCAACTTCTCTCTAGCAGATTCTCTCCTAGATTCCTGCTAGAGAGAAGTTGATTTGATATTGATTTTTTCAATATATTGCAGGGGCGTGCTCGGCTGCCAGTATTCTTTGAGGGATAGCCCAGCATGCCCAGTCACAAATTTGGGCTTGCTAACTTTCCTCAGGTTAATTTGGGATAGTCCAGCCGCCCAATCAAGAACTGTTGTGTGGTGGGCTACACCCATGATGTCACCCTTTCAGGGTAATTGCCTCACTATTTTAGATGGCTAGCAATGGTCAGACAATTGTCCATTATAGTTATACTCGGTAGTGTGTGTGTCTGGTGCCTCTGTGCTCTGCTGTTCTGGTCTTTTTCTACCTGACCTCGAAATTGCCTTTTGAGTAATCATTTGCCTAGCCCCTTTTTTTTCGATACGCCACTGTTTTGGACTTCTGACCTACTTCAAACTGTGACCATTAAACTTTTTGTTCTGCCTCTCCACCTTGATGTAAACTCTTGGAATTTGATCCAAGACTTCTTGACTTCCCTGCCTCATGGCTTGTCCATTAGAAATGGCTATAGCCAGCATTACACTCCCACTTGCAAAAAAGCTTTAATTAGAAATGATAAAAGCTGATCTGTAGGACCTGGCAGCAGAGCTCATGAATATGGAGGACTACATGGCAGAAGGTAAAATAGTCCTCTGGTTATAATCTGTGATTTTATAAAAACTACAGCAAGCATCCTAGTAAGCGACAGATTGCTAGAATCAATTTTATACTGTTCTCAGATTAGGTGGTAAGAACTTGTTGACAGATTCCCTTTAAGTATTTTTGTAAAACTAGAGGGAAGCTTTAAGATTTAGTAAACGTATATTAAGTGTAATTTTGTCACAATGAAATGCCAAAATTTTGGACTTTAATTTTATCGCTGATGGGTGGTTAAGAAAGTATTCAATGTCCTCTTACACCACTTTCAATGCAAATTAGACGGAACACTAATTCGTCAACATTTTTGTCTTTCTTTCACAGATGACTTAAGACTTTGATGCATGTAATACAGATTTGTGGAATTTCTTTTATTTCAAACATTATGATTGACAGTTCAATTATTATGTAAAGCAGTGCCATATTGCTTCATACACCGGAAACTTTCCTGCATGCCAGATCAATTTTAACTACTGTTTCATTGAGAGTTGTTTTCACTTAAAAATGATTGGCCAGACAATGTGCCAGTCAAAGTTAATTTGAAAACTTAATTTTGCATATAATGCTCTACTGCTGTGTTCTTTGTTTTTTTTTGTTTTTTGTAATGAGGGTGGGGTTGGAAGAAGGATTCACAATGGATTGCATAGGAGGAATAATTTCTAAGAAGCCTAATCATTTTAAAATTTGAGGAATTTGTTGGGGTAACATTTCTACTTACGGGGAGCGATATGTCAAGCATGTCGAGTTGAGGAGACTTTAAGAAGCTGACCTCCAGTGCCACCTATAGGAAGTAGCAATCCTAGAAATCAGTGTCACCCTTAACGAGCCTTGTCACTTGACTTAGGATAAAAGCCAAACCAGAATCTCAATTTATCCCATAAAAAATATGAAGATAATACATTGATAATCAGATAGCATGGTTCACATAAAATGACAAAGTGGATAGATGATTTACAGAGATGGAAAACGTATTGGCCCAAGTAGTTTGTAGTGGATGGGGAGAGAGCAAAAAGTAGCAGCAAGTATTTATAAAGTGCTAGTGCTCATACAGTCATTGTTCCCAAGTTACAAAAATGTGCTAATAAATGGTCCTTTTATACAGCATGTATACCAAAGGGCTATAATTACTAGTTAGATAATAAGGTGTATACAACTTTAAGGGAAACAGAGAACTGCAAAAATATAGCTAAATTCTGTTCTTACCCATTGTATCCACCTGGGACCCGATGCTGTAAGCCCCAAGGCACATTTTGCATGGGCTTCCTCAGGTGGCTGTAACAAACTGTGTGATCAACCCTGAGGAAGGTCAGAGATGCCCAGCGCATGCACATTGCAGGAATTTCCTCTGCCTGCAACAGGGCAGATAAGTTCTAGAGATGAGCGAATATTTCAATGTTCGGTTTGGCTTATGATTAGCGAATTTGCAATATTCGCCCATTTAATCATCAATTAAATCACCGAATATAGCCGAACATACAAAGGACAAAAGTCAGTGTTTGCCATGCTGTGTGATCGGCTGTGGGAAACACCGGTGTAGCGCTCCTGATTGGCAGTGAAATCATCCCAGTCAGAGAGCCGCGGCTCCCACGCTGTCAGAAGACATCGTGAGCTCACAGCTGTGATCAAAAGGTATAAAGTTTATCTCCGGTCACTGGTGTCAGCTGATGGGACTACAGCTCCCATCAGCTGCCACCTGCTGCCATTGATAACAGCGAGAGCAGGAGCGGCGGATGAGAGGATTCATCAGCTGCTCCTGCTCTGTAAATAAATATTTAAATAAAAAAACCTGCATGGGTTCCTCTGTATTTTTGAAAACCAACCAGGCAAAACTCGCAGCTGGAAGCGGCAGCCCTCAGATGTCAGATTCAACAAGGTTGGTTATCAAGAATAGATAGAATCATAGAATCGTAGAGTTGGAAGGGACCTCCTGGGCCATCTGGTCCAACCCCCTGCTCAAAGCAGGATTCGCTAAATCATCCCAGTCAGATGTCTGTCCAACCTCTGTTTGAAGACTTCCATTGAAGGAGAACTCACCACTTCTCGTGGCAGCCTGTTCCACTCATTGATCACTCTAACTGTCAAAAAGTTTTTTCTAATATCTAATCTGTGTCTCCTCCCATTCAGTTTCATCCCATTGCTTCTAGTCTTTCCTTGTGCAAATGAGAATAAAGTTGATCCTTCTACAATGTGACAGCCCTTTAGATATTTGTAGACAGCTATTAAGTCTCCTCTCAGTCTTCTCTTTTGCAAACTAAACATTCCCAAATCCTGCAACCTTTCCTCATAAGACAGGGTTTGCAGACCGGTCACCATTCTGGTCGCTCTTTTCTGAACTTGCTCCAGTTTGTTGATGTCTTTTTTAAAATGTGGTGCCCAAAACTGGACACAATATTCCAGATGAGGTCTGACCAAAGAGGAGTAGAGGGAAATAATGACTTCCCGTGATCTAGACTGTATGCTTCTGTTAATGCATTCTAGAATTGCATTTGCCTTTTTTGCTGCTGCATCACACTGTTGACTCATATTCAGTCTGTGATCTATTAGTATACCCAAGTCTTTTTAACATGTGCTGTCACTTAGCCCTATTCCTCCCATTCTATATATGCTTTTTTCATTTTTATTGCCCAGATGTAGTACTTTGCATTTCTCCCTGTTAAAAACCATTCTGTTTGTTGCTGCCCACTTCTCCAGTTTATTTAAATCTTTTTGAATCCTCTCTCTCTCTTCTCTAGTATTAGCTATCCCTCCTAGCTTTGTGTCATCAGCAAATTTAATCAGTTTACCCTCAATTCCTTCATCTAAATCGTTGATAAAGATGTTGAACAATACAGGGCCCAGGACAGAGCCCTGTGGTACCCCACTTGAGACATTCTTCCAACTGGATGTGCAGCCATTTACGACCACTCTTTGGGTCCGATCACTAAGCCAGTTATGAATCCACCTAACAGATGAATAACCACACCGTATTTTTATTTATTTAAATAAATAATTATAAAAAAAAACAGATTGTGGTCCCCCCATTTTTGACAACCAGCCTTGCTAAAGCAGACAGCTGGGGGCTGGTATTCTCAGGTTGGTAAGGGGCCATGGATATTGGCCCCAGTCTAAAAATAGCAGCCCGCAACTGCTCAGAAAAGGCACATCTATTAGATGCGCCAATTCTGGCACATTGTCCATCTCTTCCCACTTGCCCTGCGGTGGTGGCAAGAGGGGTTCATATTTGTGGGGTTGATGTCACCTTTGTATTGTCTGGTGACATCAAGCAAAGGGATTAGTAATGGAGAGGTGTCTTATAGTGTTAACTTATGGGGCTGCTCTCATCAGCGTTTATTTTCTCATCCTTGTTCAGTTTGTGTGTAAAATCGCAGCCTGCTGCAATTGTCACTGAGACTTGGCTGAGACTCGCCAATGCAAGCCTATGGGGGCGCAGGAAAAAAAATCGCACAGCACTCGGACCATGTGAGTGCTGTCTGATTTTTACACACCGATGTCCTTTGAAAAGCCGGCAATTCATGTGCCGTGTGCAGTAAAATCAAACACAGACAGGTTCAAATAGATAGAATAGACATATACACATAAAATACATATGTATATCTCTGTGGCACAGCTTGTCTGATTTTTCTCTTTATAAGTATATTTTTGAGTAAAATGTAAATTGCTCTTTTATTCTATAAACTACTGACAACATGTCTTCGAATTTCCAAGCACTAAATTTTGTATTTATTTTCAGAAAATGAGAAATGATCAAAGAAACAAAAAAAAGCATTGCATGCAGACCTCAAATAATTCTTAGAAAACAAGTTCATAATCATTTAGAAACAACAATACTAATGTTTTAACTCAGGAAGAGTTCAGAATTCAATATTTTGTGGAATAACCATGATTTTTAATGACAGCTTTCATGCGTCTTGGCATGCTTTCTACCAGTCTTTCACACTGCTTTTGGGTGACCTTATGCCACTCCTGGTACAAACATTTAAGCAGTTCTCATTTGTTTGATGGCTTGTGACTATCCATCTTCCTCATCATTACATTCCAGAGGTTTTCAGTGGGGTTCAGGTCTGGAGATTGGGCTGGCCATGACAGGAATTTGATGTGGTGGTCCTTCATCCACACATTGATTGATCTAGCTGTGTGCCATGGCAATTGTCCTGCTGGAAAAACCAGTTCTCAGAGTTCGGGAACATTACCTGAGCAGAAGGAATCAACTGTTTTTCTAGGATATCCTTGTATGCGGCTTGATTAATACGTCCTTCACAAAGATTAACCTGCCCAATTCCAGCCTTGCTGAAGCATCCCCAGATCATCACCAAATTTCACAGTGGGTGCAACACACTGTGGCTTGTACGCCTCTCCAGGTCTCCATCTAACCAATAGATGACCAGGTGTTGGGCAAAGCTGAAAATTAGACTCATCAAAGAAGATTACCTTACTCCAGTCCTCTATGGTCCAATCCTTATGGTGTATGGCAAACTTCAGCCTGGCTCTCCTTTGCTTCTCACTGATGAATAGCTTTTTTCTAGCTTTACATGACTTGAGCCCTGCCTTTTGAAGCCTGTAATGAACTGGTCTTGCCGTGCATTTCACCACAGATGCCATTTGCCATTCCTTTTGTAGGTCACTTGATGTCATCCTGCGGTTGCTGAGCGACATTCGAATAAGATGACAGTCATCCCGGTAAGTGGAGAGTTGTTTTCGCTCTCTGCCAGTCCGTAGATTTGTTGTCCCCATTGTCTGCTGCTTGACCTTTTTGTAAGGGACTGCCGTCTTTAAAATTTTAAGGATGGAGACAACATGATGCTCACTGTATCCCTCTGCCAGAAAAGCCAGAATTGAGCCCTTCTTTTCCTCACTCAAGACTTTTCTTTTCAACTCCTTTGGCATGGTTAAAAGTTATTTTTTCATTCCTATTACTTTTGGGATAATACTAGCATTTGTTTGCCATCCAGCTTATCCTGTTGCAAGAGGACTGTGAAAACCGCAGCAGGGTTTTTTATACTTTCCTTCGTTAAATAAGATTTCGTTCAGGTGATCACCTAATCAGAAGCACATTAAGTAGAATGAGGTGTACGCTGGTTGGAATTCAACTAACACTGGAATGGAATGGCTGTCAGACATGTAGAGAAGCTGATTTTTATAAAACTGTGCAATGTTGTCTTAATTTTTGCCAGAGCTGTATATATTACATAGATAGAATAAAAGTCGTCAATTCATCTGCAGTGTACATTACAATCACTGCAAGAGCTGGCGGGATAGAAGAGATGGATTTCATACTGTAACTACAAATAGAATAGGTAGATATACAGATGTCAATGACAAATTCAATTAGTACAGTGTGTGTGCAGCTTACTGTACATATATTTAATTAATAAAAGATTATTTTTAGGGGAAAAATGGTGTGGGCTCCTGCAAAATTTTCATAACCAGCAGAGGGAAAGCCGATGGCTGGGGGCTGATGTTTATAGCCTGGGAAGGGGGTAATACCCATAGAGCTTCTCAAGCTAATAATATCAGCTCACAACTGTATACTTAGCCTTTATTGGCTATTAAAATAAGGGACCCTAAAAAAATGATGTAAGGTCCCCTATGATTAGCAACCAGCAAAGGCTATGCAGACAGCTGCCAGCTGATATTAATAGCCTAGGAAGGTGCCATGGATACTGGCCCTCCCAGGCTAAAAACATTAGCTCTCAGCCACCCCCAAAAAAGCGCATCTATAAGATGTGCCAATTCTGGCACTTAGCCTCATTCTTCCCATTTGCCCAGTAGCGATGGCAAGTGGGGTGATAGTTGCAGGGGGTTGATGCCACCTTTGGATTGTCAGGTGACATCAAGCCCTGAGGTTACTAATGGAGAGGTGTCAATAAGACACCTCAATTACTAACCCCATAGTCACATTTTAAGAAAACACAGACACCCAGAAAAAAGTCCTTTAATTGAACGAAAGACACAGACTCCTTTAAAAATGTTAATTAAACCTTACTTATGACTTCACCAATTCCCCCAATGCCCTCATCATCTGCAAAAGAGGTAAAAAAATAGCAAGATGCTTCACCTTTCCTCAGAGATGCTTTTAATCCATTTGTCCCAAAACGGGTTCAGCTCTGCTACATCTAGATGTCATGCTGCACGGTTGCATGTTGCCTGTCATCCAGCTGACAATGAGCACCGTGTGCTTAGTTTCTGCCTGTGAACTGCTATTTCCTGTCTGAGGGCACCGCGATCATGCCTTCTGACAGGTCCTATGAGTTCACGGTCAATGAACTCACTTCACCTATGTGACATCAGTGCGAGCGTGGTGGGAAATTTTCCCACAGCACTCACATTGACGTCAGAAAAGTGAAGTGAGTCAAAGGGTCAACATTGATTTCTAGGTTTACTACTTCCTATAGGTGGCACTTGAGTTCTAGCCATGTTCCTCTCTGAAAAGACAGTTTGTGAGAAATTTATTGGAAATTCATTATGTTAACAGAGAAATAAATAAAATGTTAGATTTTATTTATTGATCACAAATTCGTAGTTTATGGGTCTTTCAGCAGAGTGAGATTCTCAGAGTTGGCAAAATTTATAAGAATTGGTTTACAGGGTTATCAGTAACATTCACTTCAGTAGGAGCTTAGATCCTTCACCTGAAGACAACCATAACAGTGCACAGAGCTGTGATGTTGCTTTAGATGATCCATCCTAAAATTTTAGTCCAGAGCAATTTTTTACACAAGTGCCTACCAAATTTGCCTTATTTCACCTGAAAATGATGCTGTGTATGTTACACAGTTTGAAAAACGACCTAAGTCCATCTACCAATTGTACTTTTTGTCAATAAATTAACCATAATCCACAATGTTATGTGTATCATGAAAATCATCCAGCCCTTTTTTAAAAGCTGTCATAGTGTATTCCATTACTACCTCTTGTGATAGAACATTCCACAGCCTGGCTGATTTAACTGTAGTAAACCCTTTCTTATTTAGCTGCTGGAATCGCCTTTCTACCAACCATAATGAGTGCTCTCTGGTCCTTAGTATGGTCTATGGAAGGAATTAGTCATTCACCAGTCCTTGGTACTGACCACCCATACATTTATACAAGCAAATGAGATCTCCTCTGAGGTGTCTTTTTTCAAAATAATCCCAAGTTTTCCAACCTGTCATCATATGAGAGGCTTTGCCTCTGTTGTAATAATCTAGTTGCCCTTCTTTGAACTGACTCTAACTTCTAAATATACTTTTTAAAATGTGAAGCCTAAAACTGGATGCCATATTCTAGATGTGCCATCACAAGTGACTTCTAATGGGGTAACAACACATTAGGATCGCTGAATTTTATCTCTTTTTTAATACATCCTAAAATTTTGTTGCGTTTTGCGTAGATCTTTTTGTGTTAAACTAATTATATCAGGTGGTGAACTTTGATTTTTTTCCTTAATGAAAGATCACAGGAACAGACAGATCATTGGTGAACACGGATAAAAAGTGTCTTTTTAATATCTCAGCCTTTTCTTTGTCCTCTATAATTATCTTCCTATTTTTGTCTTTTAAGGTGCCGATACCATCTGTTTTTTACTTTTTGGCATTGATGTATTTATAACATTTTTGGGGATTTATTTTAATATCGCTGGCGATTTGTTTCTCTGTAGATAACTTAATTAGGTTGATTTCTTTATAAATTTCTTATTTAGATCTTTGTACTCCTGAAATGCTATTTCTGTATTCTCGACCTTCAGGTTTCTGAATGCCTTTTGTTTTTGTCTTATTAAACTTTGTACTGTTTTATTTATAGGTAATGGTTTATTTTCATTCCTTGACATTTTATTACTAGAGGATATAAGTTTTCTACAAGATTCTAGTAGTATTTACTTAAACATGCCCCATTTTTGTTCAGAATCCCCAGTTACCATGGCATGGTCCCAGTTTACTTGATTAAGCTCTTTCCTTAATTTGTTGAAATCAGCTTTCCTAAAGTTCCAAGTTTTTTAACTGTTAGGATTGATGTGACCAGTCATGTAATTGTTGGTAGGTCAGAGTGGCTTGAAAATTGTGGCCAAAGACTATGTGGACTAGATGCCAGATTGGGTACTTTAGTACAAAACATATTGTTGTGCTTTTGGAATGTTTGATCCTGGAACTTTGCATTGAATTGAAGGACAAAAGCACTGTTGTGGTGCTGTGTAGAGAGTCTAGAGCAGAGGTCTCAAACTTCATTCCTCAAGAGCTGCAAACAGGTCATGTTTTCAGGATTTCCTTTTATTGCACAAGGTGCTGGAATCATTATCTGTGCAGGTGATTAAATTAACACCTGTGCAATACAAGGAAATCCTGAAAACATGACCTGTTTGCGGCCCTTGAGGAATGCAGTTTGAGATCTCTGGTCTAGAGTATTGTTATCGGACAAAAGTTAGAGTAAGAAATGATACTAGGTGGGAAGAGTGGAGAATACCTTCAGCTCTGTTGAGTGTCAGGGCTGTGTGAATTGAGAGTATAAGCTTGGATGAAGCAGCAGGTGATAGGGGAACTTGACTAAAATATGGGAGCTCAATAATCTCGCAAGGAAGGAGGTGCAATGCCAGGTTTAAGTAGCATGTTCAATAAGGAAATTACAGGGTGGAGCCAATGAGGAACACAGGTACTAGTATCTGGGTTGTTAAGGAAGAGTCCAGCCAGCTGATTAGCTCAGAGCGAAGAGCTGCAGCCTGGTGCACAAGAGCTGCTGGGTTTGAGTCCTTAGACAGGGTCTATGCCTCTAAAACCTGGTGACAGATTCCCATTAAAGGTGAACATTACATTTTAACAAGACCTAAGACTGACACTTTCATAGACAGTACTACCTTGAACAACCAATGCAAGATTTTACTGCATGAATGTATAGAATAGGAAATTTGCATTACCTCTTTATACATTCTGGCGCAGGTTTGTTGGGTCTAGACAAATTTATGTTTGATCTGAATGTGGAAACACGTTTTAGATAGTTATTCCATCTGATTCCCCTATAAATGTGTATGCTTACATAGTTTGAAATCTTTAATTGTCTTACACTGATGTTTGGGCATTACATGGCAGACCACTGACAGAGACAGACAAGAAAGGGCCCCTGGTGCAAGAAAAGAAAATGGGCCCTTTGCAGTCCAATAGCTCATCGTAATACAAAATTCTACCTTCTTTGGTCATGGATGTTGCCCCCTTAGGCCTCTTTCACACTTCCGTTTTTTACAATCAGTCAAAATCCGCCAGGTTTTGAAAAAAACGGATCCGCAATTTTTTTTGCGGATCCGTTTTTTTCCCCATTGACTTTCATTATTGGCGGATTTTGACGGATTGCCGTCCGTTGCATCCATTTTTGTGCAGATCCACCATAATGTTGCTATCCGTCAACATCCTCAAAGATTTCCAAACGGAGCTGCAACGTTTTTTTGGCCGGCGGATCCTCCAGACACTGATTTAACCCGAAATTCTGTCTGGGTGCCGGACGAAAAAAAAAAATTCTCTCTCTCTCTCTCTCTCTCTCTCTCTAAAAACAGATCCTGTGGCATCCGTTCACATCAGTTAAGAACGGATCCGCTTGTCCGCCTTTTTGGCGGATTTTAACTGACACAAAAAACTGAAGTGTGAAAGAGGCCTTAACTCTTGGACCCCTGTGCAGCACAGGTTGCAATGATATGTCCACCCTGTGGGAGCAATCTATGGCAACGCATAGGGAACTAACTGATATGCAGGCATGTACAGACCAACCATGTCTAATCTAGGAATGATGACTTAGAGGCTTGATGAACAAAATTTGAAAAAGTATGGATTAGACCCACAAAAAGCAGACATTG
Organism: Dendrobates tinctorius; assembly: GCF_039654945.1. Lineage (NCBI taxonomy): Eukaryota > Metazoa > Chordata > Amphibia > Anura > Dendrobatidae > Dendrobates > Dendrobates tinctorius. The sequence goes on along the minus strand of NW_027361688.1, from coordinate 47,828,320 downwards.
CTCTGTTTAAATGAATCAAAGTCTGGAGCAGTGTGCATCAAAGTAAGCAACTACCTTGCAGAAGTTAACCCTGAACCAAACAGACGTGAGCCTATCAAGTCTTAAAACATTTATTTGAAAAATCTCCAAATTACAGTCAATTGCATTCGCCCTGAAACCTTTTAGAAGTATTTGAGCGGTAGAATAATAACCATATTGACTTTTCTCCTGCTTTTACAGATTGCAAACAATTATCCCTTTGCTACATGGTACAAGACTCCAAATGCTCAATTGGAGATGCAGTAATGTTTGTGCTTGTTCAACTGGGAGGACGGGATACGTTCTTTGTATTTTTTTTTTAGTTCCCACTGTGATCTTCTGCTATGGAGAAAATGTAGTATATTCAGAGAAAATCTAGAATAACCAGCCATCTGTAGGATTTGGTGTAGATGTGTTAATATTATAAGATAAAAGGATTGGTGGAAAGCAGAATATTTGCCTTCCTTGATCCGGGTAATGTAGGTACAGTGGTTGTATAATGCATCGTGTTTATGCCTGTAAATTTGGGTAAAATTTAGGCAGCTTTCATTTGGATCAGTGTGAGGCCCAGGGATTTCAGTGGTGATGATGAGGATCAGAGGAGCCGGAGAGGTAAGTGGTAACGTGAGTATAAGGTTTTTCTTATTTTTACATTTATCATTTATGATCTGGTTTTAGTAAAAATTCGATAGTATAATAAAAGACATTAAATTGCGTAAAATAAGGAAAACAGGAACATTCAGATTTTGCCTGATCTGCTCATCACTTCTTATGACCACTACCCCTTTGCATTTGCCCTTAGAACATATGAACCTCGTAGAAGCTCGTCCTTTGCTTTCAACTCCCCATCAGCATGAGCCAGTGGAGTGAGTAGCTCCCACTTTGGTGGACCTCTTCCAACCCATTTGTTATAAGGGAGGCAATTAAATCTAATTTCCCCAAACAGCGGCCAGTGCAGGCGACATGTCTTGCCAGGGAGTAATTGTCTAAAAACTGATTTAAGTACCATAATAAGCACAGAGATAAGTTCCCCAGCAATTCCATTTTGAATCAATGGCCATTAACCTTACATGGGCCAAAGTGCCCTTTATCCATAGCTATAAGCAGTAGCATCTCTTACATCAAGAAATTTGCCCAGTATAAAAATATATAGACGCCAATCTATAAAAGTGTTTATGTCAAATTTGTGGAGCAAAACAATTTGAAAAGAAGCAGAATTTTAGCGCAAAAGATCTTTTCAAAATGAGTGGAGAAAGTGTGGGATCGGGTGTGGCAATACCCTCTCATCTAGTTACTGAAAACCTGTGGTGTACCTTTTGCCAGAAATAATAAATAAAGACTTGTCAGCTCACCAAGATGGATTCCAGACACTGGAGTTACAGGAGGTATCACACAGATCAGGTCGAAGCAGACACACCATTCTGAACCAGCAACTTAGAAAAAGATCCAGAGTGTATGAAGCCCCAGATAAGTATGGATAAACTTTAATGTTTAGTATGTGGTTTAAAATCTCCAGAACATAAAATATGGCAAGTACAGTAAATAAACAGGCTTAGATAGCTTAACATACCTACGCATTTCGGCTAGAGGCCCTACTGGTGATCTGGCACTATTCTTTTAAGTGCCGTATTGGATTCCTGGAGATTTTAAGCAACTTACTAAATTTTAAGTTTTATCGATACTTACCTGGGACTTTGCAAATGCTGAGTCTTTTACTAACTTACACCTGAAATTTTCCTCAAGTTGTTGACTGGAGAAAAATTTGTGATGAGGTGAATGGAGGCGCACTGGCCTGATTCATTAAGAAGTGTGCACCTCCAAATGATTCTGCCTCCTCTGGCTCCATCATGCCCCCTAATCAAAATTGACATGAACAACGCTGGTATTGATGAATCAGTCCAATATCATTGCCACCATTGATAAAGACCCTTCTATTACAGTAAGTTGGCATCTCTTATACACTGAAACTTATAATAACAACTAATATTCTCTGATATTGAGCAGATGCCACATCAAATTCAATACAATATGTAAGATGGTAGGTGAAGCTCACTGGCCGTATACCGGATGATTTTTTTATAACACTGCCAAATTAAACTCTATGGATAGGTAATAGTAAAAGGAATCTGCTAGTAGGATCAACCATCCTAAGTCATCTATATGGGTATGTAGGTCATAGGAAGTTGAATAAAATGATACTATGATATCTGGGATCAGATGTCTTATTTTAGAGAAATCTTCATTTTTTTATATGTATCTGAGCTGGTAAGATCTATTGGTGGGGCATATACCGTATATACTCGAATATAAGTCGAGATTTTCAGCCCGTTTTTTTGAGCTGAAAGTCCCCCTCTCGGCTTATATTCGAGTCATATACACCGGGGGGTCGGAGGGGGAGAGGGGGCGGGGGTGTCAGGTCATACTTACCTGTCCTGACGCTGTCTCTTGAGCCCCCAGCTTCTCCACGCTCTCTGTTCCTGCCTTCAGCGGTCACGTGGTACCGCTCATTAAAACTCATGAATATGCGCATATTCATGAGTTTTAATGAGCGGTATCACATGACCGCTGAAGGCAGGAATAGAGCGCGGAGAAGCTTGGGGCTCAAGCGACAGCGTCAGGACAGGTAAGTATAGCGATACTCACCTGTCCTGCGTCCATGGCTGCTTGCTGCTGTCTGTCATCGGTCAGTGACTTCAGACAGCAGAGGGCGCGGTGACGTGTTAGTGCGCGCCGCGCCCCGCCCCCTGCAGTCTGAACGTCACTGACTGATGACGTGGCAGATAGCGGTGAGCAGCCATGGACGCAGGACAGGTGAGTATCTGACACCCAGCGACGGAGAGGTGAGTATGTCATTTTTTTTATTTTTACATGCTGCAGCAGCGGCAGCACATGGGGAAATAATCTTAAGGAGCATCTAATGGGGGCAGCACATGGGGGAATAATCTATGGAGCTTCTAATGGGGGCAGTATATGGGGGAACAATATGGGGGAACAATATGGAGCTTCTAATGGGGGCAGCATATGGGGGAACAATATGGAGCTTCTAATGGGGGCAGCATATGGGGGAACAATATGGAGCTTCTAATGGGGGCAGTATATGGGGGAACAATATGGGGGAACAATATGGAGCTTCTAATGGGGGCAGCATATGGGGGAACAATATGGAGCTTCTAATGGGGGCAGCATATGGGGGAACAATATGGAGCTTCTAATGGGGGAACAATCTATGGAGCTTCTTCTGGGGTCAGCATATGGGGGAACAATCTATGGAGCATTTCCCACCCAAGGCTTATACTCGAGTCAATAAGTTTTCCAAGTTTTTTGTGGCAAAATTAGGGGGTCGGCTTATACTCGGGTCGGCTTATACTCGAGTATATACGGTATCTACCTTACAGTCTACCTTCAAAGCTTATTTTAAATGCAGTGGCTGCTACCAGTGTTAGACATACTGATTGACAGTCTGCTCTCCTGATCTATGTGTCTGGTAACACGCCCTTTCATTTAAAATATCCTCTGGAGACAGATTCTCGGGGAGATTTATATCCAGCCCATAGATCTTAACAGCTCACTTACATATTAAGAAAAGCAATAATTTCTCTGGAATAAGACATCGGATTGCACATATCAAGGGATCATTTTATTCAACTTTACATACAGTCATATGTAAAAGTTTGGGCACCCCTATTAATGTTAACCTTTTTTCTTTATAACAATTTTGGTTTTTGCAACAGCTATTTCAGTTTCATATATCTAATAACTGATGGACTCAGTTATATTTCTGGATTCAAATGAGGTTTATTGTACTAACAGAAAATATGCAATCTGCATTTAAACAAAATTTGACCGGTGCAAAAGTATGGGCACCCTTATCATTTTCTTGATTTGAACACTCCTAACTACTTTTTACTGACTTCCTGAAGCACTAAATTGGTTTTGTAACCTCATTGAGCTTTGAACTTCATAGCCAGGTGTATCAAATCATGAGAAAAGGTATTTAAAGTGGCCACTTGCAAGTAGTTCTCCTATTTGATTCTCCTATGAAGAGTGGCATCATGGGCTCCTCAAAACAACTCTCAAATGATCTGAAAACAAAGATTATTCAACATAGCTTTTCAGGGGAAGGATACAAAAAGTTGTCTCAGAGATTTAACCTGTCAGTTTCCACTGTGAGGAACATAGTAAGGAAATGGAAGAACACAGGTACAGTTCTTGTTAAGCCCAGAAGTGGCAGGCCAAGAAAAATATCAGAAAGGCAGAGAAGAAGAATGGTGAGAACAGTCAAGGACAATCCACAGACCACCTCCAAAGACCTGCAGCATCATCTTGCTGCAGATGGTGTCACTGTGCATCGGTCAACAATACAGCGCATGCATAACGCCTTTTTGTATGACCAAACAACTCAATCTTTGCTTCATCAGTCCACAGGACCTTCTTCCAAAATGTAACTGGCTTGTCGTAATGTGCTTTTGCATACCTCAGGCGACTCTGTTTGTGGCGTGCTTGCAGAAACGGCTTCTTTCGCATCACTCTCCCATACAGCTTCTCCTTGTGCAAAGTGCGCTGTATTGTTGACCGATGCACAGTGACACCATCTGCAGCAAGATGATGCTGCAGGTCTTTGGAGGTGGTCTGTGGATTGTCCTTGACTGTTCTCACCATTCTTCTTCTCTGACTTTCTGATATTTCTCTTGGCCTGCCACTTCTGGGCTTAACAAGAACTGTACCTGTGTTCTTCCATTTCCTTACTATGTTCCTCACAGTGGAAACTGACAGGTTAAATCTCTGAGACAACTTTTTGTATCCTTCCCCTGAAAAGCTATGTTGAATAATCTTTGTTTTCAGATCATTGGAGAGTTGTTTTGAGGAGCCCATGATGCCACTCTTCATAGGAGAATCAAATAGGAGAACTACTTGCAAGTGGCCACTTTAAATACCTTTTCTCATGATTTGATACACCTGGCTATGAAGTTCAAAGCTCAATGAGGTTACAAAACCAATTTAGTGCTTCAGGAAGTCAGTAAAAAGTAGTTAGGAGTGTTCAAATCAAGAAAATGATAAGGGTGCCCATACTTTTGCACCGGTCAAATTTTGTTTAAATGCAGATTGCACATTTTCTGTTAGTACAATAAACCTCATTTGAATCCAGAAATATAACTGAGTCCATCAGTTATTAGATATATGAAACTGAAATACATGTTGCAAAAACCAAAATTGTTATAAAGAAAAAAGGTTAACATTAATAGGGGTGCCCAAACTTTTACATATGACTGTATACATAGTTTTACATAGTTTTGAAGGCTGAAGGAAGACCTTATGTCCATCTAGTTCAGCCTATTTTTAGTTCAGCTGTTCTGCATTGTTGATCCAGGGGAAGGCAAAAAACCCACAGACTAGAAGCCATTTTTCTCCATAGGGAAAAAAATTCCTTCCCCTAAGCTGGGTCAACCATCTACCTATAATATTATGTTATTCATAACCTTCTATACTGTTACTCACAAGAAAAGCATCCATTCCTTTCTTAAATTCATTCAGTGAGTTGGCCATCACCACTTCCTCAGGAAGAGAATTCCAGAGCCTCACTGCTCTTACCATGAAGAACCCTCTTCTATGCTGGTGCAGAAATTCTCTTTCCTCCAAACAAAGAGAATGACCCCTTGTTCTTGTCACAGTCCTTGGTACAAACAGTTCATTGGAGAGATCTCTGTATTGCCCTCTGATATACTTGTACATATATATTAGGTCTCCCCTAAGTCGTCTCTTTTCTAGAGTAAATAGACCTAATTTTGATAACCTTTCTGGGTATTGTAGTGAACCAACTCCATATATCATTTTAGTAGCCCGCCTTTGAACCCTTTCAAGTTCAGTAATATCTTTCTTGAGTACCTGCGTCCAAAATTACACACAATACTCCAAGTGTGGTCTGACGAGTGATTTGTACAGAGGGAGAATTATGTTTTCATCTTGTGTCCTGAGACCTCTTCTAATGCATCCCATGACCCTATTTGCTTTGGTGGCAGCTGCCTGACACTGGGCACTCCAATTTAGCTTCTTATTGACTAAGATTTCCCCCGCAGTTTCCCATTTAGTAAGTAATTGTAGCATCTGTTTCTCCTTCCCATGTGCATAACCTTACACTTATCTGTGTTTATCCTCATTTGCCATTTTCAGCCCAATTCTCCAATTTACTCCAATCTGTCTGTAGTTGCAAACTGTCCTCCTTTGTGTTAACTACCTTACATAGTTTTGCATCATCTGCAAATACTGATATTATACTGTGTAAGCCATCCACTAGATCATTAATAAATATATTAAATAGTAGGGGGCCCAATACAGAACCCTGTGGTACCCCACTAGTAACCCTGGCCCAATCTGAGTATGCGCCATCAATAACCACTCTTTGTTTTCTATCACTAAGCCAGCTACCTACCCATCTACACACATTTTCCCCTAGCCCAAGCTTTCTCATCTTACTTACCAATCTTTTATGTGGGACAGTGTCAAATGCTTTAGAGAAGTCGAGATAAATGACATCCAATGATTCTCCTTGGTCCATTTGAGAGCTTACATCCTCATAGAAGCTGATCAGGTTAGTCTGACAGGAGCGATCCTTCATAAATCCATGTTGATATGGAGTTAAACATTTATTAACATTGAGATATTCCATAAAGGTATCCCTTAGAAACCCTTCAAAAATTTTACCCACAACAGATGTTAAGCTTCCCTTTTACACCCCTTTTTGAATATTGGTACCACATTTGCTTTCCGCCAATCAAAAGGAACAGACCCTGTTTCTATAGAGTCTTTAAATATAAGGAATAGAGGCCTGTCTATCACATTACTTAACTCCCTTAATACCCGAGGGTGAATGCCATCAGGACTTGGTGATTTGTCAATTTTAATCTTACTAAGGCGGTTCTGCACTTCTTCCTGGGTTAGGCAGGTAATACTTAATGGGGAGTTTACATTATCTCTCTGCATTTCCCCTGGCGAATCCTTTTCCTGTGTGAACACTGTTGAGAAAAAAGTATTTAAAACATTTGCTTTTCCCACATCGCTCTCTATGATTTCACCCTCATTGTTCTTTAAAGGGCCGACACCATCAATTTTAATCATTTTACTGTTTATATAATTAAAGAATAGTTTGGGGTTGGTTTTACTTTCCTTAGCAATGAGTCTCTCAGTTTCCACTTTTGCTAAATGTATTTGTTTTTTACACATTTTAATTTTTTCCTCTTTAACTTTTTAATGCTTCTTCATTGCCTTCTTGTTTTAGCTTCTTAAAAGCCTTGTTCTTGTTATTTATTACCCTTTTTACATCCTTATTTAGCCACATTTGTGTTCTCCTGTTCCTAGCCCTTTTATTTCTGTACGGTATGGCTAGCTCGCAGTGGGTGTGTAAAACTGATTTAAATATTTCCCATTTATTTTCTGTGCTGCTATTTTTGAGGACATTGTCCCAATCAATTCGGCGAAGGTCCTCTCTAAGCTGATCAAACTTTGCTTTCCTGAAATTCAGCGCTTTTGTAACCCCCTTCCAGGGCACCTTACTGAAGGACAAGTGGAATTGTATTATATTGTGGTCACTGTTCCCTAGGTGCCCATCGACTCGTACTTCTGATATTCTATCTGGCCTGTTGCTTAAAATTAAGTCCAGAAGGGCTGTCCCTCTAGTTGGGCCCTGCACAAGTTGTGACAGATAATTATCCTTGGTCACTGACAGAAATTGGTTTCCTTTCTGAGATACGCAGGTTTCAGTTTCCCAGTCTATGTCGGGGTAGTTGAAGTCCCCCATAATAATCACCTCATTGTGATTTGCTGCTTTGTCTATTTGTTTCAATAATACATTTTCAGTGGCTTCTGTTATATTTGGTGGCTTATAACAAACACCTATGAGGATTTTATTACATTTCCCTCCTTGTATCTCCACCCATAGAGACTCCACCTCTTCATTTCCCTCTTGTATATCTTCTCTTAGTGTGTGCTTTAAAGTGGACTTTATATATAGGCAGACTCCACCCCCTTTCCTTTTTTTACGATCCCTCCTAAACATTTCATATCCTTGCAAGTTAGCCGCCCAGTCATAGCTGTCATCTAACCATGTCTCAGTTATTCCTACTATGTCGTATTTTTCCTCATACATTACCAACTCCAGATCTTCAATCTATTTGGTCAGGCTTCTTGCGTTGGTCAGCATGCAGAAAAGACGTTTTGCTTCCTTTTTCTTAGCTTCCTTCTGAGTACCCTTTCTTGGGTCCTCTTTACAACATCTAGTATTCTTGATTAGTTTGTCCTTCTGCTGCATGTTCTTGTCTGCTGTTTTTCCTCCCATCCCCGCTTCTTCTAGTTTAAAGCCCTCCTGATGAGTGTGGCAAGTCTTCTGGCCAATGTGTGTTTCCCAGGATTTGTGAGGTGTATCCCATCTCTTGCGAGAAGTCCATCATAGAGGTAATTCACGCCATGGTCCAAGAATCCAAATGCTTGCTGCCTGCACCACCGTCGTAGCCAGTTGTTCACCTCTAGTATCCTATTCCATCATCTGATGCCATGACCATCGACTGGGAGGATTGATGAGAAAACAACCTGTACGTTCCGTTCCTTTATTTTCTTCCCCAGAATTTCAAAGTCTTCGCAGATAGTTGGTAGGTCATTTCTTGCCGTGTCATTTGTGCCTACATGTATCAGTAGGAAAGGGTAGCCGTCCTTGGATTTGAGGATAGTTGGTATCCTTTTGGCCACATCCTTGATTTTTGCTCCTGGGAGGCAGCATACTTCTCATGCGGTTATGTCCGGCCTACAGATAGTTACCTCCGTGCCTCTTAGTAGTGAGTCGCCCACAACTACCACTCTTCTTTTCTTTCCGGACGCACTGCTTGTTGCTCGTGAGTGTTTTTGAGTGTCATTTGTTTCCGCTTTTGTGGACAGAGTAACTTCTTTTGCTGATAGTGTGTCTTATCTTGCACATACGGTATCATCCTGAGCTGTGCCATTTTCGTTTTAAAGCATGAGGACTTCATATTGGTTGCTAAGCTGTGTGGGTGGTGATGACCACTTGATCCGTTTGCTTCTTTTCGTCACATGGCTCCACTTTTCAGCCTCTGTATGTGCTCTGAAGCTTTTCTCACTTTCCGTATCCTGAATGGTTCTGCTTCATCCAAGAAATCCTCATGTTCTTTAATTACCTTCAATGTTGCTATTCTTTCTTCCAGTCCATGCACCTTTTCCTCTAAGAAGACAAGTTTGCACATCTGACAGGTAAAGTTGAGTTTTTGGGCCGGAAGATCCGTAAACATGTAGCATATGTTGCAGGTGACCATGTGGATTTTCTTCTCTTCCATATTGCTATTGCTGATGCAGTCTATGATGGGTGGAAACTCGGGCGCCTAATGGGATGCGGTTTTGCGATGTCCTCAAACAGTGAGACCCGGCAAGTCCCAGCGATCGATCAGCTTAAGGCGACTCTTCTCCTCTTCCCAGAATGCACCGAAAATGTACAGATGAGCTTCCTGCTTCTCCAATCCCTGGTTTTGCGTTGTCCTCAAACAGCGAGACCCAGCAAGTCCCAGCGATCGATCAGCTTAAGGCGACTCTTCTCTTCCCAGAATGCACCGGAAATATGCAGATGAGCTTCCTGCTTCTCCAATTCTGCAATCCCTATGACTTTTATGCCCATATAGATGGCTTAGGAGGGTTGATCCTACTGTCAAATTCCTTTTGGTATTATTCTATCTATAAAATGTTTCTATATTCTGCCTTTTCATCCTGTATTCCCCTGTTGACTGAAATTCATGCTAAGAATCACAGTGAAGGTTAGTGAAGCCACATTATAGGAGTTAAATCCATTCTCCTACGCACAACTCTGCTTTTGCTTGCAGCTCCGGAACGATTGGTGAAGAGCTCCGACGAGCTGCATATTAATTAACTCTGTTGCGATAACAATCAGGAACCTGTAATGATAGACAGTTTTCATCTATTTTGAATTAAACCCAATTCACAGGCAGAGATGACGGTTGTTAGAGGGTCTTTATGAGATACTTTCAGTAGCAGTGCTCCAATCCATTTTCCACATATTTTTCATTGCTTTGGAGCCCAGCATGTTGTAAAATCTTGAGTGCGGAATTCCAGCTAAACAGTTAGATGTGATTACCCCATTATTTGGATTTATTCCTATACACAAGTCTTTCTTTTTGTATAAGCTTACTGAAATAAGATACTCAGCCTAAGTACATACGAGATATGGCATGTCACTTTACGATGGCTTATAACTATTTCAAGTGTCCTTTCCAATATTGCTGTGCTGGATTACGTTAGCTCTTTGCAAGTGTAAAATATAGACAGAATTCTTTAATTTTTTGTAGAAATTTTCTTTCTGCCATTATTTTTCACAGGAATTGGTATATCTTCTGCAGCATAATATGTTAGAACTTTTCTTAGCTACTAAAGTCTGTTCTTAAAGACTGGGATAAGATTCAAAGTTTAACTTATTATTCTGCAATTTTGACTCAGAGGAAAGCAGGCACAAATGTTATTCCCTTGATCAATGACATCTCACCCTTTTAAACTGTTTTTCAAATTACAGCATTTCAAGATAAAATTTCACAATCTTACGTTTATTCTATATTCTTGTAAAAAGGCATGTTGGGTACACCAATAAGAATCCTAGGGAATAGAGGACCGACAAATTTCGACTCTATAGTCTTTGTCATAGACCCTGTGTGGAGACACAGCATTGTATCTTAATTAACCAGACAACTATTTTTTAACAAACCAAGAAGAATAGACTGTTATCTGTATGTTGACTTTTGAATTTATGCGTTGGTCAAGAAAACATACTTTTGTTTGTATAAGCCTGAAAATTTGACATTTCATATAACATATTGTGCTCTTATAATTGGTGACTAGTGATGTTTACTGATATGCTAATTAAGCATTGTATAGACAAGATAGTTTGGTGACTTTAAAAACAGAGCAGGAAAAACTATGCAAATAGATTAAATAATCAAGTAATGCTACTTGATCTCATATCCATTCTTACCCTTTACGTCAATACTGAATGAAGAACACTTGCTAAATATAAAAAGAGGGTAACCTCTATAGAGAGACAGAGAAAGAGACAGCCAGAGATTCTGTCAAGACATCCAAAAATCCTGGAAACCCTACAGGACTGCTGCCATTACCTCATGGCTCTATCACAAAGGAGACATGGATCTATCATTCTACAGGAAACCACCTAGGGGGACTTTGGCCCCAGTTGGAAGAATACAGGTTTGCTCCACTGACCATCGCTGAGCCATGGATACATTTGGCAAAAGCCAGGATTGGGACCTCCTGGTCCCCTGGCTCCATGGAGATGTTCAGAGAAGCCAGGTTGTGACCCTCAGGTCAACTGGCCTTGTACCTCAATGGATTGTTATCTTCCTATGCTTGTCATAACAAATGAAGTAGTCAACCCTGGAACATGAAGCCAGGTTTTGACCCTACGGTCAATTGGCCTTGTACCTAAATGGACTGTCATCTTCCTACCCTTGTAGTTACCGCCTCTCTGTGTGCGTGCCACAGGTGGGGTAGTCAACCCTGGGAGCTCTGTAGTAACAGCTGCCATTATCCCGGCAAGTCAGCGGAAGGGCAAGACTCTGTAATGTGCACCATCTTGGGTATTGTGCAGGGACTGTTCTACATGTTATCTGCCTGTTTTAGGTTTCAATAAAGCAATGCCACATTGTTTTATCATCACCATGTGATGTCAAAGTAGCGTTTTGCCCATGTTAAAGGGAGAGCGGGCGTGCAGTGGGATGATCCCTGGTCCATGTGGTTTAGGCTAGTGAACCGGGGCGCCCGTCTACCCCAGTGTCTTCACACCATGACTAAGACTATCTGGTCAAATTGTGTTGGTCCTGTATCCCTCAGTATTATTATTGGTGTACCCAACATATCTTTTTAAAAGAATATATAATAGTAGTGAAGTTTAATTATTCCTTCTACTCTGGAGAATCTTTCATTTGCATTTCTGTCTCAAGAAACACCCAGGACCAGCGCGACTCCATGTGTTGGCTATCTATCCTGCCTGATGTGCATGGGAAACAATGAGCTGACTGCAAATTCCCCCTCTTCTTAATTTCACAATCTTACTGCTCTTACAGTAACAAACACCTTCTATATGGAAACTATCTTTGCTCTAGACATATGGAATATCTTCTTGTAACCAAGTTAAAATAATTATAAAGCAACACTAGTTCCTCGCATAAGAGTACTAACTTTACTGAACAGCTTGGCAAAGAAATTCCTCAATGGGTCATCAGTGGTCTCAACCAATAATGGGTATGTTGATCCTCTGTGCTTCATGTCCCATATTCATAGAGCATGCGTCATCCCATCATCTATCCACCACCATGCCAATTTTCCAAAAATCTTCAGCTTGGACATTAACTTTAGCAACTTTACCATGCACTTCTGCACCTTTACAAGTTCCTGCAGTACCTGCTGTTCCTTTCAGAGTTGTAAAACGATGTGCCCCTTTTTACGATCAAGCTTCAGGTCTAAGCCATTCACTTTAAAAGTTTCAAACGAGATACAGCTTTTCAGAATATAACAAAATCATAAGCCCCCGAAGAAGCCCATAGCACGAAATCTGAGTCACGACTACGGACAACAGCGTTCACCAGTTATTATCCCCCAAGGGTAAGCACTATAGTCAACACTTTACTCATATGCAGGCATCTATACTTTTTTTTTACTGTGTGTCTATTCTGATTGCAGTGTGTATTAGGACTGTGGGTATATTGTGAGACACTATGCCATTGGGCTATGTGAACGCGCATTTCTTTATGGGTGCACATGTTAGCCCACACCTAGGTCTCCACAAAGCATTCGTCTTGTTTCTAAAGACACACAGCAAGATGAAATTGTTCTGAGCCTAAAGCTAATTGATATAGTAATGTCAAATATCTTGGGACTTAATACTCCAAACCTTTGTAGACTTTATCTATTGAAGGATTTGCTCCTATATGCTTTTGTTACTTCTCCCCCATGTGGGGATTTAGTATACATGCATATCCAGGATGTTGGTTTTTGTTAAATTACAAAATCACCGTAGTATAGAATATTTTCCTACAATTACATAACAAGGTGGTGCTCAGATTTCTTCATTTGGGCAGTAAAATAGAAGACAGAAGCCTGGAGAACACAAAAAGGGACAATTTGCACTCCACCAGGATGATAGGATGATGGAAAAACAGAGGGACCATGTGGACCTCAGACTCAGCAGATACGTGGGCAGGTAAGACATGTGGCAAGCAGATGAGAAGAGCTTAGTTGCCTATTACTCCCTTATATGAAATTGTCTAATATTTTTACCACCTATAATGTTTGAAAAATGGAATTTAAACTTTACATAGCATAGGCAAGATTGCCTCTTGTGAGACACATGTGATACATGAAACCCACTGAGTTATTATGGATAATACATTACAGAATTGAGTGTACATCAAGGGTTAATGCAACCGACTTACTGAAATAGCCCTATTTATAATATAACTTTTAAGAAGTGTTCTACTAAAATACAATATTCCAGATATACCCTATACATTAATACCTAACTATAGTTGGCTACAGAAATTGCTGGGAAAAAATGATTACTCAAAAAAATGTTCCAACCAATTTCAACTACCAGTATAATTATCTGGCCAAAGACACCTCTGCTAAAACAGGATCACTAGATACTGCAGAGATCCTCTCATCGAAAAAGCCTCTCCAGAAAAGGAAAAACAGAAAAACACCAATGTCTTATTGAAAAGTGATAAGTGGTGCTATACACTAGTATCAGTTTGACTCAGCCGATGTGTGGAAAGCAGTGAACTGACCCTACATACATTACTGTCTGGACACCTACCTAGGTGCAGAGGTTTGGCACCCTAAGAAAAACGAGAATGGCGCCCCTGCTTGTCCAACGGCTATCCCTTCTCTCCTATTGCACCCTATAAGACCTAAAGTCAGAAACAGAGAGCCAGATGGCCTGTGTCCACTTGTTACATAGATACTTGAGTCTTCATGGGTGCAGAAAAGATGTATCCACAAAAACAATCAATATAGGTGTAAGAAAGGTAGATAGTCCAGACACACTAAATTACTTCAAAACACTCAAACACACATACACTACCGTTCAAAAGTTTAGGGTCACTTAGGAATTTCCTTATTTTTGAAAAAGCACAGTCTTTTCCAATGAAGCTAACATTAAATGATTCAGAAGTACGCTCTATACATTGTTAATGTGGCAAATGACTATTCTTGCTGCAAACATCTGGTTTGTAATGCAATATCTTCATAGGTGTATAGAGGCCCATTTCCAACAACCATCACTCCAGTGTTCTTATGGTACTTTGTGTTTGCTAACTATGTAAGAAGGCTGAAAGAAGATGGTTAGAATACCATTGAAAACCCTTGTGCAAGTATGTTAGCACATCTGAAAACAGTTTGGCTGATTAGAGAAGCTGTAAACCTGACCTTCCTTTGATCTAGTTGAGAATCTGGAGCATTACATTTGCTGGTTCCATTAAACTCCCAAAATGGCCAGAAAAAAAGAACTTTCATGTAAAACTCGACAGTCTATTCTGGTTTTTAGAAATGAAGGCTATTCCTTGAGAGAAACTGTCAAGAAACTGAAGATTTCCTACAATGGTGTGTACTACTTTAACCAGAGTAGAAAGAGAAGCGGGAGGCCCCGCTGCACAACTGAGCAACAAGACAAGTACATTAGCATCTGAAGTTTGAGAAATCGATGTCTCACAGGTCCTCAACTGGCAGCTTCATTAAATAGTACACGCAAAACGCCAGTATCAACATCTACATTGAAGTGGCGGCTCCAGGATGCTGGCCTTCAGGGCAGAGTGGCAAAGAAAAAGCCATATCTGAGACTGGCTAATAAAAGGAAAAGATTAATATGGGCAAAAGAACACAGACATTGGAAGAGCAAGATTGGAAAAAAGTGTTATGGACAGATGAATCCAAGTTTGAGGTGTTTGGCTCACACAGAAGAACATTTGTGACGCAGAACAACTGAAAAGATGCTGGAAGAGTGCCTGACGCCATCTGGTGGAGGTAATGTGATTGTCTGGAGTTGCTTTTGTGCTGGTAAAGTGGGACATTTGTACAAGGGATTTTGAATAAGGAAGGCTATCACTTCATTTTGCAATGCCATGCCATACCCTGTGGGCAGCGCTTGATTGGAGCCAATTTCATCCTACAACAAGACAATGACCCAAAGCACACCTCCAAATTATGCAAGAACTATTTAGGGAAGAAGCAGGCAGCTGGTATTCTATCTGTAATGGAGTGGCCAGCGCAGTCACCAGACCTCAACCCCATTGAGCTGTTGTGGGAGCAGCTTCACTGGGGCTTCTGGAAGCATGGGGTGAAATTTCTCCAGATTACCTCAGCAAATTAACTGATAGAATGCCAAAGGTCTGCAATGCTGTAATTGCTGCAAAGGGAGCATTCTTTGACTAAAGCAAAGTTTGAAGGAGAAAATTATTATTTCAAATAAAAATCTTTTTTTCGAACCTTGTCACTGTCTGGACTAGATTTTAAATTCATTTGGTAACTCATTTGATTAACTTTCATGGAAAACACAAAATTGTCTGGTTGTCTGGTTGACCCCAAACTTTTGAACGGTAGTGTAGATATAAACCACTAGTGTTTGAATGTCAGTATAGCATCATATCTACATTCATCTCATTACCCCTAAACCAAAAAGTACAGGAAATGGTGTTTAAATACGTTACCACAAAATATTGGTATTATATAAATTACACGCCAATATACTATACAGGTTACAGCAAATGATACATGAAAACCAATTAGTCATGCTAATAGGTCTAATACTTTTCTGTATACAAGTGGTACTGCCCATAGGTTGTTAAGGAATTATATAATTATTCATATGAGAGCTTGAAAGTCCTCACCAGATAATATTGCATTAGATGAATTGTAACAGATATTTTCACATAACACATAAACATCAACTGGTCATGCTAATGAATTCACATGCTGATAGATCCAATATTTATCTGTATGCAAGTGGTGCTATACGTAGGTGGCTGAAAGCCACAAATAATGTAATATAACTAAAAATATTATCTTATTTATTTAGCTCCCCTGATGAATCCCCTTCCATTAGAGAGGAAACGTGTAGGGAGATTTACTTGTCTACATTGATGGTGGGTAACCCGTAGCAGCCAACACTTGGGGACTGGTATCAAGTATATCGTGGCACAGCTGTGTCGGTGCTCAAAAATAGGTTCCCACACCAGAACAATAATAAAGTAAATTATTGGCACTCAACTTGAGAATAAATGAAGGATTTTATTTGCAGTCAAAGGCAGTAAACGTTTCGGTCCGGGAACAAACGGTGGAAGCCGTGTTACTGATTGGCAGGCAGCACCACTATTCACCACTGGACAGATTGAGTCCGTGGACAGCACTTTGGAAATACCTGTCATTCTGGTTTAGCTGTCACAGAACTTTAACACATAACAGAAGATCCCTATACATTCTTGATACACGCAGTATTCTTAACCAGCTGTCACAGGACCTTACTAAACAGAGTAACTCTCCACAGCAGGGGTATTGTAACCCCATAGGAGTCTATGATTCTCTCCATTTCAGTATTGTTCTTCTACTCCATGTTCACGGACCACACAGGAGCAGTCTGTGTATTAATGAAGGTCAGATGTATTGACCGAAACGTTTACTGCCTTTGACTGCAAATAAAATCCTTCATTTATTCTCAAGTTGAGTGCCAAAAATTTACTTTAACATTTGGGGACTGTCCTTGTGAGGACAGAAGCAATGCAGGTACACGACAGGGAATACGAGGAAACTTCTCCGCCCTTCCTAATGTATGGACTGTATACCTTGCTTCTGTCTCATATAAACCTGCTACACAGAACTTTCAACATACTGGTGAGACCAAACCATTTTTATTCAGCACTGGTTGTGCACTAGCACTTTTTGTATGTATTTAATATTATTCGATTAAAGGTTATATGTTATTTAAGGGAGACTCTGCAAGCTACCTTTCGGGGAGAAGAGAGAACCATGCTGACTATGAGAGTTTACACTCCACAGGAAACACAGAGAGAGAGGACATTGCTCACCATAAGAGGTTACACTCTACAGGAAAGAGAATGAAAGATAACTCTGCATATCTTAAGAGCTTACACTTTGCATAAGAGAAGGAGAGAGGACACCATTGACCAAAAGAGCTTATACTCTGCAGGAAAGAGCAAGAGAGAACCCAGCTGACCATAAGAGCTTACACTCTGCAGGAGAGCGGACCCTGCTGACAATGAGAGCCTACACTTTGCAGGAGAGAAAGAGAGGACCCCAGTGTTCACAAGAACTTACACTCCACAGGATAAAGAAAGAGAGGACTCCGCTGATCATCAGAGTTTACACACAACAGAAGAGAGAGGACCCCATTGACCTTAAGGGCTTACACTCTACAGGAGAGAGAAACTTTTCCAGTGACTCTGGAAATGGAAAAAGACTCTTCTGTACCTATAGTACTCCACTGGTAACCGCTAATCTGTGATGGCCCCTCTACTGACGAACACTGTACAAGGTATGATAATCTATAAGATGTCATAGGTGCAGGGTACTATTGGAAACTCCACGTGTCAACTCAAAATGACATTAGCCCCTCTTGTATGCTTCAGCTGTGTGGGAAATTGGGTTGGGCAATGTTTTATTTTTTGGCGAACAACAAATTGAATTTCAAAGTGTTTGAATTACCATAAAACCATGATTTTCAGAAAATACGACTCAAACTTAATCCTCAGTGGATGGATCTGCTCACCTTTAAGCAAAAAGATTCATTATGACATTCTATTCTATTTGGGGCCCCAGTGATACAGCGCTCAGGGACTCCCAACCACCTGCTGGAGAGATTGAAGTATGGGGCACAATAGAATATGTATGTCTAGAGAAATGTGTCGACGTTTCCATGTAAGGGTTTATGCGGTTATTTACGTCTGTTTGGGTATATCCATGTATTAGTGTATATGCACGGTATATGTATGTGCAGATATCTGTGTATATGTGTATGTATATGCTCTTTGTCTTTGTAAGTTAACATCTATACATACTTGAATATATGAATGTGTATATTGAATGTGTTTATGTAGGTGTATGTATACATGTGTGTGCAGTATATATATTTATAAATGTATACATATAAGCGCATTTTCCCTTTCCTCTCGTTCTCTATGCAGTATGACATTCTATGGAGCTTTTCGGTTCCCGCTGTTACTTATTTCTAGGATAGGACGGTGACATTCCTCCACGTTTCTGCTTAAGTCAGAGAATTAGAGCAACACAGACATAAGGAACTCTTCCATGTGTAGCAAATATTGCTTTTATTCCCAGTGGGCAGTTTCAGAGGACTTCAAGGTTTGTGTTCCAACTCTTTGCTCACAAATTGGAGGCTGGCAATCACATTTGTTAGCGGAAGGAGGAGAAACACCATTAGATAATGGTAACAATTCCAATGTCAAATTCATGTCAGGAAAATGATATTCACTTACACAGAAAACTCTATCAATTTGCAGGGTTTCGGACCGGAGATTTGGCTTTCTCCCCTAATTAATGTCGCGGCAAAGATTGCTAATATTTCTTAAGTGCAAAAAACATCAAACCTCTTCTTTAATGTCGACCTCTCGATGGAGAAGGTCAGTATGTGGAATGAAATTGTATTGTACAGCGATGCTAAGCAGACACCATTAAATCAATTTTAAAAGTCTTATTATTTTGGATATTGATTGACTCTACTAGAAGCTGCAATCCAACTTTCTTTTTCGCATTGAGTACGTACAAGTAGAATTCGATGATAGTATGCAGGATATTAACCAGTTGTTGTGACTGATATGTATCATTTTATTATAAAGCACATGTCTGATTTTATTTTGTCTGTGTGTCTATTAGATTTGCGCATTTTCAAGTTTTGATGCTAGAATGAGAAAAAATGGCCATTCTGTTCAACTAAATTTGCTCATGGGCCACATGCCTCATAGTAGGAGGGGACTTGAATCTATGCAGCTCTTTAATTCCTCAATGCTGCGAGAGAGTCAGACATATAACCAAACCAACTGAAGAATGTTGCCTAAATAGAGAATTACAGGGGCTTTGGATGTTTGTAAAGTCATGTGATCCCAGCAGCATCAGCACTGATTTTAATAGACAGTCGTTCTCTCACATACCCAATTTACAAATACAGCACTTAAAGAGGTTGTCCGGGCACAACAAATTGATGACTTATCCACTGAATAATAATTTGTAGTGTACAGAACCCTATGTATATTAAAGATGACAAAAAATAAAAGGAGCAACTCAGGACTATCAATGTCCATCGGCTCCCGGAGCACGAACAGCATCTTTGCTTGGACTCAATGGAAAGAGCACAAGAATATCCAGCTCCATGGGGTAAAACCTTTACTTTGGTAGTGAAAGAATATAAGTTCAGTAACGAGGGTAAAAACAAAGCATTTCATAGCTAAAAAACAGGTACAAAGTCCATAGATCAGTAGTCAAATGACCGAAAGGGTAATCAACGCGTTTCTGGTGTCATAGATTCTTAGTATGACTAAAGGTATATAACACCAGAAATGCATTGATCTCACTCAGTTATTTGACTACCGAACTGTGGACTTTGTACCTGATTTTTAGATATGACTGGATTTTTATTCTTTCACTAATAAAGAAAAGCTTTTACCCCCATGAAACTGCATCTTCTTCTTCTGCTATATTAAAGGTGCCCTAGTAGGGTTTCGATCCATCTATACGTATAAATGCAAATACTCGGCACTCAACTTGACGAGTGGTAAAGTTGATTTATTAATATAATCCAAAAAAGGTTATGACGTTTCGGTCCTTTATCTGGACCTCATCAGACTGAGGCAGATTGCAAGGTAAAAGGAAATGTACCAAAAGAGAAATTTGTAGGTAGCACAATGGTAAGAGTGACAGTATGGTACTGTTGTTACTTATACAATTGCACTATCTACACATTTCCATTTTGGTACTGTCATGCTTCTGGGTTCGAACCCATGAGCCTTTTTTTGTGGTTTACTTCTCTGTCTGCCAAACCACAGCAGACACACTTTTCTCCTGGTGTTTAGGTTCTGTTATTCTGTCCTATCCTGTCATTTGTCTGTCCTATCACCTTTCAGGTGCAGCTTTTTATTCTGTCCCCCTGCTGGCATTTTCTGCTATTGAAAGTTTCTTTTGAATGTTGAGCCATTCTGTTATAGCTTAAAGCCAGTCAGTGAAATTCCAACTAGGATTTATCTCCTTTCTATTTCTGTTCTTTACTTTGCACCTACCTTTTGTTTCTTTTTAGGAAGTAGGTAGCATATATTCTAAGAGTGTGTTCTTTAAATTTTATTTTGTATTTTATGGTTTACTTTACTCACTCTGGGATTTTTCCTTTTTTTCAGCACACTTTCCCAGTATTAGGTAATTCACACTCTGCTCTGCCCTCCGGTTCTTTAGGAGGAACGTAAAGTGCTTAATGGCCTTTCAGGGAGCATAGGTCTAAGCTGCAATCTTCTACTCTTTGGTTAGATCATTCTCTGCCCATGCACTAACCTTTAAAGACTTCTTGTTTGTATCTCTAGTCTGCACAGGAATCGGCAAGGTCAGTCGAAATTTTTAGTTTGTTAACTATTTTCCCGAGGGAGTTGCTAGTCTATCATAATAGCTACATTTTTTCTTCTTTGCAATCCGCCTTTTTCTGATGAAGGCCCAGACAAAGGACTGAAATGTCAACACCTTTTTTGGATTGTATTAATAAATTAACTTTACCACTAATGAAGGTGAGTAACAAATTTTTGCATTTTCACTATCCATTGAATAGGTCCTCATTATCGGATCAATGGTAGTCCGACACCCAGCACCCCAATAATAATCTGTTATTTGTTTTAGTGGCTGTTGAACATGAGCACTTTGAACAATTCTGCAATGCACAGTTCCATTTAAATTATATCCATCACTTCCCAGTACTGCAGAACAGCTTGCTTCTTTTGAATAGATTGTCTGCAACACCAGGCAGTGACTGCTACATTGCAGCTCATTCAAAGTGTTTACATCTGGATCAAGGAACAGCTGATCAGTAGGGGTGCCGATACTATATTGATGAAGTGTGCAATGGGTAGGTCATCAATTTGGTGTAATTGGTCAACTCCTTTAAGATTTCATGATACCTGGCCATGGTAATGACATATCCTAACTGATAAGTCCTTACAGAAGTTATGGATGACATATTTTCCAGCTGGAATGGCAAACTGTAACAGCGGGCACCCCGGTGACTGGAAATGTTGAAAGGTAGGATGATTACTATCGTATTACTCACTATTAATAGTCAATTCAAAGCTAATTTAAAGGGAACCTGTCACCCCCCCAGGGCGTTTTTAAGTAAAAGAGCCACGTTCAGCAGCACTAAGGCTGCATTCTGTGAAGGTGGCTCTTCTTTTTCTGACCCCTAATAACGCTGAAATATTGACTTTTATAATTAGCTCCTCATACCTGTAATGTGTCCCACAGGTATGTTGTGTCCCCCTTTATCAGCTGCCTACCATCCGTCAATCATGCCTGTCCGGTGCCCCGCAGTGTGAATACATCATAACACACTGCGGGGCGGGATCTGGGGCCTCCACAACGTGCAGGCGCAATAGCCTGATGTCGGTTCTCAGGCAGTGCGCACTGCGCATGCCTGAGGACACTTGTTACAGCGCAGGCGTCGGGATTGAAATCAAGAGGAGGCAGCGACACACGGGGCATCATGATGGACAGATCGTGGGCAGAGCCGAGGCACCGGACAGGCATGATTGATGGATGGTAGGCGGCTGATAGAGGGGGACACATCATACCTGTGGGACACATTGCAGGTATGAGGAGCTAATTATAAAAGTCAATATTTTGGCATTACTGGGGGTCAGAAAAAGAAGAGCCACCTTCACAGAATGCAGCCTTAGTGCAGCTCAAGGTGGCTCTTTAACTGAAAAACGCCCTGGGGGGGTGACAGGTTCCCTTTAAGGGCTCTGATTACATCTAGGTCGAATAATCCATTCATACCGATTCTGCCATATTTGATACCTTGATTATTTCTTGTTTTAAGTGTCATATCTGCACAGTCAAAAAATTAGATTTTTTTTATTGACACTATAGAAGGAAAACTGTGAGTTCTTTCATTTGCTTCTTTGCCAGAGAAGTTACACTTCTTCATCTTCATAAACTCTAGATATCCCACTGAGTTAATCAACTTTGGTGGGTATAATAAAGCACTTTAATAGGGTAGCTAAATTAAAGACAATGACTTATTGTTATAGCGTTTTCCTGGCAGGGTAGTTTACGATACTGTATTATCAGACGGCCCGAGTTTGCAGTTCTGGCTACGAGAAATCCATTGTATCATTTGACAGAAGCATATTTACTGTTAAAACAGGGAGAAGTGTCAGATATTTAATCAATCTGCCACTGCAAACAGTTTATATAATAATACTTCATTATGCTGGAAATAGTTGGTGTCTTGCTGCTGTCAAAAAGCTTTAATCCTAGACTTGCAAGGACCTAAAAGGAAAAGTGTGAGGTACTCCTGGGGTGGACCCGCTAGACCGTGGCAACGAACCTCCCGGGGGCGAGCTGACCAGGTGGACCACCCCCTATACAGGGAGTGTTTGGGGCAAGCCCGCGGGTAACTATTACCACGGCAGCTGGTACCCAGGGGATGTAAAGACAGACAGACAGGTAGACCCGACTTGGAGACACAGGACTGGCGGGCACGGTTTGGAGACACAGGACAGACGGGCACGGCTTGGAGACACAGGACAGGCGGGCACGGCTCGGAGACACAGGACAGACGGGCACGGCTTGGAGACACAGGACAGGCGGGAACAGCAGGCACGAACAGAAGGACACTGGTGCGGGAACAGAACTGGACGGGACACGACCACGGACCTCCCGAGCCTAGGAGAGAGGACAATGGAAAAGGCAGATGAGCTACGGGCGAACAGGACGCAGGGGCATACATAGAGAGTGGGCCAGAATCACTAACGAAGTGCGGTGATAATCAGGCATCGCCAGCAGGAAGAGGCGGCCTGATATAGGGGAAGTAGAAGGGCCTTCCGGGTCGTGACCTCTAGTGCAGGAGAAGAGGGCGCGCGTCCTCAGGAGGAGGAGGAGGCACGCGTGTGCCCGGGCATAGTGTGTGCGCGCGCCCGCTGAGGAGGAGGGGCGGGAGCGCGCACCCGGTGCGGTCCAGAAGACCGGACGGACACGATCGCCGGACGGAGGAGAGGAGTCGGGAGGGACCGCGGAGAAACCCGCGGCAGCCGGCGCCACGGCGAGGAGGCCACCGGCGAGCGGGTAAGCTGCGGTCGGGAGGAGGCGATGGCAGGAGTGCGCGGCAGCCGCCGCGTGACAGTACCCCCCTCCTTACACGCCCCACTCCGCAGCCCGGAAAAAAATTTAGCCAAGATTCGAGGAGCCTGGATGTTCTCCTGGGGCTCCCATGACCTCTCCTCGGGGCCAAAGCCCTTCCAATCAACCAAAAAAAAGGTTCTCCCCTTTTGCCTCCTAATGGCCAAAATATCTTTAACCTCAAATACATCGTCTGCGGAGACAGGCGGAGGCGAGTGAGGAGCCGTGGAATGGAAACGATTGAAAATGACTGGCTTTAGAAGAGACACATGAAAAGCATTAGGGATGCGGAGAGAGGCGGGAAGCTGTAGTTTGTAGGAGACGTCATTAATACGGGACAAGACCTCAAAAGGTCCAATATAGCGGGGACCCAGTTTATGGGAAGGGATCTTGAGGCGAATAAACTTGGAGGCCAGCCAAACTTTATCACCTGGGTGATATGGCGGGGCATCCAGGCGCCTTTTGTCTGCGTGTCTTTTAACCCTGTTACGAACCAACTCGAGAGCGGCCTTGGTCTCCTGCCAGATCCTGGAGAATTCACCGGTCAGAAGATCAGCCGCCGGTACACCCGAGGCAGGAGGAACCGGTAGAGGTGCACCAGGATGTTGCCCGTAGACGACAAAGAAAGGGGACTTGCCAGAAGACTCACTGACGTGGTTATTATAGGCAAACAGCCCACGGGATTAATTCAGACCAGTCGTTCTGGTGGACATTAGAAAAATGCCGGAGGTAGTTCACCAAACTCTGATTCGTCCGTTCTGCCTGACCTTTGGACTGTGGATGGTAAGATGAGGAGAAGTCAAGAGTGACATCCATCGATCTGCATAGGGCTCTCCAGAAGCGAGAGGTGAATTGGACTCCTCTGTCCGAAACAATATGTTGGGGCAGTCCATGAAGACAGAAGATGTGCTGAACGAAAATCTTCGCCAAGGCTGGTGCCGATGGCAAGCCGGGAAGAGGGATGAAATGTGCCATCTTAGAGAACCTATCTACCACCACTAGGACGACAGTACAGTTGGTAGACTGGGGCAGATCCGTAATAAAGTCCATGGCAATGTGTTGCCAAGGAGACGAGGGCACTGGAAGCGGGTGTAGAAGACCAGAAGGCAGCTGCCTAGGCACCTTGATCTTGGCACAGGAGAGGCAGGAGGCGACGAAATCCCGGACATCCTGGGGAAGAGTCGGCCACCAGTAGTAGCGGGACACCAGGAGAAGTGTCTTTTTAAGCCCGAGATGGCCAGCCAGCTTGGAAGCATGTCCCCAGTGTAGGATTCGTCTTTGGTCCTTCTCCGGCACAAAAGTCCTGCCAGGTGGAGGTGAAAGGAGAGAAAGCGGTGCCACCGTGATGAGCCTGGATGGATCCAAGATATGTGCGGGTTCCTCTTCGACATCTGCGGAAAGAGAGGACCTGGACAAGGCGTCAGCTTTGAGGTTCTTGTTACCTGGACGAAAATGCAGATCAAAATCGAATCGACCGAAGAACAGAGACCACCTGGCCTGTCGTGGGTTGAGTCTCTGTGCAGACCGAATGTAAGCTAGATTTTTTTGGCCTGTGAAGATTGTGAAGGGATGTACGGCGCCCTCCAATAAGTATCTCCACTCCTCTAGAGCTAACTTGATGGCAAGCAGTTCTCGGTCTCCGATGGAATAATTCCGCTCTGGGGTGGAGAAGGACTTGGAAAAGAAACCGCACGTAACAAGCCTACCAGAGGGAGACTTTTGAGATAAAACCGCTCCAGCTCCAGTTGCAGACGCATCCACTTCGAGGACGAACGGTTTGTTGACCTCAGGACGATGGAGTACGGGTGCCGTGGCAAATGCTCGTTTCAGAGACAGGAAGGCTTCCTCTGCTTCAGGGGTCCAGACGTGCGGGTTGGCTCCTTTACGGATCAAAGACGAGATAGAGCCAGCCAACGAGGAAAAATGAGGGATGAACTGCCAATAGTAATTTGCGAAGCCGAGAAATCGCTGAATGGCTTTCACCCCTTGGGGACGTGGCCAGTTAAGCACGGCAGACACCTTCTCCGGATCCATACGCAAGCCAGAGTCGGAGATGATATAGCCTAGAAATGGAAGGGAAGACTGTTCAAAGGCGCATTTCTCCAATTTGGCATACAGGCGATTCTCCCTCAATCGGAACAGTAGTTGGCGGACATCTCTTCTGTGGGTGCACAGATCGGGAGAGAAGACAAGGATATCGTCAAGATACACGACCACACAGGAGTACAGAAGGTCTCGGAAAATGTCGTTCACAAATTCCTGAAAGACTGCGGGAGCGTTGCACAACCCGAAGGGCATGACGAGATACTCGTAGAGTCCATCCCTGGTGTTGAAGGCGGTCTTCCATTCATCTCTGGAGCGAATACGGATGAGATTGTAGGCTCCACGGAGATCCAATTTAGAAAAGATTCGCGCCCCTCGTAGCCGGTCGAACAACTCGGGGATGAGAGGTAGAGGATATCTGTTCTTGATAGTAATCTCGTTAAGACCTCGATAGTCAATACAGGGGCGGAGAGACCCGTCCTTCTTCTTGACAAAAAAGAAGCCTGCTCCAGCGGGAGAAGATGACTTCCGGATGAAGCCTCTGACCAGATTCTCCTGTACGTATTCCGTCATGGCCTGGGACTCGAGTGGACTCAACGGATAGATTCGCCCCCGGGGTGGGGTCGAGCCGGGGACAATCTCGATCGGGCAATCATATTGCCGGTGCGGTGGAAGAGTCTCCGCCTCCTTCTTATCAAAGACGTCCGCAAAGGCCCAGTAGGCCGAGGGCAAATCCGCAGGGCCCGAGACAGGAGACGAGCATTTGAGGGGTTGTACTGGACGAAGACATCTAGTCTGGCAGAAGCGGCCCCAGCGAAGAATGTCTCTGGACCGCCAATCCAGGACAGGTTCATGCATCCTCAACCACGGAAGACCCAGGAGCAAGGTGTGGGATAGAGACGGCAGCACGAAGAAGGCTATTCTCTCACGGTGCAGGACCCCGATCTGTAATTCCAGCTCTTCAGTGACCAGTGTAACGGTCTCGCGCAAGGGAACGCCGTCGACTGAGGCCAACTGCCGGGGAACCTCCAAGGACCTGACAGGTATCCGCAATCTCTTCACCGCCTCGAGTTGGATAAAATTTCCAGCAGCCCCTGAGTCAATATAGGCTATCTCCGAAAAACGTTTGGAACCCTGGATAAACAAAACAGGAAGGGTCAAGGGTAGAGAGGTATCAAAGACACCTAGGGAGGCCTCTCTTACCTGTCCTAGGCGGAGGAGTTTCCCAGCCTCACAGGGCAGGAACGCAGGAGATGGGAGGCGCTGCCACAATAGAGACTAAGACCATGAGTGAGTCTCTCCTGGCGGCGTAGCTCCGCGGGCCTGAGTCGGTCCACTTGCATGGGTTCAGGGGCTGATGCCGAGGTGGAAGGCCGCGAGCGGGGAGGACTGCGTGTTGGAGGAGAAAAACGAGTGGACCTTCTCTCCCTGGCGACCTCGCGGGAACGCTCCCGGAAACGCAGATCAATTCGCGTTGCCAGCAAGATGAGATCCTCCAAAGACGTGGGCGTATCCCTGCCTGCCAACTCGTCTTTGATTCGAGCCGACAAGCCACGCCAAAAAGCCCCCACTAGAGCCTCGTTGTTCCATCCAAGCTCAGAGGACAACGTACGGAACTGGATGGCGTACTGTCCCACAGAGAGAGTACCCTGGCGAAGGCAAAATAAGGACTCGGTGGCGGAGACCAGACGGCCGGGCTCATCAAAGACCTTACGAAATGTCTCCAAGAAGGTCGCGAGCTGGGAGACTATCGCAGGGACAGCGGCCGCCGTCTGTAGAGCTAGTAAGTGGTTATCTACTGAGGCTATATAGTTCAAAATGTGGGCCTGGGTGTCGCGCTGCTGGGCAAGTTTTTGCTGCAAGCCAGAGATTTGGTAGGCAATCCCAGGATCGGAGGTTTGCAAAGAAGAAAGTCGGGACTCCATTGATTTGAGGAACGACATGATCCTCGCCTGATTCTCACGAAGGAACAAAAGTTCCTTTTGGGTCGGGGTCGGGGTACCAGCGGGATCCATGGCCTGATTATTCTGTGAGGTACTCCTGGGGTGGACCCGCTAGACCGTGGCAACGAACCTCCCGGGGGCGAGCTGACCAGGTGGACCACCCCCTATACAGGGAGTGTTTGGGGCAAGCCCGCGGGTAACTATTACTACCGCAGCTGGTACCCAGGGGATGTAAAGACAGACAGACAGGTAGACCCGACTTGGAGACACAGGACTGGCGGGCACGGTTTGGAGACACAGGACAGACGGGCACGGCTTGGAGACACAGGACAGGCGGGCACGGCTCGGAGACACAGGACAGACGGGCACGGCTTGGAGACACAGGACAGGCGGGAACAGCAGGCACGAACAGAAGGACACTGGTGCGGGAACAGAACTGGACGGGACACGACCACGGACTTTCCGAGCCTAGGAGAGAGGACAATGGAAAAGGCAGATGAGCTACGGGCGAACAGGACGCAGGGGCGTACATAGAGAGCGGGCCAGAATCACTAACGAAGCGCAGTGATAATCAGGCACCGCCAGCAGGAAGAGGCGGCCTGATATAGGGGAAGTAGAAGGGCCTTCCGGGTCGTGACCTCTAGTGCAGGAGAAGAGGGCGCGCGTCCTCAGGAGGAGGAGGAGGCGCGCGTGTGCCCGGGCATAGTGTGTGCGCGCGCCCGCCGAGGAGGAGGGGCGGGAGCGCGCACCCGGCGCGGTCCAGAAGACCGGACGGACGCGATCGCCGGACGGAGGAGAGGAGCCGGGAGGGACCGCGCCGCGGCGAGGAGGCCACCGGCGAGAGGCCACCGGCGAGAGGCCACCGGCGAGCGGGTAAGCTGCGGTCGGGAGGAGGCGATGGAAGGAGTGCGCAGCAGCCGCCACGTGACAAAAAGAACCATAAACTACCTACGCTGCCAATTACTTAAAGGGTTATTCCCATCTCACAGGATGGATATAGTTGAAAAGTGTCTATAAAAGCAATTACCTTTTCATTTTGCTTCTTGCTAAAATTATGTACTGTTCACCTGTATAATTAGTGTTGCTTTTTATTGTTTATAGCTCGCTGCCTTGGTAACCGGCCATCCTAGTATTCTAGCAGCAGCCGCCAAACGTGCAGTGCTTACAAGTTCTTTCCTATTGAGCTTGTAAGCACTGCACTGAAGCAAGGTAAGATTGTTAGCGCTCTCTGTAAACTCCCAATCCCAGCCAGCTTCAGTGCAGCGGTGCTTCTCCAGTGCTATAGATGTAAGGATGTCTCATATAACAGCAGGGAGAGAACATACGTTTGGGCTAGTGGGGCAACTATGCCGCTGGTCTACGTTGTCAGTCTTGCAGGAGTGCTTGTAAACAGAAAGCTGGAAGGTTGGGGAGTGATGCATTGTTAAAAAGAGAAGACAGGATATTAACCCCTTTAAGCTAATTAATGCATGTTAAAAGAGTTGCAAGGACATTAACACTGCCAGCCTATCCTTAGGATTTGTCATCAATGATCATGGGGGTGCGCCACCTCAGCTTGTCAGGTGTTCTTGATATTAGTGGCAGCTGGAACTGCCCAGTTAAAGGTCAGCACAGGGCAGCTCAATCAACTCAATCAATGATTAAAATAGGTGGCGGATGTGCAGTACTCGATCGTGGCCACCATACAGTCGACGGAGCCGTGACGATCATCTCCGAAACTGACCAGTTCAGGCTGCCACCGACACCAGGAACAGCTGATTGGAGGGGACACCAATTGTCACACCCCCACTGATCAGACAATGATGACCAATCCTAAGACTAGACCATCAATGTTAAACTCCTTTAATAAAATTAATTTGAACCTGTCAATTTTGAGGAGATTCAGACAGCAGTCTCTAAACCATGGAATAAGATGGGTTGAGAATAAGTGTTGGCAGCGGATTACTCAGGAATACTCTCCAAGCGTGTGACAACAGCGCTTCTTTATTCAGGAACAATCAAGAACAATATATGATACGCTTAATAGATCAGGAATAAATAATTTGTGTGGCTCTATCTGTGCAGCATCTGCAGGAGGCTGCTTCTGTCATACACAGACACATGAAAACAGGAAATACAGTCACATGCTCTCCCTGTGTGAGCCTCTGGGAGGTTTTTTTTTTGTTCTAACTTTATAAACAACATGCAAATCTAGCAACTCAACACTCATAGACAGGAATGGAGTTGTTGCATCAAGCATATTCCAACAATAAGCATGTCGGATTTCAATATGCCCAATTGTTTAGTTAAACAGGACATATGTTATGCAGTTATGGAAATGTGAAAGATCAACATAACCATCTTATGTTCTTAAATGTATGTTGATTCCAAAGTATTCTGTTTAGATGGGTTTTCCCACGATCACTTACAACCTATCCACAGGAACTGTAAAAAGTTTTTGATAGCTAGTGGCGTCACTGACAAGACACACACAATCACAAGGGTGGCTATCAGTGCCGGGACAAGGGGTAGACATCTGCCTACCTGAAGGGTGGCACCTTTGACAGAAATTTAATAAATGACATTGCTGAATTCCTGCACCTGCTGACATCTTCCTCCGGCCAAAGGCACTCAACACAGTAACAACCGGGGAGCAGGCACGCATGTGATCGATGTCAGGCACAGGAGGAAAAGCCCGCTGTACATATGGCAGATGTTGACTATATTATATAGCTGACATTTGCCTCTAGCAGATTGCTGCTGTTAAACTGTTAAATTCATTTCAGTGCCTGGATCCAACATGGATGTCATCAGGGTTGCCTATTTTCCAGACATTTCAGGACAGTCCGTAAAAATAGGCCACTTTTTTGTCCTGTAAAAAAAAAATTAATGCATCTGTGAGGTATATCTCCCCTCCACTCTTGAAATGTGCCCCCTCCCTTGCATATCCCCCCAGGCCATAAAAACCAATGCAATGTTCTCCTTTCATAGACTCCAGGAAGAAGCTCTTTGAAGCTCGGTTCCCACCAATTAACACCAGGGTGTGAGCTCTCTGCAGCTTCACGGCAAGTTGGATTCTTTTGTCTGACTCAAGCACATGGAGACAGTGTAGCACTATAGGTCACAGCAAGGCTCTGAGGTATTGAATCCGGAAAATAACCTATAATAACAGAATGCAATTAGATATGAGCGACTTTGCCTTTTTTAGGGTCGAGTCGGGTTTCATGAAACCCGACTTTCTCAAAAGTCGGGTCGAACGAAAGCGGCCGACTATAGGGAATAGTCAGAGGCCGACTGAAACACGAAACCCAATGCAAGTCAATGGGGAAGTAAAGTCTGCAGGGCGTGAAGGACAGTAAACACACCTACAGTGCCCATTTCAATGTCAAAAACATCAATTCCTATTACTGAAGCTTGTCAACCTTAATTTACATCATTATAATAGTTACGCATTGAAAATTGGGGGTTATTTGGCTAAAGTTGGGGGGGTAGGGCTGGCTCCAGGTTTTCGTGTGCCCTGGGCCAAAGAGTGTCAGTGCGCCCCTTTAACACATATCACAACTCATGATGCTCCGATACGGCACAGAAATATAGGTATAGTACAATGACACATACTTCACTGCTTACATGACATGACTGATCTATTTTAAATTGTACAATAGCTCAAAAAAAGGACAGTATGTTACTCCATACAGTATTATGGCCACTACATTGTGCACCATACGGAATAATGAGCCCCATATATTTCTCCATACAGAATAATTGGTCACATATAATGTTCCATACAGTATAAGATGGTCCCCATGGACGATGCTCCAGTGTGTTATGGGCCCAAATAATGCTTCATATATAGTGGGCCTCATTTCTAATGCTCCAGTGTATAATGGGCCCTGTGAATGCTGCTCTAGTGTCTGATGTCCCCCATCTGGAATGTTCCAGTATATGATGGGCCTCATGGATGATGCTCCAGTGTATGATGGGCCCTGATAGTGCTCCATATATAATGAGCTCCATTTCTAATGCTCCAGTGTATAATGGGCTCCGTAAAAGCAGCTCCAGTGTCTGATATCCCCCATTTGGAATGCTCCAGTATATGATGGGCCCCATTTTTAATTAACCCAGGCATGGTATGTGAAAAGAACTCCATGGAGTAGTCTGAAGTGTGTGCTGCCGCATCCTTCACTTTTGGTGTGGGTGAATGACACAAGGAAAAGGATTGCTCCTGACCAGGAGCCTGCACTGACGACTCAGAAGAGGAGGCGATAGAGCTGGAGGCTGTTTCAGCAATGTAAGCCAAAAACAGTTCCTGATGCTCCAGCTTTAAAAACAGTCTACTCACTCTCAGAAAAGGGAGCCTTCCAGGCCTTCCAGAGCGACACCATGACGCAGGCTCAACACCTCCTGCCTTAGCTGCTATTGTGTCTTTGGCACTACCAGCAAATGCACCACCACCATCAGTACCAGGTGGCCCCGCACGCCCATGTCCACGTCCTCTTCCACCATACTTCCTCATGTTTTGGAAAATGGACCCAAAATACCAGCAGATATATGGTACTGTAACAGAAGCATACAGCTCTATACAGTCTAGGAATAACAGTTAATCTCCGTATATATTTGATGAGTCATACACAAATGCTCACAGGCTCCGTATGGAGTACACAATAAAATAAAAAGTTGAAAAAGGGTACAGTATCACCAGATGCAAGGTATATATAGTATAGTGTTAACATTCTGAATCTCTGTATATATTTCAGGAGGCAGACACAAACGCTCACAGGCCCAGTATGGATTACACAAGAATATGAAAAGCTGTAAATGGGTAATGTAACACAAGCGTACAGCTGTATACAGTGTTCGGGTAATCTTAAATCTCCAAATATATTTCTGGAGTAACAGACAGACGTTGACAGGCTCATTATGGATTACATCAGAATCAAAATAGCAAAAAAGGTTACTGTAGCAGAAGCGTACAGCTGTATACAGTGTTGGCCAAATTTGAAATATCGATATATACCGTATTTTCCGGCATATAAGACTATAAGACTATTTAACTCCTGAAAATCTGCTTAAAAGTCGAGGGTCGTCTTATACGCCGGGTGTCGTCGCTGAGTGCATATGGCGGGGGAGTGGTCCCGATGAAGAAGGGAGGGTGTAGGTGGTGTTATCATACCCTTTTACCTCATTGGTGGCAGCGATGCGGCGGCTCCTCCTTCAGCAGTATGGCGGCTCTGTGCTGGGGGTCGTCGTCGTCGACTCCTGTTTGTCCAGCGTGGGGGCGCTATGCTGGGGAGCGACTGTGGCGGCTCTCTGTCCAGCGTCGGACCTCCTCAGGCATTTCCCCATAGCCCGGAGGCCACCCAATCGCAGCAATAGAGCTGCCTGGGCCTCTGGGCTATGGGGAAATGGAGCCCGCACGAGCTCAGATTCAGATCTCGTCCCGAGATCTCGGGAGACGAGATCTGAATCTGAGCTTGAGTGGGCTCCAGCGGCCATTTTCCCAGAGGCCACCGCATCGCAGCAAAGGAGCTGCCTGGGCCTTCGGGCTAGGGGAAAATCCCGGAGCCCCGACGCTGGACAGAGAGCCGCCGCAGCTGCCCCCCAGCACAGCGCCCTCACGCTGGACAAAGAGGTGCCGCCGCCGACACCCAGCACATAACCGCCACACTGCAGATGGGGGAGCCAATGATCCCCACAGCACAGAGACCCGCAGCACCGCTGCCACCAATGAGGTAAAAGGGGGATGATAACTCCACTTACACCCTCCCTTCTTCATCGGGACCACTCCTCCGCCATATGAAAATTGCTCCGCACCCGGCATATAAGATGACACAATCGTATAAGAAGATCCCCCGATTTTTAAGAAGATTTACTATTTTAACTGGAAAAGTTGGGGGGTCGTCTTATACGCCAGAAATGCTCACTCAGTCTGGGTTTGACCATAATAAAAAATGTTGTAAAAAAGGTACTGGAAAACAAGATAGCAAGTATATATATTATAGGGTACAATTGAAATCTCCGTATACATAGTCCCGTAGTCACTCTAAGACGCTCGCTCAGTATGGATTTGACCGTAATACTAAATGTCGAACAAAGGTACTGTATAACAAGATACGAACTGTATCGAGTATAGGGTAAAAATTGTTATCTCTGATTCACCGTATATATAGAAGGCGTAAACCACACACGCTCACTCACAATGGATGATACCGTAATAAAAAATTTTGAACAAAGGTACTGTATGAGCACATACCAGGTGTAACCAATCTAGGGGTAATTGTATATTTCAGTCTATACTTCCAGAGTCAGACACAGACACTCACAGGCTCACTATGTATTACACCAGAATTTAAAAAGTAGAAAAAGGGAAAGGTATTCAAAGCCTACAAAAGTATACAGTGTTGTGGTACTTCTAAATCTTTGTATATATTTCAATCACAGTAAGCCAGTCCAGACTCTCCGCTACTGGAAACTACATGGATACAAGTACAAACAGAAAGTCGAGTGTTAGCAGAAATTTGGGAATTACTCATCGTGGGAAAACCTCCCGGTAGATGTTGCAGAGGCGATGCAGACCCTCAATTACTGTGTCTGTGGAGACAGCAAAAAAGGTTCTTTGTGAAGAAAGGATTGCTTCATCGCAGTAGCGTGGATCACATCACCGTTACTCGTCTCCATCAAATTGTGATCACAGGGAGAGATGTAGACATGGTCCTCACTGCCTATCATGATGTGTCTGGTCATTTTGGAGTGCAAAAGACAGAAGCCACAGGCCGTAGGTGATTCTATTGGATTGGCATGAGAGGAGACATTGAAAAATGGTGGCAGGAATGTCACACGTCCGTGACTATCACAACTGTGAAAGGTGATCATAAAGCACCACTGCATCCGCTTGTAAGTTTGCGTCCATTACAAATGGTAGCCATTGATCATCTGAAGGTAGAGGCCAGCAGGACAGGCCATAGCTACATTCTAACCATCATCGATCAATGCACCAAATTTTTAGTTGCCGTCCCTGTGAAGGATTTAACTGCCCAGACTACA
Organism: Dendrobates tinctorius; assembly: GCF_039654945.1. Taxonomy (NCBI): domain Eukaryota; kingdom Metazoa; phylum Chordata; class Amphibia; order Anura; family Dendrobatidae; genus Dendrobates; species Dendrobates tinctorius. The sequence continues at coordinate 47,793,833 of NW_027361688.1, read as the reverse complement.
CAGCGGTGGAGCAGGGAGAGGTAAGTATTGCAACTTGCAAGTGCTGTGGCCATGACCAAGCAGGGGGGCACACTCGTGGTCGACGGTACTTGCACAGGGCGCCTCATAGTACGCTGGTGTGTCTGACAGCAAGTGGGCCCCCCACCGTCAGAGACACTGTATTGTACTATGAGGGGCCCTGTGCCAGTGCAGTTGGCCATCAGTGGGCCCATCCACCTGTTCAAAGCAATGGTACTTGCCCGGGTGCACCAGGTGCTGACCCCAGCCCTGGGGGGGGGGCAGCCCAGTTAGGGAGGTATAAAAAATGGCATATTTTGATGTGTAGGCTGGACATTCAGCTGCTGCAAATGGCGGAATTGGGCAAGTCCGAGGAAGAGGAGGACAAAAGCGAGGCAGTTTTCTGGCAACCTATGTGTCATCAGGGGAAGGTGGGACAAAATCCTTTGAAACCCATGCATGGTTCATTTTAATGAAGGTTAGATCACCAACATTTTGGGTCGACAGATGGGTCCTTTTTTCTGTCAGGATTGATCCAGTAGCACTGAAGACTCTTTCAGATAACACACTAGCAGCAGGGCAAGCGAGCTCCTGTAAGGCATATTGTGCCAATTCAGGCCAGGTGTCCAGTTTAGAGGCCCAATAGTCAAAGGTGAATGACCTGTGAAGGAGAACATCGATATGGGAGTAGAAAGTTTGTAACCATAGTTATAGTGGTTTGAAAAAACCACTATATTGTAATCCGAACGCTGCTAACTTATTCTTCTGTCGATCGGATTTGTAGTTTTTGCGCAATTTGCGTTTGAAATTTTTTTTTCCCGTCATTGGAATGCACTGTCTCCAATGCTTTTCAATGGGTAATGGCAAAACGTGCCCTGAGGCGATTGAAATGGCAGTTGAGCTCATTGATATGCGCAGGCAGACCCAGTTACTATGCCAACGCCTACGAAAGTCACATGACATCCCAAGGACAGAGCTTCTGCCACATAATATCAGCTCTTAAAGTGAAACCCACAGCACAAATGCAAATCTAGCTTCATCACATAACACATGCCCCTGAGATAGAATGTGCGCCAAAGTGGATTTAGAAGCCCAGTGAGCCACCCTGGCTCTTAAAGGGCCGATGTGCCACAGTGATTCTTAAAGGGCCAGCGCACCGAAATGAGTCTTAAAGGGCCGGCGCGCCAAATCGAAAGCTGAGTGACCCCGGCCTCCAAATCGGAGGCTGAGCCACCCCGGCCTCCAAATCGTAGGCTGAACCACCCCGGCCTCCAAATCGGAGGCTGAGCCACCCTGGCCTCCAAATCGGACCCAGTGTGGCCCCGCTCAAAAAATCAGACCCAGAGTAGCACAGCCCACCAAATCGGATCCTGAGGGGCCCCGCCCACCAAATCAGACTCCGAGTGGCCCCGCCCACCAAATGGGACCCTGAAGGGCCCCGTCCACCAAATCGGACCCTGAGGAGCCCCGCCCACCAAATCGGACCCAGAGGTGCCCCGCCCACCAAATCGGACCCTGAAGGGCCCCGCCCACCAAATCGGACCCAGAGGGGCCCCGCCCACCAAATCGGACCATGAGGGGCCCCGCCCACCAAATCGGACCATGAGGGGCCCCGCCCACCAAATCGGACCATGAGGGGCACCGCCCACTAAATCGGACCCAGAGTGGCCCCGCCCACCAAAATGGACCCAGGGGGCTCCACCCACAAAATCAGACCCTAAGGGGCCCCACCCACAAAATCGGACCCTGAGTGGGCCCGGCCACGAAATCAGACCCTGAGGGGCCCCAACCACAAAATCGGACTCTGAGAGACCCCGGCCACAAAATCGAACCTAGAGGGGCCCCAGTCACAAAATAGGACCCTCAGGGGCCCCAACCACAAAATCAGATCCTGAGGTGCCCCGGTCACAAAATCGGACCCTGAGGGGCCCCACCCACAAAATCAGACCCTGAGGGGCCCCACCCACAAAACCAGACCCTGAGGGGCCCCAGCCGCAAAATAAGACCCTGAGGGGCCCCACCCACAAAATCGGACCCTGAGAGACCCCAGCCACAAAATCTAACCCAGAGGGGCCCCAGTCACAAAATCAGACCCTAAGGGGCCCAGGTCACGAAATCGGACCCTGAGGGGCCCCACCCACAAAATCAGACCCTGAGGGGCCCCGCCCACCAAATTAGACCCTGAGGGGCCCCACCCTCAAAATCAGACCCTGAGGGGCCCCAGCCACAAAATCAGACCCTGAGGGGCCCCAGCCACAAAATCGGACTCTGAGGGGCCCCACCCACAAAATCGGACCCTGAGGGGCCCCACCCACAAATCCAGACCCTGAGGGGACCCGGCCACAAAATCGGACCCTGAGGGGACCCGGCCACAAAATCGGACCCTGAGAGACCCCGGCCACAAAATCGGACCCTGAGGGGCCCCAACCACAAAATCAGACCCTGAGGGGCCCCAGTCACAAAATCGGACCCTGAGGGGCCCCAGCCACAAAATCAGAACCTGAGGGGCCCCAACCACAAAATCAGAACCTGAGGGGCCCCACCCACAAAATCAGACCATGAGGGACCCCACCCACAAAATCGGACCCTGAGGGGCCCCACCCACCAAATTAGACCCTGAGGGGCCCCACCCTCAAAATCGGTCGCTGAGGGGCCCCACCCACAAAATCGGACCCTGAGAGACCCCGGCCACAAAATCGAACCCAGAGGGGCCTCAGTCACAAAATCAGACCCTAAGGGGCCCCGGCCACAAAATCAGACCCTGAGGGGCCCCACCCACAAAATCAGACCCTGAGGGACCCCAGCCACAAAATCGGACCCTGAGGGGCCCCACCCACAAAATCAGACCCTGAGGGTCCCCGGTCACAAAATCGGACCCTGAGGGGCCCCACCAACAGAATCGGACCCTGATGGGCCCCACCCACAAAATCGGACCCTGAGGGGCCCCACCCACAAATCCAGACCCTGAGGGGCCCCAGCCACAAAATCGGACCCTATGAGACCCTGGCCACAAAATCGGACCCTAAGGGGCCCCAACCACAAAATCAGACCCTGAGGGGCCCCGATCACAAAATCGGACCCTGAGGGGCCCCACCCACAAAATCATACCGTGAGGGACCCCAGCCACAAAATCAGACCCTGAGGGGCCCCAGCCACAAAATCGGACCCTGAGGGGCCCCACCCACAAAATCGGACCCTGAGGGGCCCCACCCGCAAAATTGGACCCTGAGGGGCCCCACCCGCAAAATCGGACCCTGAGGGGCTCCACCCGCAAAATCGGACCCTGAGGGGCCCCCGCCCCAAAAATCGGACCCTGAGGGGCCCCAACCACAAAATCGGACCCTGAGAGGCACCGGCTACAAAATCGGACCCTGAGGGGCCCCGGACACAAAATCGGACCCTGAGGGGCCCCGGCCACAAAATCGGACCCTGAGGGGCCCAACCCACAAAATCAGACCCAGAGTGACCCCGCCCACCAAATCGGACCCTGAGGGGCCCCGCCCACCAAATGGGACCCTGAGGGGCCCCGCCCACCAAATGGGACCCTGAGGGGCCCCGCCCACCAAATCGGACCCTGAGGGGCCCCGCCCACTAAATCGGATTCTGAAAGGCCCCAACCACAAAATCGGACCCTGAGGGGCCCCACCCACAAAATCGGACCCTGAGGGTCCCCGCTGACCAAATTGAACTCTGAGGGGCCCCGCCCACCAAATCGGACCTAGAGTGGCCCGCCCACCAAATCAGACCTAGAGTGGCCCGGCTCACCAAATCGGACCCTGAGGGGCCCCGCCCACCAAATCGGACCCCGAGGGGCCCTGCCCACCAAATCAGACCCCGAGGGATCCCGCCCACCAAATCGGACCCCGAGGGTCCCCGCCAACCAAATTGGACCCTGATGGGCCCCGCCCACCAAATCGGACTCTGATAGATCCCGCCCACCAAATCGGACCCAGAGTGGCCCGCCCACCAAATCAGACCTAGAGTGGCCCAGCTCACCAAATCGGACCCAGAGTGGCCCCGCCCACCAAATCAGACCCAGAGTGGCCCCGCCCACCAAATCAGACCCAGAGTGACCCCGCCCACCAAATTGTACCCTGAGGGGCCCCACCCACAAAATCGAACCCTAAGGGGCCCCACCCACAAAATTGGACCCTGAGGGGCCCCGGCCACAAAATTGGACCCTGAGTGGCCCCACTCACAAAATCGGACCCTGAGGGGCCCCAGCCACAAAATCAGAACCTGAGGGGTCCCAACCACAAAATCAGAACCTGAGGGTCCCCACCCACAAAATCAGACCATGAGGGACCCCACCCACAAAATCGGACCCTGAGGGGCCCCGCCCACCAAATTAGAACCTGAGGGGCCCCACCCTCAAAATCGGTCGCTGAGGGGCCCCACCCACAAAATCAGACCCTGAGAGACCCCGGCCACAAAATCGAACCCAGAGGGGCCTCAGTCACAAAATCAGACCCTAAGGGGCCCCGGCCACAAAATCAGACCCTGAGGGGCCCCACCCACAAAATCAGACCCTGAGGGACCCCAGCCACAAAATCGGACCCTGAGGGGCCCCACCCACAAAATCAGACCCTGAGGGTCCCCGGTCACAAAATCGGACCCTGAGGGGCCCCACCAACAGAATCGGACCCTGATGGGCCCCACCCACAAAATCGGACCCTGAGGGGCCCCACCCACAAATCCAGACCCTGAGGGGCCCCAGCCACAAAATCGGACCCTATGAGACCCCGGCCACAAAATCGGACCCTGAGGGGCCCCAACCACAAAATCAGACCCTGAGGGGCCCCGATCACAAAATCGGACCCTGAGGGGCCCCACCCACAAAATCATACCGTGAGGGACCCCAGCCACAAAATCAGACCCTGAGGGGCCCCAGCCACAAAATCGGACCCTGAGGGGCCCCACCCACAAAATCGGACCCTGAGGGGCCCCACCCGCAAAATTGGACCCTGAGGGGCCCCACCCGCAAAATCGGACCCTGAGGGGCTCCACCCGCAAAATCGGACCCTGAGGGGCCCCCGCCCCAAAAATCGGACCCTGAGGGGCCCCAACCACAAAATCGGACCCTGAGAGGCACCGGCTACAAAATCGGACCCTGAGAGGCCCCGGACACAAAATCGGACCCTGAGGGGCCCCGGCCACAAAATCGGACCCTGAGGGGCCCAACCCACAAAATCAGACCCAGAGTGGCCCCGCCCACCAAATCGGACCCTGAGGGGCCCCGCCCACCAAATGGGACCCTGAGGGGCCCCGCCCACCAAATGGGACCCTGAGGGGCCCCGCCCACCAAATCGGACCCTGAGGGGCCCCGCCCACTAAATCGGATTCTGAAAGGCCCCAACCACAAAATCGGACCCTGAGGGGCCCCACCCACAAAATCGGACCCTGAGGGGCCCCGCTGACCAAATTGAACTCTGAGGGGCCCCGCCCACCAAATCGGACCTAGAGTGGCCCGCCCACCAAATCAGACCTAGAGTGGCCCGGCTCACCAAATCGGACCCTGAGGGGCCCCGCCCACCAAATCGGACCCCGAGGGGCCCTGCTCACCAAATCAGACCCCGAGGGATCCCGCCCACCAAATCGGACCCCGAGGGTCCCCGCCAACCAAATTGGACCCTGATGGGCCCCACCCACCAAATCGGACTCTGATAGATCCCGCCCACCAAATCGGACCCAGAGTGGCCCGCCCACCAAATCAGACCTAGAGTGGCCCAGCTCACCAAATCGGACCCAGAGTGGCCCCGCCCACCAAATCGGACCCAGAGGGGCCCCGCCCACCAAATTAGACCCTGAGGGGCCCCACCCTCAAAATCAGACCCTGAGGGGCCCCAGCCACAAAATCAGACCCTGAGGGGCCCCAGCCACAAAATCGGACTCTGAGGGGCCCCACCCACAAAATCGGACCCTGAGGGGCCCCACCCACAAATCCAGACCCTGAGGGGACCCGGCCACAAAATCGGACCCTGAGGGGACCCGGCCACAAAATCGGACCCTGAGAGACCCCGGCCACAAAATCGGACCCTGAGGGGCCCCAACCACAAAATCAGACCCTGAGGGGCCCCAGTCACAAAATCGGACCCTGAGGGGCCCCAGCCACAAAATCAGAACCTGAGGGGCCCCAACCACAAAATCAGAACCTGAGGGGCCCCACCCACAAAATCAGACCATGAGGGACCCCACCCACAAAATCGGACCCTGAGGGGCCCCACCCACCAAATTAGACCCTGAGGGGCCCCACCCTCAAAATCGGTCGCTGAGGGGCCCCACCCACAAAATCGGACCCTGAGAGACCCCGGCCACAAAATCGAACCCAGAGGGGCCTCAGTCACAAAATCAGACCCTAAGGGGCCCCGGCCACAAAATCAGACCCTGAGGGGCCCCACCCACAAAATCAGACCCTGAGGGACCCCAGCCACAAAATCGGACCCTGAGGGGCCCCACCCACAAAATCAGACCCTGAGGGTCCCCGGTCACAAAATCGGACCCTGAGGGGCCCCACCAACAGAATCGGACCCTGATGGGCCCCACCCACAAAATCGGACCCTGAGGGGCCCCACCCACAAATCCAGACCCTGAGGGGCCCCAGCCACAAAATCGGACCCTATGAGACCCTGGCCACAAAATCGGACCCTAAGGGGCCCCAACCACAAAATCAGACCCTGAGGGGCCCCGATCACAAAATCGGACCCTGAGGGGCCCCACCCACAAAATCATACCGTGAGGGACCCCAGCCACAAAATCAGACCCTGAGGGGCCCCAGCCACAAAATCGGACCCTGAGGGGCCCCACCCACAAAATCGGACCCTGAGGGGCCCCACCCGCAAAATTGGACCCTGAGGGGCCCCACCCGCAAAATCGGACCCTGAGGGGCTCCACCCGCAAAATCGGACCCTGAGGGGCCCCCGCCCCAAAAATCGGACCCTGAGGGGCCCCAACCACAAAATCGGACCCTGAGAGGCACCGGCTACAAAATCGGACCCTGAGGGGCCCCGGACACAAAATCGGACCCTGAGGGGCCCCGGCCACAAAATCGGACCCTGAGGGGCCCAACCCACAAAATCAGACCCAGAGTGGCCCCGCCCACCAAATCGGACCCTGAGGGGCCCCGCCCACCAAATGGGACCCTGAGGGGCCCCGCCCACCAAATGGGACCCTGAGGGGCCCCGCCCACCAAATCGGACCCTGAGGGGCCCCGCCCACTAAATCGGATTCTGAAAGGCCCCAACCACAAAATCGGACCCTGAGGGGCCCCACCCACAAAATCGGACCCTGAGGGTCCCCGCTGACCAAATTGAACTCTGAGGGGCCCCGCCCACCAAATCGGACCTAGAGTGGCCCGCCCACCAAATCAGACCTAGAGTGGCCCGGCTCACCAAATCTGACCCTGAGGGGCCCCGCCCACCAAATCGGACCCCGAGGGGCCCTGCCCACCAAATCAGACCCCGAGGGATCCCGCCCACCAAATCGGACCCCGAGGGTCCCCGCCAACCAAATTGGACCCTGATGGGCCCCGCCCACCAAATCGGACTCTGATAGATCCCGCCCACCAAATCGGACCCAGAGTGGCCCGCCCACCAAATCAGACCTAGAGTGGCCCAGCTCACCAAATCGGACCCAGAGTGGCCCCGCCCACCAAATCAGACCCAGAGTGGCCCCGCCCACCAAATCAGACCCAGAGTGACCCCGCCCACCAAATTGTACCCTGAGGGGCCCCACCCACAAAATCGAACCCTAAGGGGCCCCACCCACAAAATTGGACCCTGAGGGGCCCCGGCCACAAAATTGGACCCTGAGTGGCCCCACTCACAAAATCGGACCCTGAGGGGCCCCAGCCACAAAATCAGAACCTGAGGGGTCCCAACCACAAAATCAGAACCTGAGGGTCCCCACCCACAAAATCAGACCATGAGGGACCCCACCCACAAAATCGGACCCTGAGGGGCCCCGCCCACCAAATTAGACCCTGAGGGGCCCCACCCTCAAAATCGGTCGCTGAGGGGCCCCACCCACAAAATCAGACCCTGAGAGACCCCGGCCACAAAATCGAACCCAGAGGGGCCTCAGTCACAAAATCAGACCCTAAGGGGCCCCGGCCACAAAATCAGACCCTGAGGGGCCCCACCCACAAAATCAGACCCTGAGGGACCCCAGCCACAAAATCGGACCCTGAGGGGCCCCACCCACAAAATCAGACCCTGAGGGTCCCCGGTCACAAAATCGGACCCTGAGGGGCCCCACCAACAGAATCGGACCCTGATGGGCCCCACCCACAAAATCGGACCCTGAGGGGCCCCACCCACAAATCCAGACCCTGAGGGGCCCCAGCCACAAAATCGGACCCTATGAGACCCCGGCCACAAAATCGGACCCTGAGGGGCCCCAACCACAAAATCAGACCCTGAGGGTCCCCGATCACAAAATCGGACCCTGAGGGGCCCCACCCACAAAATCATACCGTGAGGGACCCCAGCCACAAAATCAGACCCTGAGGGGCCCCAGCCACAAAATCGGACCCTGAGGGGCCCCACCCACAAAATCGGACCCTGAGGGGCCCCACCCGCAAAATTGGACCCTGAGGGGCCCCACCCGCAAAATCGGACCCTGAGGGGCTCCACCCGCAAAATCGGACCCTGAGGGGCCCCCGCCCCAAAAATCGGACCCTGAGGGGCCCCAACCACAAAATCGGACCCTGAGAGGCACCGGCTACAAAATCGGACCCTGAGAGGCCCCGGACACAAAATCGGACCCTGAGGGGCCCCGGCCACAAAATCGGACCCTGAGGGGCCCAACCCACAAAATCAGACCCAGAGTGGCCCCGCCCACCAAATCGGACCCTGAGGGGCCCCGCCCACCAAATGGGACCCTGAGGGGCCCCGCCCACCAAATGGGACCCTGAGGGGCCCCGCCCACCAAATCGGACCCTGAGGGGCCCCCGCCCCAAAAATCGGACCCTGAGGGGCCCCAACCACAAAATCGGACCCTGAGAGGCACCGGCTACAAAATCGGACCCTGAGAGGCCCCGGACACAAAATCGGACCCTGAGGGGCCCCGGCCACAAAATCGGACCCTGAGGGGCCCAACCCACAAAATCAGACCCAGAGTGGCCCCGCCCACCAAATCGGACCCTGAGGGGCCCCGCCCACCAAATGGGACCCTGAGGGGCCCCGCCCACCAAATGGGACCCTGAGGGGCCCCGCCCACCAAATCGGACCCTGAGGGGCCCCGCCCACTAAATCGGATTCTGAAAGGCCCCAACCACAAAATCGGACCCTGAGGGGCCCCACCCACAAAATCGGACCCTGAGGGTCCCCGCTGACCAAATTGAACTCTGAGGGGCCCCGCCCACCAAATCGGACCTAGAGTGGCCCGCCCACCAAATCAGACCTAGAGTGGCCCGGCTCACCAAATCGGACCCTGAGGGGCCCCGCCCACCAAATCGGACCCCGAGGGGCCCTGCCCACCAAATCAGACCCCGAGGGATCCCGCCCACCAAATCGGACCCCGAGGGTCCCCGCCAACCAAATTGGACCCTGATGGGCCCCACCCACCAAATCGGACTCTGATAGATCCCGCCCACCAAATCGGACCCAGAGTGGCCCGCCCACCAAATCAGACCTAGAGTGGCCCAGCTCACCAAATCGGACCCAGAGTGGCCCCGCCCACCAAATCGGACCCAGAGTGGCCCCGCCCACCAAATCAGACCCAGAGTGGCCCCGCCCACCAAATCAGACCCAGAGTGACCCCGCCCACCAAATTGTACCCTGAGGGGCCCCACCCACAAAATCGAACCCTAAGGGGCCCCACCCACAAAATTGGACCCTGAGGGGCCCCGGCCACAAAATTGGACCCTGAGGGGCCCCACCCACAAAATTGGACCCTGAGGGGATCCGGCCACAACATCGGACCCTGAGTGGCCCCACTCACAAAATCGGACCCTGAGGGGCCCCAGCCACAAAATCAGAACCTGAGGGGTCCCAACCACAAAATCAGAACCTGAGGGTCCCCACCCACAAAATCAGACCATGAGGGACCCCACCCACAAAATCGGACCCTGAGGGGCCCCGCCCACCAAATTAGACCCTGAGGGGCCCCACCCTCAAAATCGGTCGCTGAGGGGCCCCACCCACAAAATCAGACCCTGAGAGACCCCGGCCACAAAATCGAACCCAGAGGGGCCTCAGTCACAAAATCAGACCCTAAGGGGCCCCGGCCACAAAATCAGACCCTGAGGGGCCCCACCCACAAAATCAGACCCTGAGGGACCCCAGCCACAAAATCGGACCCTGAGGGGCCCCACCCACAAAATCAGACCCTGAGGGTCCCCGGTCACAAAATCGGACCCTGAGGGGCCCCACCAACAGAATCGGACCCTGATGGGCCCCACCCACAAAATCGGACCCTGAGGGGCCCCACCCACAAATCCAGACCCTGAGGGGCCCCAGCCACAAAATCGGACCCTATGAGACCCCGGCCACAAAATCGGACCCTGAGGGGCCCCAACCACAAAATCAGACCCTGAGGGGCCCCAATCACAAAATCGGACCCTGAGGGGCCCCACCCACAAAATCATACCGTGAGGGACCCCAGCCACAAAATCAGACCCTGAGGGGCCCCAGTCACAAAATCGGACCCTGAGGGGCCCCACCCACAAAATCGGACCCTGAGGGGCCCCACCCACAAAATTGGACCCTGAGGGGCCCACCCAAAAAATCGGACCCTGAGGGGCCCCAACCACAAAATCGGACCCCGAGAGGCACCGGCTACAAAATCGGACCCTGAGGGGCCCCGGACACAAAATCAGACCCTGAGGGGCCCCGGCCACAAAATCGGACCCTGAGGGGCCCAACCCATAAAATCAGACCCAGAGTGGCCCCGCCCACCAAATGGGACCCTGAGGGGCCCCGCCCACCAAATGGGACCCTGAGGGGCCCCGCCCACCAAATGGGACCCTGAGGGGCCCCGCCCACCAAATGGGACCCTGAGGGGCCCCGCCCACCAGATGGGACCCTGAGGGGCCCCGCCCACCAAATCGGATTCTGAAAGGCCCCAACCACAAAATCGGACCCTGAGGGGCCCCACCCACAAAATCGGACCCTGAGGGTCCCCGCTGACCAAATTGAACTCTGAGGGGCCCCGCCCACCAAATCGGACCTAGAGTGGCCCGCCCACCAAATCAGACCTAGAGTGGCCCGGCTCACCAAATCGGACCCCGAGGGACCCCACCCACCAAATCGGACCCCGAGGGGCCCCGCCCACCAAATCAGACCCCGAGGGATCCCGCCCACCAAATCGGACCCCGAGGGTCCCCGCCAACCAAATTGGACCCTGATGGGCCCCGCCCACCAAATCGGACTCTGATAGATCCCGCCCACCAAATCGGACCCAGAGTGGCCCGCCCACCAAATCAGACCTAGAGTGGCCCAGCTCACCAAATCGGACCCAGAGTGGCCCCGCCCACCAAATCAGACCCAGAGTGGCCCCGCCCACCAAATCAGACCCAGAGTGGCCCCGCCCACCAAATTGTACCCTGAGGGGCCCCACCCACAAAATCGGACCCTAAGGGGCCCCACCCACAAAATTGGACCCTGAGGGGCCCCGGCCACAAAATTGGGCCCTGAGGGGCCCCACCCACAAAATTGGACCCTGATGGATCCGGCCACAACATCGGACCCTGAGTGGCCCTACTCACAAAATCGGACCCTGAGGGGCCCTACCCACAAAATCGGACCCTGAGGGGCCCCAACCACAAAATCGGACCCTGAGAGGCTCCGGCCGCAAAATCGGACCCTGAGGGGCCCCAACCACAAAATCGGACCCTGAGAGGCACCGGCCACAAAATCGGACCCTGAGGGGCCCCGGACACAAAATCGGACCCTGAGGGGCCCCGGCCACAAAATCAGACCCTGAGGGGTCCAGGCCACAAAATCGGACCCTGAGGGGCCCCACCCACAAAATCAGACCCTGAGGGGCCCCGGCCATAAAATCGGACCCTGAGGAGCCCCGGCCCCAAAATCGTACCCTGAGAGGCCCCACCCACAAAATCAGACCATGAGGGGCCCCACCCACAAAATCGGACCCTGAGGGGCCCCACCCATAAAATCGGACCCTGAGGGGACCCACCCACAAAATCGGACCCTGAGGGGCCACACCCACAAAATCGGACCCTGAGAGGCCACACCCACAAAATCAGACCCTGAGGGGACCCACCCACAAAATTGGACCCTGCGGAATCCCGGCCACTAATTCAAATCCTGAGGAGCCCAGGCCACCGAATCGGATCCTGAGGGGCCCCACCCACCAAATCAGACCCTGAGGCCAAAGTGGCCCCTGAGAGACACCCACATTTAAAATGGATCCTGAGTTGAAAGTCTTGCAGGAGCAGCAGTCAAGTCTCTCTTAAAGGGGCAGCCCAGGCACCATTTCAAACCACTATCTGTACTTCCTTCAGGAAATACACATCTAGTTGACAACTGCTATCTCCTGTCACTTTTAATCGATGCAGTATTAGCAGTCGTGTGAGCGGTACTTGAGAAATCATTCCACAACATGGTCATTAAACCCCTGTCTCCAACGCCACTTCGGCTGTGTGCACCACAAACACCTCTTCCATTGTGCCCACTATGGCTCGTGGGAGAACCAGCACCGCTGCTGTGTGCTGGGAAAGCCTCAAACAAATGGTTTACCAGAGTTGCTAGTTTGTTAGCCAATATTATCTCTAGGTTCTCCTGTGGCATGATGTTGTGCAATTTGCCTTTGTAGCATGGATCGAGGATGCTGGCAATGCTATGGTCCTTTTTAGGATCCGCAAAGCATAATCGCACATGTGGGCCAATCATCCAGGTGTCAATAATGCATTGCCACTTCTGGGTGGAGGAGCACTTTCTGGCAAATCCACATCCCTACAGTCACGCACAAAAACTGTACCTGATCTTGGCACGCCCACATTTTCTCTTGCCCCCTGAGAAGCATCCTCCTCCCCAAAATAATCATCCCCACGAAATATTATGAAAAAATTAAAGACAACCCATATCCCTCTCTGAAAAAACTTTACAACCAAAAAATAAATACAGCATTCCAACAAGAAATAATCACTGCAGATTTAAAGAAATTTCTGAGAAAAAGGCAACCCCCCACCCCGTTTTTATACCATCTACCTAAAATCCACAAAAATCTGGTCAATCACCCTGGACGACCCATAATCTCAGGTATTGACTCTCTCACAAGTAATTTTGCAACCTACATTGACCAAAATCTACAGAAATATGTGGTGACATTAGACAGCTACATCAAAGATTCGACAGACATGATCAGGATCCTAAAAGGAATGACATGGAAGAAATCTTACAGATTTGTCACTATGGATGTTACTTCATTGTATACGAACATAGGACTTTTGTGCACAGAATACTACCTGAAAAAGGATACACAATTGGATAAAGGAACCATCAATTTCATCCTCGATGGGCTGAACTTTATACTTAACAACAACTATTTCACATTTGATGGTGCAATGTATCATCAAAAACATGGCACAGCAATGGGCTCAAAAACAGCTTGCTCTTATGCAAACCTATTTATGGGTCTTTTTGAAGGAATACATATATATGACAACGAACATAAGAAAGGCCTGGTCCTATACAAAAGGTACATTGATGACCTGTTCCTCATCTGGGACACTGAGCTTGGCAATGTCGACAATTTCTTTGATAATATGAACAATAACAACTGGGGCATCAAGTTCGAGCCAACAATACATGAAAACAACATCAATTTCCTTGACCTTACAATCTTTTCTGTTGATACACAGATCTACACAAAAACATATTTTAAACCGACAGACAAGAATTCCTACATCAACTATATCAGTGGACACTATACAAAATGGTTGCGTAATATTCCGGCAAACCAATTCAGAAGAATAAAGAAAAATTGCACTTCAGAAGAAGATTATACATCACAGTCCCAAATCCTCAAAGATAGATTCTTAGAGAGAGGTTACCCGAAGGAATTAATATCCAATACGCAGAGACACAGTGGAGAAATCCCTCAAGCAATTCTCCTAACACAGAAGAATAAGGAAAAGACCAAGGAAACGAAAGCACTGAATTTTATAACAACATACAATAATTGCCACAAAACCATCAGGAAATGTTTGAACACTCATTGGCATCTGCTTCAGAGTGACCCCATTTTGAAATCAATCATACCTGGGAAACCAGGGATAACATTCCGCAGAGCCCCAAATATAAAAGGAATAGTAGCTCCAAGTCGGCTTAAACAAAAAATGACCAAGAAACCCAGCAAAGAACCACTGAAAAAGGTCTCAAAGTGCAGAAGAAATAGATGCCTCTGTTGTCTAAGTATACAACAGACAACCACCTTCCAATCTACCTCGACAAAAGAATCCTTTTCCATCAAATATGGTATGAATTGTTTAACAGAATTCGTTATCTATTTGCTTGAATGCCCGTGCAGATTGCAATATATAGGGAGGACCATCAGACCGCTTCACGAAAGGCTAAACAAACACCGTTCAAATATAAAGAATGGTTATAGAGCCCATGGTGGGTCACTCCATTATGACACCCATCACAACAGAGATATAAGAGCAATCAAACTAATCCCAATTGATCACATAGCAGACAATGTACCAAATAGGTTCAAACACCTAAAAAAACGTGAGAAATACTGGATGTTTAAGCTGGACACATTAAAACCAAAAGGCTTGAATATAATTTCTGAATTGATATGAATTCCCACACCACGCTCACTTCCTGACATTTATCTAAGTGGGTGACACAATCACAGGTAATAGATGCTATCAGTATAAACACATACACACCACATCACTCCCAATCCCTTTCTAAAATTTGTTATTTTCAAATCTGTTTCACCCACAGTTTTGTATTTACTTTTTATTTTTTCCCACTGGTATATAGCAATCACAACTCACTAGTATTAGAACCTAGGTTTGCTGTACCAACAGACACACGATCTATGGGTGATACAACCACAACAATATATAAAATAGTGACCATAAACACACAGAAGATGAGAAACACAGTTTTTAAGCCATTTTTAATAGTTTTAATACAATTTTTTAGATATTTTTTTTTTTTATTGACAATAAATAATTAAAATAAAATAAAAATAAAAACTTTTAAGAAGCAGTTGATCTTAGGAATAATCTGGTTTATATTTTATGAAGTTTATTTTAATAGCAGCACCACTCTTTGCTCCCCTCCTAAAACAAAAACAAAGAAGATTCTTTGTCAACATAATAATAATATTTTTGACATATTTCTTTGATAATTTTTTCATAACAATTCTTTTATAACAACCATAGGACCATATATTTAACAGGATAGTGTCATGAAAAAGCAGTTTATAGAACCTTTGATCCAACAGCACTGATACCAGTGAGATGGTGGTGCTCAACATTAGTCACAAGAGAAAACACTGAAACCAGCAAATACATGGGTTCTACTACCTTGAAAGTCGGGTGACAGTGGGTTTATAAAACATTTTTTCTGCAGTGATAGTCTGGATATTTTAGCAACGTTTCTGCTGCATTTTTCATGGAAATTTTTACATCATTCTGTTTGTAAGATTTTTATGTACATTTTAGCAAGTGTTTTGGACCATTTTCTTGTTTTATCATGCTATTTATGTGAAATTCTGCCAAAAATGCTGGCCCCTCCCCCAGTGATGACCATTATGACATCACATGTAAACAGAACACACCCATAATTGCTAATGTGAGGGGCTATAATTTCCCTGCTCCTATGACTGATGTAATACCCTGAGGAAGGTGCCAGGAAGGGTGCCTAAACGCGTAGGAGGAAATAAAGGAGTACACTGCTACAACATCTTGTATCCCAGGTGATTTGTGAATCTCGGCAGCGCGGACTGCAACACACCCTGCTTCCCACAACTTTCTGAAGGTTTTTCCACGTGTGAGTGGTTAGTGGAGGTCCTGCAGCAGCTGATTCTGTGATATGCTCTCAAGCCAGTTGTGGGTTACACAACTGGAATAGGTGAGTGGAACTGTATTATACCGCTCATACTTCAAGTGTCACTAGTGATAGGGCACTATTGCGCCTCTTGTTCCCCCCCACCATTTTTTGTATTGATCAGGGGAAGGTGGGACAAAATCCTTTGAAACCCATGCATGGTTCATTTTAATGAAGGTTAGATCACCAACATTTTGGGTCTACAGACGGGTCCTTTTTTCTGTCAGGATTGATCCAGCAGCACTGAAGACTCTTTCAGATAACACACTAGCAGCAGGGCAAGCGAGCTCCTGTAAGGCATAGTTTGCCAATTCAGGCCAGGTGTCCAGTTTAGAGGCCCAATAGTCAAAGGTGAATGACCTGTGAAGGAGAACATCGATATGGGAGTAGAAAGTTTGTAACCATAGTTGACAACTGCTATCTCCTGTCACTTTTAATCGATGCAGTATTAGCAGTCGTGTGAGCGGTACTTGAGAAATCATTCCACAACATGGTCATTAAACCCCTGTCTCCAACGCCACTTCGGCTGTGTGCACCACAAACACCTCTTCCATTGTGCCCACTATGGCTCGTGGGAGAACCAGCACCGCTGCTGTGTGCTGGGAAAGCCTCAAACAAATGGTTTACCAGAGTTGCTAGTTTGTTAGCCAATATTATCTCTAGGTTCTCCTGTGGCATGATGTTGTGCAATTTGCCTTTGTAGCATGGATCGAGGATGCTGGCAATGCTATGGTCCTTTTTAGGATCCGCAAGGCATAATCGCACATGTGGGCCAATGTTCCAGGTGTCAATAATGCATTGCCACTGCTGGGTGGAGGAGCACTTTCTGGCAAATCCACATCCCTACAGTCACGCACAAAAACTGTACCTGATCTTGGCACGCCCACATTTTCTCTTGCCCCCTGAGAAGCATCCTCCTGCCCAAAATAATCATCCCCCTCATCCTCCTCCTCCTCTTCCTCCTCTTCCTCCACCTCGTCCAGGACAGTTCCCTGACCAGACAATGGCTGGCTGTCAGCAAGGCTTCCCTCCTCCTCCTGTTCCTCCTCCGCTGCAGACGCAAGATCCTTAATGTGCATCAAACTTTGCATGAGCAGATGCATAAGTGGGATGCTCATGCTTATGATGGCATCGTCTGTGCTTACCAGCCGTGTGCATTCCTCAAAACACTGAAGGACTTTAGAGGTCTTTCAGCTTTGACCACTGCACACCCCACAATTCCATGTCTTCCCTCAAACTGCCTGCCCATGTATACTCCCACAAATGCATTACAGCCTGCCTCTGTTCGCACAGCCTCTCAACCACGTGCAGGGTGGAGTTCCACCTTGTTGCAACGTCTAGGATTACGCGGTGCTTGGGGAGGTGGAGCAATCGCTGCAGCTTCTGCATACGAGTGGAGTGGATGTTTGAGCGACGGAAGTGTGATCACAGTCTTCGCACCTTATGGAGCAGGGATGATAACTCCGGATTATTATTAAGGAAGTACTGCACCACCAGGTTCAAAGTGTGAGCCAGGCAAGGTATGTGTGTGAGTTTTGCACGGGTTATGGCTGCCACAAAATTATGGCCGTTATCACTAACTACCTTGCCTAGTTCAAGATGTAGACTGCCCGGCCATGACTCAGTTTGTCACTGCAAGTAGTCAGCCAGTACCTCCGCGGTGTGTCTGTTGTCGCCCAAAGACATCATCTTTAACACAGCCTGCTGACACTTACCACTAGCTGTTCGATAGTGGGACACCTCGTGTGCAACACTGCCCTGTGGAGCCTGCATCCACCACATTAACCCAGTGCGCAGCGATGTACACGTAACAGCCCTGGCCATGCCTACTGGTCCATGCATCTGTTGTGAGGTGCACCTTTCCACTCACTGACTGTTTTAGTGCATGAACAATGCGGTCTTTCACATGCCGGTGGAGGGCAGGGATGGCTTATCGAGAAAAGAAGTGCCGACTGGGTAGGTCATAGCGTGGGACAGCGTAGGCCATGAGCTCGTGGAAAGCTTCGTTTTCAACCAAATGGTAGGGCATCATCTCTAATGAGATTATTTTGGCAATGTAGGCATTCAAACACATTGTACGCGGATGAGACGATGAGTACTTTCTTGTCCTACTCAGAGTGTCTGGTAGGATGATCTGGACTGGAGAGCTGCATATGGGGGAAGTAGCGCTGGACCGGATGGAGTGAGAGGGGGTTGGTGATGGTATTGGTGGTGATGGCCTAGATTCAGTGTTGTGTTGCAAAACCATTTTGATTCCCTGAGTGCTTTGGCCTTGCGACGACACCTCCACATTTAGTGCTGGTGGTGTGCTTAATGGTGGTGGTGGTCTTACAGTGGGGGAAGTGATGGAGCGTTGCTGGCTGCCTTCAGTCGGAGCAGGTGCACTTGTGCTACCTGAGGTTTTGTAGTCCGTCCACGCTTGCAAGTGCATGTTGATTAAATGTCTAAACATGCAACTGGTATTCAAATTTCTGAGTCGTTTACGCACTTCTTACAGGTAACCTTTGCCTCATCAGTAGGATTTTGGACAAAGAAGTGCCACACTGCACACTTCCTACTATGGTATACATTTTCTGGCCTTGCACGCTGTGCTAAGTTGACCGTCTTGCCAAGCTGTCCTGCAACTCTTTTAGTTTTTGGTCCACGTTTTTGGACAGCTACGGGCCTGCCAGATAACCGCTGCTGCAATGTCAATGCCTGCTGCAGATCCTTCTCCTTATCTGAACTATTGCCAGCGCCACCCTCCTCCCCCAATGGATACTAATCCGGGTTAAGAACTGGTTCATCCATCACCTCCCCTTCAAAGTCATCTGCACCTTCCTCTTTACCTTCCTCTGTGTCACCGTGTAAGGTGGTATAGTATGCCGGAAGGGGCACCTGAGTTTCATCAGGGTCAGATTCTGGCTCGAGGGCAATGTAGTGCTCTGGGTCAATGTACAAGCAGAATCATCTAGCAGTGGCTGTGCATCAGTGCACTCCATGTCAGATTCATCTTGGACTAGGGAATTCAGGATTTGACTGGATAACCCAGGCATGGTATGTGAAAAGAGCTCCATAGAGTAATCTGAAGTGTGGGCTGCCGCATCCTTAACTTTTGATGGAGGTGAAGGACACAAGAAAAGGTGTTTCTCCTGACCAGAACCCTGCACTGACGACTCCGTGCTTGCAGGTTTCGAACGTTCAGAAGAGGAGGCAATAGAGCTGGTGGCTGTTTCGGCAATGTACGCCAAAACCTGTTCCTGATGCTCCGGCTTTAAAAGCGGTTTTCCTACTCCAAGAAAAGGGAACCTTACAGACCTTCTTGGGCCAGAGGATGACGCAGGCTCAACACCTCCTGCCTTAGCTGCTATTGTGCTTTTGCCAAAACTAGCCGATGCACCATCACCATCAGTACCAGCTGCGCCCCCCTGCCCACGTCCGCGGCCTCTTCCACCATACTTCCTCATGTTTGGGAAAATGTACCAAAAATACCAGCAGAGAGATGGTACTGTTTGAGGAGCGTCCAGCTGTGTAAGGTGTATTAAAAAAATTAAATCTACGTATATATTTTGTTAGTCACAGATGCTCTGACAGTATGTATTTGACCGTAATCCAACAAGCAGATGTAAGGAACTGTATCAGAAGTGTACAGCTGTATACGTCTATTGTGTAACTAACTATCTCCGTAAATGTATTTACGGAGTGTCACACACACTCTGACTGTATAGATGTGACTGTAATGCGAACGGCAGATATACAATACTGTTTGAGAATCGGACAACTCTATATGGTGTGTGTATGGAAAATTGTCAATCTCCTTCTATTTGTATACGGACTGACACACGCTGTATCTGTCTAGTTTTGACCGTGATCAAACAGCAGATATACGAAACTGTTTGAAAAGCGGACAGCTGTCTAAGGTGTAGGTCTGGAAAAATGAAAAATCTCCTCGGCTTGTTTTTCCAGAGTCACACACAGCTTCTATTTATCCGCGATACAAGGCGGTACACGGTAGTGTGTGAGGAGCGTACACCGCTATACGGTGTGTGTATGGAAAATTGTCAATCTCCATCTATTTGTATATGGACTGACACACGCAGACTCTGTCTAGTTTTGACTGTGATCAAACAGCAGATATACAAAACTGTTTGAAAAGCGGACAGCTCTATAAGGTGTAGGTCTGGAAAAATGGAAAAACTCCTCAGCTTTTTTTTCCAGAGTCACACAGAGATAGCTTCTATTTGTCCATGATACCAGCTGATACACGGTAGTGTGTGAGGAGCGTACACCGCTATATGGTGTGTGAAAAAATGAATGCTCAGTAACTCACCAGAAAAAAATAATAAAATTTGGAGTGCTTTGAAAAAAGCAGTTTGAACAGCAGTGTGCACACAGCAATGCAGCTAGCAGGTAGCCTTAAAAGGCAGCCTAATCACCACCAGCGCTGCTACACACAACAAAAATCCTGCCCTTTCACTGCACACTAACTGTACAGTGAAAAGCGCTATCAGCAGAAGCAATTTTTTTTCTTCCCTGCCTAACGCTCTCCCTATTCAGAATCGGCAGCAGCACCTCTCCGTATTGTAAGATCGGCAGAAGTAAGATGTCGTTCGGTGGTCACGGCCTTTTATACCCACTGTGACACTACACAAAGCCAGCCAATCACTTCAATGCCCTTCTCTAAGATGGTGGTGGCCGCTGCCCATGTCATCACATTGCCCACAGTGTGCGTCCTCCATCATTGGCTGAGAAAAGGCGCTGGAAGCATTATTTGAAACGCGACTCTGGCGCTCTAATCGGCGACCTCATGGCCGACCTCACGCTATGGTCTGATTTTGATCGGCGAAACCCGACTTTAGCTAAGGTCGGCTATTTTCGAATTTGACCGACCCATTTCGCTCAGCTCTAGTGATAATCACTGAGGCACCATGTTGCCCATATCACTTTCCTATGCTCAACACATGGCATACGGTTTCACTGCAAATAATTAGATGCAGCTATACCATATGCCATGTGTTGAGCATACAAAAGTAACATACGTACATGTTGTCTTTGGCGCCACTATGAATGGCTATGAAATTCTGTTCCTTTCCCACTAAAAAGCAGATGTACAATTGCTGCAATAAACTTTCCTATAGTCATTGAGGATAATTATGTTTATTTTATTAAATTTAATGGCTCCTTCGTACTATTTCCTTCCTTAATGGAAATGTAATATCTTGTAAAATAATATTGTCAATAAACTGCACAACACAGTGCCCAGGAAAAATAAAATAGCACTTATTGTAAGTGTAAAGTAACTGCAGCTTATTCGAAAGCCTCTAAAATAAAGCAATTTTTGCTGCATTCATTTTCATTGGCTAAACATTAATGTCAAGAGAAATAGTCCAGTAATATGATATGGCTTTACGAGGAAATGACCGACATTTTCTATGCTGAAAAAAACAGAAAACTCTACATTCTACTACATGCGCGAGGTGAAATTCATGCACTGTTTTTTCAGAAATTCTACGTTTAGATTTTCTTCCCAATTTTCCAAGCTCTATAACTTTTTTTGCAGTGGCCAAAAATGACAATTCTGCCTTTTCATTTTCTTTATAGAATTTATCATATTAGTTAATAACTTTTATGTTTTAATAAGTTAAACTTTTACTTACATGGCGATACAAGACATATTATTTATTTCTTTATTTTTAAACTAAGACAGAGGGCAGATTCTAAATTTTTGATTTTTAAAAACTTTCTTTAAATTTTAGCCTTCTAAACGGACTTTGATCATTTGTTCTTCATATTGTATTAACACTCCATTGCAGTATGTAGTGTAAATGATGGTATTCTATGAAGTCAGCCTTCAATAGCTACCTTGCAATCATGTGGCAGGAGGCCAACAGGCTTTTTCTCTGGTACCTCCTGTTATAGGCAGATATTGACTGTATAATATAGCAGCCATCATGTTGGGCGTAAGTGCTGGTTCAACTTCGGAGCTACCTCCACAAATGCTCACCATACCGGGGACATACAGGTATATCCATTATCTTGACAATAAACCTTGCCTGCCAACATTTGATAACTTGCTTGAAAGAGAGATTCAGTAAGTTTGCAAGTGCCAACCATTTTCTTTTTTTGCAAACTATGCTCCTCTTGAAGGCCATACCTACTTACACTCCCTTTCCTCCCCCATAAAATAAAAATAATTGTAAGAAAAATGTAACGAACATTACAGGGGATATTCTCCTTATAGCCACTACATTATTATCTGGTTTCTAGAAGGGCGGCGCTCCTTCTTGAGCGACAATTCTGTTGAGCCACACAACTGTAGTATTAGTAGAACTATAAAGCTGAGCACAAGTTCTGGTGAAACACAGATATCAGTGGTTTGTTCTGGCATATTCATTGTTATCACAGAGTTTGCATATAGTCAGGAAAGTGAGACCTGTGATTAGGAGAAATGCTGTGGGAGAAGTTGATGTTGAGGACTGGTGATTTTTCAAGATTTATAACTACAGTTTGTTAGGAGTAGAGATGAGCAAACTTGTTCAGAAAACATTCACCAATTTCAAATTTGGCATGAACTTAGCCCATTTGGATTCGTGTTCTCTTTCACAAGCATTTTTACTCAAAGTCGGCAAAATTTGGTCACAGCTTGGTAAATCATTGCATCTCCACTAATGCTTTTGTTATTACTTTGGCTAGGATAGTGGTGCTGTATGATGAGCGGGGGGGACGGAATGAAATGTTTGTTGAGGGAAGGGGGTATGTGGAGGCTAGAGGAGCATGTGGAGAGGTTAGTGCTTTTTTCTTTTTCCTTTAATTTTATGTGTGTTGATTCCAGCAGTCAATCAGGGCACAGAAACCATCCATAACGTCATGATGAGACTCAGATACCAGAGCTGCATGCAGATTGTACTGTAGTGTCAGGGCAGGAAGAAAAGGAGGGTGACTCTCAGGGTGAGGAGTGTGAAAACAGATGTTGATGATGAGGTTGTAGATCCCACTTTGTGTGAACCCAGAGGTACGCAGCTGAGTAGTTCAGCAGAGGAGGTGGAAAAGGAGGAAGACAAGGAGGTGATGTTGTGGCTTCCAACGCAGGCACGAAGTGATGCAACCAAGATAAGCACAGCTTTCAGCAGTGGTCATTAGTGTGCAGTTCGCAGGGGGGCAAGGGTTGCCTAGTCTGTATGTTTTTGAGACCGCAAAGGATGACCCAACACAATATCTGTAAAATTTGCAAAGAAATAGTAGAGGCAAAAATTGCAATAATTTAACAACTACATGCATGAACTGGCACAAGCAAGATCAATCTGTCTTAGTTTGGGAATCTCAATGCACTAAAATACAAACTAGCGGGCCTTGCCAACCATCGGCCAACCCATCAACCCCATCTGCTGCTTCTTCCTCCTTTGTCACTATTCCAACTCTTCTCGCACAGGTCTCCAGCTGCAGAAACTCCACTAGTTTACTCCCTACAGTCGGACTGAGCTGTTATGGGCATGGACATGACAGCTGCTTTCATACTCCACTCTCAGCACAGCAGTCAGCCCTCGATCCCACAGTTATGGTCACGTAAAAGAATGTTTCCTCCTACACATGACAAAGCTAAGAGCTTGAACTCCACTATCTCCAATCTGTTGGCCATGGAAATGCTGCCTTTCAGACTGGTGGAAACAGATGGTTTCAGAAAGTTGATGCCATCGCAGTCACCCCAGTAACAGTTGTCCAGACACTATTACCTCTAATAAAGCTGTGCCTGCGATACACCAGCATGTCACTGCAAACATCACCCGTTCCCTAATAAATTCTGTCTGCCAGGGTGCATTTCACCTGGACGAGGAACAAACATGGGCAGTGGCATTACATATTACTGACTGGACACTGGGTGACTCTGGTGGCGGTAAAGGGGCTGCTTCACAAGTCTTTGAATACCCAAGGCTTGCAGGACGAACCCCTGTATCTAACACTTCCTCTGCTGCCCCTGGCTTCTCCACCACCTCTAGGGCCTCTACCTGTGCCCCCAACTTTTCCCACCTCATTACTGTGTAGCTATGGCTCACTGCAATCAGGCAGTGTTCAAATTAATATGCCTTGGAGATAAGTCACACAGCTCAAGAATTGTGGACAGCTATCCAGGCTGAGTTAAAGCAGTGGCTGTCTTCACTGAACCTGGAACCAAGGAAGGTCATGTGCGGTAACGGTGCAAACCTGGTGACGGGGCCACCTAACATGTTTTGTATGGCTCATGGCCTCAACCTTATGGCACAGCAATTTTTCTGCCACTATCTAGGCCTGGATGCGCTGCTGCAGAAAGCACGGTCACTATTTTCTCACCTGAAGAGCATCTACTTGCATCAGTACAGAAGTCTTTTGGCCTACCAGTTAACCGTTTGATTTGCGATGTTCTGACATGGTTGAATTCCATTCTGCACATGTTGCAGTGGCTGTGGTAGCAATGACAAGCCATAGTGCAGTATGTTCTTTTGCATAGCCAGGGCCAATGCAGTCTGGACGTGGTGGTAGTCAATGTTGCAGAGTAGGCACAGATGAAGGACCTATGCAGCATTCTGCCCAGTTTTGAAATGGCTACTAAGATGGTAAGCACTGACGATGCTGTGATAAGCATCACTATTAATCTAAATGCTGGCGCACACTTTGAATAGACTGCGTGAGGAGGTTATGGTTCCAGAGGAAGAGGTGGAAGCAGAGGAGGATGCAGAAGAGATAACAAAATCTCAAATTTCTGGACTATCGTCACACAGGCTGGTGCCAAGGTGACTAACAGGGATTGAGGGGGTTCATTGTACCAGACAAATTGTTATTGAAGGTGCAGGAGCCGAGGAACACATGAAGGAGCATGAAGTGATGAAGATGCAACAGTCAGGATATGAAGAGGATAATGATCTCTCTGTCATCCGTGGTTGGAAAGAGGACAGAGATAGCAACCTTGAATGTTATACCGTAACCAACACATCAAGCAAGTGCCCAACACATGAGTGCCTTCTCAAAGCACTATCCGTAACACAATGCCTGTACACTGTGTTCCAAATTATTATGCAAATTATATTTTTCTCTGATTTTCCTAAATAGTCGGTACAAATGACAGTCAGTCTAATAAAAGTCATCACCGGTTAGAGTATACATCAAATTTTATTGATGAAACCTCCCAATAATAGCAGTATAATCTCCAAAATGAATAAAAACTCAAAATGCACTGTTCCAAATTATTAGGCACAGTAGAATTTCTAAACATTCGTTATGTTTTAAAGAACTGAAAATGCTCATTTGTGGAATTTGCAGCATTAGGAGGTCACATTCACTGAACAAAAAGGATATTTTGAAGTTAAATAGCTTAACAGGCCAAGTAACATGTTAACATAGGAACCCTTCTGTGACATCACCTTCACAATTCTTGCATCCATTGAAATTGTGAGTTTTTGGAGAGTTTCTGCTTGTATTTCTTTGCATGAAGTCAGAATGGCCTCCCAGAGCTGCTGTCTTGATGTGAACTGCCTCCCACCCTCATAGATCTTTTGCTTAATGATACTCCAAAGGTTCTCTATAGGGTTGAGGTCAGGGGAAGATGGTGGCCACACCATGAGTTTATCTCCTTTTAGGCCTATAGCTGTCAATGACTCAGAGGTCTTCTTTGCAGCATGAGATGGTGCATTGTCATACATGAAGATGATTTTGCTCCTGAAGGCACGTTTCTGCTTTTTATACCATGGAAGACAGCTGTCAGTCAGAAACTCTATATACTTTGCAGAGGTCATTTTCACACCTTCAGGAACCTTAAAGAGCCCTACCAGCTGTTTCCCCATGATTCCGGCCCAAAACATGACTCCTCAACCTCCTTGCTGACGTCGCAGCCTTGTTGGGACATAGTGGCCATCCCCCAACCATCCATCTGGACCATCCAGGGTTGTTCGACACTCATCAGTAAACAAGACTGTTTGAAAATTAGTCTTCATGTATGTCTGGGCCCACTGCAACCATTTCTGCTTGTGAACACTGTTTAGGGGAGGCCGAATAGTAGATTTATGCACCACAGCAAGCCTTTGAAGGATCCTACACCTTGAGGTTCGAGGGACTCCAGAGGCACCAGCAGCTTTAAATATCTGTTTGCTGGTTTGTAATGGCTTTTTAGCAGCCACTCTCTTAATCCAATGAACTTGCCTGGCAGAAACCTTCCTCATTCTGCCTTTATCAGCACAAACATGTCTGTGCTCAGAATCAACCACAAATCTCTTAACAGTACAATGATCACGTTTAAATTTTTGGGAAATATCTAATGTTTTCATCTCTTGACCAAGGCATTGCACTATTTGATGCTTTTCAGCAGCAGAGAGATCCTTTTTATTTCCTAAATTCCTTGAAACCTGTGCCCTGCTTAATAATGTGGAACATCATTCTTAAGTAGTTTTCCTTTAATTGAGCTCACCTGGTAAACTAATTATCACAGGCATTTGAGATTGATTTCAGTGATCCAAAGAGCCCTGATATACAATACCATCTATGAGTTTATTTGAAAAACAAAAAATAACATCTTTATGACACTTAAATCCAATTTGCATAATAATTTGGAACACAGTGTATTCTTAGCATTAAACATAGTGCTGACTGCTGGGCTGTCACTCTGTTAGGTCCACGGTACAAGCGTAAATTTCGCCAGATGCTTTACCCCTTGGAAAGGGATGGTGCATGATGGAGTAACGAAACTTTCTTGCAGACAATCTTAAGGGTGGCTTTCCCCAAGACAGCAGTGTGGTACACAGTGTGCACACAGTTCTAGACGTCCAACCCCGGGAGCTTCAAGGTGTAATCGCAAAAACATTAGCAGTAGCAGTGTAAGTGGCATAAGCAATTTCTGTGAGTCGTTTCACGCATTTTTAAAACCAGCCTCTGCACCAGCAGAGCAGAGTACAAGTCTGATACATTGTGAAAGACTGGAGAGGATGTGCAGGAGTATATGGAGCTCAATATCAATGCTATCAGGGGGGTTGGACCCTTTTCCATTTTGGTCTTCAAAAATGGAAGAGAGAGAGAGAGAATAACTTGATCCCAAGAACAGAATACATATTCTATATGGCAATGAATCCTGGTATAACCCCAGGATATATGGGAAATGTTTCCCTATGGAGCTCCCAACTAACTAGAACACACAAAGAGAATTGGAGCAAAGAATCCATAAACATAACAAGAGCTAGGTATAAGTCTTGCTTTATTGATCCAGAATAATATAAACCTCGCCAACGGACACTAGCACGGGTAAGGGATAAAATCCTTCTCCCTCTCAACTCCCCTTTACCCTTTTTGGTACAGATATGGCCGTATGTTTGCAGGATACATTCAGGGTTATTTTTAACTATACGCATGGGGATACTGTTTAAGTGAGAGGGTCCTTGCTCCCACGAGACTCCTCCCAACTGTGTGGGTTACTAAGGGATTGTCACTTTGGAGACATGAAAATATTTTTGGATGTACTTGTGGGGCTTTTAGGGTATTTTTGGCCCTGTTCCGTTGCTTGGTATCCAGAGGTTGGCAGCACGTTTTATTCCAACCTTGGTGCATTCTGACCTGCGTCTTATGTCTCTGTCTAAGTTTGTAACATTGTGTGAAGATGTTTTTTTATATTATTCTGGATCAATAGAGCAAGACTTATACCTAGCTCTTGTTATGTTTATGGATTCTTTGTTCCAATTCTCTGTGTGTTCTAAAAATGGAAGAGAGGCCTGAGCTCGCCTGTCATTCCTTGGGCGTTTTGTCATGCCCAGCAGACAGCGTTCTCTCAGAACGTGTCTTCAGCACTGCCTGTGGTGTCCTGATGGATAATCGCATCCGAATGTCTCCTGAAAGTGTAGACCGCCTAACTTTCATCTTTGAGCAAGTCATGGATCTCCAATGACTTTTGCACCCCAGTCACAGACTAGGCAGACTAGTCTTTGTCACGTTATTGCAGTCTGTGGCATCTTTGTGATGACTTCTCTGCCTGCCTTTGCTACTGCTGCGGATGTTACAAAATATTTTATGAAATGGGAGACTCCAAGTTGGGTCTCTATCTGATTGGTTGCCTGTGGTGAAAGGTGTGTCAGAGGACTATTAGATTGTTATTACTCTGTGGAAATTGATGTGACTTTAGTGGTGTTTGACAACTATTTTTTGAAATGAGGAGACTCCAAGGTTGCTCTCCATCTGGTGGGTTGTCTGTAGTAGGTGTGTCAGAGGCCTTTTATAACATTTCTGATATGTGGAAATTGATGCCACTTTATTGGTGTGTGACAATTAGTTTTTGAAATGTGAAGACTCGAAGTTGAGTCTCCATCTGGTGGTTTGCCTGAGTAAGTAGGGCTCACAGACAGGCAGGCCTGCACTTACTTTCAGTTAACTACCTGTGTTACTTTCCTTACATTTTTCTATCAGTAGTGCTATATAGAGTTGAGCGACTTTGGTCGGATCGGGTTTCGTGAAACCCGAATGAAACAAAATAAGTTTCAGATGAAACTCGTCCGACTAGAGCAAAACAAAGTCGGAGTTTCGTCCGAAACCCGACCCCAATGCAAGTCAATGGGAAATAAAAGTCGGACGAAACTCCGACTTTGTTTTGCTCTGGTCGGACGAGTTTCATCTGAAACTTATTTTGTTTCATTCGGGTTTCACGAAACCCGATCCGACCAAAGTCGCTCAACTCTAGTGCTATATGAAACTACTGTCTGTGCCATCTGCGTGTGGCTGGAATAATACAAAAAAAAATTGAGGTATTGCATGAGGTTTCAAGGATCTCAGCTAAAAAGGCTTACACCACTCCCTTAGCCACCAGGTCCTTATTGAAACTTCAATTCCAAGCTGTAAATGCTGGGCCAGACCCTGATACCTCATGTATAGCCCATGACTGACTGCTTCTTTGCCATTATAAAAGGATTTACTGTTGTTCAGTTGCTCAGTCAACTACCTGTGTTACTTTCCTTACATTTTTCAACCAATAGTACTGTGTGAAACTGATGTTTGTGCAATGTGAGTGTGGCTGGAATAACAAAAAAAATTGGAGATGTTGCATGAAGTATCAGGACTTCCAAGATGGCTTACATGCTCCCTTAACCACAAGTTCCTCAATAAAACTTAAATTCCAAGCTGGACCAGACCCTGATACTTCATCAATATAGAAAACAAAATATTCAGCTCACCATTATATGAATTTCTGTGGCTTTGGGTGTGGACGCCAGGATGGTGCCTGGAAAATTTGCAATTTCTACTGTGGGTCAATTGATGCCACTTTTCATGGTGTCTGCCCCTAATTTTAGCTGTTTGGGTAGCTTTTTGTCACCCCTTAACAAACGCCGATAAGGCTTTTAACGACAGCAGTTAAACAGAAATGTCCCTTCTGCGGCTTCACACTGTAATATGGCCTCCTCTGTGCCTCCACATGACAATAGTGAGCCTACATGGTATTATGGCACCCTTTATGCCACAACATGAAAATAGCACCCTTTTCTGTCTCTAAACAACAGCAGTGAGTCCTCTGTTCCTCTGCACATCAATAGTGCCCACTCCATGCTTCTACATGATATAAGTATCCCATCTGTGTCCCACATGGTATTAGTGCCCCACACTGTAATAGTGCCCCCCTTATGTCCCTACACTGTAAAATCTGGCTATATGATAATAGTGCCTTCTCTGATATCTCCACCTATTGTTAAAATCATGCCCCTACAAAATATTAATGCTGCCCAACCAAAGGAATAATAGTTATCCCATACAGTAGAGTCCTTCTTTTGCACCCCCACAAGGTAATAATATTGTCCCCCCATAATAATTTCTCCCATTTGTGCCCCTAAGCAGAGAAAAACACCATTTATTTTCCTCATATAACATTAGTGTACATGATTCAGCTTTCCTATTCCTTTTTTGGGCCAATAAAACATAAGTTAAAAACTCACCTTACCCTACTTCTTTGGTGTGCGTGATGCATTCTTCCTCCTTTTTTCTTGCAATTTGGATCCTGATGGATAGGGAGATAAAATGTCATTGCACCGCCTGATGTTCTCCAGTGTTCCAGATCCCTTGAAGCCCACAAGCCTAGTACAGTATCTGACCTACATGATTATGTAGAGGAACAGGGAACCAATGGCTGTCTGCTCCACCATAGTTTTTAATTGTGTCCGGGCACTGGCGGCCACTGTGGAACCAATGGCTGTCTGCTCCACCATAGTTTTTAATTGTGTCTGGGCACTGGCGGCCACTGTGGACCCAATGGCAGTCTGCTCCACCATAGTTTTTAATTGTGTTTGGGCACTGTGCAGGAGCAAAATATGAGCCCTTTCCAGTCCAATAGTGCATAATAATGCGCAATTCCACCTGTTTTTAGAGGTGGAAATCTACCCACTTACCTCTTTGATCCTTGTGCTGCTGCACACGTTGCACCAATTACGTGTCCTGTATCTATGTCCTGACATAGATATGGTTGGAATTGCTACTTTTTTTGGAGATTTGCAATCTCCTCTCCTATTCCGAATAGCCTTCGAAATTTTTTTAGAAAGTTGGCAAGTAGGCAAAAACTTCAATTTATTGCAGCTTCCATAGCGCACACACCCTGCAGCTCTGCATGTACAGCCAATGCCAGAAGGACATGTGTGCATAAGATACATCAAACCTTAGTAAAGTTCTAAAAAATGAGAAATAAAAGACTACAATATCGTAAGGCGAACAAGATAAAAATGAATTCATGACCAGATTATAGAGGAGCAGATTACTGCCGAGTGTAAAACAACACAGGAATTGCTAGCTATTGACTGATTGGTAACTGATTTTGATAGAAAAGTTTATATAATTTTTTTTCATTTTCATTTATTGTGTTATTCAAGGACCCAAATGTGGCCACTGTTTCTGCCAACAGTCTCCTGGACACATTCTGTCTCTGTTCATGTCTATGGGGGTGCCATCTGCTCCCCTCTGAATATGCCATTCATACCAGCTGCCACTCCATTAATATGGGCTATGTTTTGCCGTTTGTGTTGAACAATGTTTTTTTTTTTCGTTTCAATTGTTATCAATTGATCTAAACCTCAAAGAGTGAAATAAAACCCTTTGGTTAATTTGTATGGCATTTCAGAATACTTCTCATTTTAATGATAAAACTATTTAAGTGGCAATGAACCAATAAAATCAAACCTAAAACAAAGTGTTTTTCTATCATATGGCTTTAAAGATCTTTTTATGAAGATTTTATGAGCGAACGTGCTCGGATAAGATGTTATCCCAGCATGCTCGTGTGCTCACCTAGAGTCTTCAGCGTGCTCAAATAATATGTTCGAGCCCCGCGGCTGTTCAACAGCCAAAACACATGCAGGGATTGCCAAACAAGGATGGTTGCTGCGCATGCATACGTAAGGTTATAGCGCATGTCATGAATTAAGCGCTGATGTGCAGAACTATCTTTCTTCTGCTAAGAGCCAGAAATCCCAGCCTAGCGTGAAGAGGACCAGTATTTCAGAGCTCATTACATTGCTAAGAATATGCGACGAGGACAGTGAGGAGCGAAGTGGCCAAAGATGTGAGCGGTAAGGTGAGCATAAGTGTTTTTTTTTTTTTTAACCTATTGATAGCTGTAGATGGTTCCACAAAATGGTGGCTAGTTGGCTGCCATTTTGCTGACTCCATGCTGAAGCAAGTACAAAAAATTCACATTTTGTTGAATTTGGAGTTTAGTAAAATTTGAGTAGAATTCGATTCCGCTTGAAAAATGTTCTCATCCCTCTTGGTGGGATTTTATGAAAACTTGTGTAGAAGGAAACTGTAAGAGTTAGGGTTCCCTTACAATTGCGTATACAATAGGACAAGTGCAAGCCAATAAATTGGATTGCACTCACATCAATATGATTCAATGAGGCAGTGCATATCTGCATATTTTTTCTCAGCTTTCTTCAGCATGCTGAGATCTCACTCCAAAATCGGATGAGTGCTAACTGCTAAAAAATATTTTCATGTTATATAGACCATCAGTATGGCA
The DNA here is from genome assembly GCF_039654945.1 of Dendrobates tinctorius. Taxonomy (NCBI): domain Eukaryota; kingdom Metazoa; phylum Chordata; class Amphibia; order Anura; family Dendrobatidae; genus Dendrobates; species Dendrobates tinctorius. Next base: position 47,761,835 of record NW_027361688.1, on the reverse strand, counting down.
TCCAATTCAATGATCCTGTAAAAGTTTAATAGCTGCTAAGTAAAAAGCGGATTGCATACGGAAAGCACCCAGATGACAAGTGAAATTAAATCATCCCACTTTCCTCGACAATGGGACTGATTTTTTAATACGCTAGTGTGAGCGAATCCAATCGGATTCTATCTTCAAAATTGTTTGATTGCTATGGATAACGACTCACGTTTTCATTTCCAGAAAATTTTAAGAAATTTTTTGTATTGCGTTCAGTTATGAAGACTTCACCTGAAGAATACATGTCTCTTCATCAGGCATGGCTGAGAGGACTTGGAAAAGAGTGCAAATTTATTGTAGCTAAATATTACTGTGTTTATGCTAGCCGTAAGGTGGCGGAAAGATGAGAAAAGAACCGGATAGCAACCAATCGCGCTGTTCATTTTCTTATAGCCAGGCATGAAATAAAAGCTAAGATGTAATTTGCCTCTTTTACGTCGCTTTGGCCTGTTTCACACTTGCTTTTTTTTGCAGCGCGTTTTTCCCGCAAAAAAACGCATTGAAAAACGCATACAAAAGCATACAACTGCTGCATTTTTTTCAAGCATTTTTATGAGCATGCATGAAAAAAACGCAGCGTTTTTAAGCGTTTGTATGCGTTTTTAGTGCGTTTTTACCGCATTTGCGTTTTTTTCCAACATTAGGTGGCCACTCACACTAACCCAAACCATGACTTTACTAACCCTAACCCTGACCGTAACCCTAACCCTGACCCTAACCCTAACCCTAACCCTTAACCAAACCATACTTGACCCTGACCCTAACCCTAACCCTGACCCTTAACCAAACCATACTTAACCCTAACCCTAACCCTGACCCTAACCCTTAACCAAACCATACTTAACCCTAACCCTGACCCTAACCCTAACCCTAACCCTGACCCTGACCCTGACCCTTAACCAAACCATACTTAACCCTAACCCTGACCCTAACCCTTAACCAAACCATACTTAACCCTGACCCTAACCCTGACCCTAACCCTGACCCTAACCCTTAACCAAACCATACTTAACCCTAACCCTGACCCTAACCCTAACCCTAACCCTGACCCTAACCCTTAACCAAACCATACTTGACCCTAACCCTAACCCTAACCCTGACCCTAACCCTTAACCAAACCATACTTAACCCTAACCCTGACCCTAACCCTTAACCAAACCATACTTAACCTTAACCCTAACCCTGACCCTGACCCTGACCCTAACCCTTAACCAAACCATACTTAACCTTAACCCTAACCCTGACCCTAACCCTAACCCTAACCCTGACCCTAACCCTTAACCAAACCATACTTAACCCTAACCCTAACCCTGACCCTAACCCTTAACCAAACCATACTTAACCCTAACCCTGACCCTAACCCTAACCCTAACCCTAAACCCCCTTAACTAACCCTAACTTTACCCAAACCCCTAAATTCCATTTTCTAAACTAATGGTAAAAAAAAAACGCATGTGCAAAAAAACGCATACATAAGCATGCCAATGCGCACATATGCTCACCATAGACTTATAATGGGTGTCTTGCTGTAAAAAAACGCATTGCACGCGCATGCGTTTTTTTGAGGCAAATCGGACGCACAAAAAATGCAACAAGTTGCATTTTGTGCGCCCGAGCGCATACCGCAAAAAAACGCATGCGCGGTAAAACGCGTACAAACGCATGTGTATGCGCACATAAGCGCATCCCATGCAAAGTATAGGAAAAAAAACCGCATGCGCTATTTAGCGCTAAATTACCGCGAAAAAAAACGCAAATGTGAAACCAGCCTTTGATGATGCTCAAATAATTCCGATACACTACTAAAGGTTCTTCTGCTATAGACATCAATAGAGAGATATCATTTTTTAACTGGATTGTTGCTAAATTTTATCATTGAATCCAAAAAAACGGAAGTGTGAAATCAAGATAAAAATAAGATAAATTTTATTAATTACATAATATAAAATAAATATTAAAAATTACATACACATAAGGGGACTGAAACTGAACAAAATGAACTCCAAGCGGTCTACATCAGAGTACAGTAAAATATGAACTAACATATGGTTAAATGACAGGTGTAGGGCAGTATAGCCACATCACATATGGATTCAAAAAAATGACAAAATAATACAAAGTAGTAAGGTGCCAAGTGTAGAATTGGATCTAAGCTGAAACTGGCAGGGAGGAGGCCCCGACACGTGTTTCACTTGTCGCTTCTTCCAGGTGGACGTCTTGTAGTTCATTCTGTTCAGTTTCAGTCCCCTTATGTATATGTAATATTTAATATTTAATTTATATTATGCAATTATTAAAATTTATCTTATTTTTATCTTGGTTTCACACTTCCGTTTTTTGGAGTCTATTATAATTTGAAGTGTATACTTTACAATTTTGGTCTAGTTTTGGGATTTGATGAATTTTATCATTGACTGAGAAATAATATTGCATTTTTTATGGCTACAAGTGCTGATTTGCATTTTGGAAAATACATTTTTAACTATAAAAGTTAACGATAAATAGTCAAAGAACACCTTATTTAGAGTTGTACTTATTGTAGGATATTGTAGGACAACATTGCGGTGATTAACATAACCCATAAGTAACTGCGACAGTGAAACTCGTGACTTGGAACTATCAAAAGCATTGCATCCATGCTGGGATATTTCAGCTTGAGACACACATAGGGAAAGATTGAGGCTTTGTGTGAGTTGAGATTTTGATTATTAACAGATTGCCAAAAGGCAAATAAACAATAGCTAAAGACCATAAAAATGAACTTTTAATAATACTCTTTAAAGGAAAAAACTTTTTAAAACCTGCATAATCAGTATATGTCTGTGACCATAAATAATCTGCTTACTCTATTAGTGTCATAATTATATTCATTGTTCTAAAAACAGTATATTCTTTTGAGGGTAAGAATATATTTGGATGGCAGCTACTTAAATCATCCAATTTGAAAGTGACCCATAGACACACTGACTAGCTACTAAAACAAGCTCCTAGGCCTCCCCAACATGTTTTACTAGCTAGACTGGCTTCATCAGGGTCTGAAGCTTTGTAGCAGCATGTCCTGATGAAGCCAGTCTAGCTGGTGAAACATGTCAGGGAGGCCTAGGAGCTTGTTTTAGTAGCTAGTCATTAGCTAGTCAGTCTTTAGTTTGGGTTTATTTGCCTTTGGCAATCTGCTCTTTATAGTACGATTACCCTACACTGATTATCTAAACAGCATCAACTGTTGCCTGCGAAGATCCTCGGGATGGAAAGTGAAAGTCCCTGTTTTACTTGAGTTGTAGACAAAATAAACAAAGGTAACTATTAATATTACTATTATTATTATTATGCATTTATATAGCGCCATTTATTCCATGGCCCTTTATATGTGAAAAGGGGAAATATAGACAAGTATAGTAAACATGTGTAAGACAAGGGACACACAAGTACATAAGGAGAGGGGACCCTGCCCGCGTGGGCTCACAGTCTACAGGGATGGGTGAGGATACAGTAGGAGAGGGTAGAGCAGGTCTTGCTGTGGTTCTGTAGACCGAGGATCATTGCAGGCTGTAGGCTTGTCGGAACAGGTGGGTCTTCAGGTTCTTCTTGAAGGTTTCCGTTGATGGTGAGAGTCTGATGTGTTGCGTCAGGGAGTTCCAGAGTATGGGGGAAACACGGGAGAAGTCTTGTAACCAGCCATTTTGATAGTTTTATCGAAATTTATTAGTACAGCTTACAAGGTTCCAAGTACATTAAAAATATTTCCTTAAGGCAAAAACTGACGCGTTTCGGGCACAGAGCTGTCCTTCAGAAATGCATTGTTTTTTTACTTAATGCATTATTTTTAATGTACCTAGAAGCTTTTAAGCTGTACTAATTGGTGAAATGTTGTATTAAAACAGCTGGATACCTTTATTTGCTTTGTCCCCTTCTCTAAGGGCACTGCAGGGGACTACACTAAAGTTGCTGCTTTCTTCTCATTATAAAGTATAACCATAACATATAATTAACGTAAATACACTTTTTTCTTTAATAAGAAGGTATAAATAACTTAGTGTTAATAATTGTTCCAATTATTAAGTATGGAAATTACACGCAATCTAAACAGAACCCAATAATGGAGGAGCAAACAGTATGTGCATCACTGACTCCTTCTGAGACTAAGTCCCCCCATAGAAAAATCAGAGGTGGCCATGCTTGGAAGTAGAAGAAAGTTTTAATTTTCTTTTATTTGTAAGATTACAGAAATGAGAAGGAAAGTTATGGACACAGAATGCTCGCTTTGTTGCTGCGGGCTGCAAGATAAGCCGAGAAGGTCTCAATTAAAGAGCACCAGTTGGGAGGAAATAAGCAAGGATTGAGAAAGGAGCTCGAAGGAGGAGAAGGAGGGCTCTGTGTGTGTAGCTGCCAAATTAGAATGCTGCAGTCTTGAATGGCAATGCCATCTCCAATACACGCTAAATGGAAAAAAAAGACTTGGTCTATGGCCAATTACAGAATTTCCAACCGTGCAGGCTGCAATGCACAAGAGATTTTAGCCAAGTATCATCCCAATGGAAAAGTGCCTGATGCCTCCCATGGACATTGAGAGCCAGGCAGCAGGGGTACGAAATAATGAATCCACACTGGTAATTAATCATTATTCCTTGTGTGAGCTTTTCGTACTCAGTTATATAAATTTACACAAAAAAAAAATCAAAATACAAAGAAAGGATAGAGAACTAGAGCCCAAAAATATGTGGGGGCGGGAAAAAAAATATAACAAGCACAAACTGACAACTAATATTTTGTCCTGCTTTTTCTCTAAAGGTTGTTTTTTTCCAGATAAATTCGGGGATAGATGTATTCTTTCTGATGGCATTATGCTTATGTCCACTTATTCCCCGCGAAGCATTGCACAAAGAAATCAGACCATATGCACAGTACGATACGAAACGTGATCTCAGCCAGTTCTTTAGGGGCTTGGAAAGAGAAACAGCATTATCTCCTTATTTTCCCTCCTTGCAGACTCATTTTACATTTTTTTTACTCTTTTCACAGAAGTTGTAATGGTTTTTTTTTTCCTCGTGCAGATCATCTTAGAGGGTGACTGAATGTTAGCGTGCAAACATACACAATACAAGAGACAGGTGTTGCGGTCTGTGTAAGCTCTTGTATTAACAAAAGCAATTACGAAACACAGCAAATATCTTATATTTTACTCTAAATTCTTTTTGTTGTTCTCATGCATAAAAAAAATTGTGCATTCAATAATTGCTTTTATTCTACTTGGTGTTTATGGTGTTTCTTGAATTATTTTGATTGATATTGTGTGATCTTGAATATAGAAACTGAACAAGATGCTTTACAGATACAGTAAAGATCCATTAATCTGGTACCCGACAGTGTAGAAAATTCAAATCGTCAGGTACATGCCATAAGTGTTCCTATTATAGTGCCTGCACCTCTACCTGTAGTCCCTCTCTCATGCAGAGACACCAGCATACTCACCGCTACGGCTCCTGCTTCTTCCGGGTCTGCTGTTGCCCGGGGTGGGTGCACCGCAAGCAAGTCACCAGGCACTCTGATTAGAGCGCGCGCATGCACACTTTCTCTTTCTTAAAGGGCAGTGCGCGTTCCTCTAAAGTGTCCCCAGCGAATAGCTGGAGGATATTTACTCTTTAAAGCACATCCTCAAATATGGAGGTGACTGTGCAATGCTGTGAGTTTGTTCCTAACACTCTTGTCGGTGTTCATGTCCCAGTGCTCATCTCAATGGCAGCAAGTCCAGTTGCACCCGCCAGTGCACACCTCCACAGCAGCCGGTCGAGTTCCACCCACCAGTGCTCACCTCAACAGCAGCTGAGCATGCTGGAACCCACCAGTGCTAATCACTCCGTCAGGCGGTTCAGTCTGCTCCTGTGATTCCAGTCATCTTCTCTGCCTGCATGTGTTGGACAATCCCTTGGGTCGCCCCAGCTACCTGTTCCTAGGGGTCAGCTGCCATCTACAAAATGTCAGTCCTGGAATAGCACCTGGATCACCTCCCTTGTTTCTCCTCGGATCTCGGTGTAGTTTGCCACTGCGTGTCCGTGGGTGAGGCTCCTAGTCACGACCCTCCATGTCTTCCTTGGGCTTCGGCACAATGGTTCCAACACCCTGAACGTTACTCCTATATCGGATTAATGGGATATTTCTGGTAGTACTATGCTTCACAAAGGCATCTGTGTAGATAACAAGCTGTGTTGACATCCTCTTACTGATTCTGATGTGTGAGAAATGCAGTCATTCCTGGTATGGTGCCTACATATAGAGCAGGTGCAGGTGTAAGAAGATAGGCAGAGACAGAGTCAGCAGTTACGGTGCCCTTTAAGGCCGGAACTATCCGGACTGTCACCACTGTTGCTGGGGGAGGTTTCTTTTGGGGGGAAGGACCTTCACGCTGGATAGTAGGGGGCGAGGGGAATATAAGTAGGACTGAGAGCGGGAATGGATGAGACTTGGAGGAAAGCGACAAGAGAAGGTTGACTCCCTCTCTGCTGCTCTTGCTGACTACTAAACGCCATTCATCCCTCAGAATACTGACTCTCAGATTGATTTTGACGCTACTGAGTTATCGTCTGATCCTGTTCTTTTGGACAGCTCTGTCCTGTCTGCAGTTGCAGAAAAGCTGACCTGCTCCATTCTTAGAGACTACTGCAGAAGACCGCCTGCTGCTGCGGTCTGTGAGCGTGACCACGGTTCTCATCCGGCGCCTCGTTCCTCCATAATAGAGCCCGAGACTTTGTCCACAATTTTCTATGCCATCGGGAGATTTTCCAGCCTTTCCCCTGCAAGAACTGCAAGCGATAAGTTACCTTGTTTTTGTATATCTTTTTCTCGTACAATGTGTTTGTGTGCAATTCCCGTCATTGCTGTTATTAGTCTTGCCTCTCTGCCTGGAGAATTCCTTGTTCAATTGCCTGTTCAGTAAATCCTGTTACCCCTTCTCTGCCTCCGACTCTCCATTGCATCCAACTAACTTCTCTCCTTTATAAGGACACAGACAGAATAGGGCACCTGTTCAAGACCAGTATATAATGCAAAATGCCACCTCCCGTGGAGGTGAAAATGAAGCTCTTTACCTCTTTGGGCCCCTGTGTGACTGCACAAATTGCACCATTGGTATGTCCAGTCTACTTCTCATATTGAGTCAACACCAAATTTTTTGAGACTGACACAAATTTTGGTTTTCACAAAGTTTGCTGACTCGGTGTATTTAGATCTTTTAGTCAGAGGTTTATTTGGTTACTGAAGGGCAATTATCACCATTTCATAGGTTTTTAAACTTTTATTGGCAAATGCATCAAGTTTATGCAAAGACTAAATATTTACCGTTTTCATCTTTTATTTTTCAAGATTTCTGCAAATTGTCCTGGAATGCTGGATATCAGCATCTGGGCCAAATCCTGAAGGCAATCAATTCTTGCCTAATCAATACTTGGAGTTTATCAAAATGTCTGTGTTTTTGATTATCCCCCCACTTTTTGAGGATTCTCAACAGGTTCTCAATGAGATTGCGATCTGGGGATTACGTGGTCGTGGAGACAAATTGCCAATGTTTTGCTCACTGAGTTCCTTAGTTATGAATTTTATCTTCTGAATTGGTGGACCTGCGTGCTAGAAAAAAAAAAAACATTTCATCACTAAATTGCTCTTGGAGGATATTTAGATACAATTCTTTATTCATGGCAGTGTTCTTAGATTCTTAGGATTGAGCCCACTTCTTTGGGTTTTAAGCAGGTTGCAGGATGTAGTGATGCACGGGAGGCAGAGCAAGGTTAACAATTTAATTGGAACAATAGAGAAACTCCTCACAGGGAGAAAACAGTTAAATTGAAAAGGAGAAATTGTAATGTAACAAAAGTCCAGTAATAAAACTTATCATGTCTTTAAGGTCCTCCACCGCAGGTGATCCGATGGGGGGTTGTAGTATCGGAAATGGCGGGTGGAGTGTCCTGAGATGGAGTTCCAAAGATAAAGGTCCATCTTCTGGTGGCAGCGGGCGGTCACCGGTTTTACCCGCTGAGCCCCTAGTCCATAATCCTGTGCATCTAAAGCATAGAGAGCTGCCTAAGTCCCGGTGACAAGTGTGGGCTGCTGTGCTTGGGCCGGCAGAGGAGACTGCAACTTAATGTCCTGCAGCTGTCTCTCTCCTCTCTGCACAAGTGCGGTCTCACTTTCAGCAAGATGCACGGTGCTTCCAATCTCATCGTTCTGCCAGGTGTCCAAGGGAAGTCGGCCGCAGCAAGTCACAATGCTGACGCTTGGGGTGTGGAGCATGTTGCGCTCTCCCTGATGGCGGGAAACTGCCTGCCACTTCGTGCTCTTTTGGCTCTGCTTCCAGTTTAGCCACGTCCCTTCACCCAGGATCATGGAACCTGTCCAATTCCCAATGTATTTCCACCCACAACATTGGACGCAGCCTCGAAAGTTCCGGACCCTGCTCAATACAGGAACCCGCAGCCCAGTCTGCCTCCTTACAGAATCACAGGCAACATCACACATGTATGGTCTCAAGATGCTTTACTGATGGAATTACACTGGACTTATGGTAGCATTCACTATTCCTATCCCAAAAATCATTCTTCCAGTTGTCTCAAACTGGCCTTCATCAGAGTTCTCTGCAGTCCAATCCTTGAACTTCCTGCAGTATGTCAGATTGTTTTTCATGGAGCGAAGGGGCTTCTTTGCTGACACCAGGCCAGTTTCCAAAAGTCTTCACCTCACTATGCGTGCAGATGCACTGACACCTGTCTGCTGTCAGTCCAGAGCAAGCTCTGCACTGGTGTAGCTGAATACTCTTTATTAGACAGACCTGGCACTTGCTGGACTTTCTTAGGTGCCCTGAAGACTTCTACACAGCAATTGAACCTTACCCTTTGAAGTGCATTACTACAGCACCAGGAGAGACAGGTCCCACACTGTTCTCATGAACGCCTTGTTATTGGCCAAACGACAATTTTTTTCTATACAGTGGATGTACCTGTACCAATAAAATATCTTTATAATTTTTTGTCAAATCTATTTTTTACATTCATTGCATAGAAACAACACACAGCCTAATAATTGACACATCCCTGAATTCAGTGTCTCAGCCCCTACATCATGCTGTTCTCAGATTACATAGCAGAAACCTGCTGATACATTCTCTTTAAGCTTTTATTAGAAGATGTACTTGGAACTAATAATTCTCAATATCCCAGCTACTAAGCTTCAAATGATGGAACACTTGTATTATGTAAAATATATTACGGTGAACACAGCCTTGTTCAATAAAGTTTTTTTGCTAATAAAAAATCGCAACAAAAATATTCACCTGGAATTCTTACAGTTAAGAATCTGACCTCTTTAACTCAAGAAATGTAATGATATCTATCTCCCAGTTTTGGATGGTAGCCCTTTGCCTGCTCGCGGCATCCTTTTTTAATATTATTCAGTGGTCATGCAGAGAACCGCCATCATTATCTTGTACGGCATTGAAAATAAACTGACCTTGCTGTCACTTTCTGGAATACGAGTGGGAGCTACAAAAAGCAAGGAGATCCCCTTTATATCATTTTAAGATCTGAAATTCTTCTTATGCATTAGCAAGGCCGGATATACAGATTAAAATGAGCGAAATAGTTATTCTTCACAAGAAATAGCAAGAAATTCAATAACTTTACAGTTTTTATCCAGTTGGTTGTGCCAGAATCTTCCCTCATTTTTTCTATGTCAGCAGCAATCACCAGCAGCCTTGGCATCCACTTGTTTCTAATTACAGCAGCGGATCCATCCATACTACACCCGTGAACAGCTCCAACCTTACCCCTCTCCCCTAACACCTTTTATGTAGGGAACAGCACTGATATGAAGAATGTAGGGTTTGTGATATGAAAAAAAACAATGTTAGACTTAAACATACAGGACCTCACACATTCCACTGCTCATCATGTTATATTATATTATTAACCCATATAAATATATTGTTACATGTCCTGGATCCAGCGCCGTGCGTTGCTTCCTTTCCCTATGATCACCTTCTTCTGTGCTGTTTCATGTCGGGTATCTTTACCTGGCATGCACCTCTGATTTCACCATTCAATTCTTTTTAAAGCCAACTCAGGTAATAGTGCAGTAAGCATATATCATTGCACAATATTGGGTCACCCCGCTGCTCGCCCAGGGCAGTGGGGTACTCGGTACAAGGCCGGTGTCAGGGGGATGGTGTGTCACAGCAGCGGTGACCAGGTCCGTGGCCCTGGGCCCCAATATCAATGGCGGTGGTGTTTGTTTGTAATGTAAAGTTTGTGACGCCACCCGTGGTATTTGGCAAGTGAGATGTTAGCCAACGCTGCGTGCAGATCCTCTGGGGCTGATGGTGTGTTGCAGCTTAGATGGTGTAGCTCCCCACAGGTGAAGCTGTAACCCCAGGGCAGTGTATAAGTGATGGGCACAGGGATGTAGCAGTGCCGACAGGTTAGGAAGCAGACACAACACAGCGTGGTGCAAGTTCAGTACCTTTACTTGGTAACTGCAGTCCAGGGTCCTGATTACAGATGGTATTGAGCAGGCTAGCCTGGAAGCAACTCAGGAATTCTCTCTCACAGACGGGCTGTGCAGTCTCCTTAATAGCACTGTGTGTGTGAAGTACTCCAGTCCTTAGTTACTTTGAAGTTCCTCCTGTCAGATGTTCCTAGAACTCTCCTTGCATGGCAGACAGCTGTAGCCTCTCTCTCTCTGGGACTCCTCTCACTCTCTGAATCCCCGGCTCTCTATCCGTTTCGCTGTTGTGCCTCAAGTCTTTGGTGGGAGCAGGGCATCTACAGCATCCTACTCCTCGGGTATCTGTGGCAGGGCCGTTAGTACCCGTACCACCGTGGAGACCCGACTCCAGTTCTGTGCGCTCTCAAGCTGAGGGAGCTCGCCTGGTGCAGCTCAACCTCCAGCTTCGTATTCTCCCGTCTGCACACTTCACCCTCTGCAGGCTAACTAACTCTACTTCCTCCTGGCCCTCAGGGATCACTCCTCCCCTCAAACCTGGGTCAGAGCTCCCCCTGCTGGTCAGGAGTGAAACTGTGTTGTATGCATGGATTGACTGTGAGAGAGTCCCATCATTGCCTCCAAGCCTGGAATTACCCTCCCCTGGAGGAAGGCAAAGCCAGTGTGGTGACCGTACTCCTGGGGGCGCCACATTCCCCCCTAGTGAAAGTCAGCACTCCTGGGCTGAACAAAAGAAAACATAGATAACATATAAACAGTTGAACAATAATATTTGTACAAGATTTGAAAAAGGAAAAATGTACAAAAACCAAGTGTTTCCAAAAATGGTCCTATGATGGTAAGTCCAGCATCAATGTCCATGGTCCATTCCTGGGCAAATGGTAAATAGTTATAAATAAAGTTTTTGACCACACACAAGTCCAGTGGTTCAGTGTCCATAAAAATCAAAGGGAACTCTTACAGATTACCTGTAGGTACAAAAGCTTGAAAAACAGTTACATATTTACATTTCAACAGTTTCAACATTTACATTTACTTTAGATGTGGTATCTAACTGGTGGAATTCCTTGTGTGGTATGAGTAGATCTGCGTAACACTGGTGCTGTAGTGTGTGAGGTACTGGGTACACTACTAGGGATTCTACATGGCACAGGGATATGTGATTATCTAGTGACTCTTGGACTCCCCAGGGGTACAACAGGTTCACCACTGGCGGGGCGATGGTTCTCTGGCTCCACTGCTGGTGTGGCTTCTATCATTAATTCTAGTCCAATTCGCAGGGAACTCCCCAAGCACTATGCTGACCTTCTCTTCTGCCTCTACAGGTTGGATGTCCTCTGACTCTTTTGCTCTTGCTTTCAACTGGTCAGGGCATAACTTCAAATGGTCCCTGGATACCACTGCCGAGGTATTTCCTCCATCTTTACTCACCAGGCATACTTTAGCGTTTTCAAAGTTTGAGGGCAGAATGGTATAAGGTTCGGCCTCCCACTGATCATCTAGCTTGTGCAACCTCCTCTTCCTTTTGAGGACTACTTCTCCCGGTGAAAAGGGGACAGCAGGTGCATTCTGATTGTAAAACTTCTCCTGCCTTTGTCTTGCCTGGGCCAGACTCTTCTCCACACACTCCTGCACTCTTTTGTACTGCTGCTGCCTCTCCCTGTCCCAGTCAGCATCTGGCGACGTTACTTCAGGCGTCAGGACTCCCATGTCCAAGTCAATAGGCAGCTTACCAGGCCTTGCTCTCATCAGGTATGCTGGAGTACAGTTGGTAGAGTTCACTGGAATATGATTTTAGAGGTCTACCAGATCTGGCAACTGCTCAGGTCACAGATTCCTCTCCTCCAATGGCAGCGTTTTCAGCAGGTCAATCACTACCTGGTTCATCTTCTCGCACATGCCACTGGTCTGTGGGTGATAAGGTGTTGTCCAGATTTTCTTACAACCATACAAGTTGCAGAACTCATAGAACACTTCCGCCTCGAAAGCTGGACCTTGATCGGTGAGTACTCTCTCAGGATACCCATGCGGCCTACAGAAGTGTTGTTGGAAGGCTCTGGCTGCTGTTCTGGCAGTGAGATCTTTGACGGGTACCACTACCAGGAATCTTGAGTAGTGGTTCACCATGGTGAGAGCATAGCTGTAGCCTGACCGGCTTGGAACCAGCTTCACATGGTCCAGGGCTACCAGCTCGAGGGGTTGTTTGGTGATGATTGGTTGCAGGGGATCTCTCTGGCTGTCTCGATCCTTTCTGCGCAGGTTACATCGTCCACACTCCCGGCACCACCTCTCAATGGCTTTCCTTATACCAGCCCAGTAAAACCTCTCTCAGAGCAATGCTTCCAACTTCTTCCATCTGAAGTGTACAGCTCCTTGGTGGTATGCTTCCAGGACCATTGATGCCTCTCTCCTCGGGACTATTACCTGCCAGACCAGCTCATGTGTGCGGGCATTAATACTCATGTGTGCAGGGAAACTGTGTTGTATGTATGGATTGACTGTGAGAGAGTCCCACCATTGCCTCCAAGCCTGGCATTACCCTCCCCTGGAGGAAGGCAAAGCCAGTGTGGCGACCGTACTCCTGGGGGCGCCACAATATTAGCACTGGATTTCTTAGAGCCAAGCTATGCTTTCAACTTGGCTCTGCATCAGTTAAGTGCAGACTATCTTTGCATCTTCTCCTGTGTACAATCCAGAAACCATCTTCTACTACCAGTGTAAGTTGCGCAGGTTTTAGCCTAGGGCGAGCTGAGGTTTCTCCATGCCCTGGCCTCCCACAAACACAGTGTCCCAGCACATCAATGTTGTGCTGTGCATAGTGCAGTGTACTCACTTTCAGGCCATAGACCTCTGCTGCATCCAGTTCTTTTGGTCCAGAATCAGTCACACACACACACATCAGTGGTCAACTGGTTCGTTATAACAAATTCAACTTTACTGGACAGTTCAGATACAACAGTCTTTAATATGCAGTTTCGGGCACAGCACCCTCTGCAATTACTCATCCATGTACTATAATGTACTCTGTGGTCAAATTCAGTGGCAAATAACACTCCAACCTGGGCTGAAATCGTTTGTTTAGATTCTGCTACTCACCCATAAAGTATTACGCACTTTGTGGTACATTTCAGTTTTATACAACACTCAAAAAGATCATTCAAACATTTTTCTGAATTTAATTGCTCAACCATAGAGTATTACGTGCTCTGTGGTACATTTCTACAGTGCCTTGCAACAGTATTCGGCCCCCTGGAACTTTTCAACCTTTTCCCACATATCATGCTTCAAACATAAAGATACCAAATGTAAATTTTTGGTGAAGAATCAACAAGTGTGACACAATTGTGAAGTTGAACAAAATTTATTGGTTATTTTAAATTTTTGTGGAAATGCAAAAACTGAAAAATGGGGCGTGCAATATTATTCGGCCCCTTTACTTTCAGTGCAGTAAACTCACTCCAGAAGTTCATTGTGGATCTCTGAATGATCCAATGTTGTCCTAAATGACTAATGATGATAAATATAATCCACCTATGTGTAATCAAGTCTCCGTATAAATGCACCTGCTCTGTGATAGTCTCAGGGTTCTGTTTGAAGCACAGAGAGCATCATGAAGACCAAGGAACACAACAGGCAGGTTCGTGATACTGCTGTGGAGACGTTTAAAGCTGGATTTGGATACAAAATGATTTCCAAAACTTTAAACATCCCAAGGAGCACTGTGCAAGCAATCATATTGAAATGGAAGGAGTATAATACCAAGACCCGGCCATCCCTCTAAACTTTCATCTCAAATAAGGAGAAGACTAATCAGAGATGCAGCCAAGAGGCCCATGATCTCTCTGGATGAACTGCAGAGATCTACAGCTGAGGTGGGACAGTCTGTCCACAGGACAACAATCAGTCATACACTGCACAAATCTGGCCTTTATGGAAGATTGGCAAGAAGAAAGCCATTTCTCAAAGATATCCATAAAAAGTATTGTTTAAAGTTTGCAGCAAGCCACCTGGGAGACACACCAAACATGTGGAAGAAGGTGCTCTGGTCAGATGAAACCAAAATTGAACTTTTTGGCAACAATGCCAATCGATATGTTTGGCGTAAAGGCAACACAGCTCATCACCCTGAACACACCATCCCCACTGTCAAACATGGTGGTGGCAGCATCATTGTTTGGGCCTACTTTTCTTCAGCAGGGACAGGGAATATGGTTAAAATTGATGGGAAGAAGGATAAAGCCAAATACAGGACCATTCTTGAAGAAAACCAGTTGGAGTTTGCAAAAGACCTGAGACTGGGAAGGAGATTTATCTTCCAACAAGACAATGATCCCAAACCTAAAGCAAAATCTACAATGAAATGGTTCACAAATAAACGTAACCAGGTGTTAGAATGGCCAACTCAAAATCCAGACCTGAATCCAATCGAGAATCTGTAGAAGAAGCTGAAAACTGCTGTTCACAAACTATCTCCATCAAACCTCACTGAGCTCGAGCTGTTAGCCAAGGAAGAATGGGCAAGAATTTCAGTCTCTCGATGTACAAAACTGATAGAGACATACCCCAAGTGACTTGCAGCTGCAATCGCAGCAAAAGGTGGCGCAACAAAGTATAAATAAAGAAAACCAAAAGCAAAACATAAAACAAATATCCTGGAATAAAAAAGTAAAAAAAAATATATTGCAAAAATTGCATGAAGGTAGTAATAATAGTAATAATAAGGGTATTTAGTTAACATAATTTTGATCAAAAAAATGTAGAAGCCATCCCGCCACGTCACGGCAACCCTTGTGGGACAGTCCTAACTCTTGTATTTAAAACCTTTCCACTTGTCAAGTGACGTAAATGTGAACAAGGACAGAGGGACTGAACCACCAGTAATAGTATAGGCCAGACAGGATGGATTTTCCAACTCAGAAACAGGGCGGTCACACCCTTATATGCACATTGAAACAAATGAGAAACTGGGTCTGAGCAGAAAAAGTAAATTAATGTGCATGCAAAATGTAATTGCATATGAACACATGACCTTTACACAGAGAAAACCAAAAGCTAAACATAAAACAAATATCCTGGAATAAAAAAGTAAAAAAAAATATATTGCAAAAATTGCATGAAGGTAGTAATAATAGTAATAATAAGGGAATTTAGTTAACATAATTTTGATCAAAATAATGTAGAAGCCATCCCGCCACAAGTGGAAAGGTTTTAAATACAAGAGTTAGGACTGTCCCACAAGGGTTGACGTGGCGGGATGGCTTCTACATTATTTTGATCAAAATTATGTTAACTAAATACCCTTATTACTATTATTACTACCTTCATGCAATTTTTGCAATATATTTTTTTTACTTTTTATTCCAGGATATTTGTTTTATGTTTTGCTTTTGGTTTTCTCTGTGTAAAGGTCATGTGTTCATATGCAATTACATTTTGCATGCACATTAATTTACTTTTTCTGCTCAGACCCAGTTTCTCATTTGTTTCAATGTGCATTCTGTGCATATAAGGGTGTGACCGCCCTGTTTCTGAGTTGGAAAATCCATCCTGTCTGGCCTATACTATTACTGGTGGTTCAGTCCCTCTGTCCTTGTTCACATTTACGTCACTTGACAAGTGGAAAGGTTTTAAATACAAGAGTTAGGACTGTCCCACAAGGGTTGCCGTGACGTGGCGGGATGGCTTCTACATTATTTTGATCAAAATTATGTTAACTAAATACCCTTATTATTACTATTATTACTACCTTCATGCAATTTTTGCAATATATTTTTTTTTACTTTTTTATTCCAGGATATTTGTTTTATGTTTTGCTTTTGGTTTTCTCTGTGTAAAGGTCATGTGTTCATATGCAATTACATTTTGCATGCACATTAATTTACTTTTTCTGCTCAGACCCAGTTTCTCAAAGTATAAATAAAATATAATAAAAATATAAAAAGAACCTGCTTTGTGGGAAATTTGATTAGTTTGAACTATAAACTAAAAATGGCCTGCTACAGGTGTGCAAATTTGGTAGTTCAAAAATTGACCATTATTATATATACTCTAGAACTTGATTGTGTAAAATTTTGTTGGCTTGAAATAAAAGCAAAATTTGGCTTGCTGCAGGTGTACAAATTTGGCTGTTCAAAAACTATTACCATCAAGATTTTTTTATTTACTTCCCTTTTTCTATTTAACAATCTTTTCAGTAAAAGAGGTTTCATTTCTTGCTAATTGTAAAGTTAAAAAATTTAATAAAACACAGAAAAAATGGGTTAGTTGTGATATATGCTGTAGAACTTGATTTGTGTGAAATTTCATTGCTTGGTTTCAAATAAAACCAAAAACTGTCCTGCTACAGGTGCAGAAATTTGATTGTTCCAAAGTTGACTATTGTCATATATACTCTAGAACCAGGTTTGTGTGAAATTTCGATGGTTTGAAATAAAAAACAAAAATTTTCCTGCTGCAGGTAAACAAATTTCTTCCATGGTAATCGGTACCCAGCCACCACTATTTCACCCTTTCCCGCCTTTTACCAGCACATGTCCAGAACATCACTCGTGCCCTTACCAACGCGTTCACTGGGATTTTCCACTTAATGACTGACACATGAACAAGCGCTTGTGGCCAGAGACGCTACATTTCTCTGATGGCACACTGGGTGAACATTGTGGAGGCTAGGACTGAGTCCCACCCTGGTACGGCACATGTGCTACCCACGCCGAGGATTGCTTTCCATTCTTCTATCTGGGTTCTCTGCTACTACTACACCAATTCCTGCACATCCTCCTGCTCCTCCTGATCCTCCATCTCTGATGTGCTATCTCAGAGCAAGCTCTGCATCACTGCCTCAGAGAAATGGAAACAGGTGCTGCTGAAGCTAGTTTGACTAGGAGACAAATCACATTCCGCGACCAAGTTATTAAAAGGAATAACAGACCAGATAGATCTGTGGCTCTCACAACTGAGCATATAGCCAGGCATGGCCATGTGTGAAAATGGGCGTAACCTAGTGGTGACTTTGAAGCTTGGCAAGCTCATACGCGTACCATGCTTGGACCATGTACTCACCTTGGTAGTTCAGCAGTTTATGAAAACCTACTCAGATTTGCCAGGGCTTCTGGTCTAGGTTCTCTGCATCAGAGCCCATTTACAAATGTCAGCAACAGCTGCCGTTGTGCTGGCAGTGCTGCCGTAGCTCCTGTAAGTGCCATCTCATTGACTGGTGTGTGATATGACCATGCGCTGGAACTCCACACTACACATGCTGCCAAGGCTTTGTGAGCAGCAGAGTCTAATTGTGGAAGACCAGCTTCAGCACACTCGTCAGTATTCTGGTCATTCTCCAAACATAACATATGAAGAATGGGCATGAAGGTCTGACATTTGTGTGGTTCTCCAAGACATTTAGGACTCCACAAAGATGGTGAGCAGCAATGACACAATCACCAGTGCAACGATCCCACTTCTGTGCCTAGTTAAACAGACAGTGCTGACAATTAAGTATGAAGCTTTGCACGCAGACCCTGTGGAGACAGAGGAAAATTTGAGACAGAGAGGTACTACTCAGGCCAGCCTCATCTTATCTGTTTTGTGCAGATTGAGTAACAATGAGGAGGTGGACGCTGAGGAAAAGGAGGAGGAACAGGAGCTAGTGCAAAAGAGGCTAGTAGCCACACAAGCTTCATCCGGTCTCTTCTATGTGGATGTGCTGAGGAGAAATAGATGGAGGACAAGATGAAGAGTAGTCATCATGGTGGAGACAGGAAAGTGTTGGCTATAGGGATCTTGGTACATCGCTCAAATTCCATAAAGTTGCACCAGTTATTCAACCTAAGAAGCAAGAACAAGAATCTCAATCACCAAACCCAGATGCCAAAAAGGAAAACACTGAAGTATGGATAAGCTCTGAAACCACCAAGTGAGACACAGAAGAACCAAGTCAACCTCCAGTCAGGAGATCAGAGAGGCCAAACAAAGGTGTCCCAGTTAGATGCCTTTTTTATATGGTCAGAACACTTCTTGAACCAGAGCCACAGTCATGGCAAGAGATGCAAAAACTGCTTTTTCACGAGAAGCAGAAGTGGATAAATGACGCTAATGAGGCACCAACTCCAGACATGAGAACTTACTGAGCTACCACAAGGAAAAAGCGCTATCGGATGTAAGTGGAGCTTCAAAAACAAATATGACTCAGAAGGTAAAGTTCACCGGTTTAGAGCAAGATTGGTCGGAAAAGGGTAATCACAAAAGTTTGGTGAAGATTATGATGCTACCTTTTCTCCAGTTGAGAAGCAAACCACATTCATAACTTTAATGTTCATAGCTGCAGTTCAACAGATGACAGAGACATTTCGACATAAAAACAGCCTTCCTACATGGTGACATTGAAGGAGAGTTGTACATGAGCCAACCTGAGGAATATATTAAATAGGGTGAAGAGCACCTTGTTTGTAAAATGCAAAAATCTCTCTATGGACAAAAGCAGTCGGCAAGAGCTTGGAACTCGAAAATGAACAAAGTTTTGATGAATGAAGTGTTTAAAAGATCTCAAGCTGATCCTTGTTTGTGGATGTATGTTCTCCTATATGTAGACAATGTAATCATGTGTCATCAAGATGAAAAGGAAATTTCAAAGCTAGGTGAAATTCTCAGCCAGAACTTTGAGACCAAGGACCTTGGAAATGTGACATATTATTTGGGAATCCAAATCCACAGAGAGGAACATGGGAGTTTTCTTCTACACCAAAGTTCTAAAATTTCTGCAATCCTAAACCAGTTTGGAATGTCAGAAGCCAAAGGTGCGTCAACACCAATGGATCCATCCTACTTAAATTTGGAAGGAGAAGAAGATCTGCTACCCAGCAATGAGAGTTACAGACAAGCATGGGGGTCCTTCTGTACATAGCAACCACAACTCGTCCGGATATCACAGCCAATGTTGGAATTCTCTGCCGACGTGTAAGCAAACCATGCCAAAGAGACGGGAATGCAATTAAGAGATTTCTTCAATATGTTAAAAAAAACTCAAAACATTAATATCTGCATCAGAAGATCTCATTCTTAGAGATTATGTGGATGCAGATTGATTGGGCTGGAGATTTAAGTGATCGGAAATCAACAAGTGGTTACTTGTTCAAGTTAGGAGAAAATTCAATTTCTTTGTACAGCAGAAAACAAGTGTCAGTCGAATTATCTTCTACAGAAGCAGAATACATGTCTGCTGCTTATGCAAGTCAAGAAGTAATTTGGTTGAAACAACTTTTGGAAGATTTTGGCAAGCCATTAGCTCAACCAACAGTTATCTATGAGGACAACCAAGGATGCATTAAACTTGCCAGCTGTGAGAAGATTAGTGCAAGGACTAAGCACATAGATTTAAAACATCACCACTTACGTCACTTAGTGGAATGTGGTGTACGCGAGTTTGTTTATTGCGAGTCTGACAAGATGATATCTGATGGCATGACAAAGCCATTATCAAAAGCCAAGTTTGTGGACTTCAGAACCGCAATGGCACTAACAAGATAAGTAGTGGTTGAGTGGGGGTGTTGGAATATGTTTGGTGTAACAACTCCATTCCTGTCTATGAGTGTTTAGTTGCTAGATTTGTATGCAGTTCATAAAGTTAGAACAAAAAAAACCTCCCAGTCTCACACAGGGAGAGCATGTGAGTGTGTTTCCTGTTTTCCTGTGTCTGTGTATGAGAGAAGTAGCCTGCTGTAGATGCTGTACAGATAGAGACACACAAATGATTTATTCCTGATCTATTAAGCGTATCATATATTTTTCCTGTTTGTTCCTGAAGTTCTGTTGACACACGCCTGCAGAATATCCTGAATAATTTGCAGCCAACAAGGTTCCTTAGTTTTGGATTAAAAACTAAACTAAATTAAAATTTATTTTAATTCTAAATCTCTATCTATTTAATGTAATAATAATCTAATCTTTTTTCTAATATATTTTAGTTAAAAAGTCCATGCTCAGTAGATTCTTGTCACTGTGCAATTTTTGACTGTGACAGTGTTCTCGGTCCCTGAAATCTGATCAGAATTAAAGTGCTGGCAAGAGAGCACACTATCGGTGTTCAGTGTGCAATGTTAAAGGACTACATGGCATGAAAGAAAAGTGACTTCACATTTAGAGGGTGGCTGTAATGACCACAGCCTCTGCACCCTGATGATGTCTCATTTGACTTTCCTTGCATGCAATGGGAATTTCAAACAAAGCTTCATCAAAGATGATTTAGTAAAAAAAAAAGCAGTTAGGTAGGGTAGTGAGGGAATGGTAATGACTAGTGTTGAGCGATACCACCCGATACTTAAAAATATCGGATCAGAATGGATCGGCCGATCCAAAAAAGTATCGGGTATCGCCGATTCCGATCCCGGAAGTCCCATTCAAGTCAATGGGACAGAAATATCGGAATTGAAAAAACCCCTTTCTTGCCTTGTACAGCCTGTTCGGGAGGGGGGAAGAGTGTGGGCGGTGCGTGGGCAGACACTGCATGTCTGTGTGTGCGGGTGGGGTCTGTACGGGCCTGTTGGGGGCCTGTGCGGCTGTCGGTGGTCTGTATGGGCCTCTCGGGGAGCCTGTGCCGGCCTGCCGGGGGCCTGTGCCGGCTGTCGGTCTGTATGGGCCTGTCGGGGGCCTGTGCCGGCTGCCGGTGGTCTGTATGGGCCTCTCGGGGGCCTGTGCCGGCCTGCCGGGGGCCTGTGCCGGCTGTCGATGGTCTGTAGTACGGGCCTGCCGGGGGTCTGTGCGGGCCTGCCGGGGGTCTTGTGTGTGTGCAGGCATCGTCCGATGGGACTACAAGTCCCATCGGGTGATGCCTGCTAAACTGACAGTGATTGACACATTAGCCAATGATGGGACAGTAGTAGTCCCATCATCCGGCTAATGTGTTGAATGTAAAAAAAAAAAAAACATACTACATATATACTACATTCATACAGCATGCATACATAATACATACATGATACATATATACTGCATTCATTCAACATACATATATACTACATACATTCTACATACATACTACATATATACAACATTCATACAACATACATACATGCTACATATATACTACATACATGCTACATATATACTACATTCATACAACATACATATATACTACATACTACATACATGCTTCATATATACTACATTCATACAACATACATATATACTACATACTACATACATGCTACATATATACTACATTCATACAGCATACATACATGCTACATATACTACATTCACACAACATACATACATACTACATTCATACAACATACATACATACTACATACATGCTACATATATACTACATTCATACAACATACATATATACTACATATATACTACATACAACATACATACATACAGTACTACATACATACTACATATATACTACATTCATACAGTATACATACATAGTACATACATACTACATTCATACTACATACATGCTACATATATGCTACATTCATACAACATACATAGATAATACATACTGTGGGGAATTGATAGCTCAGCTAGGATCTTTGCTTTGGCACAAGCGTGTGGCTATGAAGTCACTTCAGCAGACTAGCAAGTTCCACATGAATATGGACACGGCATATTTATTGTGCACACTTGTTATTCAATGTTACACATGCCAAACATGAAATAAAACATCTAAGGCCGTCTGGCCACTAACTAACAATAGCAGGCTAACTACAAAATAAACCTACATAACAGCAAACAAGTCCATGTAATCTTACTGTGTCAGCTCCCAGCTCAGCAGACGAGATAGACTGAGAGATCCCAGATCCTCCTGATTATATCAGCTGGACCAGTCAGGAAACCAAAACCTGGATTGAATAAGTGGAGGGGAACTACCAGTCCTTTCCATGCTGATCACTAAGGAAACCAGGACTGGATTACAGTGAAATAAACTGGCTTCATCATCAGTACAGGGAGACATATGAAATGAAACGGGGAGAAATATACCTGTTTTCTAGTACCTCTCCCCTTGGCACCTCACACACCCCCCTCCTCTGTTTGAGCCCGTGGGGTCGGACACGACGAGTCACCAAGCAGTGCGTTCTAGACAACGCATCTGCATTTCTGTGCGCTGTGCCCGCTCTGTGCTCAATGGAAAATTTAAACCCTTGTAATGCTAAGAACCAGCGTGTCACCCACGCATTGCCTTCTTTTGCCCGGGACATCCACGTTAGGGGCGAATTGGTCCGTCACTAGTCTAAACTGGCGACCTAGTAAATAATAGCGCAAGGTGCACAGGGCGCATTTCACAGCCAGGGCTTCCCGCTCAACTACACTGTAGTTCTTTTCTGCTCTCGTAAGCTTTCTGCTTAGATAGGCCACTGGGTGTTCCTCGCCATTTACTTCTTGAGACAAAACCGCACCGAGGCCCAGCCCAGAGGCGTCCGTTTGGACAATAAACTCCCGTTTAAAGTCTGGTGCAACCAACACTGGTTGGTCACAGAGGACTGTTTTCAATCGCTGAAAGGCCTCCTCTGCTTCTGCGTTCCACTTTATTGTGACAGATTTCGACCCCTTAGTAAGATCTGTGAGAGGAGCTGCGATGGTCGCAAAATGTTTGATGAACCGCCTATAATAACCAACGATCCCTAAAAAAGCTCCAACCTGTTTTTTGGTTACCGGTCGTGGCCAATTTTGAATAACGTCCACTTTATTGGCTTGAAGCCTCACGACGCCTCTCCCTATGCTATATCCCAGATAGCGAGCCTCTTCCAATCCCAACGTACATTTCTTGGGATTGGCAGTCAACCCAGCTGTTTTTAGGGAGTCTAAGACGGCTTGTACTTTTGACAAATGCGTGTCCCAGTCATCGCTAAAGATAATGATGTCGTCCAAGTACGCGGATGCATACTGGCCATGGGGTTTTAGGACAATATCCATTAGTCGTTGGAAGGTGGCTGTGGCACCATGCAACCCAAATGGCATATCTCGGTACTGGAATAATCCCTGGGGCGTAACAAAGGCAGTTTTCTCTTTGGCTGATTCCGTGAGGGGAATCTGCCAATAACCTTTTGTTAAGTCAATAGTGGATATGTACCTGGCTGAACCCAGTCTCTCTATCAGTTCATCGACTCTTGGCATCGGGTAGGCATCGAATTTCGATACTTCATTTACTTTCCGAAAATCGTTACAAAATCGGATAGTCCCATCGGGTTTGGGCACCAGTACGATAGGGCTAGCCCAATCACTCCGGGACTCCTCAATGACCCCGAGCTCTGACATCTTCTTCACTTCCTGGGCAATGGCTTGTCTCCGAGCCTCCGGAATTCGATATGGTTTTAGCCGTACCCGCGTCTGTGGATCAGTAACAATGTCATGTTTAATTAGGTGAGTCCGGCCAGGAAGTTCCGAGAAAATATCTGCGTTCCTCTGTATGAACTCCCTGGTCTCTCGTTTTTGGCTTTCGGATAGCGTGTCTGCAATACCCACTTCTGGCGGAGCTACCTGGGGGTCCTTTACCTTAGAAGGTGGTGCCCCTCGAGGCCCATCCTCAAGGGCAGCTCCTGCCACCAGACTCTCCCTGTCCCGCCAGGCCTTAAGCAAGTTTATGTGGTATATTTGTTCGGGCTTTCTCTTGTCTGGTTGGTGTATCTTATAATTTACTTCACCTATTCGTTCCAGCACTTTGTATGGTCCCTGCCATTTCGCAAGAAATTTATTCTCTACGGTAGGCACAAATACCAACACCCTGTCTCCGGGTTGAAAGACTCGTGTTTTTGCCGCTCGGTTGTATACCGTGCTTTGGGCATGTTGTGCGCGCTCTAAACAGTCTTTAACTATTGGCATAACTGCTGCAATTCGGTCCTGCATAAGTGTTATGTGTTCAATTATACTGCGATAAGGAGTCACCTCTTGTTCCCAAGTCTCCTTGGCAATATCTAACAGGCCTCTAGAACACCGCCCATAAACCAACTCAAAAGGTGAAAAGCCTGTGGAGGATTGGGGTACCTCACGTATAGCGAACAGGAGGTATGGTAGTAGGGCATCCCAATCTCTCCCGTCCTTATCCACCACCCTTTTCAACATTCCCTTTAAGGTTTTGTTAAAGCGTTCCACCAAACCGTCAGTCTGAGGGTGATATACTGAGGTACGCAAATGGGAGATTTTTAGTAGTTTACATAAATCCTTAAGTATACGAGACATAAAGGGGGTCCCTTGATCCGTAAGTATCTCTTTCGGAATGCCGGTGCGGGAAAACATATTAACCAGCTCCTTTGAAATTGATTTCGCATTGGCATTCCGCAAGGGTACTGCTTCGGGATAACGCGTGGCGTAATCCAATACTTCCAAAATGTACTGATGACCCCGGGCAGATTTAACTAATGGACCGACTATATCCATTGCTATCCTCTCGAAGGGCACCTCTATTATTGGTAAGGGCACTAAGGGGCTTCTAAAATGTGACTTAGGTGCGGTCAATTGACACGTAGGACATGACTGACAGTACTGGGTCACGTCTCCCACTAGACCCGGCCAAAAGAAACGTTGCAGAATACGGTGTTTTGTCTTTTCTACCACCAGGTGTCCTCCCAAGGGATGTTTATGTGCCAACTCCAAAACTACCTGGCGAAAGGACTTGGGTACCACTAGTTGTTCTACCACCATCCCTCGCACCTTGTCTATGTGATACAACATATCCTGCTGCACCGCCATGTGTGGGAACTCGTTTTGAGCCCCTGGGTACAACGGTCTTCCCTCGGAGACCTTTATGTTTTCCCATGCCCTTGCTAGAGTAGGATCCTGGTGCTGAGCGGTCCCGAACTTACCACGGGCCACCTCAAGATCAGGCATTTCTAAAACATCCTCTAGCTGGTCTGCCTTGCCTGCATACACAGCCAGAGGAGAGTCCGCAGATTCTAGTACTTCCTCTGAGATGGGTTCTCCGTTGTCTTGCTGCAATGGTTCAGGGGCTAGCTCCGGAGTACCGTCTTCAACTAGAGGGTTCATGCCACTTTTGAAGTTCCACAAGTCCCAAAATAAGGGAAAGTCTCTCCCCAGGATTACACTGTGTCCCATAGACTTTATGACTGCCGCCTGATGTCTTTTGGTCCCTACTGGCGTGGCAAGAGTAACCCAGGCAGTGGGGTAGTTCTTAGTATCCCCATGGATTCAACTAATGCCCACGGTAAAGTTCGTTAGGGCGCTAGAGTCCACCAAAGTTACTTGACTGCCGGAATTCAAGACGGCATTCACACTATAACCGTCAACCTCGGCGTGGCACACGTGTTGTTCATTTCCCGTGAGGGTCTCCGCCACACAGACTGACTGCACATACAACGAAAGACGCCTCATAGCGTTACAGTCCATTGGCTCTGTATTCATTGGGCAGTTAGCTGCTACATGGCCAAGCCTGCGACATCGCCAACATTGTATAGGCCCTTGCCTCCTCGATGGAGATCCCAGATGAGGTCTGCTGGCTTGATGTGAGCCCGTACCACCTCCATAGTCCTTTGTAGGTCTGCTACCCTTCATTGTGCCATTCTCTTCTTTTGAAGATGAAGTAGGTTTCGCAGGACTCTCCAGCGATTTCTTGGGGAGCCAGTGGGGTGCTAACGTCCCTTGGAGTAGGCTTTCAGAAGCATTGTAGCGTTCGACCATATTCACCTACTGGTCAGCGGTAGTTGGGTCACCCTGTCCAACCCACCTCTGGATCTTAGCGGGTAAGGAACGCAGGTCCTTGTCTAGAACAACACGCTCCACCATCTGTGCGGACGTCAAAGCCTCTGGTTGCAGCCATTTTTTTTACTAGATGGATGAGATCATGCATTTGTGAGTGGGCTGGCTGATGTTCCACAAAATTCCATAAATGCACCCTCTGTGCGCGTACATACGTGTTTATTCCCAGCCTTGCCAGGATTTCGCCTTTGAGTTTGATATAGTCCATAGCATCCGCTCCACTCAGATCGTAATAGGCCTTTTGTGGATCTCCGCTTAGAAATGGAGCAACTACCTCAGCCCATCTGTCCAGCAGTAAGTGCTCACGTTCTGCAATACGTTCGAACATGGTGAGGTATGCTTCCACATCATCGTCTGCGGTCATTTTAAGCAAAGTCTTCTGTACGGCTTTCTGCGCGCTAGTAGCGCTTTGTGCACTGTCTCCCTCATCTCGGGGTTGCCGAACCAAGGCCTGTTTTATTGCCTCCAACTGCTCTTGCTGCATCTGGTGTTGCTGCTCCAGAGCCTTCTGGAAGCAAGTATTAGTCTGCTGTTGCTGCACATTTGCTTGCAATAACTGCTTCACTAGTTCCTCCATATTACTGGACTCTTGGCTCTTCAAAAGTGCAGAAGCTTTCAGCCAGGACATACACAGCGTTTTCTCTGCAGTCACAGTCCAGCAGCCACAAGTGCCCGCATTCGAAACACCATTTGTGGGGAATAGATAGCTCAGCTGGGATCTTTGCTTTGGCACAAGCGTGTGGCTATGAAGTCACTTCAGCAGACTAGCAAGTTCCACATGAATATGGACACGGCATATTTATTGTGCACACTTGTTATTCAATGTTACACATGCCAAACATGAAATAAAACATCTAAGGCCGTCTGGCCACTAACTAACAATAGCAGGCTAACTACAAAATAAACCTACATAACAGCAAACAAGTCCATGTAATCTTACTGTGTCAGCTCCCAGCTCAGCAGACGAGATAGACTGAGAGATCCCAGATCCTCCTGATTATATCAGCTGGACCAGTCAGGAAACCAAAACCTGGATTGAATAAGTGGAGGGGAACTACCAGTCCTTTCCATGCTGATCACTAAGGAAACCAGGACTGGATTACAGTGAAATAAACTGGCTTCATCATCAGTACAGGGAGACATATGAAATGAAACGGGGAGAAATATACCTGTTCTCTAGTACCTCTCCCCTTGGCACCTCACAATACATACATACATACAACATGCTACAGACATACAGCATACATACTGCATACAATACATACATATAGACATACAGTACATGTAACACAGAGTACATACTCACCAATACTTGTCACTTTGATCCCCAAAGCCAGTGTCCTCTAAGGAAAAATATGAAAATAACAAACCACCAAATACTCCCTGATCTGCAGAAATCCACGAGTGAGTGTCCCACGCCGATCTCCCGTGGAGAGCAGCAGTATCAGCTGATGAGAACGCTCTCTACAGGGCTCAGGAATCCAGTGTCGGGAGGTAGGTATCCTTCCACACTGTATTCCTCCGCCACTGTAAAAAAATAGTCCCTGGTCTCACTTTATGACAAATGCTGCATGGGAACTTTTTCACACAGCCATGCCAAAAGTGAGACTAGGGACTAATTTTTTACAGTGGCGGAGGAATACTGTGCGGAAGGAAACCTACCTCCCAACACCGGATTCCTTGAGCCCCTAGAGAGCGGTCGCATCAGCTGATGCTGCTGCTCTCCAGGGGAGATCGGCGTGGGACACGCGTGGATTTCTGCGGATCAGGGAGTATATGGCTTGTTTGTTATTTTCATATTTTTCCTTAGATGACACTTGCTCCGGGGAACAATGTGACAAGTATTGGTGAGTATGTACTCTATGTTATATGTCCTGTATGTCTATGTATGTATTGTATGAATGTATTGTATGTAGTATGTATGTATGTTGTATGTAGTATGTATGCAGTATGTAGTATGTATGTATGTCTGTAGCATGTTGTATGTATGTTGTATGAATGTAGTATATATGTAGCATGTATGTAGTTTGTATGTTGTATGAATGTAGTATATATGTAGCATGTATGTAGTATGTATGTATGTTGTATGAATCTAGTATATATGTAGCATGTATGTAGTATGTATGAATGTAGTATATATGTAGCATGTATGTAGTATATATGTATGTTGTATGAATGTAGTATATATGTAGTATGTATGTAGCATGTATGTTGTATGAATGTAGTACATATGTAACATGTATGTAGTATATATGAATGTATGCTGTATGAATGTAGCATATATGTAGTATGTAGTATATATGTAGTATGTATGTATGTTGTATGAATGTAGTATATATGTAGCATGAATGTAGTATGTATGTAGCATGTATGTAGTATGTATGTTGTATGAATGTAGTATATATGTAGCATGTATGTAGTATGTATGTTGTATGAATGTAGTATGTATGTAGTATGTATGTTATATGTAGTATGCATGTATGTTGTATGAATGTAGTATATATTGTAGGGATTCGACTCGCTTAGGTGCAGCGGGAGACAATCATGAGGCACGTTCCTTTAAAATTCCACCAGATTTATTACTCCATAAACCATAGACAGCATAACACTGAAATGTAACCTTCACTTCAGGCAAAGGAACAGAAATGTCCGTGGCTTCAGACTCGGACTGAGAGTCTCAGCACATGCTGGGAGGTGTAGTCCTCCCCATATACAACTATTATACCCAGGCCAGGGCAATGTCCCGAGCAGCGCTCCATCTGCAGCCGCAGACCTAGGAAGGCTTCTCCTTCCTTAGCACACAGGCCACTCTCTGTAGTGTCCCACCTGGACACATGGAAGTCTGTCCACACTCTGACAGACTCCCTCCACACTCTCTCACATGTGCCAAACACCTCAATTACATAGCCCTGTAAACACACCCACAGGTGATCACATGGCTATGACATCACTAAAGGTTGTATAGACACACACAGGCTTCCCTGACACAGTGTAACAGAAAGATCAGCAGTACCTCTGCTGATCAATACACCCTGGAGCCTGCATCCCAAGGCCACCCACCTTGAGACCCATAATGGTCATTTAGGACCCTGCTCCTGTTACCACACTGAATGTGCCTGTACACCCGTCCTGGGACACCCACACAGCGCCCCCTAGCTGACATAGTGGTAACTACACCACAATATGTAGCATGTATGTAGTATGCATGTATGTACAGTATGTTGTATGAATGTAGTATATATGTAGCATGTATGCTGTATGAATGTAGTATATATGTAGCATGTATGTAGTATGTATGTATGCTGTATGAATGTAGTATATAAGTAGTATGTATGTAGTATGTTTTTTTTGTTTTTTTTTTTACATTCAACACATTAGCCGGATGATGGGACTACTACTGTCCCATCATTGGCTAATGTGTCAATCACTGTCAGTGTAACAGGCATCGCCCAATGGGACTTGTAGTCCCTTCGGACGATGCCTGCACACACACAAGACCCCTGGCAGGCCTGCACAGACCACCGACAGCCGGCACAGGCCCCCGAGAGGCCCGTACAGACCACCGGCAGTCAGCACAGACCCCCCGCAGTCGGCACAGACCGCGCATCATGATGCGCACAGACCGCGCATCATGATGACGTCATTTCAGCAGCCAATCACAGTCATGCCAATAGTTAACATGCCTAACAGGATGTGCCCACATTTCTGAGGATTCCCATTGGCTGAATCAAATCGAGCAGGCTGATAGCTTTATGGGAACTTCCGATTCCGGCATCCGATACAAAAAAGTATCGGAACTCAGTATCGGAATTCCGATACAGCTAATATCGGCCGATACCCGATACTTGCGGTATCGGAAAGCTCAACACTAGTAATGACTTTTTAATTAAAGTACTCTATATTTGAAAAGAAATTAGATTGTGACTCTAAATAGATAGGCATTTAGGATTAAAATAAATTTTAGCTTTGGACCATATCTTTAAATTATATTGTATGCCTGTGGCGCAGTCATGTCTCACGGACAAGCCGTCATTTGGGGAAGTCAAGGAGTCCTAGGTCATATGCAAAGAGGGTATGTCACAAATAAATGAGTAAGACAAAGGCATAGTCAAGATTACAGTCCGGGGTCAGAATTCCAAGAAGATAGCGGATTAAGACAAGGTGGCTTTGCAAATGGATAGCCAAAGGCAAATCCAAGGTCAGGCAACAAAGATCAGAATATAAGAACTTAGAGCACAGAGCAAACACACACCACTAGAGCTAAGCTACAACTGACAAAGTTCTAATCATAGCCAGCTAAATAGGCAGATACTGTAATCTGACAGAATGGGCAACATCTGGAGGAAACCCTTAGGCTTGGCCAGTTTGGACTGACCTCTCAGCATGCCCCTGTAGGGAGGAGGACCCCACAGAGTGTCCAGGCCGGAACCAAGGGGACCGTCATCTGAGTCCCTAAGGAAACAGTACCCGGTGAACAGAGGAGGAGAGTGGACAGTTGAGAGTGACAGGACAGCAAGGGGAGGGGCGAGTATAAAAGGGGCAGGGAGCGCGCAGAGGAGTCAGTTGGTGATACGTCAGACACAGAGCAGGAGACGTGGGGGGTGTGAGAGAGCGGGAAGGACACTGACAGGTCAGAGAAGAGACCAGCAGCAGAGGGTAGATATGCAGTGATGGATTACCTGACCATTGGTCCCGCATTCCAGGGGTATGAACATTGCCTCGTCATGGTAGACCATTTAACTAAGTTCGCTGTGGTCACCCCCACTCGAGACCAGACCGCGGAGTTGGCCGCCTCCGCAATTTGTAGAAACTTTATACAAGTTTACGGCTGCCCTCAACGGATACATTCCGATCAAGGAGCATGTTTTTTGGGAATAATAATGGAGGAACTACACCATCTCTACGGTATTGACAAATCCCGGACCACGCCATACCACCCGCAGGGAAACGCGGCCTGCGAGCGATTTAATCGGACATTAATACAAATGTTGCCTACTCTGGAGAGTGACAAGAAGGCCCGTTGGCCCAAATATGTCCCTGATCTAGTATGGGTCTATAACAACCGAGTACATCGAGTTACCGGCTATACCCCTTATTCCCTGTTGTTCGGACGCGAGGGCAAGGGGATCACGGAGGTAGAGTTTGACCCAGAGGAACCTCAGCCCTGGACTGGGGTATCATCATGGGTCCGAAATCACCGGCACAGGCTGCAAACTCTTCATTGAATCGTAAATACCAAACTTCAAGACTTATAACTCCCAGGAAAGAGTTCATCTCTGCCTTCCGACCTCCAAAGCGGAGACCGAGTACTCGTACTAGATCAACATCCCCAGAACAAATTAGAGCCACGCTGGGAAGAGGGTCCCTATCGGGTCCTACGCCGTATAAACCCTGAAGAACCTGTGTACGAAATACAACCTGAGAAAGATGAAACGCGCCTACCCGCGTAGTGCATCGTAATATGCTACGCCCCTGTATTTCCACTGATCCAAAACAACCTGAACCTGTTCCTCAGGTCTCTGAACCATTGCCCGTGATCTGGGACTCGGACGACGAAGAAGACTTCCCCACAATAACCAGGGGCTCTACACTCAATGACAAACCAACTGACACAATTAGCCTGCCCGAACCAGCTAGCCCACCATGGGCCACCACCCCAGAAGACTCCACCCTCGTTGTACTAAGACGCTCCGAGCGGTCGACAGCTGGCAAACCCCCCGAACGATACGAACAGGACCAGTTCATATGGCAACGAAAACTGACACTTCCACAGATCAGCACAAGTATACTGAGGCCCTCGCCCAAAGACTGGCAAGCTTACAGGGTGGAGGAATGTAGG
Source organism: Dendrobates tinctorius (assembly GCF_039654945.1). Classification (NCBI taxonomy): domain Eukaryota; kingdom Metazoa; phylum Chordata; class Amphibia; order Anura; family Dendrobatidae; genus Dendrobates; species Dendrobates tinctorius. The sequence continues at coordinate 47,729,773 of NW_027361688.1, read as the reverse complement.
GAGGAGGACCCCCACAGAGTGTCCGGGCCGGAACCAAGGGGACCGCCATCTGAGTTCCTAAGGAAACAGTACCCGGGTAACAGAGGAGGAGAGTGGACTGTTGAGAGTGACAGGACAGCAAGGGGAGGGGTGAGTATAAAAGGGGCAGGGAGCACGCAGAGAAGTCAGTTGGTGATACGTCAGACACGGAGCAGGAGACGGAGGGGGCGTGAGAGCGGGAAGGACACTGACAGTTCAGAGAAGAGACCAGCAGCAGAGGATAGATACACAGTGGCCCTCAGGAAAGAGGCACCGAGCTTACCGACAGGGGACTGTCTCTTCACCTCAATCCCGGGTAATGATCTGCCCCGGTCATCCTCGGCCGTTACCGCTGAGCTCGAGCCCTCCGCGGCCTGTCCACTCCCTCTCCTGGCTCTTGCCATTACCCTTCAGCCCGTGGTTGCGGCCTGCCCGCTGCCACCCGCAGACGCTGCCGGTTCACGTCAGCCCGTGGTTGCGGCCAGTCTATCACCGCACACAGCCGCCTTTACCCCGCTGCAGTCGGCAGTTGGGGCTTGTTCCTCATCAACAGAGACACTCTGCACACAGCCCCAGGCTGTGCGCGTGGCCAGTAAACTGCCACTCTTGAGCACTGCGACACAACCCTGCTTGGGGACAGGAGTCCCATTGAACTCGCTAAAAAGTGCAACCCCGCTGTTACAACAGGGGGTTACTCCATCTCAGGACTCCATCAGGGCCTGTTGTGCCCCAACTCCTCCTGGGCGCTGGGGCACCCGAAGACTACTCCAAGTCTTCAGCAGCTGGGCCCAGCGGCTGCTACGCCAAGGCAGCCTCATCAAAGCATCAAAGACGCCAGAACAGCCTTATCAAAGACGCCAAAGCAGCTTCATCAACAACGCAGCTTCCACAGAGGCACAGAGGGACGTCAGGACGGATAAGTGACATTATAGAGTATAAGGACGCGTAGATGGCCATACCGTGGCCCCATAGTAACTGGCCTCGGCCGGGTTAGTCATGTTCTTTTCAAATAGTGTTTGGTTGTACTGAGTCCCTGCAAGGGCAACTGTTAACCCTTTTTGGTTGCTTAGTACAGCCCTAGAGGCTTTAAATTATAAAAAGTTTGCTTTTCAAAATTCAACCCGTTTCGCGTCTCGTCACTGCATCCTGCGAACCTGCTGTCACCTACACCCCTTCCTCATGTTGGGAGGCTGAGCTGTCACTCACAATCCTGATAGCTCAGCATGCCCCTAATCATATAGGGTGGCTGAGCTGTCACTCACATTGTTAAGACACTGTGAGTGGTGGAATCGTGACTGACAATGACATGTTTTCTGATCTCCCAATGGACCCTTGATCTGTGAGCAATGTGTACAACTTTGTGATCAGCTGTGTCAGGATCAGGCATAAAAGATCTGGACAGACACAACTCACATGGAAACTTAGTCTAACCATTTAGTGTTGTGATCCTGTGGACGCCATCAAGGACCGTTTAAGGGTCTGAACAAGAGCCATGGATGAGAACTGCTTCTTGTACTTTTATTTACATGAGTTTTATTTAACCCTATACAATAAAATTCTCATCTGCTGAACTACATCTTTAATATAAAGGTTAAAACAAGAAATATAATCCAGTTTGTGCCATCTCATACAAGGCAAAGCAACACCCTTGCTTCATCAGCACATATCATCACGTGTTAGGAAGTGAAAGCATATCACATACAGATTTATCGCTCTCATTTTATTACTTGTTTTGTTTATACTCACAAACACATCCACCATATAGTAATATCTCAGTTGACAGTTTCTCAAATCATCCTCTGTCGTCTGAAATTCCTGCCGAGATCCTGTCTGTGCAAATGTGTTAATATTGTCATGCTTGGCATAACAGAAGATAGCACTTGGCAACAGAATGGAATGAGATAGGGTGACCCTTGGATGCAAAAGGAATCAACCAAAAAATATAAACCACGATTGACTGAAAATAAAGTAACACGGTGTTTTCATCCATCTCTTAGATGCACATCCACTTATTACATTCCTGTGGTTCAACCTACGACTTTCAAAATCTTAAACAATTTGTCATAAGTCTGTGCCCATAGGGAACTAAAAAAGAAATTGGTATTCCTTTATCCGTCCTATCAAGCAGTTCCAATACTGTGTGACAAGGCATCATATAATTTCATTGCAGTATTTAGAGACTGAATTCCTATTTGGCCCAAGAAACTGCTGCCAAGAGGTGGTTTGCCATGGCTGTATTATAATTCCTCTAGTGCAGGGGTCAACCACCTTTGGCAAATGTTTTACACCAGACACTTGGGTCATTTGTACATGGTCTGCAAATACATATCGTCCAAGTAAATTTTAATAACAGATTCAATTTTAAATAGGTACAGTATACTTTTTTAGTAGAGTTGGGAGAGTTTATCTGTCTGGAATCGAATTTTACTTCAATTTGGTAAAAATCGATATTTTCCAGAATGTAGATTTTTTTTTTTTTGTAATTTGCTCAGCATAAATTCAGCAATAATAGTGCTGAACATTAATTGGCCGACAAAAGATTAACCCCTTCACGACCTATGACGCCTACGTAGGCGTCATGAAAAGCAGTGCCCAAACGACCTATGACGCCTACGTAGGCGTCATGCTATAAATAGCCCCCCTGCGGGTCGGGTGACCGGGGTCACTGAAAGGTCACCCGACCCGCACACAAAGGACCCTTCAGAGTTAACACCTGGGGGTGTGGCTTAGCCCCCACGTGCCTACGATCGCTCTGATTGGCTGTTAAAAGTGAAACTGCCAATCAGAGCGATTGTAATATTTCACCAATGAAAATTGGTGAAATATTACAATCCAGCCATGGCCGATGCTGAAATAGCATCGGACATGGCTGGACACCGAGACCCGACCCCCCCCCACACCGACTGACGGCACCGATCGGCTGCCGCCACCTTCTGACGGCACCGATCGGCAGGCGCCGTCATGATCTGCCCCCCCCGCCTTCTCTCCGCCCCCCCAGCCCTCCGATCATCCCCTCTCACCCTCCGATCACCCCCTCACCCTCCTTTGTGCCTCCGATCTCCCGCTATCCGTCCCGGTGTCCTGCCGTCCAGCGTCATGGGCGCCGCCATCTTGCAAGATGGCGGGCGCATGCGCAGTGCGCCGAATCGAATCTGCAACGCTGCAGATTCATTTATTTTGATCACTATGATAAACTTTCATAGTGATCAAAATAAATAAAAAGTAAATCACCGCCCCCTTTATCACCCCCATAGGTAGGGACAAATAATAAAATATATATTTTTTTTTTTTTCCATTAGGGTTAGGTCCAGGGCTAGGGTTAGGGCTAGGGTTAGGGCTAGGGTTAGGGTTGGACTAAGGGTTAGGGTTGGACTAGGGGTTAGGGTTGGACTAGGGGTTAGGGTTGGACTAAGGGTTAGGGTTGGACTAAGGGTTAGGGTTGGACTAAGGGTTAGGGTTGAATTTAGGGTTAGGGTTGAATTTAGGGTTAGGGATGGAATTGGGATTAGGGTTGGGGTTGGGATTACGGTTAGGCTTGTGGTTAGGGTTAGAGTTGGGATTTCGTTAGGGGTGTGTTGGGATTAGGGTTGTGGGTAGGGTTATGATTAGGGTTGGGATTAGGGTTAGGGGTGTGTTGGCGTTAGGGTTGGAGATAGAATTGAGGGGTTTCCACTGTTTAGGCACATCAGGGGCTCTCCAAACGCGACATGGAGCCACCATTTATTCCAGCCAATTTTGCGTTCAAAAAGTCAAACGGTGCTCCCTCCATTTCGAACCCCGACGTGTGCCCAAACAGTGGTGTACCCCCACTTATGGGGTATCAGGGTACTCAGGAAAAATTGCACAACAACTTTAGGGGTCTAATTTCTCCTGTTACCCTTGGGAAAATAAAAAAATGGGGGCTAAAATAATTATTTTTGTGGAAAAAAAAGATTTTTTATTTTCACGGTTCTGCGTTATAAACTTCTGTGAAGCACTTGGGGGTTCAACGTGCTCACCACACATCTAGATAAGTTCCTTGGGGGGTCTAGTTTCCAAAATGGGGTCACTTGTGGGGGGTTTCCACTGTTTAGGTACATCAGGGGCTCTGCAAACGTAACATGACGCCCACAGACCATTCCATCAAGTCGGCATTTCAAAACGTCACTACTTCCATTCTGAGCCCCAACGTGTCCCCGAACAGTGGTCCCCCCCCATATATGGGGTACCAGCGTACTCAGGACAAACTGGACAACAACTTTTGGGGTCCAATTTATCCTGTTACCCTTGGGAAAATAAAAAATAGTGGGCTAAAAATCACTTTTTGAGGAAAAAAAATATTTTTTTATTTTCACAGCTCTGCGTTATAAACTTCTGTGAAGCACTTGGGGGTTCAACGTGCTCACCACACATCTAGATAAGTTCCTTGGGGGGTCTAGTTTCCAAAATGGGGTCACTTGTGGGGGGTTTCCACTGTTTAGGTACATCAGGGGCTCTGCAAACGTAACATGACGCCCACAGACCATTCCATCAAGTCGGCATTTCAAAGCGTCACTACTTCCCTTCCGAGCCCCAACGTGTGCCCAAACAGTGGTCCCCCCCATATATGGGGTACCAGCGTACTCAGGACAACCTGGACAACAACTTTTGGGGTCCAATTTATCCTGTTACCCTTGTGAAAATAAAAAATAGTGGGCTAAAAATCACTTTTTGAGGAAAAAAATATATTTTTTTATTTTCACAGCTCTGCGTTATAAACTTCTGTGAAGCACTTGGGGGTTCAAAGTGCTGACCTCACATCTAGATTAGTTCCTTAGGTGATATAGTTTCCAAAATGGGGTCCCTTGTGGGGGGTTTCCACTGTTTAGGTACATCAGGGGCTCTGCAAATGTAGCATGACGCCCACAGACCATTCCATCAAGTCTTCATTTCAAAGCGTCACTACTTCCCTTCCGAGCCCCAACGTGTGCCCAAACAGTGGTCCCCCCCCACTTATGGGGTACCAGCGTACTCAGGACACACTGGACAACAACTTTTGGGGTCCAATTTATCCTGTTACCCTTGGGAAAATAAAAAATAGTGGACTAAAAATAATTTTTTGAGGAAAAAAAAATATTTTTTTATTTTCACGGCTCTGCGTTATAAACTTCTGTGAAGCACTTGGGGGTTCAACGTGCTCACCACACATCTATATTAGTTTCTTGGGTGATCTAGTTTCCAAAATGGGGTCATTTGTGGGGGGTTTCCACTGTTTAGGTACATCAGGGGCTCTGCAAACATAACATGACGCCCACAGACCATTCCATCAAGTCGGCATTCCAAAACGTCACTACTTCCCTTCTGAGCCCCAACGTGTGCCCAAACAGTGGTCCCCCCCACATATGTGGTACCAGCGTACTCAGGACAAGCTGGATAACAACTTTTGGGGTCCAATTTATCCTGTTACCTTTGTGAAAATAAAAAATAGCAGGCTAAAAATTTATTTTTTGAGGGAAAAAAATATTTTTATTTTAACGGCTCTGCGTTATAAACTTCTGTGTAGCACCTGGGGGTTCAAAGTGCTCACTATGCATCTAGATAAGTTCCTTAGGGGGTCTAGTTTCCAAAATGGGGTCATTTGTGGGGGAGCTCCAAAGTTTACGCACACAGGGGCTCTGCAAACACAACATGGTGTCCGCTAACGATTGGAGCTAATTTTCCATTCAAAAAGTCAAATGACGCTCCTTCCCTTCTGAGTCATGCCGCGCGCTCAAACAGTGGTTTTCCCCCACATATGGGGTACCAGTGTACTCAGGACAAACTGGACAACAACTTTTGGGGTCCAATTTATCCTGTTACCCTTGGGAAAATAAAAAATAGCGGGCTAAAAAATCATTTTTGAGGAAAAAAAATTATTTTTTTATTTTCACTGCTCTGCGTTATAAACTTCTGTGAAGCACTTGGGGGTTCAAAGTGCTCACCACACATCTAGATAAGTTCCTTCGGGGGTCTAGTTTCCAAAATGGGGTCACTTGTGGGGGAGCTCCAATGTTTAGGCACACAGGGGCTCTCCAAATGCGACATGGTGTCCGCTAACGATTGGAGCTAATTTTCCAATCAAAAAGTCACATGGCGCTCCTTCCCTTCCGGGCCTTGCGGTGCGCCCAAACAGTGGTTTATGACCACATATGAGATATTGATGTACTCAGGAGAAATTGCCCAACAAATTTTAGGATCCATTTTATCCTGTTGCCCATGTGACAATGAAAAAACTGAGGCCAAATAAAATTTTTGTGAAAAAAAAAGTACTTTTTTTTTTTACAGAACAATTTGTGAAGCACCTGGGGGTTCAAAGTGCATACTATGCATCTAGATAAGTTCTTTGGAGGGTCTAGTTTCCAAAATGGGCTCACTTGTGGGGGAGCTCCAATGTTTAGGCACACAGGTACTCTTAAAACAAGACATGGCAACCGCTAAACATTCAAGCATATTTTACATTCAAAAAGTAAAATGGCGCTCCTTGCCTTCTGAGCCCTGCCGTGCGCCCAAACAGTGGTTTATGACCACATATGAGGTATCAGTGTACTCAGGAGAAATTGCCCAACAAATTTTAGGATACATTTTATCCTGTTACCCATGTGAAAATGAAAAAACTGATGCTAAAATAAAATTTTGGTTGGAAAAATTAAAATGTCCATTTTTTCATTCCATGTTGCTTTAGTTCCTGTGAAGCACCTGAAGGGTTAATAATCTTCTTGAATATAGTTTTGAGTAGCTTGAGGGGTGCAGTTTTTAGAATGGTGACACTTTTGGGTATTTTCTGCCATATAGACCCCTCAAAGTGACTTCAAATGTGAGGTGGTCCCTAAAAAAAATGGTTTTGTAAATTTTGTTGTAAAAATGAGAAATTGCTGGTCAACTTTTAACCCTTATAACTTCCTAATGAAAAAAAATGTTGTTTCCAAAATTGTGCTGATGTAAAGTAGACATGTGGGAAATGTTATTTATTAACTATTTTGTGTCACATAACTCTCTGGTTTAACAGAATAAAAATTCAAAATTTGAAAATTGCAAAATTTTCAAAATTTTTGCCAAATTTCCATTTTTTTCACAAATAAACGCAAAAATTATTGACCTAAATATACCACTACCATGAAGCCCAAAATGTCACGAAAAAACAATCGCGGAATCGCTAGGATGCGTTGAAGCGTTCCTGAGTTATTACCTCATAAAGGGACATTGGTCAGAATTGCAAAAAATGGCCAGGTCATTAAGGTCAAAATAGGCTGGGTCATGAAGGGGTTAAAAAATAATAGCAACCCCTTAACGACCGCCGATATGCCTTTTAACAGTGACAATTAAGGGTACTTATGCTTCAGTGCTGCTTTTTAACAGCGCTGAGAAATAAGTGCATAGCGCCCCCCCGAGGGTAACTGTGACCCCAGAGAGCATGATTCAGGTCGGTTTTTACCGACCTCAGTGTTACGGTTGCTGTTATTAAAGGAATAATGACGACCGCAAAAAAAAGTCTGATTTCCCATTTAATTTCTCTCTCCTCTGATGTGATCGCAGAGAGAGAAATGGGGTCCCCCAATCCCCCCCCTCGGTAACTCCGGAGTCCCTGCAACCCCCCGTGATGTCCCCCGGGCCACAGGCATCTTCCTCCAGGAAGAAAATGGTGGGCACATGCGCAGTACACCCACCGAGATCTGCCGGACGGCTCCTGGCGACAATAGGAATTTTTTCCCATTGGCTCACTCCCTTAGTTAAGTAAAAATAATAAAATGAAAAAAATTATTTATTTCCATTTTTCCATTAGAGTTGGGCTAAAGTTAGGGTTAGGGTTGGGCTAAAGTTAGGGTTGGGGCTAGGGTTAGGGTTGGGTTAGGGTTGTGGTTATGGTTGGATTACTGATAGGGGTGTGCTAGGATTAGGTTTATGGTTAGGGTTATGGTTAGAGCTGGGATTAGGGTTAGGGTTGTGTTGGGGATAGGGTTGTGTTTAGGGTTAGGGTCTAGAAATTGACAATGATTGTACAGTGGGTACGGAAAGTATTCTGACCCCTTCAAATTTTTCACTCTTTGTTTCATTGCAGCCTTTTTCATGCAGCCAAATTCAAAAAAGTTCATTTTTTTTCTCATTTATGTACACTCTGCACCCCATCTTGACTGAAAAAAACAGAAATTTTTGGACATTTATTGAAAAACAGAAACTGGAATATCATATGGTCATAAGTATTCAGACCCATTGCTCAGTATTGAGCAGAAGCACCCTTTTGAGCTAGTATAGTCATGAGTCTTCTTGGGAATGATGCAACATGTTTTTCATTCCAGTATTTGGGGATCCTCTGCCATTTTTCCTTACAGATCCTCTCCAGTTCTGTCAGGTTGTATGGTGAACGTTGGTGAACAGCCATTTTCAAGTTTCTCCAGAGATGCTCAATTGGGTTTAGGTCAGGGCTCTGATTGGGCCAGTCAGGAATGGTCACAGAGTTGTGCTGAAGCCACTCCTTTGTTATTTTAGCTTTGTGCTTAGGGTCATTGTCTTGTTGGAAAGTGAACCTTCGGCCAAGTCTGAGGTCCAGAGCACACTAGAAGAGGTTTTCATCCAGGATATCTCTGAACTTGGCAGCATTCATTTTTCCTTTAATAGCAACCAGTCATTCTGTCCCTGCAGCTGAAAAACACCTCCATAGCATGATGTTGCCACCACCATGCTTTACTGTTGGGATTGTATTAGGCAGGTGATGAGCAGTGCCTGGTTTTCTCCACACAAAAAACTTAGATGTGATGACTCCTGGAGTGGACCCTCTGGGTCGTGATACCAACCCTACCAGGGTGAGCTAACCTAGTGAGGACCACCCCCAATACAGAGAGTGTCAGGGGCAGACCAAGGGGGGTAAAGTCCCAGGACTGCTGGAGCCAGGTGGCCAGCTCACAGAAGACGTGAGAGAGTGTGTCTAGCAAGGTGCAGGAGGGGACATGCAGGATACAAGAGAGTGCAAAGCATGGACACAGGGGCACGCAGGGTATAGGATAGTACAGGGCATGTGAACGGGAGTATGGAGAGATCAGGATAGTACAGGGCGTGTACACAAGGGCACACTGGGTACGTGAACGCGTATAGCGTGCACTGACAATCACACCCGAGTATGGAGCAAAGCAGAGCACGCGCAGGAAAGTGCGCCTGAGTACAAGGCTAGGCAGAGTGTGTGCTGGGAAGCATGCCTTGGTGCAAGGCAAGGCAGAGGGTGTTCTAATAAGCATGACAGGGCACAGGGCAGGAGCAGAGCGTGTGCTGAGAAGCACGACGGAGCACAGTGCAGGAGCAGAGCGTGTGCTAAGAAGCATGACAGAGCACAGGGCAAGAGCAGAGCGTGTGCTAACAAGCACGACAGAGCACAGTGCAGGAGCAGAGGGTGTGCTAACAAGCACGACAGAGCACAGTGCAGGTGCAGAGGGTGTGCTAAGAAGCACGACAGAGCACAGGGCAGGAGCAGAGCGTGTGCTAAGGAGCATAACAGAGCACAGGGCAAGGGACCTGAATACAGAGCGCGGCCAAGCAGGGACCAAGCAGGCCTAGCAAGAAAGCACAACAACAATCAGGCACCTCCCATAGAAAGAGGTAACTGATATAGGGCATGAGCACTTGGACTTCTGGGTCAGGTCCTCCAGGACCATAGAGATATTGGAGATAGCGCGGCTTCAGCCAGGGCAGAGAGGTGAGCACTAAGCATAGCTGTGCAGCCACTGGATCAAGTGTGAGAGGTGCGAGGGTGCACCCGACGGGATCCCCGGAGCAGCCGTGGCATAGGAAGTGTTGACATTGGGCACGGAGTCCCAGCTCGGGTGAGAGCAGCGTGACATTAGAATTATCACCAAAAAGTTCTAGTTCTTATTTCTCATAGTCAGGGAGTCCTTCATGTGTTTTTTAGCAAACTCTATGCGGGTTTTCATTTGTCTGGCACTGAGGAGAGGCTTCCATTGGGCCATTCTGCCATAAAGGCCTGACTGGTGGAGGGCTGAAGTGAAAGTTGACTTTGTGGAACATTCTCCCATCTCCCTACTGCATCTGTGGAGCTCAGCCACAGTGATCTTGGGGTTCTTCTTTACCTCTTTCACCAAGGCTCTTCTCCCACAATTGCTCAGTTTGGCTGGACGGCCAGGTCTAGAAAGACTTCTGGTGGTCACATACTTCTTCCATTTAAGGATTTTAAGGATTTTGGAGGTCACTCTACTCTAGGGAACCTTGACTACAGCAGAAATGCTTTTGTAACCTTGGCCAGATTTGTGCCTTGCCACAATTCTGTCTCTGAGCTCCATGGCCAGTTCCTTTGACCTCATGATTCTCATTTGGTCTGACATGCACTGTGAGCTGTGAGGTTTTATATAGACAGGTGTGAGACTTTACAAATCAAGTCCTATCAGTTTAGTTAAACACAACTGGACTCCCTGGAGGAAGATCTGGCTAGTCCCGTGTTTGAGACTCTTAAATGAGGCTCCACGGACTTTATTTGCAGATTTGTGCCTTGACACAATTCTGTCTCTGAGCTCCTTGGCCAGTTCCTTTGACCTCATTTCCATTTGGTCTGACATGCACTGTCTGCTGTGAGGTCTTATACAGACAGGACTTTATTTGTCAAGGCACATGCCTATCAGTTTAATTAAACACAGTTGGACTCCAATGAAGGAGTAGAACCATCTCAAGGAGGATCACAAAGAAATGGACAACATGTGACTTACAGTTGTGGCCAAAAGTATTGACACCCCTGCAATTCTGTCAGATAATACTCAGTTTCTTCCTGAAAATGATTGCAAACACAAATTCTTTGGTATTATTATCTTCATTTAATTTGTCTTAAATGAAAAATCACAAAACAGAATGAAGCAAAAAGCAAAACATTGATCATTTCACACAAAACTCCAAAAATGGGCCAGACAAAAGTATTAGCACCCTCAGCCTAATACTTGGTTGCACAACCTTTAGCAAAAATAACTGCGACCAACCACTTCCGGTAACCATCAATGAGTTTCTTACAATGCTCTGCTGGAATTTTAGACCATTCTTCTTTGGCAAACTGCTCCAGGTCCCTGATATTTGAAGGGTGCCTTCTCCAAACTGCCATTTTTAGATCTCTCCACAGGTGTTCTATGGGATTCAGGTCTGGACTCATTGCTGGCCACCTTAGAAGTCTCCAGTGCTTTCTCTCAAGCCATTTTCTAGTGCTTTTTGAAGTGTGTTTTGGGTCATTGTCCTGCTGGAAGACCCATGACCTCTGAGGAAGACCCAGCTTTCTCACACTGGGCCTTACATTATGCTGCAAAATTTGTTGGTAGTCTTCAGACTTCATAATGCCATGCACACAGTCAAGCAGTCCAGTGCCAGAGGCAGCAAAGCAACCCCAAAACATCAGGGAACCTCTAACATGTTTGACTGTGGGGACTGTGTTCTTTTCTTTGAATGCCTCTTTTTTTCTCCTGTAAACTCTATGTTGATGCCTTTGCCCAAGAAGCTCTACTTTTGTCTCATCTGACCAGAGAACATTGTTCCAAAACGTTTTAGGCTTTTTTAGGTAAGTTTTGGCAAACTCCTGCCTGGCTTTTTTATGTCTCGGGGTAAGAAGTGGGGTCTTCCTGGGTCTCCTACCATACAGTCCCTTTTCATTCAGATGCCGAAGGATAGTACGGGTTGACACTGTTGTACCCTCGGACTGCATGGCAGCTTGAACTTGTTTGGATGTTAGTTGAGGTTCTTTATCCAACATCCGCACAATCTTGTGTTGAAATCTCTTGTCAATTTTTCTTTTCTGTCCACATCTATGGAGGTTAGCCACAGTGCCATGGGCTTTAAACTTCTTGATGACACTGCGCACGGTAGACAAAGGAACATTCAGGTATTTGGAGATGGACTTGTAGCCTTGAGATTGCTCATGCTTTCTCACAATTTGGTTTTTCAAGTCCTCAGATAGTTCTTTGGTCTTCTTTCTTTTCTCCATGCTAAAGGTCGTACACACAAGGACACAGGACAGAGGTTGAGTCAACTTTAATCCATGTCAACTGGCTGCAAGTGTGATTTAGTTATTGCCAACACCTGTTAGGTGCCACAGGTAAGTTACAGGTGCTGTTAATTACACAAATTAGAGAAGCATCACGTGATTTTTCGAACAGTGCCAATACTTTTGTCCACCCTCTTTGTTATGTTTGGTGTGGAATTATATCCAGTTTGGCTTTAGGACAATTATTTTTGTGTTTTTTCATTTAAGACAAATTAAATGAAGATATTATTATCTGAGTATTATCTGACAGAATTGCAGGGGTGTCAATACTTTTGGCCACAACTGTAAATATGAGTGTCTGAGCAAAGAGTCAGAATAGTTATGACCATATGATATTTCAGTTTTTCTTTTTTAATAAATTTGCAAAAATTTCTGCATTTCTGTCTTTTTTTTTTCAGTCAAGATGGGGTGCCGAGTGTACATTAATGGGAAAAAATGAACTTTTTTGAATTTACCAAATGGCTGCAATGAAGCAAAGAGTGGAAGAGTTAAAGGGGTCTGAACACTTTCCATACCCACTGTATGTACCTGCACATAAGTGTTGTAAGGTTGCAGTGACATTGTGACGTCACAACATGTACCCTAACTTTATGTTGCACACTGCATGCTGGGACTTCTGGCTCCTACTACCCATAACAAGGGAAGACTTGGCCTAGCGTTAGGATGCCCTTGGTTTCAGAGCAAAATGGAAGACATGGAGCAACAGAGGAAATCAGTGAGGTACTAGTTATTTTTTCTTTTGCTCTACATCTTTCTACTCTTAAGCTTTGAGATGTCTCCAGACTTCTACATCTCAAATATCCCTGTAGAATTTGCTTAGTTTGTCAAAGTTGACTCTCGGCGGATTAAGAGGCATGTTACTTTAAAAGAAAAAGTACAACTAAGCTGGCAAGTGTGCTCTTCAGGGGTTTGTACCAAGAAAACACTCTATCACATATTTACAATATACAATAGGTGACAACATGCTGATGGGTTGGGGTTTCAACCCTTGGGATCTCCACCAATCCCAACAACAGAATACTAGCCTAAATGAATGCTTGTAGATCACCATTGCCTGAGCACTGTACTCTACTATCTCCAGGAGTCAGTGCAAGTGTAAGAGGAAGGACAAAAACGGGAATATCTCTCTCACACTGGTTCCGGAACTACCGGGGCTGTGACCAATGTTACAGGGGGAATATTTCCAGACAAGGACCGATCCTTGCATGTGGCTGCAGTAGGTGGGTCTGGGGAAAAAAAGCGCTGTGCGTGGGAAAAGGGGCAGAGTCCAGGCCGGAAAGCTAAGCAGGCAGTCAGGTGCAGTGTCGGCTGTGAAAGCACAGCATCCCTTGGGCGCAGGCTGACTTGACAGATCCCCTGTGTATCGGACCACCGCAGGTGGACGACAGACTGCCAGGTACCCGCTATCCTCCGGAGGTGACTCTCGGTTAGAACCAGAGACTATAACAGTCGCGCTGCGCAGAGAGATGCAGGTGACTAGGCCAGAGCTTCTTATCCAGATACCTATAAACACCGCGGAGTGAAGCCTCGTTCCGGCGGTCTCTCTTACTGGACTAAACAGTGTCTGGCATTCCTGAGTGCAGGAACCCTCCACACCCTGCAAAGACTCATCACCCACTTCGTGGTTTGGAACCCCATCCTTCACAGACACCTCCGAGACATCACATGCCGCTATTGTCGGTGCCATTGTTGGAGAACCGAGACGCTGCAATCTAGAATACTACAGACTGAGAAGTTTTTGCCTTTTTTCCTATCGAACTTTCATACATCCCCTGCCTTTTCCCTGTCCTAACTCCCAGTTCTGCCCTTCTCCCTAACACAACCCCCATTACCTGCCACTCCCTGAGCGGAGAATACTTGTTAATAAACCTATTAACTCTTGATCTGTCTCCTGTCCATGACGACATCCCACGTTCCTGTGATTTCTACACAAGCTCAGCTAATGCCCCGTTCTGGATGCATTATAGCTTTCTTGTTTCCAAGCAGTATCTCCTATTTGGCATCACTACGCAGCCTAATCTGCTGCGTCTTCTGTGACAAATTAAAGGGGTTTTACATGCAAAGTATAAATCATTAAATATTCCGAGGATTCCGAAACACGTAGGAAAGGAAGCTTTTCTTTTGGCCCTTACAGCGCTCCCTAGCACCTTAGTGCCTGTCACATGATTCATTACGTGTCTGTGATGTCACGCAAGGTCCTGTAGCGTTCTGGGACCTTGCAGGCTTGCCTCCTAACCTGGAGTCTGCAGTCAATGCTGTTTTCTTCTAACTGCACGCTAGTCTCCGGCCGGTACAGCGTTCTATATGGAGACTTTACCTTTATCCATCTGGATTACTCGTTACTGCTAGAATGCTACTCAGGACTGGAAAGGACTTTTCATCTATCTTTCTCCCAAGGATTTATCTCCAGGACTACAACCGTTTTTATATCACCTAAGCATTGTTTAAGGTAATTGACCTCTCTCGTTGTTCAGTATTGGTATTGTCAGTATCATTATATGTTTTTACTGAACCCTGGTACATCCTTTTAGCACAAGTTCCATATATATATTTATTGATTATACGTTTGTGGACAAGTTGAGTGGTCTTTGTCTATTTACTTGCAGCTTTGTACCAAGTGCATCTGCGCTTAGCGCCGTTGGCTCTGTTGGTTTTTTGAAAAGTTTAAGGCTATGGGCCCACATAGCGTTTTAAAACGCACACTAAAAACCGGACTCCTTCCCAGAAATCGTGCGTTTTTTTCCCCGCGCGATTTCACCGCGATTTTACCGCGATTTTGTTTGTGATTTTGCCGCGATTTTCTCAAGCACTTTCCAAGCGATTTGAAGCATCGCTTGGAAAGTGATTGACAGGTTGGTCACACTCATTAAACATAGTGTTTGACAAGTGTGAGCAGCTCTTTACTATTGAGGCCGCCTATGCGGCATCAATAGTAAAAGATAAAATCTTAAAAATGATAAAAAAATAAAAAATCGGGGTATATTTACCTTCCGACGTCCCGCGCTGCCATCCAGGGCAACAGCGTTCCCAGTAATGCCTTGCGAGACCTGCGATGACGTTGGTCTCGCGTTACTATAGCGATCTCGCGAGACCGCTAGAGTCACGCGAGACTACGTCATCACAGGACCTTGCCGCAAGGCATTACTGGGAACGCTTAGGCCGGGAATGCAGCACGGGACGTCGGAAGGTAAATATACCCCGATTTTTTTCTTTTTTTTACAGGGGTATGGTACCCAGGGCCTGAAGGACAGTCTCCTCTCCTCCACACCGTGGGTACCAACCGCACATGAGACGCTTAACTTCCCGCATGGTGGAAAATAGCGCAGCATTAGCACAGCATGTGCGGAATGCCATAGGAATGCATGGGGGGCGTTTTGTACACGATTTTTAAACGTTTTCGCTGCGTTTTCACGCCGAAAATCGCGGCAAAAACGCTTAAAAATCGCATCGTGGGCACATAGCCTTAATCGTGTCTAAATGTAAATAGCAAAATGTAGAAAAATAGCATATTTGGTTTTGCTACTTTCCTGAACTAATAAAACATAAAATTGCTAAATCTAATAAAGTAAAACCCAAAATAAAAAAAAAATCCAAACCACCAGAATTAAAACTTTTTTGACATCACAATTCCATCAAAATGCATTGAAAAGCAATTAAAACATCATACATACTCCTTTTTGCTAAGAATGCAACCACAGGTAAAGACACAAAGAAACAGAATCTCAAACAGCTCTATCAACAAAAGAGTACAAAAGTATCAAAAAATGGAGACACGCAGTTTATTAGAAATGTAAGTTGTTTTCGATGATCTGAGGAATCATGTTGCTAGGTCAATTATAACAAACAATAAATTCTCTAAAGAACTAAAAAAATAATTTTGGTGTTTTTGTTCACAACTTCAACCATTTTGTGGCTTTTTTTAAAATAACATTATAATGGCAAAATGAATGGTGCCATTCTAAGGGCGCAGTCAGATGGCCGCATTACTCGCGCGAGGATCACATTGTAGTCCTCAGACTGGCCATCAGCTCTCCTGAGCTGAGCATGACAACTACATAGAAATACATGTAGTCAACACTAAGGTCACACTAACGTAAGTCGAGCCGTCAGCCAGTCCGAGGATTGCAAGGTGATCCTCAGGTGAGTAAAACGGCTGTCTGACGGTGCCCTAAAACTACAATTTGCCCCTAAAAAACCTCCTTATATAACTATGTTAATGGAAAAGTTAAAAAGTTATGATTCTTGGAAGAATTGGAAAAAAAAAATTTGCCCAGTCCTTATATTGTTAGACTTTGCTTAGCACAGGCGTTTGTCTTCACCCATAGCTGTCAATCACTTCTAGATATTGTGGGCTGTAAACTATGAATTCTTTAGAGTAAAATCAAAAAGCATTTCTATAAAGACATGGACAAAAGCTTGGACCCTACAGGCGTACACTAAATCTCCTTTGGTGTCATCAACCTTTAAAATTTACCATTTCAAATTCAACATTGTCTCATATTTTACATTTTTCCTTGTGTCACAAGGACATTCTCCAATTGACTTGATATTAATAATGGCCTTCTCCATCCGTCAAGGTCTTGTAGCTATACATCATTTAGAGTTTTGTGAGATTTTCACAGAACACATGGCATGGTATATGCTACTGTATGTAGGAATATCTGATGTACAAGGCCATCATGTTGTGTTTCTTTTCACAGCTCCATGGCAAACATGACAATGATCTTGAGATGACAAGCATATTGTGTTAGAGATGGCCTTGACAATGCGTCTCATCGAAATCTGTGACTACATGTTCAAGAATACACACTGCTTTATGCACTTTTTTTATTTTTTAGACTAGATTGATGTGTGAGACAGCAATAATACAACACACGATATTAGTCCAATGACTAGACTGTAAAGTTTAAAGAAAGTTTTCTTATGTCCATCAACAGTCAAAAAATCCAAATTGTTGAATTTGCTGTAAAGTGGGTTTTTTATGACTGCGTTATGAGGTTCCGTACTCCCACCTAAAAGGTTTTCCAAGATCAATTTAAACTTGGCCAAACTGAACTCCTACAAAAAGACTTTACTATGAATTTTCAGGATGAAAGGCCCAAGTATTTTTTTTAGGACAAGCATTAAATCAATAATATTTAATCATTTATATGTAAATAGTCCCCATCCCCATGATGCTACACAGGAATTACCTAAAAGGGAACTATAATGCCCCATTAGTCATCCACATAGGTGAGCACGTGGATACACTCAACTTTCTTTGGTCCACGCTACTTCTCCGTTTCTGACTAACAGTTGGCACTAAAGTTTAAGTCCTCTTCTTCTCTAAAGAGACAATTTCCATTACTACCTCTGACATTCACTATCACCAAACAATCCTCAAACAATTTAGGAAGCAATGTGGGTTAATAAATACACTCAAGCCATTACCCAGACCTTACATAGCTGTTGACTGAAGGATGGTTTTGGTGAACATGGTGCCGGCAGCTTTCTTACCCAACTCCTCAAACATATGAGTGCTCGTGCTACATTGGGCCCCTATATTTTCTATGTGAAAGCAATTGTCTGGAGGTAGCTTATTTTAGGGAGAACAAATTGACCATCAGTCCTAAAATGGACATGATGGATTCTTATCTCGTCTGACAATCATTTCTCGGGGGCTTCCAAACACATTAGACTGTTGGCAGAGCCCATTGATATCAGTGGAATTGGCCAACATTAGTCTCATGTGTATGGGCACCTTTATGGCTATATTTAATAGTGATGAGCGAAACCCCCGATGTTCGGGATCGGCGGGTTCGCCCGAGTTTTTTGTAAAGTTTGAGTTCGGGGCCGGAGATGACGCGAACTTGCGTTCAAACCCTGAACTTGAACTTTACAGATATGGGCCATTCTAATTATACCTACCTGTTCAGCAACACATCCTCCCGTCTAGCGACACGTCCTCTGATCCCGCTGTTTCTTGGCGCGTCTGGTTCCGGGACCGCTCATTAACTGCCAGCAGTATTCACTGCACTCGGCAGTCTTCAGCTTTTTCCGCCAGTGTTCGTCCGGTGATGTCACTGCCGGAAAAAGCCTAAAACTGCCAAATGTGAATACTGCCGGCAGTTAATGAGCGGCCCCGGAAGCAGATGCGGCCGGGAGACAGCGGGACGGGAGGACGCGTCACTGCATGGGAGGATACGTCGCTGGACAGGTAAATATAATTAGAATGGCCTTGGACCTGAACCCAAACTGGTCCTGAACTGTAACATGGGTTTCCCATAGGAAACCCATGTTTGGGACCTTATGACCGAACACTATGTGTTCGATACGGTCCTGAACTTTACAGTTCGGGTTCGCCCATCCCTAATATTTACACATGAATTTGAACATTCCATTTGTCCAATTAATTCCAAAAATGGATACATTGTAAGCAAAGGGACAACACTGATTATTACAATGTCTGCCTGTATTCTGTTATGTATCCATTTCGTAGAACAGAAAGAAAGTTTTACATGATGCCGGGGAAATCTCTGAACCTGACCAGACCCCATAATAATCAGTGGTGTCCTTCTGCATCAGTTTTGCAAGACATCCATTTTGGAAATGAATTTCATTAATTTGGTTCCCAAAAACGGAAGTGGAAAAGTGGATTGTCCGAATGGTGATGTGACCATAACGTAGGAAAGAATAAAATGTAGTTGACCTTCCGTAAATCCATTCATATCAAAAACAACTTTACTTTTTTATTATTTATATTTCCTCTCGTTTTTTTTTTTTTAATAAATAGAACAATGAAAAGACAATAGACCAACACATTTTTTTTTTCCAAAAGGAATAGGGTAAGTAATCACTCCCTTTTTCCTGACCAAAAACTTTGAAAACGGACAAGATTTCAGTTAAAACTTGTTTTGCTACCCCATCAGAGAGCAGTATGATGTAGAAGCAGAGACCTTGAAACAAGCGATGCATCCCTTACTGGGCTGCTTGTGGTATTTTCTCTAAATCCTGAGCTCTGTATAACCCCACTCAGACCACTGATTGGCAGATTTCTGTGTACACTGTGCATAGGCAGAAAGCTACCAATCAATAGTGTGGGTGTACTTATACAGCATTTATAAATATAGAGTCCTATATGGCAGCAGGTTTACTAGTTCTCTAGTGATAATCTTTTAGAATTTGATCAGAACTACACCAAGCAACAGTAAGTGACACATCGCTGGAATCAGTGTCTCGATCTCTACATCATGCTGCGTTTAGATTAAGCGACAAATACATTGTGACAGATTCCCGCTACAGGAGTATTCTCATCTCCAGGATCCTCTCCCAAAAATGTAGGAGGTGCAACAATAATAATGTTAGCAAATTCCTCCAGTTAGAAATGTAGTATAGCTCTTCTGATTCGCAATGTCGCTTACCTCATGAGCAGGGCTTTTCAGTAGTCACTTATATAGTGATAGTTAGGCTACTTTCACACTTGCTTTTTTTTGCAGTGCGTTTTTCCCGCAAAAAAACGCATGGAAAAAACGCATACAAACGCATACAAATGCTGCGTTTTTTTCAAGCACTTTTATGCGCATGCATGAAAAAAACGCAGCGTTTTTATGCGTTTGTATGCATTTTTAGTGCGTTTTACCGCATTTGCGTTTTTTTCCAACATTAGTTGGCCATAATCAAGATAGGGTTAGGATTAACACTAACTCAAACCATGACTTTACTAACCCTAACCCTTAACCAAACCATACTAACCCTAACCCTTAACCAAACCCTACTAACCCTAACTAGAGTTGAGCGACTTTTGCTTTTTTAGGGTCGCGTTTCGTTTCGTGAAACCCGACTTCTCCAAAAGTCGGGTCGAGCAAGATCATCCGATTATAGGGAAAAGTCGGGGTCATCCCGAAACACGAAACCCAATGTAAGTCAATGGGGAATAAAAGTCGGCAGTGAGAGGAGGACAGGAAACACACCTACAGTGCCCATTTGAATGCCAAAAGCATCAATTCTTCTTACTTAAGCTTGTCAACCTTAATTAACTTCATAATACAAGTTACGCACTGAAAAATGGGGGTTATTTGGCTAAATTTGTGGGGGGGGAGGGCTGGCTGCAAGTTTTCATGTGCCCTGGGCGAAAGAGCGCCCCTTTAACACATACCACAACTCATCATGCTCCGATACGGCAGAGAAATAGCGGTATAGCACAATGAAAAATACCTCACTTTTTACATCTCATGACGAGGCCCATCTATTTCTCCATACAAAATCATTGGTCCCATATAATGTTTGAAACAGAATATGATGAGCTCCACATAATGCTACAGTATATGTTGGTCCCCATGGATGAAGCTCCACTGTCTTATGGGCCCAAATAATGCTCCAAACATAATGGGCCCCATTTCTAATGCTCTAGTGTATAATGGGCCCTGTAAATGCTGCTCCAGTGTCTGATGTCCACCTTTGGAATGTTCCAGTGTATGGTGGGCCCCATCTATCATTCTCCAGAGTATAGTGCTCCCCAAAAATTGCTGTCCCAACATAGAAAACAATCAAATAAGTCTCCTCGCTAGGGAATCCCTGTACTTGTCTGGACAGGTGCTGTAGCTTGCTTAACAGCTCACCAGCCGTTCTCACGCCCAGTATGGATTGCACGTGATTGCACAAAGGTTAGAAAGGGTACCGTATCCCTGGATAACATGTATGGATAGCGTACACATTCAAAATATATGTCTATACAGCATGAGGCAGGCTCAGACGGTGTTAGGCCCAGTATGGATTGCATGTCATTGCACAAAGGTTAGAAGGGGTACCGTATCCCCGGATAACATGTATGGATAGCGTACACATTCAAAATATATGTCTATACAGCATGAGGCAGGCTCAGACGGTGTTAGGCCCAGTATGGATTGCACGTCATTGCACAAAGGTTAGAAAGGGTACCGTATCCCCGGATAACATGTATGGATAGCGTACACATTCAAAATATATGTCTATACAGCATGAGGCAGGCTCAGACGGTGTTAGGCCCATTATGGATTGCACGTCATTGCACAAAGGTTAGAAGGGGTACCGTATCCCCGGATAACATGTATGAATAGCGTACACATTCAAAATATATGTCTATACAGCATGAGGCAGGCTCAGACGGTGTTAGGCCCAGTATGGATTGCACGTCATTGCGCAAAGGTTAGAAAGGGTACCGTATCCCCGGATAACATGTATGGATAGCGTACACATTCAAAATATATGTCTATACAGCATGAGGCAGGCTCAGACAGTGTTAGGCCCATTATGGATTGCACGTCATTGCACAAAGGTTAGAAGGGGTACCGTATCCCCGGATAACATGTATGGATAGCGTACACATTCAAAATATATGTCTATACAGCATGAGGCAGGCTCAGACGGTGTTAGGCCCAGTATGGATTGCACGTCATTCCACAAAGGTTAGAAGGGGTACCGTATCCCCGGATAACATGTATGGATAGCGTACACATTCAAAATATATGTCTATACAGCATGAGGCAGGCTCAGACGGTGTTAAGCCCAGTATGGATTGCACGTCATTGCACAAAGGTTAGAAAGGGTACCGTATCCCTGGATAACATGTATGGATAGCATACACATTCAAATTATATGTCTATACAGCATGAGGCAGGCTCAGACGGTGTTAGGCCCAGTATGGATTGCACGTCATTGCACAAAGGTTAGAAGGGGTACCGTATCCCCGGATAACATGTATGGATAGCGTACACATTCAAAATATATGTCTATACAGCATGAGGCAGGCTCAGACGGTGTTAGGCCCAGTATGGATTGCACGTCATTGCACAAAGGTAAGAAAGGGTACCGTATCCCTGGATAACATGTATGGATAGCGTACACATTCAAAATATATGTCTATACAGCATGAGGCAGGCTCAGACGGTGTTAGGCCCAGTATGGATTGCACGTCATTGCACAAAGGTTAGAAGGGGTACCGTATCCCCGGATAACATGTATGGATAGCGTACACATTCAAAATATATGTCTATACAGCATGAGGCAGGCTCAGACGGTGTTAGGCCCAGTATGGATTGCACGTCATTGCACAAAGTTTAGAAGGGGTAACGTATCCCCGGATAACATGTATGGATAGCGTACACATTCAAAATATATGTCTATACATCAGGAGGCAGGCTCAGACGGTGTCAGGCACAGTATGGATTTGACGGCCCAGATTACACAGCGGAGGAGCAGGGAGAGGTAAAGATTGCAAATGCTGGGGCCCTGGCCAAGCAAGGGGGGCCCACTCGAGGGCGTCGGTACTGGCACTGGGCCCCTCATAGTACAGCGGTGTGTCTGACGGCGGGTGTGCACCACCACCGTCAGAAACACTTGATTGCACTATGAGGGACCCTGTGCCAGTGCCCGCGCCCAAGAGTCGGCCTACCCACCTGTCCAGGCCAGCGGCACTCGCACGGTGTCGTGTGCTAGGTGGTGACCCCGGCCATGGGGGGGTAGGCAGCACAGTTAGGGAGTTTTAGAAAGTGGCATATGTTGATGTTGGACATTTAACTGATGCAAAAGGCGAAATAGGTGAAGTACCAGGAAGAGGTGGACCAAAGCAAGCCATTTTTCTGTTACCCTATGTGTCATCAGGGGAAGGTGGGACAAAATCCTTGGAAACCCATGCGTGGTTCATTTTAATGAAGGTTAGATCATCCACATTTTGGGTTGACAGACGGGTCCTTTTTTCTGTCAGGATTGATCCAGCTGCACTGAAGACTCTTTCCGATAGTACACTTGCAGCTGGGCAAGCGAGCTCCTGTAAGGCATATTGGGCCAATTCAGGCCAGGTGTCCAGTTTAGCGGCCCAATAGTCAAAGGGGAATGACCTGTGTGGGAGAACATCGATATGGGAGGAAAAGTAGTTTGTAACCATAGTTGACAACTGCTGTCTCCTGTCACTTTCCATCGATGCAGTATTACCAGTTGTGTGAGCGGTATTTGAAAAATCAGTCCACAACATTGTCATGAAACCCCTGTCTCCAACGCCACTTCTGCTGTGTGCACCACGAACACCTCTGCCAAGCTGCCCCCGGCCCGTACGGCTCGTGTGAGAACCATCACCGCTGCTGTGTGCTGGGAATGCCTCAAGCAACCGATTTACCAGAGTTGCTTGTTTATTAGCCAATATTAGGTCAAGGTTCTCCTGTGGCATGATGTTTTGTAATTTGCCTTTATAGCGTGGATCCAGGATGCTGGCCAACCAGTAGTCGTCATCGTTCATCATTTTGGCAATGCGGGGGTCCCTTTTTAGGATCCGCAAGGCATAATCTGACATGTGGGCCAATGTTCCCGGTGTCAATGATGCACTGCGAGTGCTGGGTGGAGGAGCACTTTCTGGCAAATCCACATCCCTCCAGTCACGCACAAACCCTGTACCAGACCGTGCCACGCCAACATTTTCACTTGCCCCACGAGATGCATCCTCCTCCCCTAAGTAATCATCCCCATCATCCTCCTCCTCCTCTTCTTCCTCCACCTCGTCCAGGAGAGGTCCCTGAGCAGACAATGGCTGAATGTCATCAAGGATTCCCTCCTCCTCTTCCTCCTCATCAACATTGGCTGCAGACGCCTGCTCCTTAAGGTGCGTCAAAGTTTGCATGAGCAGACGCATAAGTGGGATGCTCATGCTTAGGATGGCGTCATCTGCGCTTACCAGCCGTGTGCATTCCTCAAAACACTGAAGGACTTTACAAAGGTCTTTCAGCTTCGACCACTGCACGCCTGTCAACTCCATGTCTGCTCTCAAAGTGCCTGGCCGTGTATCCTCCCACAAATGCATTATGGCCTGCCTCTGCTTGCACAGCCGCTCCACCATGTGCAGGGTGGAGTTCCACCTTGTAGCAATGTCGATAATGAGGCGGTGGTTGGGAAGGTGGAGCAATCGCTGCAGCTTCTGCATACGAACGGAGTGTACAGGCGACCGGCGGATGTGCGCGCACAGTCTTCGCACCTTCTGGAGCAGGGCTGTTAACTCCGGATAATTTTTGAGGAAGCACTGCACCACCAGGTTCAAGGTGTGAGCCAAGCAAGGTATGTGGCTGAGTTTTGAAAGGGCTATGGCTGCCACAAAATTACGGCCGTTATCACTAACTACCTTGCCTGCCTGAAGATGTACACTGCCCAGCCATGACTCAGTTTGTCGCTTCAAGTACTCGGCCAGCACCTCGGCGGTGTGTCTGTCGCCCAAACACATCATCTGCAACACAGCCTGCTGACGCTTTCCACTAGCTGCTCGATAGGGGGACACATCGTGTGCAACAGTGGCAGCTGCAGATGGAGTGCTCGTACGACTGCGCTCTGTGGACGAGCTGTCGCTTCTGGAGGAGGAGGGTGGAACGCCTACAGCCAACTGTTTCCTATACCGTGGGCTAGGCAGCACTGTCCCACCACCGCTGTCCCCTGTGGACCCTGCATCCACCACATTAACCCAGTGCGCAGTGATGGACACGTAACGGCCCTGGCCATGCCGACTGGACCATGCATCAGTTGTGAGGTGCACCTTTCCGCTCACTGACTGCTTGAGTGCATGGACAATGCGGTCTTTCACATGATGGTGGAGGGCTGGGATGGCTTTGCGAGAGAAGTGGCGACTGGGTAGGTCATAGCGTGGTACTGCATAGGCCATGAGTTCGCGGAAAGCTGTGCTTTCCACCAACCGAAAGGGCATCATCTCAAACGAGATTAGTTTGGCAATGTGGGCGTTGAAACCCAGTGTACGCGGATGAGAGACTGAGTACTTTCTTGACCTACTCATAGTGTCTGGGAGGGTGAGCTGGACTTGAGAGCTGCATATGGTGGAAGTAGCGGTGGACAGGGCGGACTGAGAGAGGGTTGATGATGGTGATGGAGTTGGTGTTCTTTCTGATGGCCTAGAATCAGTCTTTCGTTGATATAACAGTGGGATTCCCTGACTGCTGTGGCCTTGCAACGACACCTCAACATTTGCTGCTGTGCTAACCGGTGTGCTTACAGTGGGGGAAACAATGTAGCGTTGCTGACTACCTTCGTTGTGATCAGTTGCACATGTGGCACTTGAGGTTTGGTGTTGTGTCCACGCTTGCAAGTGCATGCTGGTTAAATGTCTAAGCATGCAACTGGTATTCAAATTTTTCAGATTTTTCCCTCGGCTAAAGGTCTTTGCGCACTTCTTACAGATAACCTTGGCCTGATCATGAGGATTTTGTTCAAAAAACTGCCACACTGCACTCTTCCTACTTTGGCAGACATTTTGCGGCCTAGCACGCTGTGATCTTTTGACCCTCTGGACAAGCTGTCCAGCAACTCTTTTGATGTTTGGAACCTGTCTTTGGAGTGCTCCGGGCCTGCCAGATAACAGCTGTTGCGATGTCGATGTCTGCTGTGGATGCTCCTCATCTGAGCTATTGGAAGCAGCACCCTCTTCCCCCAATGGATGCCAATCTGGGTCAACAACTCGGTCATCCATCACTTCCTCTTCTATGTCATGTGCACCTTTCTCTGTGTCACCGTGTATGGTGGTATAGTGTGCGGGAAGGGGCACCTGAGTCTCATCAGGGTCAAAATCTGGCTCTGTACACTGCGAGGACAATGTAGTGCTCTGAGTGAATGTACCAGCAGAATCATCCATCAGCGGCTGTGCATCAGTGCACTCCATGTCAGATTCATCTTGGCCTGGGTAATTCACCATTTGACTTGATAATCCAGGCATGGTATGTGAAAACAGCTCCATGGAGTAATCAGTAGTATGGCCTGCGCCATCCTTCAATCTTGGTTGGGGTGAAGGACACAAGGAAAGGTGTGGTTCATGAACATGAGCCTCCAATGACGACTCAGTGCTTTTACTTTTTACAACGGAAGAAGAGGAGGCGATAGAGCTGGAGGCTGAGTCAGCAATGTAAGACAAAACTTTTTCCTGATGCTCTGCCTTTAAAAGCGGTTTGCCAACTCCTAGAAAACTAAGCGTTCGAGGCCTTATGTAGACAGACGATGACGCAGGGTCAGCACCTCCTGCATTTGGTCCTATTTTGCTCTTGCCACTACCATCAGATCCACCACCAACACCATCATTACCAGCTGCCAACCCCCGCCCAATTCCACGGCCTCTTCCACCAGCCTTCCTCATTTTTGGTAGAAATGTAGACAAAATCCAACAAACTATATAGTAATGTAAAACAAGGTACAAGGTGTCTATAGGACAGGGGAGTTTTAGAATTTCTGCACACACTTGTGGACAGTGGACACTTGTGGATTGTGTGCGGCCCACTGATATCTGAGCGCTATGTGACACGCTCGATGGCACAGCTGCCTGTGACCAAAGTGACGAGAGGATAATGGAGATTTTGAATCTCTGCGTACACTTGTGGACAGTGGACACTTGTGGATTGTGTGCGGCCCACTGATATCTGAGCGCTATGTGACATGCTCGATGGCACAGCTGCCTGTGACCAAAGTGACGAGAGGATAATGGAGATTTTGAATCTCTGCGTACACTTTTGGACACTGGACACTTGTGGATTGTGTGCGGCCCACTGATATCTGAGCGCTATGTGACACGCTCGATGGCACAGCTGCCTGTGACCAAAGTGACGAGAGGATAATGGAGATTTTGAATCTCTGCGTACACTTGTGGACAGTGGACACTTGTGGATTGTGTGCGGCCCACTGATATCTGAGCGCTATGTGACACGCTCGATGGCACAGCTGCCTGTGACCAAAGTGACGAGAGGATAATGGAGATTTTGAATCTCTGCGTACACTTTTGGACACTGGACACTTGTGGATTGTGTGCTGCCCACTGATATCTGAGCGCTATGTGACACGCTCGATGGCACAGCTGCCTGTGACCAAAGTGACGAGAGGATAATGGAGATTTTGAATCTCTGCGTACACTTTTGGACACTGGACACTTGTGGATTGTGTGCGGCCCACTGATATCTGAGCGCTATGTGACACGCTCGATGGCACAGCTGCCTGTGACCAAAGTGACGAGAGGATAATGGAGATTTTGAATCTCTGCGTACACTTGTGGACAGTGGACACTTGTGGATTGTGTGCGGCCCACTGATATCTGAGCGCTATGTGACACGCTCGATGGCACAGCTGCCTGTGACCAAAGTGACGAGAGGATAATGGAGATTTTGAATCTCTGCGTACACTTTTGGACACTGGACACTTGTGGATTGTGTGCGGCCCACTGATATCTGAGCGCTATGTGACACGCTCGATGGCACAGCTGCCTGTGACCAAAGTGACGAGAGGATAAGGGAGATTGGATTGCTTTTAAAAATCAGTTTGCAGAGCAGTGGGTAAACAGCAATGCCAGCATGTCAGGAAGCCTTAGAAGGCAGCCCAACAACCAACACCACTGATACACCACAATATAGCCTCCCCTTGCACTGCACACACAGTGACTTGTGTGTTGTGCAGGCCAAATCGCTAGCAGCAGAAGCAGTTTTTTTGTCTTATTCCCTGCCTAACGCTCTCCCTACAGAATCAGCAGCAACCTCTCCCTATACTAAGATCGGCAGAAGTAAGATGGCGGTCGGCGTGCACGCCCTTTTATACCCCCTGTGACGCCCACCAAAGCAAGCCAATCACTTGCATGCCCCTCTGAAAGATGGTGGTGACCCGTGCCTATGTCATCACGTTGCCCACAGTGTCCGTGGATCCTGATTGGCTGAAAAAGAGCGCAAAACAAACTTTTGAAACGCGACTTTGGCGCGTAAGTCGCCAACCTCGTGGCCGACCTCATCCTAGGGTCGGGTTTCGTTTCATGAAACCCGACTTTGCCAAAAGTCGGCGACTTTTGAATTTTTTCGACCTGTTTCGCTCAACTCTAACCCTAACCCTAACCCTAAACCCTAACTAACCCTAAACCCTAACCCTTAACCAAACTATACTAACCCTAACCCAAACCCTAACCCTATACCCCCTTAACTAACCCTAACTCTAACCCAAACCCCTAATTTCCATTGTCTAACCAATGGTCAACAAAAAAACGCATACATGAGCATGCCAATGCGCACGTATGCGCACCCATAGACTTACAATGGGTGTCTTGCTGTAAAAAAACACATTGCACGCGCATGCGTTTTTTTGAGGCAAGTTGGACGCCCAAAAAATGCAACAGGATGCATTTTGTGTGCCCGAGCGCACACCACAAAAAAACGCATGCGCGTAAAAACGCATGCAAACGCATGTGCATGCGCACATAAGCACATCCCATGCAAAATATAGGAAAAAAAAGTGCGTGCGTTTTTTAGCAATAAAATACAGCGCAAAACAACGCAAGTGTGAAACCAGCCTTAGTTGTTAGTAGTCATCACTCACCATGGATACCTAAGCTACTGCAGTGCCCTGCGCATGGGGTAAGCGACATAGTGAATCAGAAGAACTACACTGCATTTCTATCTGGAGTTATGGCTAATATTATTGTTATTACACCTATATTACATATTGGGATAGGATCTTTGAGATGGGAATACCCCTGTAACATAGCTTTGTAGATCAGGCTATCCTTTAATACTGACCACCTTGATGGGAGCTAGTGCTTATGGGGAGGTCTCATCTTTATATTTTAGGAACTGGAACCAGTATTTCCACTATGAACGTCACATAGGCATTTTATAAACCTGATTGCAGAAATCAGGTCAGAAAGCAAAGACCTAAAGCAGAAATTGTACAATAGGGGGCACAGATGCTTCAGATGCACTTGACCCTGCAGCCTTAAAGGACCCAAAATCTCCCCCTGTTTTATTTGAGGAGACCAGCATTATAAATGGCATGTCACTGTCCCTGTCGGGGGCTTGCTTCATACTTTTACTTGGCATGATCTGGGCTGAAAAAGAAGGAGAGAAAATAAATATAGGTAATAAGATATAGATGGGGCCAGGATCGTCGAAATAAAAATACAGTAAATACCGAGATATAGAGACAACCATGAATATCTGCCGCTCTACCCTACTTCTGCTCTTACATCTGATATTATTTCTATTTCTTAGCTGTATAACACAGTACACATGCTGCAGATAATGATAACTTCAGCTATACGTTGTATGCAACTGTAAATGTAATTCCGTTATCGACTCGCCGGTACGAGCAGCTGCCGTGCACCATTAGCCGATATTCCTCCGGCCTGATTGTAAACGGTTAAAGAAAAAGGTTAGGTGATAGCAGTGTGGTACAGTGGCTAATAACATCTTAACTTTTTCAGGCCACCAGGGTCGCACCCCAAGGGAGGGTTTGTGAAATGTTGAAACATAATCTAGACTGAGACCAAGGGCACCGTACGGTCCGTTTAATATTATGCGTAATACCGCTTCTCGCCAGTTGGTAGAGCTAGAGGATGCAAACTTTTCTTCCATTCATATTCCGTTTATTTAAAAAAACGTAACCAAAAGTAATAACTTTATTTTTTATTTTTTTTTTATTTTTTTGGGGGGGTGGGGGGGGTTTGTCCATACATTTTCCGATGAAAATGAGTCGTTTAGCTTAATTTGCCAAAGTCATAAATGAAATGAGCGATCTGGTAGTAAGGAAAGAGTTACTTAGTGCTCGTGTTTTAATGGACTGATCAATTTCGGCATGTCTCGGTATCGTTTTCCTTGTTTCCTCGCGCATCAAATAAACTGCCAGGTCTGGGGCTGATGTAATCCTATCTGCCGGAGAGAGATTTGCATCAAATGTATGAAACTTAATAAACAAATTTCTTACATTTGACGTGGATGCTGAAAGCGAGGGTTAGTAAATCACTCACATACAGGCTGGTGTTAATGGAGTCGGTTTGATTCATAGATCTTTACAATAATCTAGCAGGAGCGTGTGGAAAATTGCATTCTAAATGTCTTTGTTGTATTACTCAGCTGCTGTGGGCATATATACGTTTTATTCCACATTTATATATTTTACTGCACGTTGCTTTATAACACCAGGTTTTTGAATATCCCTATTAACCTACTGGTCCATAGTCTCTCTCTCTCTCAGTCCTGTCTAATTTGCAACTCTGGATGCATTAACACGTAGTGATATTTCATCATGTTTTGTTCTTTTACATACTGCCACACCAGAAAGCAACAAGATAATATAATTCCTGTATTTTTTTTTTATTTAAGTTATTATTATATATTTTTCTTTTTTTTTTTTTTGCATATTAAATTCCTACCTGGTAATATACAGCTAAATGAACCTTTAGAAAGTAATATATACCACTTTGTAAGGCTAGATTCACACTAGCATATGGAGGAGCTGCGGAGGGATGCGGACTTCCTCCGTGATGCTCCACCCACTGCCGCGCCTCCTCCATTCAGTTCCGCCTCCGTCGGCATGCGGCCTGCATACCCTATCCTTAGCATGGGGTATGCAGGCCATTCTGATGTATGTGGATGCCACCACATGCGTCGTTTTGATGGTGCGGAGACCTCTGCTGAACGCAACGTGTTGGATTTTGTTGCGGTCACTGCACCATCAAAATGATGCATGCAGAGGCATCCGCATACATCGACACGGCCTGTGCACCCAGTGCTAAAGATAGGGTATGTAGGCCTCATGCCGACGTAGGTGGAGCTGAGTGGAGGAGGTGTGGAAGTGGGCAGAGCTTCACGGAGGAAGTCCTCATCCCTCCGCAGCTCCTCCATATGCTAGTGTGAAACTAGCCTAATATATCTTACTTATTTATTTTGTCTTTTACTCCTTAGTGTACATGCTACCAGTTTAAGGAAACATATGCTTAAAGGTAACTAAACTTTCAAAGTGTAACAAAATATATCTTTTTAATGATTGACAGCCTTTTCAGTGTTCCAAATCTTTGCAATACATTCAATTACTTTATTTCGCCTTCTCCTCTGTCAAACGCCCTGTTGAAAGTGCTGTTTTAGCTGCCTAGTTAATGCTCTTTTACAAGCTGCTTTGAACTGCTGTTCTAGCAAGAATCAATACACTCTCACTATATGAGCATGGGGAAGAGAGAAGAGAAGCTCACGCATGGAGCGCCTTTGTAATTTGTGATTGAGCACAGATTCTTGCTAGAACAGCAGTGCAAAAAATCATTAACAAGGTAGTTAAAACAGCACTTTCAGGAAGAGGTTTGAAATAGAAGCAGGCAAAATAGACTTGTGTGAAAAAGTGTTTCCCCCTTCCTGATTTCCTATTCTTTTGCATGTTTGTTACACTTAAATGCTTCAGATCACCAAACAAATTTAAGTTTAAGACAAAGAGTAAACAAAAAAATGCAGTTTATAAATGGAGGTCTTAAATATTAAGGGAAAAATAAATTCAAACCTACAGGTCCCTGTGTGATTAAGTGATTGCCCTCCTCCCATAAAACATAAATTAACTGTGGTTGATTGAGAACATGTATGGCAGTAATCAGGCCTGAGTCAGGCTAGATAATTTGAACTCAGCTTCCCAAAGATGTGATAAACCACAGTTAATTTATTATTTAAGGAAGGGAGGAAATTACTTTTTCAAACAGGGCTCTGTAGGTTTGGATTTCTTTTTCCCTGAATAATAAAGACCTTAATTTAAATACTGTTTTTTGTAATTACTTGTATTATCTTTGCCTAATATTTAAATTTGTTTGGTGATCTGAAACATTTAAGTGTGACAAACATGCAAAATAACAGGAATTCAGGAAGTGGCAAACATTTTTTCACTCCTCTGTTTATACAGTGGCATGTAAAAGTTACTGTGAACAATTAAGCAAATTGAAGATGAAATGAGCTCTAAAAGGCCTAAAGATGAGAAAAACACGTATACGTGTATTTTTGCATTGTGCTTGCACCCTGCTGGTTTCAACTATATACATAATCAGAAAAAAACAGGCAGCACTCCAAAAATTAAAGTGAAAAACCGTGGCTTTGCTGATCCATTAGCAGCAGCGGTTCGGCAGATTTATCTGTTTTCTTTTCTGATTTTCTATTTTGGAGGTTTGGACATCACCTTAAGGCCGGGGTCAGACTTGTGAGAAACTCGCATGAGTCTCGCATCTTAATATCTGGCGCTGCCGCTGGCGCTCGGGACCGAAGTGTGCGGCTCCATGTATTTCTATGCAGCTGAGCGCTCTGGTCCCGAGTGCCGAGTATTAAGATGTGAGACTCGTGCGAGTTTCTCACATGTGTGACCCCGGCCTAACATGTTTTATTGCACCCGGCTTTTTTTGGTAGTGCTGTCAAATTTTCTTTCATTATATCTATATAGTGAGGGGTTGATGAACTTAGCTGTGAACACAGGAACCGTTCTGGTAGCGAATCACCTGCTGGTTTATTGGGGATGACATAAACCTTGGCAGGGTTCACCAAAATAAACAGAGCCTTGCTGGCATAACGGTAAAACAAACAAAAGCACAGTCCTTATGAGTCCATTCCCTGCAGGTTTCACCTGCAGTAATCTCGCATAGTCCTGAGCTCTTCCAGGAGCTATGTGGGAGTTCCTGCTCTCCCAATACACAACAACCCACTGACTCTCAGGCTAAGTGCACATGTACCGGAACTCTCGCGGAAATTACCGCGAGAATTCCGGAATTCCAGTCCACGGGAAAATCGCATTTTAAATTCCCGCGATTTTGCCGCGGAAAAACTAGCATTTTGCAAGCGTAATTAGCTTGCAAAATGCTAGCGTTTTCCAAGCGATCTGTAGCATCGCTTGGAGAACTGATTGACAGGTTGCTCACACTCGTCAAACATAGTGTTTGACAAGTGTGACCAACTTTTTACTACTGAGGCCGCCTATGCAGCATCAGTAGTAAAAGATAAAATGTAAAACAAAATAAAAAATGGTGTTATTCTTACCTTCCGACGTCCCGCGCATCCGTTCCCAGTAATCCTTCGCGAAAATGCCCGCGATGACGTCCGTTCGCGCGGGATCACGATGTATCGCGGTCATTCGCGATGACGTCGCGCGACTTCACGATCCCGCGAGAACGTATGCCATCACGGTCATTTTCGCAAAGCATTACTGGGAACGAGAGCGTGGAGAGAAGCGGGAAGACTGCGCGGGACGTCGGAGGGTGAGAATAACAATATTTTTTATTTTTAAATTCTATTTTTTTTAGGGATATGGTACCCAAAGCCCGGAGGACAGTCTCCTCTCCTCCGGACCGTGGGTACCATCCACAAATGTTCTGCTTACTTTCCGCATGGTGTGCACAGCCACATGTGGAAAGTAAGCGGGACAATGCATTCCTATGGGTGCGGGATCGCCGCGATTCAGCAAATTAATGAGCATGCTGCGGTTTTTACCGCGAAGCGATTCCGCCGCGGTAAAAACCGCAGCATTAGCACAGCATTGCGGAATCCCATAGGAATGCATGGGATGCTTATTTTTCGCGTTTTCGCGGCAAAATCGCGCGGTTAAAACCGCCGTGGAAACGCGAAAAAAACGCCACGTGTGAACTCAGCCTCATGGTCAGGTATATAACACCCATGTGATGGTCACATGACCTAAACCTCACATAGGTCCTGTCAGGACTCTGCATGTGGAAATACGGTGGACCTCCACCCACCCGCACTATGAAGGTCCACTAAAACCAGCCCATAACATAGGTTGCTATTAACCCTCTCAGCAGACAAAAACACTCTGGTTTTAAATCACTGACTGCAGTATGCTTAGTGACACAAATCTCCCTTCACATACTCTGTCCAATGACTGTGTCACAATACATATATTCATCTTCTACATTTTAAAGAAGAAAATGGGCTGATGCAAAAGTTTTGACACCATGCATGGTTAGTAAGTAGTAGCAACCCCTTTTTGCAAGTATCACAGCTTGTAAATGCTTTTTGTAGCCAGCCAAGAGTCTTTTATTTCTTGTTTGAGGGATTTTCATCTATTCATCCTTGGAGAACTCTTCCAGTTTTATGAGCTTCCTGAGTCATCTTGCATGCACTGCTCTTTTGAGCTCTAGCCACAGGAGTTCAATGGTTTTCAGATCAGGGAACTGTGAGGGCCATTGTAAAATCTTCAGTTGGCACCTTTTGAGCTAGTCTGTTGTCAATTTTGACATGTGTTTAGTTAGGATCATTATCCATCTGTAGAAACCATACTTTTTTAACTTCATCTTTTTTACATATGGTGTTAAGTTTACATCAAGAATTTAGCATGTAAAAGTTTGGGCAACCCTAGTCAAAATTACTGCTAATGTAAACAGTTAAGAAAGTTGAAGATGACATGATCTCTAAAAGGGCTAAAATGATCTCTAAAATTGCTGTTAACAGGAACAGCGGAGGTCAAGATAAGTTCTGGAAGACGAAGCAAGAATTCAGAGAGAACTACTTGCAGGATTGCTAGAGAGGCAAATCAAAACCTATGCTTGATTTCAAAAGACATTCAGAAAGATTTAGCAGGCGCTTGAGTTGTGATACATTGTTCTACTCTTCAGGGACAGCTACAAAATATGTTCTTCATGCAAGAGTCTTCAGACCAAATTTTCTCTGTGTACTCACAATAAAATTCAGAGTCATAAGTATGCAAAAGAACATCTAAAAAAGTCGTATGCATTTTGGAAACAAGTTCTGTGACCTATAAGGTTAAAAATAACTATTTAGTCGCAATGATCAAAGGTATGTGGGGAGCAAAAAAGGACACACAGAATTTCAGGAAAAGAACATCTTGCCAAATTTTAAGAATGGGGGTGGATCAATCATGCTTTGGAGTTATGTTGCAGCCAATTGCATAGGGAACATTTCACGAATAGAGGGAAGAATGGATTCAATAAAATTTCAACAAACAAATTCTTTATGCAAATATAACACCATCTGTAAAAAAGCTGAAGGTAAAAAAGACAATGGCTTATACAAATAGTAATGATCCTAAACCCACGTCAAATTCCATAATTGACTACCTAAAAAGGTGCAAGCTGAAGATTTTACAATGGCCCTCACAGTTCCCTGATCTGAACATGAATGAAAATCTGTGGCTAGACGTCAAAATAGCAGAGCATGGAAGATGACCCAGGAATCTGATAGTACTGGAATAACTTTACAAGGAAGAATGGATAAAAAACCCTTAAACAAAAATTGAAAGACTCTTGTCTGGCTACTAAAAGTGTATACAAGCTGTGATACTTTCGGAAAGGGGTGCTACTAGGTAGTAACCATGCAGGGTGCACAAACTATTACATCTGCCCCTTTTCTTTTTTTGGAATTTTTAAAATGTAAATATACTGTATATACAGAGTGGTCCAAAAGTAGGTGGACAGAAAATAATAACATTTATTTTGATTTATATATAAAATTATATTTACTAGCACAAGCATAGCATTGTCAATTAAATTTTATTCTGAACTATGATTTAAAAGCCCTTAAATTTTATCAACGCAGGTGCTCAAACTGTTTTCCATAACAATTTGCATAGCTGTGAAGTCTGCCTCTTACGCTTTGACAAACATTTTTGCACAAGTCGCTTTGGATATTAATTTCTTGAAATGCATCTCTTATGTAATTTTTCAAATCACTGACACTTTTTGGTTTTCGACTATAAACTTTGTCCTTGAGTACTCCCCAAAAGAAAAAATCCATTGGGGTCAAGTCTGGTGAACGTGCCGGCCAATCAAGTCGGCCTCTTCGGCCAATCCATTTATTAGGAAATGTTTCATCAAGATACTCGCGAACGACTCTTGAATAATGTGGAGGGGCCCCGTCTTGGAAATAAAGGCCATTTGAATTAGGCTGTTGCTCTAACTGGGGAACAATTTGATTCATTAGAATTTCGAGATACTTATTTCCTGTGACTGTTCCATCCAAACAAATGGTCCAAAAACACCAAAACTTGAAATACCACCCCAAACATTGACAACAGGCTCATTTAGTTGTTGCTCTAATGTTAATTGCATGTTCTCATTATACCAGTAAATACAATTATGTCTGTTAATATGGACAGATAATTTGAAAGAAGCTTCATCACTCCACATAATGTTATCCAAAATTACTGGATTTTCTTCAGTTTCTTTAAGCATAATCTCACTAAATTGCAGCCGCCAGTCTATATCATCCTCCAATAAACCATGAATTAGACATTGATGTTAAGTTTTCCACCCAATAGATTTCAGGATTCACATGATGGAAGCTCGTGAAATTCCCAATTCTAAAGAGACTCTTCTGGTGGACTTTTTTGGACTCTGAACACATGTTTCAGCAACAAGTTGTTTATTATCTTCTGTACAGGCTGTTTTGGGTCGACCAGTTTTTGGAGCATTAAGGATTGAGCCAGTGGTATGGAATTTGTCATGAATGCGGTAAATGGTTTGTCAACTGAGTCAGTTTCACTTTACACCTTGCTTGATAAATCTCCCCCTTCATAACCCTATTACACTTTCTGTCCACCTACACCAACAATACAACCTAAATGTGTCATCTTTATTAGCTCTAGCCCTTTTAGAGATCAATTCATCTTGAATGTCATCCGCTCAATGCCGACTTTTATTTCCCATTGACTTGTATTGGGGTCGGGTTTCGGACGAAACTCCGACTTTTTTTGCCCTAGTCGGACCAGTTTCATCTGAAACGAATTTTGTTTCATGAAACCCGATCCGACTAAAGTCGCTCAACTCTACACACAGTATATATGTGTGTGTGTGTAATGAATGAGCAATAAACTACTGAGGTGCTCCTCGGTACTCTAATCAAGCACTTTTGACTGCTTTTGGTTTTACACTTTAATCAGACCCGTGTGCCATTGACCGTTCAACATCGTATTTCTGTGATTTTCAAATACTGAATCTGATGTATGCGAAGCTTTGATAAATGTGCCATATATTTCTATGGGTGCCGTATTACATCTCCGAGCTTGTAAGGAGATTTAAAATGGATATATGCATTGAACCTTAATATGACATTTTATGCAAGAATAAAACATGTCAATATGATATGTTATAGAGATGGGTCGACAGAACGATAAGTAGGAAATGACAATGATTGACAAGTGCTCAATCTGATGATAAAGGCCATTTGGGATTTTGTTCAGAATTGATTTAAATCAGACTGAAAAATACAGCAACAGCATTTTTTATCCTGTTCTATTCCTTTTTTAAGATTCATATTTGAGTTTTTCTTCCCATGCAATTTTATTTTGACACCTCACATAGTCAAGGAGGGTAATCCAGGAAGAATAAATTTAATGAACATTTAGGCTACACACCAAGAGTTTTAATGAGTTCTGCTGCAGAGGAACTCATTTTACCTTTGACCTTTCTTGGCTTTCTTGGGTTTGAGCTAGCGTAAAAAGGCGTTTGACTAAAAGCCATTCTTCCTTATGCAAATAACAAGGGTTCTTCTAGTAAAAAAAACTTGAGTACTGAAAGTTCTATAGAATCTTTGAGAAGAATAATTAAAAGTCTTAGCAACCATTTTTTTTATCTAAAATTCAACTCTTGGTAGCCTGCTATGGCCAATCTTTAGGGAAATATGTTCTCTCTAAACTTTTAAATTAAATGGGGTTTTAGCATATTATAGGTCTACTGCTTATTAAGATCGTAATAATTTAGGGGCATTAAATTACGTGAGAAATGTCAGGTGCAATTAAACTGGACTTTGTATTTGGTACCTTTCACAAAAGCTGCTTTCACACTTTCCATTGAAAGTATAAATTGCTAGTATTTCTCGACAGACAGATACATGTAATGGACAATACTAGATTCCTATATGGTGGCATCCACAAGAGCCAATGTCCAATGGGCTACAATGGGAAAAAAAAGCCCGCCTAGCGTCTACAATAATGGGGACTATCCTCTTGCTCATCTATTTGTTTGTTGTGACTTGTGCTATATTTTAGTTTTTTTTTTTCTGACCATCTTTTAACCATTCATGGTATTGTTACACTATGGCACTAATCTCCTGGAAAAGGATTGTCACCTAGATAACATGAATGGCACAAACTTTTCTGCTAGATTGTGGCTGTCGAGATGACAGCAAGAACTGCAGTGTTGTCCACTATTTCACAGGAGGACTTTAGTAATTATCAGAATAGCATTGATGTCGCCGAATGTGCTGGCGAAAAGCTTTTCACAGGGCATTATATGGGAAAGGTTAAGATAATACATATAGGATGAGGTTAGAACCAAAAATGCCCGGTGATTTGAGACACCATGTCAAGTAGGTGGGCTTCCCAGATTTTGGAGTGTTTTGCCATCAGATTTGCTTAAAAAAAAAATAGTGGTCTATTGTTCAATAGAGTGAAAAAAAAACTAAAAAGTAACAGTAAGATCTCGAACCCATTTGCGTACAAATACGCTTAGTGCAATACGATAAAAAATCACATTGCATTCGCAACATTGTTATTCAATGAGGCTGGAATCGGGTTGAGTAAAATATAGCAGAATTCTGCATTTCACTCCAAAATTTGATGTGTGTGCAGTATGGACCATCAGTATGACATCCTAAGTTTACGGATACATTACAATTCTATAGCATAGGAAGCTGTAAATAATCCTGTAATAATCCTGTAAAAGATTAATAGCTGCTGAGTAAAAAATCAGATTGCATACGAAAAGCACATGGATGACAAGTGAGAAAAAATCTTACCACTCATCTGGATGAGAATGGGATTGATTTTTTTATACTCAAGTGGAAGCGAGGCCTTAAAAAAGATGTAATGAAAACCATGGGAAACCCCTACAAAAATCCAGGTAATAAAAACTGTTGGAAAAAACATCAAAAATTGCGCAAAAAAACTTTAAGAAAGAAGAACAGCAGCGCTTCCAGAAGTGTTTTCTACTTGAAAAACTCTGATATGCACGTATCCTAAAATTGTTTTTCAAAATCACAAGTTATCTCCAATCTATAAAATATGAATAACTTTGCTGAA
Source organism: Dendrobates tinctorius (assembly GCF_039654945.1). Classification (NCBI taxonomy): domain Eukaryota; kingdom Metazoa; phylum Chordata; class Amphibia; order Anura; family Dendrobatidae; genus Dendrobates; species Dendrobates tinctorius. The sequence continues at coordinate 47,690,943 of NW_027361688.1, read as the reverse complement.
GGTTCAACCTCTTGCACCCCAGTGATCCCGAGAACAAGGTTTCTACTGAATCTTGTTTTGAATGGAGAGGAAGTTCATGCCGGGTCTGTGACAGTGGTGAGGATGGCGCTCCACTCCTCTGACATCCCAGTGGTTTAAATGTATTTATACATGTATTTTATTGCAATGTACAGTTGTGCTCAAAAGTTTACACACCCCAGAAGAATTTTGGCTTCCTTGGCTTTTTTCAGAGAATATGAATGATAACAACAAAACTTTTTCTCCACTCATGGGTAGTGGTTTGATGAAGCCATTTATTGTCAAACTACTGTGTTTTCTCTTTTTAAATCATAATGATGACCCAAAACATCCAATGACCCTGATCAAAAGTTTGAATACCCCATTTTTTATTACCGTGTATTGCCCCCTCTTACATCAATGCAGCTTGAAGTTTTTGTGGTAGTTGTGGATGAGGTTCTTTATTTTCTCAGATGGTAAAGCTGCCCACTCTTCTTGGCAAAAAAACTCCAGTTCCTGTAAATTCCTGGGCTGTGTAGCATGAACTGCGCTCTTGAGATCTCCCCAGAGTGGCTCAATGATATTGAGGTCAGGAGACTGAGATGGCTACTCCAGAACCTTCCCTTTGTTCTGCTGTAGCCAATGACATGTAGACTTGGCCTTGTATTTTGGATTGATGTCATGTTGGAATATCCAAGTAGGTCCCATGCGCAGCAGTATTTGCTGATAACGTGCTGCAATCATCTTTCCTTCAACTTTGACCAAGTTTACTGTGCCTTTGTAGCTCACACATCCCAAAAACATCAGCGATCCACCTCCGTGCTTTACGGTAGGAATGGTGATTCTTTCATCATAGGCCCTATTGACCTCTCTCCAAATGTAATGTTTATGTGTTATGATTGGGTCACCAAGAAGGAAAGCAAGGCCAAGCTAAGCCACAGAAAAC